>NC_090921.1:200074951-201324951 GCF_040938575.1 Ambystoma mexicanum | reverse complement strand
TTCTTCTTTGTTAGAAACTCGAGATAACCTGACCAAGATGCCTGACTTTCAAGAATTTAGAGCAAAGAGTGGATTTGTACCACTAATTACAGTATCATCCATCGACATTTTCCAGAAACTTGTTACCCGAGATCTTGAACGAATCAGCTATAAAACTCCTCCACATAAGAATATTAAACCTCATGAGATGAAACTCATTAAAGACCTATATGGTGACAAAAAACATAACAATCCGCCTAGCAGACAAAGGGGGTGCCTTGGTCATCCAGAATATCACTGACTATGACTCCGAGTGTTTAAGACAATTACAAGATCGCACTCCATATGCCATCCTGGATCAAGACCCGACTATTCCCATAAAACAAAACTTGGAAATATTGCTAGACAAAGCATTGGAATTGGATTCGATCAATGCACATACGCATAAGTCTTTGAACAACAATTACCCCAGAATCCCAAACTTTTACACCCTACCCAAGATCCACAAAGATTTGACCAAACCACCTGGAAGACCTATTGTTGCAGGCATGGACAGCATTAATCAACCACTTGGCATCTATATTGATTTCTTCTTACAACCATTGATTCAGAAGACCCCCACTTACACCCGTGACACTACCCATTTTCTGCAGAAACTGAACTCCATGACTTTCCAACAGGACCAGCTGATGTTCACTATAGATGCCAAAAGTTTATACACGTCTTTACCGCATAATCTGGGAATCAAATCAGTTGAATGGTTATTATTAAAAACACCGGATATCCGAGCACAGAAATAATTCATATTGACCCTTCTTCAATTTATCGCTGAGAACTCTTACTTTCAATATCATAACCCGTTTTTTCTACAGACCTCGGGTACCTCGATGAGTGCCACTATGGCGCCGACATACGCTAACTGTTTCATGTACAAATTCGAGACAGATCATATACTCAGCAAACAGGAATGGAGCAAGGACATCCATTTATGGACACATTATATTGATGACATTTTTGGAGTGTGGACAGGCACTGAGACAGTATTTAATGCCTTTTTTGAGTACCTTAACAACATCGACAGCCACATTCAATTTACTAGAGAAACATCATGCGATACGATTACTTTTCTTGATGTCAAAATAGGGAAGAGAGAAACTGGCTACAACACTAGCCTTTTTCGGAAAGTGACTGACCGCAGTAACCTACTGCACCGCTTGAGCTTTCATCAGCCGAGCCTTCCAAAGAACTTCCCATATAGTCAATTGTTACGTGTTAAAAAGATTGTCAGCGACCCGGTCGATTGCACCTCACAGCAACTTAAAATACAAGAAAAATTCTTAGCATGCGGCCACAAGCAAGAAGAATTGGACTCAGCAGCCTAAAGAGTCAATGCTCTTAACCGTGACACTCTGTTGTCTACCACCAGTAAAACTAAAAGGGAACTCAAGTCTCCTGTATATGTTTCCAAATTCTCCGTTCAGAGCAATAGAATCAAGAAAACAATCAAGAAAAACTGGAATATCTTCAAAAATGATACAAGGGTACAAAACCTATTTAGTGAATTAGCTGTGTTTGCCTACCAGAGAAGCAGGAACCTCAGAGACGAATTGGTTCACACAAGACCGCCTTCTAAAGAACCAATTACACAGCGCACAGGCACATATCCACGTCTATATTGCATTAACTGCAACTCAGTAATTAAAGGCAATGTCATTTACCATCCACGTACAGGCAAGAAGATTTTTCTAAAAACATTTGGTACCTGCAACAGTTCTAACATCATTTATGGCATTAAATGCCACATGGGAAATACTACGTGGGCCAATCGACGAGAACAGCCAAGACACAGTGGAATGAACACCGGTCCTGCATCCGCAATGCCAATCCCAATTCGGCTGTGTCGTGCCATTGGATCGAAAATGGTCACAATCATACCCAAATAAGGTTCCTGATCCTTGAAGTTTTGACTCGAAACTTTGACTCGAAACAACCCGCATGAAGATCTGAGCTTACGGCTCAACCGGAGAGAAACATTTTGGATCGACAGACGCGGCCGTCTAGACCCTAATGGCTTAATGAAGAAATGAATTACCATTGTTTCATTTGAAATTCGATGTATATCCTGTGACTCTCCTTGTTAAGAACATTTGTGCACTTCTGCACAGTACATACAATCTTTATACATCACAGTATTCCATGATACGTGACGCTGTAGTATCCCTTCTTCTCTATTTACTCTCGGTTTCTGTGGTGTCTAGATGACTGTCAATGATTTTGATGCACTATAGTATCACATTATTCATGTCTCATTAGCATTGATCTCTCTGATTTTTTTAGGACAGTTATGCACTCCATTACAGTGCACATCACTTTGGTGCACCATAGTATCCCATTATACATGCGCTTTAGCATTTTTTTCTTTCCTCTGATCTGCTATCACTGTTCCCTTACTGTGTTCTTAGTGTTATACACCATTGTTACAATGTCCTTGAAGCATTCAGATTTTCTTCCACTGTTTTTTTAGAATGACTTCCATGTACCACTGTTTTATGCTCCTTGAACTTTCCCATTTTTTGTCCTTTACTTAGCATGAGCACCATATGTGATTGAGTCGCTCAATTCTTGACTTTACCACTTGTGAAACCATTTCGCTGTAACCATGCCGAAAATCCCGGATTCATACTCTGGGACCCAAGGTGCCACCTTGGGGCGGCACCTGCTACAACAAGGTTACCTTGATACACTCCTCGCGATGGTCCTGAATGCACTTCTCCACTCTGAGTATTTTTTCTATTTCTCTCATTCTGTTTTTTGTATTTTATCTCATGACAATTCTTGGAAATGACCACATTAGGATAGATAAATGTTTGGTTTGTTGATTCTTTGAGTTTACACACCCATTAGCAGCATTACTCCACAGCCACGCGACGGATCGGGACGCGTGGTACGTGTCTATTTATAGCTTTGTTGCCCTAGCAACGTTTGTAAGTGGTAGCCCCAGACTACGCTCGACAGCGAACGAAGGATCTCCTGCCACTTGCGAGAGACAAGGTACGGAATTGGCCCACCTGGGTCCTCACACATTCTCCATGCACTTACCCCCATTGATTACGTTTTTTACTTGTTTAATCCAGTCCCAATATTGACAGCATCTGCCTGCCCTTGCTTCTATCGGGCACCTATCACGGACGCCCGATTGAGCTACATGACTCCATATTTTTCATGTTTGAAGCCTGCCACACTTTATAGGTAAATGGTTTCTTTTTTGCCAAAACATTATAAGCAACTGTTTATTTTTACCTTTTACTTATTGTATTTTCCCTCTTTTTTCATATCCACTCTGACATTACACCCATTACCGAAACTCGCTTGTGAAACTTGGTATGTTTTTTATTTCTTTATTTTTATGTTTACACTATGCATTACACTGATGTATTCATGATGTTTCTGGATGTTTCTTTATGTCACGCTGCCTATATTGAATTGTGGATATATTTGCACCATAACAGAGTAGCCCTAATGAAGGAAACCATTTTCCGAAATGCATTGGCTCATAGAGTCTGATTTTTTAACAAATTGTGACAGCTGCTTCCTAACTAAGATTTCATTAGTGACTTTCCTATGTTTGAAAAAAATTTCTTTGGATAAATTAGAATTTTTGAAAAAGAGCAAAAGACTTTCTTTGAATGAAAAGTGTATTACTTTGGATACTTCATTTAACTCACTTTATCTTTGATTTAATCTACAACCCAAGTTGGGTCCCACGGAGAGCGGCTGTGTGACTTGGTATTTTTACTCGGTCTCCTGCTTTTTCATCTGAAAGGAAGTTTACCATGCTTATTTTGATCTCTGCGAGACAGCATATCAAGATATGGGTTGTTATCGTGAGACTGGGTGGGGCGCACTAGATATTCTATATCTCTTAATTCCTTTGGTCTGTTGGAGGGGGGCCCAGAGTTGTCCATGCCCCAGGCCTCCAGAGTGCTTAAGATGGCCCTGCATCCCAGGGGTAAATGCGCATATGTGTACAAAGTTGGGAAATTTTAGGCCAAATCTTTCATGGCCAAAATGCAGCAGAAAGGCAAAACCAGGTCCCACATACTTTGAGTTTGGATTGAAGTATTAACCACAAAATATGAAACCTGTGTATCTGATTTTCTCAGAGGTTATAACTGTATAAATATGTATTCATGGCAAAATTAGATGTTGGTTCTAGTCACTGTAAAAATTATCCCATAAACAAGACATCCTTTTCTGTGATCCAATCAGCGAAGAGCAAGGTGGAAAATGTGCTCTTGCCCAATCCTAGCATTATGGGTGTGGGTAGTAAGACTGCTCTGCCATATACTTTAGTGATGTCTTTTGGCATGATAAATAAGGGAACCTGACACCACACACACAGACTAATTCCTGACTTTCTTCCTGGTTTCCTGTGTGGTGTCCTGTTCCTGATTTCTTCATCCTGCTTGATCCTGATTCCAGAATTCATTGCAAAGCCAAGTCCTATGCATTGCTGAACCCCTTTTCAGCTAGGCCTCAAATTCTATAAATCCCAAAAACCCAAGGGAAGCATCCTGATCCAACCTGGCTTGCTACTACTAGATGCATGCCTGCAATATCGCCATCCCACTAATCTCCATTATCCAGTAACCAGAAGGTGCAGTCCAGTGCAGTACGTCCGGTGACCAGCACGACCTAGATGATCCTTTCCTGCTCAGTATGCCCTGCTGTCCTTGGTTAGAGCCGATCCGTGTGATGAGTAGAACCCTTGATGGTCCAAAATCCTAAATTAAAGTGGACAGTAAGTATTAATAGGAATCATAGAAAACCATAGCATACCTTGCCTTGCCTTGTCTCATCACAAACACTAAACCATCCTATCCTTACCTTAATAACTCATAACAGTTTCAGAATCCTTATTGCAATCCTGTCTTTGATTCATCTTGCTAAGCGCCATTTCTTTAGTCATTTTATCTTGTGTAAATCTTAAACTCTCAATCCCACTTCGAGTCCCACCGGAGAGGACACTGGGGATGTGTTGATGTCATAATTCAACTCTAGAGCTTACTGTGTCCCTCCTTGGTATCCTGGACAGAATGTTCTAGCATAGAGTAAAACTTTAGTAAATCTTTTCTTATACAAACTGAGTTTCTTTTCTGTTTCACTAACGTTTTTCTAAAAACGCCTCTCATTCAACCTTGCATATCTTTCTAAATTTAATAGCTAGAGACTTCATTTCAACTCTTGGTTATACCTAAGACATATAGCTACACCCCGAGCCACTCCCAAACAGTGTATGTCACCCGTTTTTATTAAAAAGCATTTAGTTAATTTTAGGCGGGAATCCACAATTTTGCAAAGTTTTACACGTGCGATTTTTATTCTAAATTAGCACCCGACACGCGTGGCGCCACGGGAATACTGCGTGGTGATTGGCTCATTTGCGAGCCATACCACACAGTATTCCCTTTTACGCCGTGCGTGCCAGCTATTCTGTTCCCGGCGAGGGGCGTGGTAGCCCCTCAGCCAATAAGGAGGCTCGAAATGGGGCAATCCCCGCTCCGAGCCTCCCCATGGCTGGAGGCTTCATTCATCCCCCGCCGGGGACACAGGTAAGAATTTTTTTTTTACCTCCCTCCTCCCACCTCCCACCCCACCCGACTTACCTTCCATCCTGTGATCTCTGGTGGGGGACGATGGAAATCTCCAGCCGTGTGGAGACTCGGAGCGGGGCCATCCCCGCTCCAAGCCTCAACACGGCTGGAGGCTTCCATCGTCCCCCGCCGGAGACCGCGGTACTTCTTTTTTTTTTTTTTTCTTCCCCGTCCCCCTCCCTACCGCCCTCCCAACCCCACTTACCTTCTTTTTTCTTCTGGTCTTGGGAGCGAACGCACTGATGAACATTTGTGTTCCCAGCGTGTCCGCTCCCGATGGCTGCCATGGAAAGGGAAAATGGACTACGTTTTCCCTTTCCCGGCGGGCATTTTTTTTTTTTCTCTTTCGAAACAAGCGAAACAGAAAAAAAATGCCATTAGCACCCCGGTCTATCGGGCCGGGGTGCTAATGGCAATAAGACCCTCGGTGGCGGGCCAATACCGCCCACGGTAATGCCCCCGGGGCTTCGTTAAGTAACTACAGCCCCGGGGGGATTACCTGGGACGGTATTGGCCCACCTCCTCGGGTCTTATTGCCACATTATTTTCAACCTTCCATTCAGAATCAAAGTGTTTAATTTTGCTCAAACTATAGCTCATGATTGTTAGTATCTTTCCAATGTTGCTCCCATAGAAATTTGTATTGATATAAGGATTTTTGCACACATTCATTGTTTTACCCAGCCATTTCCCAATGTCATTTTAAAGTGTAAGATTTCAAATCAGTTTTTCTCTCTGTTTTGGGGTGGGAAGGTTGGATTCACTTTCTGTTTTCTATTCCTTATTCCTGATTACCTGCTGATTCCTTATACCTAGTTAGAATTGTTTATTTGTGGGTTGAGGAATATTGCAGGGGGAAATCCTTACGTAAGTGCTGTCTTTCCAAACAAGCCAACAGTGTTCTTTTCTGTGATGTTTTATATGTGTGTTGCTAAAGAGTGAATGTAAGTGCCTTACATACCATCTTATCTGTTATTGTCACCACATTGCTGATTGCTGCTCCCTATTAAAAAGTATATTTTTGATTTGAATTTTAAATAAATGAATAAATATTACCTTTACCAACCAGCCTGA
This sequence comes from Ambystoma mexicanum, assembly GCF_040938575.1. NCBI lineage: Eukaryota > Metazoa > Chordata > Amphibia > Caudata > Ambystomatidae > Ambystoma > Ambystoma mexicanum. Next base: position 201,318,244 of record NC_090921.1, on the reverse strand, counting down.
TTCCTGGTCCATTGTGACCTGGGGTATGTGAGAAGGGGTGTGGTATATCACTCAAAATATTGAACCTATAGATATAATAAAAGAAGCATTTCAGCTGTTCGCTGCATACTAGGCTGAGAAGAGGGTGTATGCCTGATTGAAATACTTAACGCAGTCATGGAAAGGGAGAAGGGACTACATTTAGTCCCTTCTCCCATTCCATGGTGGCCATTTTGTTTGTTTACATTGTTTCCTATTTTTTTAATGGGCGCCATGGAAAGGGATAAGGGACTGCATGTAGTCCCTTTTCCCCGATCCCTGGTGGCCATTACTTTGGGCTTTTTTTCTCAGGTTGAGAACCGGTTTCAATGCCATTTCTCAGCTCATGAAAACAATGCTGTTAGTACACCAGTACATCGTGCCAGTGCTGGTCTGGTAATACCCCCAAGCTATGTTATAGCCATCACTTCTCCCAGGCTTGAAACTACCCGAATGGTAATGCCCCCATTCCTCAGGTTCTATTGCTTCAATACTGAGCACGTAGAGAGTAAACCATAGCCCTATGCCAAATAGCTGAATTACAAAACAAGCATTGCTGATGGGTCTCAACCTTAGTCCACCAATGCTCCTTACTCATCACTGCAGATTGCTAATGCGCCTGAGGAGCACTGTGCCTGTGAATGGACCTCGGTCCTTGGCCCAGCCACTCTCCACTTGCACTGCCTCCCTGGCAACCCCTGCACTGCGGGACTGTCTCTGCATCCCTACAGCTCCCCCCTCCCAGCACTTGTCTGCACTTACCTTGCACTTGCCACCAGCTGGCCCTATTTATTTATTTATTTTTATTCTATTTACCCTGTTCAGCACTTCCCCCCTCCCCTTCCCCTTGCACCTTTTCCCTTCCCCCCTTCCCCTGCACTTGCACGATCTGAATGAAACCTGGCCTAGTAGGATCGTTGTCTGTCTTCCCCTTGTTCCCCCTCCCTGCCTTGTCGCGCCTTGAAACACTTGTGTATAGGCGCGTTACAAATGCCATATCATATCATATAATGGTGTGTGCTGGGCATTCATTTTTAAGTGCCTTCGACACCTGTTGACTGACAAGGAGATGCACAGTGGCAAAAGGGACAGACAGCATCTCGCACAGCTACATCAGCCATGAATCAAGGATATTTTGTGGAGAGCATTCTGAGTGAGATGTGTCAATAAAATGGCCGCCTTGGTCGGAAATAAGAGCTACACGGTGAATCGTTGATCTCAAGTACTTTCTGCAGTTCTTACCGCCATTCATATTCTGACCATTACGTACTGCAGGTGAGACCATTAGTGCACCTGGCTAATTTAAATCATGTTGTTGATCAGTTTCAGTGGCAGATGGATTAGCATAACTCTCAAAGGAACACACAAATTATCAATGAATTAACTTAATTAACTCAGTTGCCCACGCGCACTTCTGCCCCGCCTTCCTCCCCCTCATCCACCTTCTCCCCCTCCCCTAAACATACCTTCGGATCAGCCTTATATAAAGGCGGGCGGGATTCCTACGCCCACTCTCTTCCCCTAACAGCAGTGGACCCGGGCCCAACCTGTATCCCAAGCTGCACTGACAGGCTTGGAGAGCAGCGTGGCGTAGGGATAGGTGTTAACCTCATGCACGCAGAGCTTGGCTGCACTGCAGGCCCCCGCTGCAAGCCTCCTGCACGCGGGTCACCTGTGGGTGCTAAGAGAACGAGGGTTGAAGTGAGGTGTGCTTCAGCCACCCGCTCTGAATACTCATTCAGGTCCTCTCAGGCTCCGTATTAGTATAGACGGTCGCTCGGCCTGTAGACCTCAGCTCGGACTTTAGAACCATAGTTTGTGGGGTGTAAGAAAAGACCCCAAAATTATTATTGGCATACTACTTATACTACGAGGAATTACAAAAATAACAATATTAATAATAATAACAATAATAGTAAAAATAATAACACAAATAGTGACTTAATTTTTAAGTAGCTCTTCGATCTTTTGCTTTGATCTAATCCCTGATGCCGCATTTCTGCAATTCCGGGGCACTGGATGTGTCTGGCGCTATTGCTCCCCAACTCAAGAGTTTGCAAGGTTTTGACCTCGGAGTGCTCCGAGCCACCCGCGGCGAAATGGTGACCTGTTTGTGCCCGGTTCCATGAGAATCTCAGAAAGCATCAGCGGAGCCGCGGAGCGCGCTTGCAGGCCAGGGGAAGTCGCCAGTGACTGCGCTCGCTTCTCGGAGTGAGTTCTCTAAGAAACCGGCCCTTGTGGGATGATCTTGCAATGGCCACGAGGGGTTGGTTCCACTGCAGAAATAGAGGTTTAACGACCCTTTGTAACCATGACCAGGTGTGACGCGAAAGCAGGACCAGTCTGTATCCCATTTCCAGGAAAACCACGTACGTTCTTCCGCCATTTGTGACGAGTGCATCGCGGTAGGAGCAGTGCCTTTCTCCGTTCAAGCGCCTCTCACTAGAACGTCCTCTTGTGCTCATGTTCATACGCGGTCTCAACTGGTAACCAGGCGCCAAACTACAGCATCCCGCCCCTCGGAATTTCCCACGGCTGCACTCAGCCAGGGGGTCGCATGGATAGGATGGTGCGCCGAGACGCCCCTTACAGGAATCTCCTGTGCTATCTGCTGGTACACTGTGTCTTGCCGGCATGTGTTTCCCAGGACGTGGGGACACGGTGCCAGCTTCACAGCGCAGCGGTGACAGGGCTTTCCCGGGACGGAGACATTGTGCTGGGCGGGCTGTTTCCGCTCCATGATGATATAGAATTCAAGAAAACCACCTTTACAGAGAGGCCTGCGCCTATCAGCTGCCAGAGGTACTGTGCGACATCCCACCACGTTCATGTCCCCACTGTAGTCTTGAGGTGCTGTTGTGTGAACCCCTGTTTGTTAAGTGTGGTGTAATAGGGGGCACTTGTGCACGACAAGAATATGAACTAAGAAGCGTTACACTTCGTTATAATGTGCAGGGAAGTTCAAGTCATTGCAGGGGTGGATTGTCAAGGGGAACATTGGGTAAAATCAAAAACGTGATGGGTGCAAGGTTTCAAATTAATCTGAACCATAGGCATTGCTCTGGGCAATTTTCCATACCATCGTGTTTTAGTCTGCCTGTGCCATTGCAAAAGGGGTCCAGCCATATGCAAATCAGTCAGGTACTGCCACCAATGGAACAGCCCTGCCCGAACTGCACAGAAACACAAGCAACCCCTGACATGTTTCCGCCTTGTTGGGCCTCCTCAGTGAGGTGCAGCTTGGTTCCCTATGGCGCAGCAAGCAAGAGACCCACGTCTGGGCATGCCCGCTCTCACATAGTAAGACAAATTAAAACAAAAAAAGTAATGGTTGGAAGGTTTCAAATTGCTCTGAACCACTGTCATTGCTCTGGGAAACCTTCCACACCACTGTTTTTTAGCCCATTTGCAGCCATTGCAAAAGGGATCCAGCCATATGCAAATCTATCAGGTACATCCACCAATGAGTGCAGCCCTGCCCCATATGCTAGGCCAGGTGCTCTATGCACAGAAACACAAGCAACACCGGGCATGTTTCCGCCTTGTTGGGCCTCCTCAGTGAGGTGAAGCTTGGTTCCCTATGGTGCAACAGCAAGGAACCCCCATCTGGGCATACCCTCTCTCACATAAGGAGACAAACTAAAACCCAAAATGTGATGGGTGGAAGGTTTCAAATTAATCTGAACCATTGTCATTGCTCTGGGCAATTTTCCATACCATCGTTTTTTAGCCCGTCTGCACCATTGCAAAAGGGGTCCAGCCATATGCAAATCTGTCTGGTACTGGCACCAATGAGAGTAGCCCTGCCTGAACTGCTAGGCCAGGTCCTGTCTGCTCACAAGCAACCCCAGACATGTTTCCGCCTCGTTGGACCTCCTCACTGAGGTGCAGCTTGGTTACCTATGGCACAGCAGCAAGGGACCCACGTCTGGGCATACCCTCTCTCACATAGGGAGACAAACTAAAACAAAAAAGTAATGGGTGGAAGGTTTCAAATTAATATGAACCGCTGGCATTGCTCTGGAAAACCTTCCACACCAATGTTTTTTAGCCCATTTGCAGTCAATGGGATCCGCCCATATACACATCTGTCAGGTACATCCACCAATGAGTGCAGCCCTGTCCCAACTGCTAGGCCAGGTCCCCTATGCACAGAAACACAAGGAACCCCAGATATTTTTGGCCTTGTTGGGCCTACTCTTCTGTGAGGTGCAGCTGCAGCATGGTTCCCTATGGCGCAGCAAGCAACATGGAGTGCCATCAAGGATCAAAAGAGGAAATGCAGATCGTCTCAGGGAGGCATTGACATATCTGTGCATGTGGTTCTGCATCAAGTCAGGATGATGCAGATAAACATGTGGAAGAGGTACATTGGCCTGAACAGTGCATTGGGCCTCAGTGCTGAGCTACCAGCCATCAAAGTGGTGGAGTGTGATGGTTGATAGGTGGGGTCTGCATATATCATTAGAGGAGCATTATGGGAGATGTGCATAGCCTGGGTGCACAGGAGCTCCAGATCTGTGCTCTGCATAAGCTGGACAGAGTTGACATGGGCTACTAAATGTGCTTTGCCAGATCTGAGCATTATAATACAAAGGAGGCCCAGAGTTTTGAAAGTAGGTGGACTACAGGGGCTGTTCATGCCAATCTAGCAACAGGCGTGTTGCTATCTTCGACTAGGGACCTCATTAAGGGTTTGGTGGTAGCGCTAAAACATACAGTATTTGATAATATGACATGTTTTACCGCTCTGCTAAATTATATGCTTTGTTTCCAAAACTATTTGCTACTTATCAGTTTTATTGGCAGTGATGTGAGTGTGTCACAATGGAGGGAGAGGCTGAACATGAACACTGATTTACATTTACATTCACTTGAATAACAGATGGCAGCGTAGGATTGGATGTAGGATCATCTGCAGAAGGGAGAGTTGGTCTCTAAAATAGCACGCAGGGATCCAGGTCAAAACTCAAGTGCATTCCAAGAGCTCCATGTTGACTAAGTCTGGAATGGTAGCAGGTGCCCAATTCAGGCATTAAGGTGAATCAATTTCATGATTCCTTGCAATGCCATGAAGAGCATCATGTATGCTTGTTATTCATATTGCAAACAAAGGCTTTTCAGAACTCTCCTATATCTCTGCACTCTTTCCCTATTTCAGGTTTCGTTCCAAAAATTACCGGGCGCTCCTAGCCATGCTCTTTGCGATTGAAGAGATTAACACAAGCCGGCTTCTATTGCCCAATGTCACGCTTGGCTTCCAAATCTATGACTCCTGTAGGATAATGCAGAGGTCCCTCGAAGGTACTTTGTGGATTCTGGCAGGGCAAGACGATGCTGTTCCAAATTTCCGCTGCCGAGAGAAATTCCCGCTCATGGGTGTCATCGGTGATGCCGGGTCATCATGCTCCATCGTCATGGCACGGCTACTGGGACTGTATCGTTTGCCACAGGTAAGAAAGTGAGAATGATATTCATCTCACTGGCCAATGGGAATTAAGAAATTAACTTATATATTGGCTACCATAAAAAAAGTCAAGATATATGGGAAAAAAGTACCGACTACCTGATAAATTGAATTCTGTGACCACATAAAAAGGTCATAGAAGGTGACAGAACTCCGAGGTGACTTGCAGTACCCTTGTAACGTACAGTAGGGGATATCGTATTCCTTCTAATACATGGCCACCCCCTTTAATCCCTTGCCTCGTGCTTAATGCAAAACATCTTCCTTTTGTTGATAGACACCACGTATATGCATCTTCTTATATGGTGTAGTTTAATACATTTCATCCCAAACATTTTCGTTTTGTCTTTTAAAATAAGTAATAACATTCCGATTCTTGCTCTAATGTGTTAAACTCGGGCTGCGCACAAAGGAAACATACTACCTTAAAGAGGTCTTGGCTGTAAAGTGTTGCAGAAAGCAATGTTGCCAGACAAGTTTGGCAAGGCTTTCATTCAATGCTGCAGTGGCAGCTGGAATTCTGCTCTTCGCTGGCTACCTGAGTAGCAGTCATGTATTTGTCTTAGTACAGGTACAGGTACTGGTCTAAAGTGAGTTCACAAACTGTCTGGTATAAGAACATTATGTGTAGGGTCGTATGCTTGTATTACAGGCTACCGTGTATTCTACGATTGTAATGTCAGTCCCCAAATAGCCAACAAATACTACCGATACTAATAGTACTCAGATAATGCTACTTTTCACTCAAACAAGAGGAATTCATTATTGAGTTGGTCCAACAGGCATTCGAACCTATAACATGCAGGTGGCACTAAGGGCTGGTTGACAGGTGTGTTCATGAAACATTGCCGTACCTGAACTGGAACACAGGCTGCTGAGGTCAAGACTATAGGATCTATTGACAACAGATATCTCTATGGAAGGGTTGGTAAACCACCCACATATTAAATAGGGGGGCAGGGACAAGAAATAAGTAAAGTGAGGCTCAAAACACATAGCATCAATGTACCCTGTGCACCTAATTTGTACTATGCATTCGCTGAGGAAATAAGCTGCTTATGCTGTAACGCTTACCTATGGCTTCTTACGTCCGGTACAATAATGTTTTAGATGAAGTCAAGGTGCAGCACCTATTAATCCAGTCAGGTATGTTTATCTGTGTCGTACTTTTCAAAACTCTGAGAATACTCTTTCCCAACAGCCGAGCCTGATGTGCACACTGTTTTCCCCGGATATCATTTATATAAATGAGGATCAGCTTCCTGCAGGGGAGGGATGCGCGAGCCAACCCATCAAGATGTCAGCATTTCAAATACCTCTTCCCAGAAAGTGCTGACCCTCTCACAAGAGTTGAGTTGCAGTAGATTTGCTCAATATCCAGAAGAGCTAATTCCCACCGAGACTAGCCATGAGGCATTCCATGACCTGTCGACTACTTGCACTAACAACACCCCATGCACCTCTTTCTAAAGGCACTATTTTAATTGGTCAATAACAGAACGTGGTTGTTTTCTAAAAATGGGCTACTGCTAAAACCAGATATTCAATTCCTTGAAAACCCATCACATTGGTTGCACAAGAAACAACACAGCCCAGAGGCCCAGTACATGGATATTTGTATTATGCTATGTGTCTTACCCTGTGCCCATGGGGAGGAGAAAGATTACTGGCAGGAGTCTATGTGCATTTCCTTGAAACAAATGCCGAGTAAAAAAATACTCGGCAGCATTCTATGTGCATTCCATTGAGCCTATGGAGAGTGGAAATAATACTGCCAGGACTATATGCACATTCCCTTTAGCCCATTGAGGGCCCATTGAGGGCCCCTGATCCCTCACACCAGAGAGAATACAACCCGCTAGGGAAGAAAGGCCAAAGTCAATCTTGTAAGGGAAACAAGTTTAATCTCACACGCAGATGAGAGCAACAGCAAAGAACTCTGCTGCAAGAACGTTCTGCCAAAAAGAGGTACAAGCAGACACTTTTAAAGTACATAGCGTCGTAGTGACGCAACAACATACACTTAAAACCTGTGTGGCTGATTGGATGGACCCTACACTTGTACCACCTTTAGACATGAAGGATGGCAGTTTACGGTCCCAGCCCAGTCCGTCCGTCTTCCATCACGTGGGTGCTGTGTGGCTCATCTTCTTCTCATGTTGAAGGTTAGAAAACAGATTAATTATCTTCCTACTATACAGCTTGTTTTATTCCTCAAACTGTGCACTTAGCAGGCCTTAAGATGGACACACAGGAAGTTCTGGGGCACTCTAACCTTCACACACACATTTCAGTCACTCCCTCTGCACCATCCGTCTCCAAGGTCTCCACCCTCAATTTGAAATATAATGTATCCCTCCCAGCACTTCACAATACAAATCATATGATTGTTGCGTCAATGATACCCCCAGACGACCCTCTTTGAACATGCCAGGACTTGTTACTTTGGGGTTTGTGGTCAAAGGGCACCTGGTGTCCTGGGATTTAGGGATCTTAGGGTTCAGTCAGTTATATGGGCTATAACTCGTGGTCACCTGGGAATGGCCAGTGTGAGATAACATGCACACCAGGCACCGGTCTCTGATCGCGGCCTTGTAGGGCACATTCCTCTTGGGTGAAAGACACATCTTTGCAACACTTTCAAGAACTATGAATAAACAATGTGACGGGTGGGGGTGTGAACTGTACTCATGGGATCTCAGGCATGACTAGAGATTTCTGTGAGCGTGTGAATTTGGGCCTGGAGCATGTAATGCTGCATTTGCCGCGCATGCCTTCTCTTCTACCTAGAATTATTAGTATCTACGTAAAATAGCGATGCCGCCCGCGCCTTGGGTCTCACAATATGGCTACACTATAAACGGTTATATTAGCATGGGGTCCTGCTGGACAGGAAGGCATCCCTCTCATTGTCCCCCTGACCCCTGGCTCATCACAGTGCCTCAAATGCGTCTTGCCTTACTTTAAAGTGCCTAGTGGGGTGGGGCGTGATTGCCCTCTTCCTAACACCATGGGGAGTAGAAATAATACTGTCAGGATACCATGTGCATTCCTTTGAGCTCATATGGAGTAGAAAGAATACAAGTAGGATTGTATTTGCATTATTTTGAGCCGATGTGGAGTAGAAAAAATACAGGCATGATTCTGTGTGCATTCCACTGAGTAGCAGAAATACTGGCAGGATCCTATTTGCATTCCCTTCATCCCACTGGGCGTAGAAAGTATACCGACTGTATTCTATGTGCATTCCCTTGAGCAGACGTGGACCAGAAAGAATACCGGCAGGATCCTATTTGCATTCCCTTCATCCCACTGGGCGTAGAAAGTATACCGACTGTATTCGATGTGCATTCCCTTGAGCAGACGTGGACCAGAAAGAATACTGGCAGGATTCTATCTCCATTTCCTTGAGCCGAGTGGAAGTAGAACGAATACAGGCTGGATACTATGTGCATTCCTTTGAGCCCGTATTGAGTAGAAAGAATACAGGCATTGTGTGCAACAACTGAGTAGCAAAAAGACCACCAGGAATCCATTTGCATTCTATTGAGCCAACTGGGAGTAGAAAGTATACCAACTATTTTTCCATGTGCATTCCCTTGTGCAAACGTGGAGTAGTAAGAATATTGGCAGACATCTATGTGCATTCCCTTGAGCCTAGGGGTAGTAGAAAGAATACAGGCATGATTCTGTGTGCATCCCGCTGAGTAGCAAAAATACTGGTAGGATTCTATTTGCATTCCCTTGAGCCGATGGGGAGTAGAAAGCATATCGACTGTATAGTATGTGCATTCCCTTGAGCACACGTGGAGTAGATAGAATATTGGCAGAATCTATGTGCATTCCCTTGAGCCCAGGGGGAGTAGAATGAATACTGACAGGCTTCTATGGGCATTCCCTTGAGTTCAGGGGGAGTAGAAAGAATACTGGTAGGATGCATTGTGCATTCCTTTTAGCCCATGTGGAGTAGAGATAATACTGGATGGATTCTATTTACCTTCCCTTGAGCCCAGTGGGAGTATAAAGAATACTGACACGCTACTATGTGCATTCCTTGGAGCCCAAGTGGAGTAGAAACAATACTGTCAGGTTTCTATGTGCATTCACTTGAGCCGATTGAGAGTAGACAAAATGCAGTCAGGATGCATTTGTAGGATGGATGTTGATTGGGAAAAACACAGTGTTGCCGAACAGTCAACAATGTTTGACGGGTGGCTCTGTTTAGTTGCCTTCATGGTTTATCTCAGAGTGCCAACATGTTTGAGGATTGAGGAGTTTCATTTTATGGACGGTTTAAACAACTCTTTTGGAGATACATGATTCTTGCTAACTTTATTGATGCAATTTCTTGCAAGTATAACAACATATTTTTGTCTAGTATGCATGGTTAGGAAAGTGATTTCAGCATTATTTAGTAGGCTTGGGTTTACCATGCTTCAACCATTTCTGTATTATATGTTTCCCATCAAGAAGCAGCACAGTAGATGTTTTCTTCTCCTGAGCCTTTCCCCAATTGTTAAAGCTATCCTCTCTAATTGCTGCAGATGCAGGATGACTGTGGGTGACTTTTTAGAGCATGTGCAATTGATTCAAGATTGAGTCATGTCCAGAGATTACAGTCAGTAAAAAAATAGGGGACAGACTGCCAATGTGTTTACACTTGTAATACTAACTATTTCACAGGTCGCAGCCAACTGTATTTTACCATTAGCTCATGTTGTTTAAAGCTTCCCAACTGTTATACCTTCATTTGGGCTCATAGGATTTGTTCGGTGATTTTCTTTTTTGAAGTTTAAGAAATGTGTATTTCAATAACATAGCCAGTTGATAAATAGTTACACAGTATAATCAAAAGAAAGTCCTATCCACAGCAGTTATAAAGGGCAGAATCATCGATTAATACTGTGATTAACAATGAAATAAAAGCTAACCTAGCACACATTTGGCGATAGATGTTGTATTATATACAAATGACATTTAATGACGTAACCAATCAAGATGAAATAATGCACAGACACACACAGAAGGAGTACATCACAAACAGTTCCTGAGAGACATCAGGATTACATTAAGATACATCATAAAGCAGGAGTGGAACTTGATAGAAAATGAAGTTCCATTTCAAGTCATGTTTTTTACAATATTAATGTAGTGGAAGTTAAACATTTTTCAAGTCTATGAACATTACAAACTATTTTCCAAAAACATTTTATAAGTGATACAATGCAATTGCTTCCAATTGGAAGTGATTGTTTGAATATCATTATGTATCAAAAGATCACAATGGAACAATCTTAACACAATGAACACCACATGTTAAAATGAAAAACAAATTGTAATTTAAAGATTCGCATGATTACATTCCAAACATTTCTCCAGAATAGCTTAACAAATTTAAATTTCAACAAACATGTGTTTATAAGAACCTTCTGTTTCTTAGCAAGTCCAGCATTCGTTATCTGCTGAAAGATTACAGTGAAATAATCTAGAAGGTGTAACACATACTCTATCCTGAAAGAAATGCATAGTTTGTGTTAGGTTTGCTTTTCTCCATTTACCAGATCCCACTCTGGTGCCGAGTTAGTTCTGACACCAATTTATTTATTTATTTTTATTTTATTTTAGTATTTGTATAGCGCACTACAGCCCAGAGGCAACAAGGCGCTATAAGGAGATTTAAAGAAGGCTTACTTGACGGTTACAATAAGCGACCCCAGAAAGGTATACTCAAGCAGATTCAGTTACATGGTTACAGAAGATATACAGTCCAGTTACATGGTTACAGAGGATTTACAGTGAAAGTTACATTTAGTTACTCATCATCTTTTCTGGGTAGCACGAGGCATAACGGATAGTGTCCTATGCAAGGTGATACAGTGGAGGTGCAAACCTGGCAAGATGGGCAATTTATACAAAGAGCTGGGTTTTCAAAGCCTTGCGGAACGCTGTGTAAGAATCAGTAGATCTAATCTGAGCTGGGAGGTTGTTCCATAAGGTTGCCGCCATAGAGGGGAAGCTTGTGCCTCCTGCACGCACTCTGCGCGTGTGCGGGACAGTGAAGCGGTTATCATAGGCTACTCTAGAGGGTCTGGTGACAGTTTGTCTGGTTATCATCTGTGTCAGATAGGGGGGCGGCCTGATGGTGCAGACACTTATGTGTAAGGGCCAAGGTTTTGAAGACCACCCTTTCCTTGATGGGAAGCCAGTGTACCTGCCTTCTGATCCCTGAGATGTGTTCCTTGCGTGAAGTGCCGGTAGCGGCTCTTAAGGCATTATTTTGTGCAATCTGTAGTTTGGCGAGTTTTTTTTTGGGAGGTTCCAATGAACAGCGCATTACAGTAGTCCAGTCTGGAGCCGATGATGGCTCTGGCAATTGAGATGCAGTTTTGCCGTGATAGGAAGGGCCTGATAGCATTTATGAGTTTGGAGTGATATGCTGCGGAAGAGGGGACGGCATTGACCTGTCTGTCCATGGTGAGGCTGGGTTCTAGATAAACACCCAGTGTTTTGATGGTTTGGGAGACTATGATGGGAATATTATCCACGGTGAAAGATTGGTAGTTAGTTTCAAGTTTGCCCAGCGTAGATCGGGAACCGACAAGCAGGAGTTCGGTCTTATCACTATTTAGACAGAGCCAGTTCTCTGCCATCCATGATTGGATGGTGACGTAAAGCCTGTTAAGTGTGTCCAGGTCTGTGCTATAGTCACCTGACAGGGCGATGAGGACCTGTGTGTTATCTGCATAGTTTGTATATGAGATGCCCAAGGAGTCCAGTATCCTGAAGAGAGGCCTCATGAAGAGATTGTAGAGTGTGGGGGCTATGCAGGAGCCCTGTGGGACTCTGCATTTGATGGAGCTAGGTGTCGTGTTAGCAGAGTCAGAAAAGACCTTCATTACCCTCTCCTGAAGGAAAGAGGAGATCCAATCACATGCTTTGGTTGAGAAGTGGGCTGTTTTTCTGAGATGGTGGCATAGCGTTTTATGCTTGACCAGATCGAAGGCCGCAGAGAGGTCAAGGAGTAGGAGAAGAGCTGCTTTGACCGCGTCCCTTAGGTCATCTATTTGATTTTTTAGGTCAAGTAGTGCCGTCTCGGTACCATGTCGAGGGCGGAAGCCACACTGGCGTAGCCCAAGGAGGTGGTTGTCTTCAATACATTTTCGAACCTGCAGGTAGGCTGCTTTGTCCAGGTTCTTCAGCAAAAAAGGGACGGTTGTGATGGGACGGTAGTTCCCTAGGATGGAGATGTCGAGAGATGTTTTTTTTAGGAGAGGTTTAACCCAAGCTTCTTTTAGAGTTGTCTGTACATGTGACGATTGAAAGGAAGCGTTGATGAAGACAGTGATGATGGGAGCCAGGGCAGGCGCGCAGTCTTTGATAATGTGTGAGGGGCAGGTATCTCCCTTGCAATTAGAAGGCTTAATGGATTTTATGAGTGCAATGACCTCAGATTCAGTCATGTTGGAGAATTCAAATTTCGGTACTTGGCTGGGAGTGTCTGGCGATCGGGCTATAGGAGCTTCAGTGAGATCATCAGTCACACTAGTGTTAAGATATTTATATAATATTGAGGCCTTACAGCTGACATTTTTCAGACATTGTAATCTGCCCTGATAAGGCAGAATATTAATACCCAACCAGACCTCTATTTATTCCATCAATGCATTCATAATCTTAGCAAACCAATGTCAATAGGAGAGAGTTAACATTTCAGTTTAAATGTATTAAAGGAAATAGGAATCCCATCCACCAGGAATTGGTTAACAATGTGATGTCTTTACAAAGCCACAGTTTCCAAAAGAAAGAGTTACCATTTGTATGAATATGTTTATTCAACCATTTGAAAATGTGAAATTAATTCATTAGGTTTTCGAATAAGTGGCAATAGAACATTTCTAAGATGTTCTGCTTAAACCTTGATGCTCACATTTGTAAGCAATCTGTTTGTATCTTTTATATGACAGCAATCATCAAGAGATAAGGGGGTTACAAACAATTCCTCCAATATACACTGTGTTATACTTTCATGACTATCTGCAATCATGCACCAAGCTTAAATCTGTTTGAATAAGAATTCTGAATGATACAACTTGAAGTTGGGAAATTTGAAACCACCATTACAAGTTAATTTCTTATATTTTTAGAAACAGCATCAATAATATCTTTGTCAGAAACTGTTCTAGCTCCTAATCCATCTTCAATAACAGGAAGTTTAGATCTTTCTTTTTTAAAGAGGCAAGTATGATGCAAGAGATTTGCTGGTTTTATTTGATATTGAGTTGAATGAAATTCTGTGTTTCTTATTTTCCCATAAGAATGTCACCAACTAGAAGTCAAATGATTGTAAGAACGAGTGGGAAAAGGGCTTGGATATCATGTAAAGTATATAAAGTGCAATTGAATAGATCATCATTTTGATTGATTCTAACTGTCCCCACCATGCAATGGAGTACCTTCATTAATAAGTTCACCAACCCTCGACATAGGTAACTTGGTATTTTGTTTCATAATATCTTTAAAGGATGAAGAAATAGGGATTCCCAGATATTTAATGCATGTTGTACACTATTAAATACCACAATTCAGAATATCATATTTAGTGCAGTGAATATTCAAGGGTACGATTTTGGACTTTAACTACATTTAACATATACCCAGAAACAGACAAGAACAAGGACATTCTGCACATCGGGTAATCAATACTAGTATTAGGATTCTTCAAAAAAGGACAATATCATCTGCTTTAGCAGAGAGTTTAATATTTAAATTAGACAACTCAATGTCATAAGGCATGGTTGTGCTCTGAGTCTTGGGCCCCATAAACTCTCTACTCTTTTTGTCACCCTCGGTGGTATGCTCCTCCTCTGTCATCCATTCATCCCCCCCTAATACTCCTGCCTCTGTCTGTTCTAATAGACTCATAGTCTAAACTGTCAGCACGCTGTAGTCCCAGCCATGCCTTTCATCATTGCAGCCCTCATCCTTTACTTTGACGTGTACGTCCCCAATCGCTCTACTGTCAATTTGAAATAAAAAATCACCTGCACTCGATTCACATGTACGTATTGGTGCTCTACGCCCCTCTCCCTGTTCCAGCATCACTTGTGCAAGCTCTGCATCTGTCCTTTGAAGCTCTATTTCCAACTCTCTCAATGCCCTGTTCTTTGACTCTTGGGGAATGAAAAACAGATTTGTCTTTGGACTGAGCTGAACAGTCACAGCTCCACATCACGACTTTCATTTTGTTCATTGTGTACTAGATCTCAAAATCCAGTATGGCAGCTCTCTTGCCATGTCGACCCACTGACCTTGTTTCTACCACAATACCTCTCTGACTCAATTGTCTCTCTTCCCTCCATCTACTTCAGCTCCCTTCTCGCACCTCACTCAAAACATAACCTTGCATACTATTGCTAAATCCAGGGCCTATATTACACTGCCCTATCTATAAACTCTGCAACTACAACATTAATACAGTTGTTGCTCATTCTCTGTTGCGTTATGATGTATCACAAGTGATTTGTGTACCTTCTGCCGTGCAAAAACCTGCTCACACTGTGGCACATACTAATAGGTCTTTCTCAGCCTAAACCTTTTTGCCTGGCTGGGATGCTGTACTTGCTTTCCAACATGCATCCCAACAAGAAAAATACATAGATTGCCTTACTCTCCAAAAAAGAAAGCAATACAGCAGTTCAAAAACAGGCTAATTCTGAGACAAGTTTAGCGACTCTAAAAAATGAGAAGATAGAGTCATAGAAACACTGGAAGCAAGGCAAAGAGACATAGCTAGAGCCAAGCACAAAGGGACTGATGGAGATGAGGAGCACAAAAGGAAAACATGACATTAGGAAATTTTGAGACACCCATGGTCTTCAGGAAAGGAACTACAGTAATAGAAGAAAACAGCACTGAATATGCATTCCCTAAAAAGACATGGATTTGCTCTTATATGTTAGAATTAAAAACTAAAATACCAAAAGATTCCCATCCACAAGTCTTTACTGGAGGTAATTCATGCATTCACTAAGGTCACTTAGGAATTGAACAGATTGATGTCTTAATGCTATGGCTCCTTGTGGTCAGCAAAAGGTTTTTCTCTATCCATTTTAGTCACTTTTCTCAATTTAGAATATTCATTCATCCAATTCAGATTGTGGTAATAAATGCCAGCTTCTGTTTTCCAGCATTTGCATTGGTCCTGCTAGTATCAGTGTTTGCTCTGATGGTTTGAAATATTTTGAGTGCAAGCAAAATAACTAACGATTTACATTTCAGATGTATTTATGATTCATTACAGATCAGTTATGTCTCCTCAAGCCCACTCCTAAGTGATCAGAACCAGTTTCCATCTTTTTTCCGGACCATTCCCAATGATAATTTCCAGTCTCATGGGCTGGCTCAAGTTCTAATCCATTTCAGCTGGACCTGGGTGGGTCTCCTGGTTGAAGACAATGACTACGGTCACCTGGGAGCCACATTACTGAAGCAAGAGCTGGAAAAAGCTGGTGCATGCATAGCCTTCTCTGAGAACATTATCCTGAGCCGATCCGACAGAAATGCACCTCATATCATCCGGGTGATCCAAAACTCAACAGCTATTGCCATAGTCATCTTCTGCAGTGATGCAGGCCTCAGTCCTCTGATGGAGGAGATAATGAAGCACAATGTGAGTGGAAGGGTCTGGATTGCTAGTGAGGGTTGGTCCATCTCCACCACCTTGTCAAACGAAAGGTATTCCAAAATACTCACTGGCACCATCGGATTTGCTTCTCACAGTGAGGAGATGCCAGGCTTTGTAGAGTTTCTCAATAGCGTGCATCCTTCGCAGTATAGTGGTGATATTCTTGTTCTAAAGTTCTGGGAAGAAGCTTTTGCATGCACGTGGCTAGACCCGAATCAGGACATGCATTTGTGGGATAACACATCAAAGGTGTGCACAGGGAAGGAGAAACTGGACAAACTGATCAATGGCTATAATGATGAAAGCCGCTTCAGAGGCCCTTACAATGCCTATGTTGCAGTCTATGCCATTGCCTGGGCATTCCACAATCTGGTGTTCTGCTGGAATGGGGAGGGCACATCCCTCAAAGGAACCTGTGCCAAGATTGTAGACTTTCATCCATGGCAGGTACTGTACACAAGTATTGATTTGTATCCACATTCTTAACAATGATGAAGTTTCTCCACCAATTCATTGTGCATTTGAATGTCACTATTTTGGGATAAGGAAACAGGAGATATAGCATCCTTTTAAAAAAAAATTGAAACCTCTTACATTATCATTTTCCAGGCCATGTTCTGTGTAACACATTTTATTGGGATGGTATTTTTGTATGCAATCCTGGCAGATGTTTGGTAATGTATTTCTCACTGGCAGATTTCTACTGTTTGGCTTGTGGCCTGGAATGCTCTATGAGTAACGTATACTTAGATAAGTGAAAAGATGTCAATGAATTCGGCCCTTTGATGTGGGGCAAATGAATACAAATGAATACAAACCTCATGGGCAAATTCTTTCTTTTTGATATAAATCGCATTTGTATTTTGTTTAGCTATCAGATTTTACAATTCTTTTCAGTTATGGCCGCTAAGACATTGTCACATATACCCTTCATTCTTCTATCATGTACATGCCATTGCATTAGGATCTGTAAACCATCTGGGAAGATCCTTACTACAGTGAGGCCATAAGGTATATCTCACTTGCCATTTCATATCCTTTTGAGCTGAGCATTAAGCCTAATTAGCACCCACAGCACTGTTTAAGAAGCGGTTTGGTAGGACGATTGTATTTTTTCAAGATACTTGTCACTTACTCATATCATGTCAATGTGTTTATCAAGACCCCAGCTCCCCACTAAGGCCCACACCAAGGCCTTTGTCATGTCTGACCTCGGGAGCATCGAGTGTGGTAGCAAGCTGTGGTCTCCATGGGACTCTCACCCCGATCTCCTTACCTGTTGCCCACAGCCTGCATTTCAGCACCAACAATGGCTGCTGTGTGCAGGGTAGGCCCTGCCTTGCTGGGTTTGCGGCATGATGGCCATGGCTCCATGCCATCTCATTAATGACTGCCACCTTTTCACCGGCATACAGCCTTTGCTAGGCTGCTCTGACCCTACTGACTGCAGGAAGATGATTGGATGCTTTTCCCACCTTTTGGACCAATCCAGGAGAGCCAGCAGGCAAAAACGGCTCCGTACTGAGGCCCACACCAAGGCCTTTGTCCTGTCTGGCCGTGGCTGCCCTGCCAGAAAACCCCCTGTTCATCTCTTGTTCTGCCCTGTCTTTGCTGTTGCCGGTTCAGATTGGATTCAGCCCTTCTTCCTGAGCTGATTGCTCCATCACCACTGTTGACTGCAAGATAAGCACTGCAGCCTTTCACTGCCATGGCTGTACACCCCTCAGCCTGTTCCTCGGCTATCTGCCAGCTGCTCCTACAACACGTCTTGAAGCCCCTGGCCTCTTCTTCCCTGCCTGATTCACGGTTCGTCCTTTCCGTGCCTTCAGTCATCCCCTCCTGGCCCCTGCCTTCACTGTTTTCCCCTGACATTGCTTAACTGTCTTCTCAGTTTCTTGTCTCCCTCCTATCTGTTGGTCTTGATCCTAGGTGTCTTGGCCTCTGGCTTAGTCACTTGCAGTTATCTTCATCAACCAGCCGCCGCTGCCACTCTCCTCAGCTTCCTAACTCGGTGACTCATTCAGCCTTGATGATATCGTCGACATCTTCACCTTTTCAACTGCAAAGCCTACCTGCTGCTGAATCACCTACTTCTGCCGCTTCTTCCTACCTCTGCCCTTCTGATTTTAGAATATGTTACTGTTGTTGCTGTATCTGCCGGTGGTTGAGAGTTGATGCTTTTTATCTGTGCCTTTTCCTGCCCATCCCACTATGTCCTTGCTCTTCTACATGTTTTTTTATTCTTCCCAACCTCACCATTATCCCTTCTCCTCCTTGCACCCCTGCATTGTCCCATCCTCCCCTTCCTGGACCCTCCTTACCCCCCTCCCCTGAATTTCTTCTGCACGTCACGATCCTAGTATGTCCGTTCTTGCTTTGTTGTCCACTTTCCTGACCTGCGCTCATCCCTCTCTCTCCCTTGCTTACCTTTCCTACCTGCTGATGCATATTGATGTGCCCCTGTCTAAGGGGGCCACCAGCATTATTTCCTTGGGTTTATTATTGTAAAACCTCTAGTTGAACCA
Organism: Ambystoma mexicanum; assembly: GCF_040938575.1. NCBI lineage: Eukaryota > Metazoa > Chordata > Amphibia > Caudata > Ambystomatidae > Ambystoma > Ambystoma mexicanum. The sequence continues at coordinate 201,299,550 of NC_090921.1, read as the reverse complement.
AAGCATTGGATACAAAATCGAGATTTTCAAAATTAGCCAACCCTCCAATTTCTGGAGGATTAGAATACTCGATGAAAAATGCAGAAGTGGCTGTGCATCCTGAATGGCAATGGATGGGGCGGTCTCCCCCTACAGACTGTTATTTCCCATCCTAGCCACTCCCCACAGTCTTATTCACCCTTATCCACCCGCCGATTGTTTATTATTTACTGGAATCCATGAATGCAAAACAGGAATGTTGTATACATGCAGCATACCGTTCTCCTCATTTTTGAAAATTGACAAACCATTTTGGCCACAATTAGTGAGAATGATAATTGAAAACAATAAAAATGAAGATATAAATAAACAAATGTCAGATGTCATGGGCATCGCTAGGGCATTGGCAGCCGTCATGGGTGTGTCAGGCCTGTGTGTCAGGCCTGTTGAGATGTATTCTCCTCAATATAACTCAATTCCAGGAATTGTGTCTTGGAAGTTTGTACACATGAAATGAAGGAAATGCATTGGAATCTCTGATTTGTTTTTCTCTGTCAGCTTCTGCACTATGTTAAAAATGTGCGATTTAAAGATAAGATGGGGGCAGAGCTGTTCTTCAGTCGTGATGGAGAAGTCCCCGCTCAGTATGACATTGTAAACTGGCAAAGGAGTCCTGATGGCGGTCTGATGATTGTGAGGGTTGGCAGATATGATTCCAGTGCTCCTCAGGGCAAGACACTCACTATCAACCCTAGTGGCATCCAGTGGCCTTCATCACATTCACAGGTATGGCATGGCTCAAAGATTTCTGGATCATCTTAGATGAAATGTGACTTAGACAGGTTGTGCCAATTCTCTTGTTGCATAAACTAATACTCTTAAAAAGAACTATCACATCACAAAAATGACGAAGAGGTGGAGGAAATGAGGGAGAGAGGAAATAACTATTATGCAGACGGATAGAGGGAGAGAGACATGTTAATGTTAAAGGACATCTGTACCGCACACTAACACCACCGGAGTGGTCCCCTGGCGCTCTGGTGGCTCTGATGAAGGAGGGGAGGCTGAGTTAGTGGGAGGAAGCAGGAAAAGCGCAAGAGAGCAGTGATGTGCTGTTGGTGGTCTCAACCCGGTGGACCGTTGGCTGGGCCTGGGGTGTTTGCGGCTGGTAATCGTTGTTACTGTTGTGCAAGTCTGTGTCTTTTTTGTTTTGTTGTTGTAATGTAGTGACGTTTGTGCGGTTTGTTGTGCTGTAGGTTTTGGTTGTGTTGGTTAGGAATTTGAGAGGTGTATGTAGGGGTGAAATTGTTAGTGGAGTTGGTTAGTTGGCATCTCAATCCTGAGTTGAGGTGCTGGGCTTGTGTAGTCTCCCCCGATGCGCTTGTCCTGATATGGGTCCCTCTGACATTCAAGGTACCTTACTCCTCTGGTCCCCACCTCCATCAGGTTCTTTCATAGCCCCACCTGTACTCCCTTCATACTCCTGTGGCCAGTGCACCTGCCAATGTCAACAAGTAAGGCAGTGTGCTAATTTCCAATATCTCGGGAATTCCACACCACTGTGGTACTTGTAACTAATGTTACTTGGCATTTATATAGCGCCTTATGTATCATTGGTATGATCTCAAAGCGCTGGTAGGTTGAGCGCCCTCGGGAACCGCAGTTCAAGTCAGTAGAGCGAGAGAGAGGGAGCTGTATGGTGCGTGGGCACACCGGATGTGTGTGCAGCATGTGTGGTTGTTGCATGATGGCCGCTTCTTACATGTAGGGAGTAAGATGGTATCTTGTTATGTTAATTTAAGATTGCAAAATGCACTGCAAACTTTCATGAGGCCTGTGCACTAGTCTTATTAAGAGGGGACGTACACTCTCTCTGTGGGATAGGAGACCTAAAAGAAAGAAATCCAAAGATAGCCCTACCCCTGAGTTGAATGTTGGCAGGAGATAGGGGCCCCAATTCCAGCCCCCCAGCTTTGTTGCGCTATATTTCTGTGCAGTCCATAATTGTAGTTCAACATGCCTCAGGCAACATATGATTGCCAGATTGTCGCTGTTTCAGCGACATCTGTGCATCAGCAACATAAATAGCCCAAGACCTGCATTGGCACAATCTACCTTGCATGAATACTGGCTAATGGCATTCTGCGCTCGAGAAGAGAGAGTGCAAAGACAGAATGCAGCCAACAGAGCCACACAGGAGGCAAACGAGCCGGCATAGACATGCTGCCGCTACACCTTGGCACACTAGACACTCTAAGATCACTCAGACAATCTCCACATCAGGACTTACCTGTGGGGCCACAGGAGCAAAGCCCATAACCCAAACTTCAGAATTCACCCTCCTGGTCCGCCATTGCAGTTCTGTGGCTGGTCCGCGTGGTGGAAGTCGGTGGGGCTACACCCGTACTTGCAACATTTACTGCTTCTGTCAAATACAGGAAGGGGAAGACAGGGCCAGATTGGCTAGGGACAGATGCCCAATCCTTGAAAGGGGGAGGAGGATAAGAGGACGGCACAGGAAGTGGGAAGGTTGGGTTGTTTGCTTGAGGTCAGAGAAGGGGGAGGTTGCAGATCAGGAGACCAGCATAAAGGAGCTGCAGATGGGAAAGGAGCAGCAGATGTAGGCGAATTCTGGATCATGTGAGGTATGGAGTAGTGATTGTAAGTTGTACTGAAGTGTAAATGTGAGAGTTAGTTTGGTTCCATGTTTTTTCTTTGTGGGCATTTTACACATTGTCATGTAGTTTTCACAAACTACATGACAATGTGTAGCATTTTCCCTCCAGCCTCCCATTTAACTCTCCACCAACCACTTCTCTCTGCCACTCACCACCCAGCAATCCCCTTCACCAAATAAACAACACACATGTAGTTAAAAAACAAGTAGAGTTAAAACAGCTTCGGTGCAAAGTACACATTTAAAATGACAGCATGTAAAATGCCCAAAAAAGTGGTGGCTTCTTGAGAGAAGTGAGCAGTGTCTGTAAGATGTTTGCAGAGGGTCTTGTGGTTGACCAGGTCAAAGGCCGCTGAGAGGTCAAGGAGTAGGAGGAGTGAGGATTTACCATTGTCCATGGCTTCAAGTAGTTGGTTTTTAAGGTCAAGTAGGGCAGTCTCCGTATCGTGGCGGGGACGGAAACCAGATTGTCTTTTTCCAAGGATGTCGTGGGTTTCCAGATATGACTGAATCTGGAGATATGCGGTTTTGTCGATGATTTTTAGCAGAACTGGCACTGTTGTGATTGGGTGGTAGTTGTTGGGGGAGTCAGGGTCGAGGGTAGGTTTCTTCAGTAATGGTCGCACCCAAGCTTCATAATGAGTAGATATAGATCAAGATCAGAACATCAAAGACATGATTCTTCTAGACCAATATCCAAACCTCAATCCGATTGTCAATCAACAAATCAAGCTCACCTGTATTGATATATCGGATGAAGAACTGGAAAGCGATTGTAGCATGGAAAAGTCAAAACCAAATGGGAAAAAATAACTAAGAACCGATGACCAGAAATTTGTAAGAGAACATACAAATGAATCGCTGCAACACGGTCCGTGGCCGCCGCCTTATGATGAGAGGAGCTTTGCATACCCACTGCTGAAAACACCCATATTTGTCGATCCATTAAAACGTCAAGAGAAATATGTAATAACAATGACACACCTACGACCAACAAAGCCTGCGGTCATCTTAAATCGTACTAACAGTTTACGTGTAATTCATGCCATTCCAGAACTGAAGCACATTAGTACGAAGGATATAAATCTGGTCAAATTTCTAGATGACGAGAATCTTGATAAAGTTGAAATACAGCTTATGAACCAGATAACTATGCAAGAGATCCTAAAAGCCGACAGCCAGTTACAATGTATTGGACTCAAATGCATTAAGAAGAAGGACACAGACCAGAGGTCAACTCACGATACATTGATGCATTAATTAGATGACCAGCCGCCATTACGACGAGAATACGAGAAATCAAACCTGAACCTTGCCTCAACAAGAAACAGTGATTCATCATCAACAACCATGTCATACAACATGGAAGATGAAATCCATAAGAACCAAGGACTGTCTACATCCAGATATATCCGAAGAGAATATACATTTCAATCAAAAGAAAATGAAAGTAGCCTATCCGTGTCCTCATAACAACGAGTAGAAAAACAGAATGAACATATCTTACTGACCTAATGGAATACTAGAGGCCACGGTCATTTATTCCATCAAACTCATCCAAAGCTACAACAATCTCACATAATCTGTCTACAAGAGACATGGTTGTCTCATCCTCCTACGTGTGAAGGATACAACATCTTTACTAATCCAGCCATCACACAACAAAAAGGAAGACCAGCGTCAGGACAGATTATGATGATAAAAATCACCTCCCTTTGGACTCCGATTGAAGCAAGAAATTTGAATCCATGGATCCAATACGTAGTGGTACAACAACAAAATAAACTTTTTTGTAATCAGTCACCACGGACCGTTATATTTAACATATATTGGAACCCTTTAGCGGTTGATGAAACTCTACACCTAGATACTTTCCTGACAGCTCTCGATAAACTTGTCAATAAGTATCCAATAATCGACATAATAATCTGTGGAGATCTAAACATACACATTTTTGATAAATCTGGAAATCAAAAAGAGAAGAAAGATCTGTCCCAGAGAGCCAAATCTTGGATGAAAGAAATGAAAACAAGAAATCTTACCCTTACTGGTACCTATCAGAACGATAAACTTCAATTAAAACCAACATGGTCACAAGGCACATCGGAAGCAGTACTGGATTATATACATATTTCGGAGAACATTGTGAAGGCACCGATGAAAACGGAGATCACAATGAATGACAATTGTGACCAACGCATGATATCAATGACATGGCAAAAGCAAAACCTATACCAAGAGAAAACTACACTACCTGCCATGGAACTGAATGCTAAAGCCACAAGATTGAGACTTAAGACAGTTGATGTACTAGGTCTAAACCAGATTTTTCATAAAACAGGAAAAAAAGATCTAGAGAAATTAAATTATGAGTGGTTATTCGAACCACATTACCAACCGCAAAAAGATTGTAAAAAACAGCAACTGCCTCACACTCACAGTTACGATCCGTTGATTGCAATGAAAAAAAGGGAGCTACAAAAACTATGCAGAGACCTAAATAAGTTAAGATCTAAAGAATCGCACCTTGCAATCAACACTGCCAAACAAAAATACCGGAATTGGATAAAATCATATAAAAGCTCCATGTTGCAACAAGATTCAGAGCAAATGCTAGCTTGCCTTAATAACCGTAACACTCGAGAACTATGGAGTTTGTTAAATCCAACACAAAGTGTCCAACATCGCAGGATACAAAATGTCACCGAAGCCCGTTGGCTGGAACATTTTGCTGCTCTATACAAGAAGAAGGATACCCCTGAATCCCAAGTTCAACGGAAAATGAACAAATGTCAAATCACAATTACCAGACAACAAATTCTACTCATAATCATGAAATTGAATAATTGACGAGCACCAGGGCCAGACGGCCTCACAAATGCTCAAATCAAAGCTTCCCCAGAGACATGGGCGGACATGATATTGCAAATTATCACATTGATTAATCAATTGAACCAAATACCCTCAACATGGAAACTAGCGGTCCTGATTAATTAATCCCTTAAAAGGGCATGGCTACCCCCAAACCCGGGTCCGGGTTCCCTGAATGGGGAAATACCGGGCCATTCCGACCTTGGAGGGCCCGGTATTTCCCCATTCAGGGATCCCGAACCCAGTCCATCCCCATTCCCATGAATGGGGAGCATGCTAACAACGGGCCCGTTAATGACGGGCCCGTTGTTAGCATGCTGGACCGCTCGCGGGACCCGCTAAGGTCGTTTGGTCCCCCAAATGGACCTCGTAATAGTGCGGTAAGGGGTTAACGGCTCTGGCACCTTTACCGGCGCTGTTAACACCTTACCGCCCTCCTCGTAATGATGCCCAGAGTAGTTTACCAGTACTACTGGGAGGGGTAAAGGTTATTGTATTGAACATGGGATTTTAACCCTTCAAATTGAAACAAGGTAAATCCTTTGCCCAACTAATTTGTGAGGGAATATTGATTCCATACATCATAACCCTGGAGCCCACTGAAAGACCCAACGCATGGTAAGGAGTAGTGAACAAAGCTGAGAATGCAAAGATCAAACTTAAGCTCTCCCTGGACCTGCTTTAGTTGAGTTTTTTGAAAGCCCAGCAAACATATCCCCTCCTAGATCAAGCTCATAAGATATTGGTTTTGGAAGTCAAGAGCATGCCACTGTAGTGCAGTGAAGGGGGACTCCTATATCGAGTCAGTGTGAACCCATGAGGGGACAGTCTTTATCATCACCAGCTACTGGTTTCGCAAAAGTTCAGGAAAGCTGATATTGAAATAGCCCACTGCAACCTAACAGCAGGACATCTGGGACCAGTGAGAACACATAAGACACTGCTCAGCCACATTTACTTGCTAGGGATATATGCACAGACTAAATAGAACTGCTCATGCTGTCCCATATGCGAGATGATCACTCCTGACAATGTAGTATCCCAAGAACCACTGCAACAATTACCCATCATATAGATACCCTACCACTGGATTGGAATGGATTTAGTCCAGCAACAGATACATATATATATATATATAGTGGTGTGTTCACCTAAGAGACCCAATATCTGGAGACTTTCCTGATGAGATGCAATACCGAGAAAGGCCCACTGTATGTGAACATTCCTTCCTTTGTGATGGTGGGGTTGCCTGCAGAAAATGCTTATCGATCATTTTTATTTCAAAACTGATGAGCGAAATGAAACCCCTCCTGAAAATCCACACCCGGAAAGATTCATGTATGGACGCCAGGCAGGTGGCTTTGCACAATGAAATAAGAAGACCTTAAAACAATTCTCGGGCAGGAATTGGGATGTCCTGATTCCTTGAGCTCTATTTGACATTATGGAATAAGCCATAATCATGAACTGGGTGACTAAAAGGAATTTTTGAAAGATAATCACTGCACCTGGAAGAATAATACATCTGAAGCCCTATTAGTTATCAAAGTCCAGAAACATAAAATAAGGGATGCACTCAGGAGGATGCTTGACTTAGGATGTATTAAAGAATAGCAGAGTGATTGGTGCTTTCTGATTGTGCTCATCCCCAAACCCGCCAAGACATATTGTTTCTACATTGATTTTCAACACCTCAATGCGATCTCCAAATTTGACACATTAGCGATGCTGAGAATAGAAGAGCTGGAGGAAAGACTGCACCCTGCAAAATAAATCTCTACTCTCAGCCTAACAAAGGGATACTGGCAAATGGTGCAAGAAACTAAGCCCAAAAGGGCCTGTTCAGTTCACGGTCTTACCCTTTCAATTGCATGGAGCACCAGCAACCTTCCAAAGGTTGATGGAGGAAGTCCTAACTCACTGCTCGGCTTTTCCCGGAGACTACTTGTGTGATATCGTGGTCTGCAGCTCAACATCGAAAGAGCTTTTGCCACACCACATGGCCATATGTGACATACTGAGGAAGGCACATATAACTGCCAGTCCAGCAACAGGAAATCTCACCCAGTCCTCTGTGAAATATTTGGTATTTCATGTAGGAAATGGCTATATCCTACCTCAGAGAGTCAAGATTGTCACAGTGCAACAAGTTCCTCGTTCTATCATAAAGAAGGACATATGGGCCTTTCTGTGTCTGTTTGGCTGTTATTGCTGTTTCATACCTAACTTCACATTGAGAGCAAGACCCCTAACAGACAAACTAAAAAAGAGCAATTCTTACATAGTGCAGTGGCCCACTATGCCTTTAATTAACTTAACAGGGCCTCAAGCAAAAGCCCCATTCTGATCATGCAAACTTTGCCAAAGAAATAATTCTTTAAACAGACTCCTCTTTAGTATATTTAGAAGTAGTATTATCACATGTCGATGATGGGAACGAGAAGCTAGTGATGTACATCGGAAGTAATTTACAGCGCTGGGAATTGATTGATCCCATAGTTTAGTTTGAAGCCCTGGCCATCAAATGGTCCGGGCAATATTACCTGGCTGGCTGACCATTCCCTGCTAGTATTGATGGTGAGAAATACAGACACAAATCCTCACATTCTGAGGTGGTTCTTGGTGTTACGGGCATTCTCGTTCACCATTTACCATCAGGCAGGTACAAAATAGGCAAACATAGATTTTCTCTCCCTGTACCGCCCGTCAGTAAACCATTGGGGGCATGAGAAAGAATAAGGGGAGTCAGGAGAAGTGGTACAGGTGTATGGCAAGGCCAGTACACTGACCTTGACCAGAGGGGTTGGGAACTCTCTCAGCTGGGGTTAGGGGATCTAACAGAGATAAAACCAGAGCCAGTCCAAGGCCTGAGGTGGACAGTGGCAGCTGAAAGGTCCCCCAGTTCCTTCTCCCCAGTGTGCCTGCATGTTTCTGTGCAGTACACAATTATCTCAGACCATGTCTCATGCAATAAATGTTCACTTGATTTTCTCTGTTCATTTCAGAAATTCCAAAGAACTTCTGAATGATCAAGAAACCCATCCTTGCTCCAGGAATATCAATAGACAAACCACCCAGCGGACATCCAGGCTACCGGCATACTCAGCTCACTAAGCTCCCCAAGCTGTTGAAGACACACTGCCACTGGCACTCAGCACCCTAGACCAGCAGGGATACTCTAAGGGGACTCAGACCTTCACACATCAGGACTGACCTGTGGGCCCACAGGAACAAAGCCCCATATCTGAAGCTTGAAAATTCACCTTCCTGAGCCGTTATTGCAATTTCATGGCAGTGCCACATGGGTGGGGCTTAGCCCCTTAGTTGTAACCTGTTCTGCTTCTGTCATACACTGGAAGAGCAAGACGGGGCCAGACTGGCCAGGGAGGATGATAAGCGGACAACACTGGAAGTGGAAATTGTGGATTGTTCAGGTGAGGTCAGTGGAGTTGAAGGTGCTGAAACAAGATACCAGCAGGATAACAGCCGGAGGAAGGAGCTGCAGATGGTGGATGTGATTTATGGGTCAAGTGACATATGGAGTAGTGAGAGCAATTGGTACTGCAGATTGAATGTGTCTGTTAGTGTTGCAAGTGTTAATAGAGCAAGTAGTGAAAGTAAAGCAAGTAATAATGAGTTAAAGGGGGGTGTTTGGGTAGTAGTTGGAGAGAGGTGTGGGAATGGAGGAGGTGGTCCTGCTGCAGATCCTCTACCATTTCACCTCCCTTCCGATCCACACACCACCTTGCTTCTTCAAAAACCTACATAAGGCGATCGACAATTTCCTCTGGAACTACAAACCACCAAGAGTAGGGGGAAGGGTGATGAGATCTCCAATGGTGAGCGGGGGGTTAGGAGTGCCGGACTTCAAAGCATATTACATCGCTGCCCAAATAAGGGTTATCAGAGACTGGCAAAGGGACGACAACGGTAAAATATGGAGATCCATGGAAAGGGCTGGGGTGGGAGCGGGGCTGGAAGAGGTGCTGTGGAAACCAAATACAGACAGACCGCCACAAATGTATGCAACCCAGATTACTGAAATGGTGGGTCAATCTATCGAAGGATTTTTCTGTGCTGACGGCTAGGAGGAGAGCAGGGATGTCCCTCTTCTGGGCTTTTTCGATCAGATGTGTTATCTGTCTTATATTGTCACTTGTTTGTCTGCCCCTCACGAAGCCTGATTGATCTGCATGAACTAGTCTAGGCCAAGCCTGTTGGCCAATATTTTAGTGTGGATTTTGGCGTCAACGTTGATTAGTGCAATGGGGCGGTACGACCCGCACTCGATCAGATCTTTCCCCTTTTTAGGGATTACTATGACTTTGGCCTCATCCATAGTTCTCGGTAGCGTTTTGGATTTCTCTATGCAATTATACAGATTAGTGAGGTGTGGGATTAGGTCTTCTTCGTGTAGCTTGTAGAACTCTGCGACACAACCGTTGGGACCCAGGGATTTATTGATTGGGAGTGATTAAATGGCTGCCCTAACTTCGTCCCTTGTGATTTCTCTTTCTAGAGTGTCCCTCTCCTCCCTAGTTTTTCGGCTCAGGTGTGTGTCCCTCAGGTAAGCTTCCTGGCTTTCTAAGGACAGGTATTCAGTGGTGTACAGATTGGAGTAGAATTTCACAAATTCCTTTTGTATATCTTCAGTTTTGGTGCTCATCTGGTCCCAGTGCTGCCTGATTTTCAATATAGTTCGGTCCCTCTCTTCTTTACTAAGCATTCTAGCCAGCAGACGGTCCAATTTGTTGGCTTTGACGTACAGCCTCTGTTTAAAGTGAAGCAGATTATGCTCTGCTGCTCTGGTCTGCAAGGTGTCTAGCTGTCCGGTATCACCCTGTATTCTCTTTTCATAGCAAAGGTCTGTTTCAGACTCATTTTAGTCATCAGATCTTTTAGTTTGGCTTCTAAGTTGGCTTCAAGTCTCAGTTCTCGTGTGCGCCTTGCTTTAATAGCTATAATCTTACCCCTAAGTGCCGCTTTAAGCGCATCCCACCAGGTTTGCCAACTAGTATCCCCAACCTTATTGGTCTCAGTGTATCTATCTATTTCCTCTGACACCTCTCACACTAGGGTTATGTCTTTTAAAAGGCTGGCTGGGTATCTCTATTTCCAGAGCCTCAGTGGGCCCGCTGTTCCTCCGCAACTCTAGGGTCATAGGCGTATGTTCAGAAAGGGTGATAGCCCCCAGCATGAGGTTGGTTACTTTGCCCATCGGAGAGGTGGACAGCCAAATGTAATCGATCCTGGAGTGTGATCTATGGGCATGAGAGCTAAAGGTGTAACCCTCTCTGTCCTCCTGCATCATTCTCCATGTGTCCACTAGGCCCAATTGCTGTCATTTACATTTAAGATCCCGGAGGGCATTGGGTTTGGGTGCTACTGTCTGTGATGGGGTTCCAATTCATATTAAAGTCTCCTGTAAGGATGATGGGGGATTTTGCGAACTTTTACAAACGTGTGAGTGCTTGCTGTATGTACGGGTCTTGGCCTGTGTTTTGGCGTAGAGTGTTGCGATCGTGTACGCTTCCCCCCTTCCTTCTATTGCTACTGCGAGATATCTACCTTGGTTGTCTTTATCTGTGTCTTTTACGGTTAGATCAAGCCTGTCACTTAGCGCTATAAGCACCCCCCTTTTTGCTTGAATGTGTTGCCTGGTAAATTTTCCTTTACCCCCAGAATTTAATCATGTGAGTGTCCTGCGTCTATGTGTTTTTCTTGCAGTGCGATTATGTGTGGGTCTTCTTTTCTAAGTATCTCTCAACCTTTTTCCGCTTGAGCAGAGTATTGAGGCCATTGATATTGAGCGATATAATCTTTGTTCAGTTAGATAGTGCCATCTTGGGTGTCATAAGTTGTTATCTATGTAAGGAGTCCGTTGCCTCTTGGGTGAGCTTCCTTCAGTTCTCACTACTCCTCCGCTAAGTCCCCCATCCCTTGTCTACTCTGTGTTGAATGTACTGTTACGTCCCGCCCTTCCCTCCCCTATTCTCCTCCCCTCGCCCCCTCACTGTGTGGGTCCAGATGGCACTCAGCCCCCCACATGTGGTCAAGAGAGCTAGACCTTAACACTTGCCCAGCATCTCCCCACGCAGGAATTCCCATTCCCATTCCAAAGCGCCATTCCCTCCCCCCTTCCCTCCCGCACCAGTATATTCATATGGCTTCATTGTGGCTCTAACCGGTGAACTGACTCGTTATATGCCCTCCCCAGAGTTGTCAGGGTTGTGGGGTCTGAGCCTCCTAGTATAGGTCATTTGTCCTGTGTTTCTGAATGCCCTGGTTTGACGGGGTCTGCGTTGGGAGGTGGGCTTCCGTGAGAGGGTTGTCGCCCCCCTTTCTTGTTTTTCCTGGACTCTATCGCCGTCCAATCCCAGGTTCTCCGGCAACTACTTGGCTGGATGGTGAGGGGCGCCATGCTTGGGTTTCATGTTCGATTCCTAGAATAGCTGCACTTTCCTTGCACATTGTTACTTTATGCATTTTCCCTTGCCAGGTGAAGCTCAGCACAAATGGGTGTTGCCACCTGTAACGTACTTGTTGGTTTTGCACGTACGTCAGAACCGGGTCCATGCACCTTCTTCTGTTTAATGTGGTCTGAGATAGGTCCTGGTACAGGTGAAGCTCTGTGCCGTTATGTGATTTGGTTTGCCGTCCTGGCCTTTCCCAAGATCTGCTCTTTCAAAGTCTAGCTGTGGAATTCGATCAGGACATCCCTTGGTCTTGCCCCTGGTTCCTGGCGTTTCAATCCCACCCTGTGGATTCTGTCAAAGCGGATATCTGCGCTCTGTTCTGCGTCCAACAGATCACTAAAGATGGATCTCATGACTTGGGTCAGCTCTTGGTCCGGAATGGTCTCTGGTAAGCATTTTACTTGTATGTTGGAACGCCTGGACCTGTTCTCTAGATCTTCGGCCCTTAACTCAAGGTTGTGGGTAGCCACGTCCAGGGTTTCCAACAAGGAATCTGCTTTATGTGCTTCTTCCATTAATTCCTGAATAGCCCTCTCCTTGGTATCCACTCTTTCCTCAATATTGTTAATGTCTCTTATAATTTCTTGGATTCCTTCAGCCAGATCTTCTCTTAGGGTATCCATTTGTTTTTGTCCTGTGTTGGTAATTTTTTTGACTATTTCACCTAGCAGGCCTTTGAGGGCGGAAAAGGTCACTGGTCTCTTCTGGTCCTCATCTCTGTTTTCAGTGCCAGTGTATGCCCCCAAGGCGGTGGTACTTTGGGCTCCCATTGTGTCCATGTCTCTGGTCCATATCTGCGAGAGGGTGCCCTCCTGGGTCTTCTTTGCTATTTTGGGAGGGACAAGAGTATCCCTGTTTCTGTCCCAGTACATCTCGGTAGGCGGGTAGGTGGTCCCTCCATGGCTGGTGCCCTGAATTGAACTGCCTGCGTCCGCTGACTTCCTGGGTCGGGCCGCCCCGCCAGGAGTGGTGACCGTAGGGGCCCCTGTTTCTAGTTTTCCCCCCTGAGGCAGCGTGATGTCTCTGATATGTTTGCCCTTGTGGCCCTTTTGCTGTCCGCCCAAGGGCCTGCTTACTATTTTCAAACTGAAACCAGGCTGCCGGATGGGGTTTTTGGGTGCTTCCTCAGTTGCTGTGGGCCAGTGAGTGGAGGGCTGGTAGGTATGCAAGTAGGTTCCTTTTGGTTATGTGGCGTAGGAGGGTTCTCCCCTTGGGTTGCTCCTGTGTTGTGTGGAGTGGTGCACCGGGTCTCTGGTTGTGGTGTGGGGTCCCCCTCTAGATGGAGGGTCCGTGGGTTCTGTTAGACTGTGTAGTAATCTTAGATGTATGGACCCGAGGGCACGTGATTTTGTGAGCTGGAGTGGGCCCCTGCGAGGGGCGGGTCACAGTCCGCACCCCGGGTCTGAAGGTTCGGGAGGCAAAGGTAGTCAAGTGCAGTGCTCCGTCCCACTGCGCAGCCACCCTGTCAGGCTGGAGAAGCATGGGCCCCGGCTGGTCTCAGTTGGTGCAGGTTCACCCACCCGGGTAGTGCCTCCCCCCACCCAGTGAGCACCTGTGGCCCCTCTCTGCACTTACTTGATGGGCTAAGAGCTGCCAGAGTAGATCTCCCTGTTCCTGGCTAGGGGAGTCAGCGCCCGTCCTGCAGCGCTGCCGGCGAGGTGCCCCGCACAGAGTTGGGAGTGGCACGGAGCCCCCGCTGTGGTAGTCTCGCAAATGGGCCCTCCCCTCTTTGCTGCTGCTTAGGGTCTGCTGGCTAAGGTGGAGGGGTCCCTTTGGTGCAGGTCTCCTTGGTGTGAGGTCTGGTCTGCCTGCTGGCCCCAAGTTTGAGCAGCGGATGAGAGGAAGGGTTGCTGGCAGCGGGCCCCCACTCCTGTCTGCCAAAGGAGGTACAGGCACATGGCGAAAGTCTCTGCCAAGTGCAGGATAAGCGGGGCTCCCGCCGTCGGGGGTCTCACCATTTCTGGGTGCGGATTTGGCACTCTTGTAGATCCAGGTGGGCCCCTCTCCAGCGGGTCCACCCCACATTGCCTACCGGTGCGTGGGCTGGTCTCCGGCCACATAGCAGCCACTGGGCTATTCGATGATGTGGCCGAGGTGGGGCAAGGGAAGTCTGGTGTCCGCAGGGTCCTGTCTCGGGTGTGGTAGGGTCCAGAAGATTTGCGGGGGGCCCCACACGTCCCAACCCCCGAGCAAGGCTGCTTTATTTTATTGATGGTCCGTGCATCGGAGGGCAGGCTGCACTTATCCCAGCCCGCTTATCACGGGTCATCAGAGGAGCTAGGCTCTGTCACAATCAGCTCCGGTTGTCTGCAAGAAGGGGGCAGTAGGTAGAGAGCGCTCCAGCCCCTCCAGGTCTGAGTTTGTGAAATCGCCCAGTAGTATTAATGATTATTTCCCCTCACCGGGGGTTCGGCATTGATGGGCCTGCTTCTAGCCGTGGGCGTCTCTGCTCTCCCATGCAGGGTCCTCTTCAAACGGTGTCTCTACGGACGGCGGCCCAACGGGGTACGGCGGCCCGCCGCCTGTGCTGCCCACTCTGTTCACTGAGTGTGCTTGTCGAGGGAGGAACGTGCAGCCCCGCCGGCCGACCGCATTGCCTTGGCAGCGCGGGACGGGCTGGGTGTCGTCTGTTAGTGTTTTCCTGCCATAGCAGCCCCCGGACAGTAGCAAAGGCCACAGCGCACCGCAGTTGTAGTACGCCGGGTTGCTGGAGGACTTTGGGAGCTAGAGCCGCTTTCCCCTGTCTCGCCACGTATTCGTGCTGTGAGCTCTGGCCAGTGGTACCTGGGGAGGGCTTCTCCACTATTTATTGAGCCAGTAGCAAATGCTTTGGTGCGGGAGCTCAGGGGACGTGCTGCTTACTCCAGCGCGCCCAGTTTTGGAAATGACCCTAGCACTTTATTTCTAAGGCGACAAGCAAGCACAGGTTATAACATGGATACTGGCAGATTTCTGCGCCGTGCCTATGAGCACAACCCTTAGCACCGACACCCTCAGTGGGGTGGCACAGTGGCCGCCCATGCTGCTCCCGATAACCCCCCCCACCCCCCAGCTCTCATTCCACATTCCGACTCTCACACCTTCCCAACTACCCTCCTCCCAAGCAACCCAACCCCCATCCACCCAAAGGATAGGCAGAGACCAGTTGGATGAGTGGGAGAAAAATTGCCACAGCAAACTTTATTACACATAAAGTCAGGAGTTAGCTTACAGGTGTTCCGTTCACGCTCAGGATTTTCTACTCTGAGAGCAAGCAACTTTCCCCCCCCCACCCTCTCGGGTCCTTGGGGGACCCGACGCGGGCGCCCAGTCCCTTCCTCAGCAGTCCCTCTCTACCCTTTGGCCATTTCTTTATTTTGCAATTTTTTTTTTTTTTTCATTTCTTTTTTCCCAACGCTATTTAAGTGCAATTTTTATTTCGTGCTTTAATTTCTTTCCATTCTTCATTTCCGTTTAGGCTCCTTCTAAAGGATGCGTTCCGGTCTTCTTTTCCCCTTCTTGCTCCCTTTCCCCTGGATTCCCTCTTCCTGTTTCCCCGGGTTGGCTTATTGATCATCGTTAACTTTCTCTCCCCAAACAGGTCATCCTCCAGCCCAACCTGCCAGGGAGCCCCTCTCCCCCTTTCAGCCAAGACCCCGATCAGCCCGAGCTCTCCCCGCCGCCTTAGTTGTCCCATCCCCTCCGGCCCCCATCGCGCCCTCCTGTTCTAGAGAGCCCCATCCATCAAGCGCATACCTATCCCCCAGAGCCCCAGCATCCTTCTTATCCCCCTCCTCTTCCCCCGCCTTTCGCTTCGGGGGGTCCACCCCAACTAACCCCCCTGCTCCTCCTGGCCCCTAGCCCCCGCACTCCAAGGCCCTCCCCCCAGGTTTCTTTTTGATCTCCTTAAGCTGCCAATCCCAAAGGGTGCCAATCCCAAAGGGCCCCCTTCTCTTGAGCCCCCCCTTATCTCCCAGGGGCCCCCCCTTCCCCTCAGTTACCAACGTACTTGCCGGAGCCCCGTTTACAGTGCAAACTTTCAATTCACCCCCCCCTTGCTGACTTCATTGATGCTTTGCAATTTTCAGTTTCCAACGTTGCACTTCCCATTTCCCCCACCCACTTTTGGAGTTGGAAAGGTCTTCCAAGCCCCCTAACCCTCCCCATTAACGTGGGCCTCCCCTGAGTCTAATACTCCTGGGCGCCGTTCTTAATAAACTGATGGCTGTGCAGTTCCCCTTGTGGTCTCCGCCAGTACTTTCTAATGGGAACACCAGGTAACATCCGCTGGGCTTGTCTGCCAAAGACCAGTCGCTGCGACCGGTGTCACCGCCATGACTCACAGCGGGCCACCGGCCGTAGTGAGTTCCCCCTCATGCACCTGGTCGCCTTAGCTCAGGAATCCCCGGTTAAACTAACCATGCGCCTTTCACCCCTTTTACTCCGTCCGCAACAGGCACGCAGGCCCTCCAGCTGACAACCGGTGGCGTGATGACTTGTGTCGCAGCCTTCCCCGCTGGTGCTCCTCCTGTTTGCAGCTTACATGTGCAGGAGGGCCAACTGGCCTGGCAGCGGCGTGCCGAAAGAGGTCTTCCCTTGACCGTTCCGTTCCATAAATGGATGCCCCACCTCCCAGATTTAGGTGGGGGGGGGGCGTTTCGGGCCCCTAAAGGCTTCCTTTATTCGCAAAAAACCCAAATCGACACTCACCCCTGCCCCCCCCAACGCTGTTCAATTGCAGCCCATCCCCTGCAGAGCATCCTTTAGGTTGTACACCATCGCCCTTACCCCCACTTCGGATAAGTGAACTTTTCCTCCCCGAAGCAACCCGCAGTTTTCAAACTAATCCAGGCATGCTTGACCCACCCAAAGCCCCTGCTGATTAGGGATTTCCCCAGTTTGGCGAACCACGCCCACTACGATAAGTAATGCACTTTTGTGAAATCTCTTATTTATTTTTTGACCATTATTATTGTCTACATTCCCATCTAGTAATGATTGCTGATAGAACTGAGTTCCGGCTGAGCCCTTGTGCCCCTTAAAAGGGAATTGTCCTGTAGGCCCCATACCTTCGATTGCTCGTGCCTTGACCTCCCTTTCGTCTGCCCCTTCTATTGTCAGTCCGGTTTGACCCCCCTTCTCCTAGCCACTAAACCCCCACCTGCTTGTGCTCCCATCTCAAGCCGTGGTCACACTCCAGGCTTTTCCTAAACCTTAGGTCGTTCCTCAGCCAAAACGTGCCCCCCCACTTTGTGTTCCTCCACCACGAATTCTCTGTAGTGTTGAAGGGCTGGCCCCTGGTCGTGGTCCTTCTCCGTTATTATGTGCTCCATGACTCTGAATGCCGCCAACCATACCTGCAGGTTTTCATCAGGCCTCACCCTTTTTCCGGCCTGCACTCTGCTCCCACATGACTGCAGGGTGTCCTGCCCTCGGAACACGTCCCTTGACCGTTCCGTTCCCTTACCGGAGGCCCCCCCCAGCCACGGTTAGGGAGGGAGCGTTTCGGACCCTTTAAAGGCCTTCCATCGTTGACAAAGCCCAATCAGAGCCGACTCGTGCCCCCTCCCCGAATGGCCTCTGCCGGCAGCTCATCTGCAGCCCATGCCTTCTAGGGCATCTTTTAAGTTGTACACCATCACCCTTACCCCCACTTCCGATAAGTGGACCTTGTCTTCCCCAAAACAACCCGGAGTTTTCCAGCTGATCAATGCGTGCTCGACCCAACCAAAGCCCCTGCTGATCAGGAATTTTCCTAGTTTTATACTCAATTTTCACCTGGACTCCTCAATGCCTCCTTGGGAATGTGCCCCCCTCCAAGTCTGCCTAGGTATGATCCACCCCCTTCCTTGTGGGCCCTCATTTGTAAGCCTTTTGATTACTTCTGTTGTTGCATCTGTCTAGGCAATGTCTTAATGACTATTGATTTGATAGACTGATTTACCCATGTCATCTCATTTCCGTATGCCAAGAAACCTGTCCCATTCTTCCACCCCCCCTCCCCGTGTCCGCTCTCCCTCACCCACCCCCTCTTCCTTGCAACCCCCCTGTCACTGTGCGCGTGATCAGCCCCCTCCTAGCGCCCCCTCCCTTTGCCCCCCTTCCCACGCCTGCCAGAGCACCCCTCTCCTGCAAGAGAGAGAGGGGGATCCGGCTTGCGCACCCTTCCTTCGCCCTAGCTTAACCGCGCTGTTGGCCATCCCACTTCTAAAGCCCGTGGCGGAGGTTGCGCCTGTGCCGCTCCATCACTTGCCCATCCCAGAGCGGGGTGGTTTGCCCGGCACCCAGCCCAAAATGCTCTGTTTTAACCACAGCTAGTCATGCAAAACCATGCGCCACTACGCTCTCATGGGCATCTGTAGGCGTACCCAAGTTGCCAATTGTTCTAACCAAACGCTCTCTTCCTGCATCTGTTTGTAGGTTAATCTTACTCCTTGAACCCTGTGAACATTGTAAAACTCCCAACCTTAAGGGACACTGGTAAGTAGCGAAAAAGCGAGATTGTGCAGTGAACGTCCTTGGAACGTCCTTAATACTAATCTCTGTTCTCAACAGTTTCAAACCCATTTGTGATGCGCCCGCAGTAAGTGCCCTCAGTCGGTCCCCATGCAGCCCGTTTTTTGCGCCCTCCGCTACATCTACAAAGATGATTGTGAAAAAAATGATGGCTGTGAGCTGTGCTGAAAGTGACGAAACCGAAAGCAGCTACTAATTTTTTTTTTTTTTTACTGACCAACGCTCCACCTCTCCTTTCTAAGTGCAACTGCCATGCCGTGTTTTGATTAAGTGCCTGTTAAGTACATTGGATCTGCAATGCCGACGAAAGGTATATCCGAATGAACGCAACGCCTACTTTGAGCACACCGCAGCACGCAAATAGCCTCCTTTACCCACTAACCCATATGACATTGGTAATCTTAGCCTTGCAAAACCGTATAAACAGCACGATCCCGAGGTATGAACATCCCCCCCCCCCTTATGCAACAAAACATTTGAAACGCGACCATCCCACTATAGATTGCAAGCGAATTATCCCTAATGGTCGGCGCTGTGGCCACTGCCACCATGCCCCTTGGGAAACCAAACACCCCCCCCACCCCGGCCAAAAGCGCACCAACGGACCCCGGCGCACAACCGTCCTGCCATTTGCCTTGTGACCCCTTGGCGGGCCTTATCGCTGCTGTACTACTGTTGCACACAAAAAGTTCTCTGATCTTCAACCTTGAACCGGACCTTAAAAACGCGCCCATGGCAGACCCAGAAAGAGGCACAGTGTCACTTGCTGTGTGGCTCAATGAACATACAGAACCCATATACCTTAATTGCGCGCTGTACTCTAATAGCCTTGTCA
The DNA here is from genome assembly GCF_040938575.1 of Ambystoma mexicanum. NCBI lineage: Eukaryota > Metazoa > Chordata > Amphibia > Caudata > Ambystomatidae > Ambystoma > Ambystoma mexicanum. The sequence continues at coordinate 201,280,217 of NC_090921.1, read as the reverse complement.
TTAGTGGGAGCCTGTTCAGCCAGGGTCATAAACCATCAGTCTGTGATGCCCCGTAACTACGACCATTCCGAAAATTTTAATAATAATTTGCATTTTATATAGCGCTGCGAACCCTCAGGTATCCTGTTTATTATTACCCCGGTGTGTGGTGCTCATTTCAAACCTTGCCCCACCTTTAAGTAGCCGCCCTACGGTGATACCAGTTTGAGCCACACCGATTGATGAAGCACTACCATGTGAACGGGAGCTTAGCTTCCTTATCAAAGCGTGCCCCCTCTCCTTATGAAATGCTGCAAAATATCAAAACGTTCCCTACTGCGAAAGTGCCACCACCATTCCCCTCGTGGTGCCACACCAGCAAACCCCAGAAATGTATGCCGTGCATTAAAATAGAACATGCTCATTCGCCGGAACAAGTCAGAGTTCACCAGCAGCTGTGGGACCTGGACGGCAAGCAGCTAACCCTGCAAATAATAAAAGCCGCTAACCCGCAAATAATAATAATTTGGCATGAATACCGCGCTACGAACCCTCGGGTATCCGAGCGCTGCTTATCATTACCCACGGTGTCGACCTCTGAAGGATGAAAGGCCGAGCCCGGTCCCGCCGGGATTCGAACCTGCGTCAGCAGGCTCTGCACCGATGACAAAGCGAGCGCTCCACCCGCTGCGCCACTTGACCGGCCTGAGTTAAAAGCATCCACAGTACCAAGATGTGCATCTCTCGTTGCACCCTTCGAGACAAGTAATTACGTTATGTAACAAAGGACCCCCGCCGTCCCTGGGCATTTCTCTGCCGGGTGCACCCCGTTCTCTCGCACCGCACTGTGGTCGAACGATCCATACACCTAGTAATGGCTAGAGTTTTCGTGGGCTACACCAATTGTGTCCCATTTCGGACATGCGGCAGCGCCGCTACCAGGCACCCATGCAAGTGCTTCCAACGGCCTGGTGTACAGCCACGTGGTTTGAAAACATTTCCTTGCACAAATCCTATGTATTAAATGGACACGTTACCTACAACGCACTTCGTTATAAACCCTTTAACAGCACTAACGTATGCCTTTAGATTTTTACTATTGAAACCCACTTGGCCATCCTCCCACATGTTTAAATTCCATTTCCACAAATGACCCCGGCTGGATAAACAATTCGGCACCCGCGGCCGTCTGGGTTAGACGTATCCTCAGCAATGCAAAGCCACCCTTTCCCGTGCAATCAATAGTAACAGGAGCATTATAAGTAATACAACATATCCTGGGTTGAAACAACTGCCCCAAACCAGATAATACGGGTGGAAGTTGGTTCATGGGAGCCATGAACTGTACCGAGGTGCATGCTTTTCCTGCACAAACCCACGCAACAATGGTGAGCCCATGAGACACGTTGGCCATCCCAGGGTAATTAACATGCACGTCTGTACCGTTGTGTTCATGGGGCAGGCGAAAGTTCCTAATCGAGAAACACAATTCAGCAAGTAGGCTAGCCAACGTCACTGGGTGCATACCAGCAGCAACCTGCCTTAATTAAGGAGACACTTCAACCGAGTACAAATATCGTTCCTTGTAAGAGCACGGACCAGTATATATGCACTAATACATTCCCGTTGCTTCGTTTTTTGACGAAACACCTTGCACCTCTGTTAAACGCAACTCATTGTGGCATCGCGGGCCCCCTGCCCTTGTGCCCAACTGTCTCCATTTTCTGCGCGTGGGCAACCTAGGGCTTGCAAAAATTACCCTTAACGCACGTGAAACGCAAACTTCCAAACCGTAATACCACCATTACCCTGCACGTGGCAACACCTAGGCACACCACGGCTAAAGAACCCTTCGAGTATGAGGAATGTTAACGTACCAACAAACCGGGTTGTTTTTAGAGACCCGGGGGCGGTTGCTTTGCCGAAGGCTGCCATAGTGCGTGGAAGTTGCCCCTGCCACATATGCATTTGATATGCTGGCAAAGTAGTGAAAACCCCAAATAGAAACACATTCACCGTCCCACGGTTTCATCCATTTAGTGAACAAACATGATACGAGAGAATGCAGCTTTCTGGAAGTTGGAGTGAAAATACCCATGTATTGCGCATGTCCAACAGCCTCGTAGGAAACACCCCTTAGGTACACTAAGGTACAAATAAACATGCCTGCAGTTCAGCCGAGGAGCTAGAATCATACAAGACGTAAATAGGTTTAGCAATTGCCTCATACATGCGGTGTGAGCATACCCCGACACCTGCCCCCTCTGCACTGCTGCCGTGTCCCAAGCTGTGAAGACCAGCGTACAGCCGGCTGCCCAGCCCCCTCGTGGATAACCCCCTAATCACGTTTATGCTAATGAGCACAGAAGCCCGCCACCAGAACAGCTGTTCGTCACGGCCTCCGGCCTCACGCATACATTACCAGCCCCCAGTGCGGCTGAAGTGGCGCGGGGACTCTGTCTGAAAGCCTGGGCTTTAATCCCAAAGAGATAAGAGGGGGGTGTAGGCGCCCCCCCCCCCACACCACTCTAAGACATGGCAGAACAGAACTCAAGTCACCCATGCAAAGCCCACTAGTTAGTAGGGTAAATGCTGTTTTGGAGAAAACAGCCACTCGCTGAATTGTGTAGCGGTTTTTGCCAGCGATGTCAAAGACCCCAGCAAAATTCACTCACAACTTGCACCCGGAAGCACATGTCGCATCAATAGATACGTTTTGGAATGATTACTCCAGAAACAAAAGGAGCAAACACAGCCAATGATAACATCACGTACAGGGCCTCTGATTAACAGTTTCTTCTCAATTCACGATCCCCCCCAATATCCCCCCCTTGCTCACTCGAGTCCCCCACTGCCCCGCCGTCTCGTTTTCCACCCTCCCACCATTCGCCTGCAGCCGCGAGAAGTTCCCCTGAACAATCCCCAATGCACAACGCCCATCCCGCATTGCCCCGTGTTCCTGCACCCCGCACCGCGACCCTGCGGACGCCCCACGCCCCCCACTGAAGGCCTTACCGCACTTGGCCCCGCAATACTGAACAATCACAGGAACGTTTTGCCCTCTTGTGGGGATTGTGACCGTGTTGAAGTTGCTATACCATTGGGAATATGCAAGCTTGAGAGGTGCCTACATAGGGAAATCTCACTTGCTATTGGGTTTTTCATTGAGATGTGCTAATGCCAGAAGAAGGAAGAGGGGGAAGCAGTTTTACTGCATGGTGTCGGCAGGAGACCAGCGTGTCGTGAAGCTGCTGCAGAGCGTGGTCGGCCGTTCCGTTCCTCGCCCGCTCCCGACACTGCCGCAACTGCCGTGCCGCGTCCGTGGTCCAGATAACCACTGCCACTGTCACCGCGGCGGCCAGCAGCCGAAGCGCGGCGCACATGCCCAACAGTCGCAGGGCAGACTTGGTGAAGGCCCTACCACACTTGGCCCCCCAGCCCCCAACCAAAACACTTAAAACATAAACTACCCCCCATAAATGTTCCCAGGTTCTCGCCGATGCCCTTAATGTGGCCCCCAAGCCGACCCCGCATTTCCGACGAGCCCCAGTGCCACCCACCACGTGGACCCGGCAACCCTCACTAAGAGTTTGTGACCCCCTCTACTGCGCTCGGCCCTCACTCACCTTTTTCTTTTCTTTCTTACCGACTGGAACCGAAACCTGCTGACGCTGGAAAACCCGGAACACCGACCTCGAACTCTCCACTGGAACCATGGCCACGACTGCAGCCAACACGGGACAGCAACACTCAGCTTCTTCAGGTCCCAACACGTGGAGGGGGACAGGAAACCGGAGAGCAACGTAGGAGGGAAGCCGGCAGAGAGAGACCCTGCGTCTTCAGACCGGGTGTATTTAAGCCCCACATGGGCGCGCGGGTGATGACGTCACCCGCCCCTCCACTCCCTCACCAGGGTGGAGTGATGCCTGGCGCACACCCCCCCCCACCCCACCCCCCGACTCCTCGCGCCACTGTGCCTTGTGAGGCAGTCGTCACTAAGGGGGGGCCCCGCCGAGGGGCCCTCCTTCGTAGGGCGCGGGAGCCCATCGTTGTGCCTTCACCTACAAATATTTGTATATGTGTTTGTGGATGCAGTTAGCGTTTCATCTCATAGGACTCATAGTAACAATTTTCCCTTTCTCCCACCGTTAATAACATCTAACCTTAAATGGGTGCTGTCAGTATGTGTTACCTCAAATATCGTGCATGTCATGAGCAGAACAAAACAATGATACAGAATTGACATGCCAATATGTCATCTTAGCATAACATATTCCAAAATTGATTATGGACTCAAATGAATGCACTGACAATTAATATGTAATTTGATATGTTTCATAATGCAAACTTAAAGAAACATCTCTCATCTCACTCCTTAAATGCCGCAATACAATCAATCGTAATCCATCTTTTCAGAGTGTATAATTATAAAACTCTCTTCATTATATCAACACACACTAACTGCTCCTTGGAAATGCCGAGATCAAACCACAGTAAATTTCATAACACCTGGATGTCTGCAAAACACTGTTTGCTACCTATCCATAACAGTGAACTAAACCAAAGTTGTGTATCTCTTTCACAATGTTGGAGAAAATCAATCTTGTAAGGCAAATGCAGTTAAAAACGAATAAACCTTGAGGAGCACCTAAAGGCAACTGCAATGGAAACCAATGGTAAGCACTACAGTATATTTCAGAATGGTGCTAATCAAAATGCAAATAATGCAGGTTCAAAATGCAAACATCAAAGGAAAATAATGCAAAATCATTCACTTAAATCTTTAAATGCTAGTATGCAGTTCCGGAATTGAATACAATAATGATAGTGAATGCTGAATGAGCCTGTTTTTCAATTCAAGAGCCTATACCCAGCACTTATTGGATGCCTGCTTTTAAGCTTAATGAGGAAATTGTCTGTTAAAGAGGGGACCAGGTAACGATAACAAGATTGTCACGTCTGCTTCTTCAGCTCCCCAATCAGGTCAAGTTATCTACCAATCTGTTTGCCTGCCAGTCTCCCTACTGATGGCGTCTGGCCATTTGTATACCTTTCTGACTGAAATCACCCAGGGCTCTTCACTTGATGGACATCCATCTGAGCCAGGCATTCCAAATGCAATTCTGTGAAGCAAGGGTTCTGACACCCTGTCCCCAGGGTGTGCTTTTTCAATTGTCATCCCCCCGATTCTTATAAGTTAGTCACCAAATTCATGGTTTGTTGAACAATTCTCTATTGGTGATGTCATTTCAAGTGATGAAAATGTACTGCTTATGTTGCAGTTAAGCGTCAGACACCATCCCGATCTTAAGGCTGCGCGCTTATTGTGTCCCTGAAGAGATTTCTATGGGCAATTAAGTGCCATTGTTCTGTTATCACCAACCACTAGTTTTTCCTTGTACAAAGGACAAGGACTGTTTCCATAGTTATCCTTCCAAGCTATTGTAAAAATCCCTTTTTGAAAGGAATACAAAATGAATAGCTTTTTTCCAGTTGCTGGCTGCTGGTTTCACATTGCTGTTTTAGAATTCTACGCAGAAGTAGATTAAAAATGAACAACATATTCTTAAAGGCACATGCCTCACTTTGAGGATGTATTGCTAAGGTGAGGCAAACTAGTTCAGGTTCCCTTTCAGAGTGTTGCACTATTCTGCTTATGCAAGGTTCTTATTGATGCATTTTGCATTGCGCATTCAGCAACTAAGAACTCATTAGAATACTTCTCAGGCCTCAGGCTTAGGCCATTTTTTTCTTACATGCTTTCAGGTTTAGGGAAATGAGGGAAATGCTGACATGAAATGCCTTTTCATGCACTAATATACCCCCTTCTGGGCATAATGGGTCCTGCTACATTACAGAGGGAGTTTGCTCCTGCTGCACTCTTCAACGATGCACTCCTTCTTTTGGGTACTCGAACGAGCATGATGACTCCCATTGCAACCTTCCACACCAAACCCCCTACCAGGTGTCTGAGGCCCCTGTTACCTTCTTGTGGAGGCGGCTTCATCTCCAGTTCTTCCTGGGGTGTTGGTAGTGGCTGTTGCCTTCCTTTGCTCTCCACCACTCTGCCGTGCTTCCATGGGCCTGAGATCTGTCATCTCAGTGCTGCTGTGGGACCACCGGGTCCACATCACTGAATTCACTGCCACTCTCCCTCCAGCTGTTTTTCTGGCCAGCTTTTCTATCTCTTTGGGCCTGTCCCGGAGACTGCTTCTCACGGACCTGTGGCCATGACTTCTCATCGTGCAAGGTCTGAATTTCCCGCTCTTTCCAGCCTCCTTGCTGGACTGTCTCTGATTCAAGTCCTTTGTCAGTTTTTATACCTGATAGATGGTTCCTCCCCATCAGACTCTCAAGGTCTTTCTTTTGTTTCCATGGAGTGATCTTTGTCTTCTCTGGGCTTCTTTGTCTCAGTATCTTGATGAGAGCCTATGGTAATCTTTCTATCTCCTCTGTGTGTTCTCCTCTCAGTACTCTGGCAGGTGCTAGTGCTACCATATAGTACCTTGGTGTTATAGGTAATAGTGTAAGGCTATGGTGAGGAGCTTGGAGTGTAAGAGGAAATGGGTCAAGGAGGTGAGTCATGGAATGAACATCCCTATCTCTAAGAGGAGAATTCTGCCCTGGAAGGTCTTCTCGCATGTTACCACCTCTAGGGGGATTATTGATAAGCTGCTGCTCCACCCTAGCCTCACTGGGAAGGCCTACCCCTTGGAGAGAAGTGTCGTCATCCTATGAATCATCACATTACCTACAGAACACCTCAGAGGAGAGATTCTTTTATTTATGATATCTCCAACTTCCTCTTTTATGCCAGATGTGCACACAATAACATGTATTTCTCCCAGATGTCCCTCAGTCTCATGGTGTCAACCACACTTGAAGTGTGTTAGTCACACTGACTGTATCCATGGACATAAAGTACATTGTGCTCTCCTCAACATGCAACAAAGGCAACACCCTATATCTAGTATTATTATTATTTAATGTGGTACAGTTTAAATATAAAACTTTACACATATACAATTTAAATCATACATTACGTCATACAAACAGTTAACTATAAAACCAATTTCATTCAATTAAGATCAAATTCATATTATTAACATTGACAATTGTGCTATATACAGCGAAACAGCATTCACCAATATAGGGTGAGCAATATACAAAATGCATGGTCGTAATAACATAAGCGTGAAATGCCCCATATAACACAGGAGCAATACCACTTATTAATTCATAAGGTCCTCATTGACATGTTCAGAAGCCAATTGCTTGACCACCACGCTCCAGACTCTAAAAAGAGCCATTTGAAGCCCACTGTTCTTGGAGTTAATGCATGGTGTCCACAATAAAGGATCCTTAGTTATGTCCAAATGATGCACATATTTGCACAAATAACCCGTGCCATGTTTAAGCATTCAGTCATGACGTGCCAAGCTATCTCCAACTTTGTTTTAACATGGCAAATATTGCAATAACGTTCCTGTTCAGGCAGTCAAAATGATGAGCCCATAAACTTAGTACTGGATGGTGATTTATTCACAGAAAGAGCATACATCTCTGTAGGTGCCTATAGGGACATATGTCCAGATGCGACGGAGCCTTCTTGAACATATATAGCACATCAGAGGCAAACAAATAACATTTTAAAGTTGTTGAGTGCAAAATGGTCTCGTCCGGTCCCACAGATCCATGCGTTTTTTGAATGAACGCTGTAAAGACATGGAAGTTGTCCCCACTAATTGGGGGTCCACATTATGTGTTGAAAGAGATCTTTCACGTCCATGTGGAAGTTAGAATTTGTTCCAAGTCTACATTGAGCATTCCTAGGCTTTGGAGCAAGAGATTAGTAGGACCACAGAACATTTTGATGTTCAGAGTTGCTCTCTTTTTAAGGATCATACCTTAAGGGACATAATCTCAAGTTGTAAATGTAGTATCTTCATGGTGACACAATTAGGCAATCCAAGGAGCTTCCTCCAGAATCTTCCTTTGATTAACTGGAGCCATATCAAATCGAGGCTGACCAGGCTCTCCAAACCTTAAGTGGCCGCCGGGACCAAGCATTGCAAATACAATCAGCTCGCACCAGCAAACGTATAGCCTCCCATTCTTTTAACAAATTGCGCAATTAACGAGGTTAGCCTTCCTAGTACAGACCTCTACGCATGTTTTATAGCCCTGTGTTGCATCAAATTCCACCGCCAGGTATTTATAAAAGGCAGTATAAATGATTTCAGTGTTCTGTATAATTAATCTAGGTCTGCCTATAAACTTGGGAGTGACCAACATAATCTGGGTCTTATTCCTATTGATATTCAGGTTTTTGTTTTTATCAGTGTACAGCCAAAGCGCCATGGCCATATGTTGCATACTAGTAAAGGTGTGATTTAAAAGAACGAGATTGGCCACATATGCCAGTACTGCAGAGTATGTCATGTCAATTTTAGGTGGGCAACCTCTATTCCTAGACAAGTAATGGGAAGATCTGATACAAAAAGGGTATACAGTAAGGGGCCATGACACAGTCCTGTTTAACCTCCTTGCACTGGACGACCAGCTCAGTCATAGACCCCTAGCATCAAGCATCAAGCGTATGGTGTTGTTCTTATGAAATAATGTTATGTAATAAAGCAAACCCTTTCGGCAGCTCATTCTCTCAAGCTTCTGCCATAAGAGTACTGAATCAAAGGCAGTTTTGAAATCTATGAAAAGAGCATATAGTGGGGGTGCATTTTTACCATGCGGTTGTTCAACTAAGAAATCCATAAGCCGATGGTTATGTGTGGTAAAATAGTCTGGGGGGAAACCACCCCAAGAGACCCTTGTGTTCCACCCACCTCTGGAGTTCTTTCAAGAGGAATGTTCCAAATAGTTTCCCTGAACAGTCCAGGATTGATAACAGATGATCATTTCCCATATCTCTAGGGCACCCCTTTTTTTAGGACCGGGATCAATATAGCTGTTTGCCAGGACGTGGGGATATTTCCTTCCTCTAGGACTTTATCGAATAGTATTTGTAACAAGGAGGACCACAATTTGGGATTTTGCCTCAGGACTAAATTGGCAAGGTGATGTATCCTGGATCAGGTAAGGTACAAGGAGCAGGAACAAGACTGACCCAGGTAAATTGCAAATAGACACAATGCTTTATTCTTCTTAAGTTACAGGTTACAGCATAGTGGTGGGAGAGAAGGCAACATACACCCACTCTGGTCCCTTTCATCACTCCAAGTCCCTAACTGACATTCTTGGAACCCCCCAGGCCTCCAGCCCTCTACATTCCACACAGCATTCTCAGAGGCCTCACCTTGCACACAGTCAGACTCATACATTCAAGATACAACACCAAGCCATCCGAGCCAGGTGCCTGGGATGATTTTAGTGTCCTAGGGCCTCATTACGACCCAGGCGGTAAGTTACCGCCTGGGCCGTGACTTTACCACCATGGCATAAACTACGTTTACGCCATGGTGGTTGGCGGACTTACCGCCCCATTCCGAGTTTGGCGGGGCGGTAAGTCCCCAATCCCCATTTACCCTTCCCCATTCCCATTTTTGCCCCATAGGGCATAATAGGAGTGGGGAAGGCGTTAATTACGCCACCGTAAATTACGGTGGCGTAATTAACTCCATGGTCCCTTAGCGCCATGGATTTTAACACCTGCTAAAAGCAGGTGTTAAATCCGCCATGGCGCTAAGGGACCTCGTACTCAGGCGGTAAGGGTCGGCGCTGTTTACGGCGCCGTAAACCCCTTACCGCCTGAGTTGTAATGAGGCCCCTAATCTGTAAATAAATGTCCTCCTTATCCACATCAAGGGTCCAATCCAGGGGTTTGATGTTGATCTGCGTAGGGGGGGAGTCATAATTGGAGTGTTATGATGAGACAAAAAGGTAACCCATGAATGCTCACTAATAGGATTTAGCAAGCGCTGGTTCCTATTCCCTTTGGTCTCCCCTAGGAGAGACTAGATACTGCGAGAGTCTCTGCTGAAATCACACGTTTCCATTGAGCATCTCTAGCAGATGTGCGCCACTAGCGTGCCAATTTCATTTTTAAGATGTTTTATCTCATTAAGATAGGTTTTACACGGCAATAGTTTAGCTTTGATCCCACCTAGGTCCCCAAGTAAATTGCGCTTCATATCTCTAATTGCTTTATCAAAGGTGAGACTCGGCTTGTACTCTCTTCTGGCCAGACACACGTTCATTGTAGAGTGAAAACCCACAAAAGAATGTATCAAGTTTTCAAAGTTCTCCATAACCATTTCCTCAAAAGCATGGAGGTTTGAGTAGCCCACCTTCTGGATATAGAGTGTAGCTCGTACTATGTTATTTTCTGTCCATTGAATGGAATTAGCTGAACAATTGGTTTCCAAATCCCCTACGGCCTTCACCACCACCATAGGGTAGGAACCCTTTAACCCAAGAATTAGGACCTCATGATCACTCCAGGAATTGTGGGTTACACACAAGCTACCTCTTCCTCAAGTGTAGCCGCCCAGAGTATCACTTTTGGTGCAGCCATTCAATATTTCAAGATTCCAACTTTTTAAAAACCTCAGCAAAGTCAACCCCCCATTGTCAGAGTCATCCTGCTTCATTATGCTTTTAGTCGACAGTCTACCCTCTACATACGTGCCTTCACCCTCAGCACAGTGGCAATTGATAACATCACCCACAATAATACAATCCTCACTATTACCACCATCCCGTGCCATAAAATGATTGTGCATATCATCTCAAACTTGCTCTCTGTGAAGGCCACTAGATGAGTATATGCATAGACCAGCACCATATTGCAGCACTTTCCATTTAGGCTAGTATTCACCTCTACTGCTACTGTTTGTGTTGAGCAAGTGAGATTTTACAAGATTTCAAATTGTGGGCCACCCACGTGACCAGAGCTCCATATGGTCTTCTCCTAAAGTCCCTGTTTGCAAATGATTGGTAAATGGTATAACCATCCACCAATATGGGTGTCATTAACCATGTCTCCTGCAAGAGGAAGAATGATTGTTTTGTGATATAGGGCAGTGAGCCAGAGGGGGAAAGTAAATGAGCAAAGCCCCAGGTATTCCAGCACATGAGTGACAACTCTCATTGTTTATTCACAGCCAGAGGCAAATAATCGGCCAGCCATTTTAGGATGGTTTGAATATCCGATATATAGACCTTAGGTTTGCCAGGCAAGTAAGCTGTTGTTACAGAGGGAGTGCTGCTGATTCCTAGGGTGGCTGGCAAAGCTAAATCCACCGAATACAATTTGAGATCAAGCACCACTCCCCCAGACAGCAACTGAGCATGACAATTATGCAGTAAAAGTACTGTGTCTGTGTGTTTACAATGAACTGCTGAAACACTAGGGTAAATACCCTTTAAAGGTTCAAAGAACTCAAAGTCTTAGGACACTAGCACACGTAGTTGAGGAACTTTATGGAGACGAGCCAGAGAAGCTGATCGGCATAGCCATTTGTCTCGTGTTTTTTTATTAATGTTCTTTATCAAGCAAAACCTTACTGTCCGGGGATATATCAATGCATGTATCACCTTCCAGACATGGGCCCTTCTTCATAGTTAGTCTGTGGTACAGCGAACATTTGGGTGCATTGGGGGAAGAGTTATTGTCGGGGGCCTTGACAGTAGTCTTCGACAAAGGTGAATCCAAGTTTATGTCCTGGTGTTCCACCGAGGTATGGATCTCATCTGCAGACTTAGCCGCAAAAACCCAAGTAGTTAGATTACCCAAGATTTTGTCCTGCCGTTTTTTGCCACGTGCCACCTTTGTGTGCTTTCTTGGATTTCCTTTGATGGAATATCAGTAGCCACTTCACATGGCATCTTAAGAGCTGCAGCCTGTCTTACCAAACTTTGTTGCTTTTGTGAAAAAAAGATTGCCGAAGTATCTGAAATGGCAGCATTCATGGCTGGAATGTGGTCTAACACATCCTCCCTAAGGGCAGAGGTTGCGGGTTCACTTATAGGTACATTTTCCGGCATAGATGCACCCTGGCCTCCTTCCATTGCAGCCCAAAGATTAAGTAAGCGACAGCTTTAGCAAAATATTCATGGCAAATGATATGCAGGTCATGTGTGCAGTGTGTTTTTATGATATTGTGGAAAATAAATCTGCTCCCTTTTTATGCCAAAAAGCAAAGCAAGACTCATGTTACACTTTTCTGGGGGGGAAAAGAGGAATGAGTTATTGCTATGTAATGGGTCCAAAATGGACGGATGCACAGGTTATGACAGTGTCGATGGAAAATCCAAAAATGGAGGAGGCACCCCGATAACCCCGGCGGTGTCCTCCTTCTAATCTCCCTCCCCCTCCTCAGGATGGAGCGGAGGTACCCGCCGAAACGCAGCAAAGCGGGGAAAGCCAGCGAAACGAAGCAGCGCGGCAAAAGGGGGAAAAAGCCAGCAAAGGGCTACAATGGAAAGGCGCGGGGCTACCCCCCTTTATAGTGAGGGGGCTTCCCACTGCAGGCAGCATCCAGCCTTGGCAGTGGGATGCCCGCCTGCCAACAGAGGACTTCGTTTTTACACCCACCCACCCTACAAACAGGACAAGCAAGGAGGCCTGATCGTCGACATCGCAGGACAGGCGGTGTGGCGGTGTTTGGGCAACCAAACACAAGAGACAGACTCCGGACGAGCCAGGAGAAAGCTGGAAGGGTCTTCACTCTTCCCAGACCAGCGCCCCTTGGGAGCCTAAACGGCAGGGGCGTCTGGTGGAACAACAAGGGCTCAGCTTCCCCCAAGGAAACAACACTCACCCCGCCCACGAACACCTGCATGGGCAGGCGAGGCTCAGGCGCAAAGGGTTGGGAGAGTTGGGCCTATGATGGACTTTTGGAAGAAAAGGGGGAAGCAGGTTTTGGACATGGAGCAGTCGCCGCATCTTCTGAATTATTTCCACTAATGTGTGCAGTGTGTTTTTATGATATTGTGGAAAATAAATCTGCGGCCTTTTTATGCCAAAAAATGAAGCAAGACTCATGCTACACTTTTCTGGGGGGAAAAAGAGGAATGACCCTGGTGAGTGCTCCGACCCACCTGGACCTCTGATTTAGGCATCTTGCTGCAGCTCTGAAGCCCCCCCCGGGCTCGTAGGCAGCGCAAGTAGCCTCCCTCCCCAGCCCGCTTGCCATCCGTGTTTCTCCCTCCCCCTCCCGCCTCCCAGCCCGCCCTCAGCTCCCGATTAGTGCTTCATCCATTGCAGCCGGGCCTAGCAACCCGCACTGCACGCACTCTATTTACTTTTCACCGGCAGACCCTGGTGAGTGCTCCGACCTCAGACCCAAATGGGCCTCTGATTTAGGCATCTTGCCCCAGCTCTGAGGCCCCCCTAGGCTCGTTGGCAGCGCAAGTAGCCTCCCTCCCCAGCCCGCTTCCCATCCGTGTTGCTCCCTCCCCCTCCTGCATCCCAGCCCGCCCTCGGCTCCCGATTGGTGCTTCATCGATTGCAGCCGGGCCTAGCAACCCACACTGCACGCGCTCTATTTACTTTTCACCGGCAGACCCTGGTGAGTGCTCCGACCTCAGACCCACCTGGGCCTCTGATTTAGGCATCTTGCCCCAGCTCTGAGGCCCCCCCGGCTCGTGGGCAGCGCGAGTAGCCTCCCTCCCCAGCCTGCTTCCCATCCGTGTTTCTCCCTCCCCCTCCCGCCTCCCAGCCCTCCCTCGGCTCCCCCCCGATTTGTGCTTCATCCATTGCAGCCGGGCCTAGCAACCCGCACTGCACGCGCTCTATTTACTTTTTTCACCGGCAGACCCTGGTGAGTGCTCCAGCCTCAGACCCACCTGGGCCTCTGATTTAGGCATCTTGCCCCAGCTCTGAGGCCCCCCCCTGTAGGCTTGTGGGCAGCGTGAGTAGCCTACCTCCCCAGCCCGCTTCCCATCCGTGTTTCTCCCTCCCCCTCCCGCCTCCCAGCCCGCCCTCGGCTCCCGATTGATGCTTCACCCATTGCAGCCGGGCCTAGCAACCCGCACTGCACGCGCTCTATTTACTTTTCACTGGCAGACCCTGATGAGTGCACCGACCTCAGACCCACCTGGGCCTCTGATTTAGGCATCTTGCCCCAGCTCTGAGGCCCCCCAGGCTTGTGGGCAGCGCAAGTAGCCTCCCTCCCCAGCCCGCTTCCGATCCGTGTTTCTCCCTTCCCCTCCCGCCTCCCAGCCCGCCCTCAGCTCCCGATTGGTGCTTAATCCATTGCAGCCAGGCCTTGCAACCCGAACTGCACGCGCTCTAATTACTTTTCACCGGCAGATCCTGGTGAGTGCTCCGACCTTCGACCCACTTGGGCCTCTGATTTAGGCATCTTGCCCCAGCTCTGAGGCCCGCCCAGGCTTGTGGGCAGCGTGAGTAGCCTCCCTCCCCAGCCCGCTTCCCTTCCATGTTTCTCCCTCCCCCTCCCGCCTCCCAGCCCGCCCTCCACTCGCTCTCATTGGCCCACCCACACTTCATCACTGGTCCTCCCAGGGCAGCCCTCTGGCTAAGGGCCCCAAGGCCAAGGGCGGCTCCAACAGAGGCGGCTCCAGGAAGTGTCAGCAGGTGTCCGCAGGGGAAGCCAGTGGCCAGCCGTCAACCAGCAACTACAGGGACCAGTAAGGTAGGGTGGCTTGGGTTGGGGAGAGGTACAGCTCTACCCTAGACACCTGGCCACTAGGCTAAACCAATGTTTACCAATGTGATCACCCCGTCGCCCCCAACTGCATTGATAGCAGGGCCTCTGTGCCCAAATTGCATTGTCTGATCTCCAAACTGCATTGATATCAGGGCCTATGTGCCCAAATTGCATTGTCTGATCTCCAAACTGCATTGATAGCAGGGCCTCTGTGCCCAAATTGCATTGTCTGATCTCCAAACTGCATTGATAGCAGGGCCTCTGTGCCCAAATTGCATTGTCTGATCTCCTAAATGCATTGATAGCAGGGCCTCTGTGCCCAAACTGCATTGTCTGATCTCCAAACTGTATTGATAGCAGGGCCTCTGTCCCCAAACTGCATTGTATGATCTCCAAACTGCATTGGTAGCAGGGCTTCTGTGCCCAAATTGCATTGTCTGATCTACAAACTGCATTGATAGCAGGGCCTCTGTGCCCAAATTGCATTGTCTGATCTCCAAACTGCATTAATAGCAGGGCCTCTGTGCCCAAATTGCACTGTCTGATCTCCAAACTGCACTGATAGCAGGGCCGCTGTGCCCAAATTGCATTGTCTGATCTCCAAACTGCATTGATAGCAGGGCCTCTGAGCCCAAATTGCATTGTGTGATCTCCAAACTGCATTGATAGGCCTCTCTCTCACTATACAGGTGTCTCAAAATTAGCAGGGCCTCTGTGCCCAAACTGCATTGTCTGATCTCCAAACTGCACTGATAGGCTCTCTCCCACTAAACAGGTGTCTCAAACTTAGCAGGTGCTCTGTGCCCAAACTGCATTGTCTGATCTCCAAACTGCACTGATAGGCCTCTCTCCCACTAAACAGGTGTCTCAAACTTAGCAAGGCCCAAATTGCATTGTGTGATCTCCAAACTGCATTGATAGCAGGGCCTTTGTGCCCAAATTGCATTGTCTGATCTCCAAACTGCATTGATAGCAGGGCCTCTGTGCCCAAATTGCATTGTCTGATCTCCAAACTGCATTGATAGCAGGGCCTCTTTTCCCAAATTGCATTGTCTGATTTCCAAACAACTGCATTGATAGCTGGGCCTCTGTACCCAAATTGCATTGTCTGTTCTCCAAACTGCATTGATAGCAGGGCCCCTGTGCCCGAACTGCACTGTCTGATCTCCAAACGGCATTGATAGGCCTCTCTCCCACTGTACAGGTGTCTCAAATTTGATAAGCCTCTCTCCCACTATACAGGTATCTCAAATTTAGTTCACTCTCAAATCTAGCCCACTCGCAAATTAAGCTAACTCTCAAGTGAGACAGAAGCCACCAGTGAATTACGGCGGTGGGTCACTCTAACTAGGGCCCCTTGCATCACATGGCGAAAGTCCAAGCTGCGCCCGTCCAAGCCACCCTACAACCAGCAGATACCCTTCCCAACCCACATAGCCTGCTCAACACAGTGAACTGCGCCCAGGGAAACAGACAGTATAGAGAGCCACCGATAACACCCAACATAATAACCTTACCACCCCCCTTGCCCTTGGACAGTGACTGCACGAGTCGCCAATTTCAGCCGGACCACCACCTACAGACGGAGCCCAAACTAGTAGCGGACGCCCCAACACCCGCCACTACTCCATAAGACAACAAAACCAAAGCAGGACCAACTAGACGTCACCAAAAAAAGACTAAACAACTCTCAATCTTACAATGCCACGCAAATGACCCATCCCAAGGAAAAGATGAAGAGATGAAAGAACAAACACTCCAGAACAGCAACTTAGAACAACAACCATAGACTGGATCCCCACAGACAGGAACACAAACCGAAGCAACTCTGAGAGAAGAGAAAAATCCCTCTACCTAACTTCATACCTCGCAGACAACGGGCCAGCACGGCAACCCAACCCAACATTAGACGCAGCAATATCAAACAACCTAACACAAGCAAGTAGAAGAAGGATGAACAACACAAACAATAAACAGACGACTGACACAATAACCCCCTACATCACCAAAGCAAGAGGAACTTCTGATCAACAATCACAACTCCCGGAAGACGAACCCGATGAAAACACAAAAATAACAAGACAATACCTAGAAGAACTCTTCGAAGACGCTGACACCCCAAACCCCACAGCACAAAAAGTGACCGACCAGGCAGGAAACCTCAACACCGAGCAGAAGATGACCTCAACAAAGCCCAAACAAAACAACACCTCCAAACTTCACTGCAATCTAATAAACGCAAGATCCATGTCAAAATACTCAACAGAGATCTTTGACCTACTCGACGACAACGGCATTGACATCCTGTTAATCACAGAAACATGGCAGGACGACAACTACAAAATCACACTCCAAAGCTGCCTTCCGACTGACTTCAAATGCATACAAATAAACAGAAAAAATAAAAAAGGAGGAGGCATTGCTGTAGCATTCAAAGAACACCTGAAAATAAAAACTGGCGAACCACTCAACATCCTCAACTGCGAAACCATGGTAATACATCTAACAGGAAGCCCAAAAACCAACATCACATTCAGCCTGGTATACAGACCACCAACATATGATGCAACATTCGTTGATAACTTCATAGAAGCCATCACCAACTTAGCCATCAACCACAAACACCTTATCATACTGGGCGACTTCAACATCTGGTTTGAAGACTGCCACGCCAACTCCCAAAACTCACTAATTGAACAACTCAACACCATGAAACTACGACAACTAGTCAAAGGAGCAACGCACTCGGCAGGACACACCCTAGACGCAATTTTCGCCAAAAAGAAACTAATCACCACAGCACCACCATTACAAATACTTTGGAGCGACCATTTCATCATCCCATTTGTGATCACTCTGCCTACCCAAGCCTGCATCCAACATCCGAAACTCACAACCACCACCAAAAGAAACTGGAAACACGTCAAAGAAAGCAACCTATTCGAACAACTGGAATTAACGAAACCCTCAACTACTTAACTGGAGCTAGCTGATCGAGACGGGAAAGCAGAGATACTGCACAAATGGATCGCATATACAATAGACAAGATCGCCCCAGAAAAACCGTTCACCCCATCGAAAAAAAGAGCAATGGCAAAATGGTTCACCCCACTATTAAACGCCATGAAAAAGGAAAACAAAAAGATGGAATTGGAATGGAGGAAAGAATACAACCCATGGAAAAAAACACTGTACCAGAAACAAATCCGCACATACAAGAAGGAAATTCAAAAGCCAAAGAGAAGACATTACAATGACAGAATCAACAATGCCACCAACACACAAAAAGAAATGTTTAGCATCATAGAAGAAATGAGAAACCCACCAGGCTGCGATAACACCCCAACCCCATCAGAAAAAATATGCAACGACCTGGCGGACCACTTAAAAAAAAAATTCAATGACATCTGACTAACCATACAAAAGCGACCAACCAACACAACATACAACCCAACGAACCTAACACGGAACCACAGCACAAATTCCAAAGTTTTCCTGCAATATCAGCAGAGGCATTCGCAATGCTGGTAAAACGAAGCAAGAAAGCGGGATCACCCATGGACCCCTTTCCCCCAGACATCTACAAATCAATCCTCGCGCAAGGATCGCCAGCAGACCACTACAGAAACCTTCTAAATCTATCACTATCAACAGGGACTGTACCGAAGATCTTCAAATCAGCATACATCAAGCCACTCTTGAAAAACACAAGTGGTGACGTAGATGACCTTTCCAACTACAGGCCGATCTCTAACATCCCCTACCCAGCAAAAGTTCTGGAAACCTACGTATATAAACTAACCCAAGAACACGTAGAAAAACACCACCTGCTAGACCAAGCTCAAATCGGTTTCAGACCAGCGAGAGGAACGGAAACAGCACTACTATCCATCTGGGACGACCTCAAAACTAACGCAGACTCAAACACTACCTCAGCCCTTATTCTGCACGACCTCTCCGCAGCCTTTGACACAGTTAGCCACGCCACCCTGACCAAAAGACTGGAAGACATAGGCATAACAGACACAACACTACGCTGGACCAAATCATTCCTAGCAGACAGAACAGAAACCGTATGGATAAAACCTTTCAAATCCACTCCACGAGTTAACGACTGTGGAGTGCCACAAGGATCCTCACTATCTCCACTATATTTCAACATCTATCAGACTCCGGTCATCAGAATCTTCAAAAAATACAACATTACATGTTACATCTACGCAGACGACACTCAGATCATCTACAAAATCAAAGACACCGATGCCGACCATTCAACCCTAATCGACTGTCTAAAAGAAGTCTTCAACTGGATGGATACCAACAACCTGAAAATCAACCCAGGAAAGACAGAAATCATGATCGTATCCAAAGACCAAGAGATTGAAACCACCATCTCATGGCCTACGGAAATGGGAAACACACCAACACCATCGAAGGTAGTAAAAAATCTGGGAGTCCTAATGGACAACACCCTAACCCTGGAACCACAAATAAATGCAACAGTGAAGAAATGCTTTTTTCTCCTCCACACGACAAGAAGAATTCTAACTTTCCGCTCCTTCACGCACAAAACACTCACTATCGTCGCCCTAATCATGTCAAAAATCGACTATGCAAACAGCCTCTACCTCAGAATATCTGAATACCTCCTGAAGAAACTGCAACGGATCCAAAACGCAGCGGCAAGACTAATCCTCAAACTATCCAGAAGAGACCACATCACTCCAGCCCTAAAAACACTGCACTGGCTCCCAGTAAAACAACGCATCACCTTCAAGACAATGTGCATAACGCACAGGGCAATCAGCGGACAAGGAGCAGAATTCCTACAAAAGAAAGTAACAGTCTACAAACCAACGAGACCCCTCAGATCAAGCAACGAAATCCGCCTGGAACTCAAACCATACCTTAAGAAAAAACTTGGAGGCACCTCCTTCTACCACTTAGCCGCAAAAACCTGGAACAACATCCCAAAAGAAAGAAGAAACACTGAAGATCACCTAAAATTCAGGAAATCACAAAAAACCTGGCTCTTCAATACCACAGACTAAACCTGGAAACCAAAACCGGAAAAAGGATGACTAAGCCGGAAAGGACACGGACATCCCCGACCCGAGAGGACAGCTCCCACGGCACCTGAACGGGTGACACCGGATAGACTGGAACACAGGCGGCACGCACAGATACTGAGTCAACTATCCCAGACAATCCCACCAACACTTTCGCCCGCCCCTTATTTACTGCCAGGTACCACAGTAGCGTGGAATTGTCGAGATATTGGCAATCACCACACTACCTGAGAGGTTGACATTAGCAGGTGCACTGGCCACAGGAGTATGAAGGGAGAATAAGGGGAGCTATAAGAGAGCTTGTTGGAGGTGGGGGCCGGAGGAGTAAGGAACCCTGTATACCAGTCGATCCCATATCAGGACAGAGCCACTTCAGGGGAGAATACGCAAGCCGAGCGCCTCGACTCAGGATGGAGACGCAAACTAACCAAGCCTACCAACAATTTCCCTTTCTGCATACACCTCTCAAACTCCAAACCAAACACAACCAAAACCTACAGCACAACAAACCGCACAAACTTCACTACATTGCAACAACAAAACAAAAACACACATAGTCTTGCACAACAGTCCACGATGACTACCGGCCGCAAACGACCCAGGCCCAGCCAACGGACCCACTGGGCTGAGGCCGCCAACAGCACATCACTGCTCTCTTACACCTTTCCTGCTTCCTCCCACTAACTCAACCTCCTCTCTTTCAGAGCCGCCAGAGCGCAAGGGGACCACTCCGGTGGTGATAGTGCGCGGTACAAATGTCCTTTAACATTAACATTAACATTAACATAAATGATTGCAATTCATCAAAGGCTCACCAGTTATCGAGTCATCCTCCTGTACTGAATCTTCAATCTGGACTGTCCCAGTTGAGTCAATAATGAGATTTGAAGAGGCAGACAAACGGACGGAGTCAATATCTGGTGCAGGGCTCGCCTCTGCCCTAATCACCTGAGCATTCTCCATCAAGGGCTCACCCCTTGCCAGCATCTATTTCTCATCCACTCCCACCATATTTTGCTGGATGGTGAGGCAAAGGTCTAAGAAGGAATCATTGTCTATATCATCAAAGTTCAAACAGTTGTGGGATACACTCACCTCCTGTGCTTGTACTTCAGTGGGAGGATTTGGGAGGATTTGTTGCAGGTTTCTCAGGGGGGAAGAAGGAAGTTATCGTTCCTTCGGTCATTAGGGGGCAAGATTACATGCTTCATTCTCCATGTCTGCCCTGTTAGCAGAAGCCTGTGTTGCATCCTAGGGAGGCCTGAAACCCGCCTTTCTCAGGTTGTAGTGGTTGGTTTTAGATTTGCTTGCATGGGGCATTTTGATTCCGAACCGGAAAAGGATCTTTGTAAGCAGCAGTCACCCAAATAGCTGAGCAGAATTAATTAGCTGAGAAACTGGCCCCTGTATGCCTCACAGTAAGGACAGGTAAGTAAGCTCAACTGAGGTAATATCATAAACACACAATTAACACAACTCTGTATCTGCTTATGTGGCCAACCACCTCCAGCTGTGTCTGCAGCTCACAAGATGATTCCCAATGGGGAAGGAAGGGGAGTGGTGACAGGTATTTCCAGCCACTCGGGCTAGGCAAGATACAGGCAGCAAACCGAAGGGAGTAGGGTGGTTCCTGGGCAGATCTGGCAGTTATAGCTTCATACAAAAGGAGAAATCAAGCGAAAGTCGCACTCCTTTGTAATGCTTACCGTCCATGTGTCAGACGCATCAATGAAAAGAGAAGGTTCCAATACTTCAGGCCATGTCAGTCAAAACTCAGCCACAAAGATCCCAGATTTACCCCGGCTCACCACAGACCACCAATGACCACTCCTACACCACTTTGATCAGTGAACCACGTTGTACTGGGCTCTATACGTAGTGAGCTTGAAGGCTAGTCATAGGGCACTTCCTCCAACTTGTGAAAAGCGAAAATCGGCCAAGGCAACCACCAATGACCATTCCTACACCACTCTCCTAGGCCTCCTAATCACCTGAACTGACCCTATCCCATCCAACTGGTCTCATCACACTGCCGTCATCACACTGCCGTCTCACTGTTGGTCACCCACTTGGCCACTGTCCACAAATGCTCACGAACAAAGGTTGGCAAAAAGCCTCCTTGATCAGCACAGTATATTCAAAACCTTTCCAGTCTATGAGGTAGAAACAAGCTTTGCAGACTTCTCCAGCATAGGGATGCAATATTATCGGCTATGATACTGGTTGACAGCAATACCCCTTAGGAATCAGTCATGCTATGACCAAACCATCCACCCCTCCAACAAATGTTTAATCACAGTCCTAGAGAAACAGGGGCAAAATTAAACCATTTGCCGAACAAATTCTGTACTGTAGTTGTGATAAAATGACTTCTGCCCCACAGGAGTACAAGGGTGAGTATTGGCTAAAGTGCTGACTCAGCTTTCAAACTGTTACAAAGCCAGAGGTTTCCCAATCATAAGGTTAAAAAAGGAACAGTTAAGAGATATAGCTCCTTTGCCTTTTGTGGTCACTTGGGGCTTTGGAACGCTACATTCCCAGGAGTGGTGTGAATGTGATTCAGACTTTGCTCATTATTATGTCAAGCGTGTGACGGTTGAGTGGAGCAAAGCTTTTTGCGAGTGAGAATCTGCATATTTTGATTCATATATAAATTGGCTCATAATTTTAAGGACCATAAACCTTCTATGGACCTCTTATTGAGAGTAATGTTCTTCCTTTGTATTGGTTAAGAGGCTTGTAGTTGTTCTTTTGCCTTGGTACGAGCGTCTGGTGGCAAGTCACCGCCAGCGCATTGGCCAGGCCGGTTAACATCCGTTTAAGCTAGGTTCACACAAGGGTGGGCAGGGTGGGCTCCTCCCTTTTCCTTACTCCTCCAGTTATCCCCTCTGCAGAGTTCTAACGTGCATGCAGCCTTCTCACAGAAGGTAAGCCCCTACACAGAGTGTGTTTTGCTGTGTCCTGCTCACTTAAAAGCCGATACCAAACAAGACAGCCTGAACTCCTTGCAAAATACCAGACACTTGACACGCCTACCATGGCAGAAACAACTGTGGGTGGTGATCACATATTTGACTCCATCACCTTGCATTCTAATCAAAGCGAAATTATCAGCTCAAATTTGAGCAATGCTAGGATAAGTTCTCACCAAGGCATTTTCCAAACAACACACTTGCTCATTTTGCAATGCTATCAAACACCACATTACAAAAGTTCCAGATCACAGGGAATTATCCCCACATATTCCAATGCACAATCTTGATACTAGTACATCACTCCTATGTTCCGCAAAAAACAGGAAAGTGCTTAGAATTTGACCTAGACATCGACCAACTTCAACCAGTTAACAAAAAACAACAGTCATACATCAGTCGACATTGACACCATTTCGCTAAAGCTCAAAGCCCATAGATGACCCAGATCCTAAATTGAATTCCAATGTCACTCATAACCAGCAATGGAGTCTGTCATTAGTCAACACATGCTCACTGGTCCAACATGGGATAGAGGTCGCTGATCATATCAATCTTCATGATTTTGATATGATGGCAGTCATCGAGACAAGGCTCGATGAAACAGCTCAGATATCAGGCTTGTTCTCTCTTCCACCTGGCTATAAACTGTTAAGAACTGACTGTATTGTGCAGCAGGGGGGTGGTGTGGCACTCATCTTAAAAGAATACCTAGACTGTCAGCCCATCAATACCTCAAGTATTGAGGGTTGCAAGAGTCTGACGGTAAAGATGAGGATTACTTCAAATTCCACATTGACAATCATCCTCCTCTACAAATCAGCACAAAACATACCCTGATGTGCAGAACAACTACTTGCTTTAGTAAGCAGTATCACTAAACCCAAATCCCATGTCATTGTAGCAGGAGACTTTAATCTGTGGGGAGAAGACCCTTCTGACACACAGGCTGCATCACTCCTTGCAACCTTTGATGCCACAGGCTTTGCTCAAAATGTAAAGGATCAAACCCATAGTGGGGGCCAGACCATATACTGGATACTGACACACAACCTGTGTAGTATATCTATCTCTACACAGGTTTGTGCTTGGTCAGACCACTCCATGGTTAATATGTCAATACTGCTATCTTCTGTTCCCACTAGATTAGATAAAGAACAGCATGGAAATGCAGAAACTTAAAAAACGTCAAGACCACCAACATTTCAGTATCGTTGCTTGCCAATCTGCAACCAATGAAACAGATTTAGTACTAGAGCTTTCGCACACTATTGCTTCCCCCATTGATGTACTGGCACCCCGAAAAAATCAAGAAAATCAAAAGTGAGAACATTGAAAACTCATGGTTTAACGACAGCGTCATACCGGCAAGGAAAGTGAAAAGAGCTCTGGAACAGGAATGGAACAAGAACCCCAGTCCTATCACTTTGAGTAAATATAAAGAAGCAGTTCAAACATTTAAAAGAGTCATCGTAGAAGCCAAATCTGAAAGTTACAACCTCAGAATTACAAAGGCATGATCCAGCTCAAGCGAGCTCTTCAAAATTCTTAGGGAATTCGACAGAAAAACATTCCCTTTTCCTCTCATCACCAGAGACCATGCCTGGTGCCAAGAAAAACAAAATCAATTTGTGAATAAAACTAAGAGGCACCAACAGGCCATTGCCAATCACCAAGCTTCCTTAATAAATGTCTAAGAGTATGCTAAACCACAATACTCATTGACTTCAACCAATCACAAAACTTCATCACCTAAGTTTGAGTTTAAAACTCGTACTGAAGCCAAACTTGGTGCCATAGTACAGAAACTCAAACCTACATTATGCTTGGGGGAAATGTGTCCTACCAATAGACTCAAAGATTCCATTGAGGTTCTCTTCCCTTGGATTACACAAATAATTAATATGTCCTTCACAGATGGCATGGTACCGTGGTCACTGAGGAAGGCATGGATCAATACATTGCTCAAGAAGAGCACACTGGACCCGCCAGGTGGCAAGAGTTATAGACCAATCACCAACGTCTCCTATCTTCTTAAGATACTGAACAGAGTGGCCTATTTGCAGCTACAAATATTCTTAGAGGATAAAAACAATCTTAGGTACCCATCAATCCGAATTTACAAGGCAACATGGGGCAGAGACCGTGCTATTGGACCTCAAATCTAACATCATAGGCATTGTGGAGAAAGGCCACCAAGCACTCTTGATGTTGTTGGACCTATCAAAGCTTTCGATCTCATAGATCACAGACTATTACAAGTTAGATTGGAAGAAGTTAATAATTGCTCTGAGAAGGTCACCCTATAGATTATGTCATTTTTAGGTCCAAGAACATCAAGAAGAACTGTAAAGGATGCCCAGGGCCCACCCATCACTACCACATGTGGAGTACCACAGGGCTCATGTTGTCATGACCCCTGCCCCTGGCCCTAATGGCCTGCGCCACTACCTTCCATCATGGCCTTGAAGGTCTCACAATCTCGCCCAAAACTCTCTTGGAGTCAGTCCTGGCGCCTTTGGCGCCAGGCTCATATGTGAAACAAAGAGAACTTGAGAACTGGGCTTGGCAAAAGCCTTTTGCACAACATGGATGCCCCCGCATAGCTCAGTCCAAGAACCGAGCTATGCGGTCTAGTGTTTTAGGTGTGGTCAGGCCTAGGGATACCTGGGGGCTATATAAACCACGGCCAGGCTGAGGAACACGCTTTGCGTTACTCTGCGCTTGGCAGCGTGACGCTCACCACGTTCTGCTCGGATCTTCATCAGCATTCTGGATACGGTACCTGCAAGAACAAGAACACTGTTAGTATACACTTACCTGAGAGGGAATCCTACCCCTGTCCTCCGCTCGTGGGTCCTGAGAATACAGCATCTCGGCGCCGTTCCCTCGATCTTGAAAGCAGCAACCTGAGAAGAAAGAGAACAAAAACAGCATTAGTAAGCATTTATACTCCAATACTGAAAATAACCAAATAATCGTACGCTTACCTGGGTTTGAATCGCCCTCAGCCCACGTCCACTCCGGGCCATAATAATGACCTGCAAGAGAGAAGGAACATCGATTAAGACAAAAGAGTTCAAGAAGGCGGCGTGTGTTACGCTTTACTCATCGCTCTCCATCTTCTCAGCAGCATCCATTCTGGGACATTGCAGCGGTCTGCAAGGAAGAGAGAACAAACAGGTCAACATAAAAAAGGCACATAGCGCCGCGCATCGTGCTTTCACTTACCATTTCATGCGCAGCCCCAAGCAGCACGGCACCACTAGAACTCTTCTTGCACCTATCGATGAAGGAGAGATATTAATAGGGGCAATTGCAAAGTAAAGGACAAAACTGTCAAACAGCAGTCTTACCTGCACCAACAGGAGCCGCAGCAGGTCTGGACTCTGAGGGCCCGCACCAGTGAAGCAACTAGGTTGTGACACACCCATCCATCAACACACCCCTGCAATGAGAAGCAGGACAGAGAGCGCACCATACAATAAAGCAAGGTGAGGAGAGTACTAGGGGGGAAGTTGGGTCCACAAGGGAGGTGGGCTCCAGACAGGAAGAGACACTAAGATTAAACCCAAATTCCTGTGTTTTCAGACCCGTTCCTCAGCCGAACAAGAGTCCAAGGGAGGGGGTTCGAGGTCAGAAGTGGTCCAATCAGACTGCGTGGCGTCCCCGTGGATATCAGGTGAGCGTTACACATGCCTGTGCCTTTACAAATTCAACATGTACTTCAGGCCTTTGCACAACCTGGATGAAAGTCTGGGTGTCATATATGACAAATATGCCAATGACACCCGGGTACTTCTGCAATTGTCAGGGAATCACTTAGAAGACACAAAGGCCCTAGAAAGGGTGTACATGGCAACTATGGAAGTCATCAAAATCACTGGCCCTTAATAGCATCACTATAGGACCAGAAACTAGACCTACTTTATGCCAACTTTATGATCATGGGCAATCAGATCCCACTCTCCAAATGTGTAAAAACACTGGGGCACTACTTTGAATGTGAACCTTCAATGAAACATCAGGTATCTCACATACGTTCGACTGTTGATACGTTAAACAGATAAACGTTTTCACCAGATTAGACCCTACCTGTCACTCAAGAAAGAGAACCCTTCTTGCGACCGCCATGGTAAATCCCTGACTAGACTATTGCAATAGTCTGTTGATCAGTACATCACAATCTAATATACATCGCTTACAGCCTACTCACAATGGAGCAATCAGAGAAAATCCAGGACTTTCTAAACGTGATCATGTAACCTCACTCAGAAAATACTTACACCGGCTGCCTATCAAACAGAGGATCATCCATAAGACACTGTCCCTTACCTACAAATGTCAGATCACCATGGCTCATCAGTACTTGATTAACCGTCTGACAGTTAAACACTCTGTGTGAATATTGCAGGCTGACGATGACCATACACTGGGCCTCATTCCGAGATTGGAGGTAGTCATGGCGCTATTTGCGCCATGACTGCCTCCAATAACGGTACCGGTCTCATTCAATGGGGACTTACCGGTGTAGTCCGACCTTTGCGAGACCGGTAAATCCCCATTGAAAAAACCATTCCCCATTCCCATTTAAGCCCCCATAGGGCTCAATGGGAATGTGGAAGTAGCTAATAACGGTACCGCTATTCGTGGTACCGTTATTAGCTCTGACGTCCCTTAACAGGTCCCGTCCTTAACACCTGGTCAGACGTTAAGGAAGAGACACGCTAAGGGACCTCGTAGTAGGTAAGGGATTACCGGCACCGGTCTCCTTACCGGTGCCCGGTATCCCTTACCGCCCTACTCGGAATGAGGCCCACTGAGTCAAAGACGTTTTAAACTTGCCAAATTTGGTGGAGCATATTTTGAAACACATGCACCCGAAAATGGAATGATCCCGGCCTCTGCATAAGGACGTCTCCATCTCTGGCCAACTTTAAGTATGCTATGAGAACTTGCCTCTTTGATTCAGCAGACTAATAGCTTCCCCATTACTTGACCACTCCTCCCTGCCATGCTTTCTGTTTGTCTGTTGTGTTTTATGTGCACTCTGAGGCCCATGGGCATGCATCGCTTTGTAAAAATTAAAAATAATATTAATAATAATAAGTAGAAACCCAAACAGCAAAGTATAACCGTCCAAAAAAAGACAATGGGCCTCATTATGAGTTTGTAGGTTGCCATGCCCTTAATAAGGGCATGGCTGCCTACAAACTAGGGTCTGCGTCGGTGGTCCCTGAATGGGGAAATACCGGGCCCTTCCGACTTTGGAGGGCCCGGTATTTCTGCATTCAGGGAACCCGGACCCGAACCATCCCCATTCTCATTTGAGCCCCCATAGGGTTCAATGGGAATGGGGAGCATGCTGACAGGCCCATTAATGACGGGCCCGTTGTTAGCATGCTGGTCCCCTCGTGGGACCCGCAAAGGACGTCTGGTCTGACCAGACGTCCAGAGCGGGTCCCGCGAGGGGACCTTGTAATGAGGCAGTACGGGGTTAACGGCGCCGACACCTTTACCGGTGCCGTTAACCCCTTACCGCCTCACTTGTAATGAGGTCAAATGTCCAAAACACAGCGGTATAAAAATAAGCACACCAATAGAAAAACACTGTACAAAACCCACCCTTGTGGATGGAAGTGAGAAGATGCAGAGAGAGAAAGATGCGGCACTCTGGATAAGAATACAGGGAAGAAAGGCAACTCAACAATGGCAATGCTCTCCGAAAAGTATGTGCCTTTTGAAAAAAAAGGTGCACAATTCTATAGGGCTTGAAATGGACCAGGGGTTAGTTATGGGTCAACAGTACCTTTTTTGAATCTTTGTCAGTACAACAGCATCATACCAAGCTTCCAGCTGATTTGCAAGTGGATCAAGCTCAGTTTGGGTGCAGAGATTGTTTTTTGCCCAAGCATCAAGCTGGCATTGAGTCGGTTTGAATGCGGTAGCTCTGAGTGGTTTGAGTGCAGCATTCGGGTATTGCAGACCGGAGGGCTGCCCAAGATCAATTCAGAGTAGAGTTGGTTTGAGATCTGTGTAACCGTTGAGTAGGCTAAATTCCTAATGCTCCATTGGTTTGATTTGAAGTTGATGATGGTTTGAAGTATTGATCCTGGTCCAGTGAGCTGTATGCTGAAGCAGCAGTTTGAGGTTGAGCTGGGTCCAGTGATTCGGCCACTGCTAGTTAGAGTAGATGAGTGACTCCAGTGGTTAAAGTCGGTTCTGGCACTGAGCAGTTAATTTGAGCCAAGCAGGTGAAGGCCTCTACGAGGAGGCAGTGCAGCTTGAAGCTGGTTCGTGGTTGCAAGCACAAAAGGTCAACGGTTCTGTTGAGTGCCAAAGGCAGCACCGGTGTACCCTGTGTTTCAAATGCAGTGAACGTGATTTGAAGTCAGTTGAATTGATTTGAGGCAATGAAAAGCAGGGGTCTTGGCTTTCTTTTCTATCAGATTGCTGTGGGTCTGAATCCAGGACCTCAAGGATATGACTGGTCTTTGTTCCTAAGTGCCAAATATGGAGGAGGCTGGCAGACATCTACAGGGGTCCTTCAGCAGAATGAGGTTCTGTTTACCAGTGTAGCTGTCGAGCAGTTAGGTCTCGCTACAACAGAAAATCACCCCAATATAGCCTGGAGATGGTTAGGGAGTAGAGCTTTCCTCTGTTATGGATACACAGTTCACTTCCGTGTAGGACTTGGGAAGTCAGCTCTCCCATCAGAAATCCAATGAATTCTTCCTCTGGCTTTTGTTCAAGAAAGAATCAAAGATGTAGTGTAAGACCCCGTTATTAAAGGAGAAAGTCCAGAGGTGATTGGACTAAAGCAATCTGCTTTAATGGGTCCAAACACTGTGCTTGAGACAAACAGTCAATGCCTTCTGACATCACACCCAAAATGTTTTGTGCCAAAGGAAGTGAAAGAAATGAAAGGAGAGAGACTGAGAGACACAAAATGGTGGAATCTTCCTCCAACTGGTCGGAGCTCCACTCTCTCCTCTGACTCTGCCCTTTCCCTTTTCAATGGCATCAAAGGGCTTTTTGGTATGCAGTACCCTCGTACTCTGGTGTGAGGCTACTCCTTATGGGATGGTTGTGCTCTTTGATTCCTGCTTCCCAGGACAGCTCCTGCTGGGAGACTGACTCAGTGTGGAGATTTGTTCAACTACCTCAGAATTAACCAAAGAGAGGCAGCTCCCATGCAACAGGCCTGCTTTGATAAGCAGACACTGCCTGGCTGGGGCGAATATATATACTTCTTCCACAGCTGACGTGGGTCGACAGAGCTGACACCTGCTTGAAATCAATTTGATGTGACTTAGATAGTTATGAGAGATACTAGCTACCATACTGTAAACTCAGGTATGGCTTACATTTAAAATGTACAACTGCTACCAGTACAGCAACTCTCATAGTTATGTGATTTTAGGGACATGGGTTTATATCATAAATGCAACCCCTAAGCTACAATGACTTGGCTGTCACTTCAGCTGTCAGATGGGCATCGGCAACCCCTGAACAGGAGACCAGGCACTCCAGATCATGATACTGATTCAACTGGACATCAACCAACCGGCTTAAATCACAATTGCCATCAAATAGAGGACCACCAACAGTCCTTCTCATGTCACGTAGCAAACCTTTAGAAATTGATCTCTGTATCGGCTCCAAATTGCTCCTCAATTCTCCAATACAGCAAAGCTCTCAAAACCTAGCTTTTGTTAACAATACCTGACCAGGTACTAACCCTGATGGATGCACAGACTAATGCAAAGACTGCATCTCACAGTATTGTTGTAGTGTTAAATGATGCCAGCCCAATGTATGGATATCCACACCCTGAACAGTGCTCCACTACTTTTGAGCAAGGGCCATGCTTAAGACATAAAATAAAAATAAGGACAATGTTGGCTGAAAGCACCTCCTAAATGTCCATCACGAAGTTAACTTGAAACAACCATTGGCAGCCACAGTGACTGTACTGTAATTGGGGGTATGTGTTTAGCAATGGTAATGATCATTTTCACAGGACACACAAGTAAAGGCACTGGTCTGATAGTGCTGACGCCAGAGGTACAGGGAAGATCTATGGGGCGTCTCCCTTTATCCATTAACTCAGGGCCAGTTAAAGGGGCATTCCTAAAGCCGATGAAAGTGGGGGTTTAAAGTCAGGTGTGAATTAACTGATTTACTATAGGAGCAGCCTGAATTGAAAAGGAAGTGGAATGTAAATTTGGGAAAATGCATAATAAATATTTTATCACGAAGAATATTTCAAATGTGCTGGAAATGTACATTTCTCTTATCCAATCCCCAACTTTCTGTATCCCATTACCTGTGCCCCCCCCCCCCAACAACTGGCTTTCCACCTCCAGATACCCGCAATCAATTGGATAGGTTATCCCCTGACTACCTCTGAGTACTATGTACATAATATCCGGCGAAAATAACACCCCAAACATCAAAAATACAAATACAAAGAATTCAAAGTTGTGGCATGTAGTGAACACAGTGGAAGGTGGGATAACATGAGACAGAAACTGTGTGATGCCTTCTCGGTGCTTAAAATGCTGACTTATTTGCTATAATAGGAGACCCATTCAGCAAATAAACACTATTTTGTTGCCATGGCCAATGTATGCAGGCGTGGGTGCTGATGATTTGAAGTATGAATCATGTAATTAACGCTTGTGCTGTAGCAAGGTCACACCTCTTTCTTCACTAGTGTAAATGCAGAGCTAACAGTATGTGCCATAATGTGTGTAGAAACTAATGGTGGCAAGAGATCTGCTCCAGGGACACTCAATGGCACTGTCACTGACACTGTCTTAATGGCTGTAATTATGCGTTTTGAAAGCATTCCTAAATCATGAATTTTGCAATCACTGTAGGTATTGTAAAGTACTTTACATCATGGTCATTGGTGTTGTAGGGTTCCCTGTAGAAGTGAGATATGAGCAGATCAAAAGAAGTCCAGTATCTCACGGGCTGGCAGAATTGCATAACTGTGCATGTGTAGCTACTGCAGATAATACAGAATTGGAAACTGATTTGACTGAATTTGAACACTCACCACATTGGGACTTTGGTGAAGAAAAGTGTAGAAATCTCCCAACTAAACTATTGGGGACCGATTCGGCTTGGCAGGGATTTCAATGCAATGGAAAAGAATTGCCGGATGATGGTGACTTGTTGCAGGGTAGAGGCACTTCTATAGCCTAAAAAGGTATTTAAAAAGGCTAGATTTGCAAGGATTTATAATCTGTTTGCTGCCATTCTATGGAAAGGCTTTATGCCTTGCCATGGTTTTACAGCATATCGATTTTAAATCTGTGCCAATTAAATCTTGGCATGGCATTATGATACATGTTCTACCACAAAACAGCAAGCCATACATTGGCATCATAACACACAGACCTTAAATCCATGCCAACGCTGAATGGGCAAGGGTTTAAGATGTGTGCCTGCCTTGAGCCATGTTGCACCACATAGAGCTTAAATCAATGCATTTCTAACCCTTTAAAATACTTTGTATAATGCCTTGCCAATACAGATGTATGCAAGCACTAAGAAAATACTTGTTCAAACCTTGCCCCTCTTAGGGCTGATGCACGTCAAGCTCACGTACTATTACTGTGTTTAGCTCTAAACATAGATGTCATATATTAATTTTAATAACAATATGAATATTATATATTCTTCACTTTTCTCGCTAACAGGTCCCAGTCTCCGTTTGCAGCCAAAGCTGTCTGCCTGGCTTTAGAAAAGCAGGTAAAGAAGGGGAGCCAGTCTGCTGCTTCCTCTGTATTCCATGTCCTCAAGGGGAGATCACCAACCAGACAGGTAAGTGGACAGCATATGTAGTAATGAACTAAACGTCCATTATGTTTTTAAATCAAAACATTATACTATAACCAACATTGTCCTCTGAAAAGTCTGAAAGGATGGGTTATCCACATCAACATGTTATTACTGTTGTCACAATAATTACAAATTTACATAGAAACACAACTAAGTACATGTCTTTCTAATCCCCTTCCAGACTCTGCTGAGTGCACCAAATGCCCGTGGGACCAGTGGCCCAATATCCGTCAGGATGAATGCATTCTGAAGACAATAGAATACCTCTCCTATGATGAGCCCTTGGGAGCTTGCCTGACAGCTCTCTGTATTATCTGCTCTTTGGTACCAGTTTCAATATTGGAACTCTTTGTTCTTCACAGGAAGACGCCCATTGTCAAAGCCAACAATCGCTCCCTCAGTTACATTCTGCTTCTGTCCCTCACCCTTTGTTTTCTATCGTCATTGGCTTTCATCGGTTATCCCACACCAGAGAAATGTCTCCTTCGCCAAGTGGCCTTTGGCATTGTTTTTGCTTTGTGTGTCTCTTGCATCTTGGCCAAAACCATCATGGTGGTTATAGCCTTCAATGCAACCAAACCCAACAGTGATTTAAAGAGATGGGTTGGGCCTAAATTGTCATACTTACTGACCAGTGTTTGTACACTCATTCAAGTATGTATCTGTATTTCTTGGTTATCTCTCTCTCCTCCTTTCTCAGAATATAATATCCACACTTTTCCTGGAAAGATACTAGTGGAATGTAATGAGGGGTCTCCCATTGCTTTCTGGTGCATGCTGGGATACCTTGGGATTTTGGCCACCAACAGTTTCATTGTGGCCTTTTTCGCCAGAAAACTGCCAGACAGCTTTAATGAGGCAAAGTTCATCACCTTCAGCATGCTGGCCTTCCTCAGTGTATGGCTCTCATTTATTCCTGCCTACCTCAGCACTCGGGGCAAGTACATGGTGGCCATGGAGATCTTTGCCATACTGGCTTCCAGTGCCGCTTTGGTGTCCTGCATCTTTCTTCCCAAATGCTTCATCATCATGATGAGACCTCATATGAACACAAAGGAATATCTAATGGGCAAGACAGCCGGACACGCCAACAAAACCAGCTCCACCCACATGCATACTGAGTAATGTGTTGGAATTTGACTCTCATTATATCAATCATCTTCTGCTTTTAATGCCAATGAATGCCTATGTCGATGCTAGGGTTGCACATACATACATATAATATAATGGCAAAAACATGTTCATCAAATGCCGTGAAGACTGTTGCTCATGGTCCTAGTGTAGAACTACGTATTTGCGCTCTGAAACACTTGTGTACGAGCGCGATATAAATAAAATATCATATCATATACCTACAGAACCACTCATCTACCAAGCTGTAGAAACCACAAGTCTGTCTTTTAAGTCATTTGTCATGGAAATCCCTCTTCCACAGATACAATGAACTGCTTCTTAAAACTATGTAAGTGAGGATTCCTCAAACGTACCCTCAACATCCTACCTACTTAAGCTCTCTAAGAATGGTAGCATACACCAGACCTACAACATGTTCCCATTTTGTCCATCTGATATGATTGGGTATGGCTGTCTTGCTATTAAGAGCTTGCTATTAAGTGGCTGTTAGCGTCCAGTCTGGGGCAGAGACAAGTTAGCAGGATGAGAGAAATAGTGGTGTTCCTGTTAGAACATTGCCAGAGGGTTGTACACAGAACCCCCATAATGCTGTGATCTTGCAAGCTTGTTGTATCCAGTTTGTGTTTTCAATTTAGGACAAAGCTATATTGGAATAGATACACAAATATGTACCCATAAACATGTAGCTGAAGTTCCACCATGATTATTTCAATCGATACACATTACTCTTACCCCAATATGCTCCCTATCATGAAAGAAAGGAAATTGTACATTCTACTTTCCAATGGCCAATCGCATGCGTCTAATGGCAAAATGACACAGTACTCAAATAATCAATTATGTCATAGCAGTAGAGTAAAGCATTACAGTTCTTGGCTTATCACCCCCTGTTTATGCACACGGATCTTATCATCGATTCCGTTTTGCCCTTTTTCCCTGCCTTGTCTGCATTCTCTTTTACCTGTCAGCTGTATAGGCTTATTTACATTGTAGGGATCTAATGCTTGTCAAACAATGCAAGCAGGATTGCCGAGTTCAGTGAACATTAGAATCTGTAAAGGAGGGCCTGTCTTTTTTTCGTAGATACTTGCATTGCAGCGCAATGTTGTATTCTGCAAGGAGGTCTGTCGCACACAGTGACTATCCTGTCTCACTCTGTGATGTAAGTGATTCAATCCGGCACACCCCCAAGTAAAAGCCCAGGATTTGGTGCACAACTGAAATAATTATTTCTTTTTGTCTCAACGTTCATTATTCTGAACGATATACCATATCACACCCTTCTACTGGAACCCCTCCGACCCCCTCCCCCCGGTCACACTGAACCTGGAATCAGGCTGGTTTGCAAAGGTAAATATTTATTTATGTATTTAAAATGTAATCACAATATGTTTTAATAGGTACACAACAATCACCAATGGGTTGACAGAACACTGAATAATATCTTTAGTACACTAGGAATAGGTAATAAGCAAAACAAATGCAGCACAGAAAGTAATACTTTTGTGTTGGTTCAGATCAGATAGCACTGTGGTTAGCAGTTCCCCCTGCAACACCCCTCAATCCCCCAATAGGCAATGTAAAAAGATAGGAGGAGACAGCAGGTATCCAGGAATGGCACAAATCAAACAGAATATCAGTCCCACTTTCCCCCAGCAAACAAAAGAGAAAAACGGAATTGACTTTCAGTTGTCAGACTAGCTTTCAAGATTGACTTTTGAATGGACTGGGTAAAAACACCAAATATGGTCAAAATTGCTGAAATTGTTATAAATTCTTATGGGAGCCGCTTTGGATAGTTGCACACAAGCACAAGCAATGATTTGGTCAACAGAAAACAATTGAAATCTTAAGGTCCAGGTCGGAAGCAGCTTAGAGCTATTTTACACGTGTAAAACGTTCAGATTTTTAAAACCACGGCAAACTTTTCATTGCCCGATATTTAGCGATAACGGGAGAATCGCATTGATTGCAATGAGATTGTGGGTGCTATGGATAGATATGGATGTTGGCTACAAGTAGGAGATGAAATTCCGTTTCTATCACAAAAACTGAGGGATTTACGAAGTTTTTAGTAAAGGTTGTTTTGTAAAATAGGCACGAGATTTGAAAACAGAAATGCACTTTTAAAAAGGACAAATGAGTTTTCTTACACTAGGGGGTGACTATGAAGACGCAAATACCACACAGGGATTACAGTCACTGGATCAGGGTGATGACCTGATAAGGAAATCCGACTTCTTCAGATGAGAAAAGGGCAGCGCAAAGATAGTTCTAACATTATTGGTTCTGAATGAAAGATAGGATGGTTTGGAAATAGGGACAAGACTATGCAAAGTACATATGCTAGTGACACAATTCTTCCTATTTACACTCACTGGATACGTTTTTAAATGGGACCGTCAGTTCTGGTCATGGATGGGGTCTGGTCTAAGAAAACAGCACATCAGGTATGGGATTGGATCATCTAGGTCGGTCGCCGGATTGGCACAGGATCTGCTCTCCTAGTCTGTGGGTATTTGGATCAGCTGGATGGCAAGTTCCTCAGACAAGCCTAGTGGTGGCAAGCCAGAGAATTTCTGGATACTGGTTCAAAATGGCCTTCTCACACCACACAGCCTTTACTGAGTGGGGAGCATAAATTTGAGGTTTGGGGCCTTGCTGGAATCAATAGTCTCTATTGCTGGCAAGAGATTTGGCATCTGGATCTGGAAGAATATTTAAAGCTGGATGTAGAAAGCTGTATCAGAGTGTTTTGCCGGAATCAGGAAGGTGGCTGGATCAGTGAGTCCTTGTGTGCTGTCAGCTGTCTCTATTTATAACTAAAAATGACATCACAAAGGGGTGTATGGGCCGGCTTAGCTAAGCTTGCCCCTTTGAAAGGTGATTGGGTCAGAGTCTACTCTCTGCCTTGATAGGAGGAGTGAAACAGAGTGTCATCTTTATGGTATAATTTTATGATTCTGAGAATCCACCCCTAGCCACTGGAACGCAAAGTCTAATTTTGGCAAAATACATATTTACACATGTGCAACCTCTATAAAATCACATGCACAGATTGCATATTTTACATAGCAGCTATTCCTCAAAACCCCATAGGTGTGGGATCATGTCTCCCCTTTCTACAGACTTTTGCCCTTTTCAGTATGAACACACTTTTCAATTTGTATGCAGGTTTCCACAAATGTGTGTGTTTAACATGGGAATGAGTGTATAAAGTTTCACAATTCTAGCGGAAATACAGACCCTATAAACCCACATTTATTGCCATTCTTGTTCAGAATAAGCTACACGGTTGTACTAAGTTTTCAAAGGTAGTGCTAATAATTAGGTTAATTAATCTGCATTTTCAGATGTTGCACCCCTTTTGATAATAAGTTATAAACCTTCAAAAAAAAACATTACATATCCTGTTAACACCAAATGGTCAGTCTTTGTCACTCCTTGAGGCATGTGGTGGCCCCCTCCTTTGGAATTTGCTTCTGTCAGCCAGGAGTTTCCTGTGCTGTAGCAGTTCTATGGCCTTTCACACCTTCAATGTCCTGGTTTGGAGTATGGTCATTGTTCCTTTGCCCTTTGTAAACCAGAGTCTGTTCAAACCCCGCAATTAACACCTCCCTGTGAGTTTCTGCTGAGGGAAGGCGTTCCTTCTGTGAGAAAAACCTGCTATTGCAGTTTTGCAACTTCAGCCAAACTAATTAACTTTTAAATTTAGCAAAAACCACATCTGTTGCATCACATACAAATACATTTCTTTCTTGGCCTTAAAATCTATGGAATCAAAACACAACTACAATCTGTATTCCTTTTTGGCAACAATCCTGTTTATGTTGCAGACTTTTTTTTAGTTGTAGGTTATTTTAAAGCTTTCTTAGTCTCCTCTGACAGCTGTCATTCAGGCAGCCCAGTTTACTGCACCCAGATTTTGGCATGGCTGTCGGTTTTCAGGCAATCCATTTTTCTGATGAATGTTTTGTTCTTCATATTAGGACTTTGTATGTTTACAATGCTTCATTAGATACATGACTTTTAGCACCAGGCAAGATTGTGAATGTTGAAAAGTGTTGTGTTATAAGCATTTTGGAGTTTTTGGGAACAAAACAAATGTCATTTGTAGGCATATTTTTGGGTTTCATTTGAAAAGTGCTGCTTTTCTCTGTGCACTCTGTTTGCTGGTCATGGGACCGACTGGCACATTTCTGCAGGATGTGCTCTATTCCACTGCACATGCACCATGGGTGGCAGGTTGTGCATCCCTCTTTTTGTGTGTTGAGGCACATGGTTTTTGTAGGTCTTTTGTAGGTTTTTGGCGCAAACAAGGGTTTTGCTGCCATTGTTGCTGTTTCTATCCCCATAACTGGCAGGGTGATGCCGCATAGCATAGCATAGCGGAGTGGGTCAATACATCCTATATGGTGCCCGTCAGAATGTGCCTATATGCCACCCACACACTGCGCTGGAAAGAGGGACACTGAGCCGGGAATAACGTGTGCTTTTTCTCTTTATTAACTTACATTCTTCCCGAATGCGGGAAATCCACTTTTGCGCATGCGCAACCCTGCACAAGTCTTATTGGTTCCTCCCGGTGTGACGAGGCTCACCTCTCATGCCAGGTTATCCATGTCCGTGCGGGCCACGACAGTGAGTTAGAATCTGGAAATAGGAGCTATCAAGCGCAGAAGTAAAAATGAAAATGTCCTATCTTGGCCCAGAAATAGGCACACATCTAGTTAACGGTTGGACATTGTTTTCAATTGCTACGTACTTCAATACAAATTCAATCTCTATCTGTTCTGCATTTGCATATTTATTTAGCTCAGGGCTCTCCGCCAGTTGGCTCTTCACATGTTGTGGACTACAGCTCACATCCAATCTAGCCATCAGAGTCAATGATGAGGGATAATGGGAGTCATAGTTCAAAACACCTGGAGAGCCGCAGGTTGCAGACGCCTGACAATGGGCTTTGCGCCATAGCTGAGCAATACATGAAAGAAACCCTGGTGGGTCGACCGCTTATATGCGATGGTGACAGCAGTATAAATATATGTGTTAGTGTGTTGATACATAATTCAATCGATTTGCAATAATCGATCCTGTAAGTATCTGTTTTTTCATCTACAATGTTATACTGGAGTAATACTAGATAGAAAGTGCAACAATAATGCTACTATTGAATATTTTATTTCCAGATAATTAACCATGGTTTTCCACCATCAGACACAACTTTACATATGGTTGGTAGCATTTCAATCACCAAGCCACCGCAACTTTTTAACACTATAGCTAATCAAATTCAGCGTACCTCTATCAGATGAACAAAAACACATCTTGTGTTTGATAAGTCAGAAAATGACAACATGTCATTGTAAGGCTGTAACATCCATGCTTTGCACCTTAGTGAAAAGGAAATCACATAATGAAATAGTCGGGTAAATTCATGTCATTCTCTGAAATGATGGTTCAGTGAGTTTGAAGGGATTTTAAGTCAAATACTTGTTTTCCTTTTGTAAATAAGGAGTATTTGGCTCATGTGCAATTTAGACATTTTTTTACATTTTTTTTATTTGAATCAACTGAGATAAATCAACTTTTCAATAACAGAACAATAAAATACATATTGACATGTAATAAAAAAAGAAAAGAAAAAACAGATTCATAAAACATTCAATACAATCTAAAAACATCTAAAACAACCTACATTTACAGAAAAGCACGAATAGGTTAATCACTAAATTACATCATCAACTCAAAACCTGTAATTCTGATTTCAATTAATTAAATAAATTCACAGTGGCAATTTGTATCGGAACATAAGACGTGCATAACATGACTGACCAACACTGGTAATTTACACATTTAAAGTCGCTATATGAGATGTTAAAAGCAAACATTCCTTTTGTGATCCCCTTTGAAATCAAGACACTTTACATAATAGGCGTTCGATTTGTAACACT
Organism: Ambystoma mexicanum; assembly: GCF_040938575.1. Classification (NCBI taxonomy): domain Eukaryota; kingdom Metazoa; phylum Chordata; class Amphibia; order Caudata; family Ambystomatidae; genus Ambystoma; species Ambystoma mexicanum. The sequence continues at coordinate 201,240,624 of NC_090921.1, read as the reverse complement.
ACATGATATAAACATTTAATAGAAAAACAACATAATCAAAATGTAGTGTTGTTTTGAATGGACTATAGAGAAATTAGTTGATACATGTTTGAGAATACTTATTACTATGGGTTTTCCTTGTAACCGTTCATACATGCTGAGGAAAGAGGAACACCCGACACAGGTATTTTTGCTGCCCCTTTACAAAGAGGGAAATCTGACTTTGACTTCATCTATGGTCCTTATTTTGTTTTGGATTATGCCCAAGAGGATTCAACACAAGCCTATAAGCCCAAAACAAACAGAATGAGAGAAACCCAGCATTGTATGTCTGGGATTTTAGGACTTTAACAGTCCTAACAGGGCAATCCATTGATCATGGGCTCTTAAGAAACCAGTGCAACCATCAGAAAAGCAACAAAGTGTATTGTTTACAAAATATCAATTGGTAACAGCTGGTAACACTCCAGTTGAAAAGGTAGAGGGATGCTCCCACTCACAAATGTCCAACTTAAGTTAAAAGAAAGCATTCAAGAAAGCACACATGCCTATTGCAAAGTGTCATGGCATTTAGTTCATCCCACAAGCTAGGAACCCCCTTGTTGAACAGCATTAACATAAGGCTGCCAGTGGGAACACGTTAACATTGGTATGTCTCAAGAATAGGTAGCCCAATTCATTGTGACATGATGTCAAAGGAGGGCCTTTTGTCTTGACAAGAAACATCAATGTGACCAGATTGGGAGAACCATTGCTGAAAAGCAACAGATCAAAAAGATAGCTGGTCAGAATCCCAAAAAGGTAACCCCTTCACATGCAAACGTCCCTGAACTAGACGCAAAGATTTAGTAAAAGTAAGCTTGAGCGAAAAATAAAATGGGTGAAGATGGAAAACAATTGCATGCCAAGGAACAGGTAGGAATGATTTCTGGTCTAGCAATGACCCAATTTCACTAATCCGCTTTTCTGAAGTGGTGTTAGGAAATTGGGAGAAATGGTATTTGAAGAATGAAAAGGTGACACTTGAAAAACCTACATAACAAATTATACGTCCTGGAATGGAATGGTTGAAGACCCTACTGGCTTAAGAGTCTGAAGGAGAGCAGACACCTTCCAAATCACCATTCTGCCAGAGCTACACCTGCCCTTAACTCCCTGAAAGTTTAAAGTGCAGCCCACTGGGCCCATATCATAGACACAGAAACAGCCAACAAAATACCATTGCTCAGTAACTATAACATCAAGTGTAATGTCACAGTACTCAAATAGGACACCCTTAACCTTAAATCATATACTTAAGTTTAAGTTTATTAGATATACATTTAGCCAATTGGCTTCGTATAACACAAGACAAACAACATAGACATAAAAATAGTTGATCACATTTCATAACAAAATTCATATCTGACTTCTAAAAATACATTATTCTAAACATTTAAAAACAGCAACAATCCTCATATAAAATACAACTAAAAAGTATATAATATTAATATCATGTCCTCGCATAAAATTCATCCATAGATCAATATAATAATTCATATCAATTGCATTATTATATGATTTAAAATATTTAGTCTGCAAATCTGTTAAACTTTCACATAGCATAATCATGTGATACAAAGACTCAATAACATTGTTGCCACATAACCTACATTTCCTATCTTCTTGTGCAATTCTTAGTCTATCGCCTTTCATCTCTAATGCCTCCGTTATGTTGAATTTCATCAGTAAATAAGGGCGAAACGTATTGACACTTGGCAAGGCCAAAATGTATTTAGGGGGCATTGTTCTAGTGTATATTTCTTCAACATACATCCCGCTGTTTCCTTTTGAGGCAATAGTAATCGTATTTTGTTCATATCGCAATTCATGCAGTGTCTTTTTTAGGCACCTTTTCAGAACCATAATTGATGTTGTTCCTGGGACAGTCGCCAAAGTCCATTTCCTATGCAATCTTTGCAAAATACCCATTATACCGATTAGTACATGTCAGTTTGAAAAATACTCACTTTTTCATAAGACATAACACATTGGCAGACATATGCATTCCAAATCCCATTTATGTTAAATTCAAGTTACAGATGTTCCACACTTACACATTGCGGCAGACGTAATAACTTTCTCAATATTTTTGCTTCGTTGTTTTTCAAAACTATGTCACCATATCTTCACAGCATATATTAGCATAGCTCTGACTTTTAACATATAAATGGCCAATACTGCTGAGACAGAGTAGGCATTGTTTCTGCCAATATACATACTTAAGGCTTTTGCTGCTGCTAAACAGCGATTTTTCAGTGCAGACCATTGTGGAGCCCAGTTTAGCTTCTCATCAGTAATGATCCCGCGGTACTTATAGGAAGTGACTTGTTCAACCTTCTTTGAGTTCAACTTCCATGAGTATTTCCTCGGTCTTGGTTTTTTGAGAATACCATAATTTTGCTTTTATCAATATTGATGGTTAAGCCATTATTGATAGAATAGGCAGCTAGAGAGTCAAGCATATGCTGCAGACCTACTGCGGTATAATCTAAAATTAACAGGTCGTCTGCATACACCAACCATCCAATAGACACACCATTAATTTTTACTGGATTGGCTTTGGGCATATTGAAAGCCATTTTCATGTCTGCCAGATAAAGATTGAATAGAATAGCAGCAACCATGCATCCTTGTATTACCCCACAACAAGTTGCCATGAAATGAGAGAGTCTTCCGGCTGCATTCAATCGTATCCGGAAAGAAGTGTCAGAATGGAGTAGCATCAACATTCTTAATAGGCCTTGCGGGATCCCCCAGGAATTCCATTTCTGCCATAATCTATTGCGTAAGATAGTATCAAAAGCAGTGGAGAAATCAATGTATGCGCAATATACATCTAAGTTGCGCTTTACCCATGAGTGCTCTACTGCAGTTGATAGTATCAGTCAATTATGAGTGGTACTGGATTGATCCCAAAATCCTATTTGGTTCAGAGGTAGTATATTTTTTTCAGCAATCCATGCGTTCAGTTCACAAAGCAATACCCTAGCAAAAATCTTTGAGGAAACATCGAGCATTGCTTGCATACGAAAGTTTGCCGGGTTTATCCCACCGCCCTTTCTTGCGTACTGTTAAAATATGACTTGTTTTCCACGAAGCAGGAATCATACCGAGTTTGCCAATTTGTTTAAATTGGAGCAATAGCGCCGCTCCCCATAGATCAGGTTGTTTTTTTATCACTGTGTTGCATACACCATCAGGACCTGCTGCATGTGAATTTTTTTAAATTTTGAATAATTGTGATGATATCTAGTTCCGAGGCTTTACAGGCCCATGTTACATTCGGGATGGGAAGGATATTCTCTGACAGTTCAGGCTTTCCCAAAGTGTCTTGTATATATTTTCCCCATGTTTCCTCAGACATACAAATAATAGTCAAGTCACGGTTTTTCTTCATTCTAAGCAAGTTCCAAATACCTTGGGTGTTGTTAGACAGAGCCAACATGGCTATTTCTTTCCATTGTTTTATCTCACATTCCCTCTTATGTGCTTTAAGCCATCGTTTATAGTTCTTTTTAAGATTTTTAATGTGGCATGCAATAGGATGCGCAGATGATATATTACTTGTACTTAGCACTCTCTAGATACCAGTACGAAGGTTCTTTTTTGCATCTTTGATCATCTTATCATGCCCATGTCTGCAAGGTAGCGCAATATTAGAGCGTTCACCAACAGATGTATATGTGCGCGTCTCAGAAACATGTTTATGAATATTCTGCATAAGCTGAGAGAAAATAGATATTATTGATATCTCCATGTTCTTTCCCGAGACACCCTCTTTAATAAACTCAGGTGATAGGTGGGCAACTTTTTGATGAGCTTTCTCGATGTCGCGCTGATGCCATACAATGCGGTTATTACCTTCATTGATATGGACCATCCCATTGCCATCATAGTCAAGTCCCCTTTCCCATTGACCAGGGAGAACGAACGAGAGACAAAGTGGTAGGTGATCACTCACCTCTCTCTCTATTATGGCCATGTCCCTTACATATTCTTACATATTCGAGTCCCATATTATTTACAAAGATATAATCAAGTGTCGCCGCTGAACTACCCTCGATTCTAGTAAAGGCCATAGCAGAATCACCTGGGGTGAAACCATTTAGTTTTACTAAATTATAGGCATTCAGACTGTTCCACCATTTCGTACCATGCCTATTATGAGGCAATGAGCACATTCCAGAGCTTTGCAAACTTCCCAACCATTCTTCATTTGTGCTGGGATCTCCAATTTTTGCATTCAGGTCTCCCAACAGCCATATTGGATGACGGTGATTGTACAGCTTTACGACAGTCTTAACAGTATTCAAATTTTCCTGTATCATGACCATATTAGGAGGGTCGTATACATTAATAAATATTAGAACATGCCTTAGCCAGGTTAATTTAACAGCCAATACATTTGAACTAGATAAAGGTAATTTCGCAATTGTCCAGGGAGGTTAGACAGATACCAACAAGCCCCCCTTCGGTATACCAAGAGAGCCCTTGGTTGCCACCTGATGGACAGTACATCTATCATCCAACTGGACTTCAGATGCCAACCAGGTTTCTTGGAGTGCTATGATTTTAAATAAGTCGTAAAGGATTCTGTCATTGATAAGTCTCAGCAAACTGAGACTTAAAGGACAACGGGAGCCATTGCCAATAACCTTCTGGAATAACATTAGATCACCCTTAGCCGTACTAGAAAATTGAGAACATTTGCTCTTATCCATGACCTGTTTCACAGAGCTATTTGTGATTTTTTCAGGGACCACAGAGATGGCGCATCCCAGAGGTTGTACCTTTGAGCGGGGTTTCACGACCGGGATCTGCACTTTATGGGCAGCAAATCCCAGGCGTAACAGATCAGTTTCAAACCCTATGGTATAGTTTAGCGTTGACTCAACTTCAAAACGTATGTTAGTTATGTATTGATTAGTAATTTCTAGCTGGTCTACCAACCTTATATCATTTGATGTGATTACCCTGAAGGGCACAATGGATTGAAAAATGCACACAGCCCGATTTAACGGCAAGGATGACTTATCCTTGTGAACTTGGGTGATTTGCAAATCAGGCATCATGCTCTTATTAACATCCCCATTTGTTCTGGTGATAGGCTCACCTGCGCTGGGATGTTTAACCACCCATGCATCCGGTATGGTCATTAGAGTGGATGCTACAGATGGGCCATTTTTTGAGAGATGCTCTGCAGTATTTTGGATCTTCTGTTCTACATTAATCATATCTACAGGTGGACACATTAAACCTGGCACAAGGACAGATTCATTACTCACATCAACAGAGCTTATTGTAGGAGCCTCGTTCGGGCGAAGCATTTCCACCAGTTCCGAATCATCATTTGCTATTTGTACAATGACAGATTGTTTTCTCCTACAGTTCATTACCTTCTTGGGGACAGCAATTTCCCCAACTAGAGTATGTTTATTCTTTTTCACAGTTCTGTAGCTGTACATGAATGCATGGTGAACACGTGGAGGCTTCCTTTTTTCCAAGATTATCTTTTTTGTACCCATTGCTCTCACACTCGTGTCCTTTCGTTTCATGCAAGCATCTTCATTGGGTTCTCTCATTTTTGAGTGAATTAACAATTATTGCACATTGATTTTTGTATCAAGATGGACACATTTCTCAAGCAACTTTGATAGCCGATTTTCTAAAGCATTAAACATATCATCTGAAATCATACTGGTATCCAGATCGTTTTCACAGAATCCTTGACCATAATCTGTTATGATATTACTAGACAACACAACAGGGTCAGACTTTCTAGACTGCGCAATAGATCTGAAGCTGAACACAGTTGGTACTGTGATATCACATGACTCTGTGCTCTTACGGTCTGACCCAACTTTCAGATCATACAACGCGTCAGACACGGATGACTGAGCCAACTTATTTGGAGGAGTATAATACATGGGAGTCACTACTGTCACAGAGGGGGACATTTCAGGGTAATTTCCCATATATTCAATATCCAGCTGTTCGAGCTCAGAGTTGGATAAATCAATCGCACTTTTAACAGCGCAGTTATACTCTCGGTGAATCATCGCATCTATTATATTGAACTGGCCATTATTTTCCATGGCACATGCTACTCCCGTTTCTGAGGGTGTTTTCTTGATTGTAGGCATAAAGTCTACTGCCTTAGGGTCAAGGTTACTAGTAATAATACTAGATTCAGCATTTTCAACAAGAATGATGTCATACTCCGCACTTTCGGGTATAATGTTCGCTTGGCCATATAATACATCACACAACAATTTGGCACTCACGCATCCCAATTCACTTACCAATTCAGACACAAGATCTGCAGATGCGATATTTAAAGTCACTATTACCAATTTCCTGCGACAATGCTACAGCCGGTACTTTACCAAAATAATCAGTTATCGGATTGCCTTGTGGTAATACTTTTTTGGGTCGGGATATTATTTTTGGTACGCAAATCGGTCTATTCCGTAGCGTCTTATGCATCGCTACTTCTTTGTCGTAATCATCATTAACAACCATGTTCCTCATCGTGATATATCACGTGATCAATGATAGGATAGATATTATAGGTAATAACTAGGTAATAGAACACTAAAACAAGAAAAAGACCAATGCGCAAGGCAATAAACAAGGCAACTATAATAATTATAATAATATCCCAGACCTAGAACAACACAGCCGCAACACGGCCACAAATACAAGTATAGTAAAATGTAGTGGATGACACCATGCCGTACGCTACACAAGCAGTGAGTATCTTAGCATTGCTCTGCATTTGCCATAGAGAACATGACAGGTGAACACAATTATTTTACACCGACAGCGTTTTTCTTTTCAATGAAACATATAATGACGTATAATGACAGCACCTCTTACCATCTCGCCATCACACTATTTCAGGGGGACTAAAGCACTAAGGCACTGCACTGCAGACCACGAATTGCACTGAAATACACAATCACAGCAATGGGCTGTAACAGAAACAAAGCTGCTTGCATACTCGCACTGGAGCAGCAGAACGCGCGAGCGGCTAGTTTTGATGACACGGTGAAAAAGGGGACGTGGCTTCACAAACCTGAAATCAAATATTAGCAATTATATAAACTATATTTCACTCTGAACTTGTAAAAATATATAATATAGTCCACGGTAGTCCATAGGAAAAGCTGGATAGATAGGAATATGTTGAAGTATGCGCGTACCAGCACAAGTCTTTCAAGTCTTTCAGAGTCACAGACGTCGTCTACAGCAAAACAGCCACTTCCAAGCCACTTCTCGCAGCGCGCGGGGGCTAGTTTTGATGACACAGGAAAAAGGGGGCATGGCTTCACAAAGCAGCACAAGTATTTCAGGCCTGTCAGAGTCTTTCAGAGTCACAGATGTTGTCTACAGCAAAACCGCTACTTTTCGGAGCGTGCGCCTAAATCATATACCAAAGTGCCCCAGTGATGTTTATCAACATCTAATAAGGCCTACTGGACCCACACATGATATGATATGGCATTTATAACGCGCCTATACACAAGTGTTTCAAGGCGCGACGAGGAAAGCGAGGGGGAACAGAGGGAAGACAAGGAAAATTATCTTACTAGGCCAGGTGACATTGAGATCATGCAAGTGCAGGCGAGGGGTGAAGGGAAATTGCAGAGGGGGCAGGGGAAGTGGGCAGTGCAATACATTGGATCAACCAAAAAATAAATAAATCGAATACATAAAACAATAGGTAAAAAGTGCAGCCAGCAAGTGGCAAGGGCAGGGGTAAGTGCAGACATCAAGTGTCAAGAGCTGGGGGGGCTGTAGGGTTACAGAAACAGCCCCCAAGTACAGGGGTTGCCCAGGTATCAGTACGGTTGTGCAGTGGGCGGGGGAGGTAAGCTGGGTTCGAGCCCAGAGGGCAGCCAGGTGACCAGTGCAGTTTCGGTCAGGAGTTCAGCAGGGGAGAGGAGGAGAGAAAGCAGAAGCAAAGAAAAAGATCTTGAGATGCTTTCCAGAACCGGACATGGTTCTCCTCAAGATTCAGGGAGGCAGGAAGGCTGTTCCAGAGGGAGACCTCAGCTGAAGAAAGAGATCTACCACCAACTCATTGCTTGGAGAAGCTACTGACCCTGAGGGAGTTGGAGATGGATGAGCGAAGAGCTCGAGAAGGCCAATATTTAGGGGGAGAGAGTTGAAGGTATTTAGGCCCATGCCACAGAAAGCCTTGTGGACAATGCAGAGGGTTTTGAATTTAATCCTCACAGCCACTGGGAGCCAGTGCAGAGATTTCAGTACTGGAGAGATACGATCCCTGCCTGGGGTCATAAAATAACACTATTTTAGCAGATCAATTTCTATGCTGTAACACTACCCTTTAAAACTCAAGGTCACAAGATGCAGTCAACTCAGAGATTGGTGTGGTAGAGCGTGGCTCAGGAGTGGCCTTTCAACTCTGCTGCTACCTTGTCCCCTTGCCTGCCTGATTTTAAGGATAAACCTTATTTATTAAGTGATTTTATAACACTATGCGTCTTGTGTAATTGTACGATCTTAGAGTTGAGCAAAGGGCTATTATAATACAAATATAAATTAAAAGACATTTTAACAGTAACAACAGTAATGACAAAGAATTAATTTCTTAATAAACATTGAAAGATCACAAAGCATCTAATTCATGAAGTAAAGTCAGTCAAATACTTTATTTCGCTGAGGTGCCATGAACATCAGTTACAAAAAATAAATATATACAGCACAATAAAATAAATATAATTCAATAACTACAAAAACATCAAGTTAATGGCAATAAGACTAGAACTCCAGTTTTCTAAGATAAAAAGTGAAAGTTCTTAGGTTCGTTTTTCTAAGTCCAACGGGCGTTTGACTTTATAAGACTTATTACTCGGTAGTAGGGACCCAACTCTTAATATAGGCCTGTACTACACAAGTTGGTAGAGTGGCTGAGCATCCAGGCTTATTTTAGGGGGGAGTTATGTGAGCTGTAGAGCAGTACAAAGAAATCAGTGCATATGTGAACCCAAGAAAACACTCACTTAAAGTTATATTACAATATATGTATTTATATATACACAAGGCACACAAGCAAATCTGAAATGCAGCAACTAACAATAACATTGAATTAGAATGGAATCAGACCATAAACGCAATAATAATGGAGATGAGTAAATGTTCGTATACTTTTCATATGCAGCACATAGAGTGACTTCAGTTAAGGTCAGTAAAAGCATGTATTTGTATCATCTTAGCAAAATTGTGTTTTAGAGGGAAATAAAGGTTAGACGGAACACAACTAGCAGGATGTAGGCAGTCTGTTTCCTAACAAAAAAGTGTTCACAATTAAAGTCTTTGGAGGAAAAACATTGCCAAAGCCAGTAGGATCAAGAAGATGATCCTTTGGGAAAATAGCACAGCCACAGACAAATGGATAGCACCAGTTCTGATAAAAAAATTTCACAGGAAAGTAACATAACCAGTCTGTTGTTCTTGTAGAAAATACAGGATCTTACGGGGAGCTTTCTTGATAGCACACAGGCTGTAAGGCCTGCACAGTGGAGTTGAGGTCAACTTCCAATTGAAGAAAACAGCACTTCACAAGCAAGAAAGCACCAAAGTACCTGAAGAGTGAAGTCGAAAAAGCAGATTGTCGCCTTCTGGATGCACTGATGAAGACCCTGATTCCTGCTCCTTGGTCGTGATGACAAAAGGGGGGACCTTTGATGTGGCCGCACTCGAGAGAAGGGGCTAGCAGCAAAGCATTCAGCTCACTGCAGCAGCTCTTTTTGTGCCTTTTTCTTAGCACCAAGAAGTAATGACTATCGCATGATGGTTTCTCTTTGATTACTCAGTCCTGAACTCTCGTGATTGGAATTTTGGTAAAGAATTCCTGCCTCTGAGGTTCACACAGATGCCTGAAAAGGTTCAGCAGGATTCGATCTTTGCAAGATGATCGCAAACGGTCCAGCTACCGCAGGTATTGGTGTTCTGCAGTCAGGAAAGTTGCAGGATGTTGTGCGATGGCCCAAAATTAAAAAGCCAAGCTGGTCTCATTAATCCAAAGGAGGAAGTCATCCTTTGACGGAGCTTCCCTGTCAAGAACAAAATGTGGTCAGTACAGCTGCAGGGCTTCACCTGTGTTTCTGTGGCTGTTGAAGGTGCTGCAGGTGTATCCTCTTATCTTCTGCTTTTGATTCCTTGTTCCAGGGGTTGACTCTGCCTGTAGTCCAAAAGTCCTTGCCTTATATGCTAGAACCCATTCATTCACTCCCATGGAGCTGTCAATCACCTGGGGGTTGGCTGTCCTCCAGGATAGCCAGCCTCCCAGTTAGAACTGGTTTCAGCCAGGCACACCTACAGACAAAGGGCAGTGACGTTTCGGGACCCTCCCTCACTTCCTACCTTCCCACACACACTGGAGCCTGGGCAGGCTTCAGGGCTGAATCCTGCCAAAGGCAAATATCACAAAGTACTCAAATCTACTTTAAACAACAGAAGAAAAGCCCAGAAGGAACTGACAATCTAAAAACGGCCAAAAACGAAGACAGGTGGCATTTTGAGAAAGCGGTCGCCCACCGGTGTTGTACTGCAGCTAAGAAATGAGCCTGCTAGCAACCTGCACAAAAGGTAATGAAAAGTAACTACTGCTACTGGACATTTAAGTTAGTCAATGTAACAACATGTTACATGAATAGTGGGAGAAGGAGTTACAGTGTAACCACCCCAGCACCCCACATAAGGCGGTGTGTGCTGGACACACAAAAGAAAAGGTGAGTAAGATAAGCAGGGGATACTGCACAGAGGGTGTTGGGTGTCACAAAGTAAAACACAGATGCCTCTATTAAACATATGGAGTTTACCAAACTCCATAAAACAGTAAGAATACAATCCCAGTCAGAGAAAAAGAAGGAGTGAGTGGAAAAAAGTTCCACTCACTAAGGAGATTAAAATCTAAAAAGTTCAGAGTCCAGCAAAAGTGCTGTGGGTCACTCAATTTAAAGGGAATTAGCACAGAAACTGAATATTCTCCCTAACACTCGTCCCCCAAACTAAGGAACAGGAGGATTTAATCCACTCCTGGATGTATCTCTTGTTCCAGTTGTTCATAATTCCTGGAGAGACCATCAACATTCTTATGATTGGTTCCTGACCTCAATGGTAAAAATCAAACGCTTGGAGGCTGATAGACCATCTGAGCAGTTTAAGATGTTCCCCCTTCCTTTGTATAAACCATCTCAAGGGTGGGTGGTTTGTCTGAATAAGGAAAGTAGAACCATAGAAATATGGCCTGAACTTCTTCAACAACCACACAATGGAAACACATTCATATTCTATGATTGCCCACCTTGTTTCCCGGTCCTTCAGTTTCCCACAGATAAAGCAAATAGGTTGTTTCCTGCCTTGCTCATCCAGTTGACTCAAGACTGCCCCTATCCCTGTGCTAGATGCATCTGTCTCCACAGTAAAGGTTTGGGTATCATCAGGAGCTCTCTGTACAGGAGCTTTACAGAGGGCATCGTTCAGCCTTTTAAATGCATTGGAACACTTTTATGATATATTATGATATGATATGATATGGTATTTGTAACGCGCCTATACACATGTGTTTCAAGGCGCGACGAGGCAGGGAGGGGGGGGACAAAGGGAGACAGACAACGATCTTACTAGGCCAGGTGTCATTCAGATCGCGCAAGTGCAGGGGTGGGGGAGGGGGAAAAGTGCAAGGGGAAGGGGAGGGGGGGAAGTGCAGTACAAGGTAAGTGGCGTAACGTAATAAATAAATAAATAGGGCCAGCTGGTGGCAAGTGTGAGGTAAGTGCAGAACAAGTGCTGGGGGAGAGGGGGGCTGTAGGGATACAGAGACAGTCCCGCAGTGCAAAGGGGTTCCAGGGCATCAGTGCAAGTGGAGAGTGGCAGGGCCCAGGGCCGAGGCCGTTTAGAGTGGTCCAGTTGCAGGATCAGTGCAGTTTCAGTGAGGAATTAAATTAGCTGTTCAGCAGGGGAGAGGGAGAGAGAAAGCAGAAGCAAAGAGGAAGGTTTTGTGGTGCTTCCGGAACCGGAGATGGTTCTCCTCAAGTTTCAGGGAGGCAGGAAGGCTGTTCCAGAGGGAGGCCCCTGCCGCGGAGAGAGATCTACCCCAGCTCGTTGCTTCGAGAAGCGGCTAACCCTGAGGGAATTGGAGGCGGATGAGCGAAGGGCTCGGGAAGGAAGATATTTGGGAAGAGAGAGTTGAAGGTATTTAGGACCCAGGCCCCAGAAGGCCTTGTGGACAATGCAGAGGGTTTTGAACTTTATCCTCGCAGCCACTGGGAGCCAGTGTAGAGATTTCAGTCCTGGAGAGATACGGTCCCTGGGCTTGAGGCCAAGGACAAGTCTCGCAGTTCTGTTCTGGATGAGTTGCAGAGGGCGGAGAGTGGAGGCAGGCAGATTAAGATTGAGGCTGTTACAGTAGTCCAGCTTCGAGAGAACCAGGGCTCGGGAGACAGTGAGCTTCTGGGGGAAGGAGAGGAAGGGAAGAATACCTCTGAAGAGGTGCAGCTGGTAGTGTGACCTCTTGGCGACGTCAGAAATATGAGGAGAGAAGGAGAGTGTGGAGTCGAAGATGACCCCAAGGTTTTTTGCCTTGCAGGTAGGAGCAGGGAGGGGGCCAAGGGAGGCAGGCCAGAGAGCTACAGGGAAGGAGGGAGTGGGAGTACCGATGAGTAGGATCTCAGTCTTACTGGCATTAAGGCAGAGGTCATTGGTGGCACACCATTCTTGGATAGCAGACAGACAGTCAGAGATGAGGGAAGGAGAGGGGGAGGCTGAGGGTAGCCTGAAGATGAGTTGGGTATCGTCCGCATAGCACTGGAAATGAGGGCAGAGAGCGGCGATGCGGTGGGCAAGGAGTGCCAGATACTGGTTGAACAGCCAGGGAGAGAGATTAGATCCCTGGGGGACACCACAGGTGGAGAAAAAGATGTCGGAGAGGAAGGGCCCCAATTGGACCTGGGAGGGTCGATTTGAAAGGAAAGAGGTCAACCACGCCAGAGCCTGACCAGTGATACCCAGGTTTTCCCGGAGACGGTTGAGCAGGATGGCATGGTTGACAGTGTCAAAGGCAGAGGAGAGATCGAGCAGAATGAGAGCACACGGAGTGTTGGAATCGAGGTTCAAGAGCAGGTCTTCACGGATGTTCAGGAGAGCAGTTTCCGTGCTTCTGGCAGCTCTGAAACCAGATTGATGGTCATGAAGACTACCAACAGATTCAGCATGGAGGTTAAGCTGGGAGATGGCCAGTTTCTCCAGGAGCTTGCCCAGGAAGGGAGTGATGGAGATAGGGCGATAGTTAGCCGGGCAGGAGGGGTCGGAAGAGGGTTTCTTGAGAAGAGGGTGCACATGGGAGTGCTTGAGGGGGGAAGGGAAGACTCCAGAGGCGAAGGAGTGGTTGCAAAAGTCAGCGAGGGCAGGAGCCAGGGAGTCGAGGTGGTCCTTGATAGTTTTGGAGGAACAGGGGTGAACCTGTTTAGACGAGACTTTCATAGATCGGACTTGTCTGGAAACCTCGTCAGCAGAGAAAGGTGGAAAGGCAGAGAAAGAGGGAGGAGGGGTGACCGCAGAAGGGCCAGAGGAATGGGTCGGGTAGGGAGGGAGGGAGGTGAAAGGAGGAGAGCGAGGACAGGATGTCCTGAGTTTTAGAGATGAAGTGAGAGGCCAGTGCAGAGGGCCTGGGAGGGGACAGGAGAGGTAGAGACTGCAACAGGGTTGACCAGCTCCTTGCAGATTTTAAAGAGTTCGGCGGAGTTGTTTGATGCCGCAGAGATGCAGGCTTGGATAAGGGCTCTCTTCTTGGTGAGAACGGAGAGCCGGTACTGCCTTTGGAGCAGGCGGCAGGCCAGTTTGTCAGAGGATAAACATGAAGCACGCCATTTCCTCTCTGCAACCCTGCACTTGCGTTTTAGGGAGGCGAGATCCAAGTCATACCAGGAGTTACAATTGGCTTTGGGCTTCAGGCGGATTCTCATGACGGGGGCAAGGATATCAAGAGTAACAGATATAGCAGAGTGGAGCATGGAGAGGGCTGTGTCAGGGTGGGAGTCAGCCGAAGGGGGAGGGGGGGGCGAGAAGGTAGCAGCAAAAGCCTCAACTGACACACGCTTCATGGTCGGATGACCGAGAAGGTGGGTGGCAGTGAAGAGGGTGGCTTTGCCTGTGGGGTAGGCAGGGTGAGGTGGGAGGATAGGAGAAAGTGATCACTCCAGGAGAGAGGAGTGGAGAGAGGGACGGAGAGAGGAAGGTCAGAAGAGATCAGAGCATCAAGAGTGTGCCCAGCAGAGTGAGTAGGCCCAGATGGGAGAATAGAGAGTGAGAGAGAGTCGCAGAGGTCACGAAAGAGACCAGTGGGGGGACTGGAGGCATCAAGGTGGATGTTAAAGTCGCCAAGAAAGAGGAGTTGAGTGGTTGAGGACAGGAGTGCGGAGGAGAGGTCAGCCCACTCAGAGAGGAAGGAGGAAATTTGACCAGGTGGCCGATAGATAGTAGCCACGGTAAGGGAATGGCTAGGAGAGAGAGAGAGTCGGCAGACAAGGCATTCAAAAGAGGAGGAGTGACAGTGGCAGGAATCCACTCAGGGAAGATAAGGGCAACACCACCCCCTGCACGGTTGGGCCTGGGCACGGAGAGGATCTTGTAACCATCAGGTAGGAGTGTGTCAAAGCTGGTGGCAGAGATGGCTGTGAACCATGTCTCAGTGAGACAAAGGACGTCGAGGTCCAGTTCCTCAAGAAGGTGACAGATATTGGAGGAGTGCTTGATGGCAGAGCGAGTGTTTAGTGTGGCAATGTGGAGAAGGCTGCCATCCTTGAAGAACTTCCGGGGAGGGGTACAGATCAGAGGTACGCCCTGTGGAGGTATTGAAGAAGGAGGTGAAGAAGGAGCGCGAGAGGGGGCAGGGAGGGAGGGTAGAGGCAGGGTAGCCAAGGATAGAGGAGGGGGGACAGCAGGAGAGGAGAGGAAGTTGATGAGGTGTGGGAAGCGTCTATCGAAGAGGTGAAGGTTGTCCTGAGGGCCTTGGACCAAGACGGTCCCATTAGCGTAGACATTAAGGATGGCCTTGGAGGAGCGGAAGGGAGCCAAGAGGACATCCCAACGGGTGCCACCATTAATGGGACAGGAGGAGAAAGGAGAGAGCACAGAGACCATATGAAGGGTCCATAGGTCAGGCGAAGGCACGAAAAAGAGGATGTCAGTGAGAGTTTCCTTAGAGCAGGCATTAGTGTAGGTGTCAGCGATAGGGAGGCCTGGGTTGGAGACCAGGATGTCCTTTTTAAACTTTTTCCTACCAGATTTAGTGAGGAGAGCAGGATAGTCAATGGAGAAGCAGTTAGAGAAGATAGGCGAGACGGAGAGCACCATGGAGTAGGAGGGAGGGAGGGGGGGAGACAGACGAAACGAGAGCACGCAGACAGGAAGTGAGCGGCAAGCACAAGTTACCACAATTAGAGCAAGCAAAACAGTAATGCGTATTAGGTACCGGGCCACCTAAGATTGAGAATCCTGCGAGGGGAGAAAAAAGCACCCTAGTATACCACAAATCAGAGCAAAACAGTAATGCGTATTAGGTACCGGGCCACCTAAGATTGAGAATCCTGCGAGGGGAGAAAAAAGCACCCTAGTATACAACAAATCAGAGCAAAACAGTAATGCGTATTAGGTACTGGGCCCCCTAAGATTGAGAATCCTGCGAGGGGAGAAAAAGCACCCTAGTATACCACAAATCAGAGCAAAAACAGTAATGCGTATTAGGTACCGGGCCACCTAAGTTTGAGAATCCTGCGAGGGGAGAAAAAAAAACACCCTAGTATACCACAACTGCGAATACAGTGAGGCAAGGCCCCATGCGGATGTAACCAGGAGTAGGAGGGGTGGGCCGGGGAACGGAGAACAGGTGGAACTGGCGCCTGGCGTCCCCTGCGGACACCTGCAGACACACAGGGAGCCGCACTGTAGGAGTCGCCCTTGGCCTGGGGCCCTTAGCCGCGGGGGCTGTCGGGCAGAGGGCTGCCCAGGAGGGGGGAGGTTATAGGCAGAGGGAGAGGAGGAGGGGGGGGTTGGGCGGGCAGGGAGGCGGGGAGGGAGAGGAAGACCAGGAAGTGGGAGGGGGGAGCAGGAGCAGGCACAAACACCACGCTAGGAGCGCGAGGTACAATTCAACTTTTTTTTTTTTTTAAAAACAAAACACACTCACGGAGGCCCAGGCAGGGCTTCCCAGGCCTGCTGATCCCCTCAGGCCACCGGCGACCGCTCTCCACGCTCAGCTGGATTCCATCTCACTTTCTTAGGGTACTTGGGTGAAGAAATGACATTCAGAGGAGAAGCTATAGACCCATAGTTCTCTCTAAATTACCATAATACCATGTGATACATAAGGAGGCTCTCACTTGGGTCTGAGTAGTATGGGTGGCCCAGTCCATTACAGCTTGTACTTTACTAGGCAAGGGCTTAATCTTACCCACTCCTACCTCATGTCCAAGATAGACCGCCTTACTCTGACCAATTTGACACTTGATTTCCTTTACGATCAGATGGGTATAGCCTGCAACATAGGTCTCTCTCTCCATTCTACCCTCTGGTCCAACGCATACGGCTGGCCACACCTTGGATGCTCCCATCTTCACAGACATCCCACTCTCTATCCCTCTCACCACTTCACTCCCATGGACTGATCACTCTCTTCTCTCCTCTCCTCTCCTCTCACTTGAAGCTTTCTTTTCCTTTAACACCAGCACACCCTGCACTGCCTCCCAACTACAAGGTCTTCAGACCCATGAAGAAAGTGTCAGTGGCTGCATTTGCCTCCACCTACTCCCCTCATCCTCCTCCTGCAGCTGACTCCCACCCTGACACAGCCCTTTCCATCTCCAATACTATCCACATTCTTGCCCCTGTCAAGAGGGTCCAATTGAAGCCTCCAAAAAAGTGCAACTCTTTGTAAGACTAGATCTGGTTGACCTTAATTGCAAATGCAGGGCAGCGGAATTGAAATGAGGATCATCAGGTGCACCCACTGATAAACTGGCCTGCTGCCTTCTGATAAGACAATATAGACTCTGCATCCGGGTCAAGAAAAGAGCCCATATTCAAACCTGCATCTCTGTGGCATCAAACAACACAACCAAACTTTTCAAAGTTTGCAAGGAGCTGGCCAAACCTCCTGCAGCCTCATCCTCTATTGCACCCTCCCATGCCCTATGCGGGGCCCTGGCAGTGCACTTCATCCTGTCCTGTCTCTCCTCCACACCCACTCATGCATCATCATCTGCTGGGCCCCTTCGGCCTCCCCCACCATGCCCCCTCTTCTCTCCTCCCTCTTCCCTGTCTCACCTGAAGAGGTTTCTAGACAAGTTTGTTCTATGAAAGCCTCTTCCAAACAGGTGTACCCTTGCCCCTCCAAAACCACCAAGGACAACATTGACTCTCCAGCTCCTGCCTTGCCAGACCTATGCAACCTCTCCTTCACCACTGGAGTTTTCTCCACTTCTCTCCCCACTTCTTTCAAACATTCTCTCGTGCACCCTCTGCTCAAAAAAGCCCTCTGCCGACCCTACTATTCTGGCAAACTATCAGCCGATCTCCATCACTCCTTTCCTGGGCAAACTGCTAGAGAAGTTGGCAATCTCTCAGCTAACCCTCCACACTGAAACTGTTGCTTGTCTCCATGACCATCCGTCTGGCTTTAGAGCATCCAGAGGCATGGAAACTGCTCTTATGAACAGCTGTGAAGACCTGCTCGCAAACCTTGACTCTATCTCTCCCCCTGTCCTCATTATCCTTGACCAGTCCTCTGCTTTAAAAAAGTGAACCACAACATCCTGGTCTCCTGTCTTTGTGATACCCTGGGCATCACAGATCAGGCCCTGGCGTGACTTGCGTCCTTTCTCTCTGACTGTCCTTCCCAAGTGGAACTTGGATCCTTTCTCTACATTATCACTTTCTCTACTTGTGTGGTTTCCCCCAAGGATCTAATCTATCCTGCTGGTTTTTCAACATCTACATGTCTCCTTTGGCCCACATGATCTCTGCCTTTACCTCCAACTCTCAGTGTTATGCGGATGACACTCAGCTCTCTTTCAGGCTACCCTCTGCCTCTTCTTCCTCCTCACTCATTCCAGACTGTCTGTCCACAATTCAGTCCTGGTGTGCTGCTAATGATCTCTGCCTTAATGCCAGCAAGACTGAGATCATCCTCATTTGGACACCCACTCCCACTTCCCCCTCTCACTCTGGCCAGCCGCCCTTAGTCCTGCACCCCCACCCACTGGTGAGGCAAAAAATCTGGGGGTCATCTTTGACTCTACTCTCTCCTTCTCTTCTCACATCTCGGACATGTCCAACAAATCTCACTACCAGCTGCACCTCCTCAGAGGTATTCTACCTTCTTTCGCCTTTCCCTAGAGGCTCATTGTCTTCAGAACCCTGGTCATCTCCAGACTGGACTACTGCAACAGTCTCTTTCTCAATCTTCCTACTTCTTCTCTCCAACCACTCCAATTTATCCAGAACAGAACCACGAGAATAATCCTTGGCCCCAAGCCCAGGGACCGCATCTCTCCACTGCTGAAATTACTCCACTGGCTCCCTGTGGCTGCAAGGATCAAGTTCAAGTCCCTCTGCATAGTCCACAAGGCTTTCTGAGGCCGGGTTCCCCTACTATCTACAGTGCTCTCTTCCCAAATGCTCTCCTTCTAGAGCCCTCTGCTCAGACTTCTCCAAATCTCTGCGGGTGAGCCGTTTTTCCAAACAGTGATTTTGGGGTAGATCCTTATCCTCTGCAGGTGTTTCCCTCTGGAACAGCCTCCCTGCCTCTCTCCATCTTGAACCGGACCTCCTTAAGTTCCGGAAACTCCTCAAGGCCTTCATTTTCTCCTCCTCTTTCTCTCTCCCTCCCCCCTGCTAACCTCCTCTTTCCTCGCTTCTTTCCCTCCTTCTTTCTCTTCCCCAACCTGCTAGGCTCGCTGACTGGTTGCCTGGTGCACCTCCAGAGCCCTACAGGACCCAGGCTCCCCCAGTCCAGCACTTTCCTCTGGGCCATTGCACTTTGCTCTGCACTACTGCATTATGCTCCATGAGAGGGGCAACCACTCTGCACTTAACCGGGCCCCTGCAGGAATGGGTGCACTTCCTGTCTCTGCACACTTGCACAACCTTGAATGTACTAGGCCTAGCAAGTTTGTCTGTATGGTCCTCCCATTGTCTCCCCTCCCTAGCCAAGCCTAGTACTGTAGTTTACTTTACTGATTGTTCCTCCCCCCCTTCTCCCCTCACTCTTTGTCATGCACGTACACTAGTAGATATGCCTCTGGCCTAGTATGCTAGTTATTGTTGTCTGATCATTTAGAATCTTCAAGGCCTAAGAATGATGACTGTAATCCCTTGGACCCTTCCCACCTGGAAGCGCTTTGAAGCAGTTCACTTGTGTATAAGAGTTTTACAAATAAACAATTACAATTCAGGTTTTTTCCTTGGCATGGTCTGTCAGAGCTATTTGCCAATAGGCTGAGGTTAGCTCAAATGTGCTGAGTAACTTGGCAGCTCCAGGTTTTTCATATGTAAAGGATGGGCAGCAGTCTTGGTGACTGCATTCAGAGCCATATAGGCCACACCGAACCTTACGTATGTGGTACCTGCCTTTGGCACTAATTCGACAGGACTAGCCCATGGACTTGGAGAGGATTCTATAACACCAAGGTCAAACATCTTGTTGACCTCCTCTTTCATATGATGTCTTACATGATCAGACATTATGTACCCCCTTCTTTTTACATGCAGACTGTCACCACTGAGGATATCATGCTGACCCCATGGGGTCAAGCCTTCTGTCAGAGAAAGCAGAGGGGCAACCTGAGTTAACAGCCATGTGCACTCCTCCTGCTGCTGCAGTGTCAGATCAGAAGAACATTTTTCTCCTTATATAGTTGCATCTGAAGGGTGTCCCCTGATTAGGTCAGGGAGATATTCACTCTCTTCTTCCTCTCAGAGGCAGGAAGCAAAGCTCCTAGTCTGCTCTGTAGATATAAGCCTTTAGACAGTTTGTGTGAAAGAGCATAGGGGCCTCGTTGGGGTTGCCCAAGTCCACTAAATAATTGACCTCTCCAAGTCTGCGTACAACTTTGAAGGGACCTATCCATTTGTCCTGCAAGGCTCTTTGTCTTGTGGGAACCATCAAAGGACCTAGCTGGTCTGGAGTAAACTCCACCATGTTCGCCTTCTGGTCATGCCAATTGTTGACCAGGGCTTTACCAGCCTTCAAGTTTTCATAAGCATCACTCATGTGAAAGCAATCACCCAAATGTTCAAACCAGATAGAATACAACCTGCTAGGGAAGAAAGGCCCAAGTCGATCTTGTAAGTATAACACGTTTAATCTCATGCACAGATGAGAGCAATAGCAAAGAACTCTGCTGCCAAGAATGTTCTGCCAAAGAAATGTACAAATAGAAACTTATAAAGCAAAACATCATCATACGGGACGCAATACATATAGTATTCACCCATGCGGCTGATAGGATGTGGACTGAAAGGACCCTATACAGTGCTGCCTTTATCCATATGGGATGGCAGTTTATTGGTCTGAGCCCAGTCCGTCCATCTTCCATCAAGTGGGCGTTGCAGGGCTAATCTTCTTCTCACGTCGAAGGTCAGAAAACAAATTAATTACACTCCTAATATACAGCTTGTTTATCACTCATACCATGCTCTTGGCAGGCTTCAAAAAGGCCACACAGGAGGTTCAGGGCACTCTAACCTTCACCCGCACATTTCACTCACTCCCCCGGCGCCAACCGGTTCCAAAGGTCTCCACCTGCGTTTTGAACTATAATTTATCGCTCCCAGCACATCGCAATACAAATCACACTATTGTCACTTCAATGATCCATCCTTTCCATCCTCTTTGAGCATTTCAGAACTTGTTACTATAGGGTTGATGGTCAAAGGGCACCCAGTGTCATGGAATTTGGGGATCTTAGGGTTTAGTCAGTTATATGGGCTATAACACATGGTCATTCAGGAATGAGCCGGGTCATGCTTTGGCCAAAGTGAGATAACATGCCCACCAGATATCTTCACAAAACTTTCAAGAACAATGGACAAACAGCGTGGCGGGTGGGGGTGCAAACTGTCCTCATGGGTGCTCAGGCATGACTGGAGATTTCCGTTGCCTTGTGGTTTTGTTCCTAGTGCAAGTAATGCCGCCTTTACTGTGCTTACCGTGCAAGCCTTCTCTTCTATCTAGGAATATTAATATCTATGCAAAATAGCAATGCCACCCACACCTTGGGCCACACCATATAAATTTAATGATGTTAGCATGGCGTCCTGCTTGAAGGGAAGGCACCCCTTCCACTGCCCCCCCCTGCATACCCCTGGTTCATTACAGTGCCTCAAATACATCTCGCCTTACTTTAAAGCGCCTAAGGGTGGTGAGGAATGGGGTCCCCCGTCCCAACCCTCCCCCTTTCTTTACTTCTACAGTAACAAATTCTGGAATAGCCCTGCACTCCCACTCCCCAGTTTCTACATCCACATATGGCGTATTCCTTTTTACTGGCACCCATGCCCTACACACTGATCACAATATTTACCCCCTATGTGCATACTGTTCAGGTGAAGAAGTCATGTAAATACAACCCCTCTCCCCCGCCAAGTCCACCCAAACCTTTGTTCAGTTTTCTGGGTCATGGGGTTGGTAAATGACAGTGTGGTATAAAGGATCAACTTCATCTCCATACGAGATGGGACACATTTCATACTCTGGGCCACCCTGTGGGACATCGGTCTACACTCCAATGTTTTTTATTTCGCAAGGTGATTTTGAACCCCCAATCAATGCCATCATTCTTGCGCTATCAGGTGCCACAGTGGCACAGCATCGAAAGAACCCGCTGGCACGTGCAGAAAAGGACCAGGATTAATACAATGATAGGCATTAACATCTTCATGATTGCTCCTAGCCACGATGGGATCAGTTGAAAGTCATATTTAGCCAATCATTGTCCTAAATTCCTCCCTCCTTATTCATATGAACATCTAAACGATGGGCAGCTGCAATGATGTGGGATAATGATGTATCTTCTGGAGGTAGGAATGTGCAACATAAATCGCCAAACATTTTGCAAACCCCACCCTCCATTGCTGTGAACATATCGAGCACGTACCTATTTTGCATTGTCATAAGTCTAAGTACTTGTAACTCAACCTTGATCATGTTGAACTCATTCTGTGTGTCATTTGCGAGCTGGAGCAGTTCCTACTGCACTATCTGCAGCCCTTTGGCATTGGCTGCCACCGTCACCCCTGGTAAGAGTAGGGAAGTGAAGAAGGACTCTGCTGAGCTGGAAAGCTGACACTCTAATGGTATTTCAGCAAGCAATGTGGAAGAGTCTTTAGAAATGTAATTCAACCTTTTAATTCGCTGCAGTTGCTGGAATGGTACCTTTCCTAGCAAGATGTGAGGCTCTTGCGTGGGCACCAGGCTCGTATATTCAGGTTGTATTGTGGGGAAACTCGTTGGCCTCTCTGCAGGCAGCACTCTCCCTTCAGGTGCTCTTCTGGGATTACCAATAGCGCTGAATGCAATGTGCCATGATGCTGGGAGGTGCAAGTAAACTTGTCGACTACAGATCCAGTAGTAATCCCTCAGTGCCGCCATTCCTTTGTTCATGTCTGCGATCAAGACAGATTTATTACAATGTTTGTTTGTGCCAACAAAGACTGTACCCTTACTGTGGAAACAGAGCTTATATTGTTCTTCCTTGTGCACTTGCACCGGCTTTTCCTTCGTTGCAATCCAAGTCAGCCTTGTGATATGCTCTGTCCAGATTTGTGATCGGAAGTTGACAATTCGTGTTCCTCTGACCTTGCTATATGTTACCAGTCCTTATGCCATGCAAGGTAGTCCGCTGTCCTGCCAGTTATTATTGACATATTTCCACCCCTTCACCATCACATGAGGTAACTCCACACACTTGATGTTTCTTTGCTCATCGGGACACCTTACAAAACCTGGGCCCACCATTTGCAATTCCAAACTGTATCCCTGGGACGTTCCTGTTTATTCTGCATAGCGCAAGATGAACCATGTAGTGTGCCTCTATAATTGGGACTGCTTCTGGCACTAACATCTTTGGAGCCCCTGAGGTGTGTAAAATCAATGAAAACACATAACAGCTCCCATTTACCGCATTTCTCCCCACACCACTCATATCAGTGTACCATGGCCCTCATCACGACCCAGACGGTAAGTATACGACATTACCGGCATGGCGTAACTAACGTTTACGTGCTGGGTCAAAGCCGTAAAAAGCGGGACATTAGGACCCATCGTGCACGAGCATTATGCCATGCCGGTAATGTAAACTGCGCCATGGCGTTAATGCCCTCAAAACGTCACCTACCGGCATCGTATGCCGCGCAAGGTGCACTACCGCCACCCCAACCACCGTTCATAGCGGTGACCGTAGTTAGCGGTGACCGTAAATAAGTGGAACCGGAAGTAGCGTCACTGCGGCGGAACGGGAAAGAGCACGGCGGCCATCTTTAAAAACACAATCCATTGGCATCCTCCGCAACCACTGGATATCTGAGCCTGAGACCCGGCAAATACCATCAGCAACCTTCTTCCTGCAAGAAAATGCCTAAAGTGGTTCAAAAAGCCTGTGACCGCCAGCGGTAAGACCGCTTCACCAGAGAGGAGCTTACCATGCTTGCGGAGACCCTCCAGGAGAACGCCGCAGTGGTATTCTCCAACCAAATGACCAGACGGCCATAGCCAAGAAGAAGGCCATATGGGCACTGGTAGCTCAGCGGGTTAGTGCCGTGGGAACAGTACCCCGCAATGTGAGACAGTGCCGCAAGCGGTGGGACGATCTCCGGCTCAGAGTCAGGAGCATCCTATCGGCAAACAGGAACCTGGGCACGGCAACCGGGGGAGGATCGGAGTCCCCTATTAAATTGCAGCCATGGGAGGAAATCTGTGCCTCCACAATCGGAATTGAGAGCATAGAAGGAGGAGGAGGAATGGAGAGAGGAGCCCCGACATCAGGCGATGCAGGTAGGTGGCTCAAATCAAGCCATGCAAAATTCACCAAAGTCCATTCATGTGAAGTACAATGTTGCCCCATAGTGTAAATGCAACACATCAGCAGGAGATTGCCCACAGACACATCCGATCTCCACCCTGTACACATGCAGCATGCACACCCTAACTGCAGGCACCCACATACCTCCATGCTACTTCCACACAAAAGGGAGACAACCTGTATGCCCCTGCCTCAAATGTGCCGCATGTACTAACTGATAAGATGTCATTCGTCACAATGCCCGCCCAATGTCCGCAGACTCATCAATAACACTTTCCAACCTTTGCTCCACCACAGGCTCAAATTCCGACCTTGAGGATGAGGACACCACTGCCTCCACACCCACCAAGAGGGCCAGGACAACTGTGCCAACACCACAACCCTCCACCTCTGCCGTCCCGAGGAAAAACCCACAGCAGCCAAAATCCGTGCCAGGAAAACAGGACAGGGCACTGACAGCCACCCCAGCAGGCAGCACAGAAGCAGCAGCAGCAGCGGACATTACCCAAATCGTGCCCACAGAAGGGACAGGCTCTGCTGCAAGCAGCACTATTGGGTAAACTGCTGCCATTGCAGCCTCCTCCGATAGCGAAGCAGGGATCATTGAGGAGATTGATGTCGGAAGCCCCACTGCCCACCCTCATTCCCCCTACCTGTCCCTAAGCAGCCCGCATGCGGATGCCACACAGGGGCAGTTAGAGGATGACAATTGGCCAGGCTCTCCATCCCCGCTGCAGGAGGTGAGAAGCCCAATGGGAATACCACTGCCATTAGCCATGGGCCAGAGAAACCAACAAACCCAGGAGGAGATCGTCACCCGGCAGCAGCAACTATCCTCGCTCCTTAATGAGCATGTTGCAGAATGTGGGGGGGCAAGGGCAGCAATGGAGAAATGTGCGGAGACAGTGAAGGCTGCTATAGAGTCCTCCACAAAGGACATCTGCGCAGAACTCGCCGCTGTGCGGCACGTCATCTCTGAACTAATGCAGACAATTCAGGACATGCGTCCAAATGAGCAGGCAGGAACCTCCTCGGGTGCCAGCTCGACACCAAGCAGCCCCATCCGCCGATCTGGGAGGAACCTGCGCAGCACAGGCAGGGGTGCCCCGGGGGCCAGGGGAGGGGGCTGCCAATAGTGGAAATCCTACATCAGACACTGCTGCACAGACTTACTCACACCTTTGTAGGGATTCCAGGGGGGAGGGTGGATGGGGGAGCGGGTGTGTTGGGGAGTTCAGGGGGGAGGCGGGAGGGGGGAGTGGGTGTGTTGGGGAGTTCAGGGGGGAGGGGGTAGGGGGAGTGAGTGTGTTGGGGAGTTCAGGGGGGAGGGGAGAGGGGGGAGTGGGTGTGTTGGGGAGTTCAGGGGGGAGGGGGGAGGGGGAGTGGGTGTGTTCAATAAAATCACTTTCACAATACACTTTTCATATTTGCACAAATCACATGTGTGAACATTGCTCATTGCGTATGTGTGATTTATTGGTAAACAGTCCCCAGTGTCCATATAACAGACGCACACAGTGACACAATCGTCATCTCCAGGTGACACCCCCCATCCGCGTGTGCTAGAATAATTGGTTGATCAGAGTACTACGCATTTCACGCCCTTCCTGTGCATCGCCGCCTCCATGAGGTGCTGCCCCATCCCCACCCTCATCATCCTCATCGTCAGGTGGTTGCAGTTCTGCATCAGGGGGAAGGGGCACATTGCATCTGACGCACATATTGTGTAGCATGACACATGCCATGACGATCTTTGCCACCTTCTCATGGCGGTACAGGAGTGCCCCACCAGACCTGCTGAGGCAGCGAAACCGTGCCTTCAATAGGCCAAATGCCTGCTCAATCACCACACGGGTACGTGTATGTGCACGGTTGAAGTCCTCCTCGTGCTGGTTCTGTGGGTTCCAGACTGGTGTAAGGAGCCACCTCTTCAGGGGATAGCCTGCATCACCTGTATGTGGGCGAGAATGTATGTGTCAGTCATGACGTCTATTTCAAAACATGACGTGCCACCATGGCTTGCATCCAACTGTTACTTCGGACCTCTTTGAAATGCACTAATTGATTCACACTATGCGACCAGTATATGCTCATGGCTCTTATGGAATGTTGTGCATGCCATCAACCAATGTATGCAGGGGGGTCAAGTGCCTTGTGAGTGCCCATCCACTGTGTTCGGTCATGCCGTTTGTTTCGGTGGCCTGGCACGTGTCCTGTGATGTCAATGTTCACATCATTGCAACATTGCTGTCAGCCTCATCATGACCCCAGTGTGCTGGTAGGAGCCTGTGGCCAGGAAGTGGAGTACAGACACTACCTTCAGTAGGGGTGGGATGGCGGTTGGTGTTTCTATCATGCTGACGATGTCGTTGTGTATCATGTCTACGATGGCGGTGATGGTGTCCCGGTCCAAACGGTACAGGGTGTGGATCTGCTCAGCGGTGAGGTTGAATGGACTGGCTCTGATGCGTGGGATTGTGGGCTGCCTGCGTGGTGCCACTGGCTGTGCTGGTGGGGCTTGCTGGCCCTGCCTTGCCCTCCTTCTCCTCCTGCGTCTCCTCTGTGCAGCCTGTTGTTGTTGTTGTTGTTGTAGTTGAAGTTGTAGCACTTGCATTGCTTTCAGGTCCTCCATCCCCAACATTGCTAGTCCTATTGGAATCATTGTGGAGTGTGACTGGGTGTGGGAAGGGGTTGGGTGTGCTCTTTTTGTACTTCCTGAGTCTGTATTGCCTCCACCTGTGCTGATTCTGTGCACCTGTGGCAGCTGGATTCACTGCACAAGGCCCTTTACGGTTGGTTCGCGATGGCGTAATTAGCACCATGACGGTAAGGTACTTAACAGGCTGGGTGATGGCGTTAGGTGCATGTCCGCTTGGGTCGTCATTCGCGTAGCTTTGCGCCATGCCGGTATTTGCGGTGTGGCAAGTCGCGTGCGCACGTCCTTGGTGCCGTTAGCGGCAGCGTTAACTACGATGCCGCTAATGGCATCGTAGTTAACGGTCACGGGTCATGATCGGACCTAGCGGAAAACGATGCCGGTAATCATTTACCGGCATCATTTTTCACTTACCACCTGGGTCATAATGAGGGCCCATGAATTAGAGAATTTGGGGTGGTGAATATTCTCAATCACATCAAAACCCAACCCTTGATACATGTCATACTTTTGTCGTACCTCTCGTTTTCATTCTTTTATACACATTCTCAAGGATAGCAGTTTTAGTTATACTGTCAGAAATCCCATTATACCTTTCTATAATGGTTGACAGTCCCCTGCTTATTGTAAACACTTATTTCTCTTCGTTGCATATTGGATTCGTTGAATCTGTTTCCGTTATGATTATTTGTGTTCACATTAGTAGTAATGTATATATTGTTCCATTTGGATAATATACAATCCCATTTCCCCCACTCCCCATTTTTTAGGACCTCCTCCTATAAGTCCCTCACCCAGTACACCCCCAATAGTACTAGCAATATCACACACAATCCTTCAGCAAGTGCTAACCAACAATAATTGATATATTCCCATAGTCTTTCATTTGCCTCTCTACGCCACAGGTCCCTACTTAACAACCTGGAAGCCATATACTGTACAAGACAAAAAAGAAACAAGTGCAAACAAGGGGGAACAGGGTGAAAGAGGGAGAGAGAGAGAGAAAGTGAGAAAGAGAGAGAGAGAGAGAGAGAGAGAGAGAGAGAGAGAGAGAGAGAGAGAGAGAGAGAGAGAGAGAGAGAGAGAGAGAGAGAAAGAAAGAAAAAGCGCTCCCGGAAAAAGAAAGATGTGGAGCTAGCAGCTGATACATGGCCTGCCACACGGATGTGCCACTACACCTGTGTCTCCTCTGGACAAGCCGATAAGGTGCTCGGGGTACATCAATTGTCTTGAGAAGCCTCCTTAGGGATGCTACATACAATCGTTGCAGGATTTAGAACCACTGGAAACTCTTTCTGTAGCACGTCATTTAGGGGGCGCAAGACTTGGATCGTTCTCCAGTTGCCCTCCATCAATGTATTTAACCACGTATATCGCTGTATTGCACGGGGTCATAGATGACATGATAATCGCCTGGTCCAGTAGAGCCTGTATGGTCTTCCTAATGCCTTCTTCCGCCTCTCGTGACAGTGGACATTGTCTTACCCGGGGGCAGCACCGCACCTGGATTAGGGTTATACAGACCAGTGTTACATCCTTTAACAACCCATTTGGATTCATAGTCCACAGCTGCGGGGGCACGTGCCGTAAATCTTCTTAGAAAAATGGAGATGGAGTTACTACTGCCATTAAGGGAAACTGTACTCTTTGGTACTATATCATTATGTCGCAAGGGTTGCAAATTTCCAGTATTTTGACCTCTTCTTTGTCATTATTCTCAAATAATTCATCATCCGCTACCTCCTTTAGCTGCACTTTGCACCACTCACACCCATCCCTATCCATTCCTAATAGGGCAATCCTTCTGTCTGACACTACCAAAACCTGCAGTTCTAGCGATAGCATTGTTCCTGCCTCCACCTCGGGCGACACAGCTCAACGAAAAATGAAATCAGTGGGCACTCACCTGCACTGTTTGGCAATCTGGGGCACAGCCTTCACAATCACTGTGATACTATAAATAAACATGTCTGGGTCTACGGGAATCTCAAGGACCACCCCCTTCCTTGCCATTGTTTGGATTATCAAAAGCACCCTCCCAGCGCCCATCCAATGCATAGAACATATTACTCCATGATCTGTTAAGGATATACTCATGTTTAATTTACTGAGCAGATCCCTACCCAGTATATTGACAGGGGAACTCTCAGAATATAGTAGGGGTGCCCGTACCACCTTCCCTCCCACCTTCACGTCCAGCACCTCAGTGTATGGAACCTTGGAAATAGCCCCAGGTAGTGGATATTTTCCAGATAGTGGAAAGTTGTCTTCCATAATACATGATTTAGTTGAACCTGAATCTACCATAAATATGAATTGCTTGCTTCTTATCTCCACCCCCACCAGTGGTTCCTCTTCAGGGTGGCTAGTCATCGACAAGACAGGACACGCGAGTGCTCTCTGTGGGCTTTCCAAATCAGGATACGTGCTCAGGACACTCCTGGTTCTGGTACCCTTAGCCCTGTTGCTGGTATCCTAATCTTTGAGGCCCTTGGTGCCCTTGGCCCTGCTGCTACTGCCCATAATTATATCCCACCGCAGACCTGCTCCTGCACTCCGTTGTGAAAGGCCCCCACCTTAAACAATTCCAATATTGAAACTGTCCGAACCCACCTCCTCTTGCTCTTTGAAATACCCCTTGTCCACGCTGCGGCCCTGCTTACTGCCACTGTGGGCCGGGGTACTGTTGCACATGCCCCACTGTCCTTGTCCTCCTTGCGCCCAGATCGCTGCAATAGTGGCATTCACAACCTGCTTTGTACTCTCTGTTCCCCCCACTTGTACTGTCATTGGCACGGGCACCTGAACTGCCACTTTTGCCAATTCTTTCTCTACCAACTTTGCTTCATCCCCCTGACGCCTTTGCACTGTTTCCCTCTCCCGATCCTTAATCTTCTTGCAATGGTGCACTTTTATGCTCAGTACTTCCGGCCAACCCTTCGCCTCAATACCCACATCGTATTCAATGCCTTCTGCAATTCCGTTGGCAAACCCCTCTTCAAAATAGAAAAATGGTATTGATTGATCCCACGGCCCTCCTGTCTCCGTTCTCCACTTCTCCTGCATTTTAAGAATAAATGGAACGCATCGTGTGAATGCTCTGGGAGTGCTGTTTGGCTAGAGGGCTATCCTGAACTGCGCTTCCGATACTTGCTTCCTGGATCCAGCACGGATATATAGACACGTTGGGGACTTACTTGTGTGCAACTTGCAAACTCTACTGGTCTGGTAAGCCACACCCCCATTTCATAGTGTGCACTATAAAAACACATGCATGCGCACATTGCATGTTTTCTTTCTTTTGTAGGCCGTGTAAGCCATTTGCACTATAAAAACACATGCATGAGTGCTCTGGGAGTGCTCTTTGGCTATTCAGCTGAGCAGCTGGACAGCCGAGCAGCTCTCATAACAGCATTTTCCCTTTCCTGGCCGCTGGCGTTTTACTTTGCATGGCCTCTCATAGTGGTGGGTGTTTATTGCTGCAAGCTCCATTTGTTTTCTTCCGCTTAGTTAGCTATGGAGCTTTATACGTTGAAAACAGGCATGCCGGTAATAATAAATTCACCGACTCTGACAAAAATGCCTGCTGCCCTACTTACAAGAATATGTCCTTTTGTGACCCCTACAAACTAATGTGGCAAGACTGCTTTGAAATTAACATGAAAGTAAAGCATTCTAAATTCCTGGGATCGGACATTCACTCATTCTACGCTCTGATTTTATCTTCTAAGCATGCTGATGCCTGTTCATCTCCGATGTCGGCCGAAACCATTGTGGCTGCCTTCACCTCAGACCTTTGCATTCTTTTACCTCAGGTAAGCCACAGCCTGAGCTTAAACTGGTAGAAATGGCTTTGCATGATGCAATTAAGGTGGGCCTCTCAATAGAAGAACCTAGGGCTGAATTTGCTTTTGAAGAAATCATGATTGACAGTAATAATCAGGATCAGGCATCTGTGGTGGAGATCAGTAACCCTCAGAACTAGTGAGTGAGCCTGGGGAGACTGCAACAGAACAACTTTCTGAAGTCTTTCGCACTAAATATAGAGAAAAGTATGAGCGAAGTGTGAGAATAAGAAAAATAATAATACTAATAGATAAAAGAAGAAAACTAAGAATCAAGATGATCTTGGCAAAAAAATGACACACTCAAAATTCTATTAATGCTTTAACAACTACACTAAAAACAAAAAAATCTAAGGTGAAAAAAGCTCTGACGATATTAGAAAATGATCAAACACAAAATGTAGTTGGTGGTAATACATACTAATTGGAAGACTTTCTAAAGTGTTCAATGTACTCCATTACAACACTCCCTGATACAAATGTGTAAGAAACTGAGTTAATTAACCTTGGTTCTCCAGGCTACACATTCATGTATGATGATCATCAGGATAAAAACGAAGGAAGGTTCCCTCACCTTGGAACAGAAAAGAATGAATACAATAAAGTGTGGTAACTGGGGGTCTAGTGTTTAAAACTCAATATAGTTATCATGACTCGCTTAAAAACATGCCCAACACAGAGATCCCAATGAGTCTGAAGTGCTCACAAAACAACATGTAGAAGAAACTTTTATGAAATCTAGAAATAATTTATTTCCCCCAAGTCCATCTATGTCAGAGGGACGGAAGTTGATAGATGTACAAGAAAACATAAAACTCCAGATGAAAGATAGAAAACAAGGGGATCCGTACCCTAACAGGTCTATCTTATTGACTGTGTTCAAACAAATAAAAAACCTGAAGAATGTAAAATCAAGTGGTATTGAAGCAATTCAATTTAAAAGATTTATAAAATTGGACACGGTCTACCTGTGGTTCCATCACTTATAGTAAGAGGCCTAAACTGTAGAGAAAGACAGTCTCTAGAAAAGAAAGGTTTTCCACAAACAAGCAAAAGTGCAAAAGATCTGAGATCTCCGAGTAAGAGGTCCTGCAGTGATACAAAGTATGAAAACAATTGTATATCTGTAAGTTTTTAAAGAAGACAGACACATAAAGTTGAATATAGAGTGGGGCGACTCGGTTGGCGACAGTTATAACTCTTCCTGGTACATTATTGATATGAGACCTTTCCTCTCCACTCTAGAGTCCAAATCTCTTGACACGAGCGAAGACTGTGTGGTCAGACACTGGAGTCGGAAACATTGCCCTATCAACGGCTCTAAATGTGATAAACAAACTGGTGCCAAGTTAAGTGAGGGGGTGAGGGGGGAAAGGGGAGTTGTTTTTTCTTTCTGAGTATTAGGAAATGCACCTCCATTGAGAACTGAGATAATTGTATGACACTGTGAGCTGACACCAAGCCTTTTTGTTTTTCTTTTACCCAACTGAGTCAACCGGTGCATTATTTCGTATGTATCTTGATGTTCCTTCATTGTTCCTTTTTGTTTATTTTTATTTATTTTTTTTGTAATTATTGTTGTATATGATAAAAACCAATAAAAGCAAATTTTAAAAAAAATAAAAAAGCTAATCCCGAAGAATGGTGAGAAATTCTGTTTATTTTGTTCACAAGAATAACAAAAACATGGATTACCCATGAAACTTGCAAGAAGTTGATTGTGGAACAAAGTTTAAAAAAGGAGATAGGAAGCTACTGGCAAATTATCGGCCACTGGCACGTTTAGATCTACAGGGAAAATGATATGCTTGTTTGATTCTAAGAGATTTAAACAAGTGGCTTTTTGCGGCCAATTTGACTGACCCTCACCAATCTGGATTTGTATCAGGCCTGGGTACTTCAATTAACCTTATACTTCTGACAGCATTAAAGAAACAAGCCCAAATTAATAATTACCCGATTTATACATAGATTTCAGAGTCGCTTTTGACTCAATATCTCGGAAAATATTGTGGCAAAAATTAACCCAGGCCGGATGTCCTACATATATATTACAAACACTTTAACAATTTTACACAAACACAATGATTCAGGTTAAACTAACACAGAGTGGGTTAATATCACAGCCAATAAATACCAGTAGAGGCCTAAAACAAGGCTGTATATTGGCAGCTACTTTATTTAATTTTCATATTTGTATTTGTATTTATTTGTTGAAATAGCGCTTTCATCGAAAGCGCTTTACATTATAACAACAGAATACAGAGAACATTATAACAGTAGAAGCCATAAACAATCATGAATTGAACCAATAAAAACAGTAGGTAGAGCAATTCATTTGTGGGGGAATTGGGAACGGGTGAGGATGGGAAGGAGGAGGGATGGGAAGGGGTATAAGGGCAAAAATGAGGGAGGATAAGGGGAAGGGGGAGGGTAGTAAGGATCATAGGGAAGATTCAAGGGAAGGGGAGAGAAAGAGTGGCGGGGAAGGATTCATGGTGCGGAATGGAGAAGGAGAGATTTCAGTGAAGTGCGGAAGGAGGAAAGGTAGGTATAGAGCAGATTGAGAGAGGTAAGGAGTTCCAGTGGAGGGGGGCTAGGAGCTGAAAGGAGCGGAAGCGGGAGGAGGCACATGGGGGAGGAGGGATGGTGAGAAGGAAGTGATCAGCTGAACGAAGGGAGTGGGAAGGAGTGTAGAAAGAGAGGAGAGAGGAGAGATAAGGGGGAGCCAGTTCGTGGAGGGATTTAAAGACTAGACAGAGGAAATGAAATTTAAGTTGGGAGTGAAAGGGAAGGCAGCCAAGGAAGGAGAGCGAAGAAGAAGTGGAGTCATGCAGGGCAAGGAGACAGAGGGTACGGACGGCTGAGTGGTAGATAGAATTGAGGGGTGCAAGATGAGAAGCAGTTAGTTCCAAGAATATAGAGGAGTAATAGAAGAGGCGAGAGAAGATGAGGGAGGAGATTAAAAGTTCAGTAGCATGGAAGGTGAGAGAAGAGGTGGTAGCGACAGGCGAGAGAGGTAAGGGAAATATGTTGGGAGAAGGCGAGGGAGGAGTCAAAGTGTATGCCTAGATTGCGAGCGTGGGTAGAGATAGGAATATTAGAGGGGGGAAAGTGAATGAAAGGTGGAGGAGAGGGAGGGGGAAGAGTATTGGAGAGAAAGAATAAGACTTCAGTCTTATCAGTATTGAGAGAAAGGAAGCGGGATGATATCCAGTTTTTAATGGTAGTGAGACAGGACAAGAGTTTAAGGTGGAGGTCAGAGGAGAAGGAAGAGAAAGAAAGGAAAAGTTGGGTGTAATTAGCATAGAAATGGTAAGAAATACCAAATGAGGAAATAACAGGGGCAAGGAGAGAGGTATATAGAGAGAGAATAGGAAAGGGCCGAGAACCGAGCCTTGGGGAACGCAGTACAAGGAGAGGGTAGGTGAGGTGTGGCTGCCCCAGGAGAGAGCGAATGAGCGGGAGGAGAGGTAAGATGAGAGCCAGTTAAGAGCAGAGCCTTTGAAACCAAAGGAAGAAAGAGTGTTGAGAAGCAGCGGGTGATCAACAGTGTCGAAAGCAGTAGAGAGGTCAAGGAGAATAAGGACAGAGGATTGCTTAGAATATCAAGCGGAGAGAAGGGAGTTAAGGAAATAAGTGAGGGCAGTTTCAGTGCATAAGTTGGGGGCAGTTTCAGTGTTTAAGTCGGAAACAAGATTAGGAGGGGGTAGGAGAGAAAGATTAGCGACAAAGGCTGAGAGCTGGGAATAGACAAGGCATTCAAGTAGTTTAGAGAGGAAAGGGAGAAAAGAGATTGGGCGAAAGTTAGAGGTGAGAAGGGGATCAACAGAAGGTTTCTTCAGAATAGGTATGATGGTGGTATGCTTGAATGCGGAGGGGAAGGTAGCTGAGGAAAGGCAGGTGTTGAAAAATTAAGTTAATTAAGGAATAAGAAGAGGGTAGATCTTGGGGATAAGAAGGGAGGGGAGAGGATCAGTAGGGGCAGACGTAGGATGTGCGTTGGACAGGAGGAAGGACACGTCAGAAGGGGAGATGGGTGAGAAGTCAGACATTCAGGTTGAAGGGGAAAAAGGAGGTGGGGAAAGGGGAAGTAGGAAGAGCAGTACATTTTTTGAAAAAGAGAAAGAATCTTGGAGGAGAAGAAGTTTGCAAAGTCAGAGGGAGAAAGGGTGGAAGAGGCTGAAGGGTCAGGGGCAGGAGGGGAGAGTAGACGGGAGAGGGTTTGGAAAATTCGGCGAGGGTGAGAGGCTTGGGAGTGGAGAAGGTTAGAGTAGTAAGAACGTTTCGCAGCAGTAACGCATGAGTCATAAAGGGAATGGTAGGAGAAATCTGAGGTTTGGTTGGGTAGTGAGGGAAATTTGAGCCAGAGATGCTCAAGATGTCGAAGGAGACGACGCATAGAGAGAAGTTGAGGAGAGAGCCATGGTTGAGAGAGTTTACGAGTAGGACGGAAAGAGGAGAGGGGGTAGAGTAGATCAAGAGTGGAGGAGATAGAAGAGGAAAGAGTGGATAGTGCTTCACTGGCCGAAAGGTAAGAGAAATCAGGAAGTGGGGGAGAAAAGAAGAGCAAGTTTCGAGAAAGAGAGAAGGATTAAAGTCATGAAGGTCACATTGTGAAAAGATGGCAGGGGAGGATATAGGAGAAGATGACTGGGGAAGGTGACTAAGGGAGAAGGAGAGCAGAGCACGGTCAGAGAGATAGATAGGTAGTGTAGAGACGGGAGAAGAGGGGTAGGTTGAGTTGAAGATAAGGTCAAGAGTGGAGCCAGAGGAGTGAATGGGAGAGGAGGGGAAAGGAGATAGGAATCAAGGATAGAGAAAAGGGGGGAGTTTTGAGGGGGAGTAGGGAGGTGAAGATTGAAGTCGCCAAGTACAGTTAGAGGAGGGGAGGAGGGAGATATAAGTGAGAGGAGGTGATCAAGGTCGTCGTTGAAGGAGGAGAGGGGGCCGGGAGGCCTGTAGATGATTAGAAAGGAGATAGGGTGAGGGGAGGGAAAGGATTTGTATAGGTATTCGAAGGAAGGGAAAGCAGGAAGAGGCAGTGAGGAGGTAGAGGAAAGGAAT
The DNA here is from genome assembly GCF_040938575.1 of Ambystoma mexicanum. NCBI lineage: Eukaryota > Metazoa > Chordata > Amphibia > Caudata > Ambystomatidae > Ambystoma > Ambystoma mexicanum. The sequence goes on along the minus strand of NC_090921.1, from coordinate 201,204,928 downwards.
TTAGGGTGGAAGAGGTGGCCAATGCCACCGCCACAACCAGAAGAGCGAGAGATATGAGAGAAGGATGAAGAGGAGGTGGTGAGGGAAGCAGGGACAGTAGAGTTGTGAAGGGGGATCCAGGTTTCAGTTAGACAAAGGAAATGAAGGTTGAGACGAAAGAACATGTCCAGTACAGCCGCAGTTTTATTGCAGAGGGATCTGGCATTCCAGAGAGCAATGTTGATGAGGCTAAAGGGATGAACAATGGGGGGTAGATAAGGTTAGGATGGAGAGGGGGGGAGAGGTGGGGTGGGGAAGGAAGAGTGGGAAAGGGGGTTGAGAAGGGGAGTGGACATGAGGAAGAGGGAGATGGAGAGTAGGAGAGGAAGGGGATAGCGGGGAGAGGGGTAGAAGGGGGGAGAGTGGTGGGGATGGGGAGAGAGGAATTTGGCAATACGCATAACAGAGGGGAGGAGAGTGGTATGAAGAAGATGGACTAGAGGGGAAAAGGGGAGGTGTATAGAGGAAGGAGGAGGGAGGAAAGAAGTAGGGCGTCAAAGGGGAGATAAGTCAATCAGGACCAGTGAGTGAGTGTAGAATCAGAGGTTTCAGGAGGAGAGGGAGGTGGGTAATAGGGTGAATAGAGGTGGAAGTATAAAAGTGAGGAGAGATCAGGTAGGTGTAATCAAATACCAATCAGAGATGTTCAAAGTACAGGAATAATTATACTAATGATCCGAGGTGACAGTAGTGATGGGCAGAATGTGGTGGGTTAGGGTCCTGGAGGAGGGAATGAAGCAGTTAGGAGGGTAATATGGGCTGAAATGCAGAAGTCCGAAGACAGTGGGGGTGAAGTTTGATTACTCCCAATCGACAGGTATAAGCAAAGATGCCCCGCAGGGCTGCTGCAGCCCCTCAGCGATGGAGAAGTCAGACAGGAGGAGGAGGCAGAAGGAAGACCTTAATGCCAGCAGGAGAGCCCGAAGAGGAACGTCCTGTAGAGCTGCCGCAGCCACTCAGCGATAATGAAATCAGGCAGGAGGAGGAGGAAGGAGGAAGTCCTTAATGCAGGTGTTAGGCGGAAACCTGTGCAGTTCCCTCTGGGACCACTGCAAAAGATTTAGGACTACAGGTGTTTGGCAGTAAACCCACTTGGTAGCAGTCTGTACCACACAGATTCACTTGGTAGCTGTGGCTGAGCAGTCAGACTTCCCTGAAGAAGAGTTAGGCAGTATGTGGAGTATACCAAATAGGGCAATCTACACAGTAAGACAAGCAAACACGTAACAAGGCTTCGGTGTAAAGATATATAGTTATTTATTTATAAGAACACATCTATAGAAAACACTCTGGCACTAATAAGGCAAACGATTTCAATCACAATTACTATACGAAGAAAATATCAATCCCCCTAACAGTAGTTCGACAAGTCTAGGTTCAACGGCATCACTTATTTGCAGACAGAGGTGTATGCTTTAACCTAGATGGCACGCTAGTATTCGTTAGGACGGGAGAGAAAAGGCGGGTTAAGAAATCAACTCGATACCAATATTTTTAAGAACGACTTCTGAAGATCCAGTCCCAAAAGCCCTGCCTTTATGCAGAAAACCCCCATTCATTCAGCCTAGCTGTCAATCAAAACACGCTAAGTGGTGAGCTGGGTGGCTCACCACTTGGGCCAATCACACCAGAGTGCGACTGGAGTTGGCAAGGCAACTCAGTCCAGGGTGCCTAAACCCCCTCCCACACCCCTGTGGTAACCCAGACAGAATGGTACCACTTTGGAGGGTCTCTGTACAGAAGCCCGCCAAAAGTGGAACAAAGGGCTCAACCTTTGGTTTAGGAGTCACAGAGACGAACACAGACGCCATTTTTAAAAACCGAGTTCTGGCAGAAAATACCATCCGATAGACTTATTTAAGATAAGTAAACCGGTGGTATGTTAGAGATTAATGAGAAAAAGTATCAATCTCCAACAATGGGAAGAATCCCATAGGGTTATATTCGGGGTCGAATATGACAAGTAGTTTCCACTGCCACCAGCCAAAACCCGCCGAGGGGGGACGGGACAGTGCCCCCTCGAATAACAGACCCAGGAGTAATCGAATTACCCCTACTAGTACGTCCACAATAGGATGGTTTGTACTAGTTCTGTTAGTAAATCTAGGTCTAGTAAAGCCAATGGTGACTTTACATGCCCGGGGAGACAGTAGTCAGTCCCCGGGTATGGAGTCTATGATGGAGGTCCGCTAGGACGCCCCAGTGCTACGGCACGGAGGGTGCAGTGTAACACACATAGTAAAACATATGAGACCTTATGGAGTAAAAGACCCCATAGCCCATAGAACACATTGACATTCAAAGGAAATACACACATTCATGTCCAAGAGTGGGAGAAAAGAGTCTCACTCTTGGCAGGATGGAAAAAAACAAACTCCAGAAATCCAGCAAAGCTGCTGGGGGACTCACTAGGTTAGGAAATTCAGCCTAAACAGAGAATTCTCCCTAACAGCAGGCAGGAGGGCACAATGGAGTCACAGGGCGTGGCGAGGATAGCGCTGCTGCAGCCACTCAGCGATGGTGTAGTCAGGCAGGAGGAGGAGGCAGGAGGAAGTCCTTAATGCCGGCAGGAAGGCCCGAAGAGGAATGTCCTGCAGGACTGCTGCAGCCACTCAGCGATGGTGAAGACATGGTAAAAGACATGAACTTGCTGTTTCATAATTCTCAGTCTTTTCTGCCAAATTCGGAGTATACCTCATGTATTCTATGCAGACGATCTTGTTATTATTTACTGTACTCCGATTGGTCTTCAAAGACAATTGTAAAATCTATCTAAGTATGCGAAGGAAAATATGCTCTCGATAAATGTCAATAAATCGAACATTATAATAATAATAATGAAATGGCAATGTACCAAAAAAAGAGATGTCTTTTAATTGGACTGCTGATGGGAGGAAGATTGAAACCATAAAGCTATACAAACACTTGGGTTTAATGGTTAATGATTCCAAAAATGAAGCACCATATAAAATAGATCTGAGAAATAAAATCAATGCCTTAGCTACACACGCTAAAGTGATCCAGTCAGAATATGGAAAATTCTCCATCGTTTCAGTTTTAAAATCTGATAAAAATGGTTCCCATAGTAACATACGGAGGCCATACCAAATTGCCTGAAAATCAAGTTGACGGAATCTCCTTGAGGGTGCTTTTTGGAAGAGCTCTGTTGCCAACCCCAAAAACATTCCGTATACAAATTGTTTGATTTGAGTTAGGATTGATTCCATTTAAGGCCATTGTTGAGTGGAATAGATTAATGATGTATACTAAATGCAAATCAGCTAGCAGTGATTCCCCTTCACTACTATCAACCATAGAGACTGCTACATGGCATAGTTTGTGCCGTGCTACAATGACCAGATATTGATATTGATATTGTTTTATTGGTTACTAATCCGGTGAAAGCAAAACTAAAACGGTGGTATAAAGATTGGAACAACACTTGGCTCGAGTGTAATGAGAACAAAACATTTTCAACTGGAGCTTTTGTAGAAAAAAAATGAAATACCGTCCCTATATACCTTATGGAATTTCCTGACCAGCAATATAGGGCCGATATTATGAGACTCCAGATTGATTTGTGGCCAGCAAAAACAAAAATTGCTAGAAGAGCTAAATCGACTATAGCTGCTACTTGTCGATTGTGCAAAAAACCTGAATTCGATTAAACATTGAAACATCTGGTAGTTGAATATGGTAGCTTAGAAGGCGAAGCCGAGCATATTTTTTATCATTTTTTGGGGGTTATCGGGTACTAACTAAGGAATATATGGGGAAAATTATTTTCAATGCACAGAAAATACCTTTAAACCTAGCCACAATAAGGTATCTACAAAAAATAGACGTTTAAACTGTACAGAATGAGAAATCTAATGACGATACAGTCGGAATTAACAATGTAATGCATTTTTAACTTGAATCAAAGATTGATTAGACTAACCTTTTATTTTTTTATAGTTCAATTGCATGACTGGATGATATAATTAGGTTTACTCTGATGAACATTGTGTGTGTATTGTTTTCTGATTGTAATTATGCAAATAGAGTAAAACATTTGAAAACGTTTTATTATAACTAAACCAATAAAATAAATAAACTTTAAAAAAAGAATAAATTCAACTGGGTCCTCATCATCAACCATGGTATATTGCATCAAAGACTGTAGATCAGCAGTGAAAGGGCCTACGTAATGCTTCATATACCATTACCCTAACTCCATTAAACGATGCTCCATCATGTGCGTCATCTCCCAGGGTTACTCCCGGGTCTCCAGCCATAACCCATACATCTCCAGCTTGATCCTCAATTACAGCAACCAGTAAGCTCTTATTATCCCCTATTGCCTGGGGCACCCCTGCCATTTATTTTTCAAATTCGTATAAAGATGTGTAGCGGTGGAGCCAAGTACCCCCACCCAAAGATCCTCCCCATGATGCCTATATGTTGGGAGCCAGAGTATGGGACACATGCATTTCCAGTTCTACATATACCACAAACAATCATGGAAGTAAGGTTCCCATTGAGGAATCCATACATGCACTCACAAATGTATAATGGCCATTTGAATGAAATCCCAGAGGAAGTGGGAAAAACGAACGAGAAAACAGGTTGGTGACGTCATGCAGAGCAGAGCTGACACACTCATAAGCTGAAGATAATAGACATTTTATGGAATCAAAGGAGGAGGTGTTAAAGCCGAGCAACATTTCGGACTCGAGATGAAGATGCTCATGCTACAGAAATAATGAAGAAGATATTTAGTTGTTTTACAATTGTACAGTCGCAGCGACGCAAGTAGATAAAGTATTCCTAAGGCTGGCTATTTAGTGAATAGATTGCGGCGATGTGCCAATGTACATGCATCGGAATGTATGGACTACAGATATTCCACAACGCACTTTAACAGAGCTGAATCCAGTGAAAAGAAAGGTTTTTCAGTGTGTCGCAATTGGAAAGCAATTGAATTACAGAGGTTGATCGAAGAAAGGCTTGGCTGGACCAGCACCAGAAAGTCAAGGCCACCTTGAGCCTGGATGTTCATATAGAAGCTATAATGAACGTGTGAATAGAACAAACTCATGTCTGAAGTGAGGTGTGAGAACATCGAAGACGTCAGAGGTTCTTCATTTAATAGAGTTTAATACCGCAAAATGCTCTGAAACATGATCTGCAGTCACGTGGGTGGATGGAAATAGACATTGGGATGAGCTACATCGAAACCAAAGGACAGAGTATGCCTATACACCCTTATATTCCCAAGCACAGAGAACAGTTCCAAGGCCAATCTTCACAGGGCCAATTGACTGGCACACTACAGAGTGATGATAGATGACCGGCTAATGAGGTGGGAAGCTATGCTTATGACCAGCCCACCAGCGCCTGGATGTTAGCCTGAGTGCTACTGGCGTAAGTGAAATATTACAGAGGGGTACAAAGGTGCCAACAAATAATAGAGGAACACATAATAGAGAACTCTAGTTTGTAAAACCAATGAGACGTTGCGTATTTGATGATGTTCATAGTGACCTGCACTAGAGGAGGGCTTAGTTGCCCCACCTGATGTTAGATACCCAATCACCTTCACTGACCACTATGGAATGTATACTTAGATGTTTCCTTATTATACTATCACATCCCCAAATAGGTTTTTGTAGTTTGCCACATAGATCAATGTCAATGATGACGATATTTTAGTATATAAGCTACTTTTTTATGAAATGCATTGAGTGAGAATATTGAGCGAGTTTCTTGATGTTCATTATTCTCCCTGTTTTAGATAATTGATATTAAAACAGACACACTTTGCCAACTTCCTGAGTCAGTTCAATTATTGATGTTTGAGTATATTCTGCATCCCCATCTATCTCAAAGTATTGTTACCTTGTCTTAAAGGGCTTGTTTTGGATACACAAGTTCATGTGGTAGCAGAGTAAAGATGGTTAAAAATCCATTGACCTAGTAAGCTTTGGGGTCCCGGAAATATCAGACATTTTCGCCATTTAGCTGGAAGAACGTATAGCTCCCAGTAGTTAAAAATAAAACTTGTAAGTACAGGTGAGATGGGTCCCTCGTTTTTAAGCGAAATACCCTCACGACTTTTATAGGAAGCTAAGCGGTCCGAAGGCTGAAGCTGTTGGTTGAGGAGGAGACGATTCTGAGGGTTGGAAGTCGAAAACATGAATGGCGAGTAGGCTGAGTGAGATAGCAAACTGAATAAGTACTGAATGGGGAAGAGTGATAACGGGAAAAGAGTAACAGAGGGTTGGTTGGGGTATTTTGTTTTTAATTTAAAACAAAGAGCGTAATAGTTTAAGGTACATAGACTAGGAGCAATCTATTTGATAAGTCACGAGGAGTGTTGACGAAATTATATGTGGGCAGGCCAGTTTGTCTGTCTGTCTGTATATTGTGTATGATGTATGTAGTGAAGAAATAACATATTGAAAAAAAACAAGGAAGAAATAGATTTTGGTGGAAAAAATTGAGATTTGAAATGTTATTATTTATTAATGACTGATAATGTTTATTGAATAAAAAGATTGAAGTAAAACGTGACATAGAGGCTTGGAGCTGCAACGATTGGTGCACGCTCATATTGTATTATTTTTTTAGAAAGCATTTATCTGTGTAAAAATAACGATAAGTAGTAACATTCAATTTTGACTAAGTCACGATGGAGGATATTACTCTGCTTATACACTTGTGCAGACAGTTGCCAAAACACACACCCAAACTCAAGCAGTACAGTGCAGAATAGGTTAAGGGCATGGCAGATAAAATGTTCATGCCATTGCTACAAGGGGGATCACTGTCTAAAGCAGTTTTGCAACACATGACGACATACTTGCATTCAGCATACACAGGAAAAAAGTTAGAAAAGAGGTTAGCAAGCTTAGAGCTTTGGAAGATGTACCAGGAGGAAGTGGAAGACTTGCCTCCTGAAGACTGGATGCTTAACCAGTGTAAAGGGGGGTGTTGAGCTTTCTGCTCCCCCGACCGCGCCTGAAGTAAATGGCGAAAGTATGAAAGAGGAAGGATTATATCCTTTAAGAGAGCTTAATGCAGCGACAGGGTATAGCAACGTGACGTATAAGTCGTCTGCATGTAGCAGCGACGAGAGTCCAGAAAGAGTCCAGAAAGAGATGTGATCTCTAAAGTCACACAGGACAAGGAGAGAAGTGATCGACCAGGTATGTCTCTAGATATAGAGAAAGAAATAAAAAGATGGAAAGCAGCGAAAGACAAAGCTGAAAAGGTAATACTCATACAGAACAAATGCATGGCCGGTCAGATATTTCTCAAACTTGATGGAAAGAGCATCGAGGAAGTAAGACAAAAGGAAGATCAGTACAAACAGGATAAAAAAGATAAAGAAAGAGAGAAATGATTGAAAGAAGACAAGGCCAAGAGAAATAATAGACAAAGACGGGAACAGCTGTATCAAGATGAACAATTGAAAAAACAGGAAAGAGCAGAGGAGCAGAGGAAGTATGATAACAGGCAAAGAGCAATCGAAGAACGAGATAGAATAGAAAAGAGAAGAAGAGGAAGAACAGAAATGAAGAGATAAAAGAATTCACAGATGAAGGGATGAAGAAATGCATAGAGCAAACGATAAAAAACAGGTGAAAATATAGGAAGAGGAAAGGGTTAGAGAGGAATCAAAGAAACAAAGAGAATTTGATGAAGAAATGAAACGAAAGCGGAGGCAAAGGGCACGCGACATTGATCGCATAGAGAAAGAGTTAATGGAACCTATTCCAGTAGTAGCATGGGAGGACATAGAAGAATTCTTCCCGACACATGAACCAATGCCAGGGTCGTCTAGAGCAGATCTAGAGGACAATTTTGACATAGGAGCTATTGGAGAGAAAATCAATAAGGTTTATCATGAAATGAGGACCAAAAGCGAATCAAAAGGTAAAGGAAAAAACAATCAATTTGAAGGTGCACAGTCCCAAGGCAAAGAGGGAAGTTTGTTCAGCCTCGAGCATAGAGCCTTGTCTTTGGACAAGCTGACTCTGAATAGAGATGGGAAAGAAGGAAGCCACACTAGTTGGGGACAAGATATGTCAGACAAAGACAGAGAGACCTTCTGTGTGGAGGAGGACGCTAGTGCATGTAGTCCTGAGGGATCTTCTCTGATAGAGAGGGAAGTGAGATAGTCAGATCTGGACCTACCTAAATCAAGGACTCCAGAGCCCCTGGCGCAGCCAGCTCCACCAAAAGGGCAATCCCATAGTGTGAGGGGGGACTTGCCACCATTTGTGAGCAGACTAAAGTCATTACCATGAACAAGATGGTGTGGAAGCATTGTCTCTGCTATGGACAGGCAGACGATGGGGGATGAATGTGATTATGGAATCTCACAGTTCCTGTTGTTAGAAAAAGGAGGGGTCAGATCATAGTATATTCCTTGGCCCCAAATGGATAAGGCTAATTTATGGTGTAAACTACCGAGTCTGACGTTGCGTTCCGGAAAATGTATGTATGAATTAGAGAAAATAATAGGAGGAATTATGCTAGCTATAGGGGATATTAAGGTTCTTCTAGCAGCTATACTTGGGGAGAGAGCTGATGAGATTTGGTCGAGAGCAGGATACGCAGGTGTCACTGCACAGAATACAGCTCATGATGGAGCACCATTTAATAATTGTAGAGTGGCAGTCTGGAAAACACTTTTAGTACAATATCCTGATACTTCAGATATGGGTCTATAATGGCACGTAAGATGGAGGAAGGGGAGGATACACTTATTTACATTCATAGTTTCCAAGGGCAATGGAGCTTGGAAACGGGTGAGCCATGGGGAAAATCTATACCTGTATTCTATCAAACATTATGTCAGGGGTTACCAAACAAGGTACAGAGACAGCTCAAGAAGCTGGTGGGTATAGAGGAAAAACCATGGCCAGAAATACAGCTGACCATAGCGCATCATTGCAGATTGTTGCAGGAGAAAAATCAAAAGATAGACAATAGTAGAAAGCTTGAGCAGGCTAAGTAAGTGCAGACAAAATTGTCCAAATATGCTATAGAAGGTGCAATGTTAACTAGTGGAGAAGGTCCAGGATCACAGCAAGCAGCAGGTATGGTGCAGGTGAATAACCAATGGCAGTTTGATCAAGGAGGGAATGGATTTGTATCACGAGGTAGCGGAAACTTCAGTGGAAGAGAAGGCTTTCAGATTAATCAGGGAATCTTCCAGTGTAACCAAGGTGGGTTTCAGCCTATGCATAATGATAATCAGGGCATGCAGGGAGGGCAAATTAGAAGACTCCCCCCATGTATGTTGGACGTGTGGAATGACAGGGCATGTTGCATGAACATGTGGGAGCCAAGGGTATGTGCATAATGGTCAGTTCTCAAGAGGGGGGACCGCTTATCTGCTTGCATATAGCTCACAAAATAAGAATGGGGTTGGCCAAGATCAAACAGAGTATCAGACAAAAGCACCACAAATGCAACAGGCTTTGCAACCACAGCAAGACCATTAAATCTACCACAAGGGCAGTCAAAACACACACCAATGCAGATACAGCAGAGCGCAAACATGGGACAGTTATTGAATCCTAGAGTATGGGGTGTCACTATCGAGGGTGGGAATCCTTTCACGGGCACAGGAGTAAGTATGTACGCACAATAGGACAGCTCATTGGGTGACTTGATGTGTTCAGTACTATCAGTAACACCAAATCCTCAAGAGGAACCGAGGTTGATGTGACGATAGGAGGCAAATCCTTTTCTTTTTTAGTAGACACGGGTGCAACTCGCTCATGTATACGGGAGGGAAAATGTTTAATGTTGGGTAATGCTATGAATGCTCAAGGTTTCACAGGAGCTACAAGTAGAATTCCTTTTACTGAGAAATTGCCAGTCTCTATAGGAGAATGTGATATGTCTTTATTCAAAACAGATATCAGTTAAAATACTGGATCGAGATTTAATCACGAAAATGAATATGATGATTTCTTTCACTGATGAAGGCATAGTGTGTTTAACACCTGGAATATATTATTTAAATGTGAGTGAATTCATTGTGGCATTTACAGGGAAAATAGCCATACGAGGAGTGCCATTAGTACCAGAGGTTTTTCATTTTGGGGTACGCATTCTGTTAACATGGCTGCCTGGTTTAGTGGGTAAGACTATGAGAATACCTGATGAATTTCTCTTTAGGCCAGAGATCCCCCTGGACAAAGAGGGGGGACACATTTTTCCCTTGGAGTTACAAGCAGCTGTAGTACAAGGGGTCTTGGCCATGCTCATAGAATTTGATGACAACAGCAGATCATGGAGGACAGTAATTGCTACTGGAGAGGGGTACAGATTAACTGACGTCACTGATGAGGACATATTTAAAGAAGACCCATCTGATGACGAAGTAGTGTTTGAGATGAGCATTACATATTGGGTTAGGGCAGAAAGATGTGAGGTTCCACAGAGAATGATGATAGTGCAACAGCGTCCTGCAATTTTTGATGAAGACATGGCAAATGTGCCAGTTTCATTATGCACTAGGGGCTTTATGACATATGACATTTATGACATGGCCGAGTTTCCTCTAGTTCTAGTTGACTTGATAAATGTGTTTTTTTCAATCCCATTGCATAAAGATTCTCAAGATCTGATGTCATTTATGTTTAGACAGACTAAGTTAAAAAGCACAATATTACCTCAAGGGTATTGTGAATCTCCATCAATCGTTAATAGAGTGCTGCGGATGGACTTAGCAATATTGATTTGCCAAGTGGCATTCTGCAATACGCAAATGATATTTTGGTCTGCAGCATGTCAGAAGAAGAGTGCAGATGAGACTCACTTCAGCTAATGATTATTTTAGCCGAGAAAGGATATAAAGTGGGCAAAGAAAAATTCCAGTATTGCCAAGAAGAAGCGTGATATATAGGCCAGTAAATTCTGTATTAAGGAAAGAAATTTACACCTGAAAGGGCTGAGGACATTTTGAAAACAGCTGAACCACACACGATAAAGCACATGCAGCAATTTTCTGGGACTTTGCAATTATGTAAGAGCGTGGGTATTTGATTATTGTTCATACACAAGGCCATTCATATAGGACCTTGAAAAGGCTGAGGTAAATCAGGAAAAGATTGTATAGACTGAGGATATGGAGGAAGGGTTTGATGAGTTAAAAAAGGCAATTTGTACAGCTCCAGTCTTAGGGATTCCAAATTATTCTGAGGAATTATTTTTATTCTCGCACATGAATGCAATGATGGCAGTACTCATGCAGAGAACTACGTTGGGGTTCAAGCCTCTAGCATATTACAGTGGGATTTTGGCCCCAGTAATGAGGGGCCACTTCCCTTGTGAACAAACATTGGCAGCCGCCACATTCGCTATTGAGAAGTCTGCCAGCACAGTAATGGGGTGTTCCATAATGTTGTTTGTTGAGCATGCATTATTTGCTGTTTAAAATAGTCAGATGTAAAACAGTGAACCCTGCCATGTGTGTAGCTGAACAACTGGCAGAAGACGAGCATGCACATGATTGCTCGAACTATGAGGAATTCTATGATGAGATTCCAAGAATAAAAGAAAATTGGGGAGATTTCTTTTTATTGATGGGCAAATACTTCAGGTGCCACTGTGGTAATGCACAAGGTTAATGGGGAATTTGAAGAACTGATAAGTGCAAGACTAACGTCTCACTTTTGAGCACAGGCTGCAGAATCGGTGTCGCTGATTGTCGCGCTCGAGAAACATGCAAACCAGGAAGTAACTGTGAAGTAACTGTGTACAGTGACTCCGCCTATCTGACATCAACAGAACACGCAGGGCTAGCACGTTGAAAAAGGAGGAGCTACCTCAGAGCAGACGGCACTACAGTCGACATGCTGCCTTATTGGACAGATGTATTGAAGCACTTCAACCCCCAGTAGCCATTGCAATAGTTAAGTGGGCAGCACACACTAAGAGAGCAGACTTTATCTCAGGTGGAAATCAAGCCGTGGGTGAAGTGGCAAAAAGAGATGCATATTCAATTGATACAAAGAGTTTTGATACACCTGATGTGAATGAAAGAATGGCAGTGATAATGATGGTAAATGAAAGCTTTTATAATTTATCTAAGGCACAATTGATGGAAGTTCAAGGTGGAGCCCCACAGGATGAGAAAGACCTGTGGACACGGAGGGGGTGTTCTTTAACCCCTTCCGAGGCACCGTGGCGACAGGAAAGCACTGGTTTCCCGTGATACTGTAGACTTATTAAGGGTGGTGTTGGAACAGCTACACTACCCTGCACATGTCACCAGGGATAACCTTGAAGCAACTATTGCAGAGGAATGGGTCGGATCAAATTTATTAGAAGTGTTTTCCATCGACCGAACAGTCCTTTTTAGCATTTACATATTGACTATGTTGATATGTTGCAGGTATGTAATGGATATAGATATATGATAATGGTGGAGTGACCCTTTTCTAGATGGATAGAGGCTGGTCCATGCACACACCCAGACACCACTTGTGCTGCAAAGTTTTTAATTCGAAAAGTATATCCTAGTTGACGAATATCTGAGGTGTTGAGAACAGATAATGGCAAAGTGTTTGAGCAAATTAGCTTATTGCTCAGCATAAAACACGTTTTCTTCTGCTAATTACCCGCAAGCTAATGGGATATGTGAGAGACTCAATGGTCTGCTTAAGGAAAGGATAGGCAAGCTAAAGTTAACGTTGAAAAAAGGATGGCTGCATTGCCTGCCTCTTGCACTATATGCACTGAGGAATCAATCAGGCTCTGACCATCACCTCATGCCCCGTGTACTAGTAACGGGAAGGAAAATGAGAAAGCCTCCCACTCCTCCATCGAGGACTAGAAGTGATGCGCAGACAATAGCAGAATTGTTAGGAGATGAGCTACGTGCCTACTTAACATATATGACCACAAGTATCTATGTTATTTCAGACCAAGTGAAGAGGATGGGGTGTCAGTCTCATCACACAGATGAAGACAATCCAGCAACCGGATCAAAAGAACTATTATTGCCAAAACTATTTCCCGGAGATCAAGTTTTGATCAGGAACTTTAGCCGCAAATGGCATCAGCCCAGGTTTCACAGTCCTTTCATGGTGGAAGATGTCACTCTATCGGCAGTAAAGATCCTAGGGAGACATGCTTGGTTGCCCCAGGGAGACGTGAAAGTCTGCGCTGGAGAGACCCCTACACCCCCACCCCATTCAGAAGCAAGACATGGAGATCGATGATGAGGAAGAAGGACGCAGAGACTGTCCAGTAGACAGATAAAGAAGTGCATTGGACTCTAGTTCATTCGAGACACTCTTTGTAGCTGCTAAGCAAGGAGTGGGAAATAGCTATTGTTCTTGAGCCACAGAGGTTTGTTAAAACATTGGACTTTGAAGCACTGAGATCCAGAAGAAGAAAAAATACCAAATCTTGAGTTCATCTTCGACGACTGGAAAAGGGAGCAGTTCACTAATTCCTTTTTCACCGAGTTTCTCTTTGGAGGCACCCATGATGGTGTCTGATGGCAACACTTATTGGCTCATTGTTGCAGTTTTCCTCTTCATCCTTCGTGCATATCCTGCGCTGGGTGGGAGAACTGTTGACATTCACTTGTTTCTGCAAGATCCTAAAAATGGTCCAATCATGAGGAGACTGCTCACAGTCATAATTGAGCAAATCCTCCAGCTACCTGAGTATAGTACAGAAAGTACAAATGGTCATAACTGATAAAGACGCGCATAAACTGCTTGGAATGGTCTTTTATTTCTTGATTGAAGAGCATCATTATCTTGTTGGATGACAAACCAACACTCTTGTGTTCCTGAGAGATCCCAGGAATCGATCGGGAATTAATTGGCTGATAAGTGAAATTCGTGAACACATTTGTTTGCTACCTGAACATCTTGTTGAAAGTACAGATGGTGATGTCAAGTGATGACATTCACAATCCTACAGGCTTTGATCTTTTACTGTTTGCTAGAAGTTCATCCTCATTTGGTTTGGCGAAAACACAACTCTTTTGTATTCATCTGGAATCCTGTTAATCATCCTCCAATCAGCTAGCAGCGTGTGAAGCTTGTGGAGCAGATCCAGCCGTTGGCAGAATATTTTATGAGATAGCCTGATTAAAATTGTTTTTTCCTTCCTTAAAAATAGTCACAGGAAATATGGGCAACATTGATAGCAATACGATGTGCAAGAATGTATTATTGTATAAAATGGACATACTGGTACATAATATATACATGCATCATGTTTGCCATTCTTCTATTTCTCATGATACACACTGTTTATTATGTTGGTCCAAAGAGAGCAGCAGATCCTGTATATCTTCCTATGCCGCAGGGAGGTACAGATATGGTGATTATAAAGCAGCCAAGGCCTTATGTGATTGTTCCTACTGTAGTAACTCATAAGGAGAGAGCTAGCTCTGTGGCAGTAATCCTGAGAAAACCTTATGCAGGAAGAACTCTTATAGATATTCTTACTGAACATCAGATACACATTTTAAGAGAGAAACAAAGGACAAAGGAAGAGACCTAAGAGAAGTGCAAGGGAGGATGATCATGATTTGTATGAATACCTAGACAGTACATCACACTTGGGTAACAACATGTGGTATAAGCATATGAAGGAAGTGGGAGAAGGAATGCTATGTATGTGCACTCCTGCTTTATAGTATGGGGACGTCTCACCCGAGCAAGAGGTCAGTTCATGGGGCGAACAGATTCTTTAGTTTGGGCAACAGAATGGACAGAATGAAGATGAAGATGATTATGTTCAAGACGCAAAGACAAGAGCAAGGACGTTCACCAGGAATCATGTGATAAAATATGAACAGCCTGGGGTGAAAGGAGCTGGAATCAGATGGGAAGTGAGCAGAAAGCTTGAGAGCCCAGGGAAAACTACAGAAGAAATTTGAAGATGGAAGGAAAGTGGCCAAATGGAGATTTGTGGATCAGTACTTTCTCCAGATGGTTGGGAAGAAGGAGTGGTGATCTGCAGAGCCTGGGTAGAAATTGGTTGTTGCAAGCCAATTGTGGACCTGGTAGAAAAAGTATGCAAACCGTTATGGCCGACACTTGCTAAACTAATGACATGGGTTGAAGACACAGGAAGGCCTTTGCAGATAATGCCTCTGGACAGTGCAAAGCTGCCCTTCGAAATAATGGCAGAAGAAAACTTGGCGAAAACCAGAACTGTGGTCTAATTTTCGATGTGCCAGGAATGAGCATTGGGACAGCAGTGATAATGGATCACTATTGGGCCTGTGGATCCAGAGCTTACATGAAGCTGCTCAGAGATTGGGGAGGATTATGTTCTATAGTAAACATCCATGTTCCAGCATAAGTGACCTGAACATTCGTGAATTTTCCAAGCAGATGCAAGCCTGAGGAAAAAGAGATCTGCTGAACTACTGAATCAAATGAAGAGAGAGAACTATTTCTCAGGCAAGTCAATAGAAGCTTTTGATTCTATCCCATATGAGCAAAGATTGTTCAGTCAAACTTCATCAATATTCACGCTAATCTTCATGCGTAGGATCCAGACGGCAGCAAATATTGAGTGGTTACAGATAACCAGATGGGCACTTCTGCAGACGATTAACACTACCATAAACGGATTCAATGCTATCAAAGAAGAGCTGAGAGCCATACGACTGATGGCTCTTCAGAACAGATACATCCTGGATATGACTACAACTATGGATGGAAGTGTTTGTCCTAAAATTGGAGAATCATGTTGCACATTCATACCTTCTCATGAGGACAAGAATGGCACCTTGACAGAGGCCATAATGATGCTGATGAACTTACATGTCCAGATGATAGACGAAGTGGAAGACATTGCTGATGACAGCTGGTTTGGATCAATCTTTTCATGGGTCCCACAATGGATGGCAGATATTTTCAAATTCCTCAGAGCCCTGATAGTGATGTTATTGCTTGGATTTTGTGTGATCAGGATAATAATCGCACAGTGCAAGAAGACTGCAAAGAAGGCAGTAGGAATGAAAATTATGATTGACGTTGAATCAGGATGGAAAACTAAAGAGCTGATGGATGAAGAAATCAGAGACTAAATGAAGGCCAGCATACATGCACCTGAAGGAATGAAGTTCCTGTACCTGAAGAATCACAAGAAGTATGTGGGGAAATGGATCTACTGCAGTCAAAATGGACTATGCATGCTTATGTCCTGGCATGTGAAGTAAGCAGGATGCCTGAAAGGAGTCATAAAGATATGGGTCCCAAAGAAGCATTTCTTCAGATGAGGATGTCTAGATGTGAAGGTTGATGAGAGAGTGGTCGATGAATCGCCCAGAGGGGGGATTGTAGAGGTGGAGCCCAGTACCTCCACCCAAAGCTCCCCCCGTGATGCCTATATGATGGGAACCAGAGTATGAGACACGTGCAGTTCCAGTGAAAATACCTGTACCGCAAATAATCATGTAAGTAATGCTCCCATTGTGGAAGCCATACATGCACTCACAAATATATTGATGGTCATTTGAATGAAATCCTGGAGGAAATGGAAAAAATAAATGAGAAAGGATGTTAGTGACATCATGAAGAGCAGAGATGACACACTCATAAGCAGAGGCTGAAGACTATAGACATTTTATGGAATCACAGGAGGAGGTGTTAAAGATGAGCAACATTTCAGGCTCGAGATGAAGATGCTCATGCTACAGAAATAATGAAGAAGATATTAAGTTGTTTTACAATTCTACAGTCACAGTAACGCAAGTAGATAAAGCATTCTTAAGGCTAGCTATATAGATTGCAGCAATGCGCCAATGTATATGCACAGAAATGTATGGACTACATAGTATACATATTCCACAATGCACCTTAACAGAGCTAGATCCAGTGAATTACAGAGGTGGATCGAAGAAAGTCTTGGCTAGCCCAGCACCGGAAAGTCAAGGCCCCCTTGAGCCTTGATGTTCATACAAAAGCTATAATGAACCTGTGAAAAGAACAAACTCCTGTCTGAGGTGATGTGTGAGAACATCAACGACATCAGAGGTTCTTCATTTAATAGAGTTCAATACAGCAAAATGCTCTAAAACGCGGTCTGCAGTTACGTGGATTGATGGAAATAGACATTGGGATGATCTACATCGAAACCAAAGGACAGAGTATGCCTATACTCCCTTCTATTCCCAAGCACAGAGAACAGTTCCAAGGCCAATCTTCAACCTGGTCCTATACTGCCTATTGCACGCGTATTACTGTTATTCTATGTACCTTTGAATGTATGCACCTTTGTCGCGAAACGATATGTAACTATGTTGTCCACAAGTTTTTTGCGCTCAGCTACCTGAGGGTTCGGCCGCGCACTACAAATAAACAATCAATCAATCAAGGGGATAATAGACTGGCAGACTACAGAGTGATGATAGATGACATGCTAATGACGTGGGAAGCTATGGTTATGACCAGCCCACAGCAGCTGGATATTAGCCTGTGTGCTGCTGGCATAAGTGTAATATTACAGAGGGGTACAAGGGTGCAATCCAATAATAGAGGGGTATGTAATAGAGAGCCCTATAGTTTGAATAACCAATGGGATGTTGTGTATTTGATGACGTATGTAGTGACTTGCACTAGAGGAGGGCTTAGTTGTTCCACCCGATGATAAATACCCAGTCACCTTCCATGACCAGTATGGAACGTATACCTAGATGCTCCTTGTAATCCTATCACATCCCCAAGTAGGTTTTTGTAGTTTTCCCCGTAGATCGACATCAATGATGATGAGATTTTAGTATATAAGCTACTATGTTTTTAATGAAGTGCATTGAGTGAGAAGATCGAGCGAGTTTGTTGATATTCGTTATAATCCCTGTTTTAGATAATTGATATTAAAACAGACGCACTTTGCCAACTTCCTGCGTCAGTTTCATTATTGATGTTTGAGTATATTGTGCATCCCCATCCATCTCAATGTATTGTTACCTCGTTTTAAAAGGCTTGTGGATAAACAAGTTCACATGTAATTGCCCCTACCTTCAGCTGTCGGAGGACCTTAATTAAATTATTCTTATACATTTGGGACCACGGCATCATTCTGATTCTGTTGGCTTTCTCTCTGATCGACCCTCCCAGGTCCAACTTGGATCCTTCTTTTCATCAAACTCCCTTTCTACCTGTGGTGTTCCCCAGGGGACAAACCTCTCCCCCTGGCTGTTCAACCAATACCTAGTAACTCTTGCTCACTGCCTCGCCTTTTTCTGATCTAATTTCCAGTGTTATGCTGATGACACTCAACTCATCTTCAGGCTTCCCTCAACCAACTCCTCGCCTTCTCTCATCTCTGATTGCCTAACTGCCATTCAGCATTGTTGTGTCACCAACTATCTCTGCCTGAATGCCAGCAAGATAGAGATCCTCCTCATCAGGACACTTTGACCCTCCTTTTCCCTCACTCTCTGGTCAGCCTCCCTTGGCCCTCCTCCTACCCCCACATGTGAGGACAAAAAAGTTGGCATCATCTTTGATTCTACGCTTTCCTTCTCTGCCCACAACTCTGATGTCTATAAAAAGTCAAACTTCCTACTGCACCTCCTCAGAGTTACTCTGCATGTCCACTCCTTGCCCCAGAAACTCACTGTCTCCCGAGCCCTGGTTCTCTCTAGGTTGGACTATTTTAACAGCCTCTTTCTAAATCTTCCTGCCTCTACTTTCCGACCTTTACAACTCATCCAGAACAGGATGCAAGACTTGTCCTTGGCCTCAAGCCCTGGTATTACATCTCTCGAGCCCTGAAATCTCTCCACTGGCTACCAGTGGACGCAAGGATTAAATTCAAAACCTTCTGCATTGTCCACAAAGCTTTCCCTCAGGGTCTGTAGTTTTTCAAAGAAACAAGCTGTGGGTAGATCTCTGTCTTCTGATGGGTCCTCCCTCTGGAACAGCCTCCCTGACACTTGAGGAGAACCATCTCTGGTTTCGGAAGCACCTCAAGACCTTCGTCTTTGCTTCTGCCTTCGCCCCTCCTCTCCCCTCCTGATCTTCTTTCTCTCAGAACCATGCACCTGGCCTACCCTCTGTCTTCTGGGCCCAGGTACATGCTCACCCTGCAACCCACCCGCACTGCCTCCGGGCAATCCCTGCCCTGGGGTCTGTATCTTTAACCAAACAGCCCCCCCCCTCTTTTTTCCTGAACTTATCAGACATACCCTGTCTGCTGCTTCAACCCAGCACTTGCCACTTGCTGGCTGCACTACCACTGTTTTGTTGCCTTTATTATTTATCATTTATTTATTTTATTATTTATCTTTTTTTGTTTGCTCAGCACTTTCCACTTCTCCCCACTCTCATACACTTTTCCCATTTCCTTCTCCCATGCACTTGCACATTCTCAATGTCACTGGACCTAGTAAGATTGCTGTTGTTTTGTTCTCTCTTGTTCCCCTCTCTTGCCTTGTCATGCTCTGAAACACTTGTGTATGAGCGCAATACAAATAAAATATGATATATCATATCATGTGTAAGGGGCATCTGCATCTTTGCTCTACTTCCCATACCCTTCTTCACAACACCTCTACTTTTCACCAATGCCATCCAGCCAGATCTATTCCTTAACCTGCCTGATGCCCATATACCTTCTACTTGGGGGGGTATTTTCGGCCACCTCTTCACCCCTCCCTTTGTCTTCACTCGTGTCCTCTGTGAATGTGCCAGCATCCCCTCCCACCACATATTCTCCCAACACCGTATTCTCCTCTCCCAAGACAATCCACCCACCTGGGCTGTTTTCCTTGTCAACCCCTGCACGTTTTATACCTTCAACGTCCATCATGAGCAATATTTCCCCTGATTTCCACTCTACTGATCCCGTTCTTATTGCACTTATATCCCTTCCTGTTTCTAGGGATGTATGTAACTGCAGGAGTTCCACTTACAAACCTGTCAACCTGTCCTGAAACTCTCTAGACTTGTACTCTGTCGATGCTGGTGTTTAAGGCGGGTGGGCATATGGAGGGGCGCGGTATCCTGTAATGTTGCTGACACTGCAGGGGATCCTACTGCAGCAGGAGGGGTATCTATCGCAGCTGGTACATAGCTTGAATTGTTGTACCCTTCTGTGGGCAATTCTCACTTCTCTGTCTCTCAGGGACGTCATTTAGGGGTTACCAGGGGTTGCAACTGCGAGCCCTGAGGTCTTCCTTGCTACCTCTAAAACAAAACATTTAAAAAAACATTTTTTTTTTTAAATGCACCCTTCTGTGCTGTTGACAGCGCCATGTGGCTCTTTGCTTCTGGAGTGACTGGCTTTCTTGTTCAGACCTCTTAAAAACAAACAAAAAAACAGGGATTCCACAAGTTTAACACTTTCAACAGTGACACTAAATAAGAAAGACTAGGAATAAAAAATAATTTGTCTTTCTGGAATTCTATACAATAATTGCTAAACTCATTAAAGGTTTATTTCAGGCACACTTCAGGGGGTGAGTCACTGATTAAGTCTATTCTTAAACACCTCAACTCAGCCTTTCATTTTTCTGAAGTCGATAAATGAGTACCAACACAGGTTTGGTGATATTGTATGTATATTTGTTCTATATAAAGCACTTAAATGTAAGTGCTATATAATAACACATCATTATCATTTGGCCATGGACGTCTCCTTGCATTAACAATACATATGGTGATCGATTCTTGTATGAAATGAATATCACATTATAGTGATATCGTAACCATATTATTCGTAATGTACTTAGGAACAAAGATATGTGATGCACCTTCCTGTTTTTTCAAGGGGTGAAGGTCGTTTTCCATCGCTTCCTGTGATATCACTTTGGGGTGGGGTCAAATGACAACACTTCTTGTGATGTCATCAGAGGTCAAGTGGCATGACTGGAGACTTTCACTTCCGCTACCCCTGACATTTTGGTAAATGACGTCCCTGCGGTCTCTGCACCTCCGTTCCACTACCTTGATCCTCTGTCAAAGATTGTGGATCTCTTTTCTCTTCTGTAACTTCTTCCTCTTATATTTCTCTAATGAAAATGTGGACATGTGTTCCAAAATGCTCTTGTTGTCCTCCAGTCTCTGCGATCCACTGCCTATGATACTTTTCCACCCTGTCACAATACAGTGTCAGGGCCTTATACAAGTGCTCTATTGGTGATCCTCCCCATGCTAGTGACATCTATCCCTTACCAGCCTCGCAAAGCCCCTCTAATGCGCTGTGCATGCTGCTGCTTACTTATAACAACAAAAACAAAACAATCAACCCCCACCCTTCTTTCTCATCCTTCCATATGCACACACGTTGCTCCAAGAGATCGGGCAGCACCACACCACACCGCGACTCACACAATTACTACCCCTTCTAGGTCTGCTTCATCACCCATCAAAACACTACTACCACAATCTAAACCAACGTGCTACGGTAACAATAGCTACTTGTTCTTATATGAGACCACTACTTTGTTTTCCAAGAACCTCCTTTAAATATTATTCTGCCTCATGGTACCAATTTCCGTCCCATTTTGAGGAGGGTATCCCTGCCTTCCCTTTGACTTACCTTATAATGCCTTACATCATAATACCTTGTCGAACCAATTGATTAAAAATACAAATAATCACCAGCAATAACCCTAACCTCATCCACGTCACACCAATTACCCCATTCTCCACGTAATCACACCAATCACACTTCCCCATACATCCGTCCCCTACTTGTTATCTCTTACAAGCGTCTACTCACATGTGCGTGCTCACCCAAACTCCTCCGTCACAGGGTTCTAACACCAGTTGCACTCTCCTTGAAGCCGCACCCCGCTTCAAAGAGCAGAGTGGACTTTTCTTAAAATGGCTCCTACTAGACCACTCGGAACACATGTTTTTTCGGGGCCAGTCGCTGTAGAGAGCAGCTCCTTCTGAAGAAGCAGCCTGGAAGCCTCTGCAGGCATGGGGGGTGCTGAGATCACTCGGGGTTACCAATTGAAAGAAGACCCTAAACAATCGCACCAGAGAGAATACAACCTGCTAGGGAAGAAAGGTCCAAGTCGATCTTGTAAGGATAACAAGTTTTATGTCATGCGCAGATGAGAGCAACAGCAAAGAACTCTTCTGCCAAGAACTTTCTGCCAAAGAAAGGTACAAGCAGAAACGTATAAAGCAAAACATTGTCATAATTGATGCAATACATATAGTAAACACCCGCGCGGCTGATTGGATGGACCCTATACAGGTGCTGCTTTTTTCCATATGGGATGGCAGTTTATTGGTCCCAGCTCAATCTGTCCGTCTTCCATCACGTGGGTGCTTCAGGGCTCATCTTCTTCTCATGTCGAAGGTCAGAAAACAAATTAATTACACTCCTACTATACAGCTTGATTATCACTCATACCGTGCACTTGGCAGGCTTCAAAACAGACACACAGGGGGTTCCAGGTAACTCTAACCTTTACCCGCACTTCCTCCGCGCCATCTGGATCCATGGTCTCCACCATAGTTTTGAACTATAATGTATCCTTCCCAGCAGCTCGCAATACAAATCACATGATTGTCGCTTCAATGATCCATCCTGTCCATCCTCTTTGAGCATTTCAGGACTTGTTACTTTGGTGTTGATGGTCAAAGGGCACCTAGTACACCTAGTATCATGGAATTCGAGGATCTTAGGGTTTAGTCAGTTATATGGGTACCTCGGGAATGAGCTGGCTCATGCTTTAGCCAAAGTGAGATAACATGCCCACCAGGGGCCAGCCTCAGATTGCGGCCTTGTAGGGCACATTTCTCTTGGGTGAAAGACTTATATTCTCAATACTTTCAAGAACAATGGACAAACAGCGTGGCAGGTGGAGGTGCATACTGTGCTCATGGGAGCTCGGGCATGACTGGAGATTTCCATTGCCTCATGGATTTAGGCCTAGTGCATGTAGTGCTGTCTTTACCATGTTTACTGTGCAAGCTTTTTCTTCTACCTAGGAATATTAATATCTACACAAAATAGCGATGCTACCCGCACCTTGGGCCACTCCATATGAATATACTATAATTGATGATGTTGGCATTGGGGTCCTGCTAGATGGGAACGCGCCCCTTCCACCGACACTCTCTCCCCCCTGGTTCATTACAGTGCCTCAAATACATATTGCCTTACTTTAAAGCACCTGGTGGGCGGGACTGCTTTCTTCCCAACACATGATATAATATGATATGATATGATCATTCATTTATAACGTGACTGTACAAGTGTTTCTAGGTGCAACAAGACAAGCAAGGGAGGACAGAAGGAGGACATAACAACAATATTACTAGGCCTTGTGTGATTCAGATCGCCCAAATGCAGGGCAGAGGGAGGGGGAGAGGTACCAGAGGTGCAGAGGGGGGGGTGGAGAGTTCAAAGTAACTAGTAAGTGCAAAGTAACTAGTAAGTACAGCCCGGAACTGGCTTGTAAGTGCAGAGAGTCAGGGTCACAGATACAGTCCCTTAAGTGGTTCGCAGACCCGGAGGCAGTGCAAAGGCAACTGGTTATGCAGGAGCCTGGTCCCGTAAGTTGAGTGGACAGTCAGTTAACCAGTATGTGCAGCAGACAGGGACATAAGCAAGGGAGAGGGAGGGAGAAAGCAGAAGCGAAAAGGAAGATCTTGAGTGGCTTCCGGAACCTTAGTTGGTCCTGCTCAAGTTTGAGAGAGGGAGGCCCCACTAGAGGACCGAGATCTATCCCCCACTCTCTACCTGGAGAAGCGTCTGACCTTCAGAGAGTTGGTGGACGAGGAGAGGGCTCGAGAAGGAAGATGCTTACGAAGAGTAATTTAGATGTAGTGTTGTCCCCGGACCCAGAAAGCTGTGTGGACGATGCAGAGGGTCTTGAACTTGATCCTTGCAGCCACAGGCAGCCAATGGAGAGATTTCAGGGCCAGAGAGATACGATCCCTGGGCGTGGGGCCAAGGACAAGTCTAGCAGTCCTGTTCTTTTTAGGGTTATAGAGGGCAAAGAGAAGAGGCAAGCAGCTTTAGAAAGAGGCTGTTGCAGTAGTCCAGCCTAGAGAGGACCAGGGCTCTGGAGGCTGCGAGCCTCTGGGTAAAGTGAGAAAAGGAAGAATACCTCTGAGGAGGTACAGTTGATAGTGTGACTTCTTAAAGATGTCATAGATGTGAGGTGAGAAGGAGAAGGTGGAGTATAAAATGACCCCAAGGTTCTTAGCCTCACTGGAAGGAGCAGGTAGCGGGACAGGGTGGGCGGGCAGAGTGAGAGAGGGAAGGCAGGTGCAGGAGTTCCAATGAGGAGGATCTCAGTCTTACCGCTATTGAGGCAGAGATCACTGGAGGCACACCATTCCTGTATTGCAGTCAGGAAGTCTCTTATGAGAGAATGGGCAGCTGAGGCTGACGGGAGCCTGAAGGAGAGCTGTGTGTCATCCACATAACACTTAAAGTTAGAGCAGAAGGTAGAGATGTGGTGGGCCAGAGGTGTCAGGTAGTGGTTAAATTTCCAGGGAGAGAGGTTAGACCCCTGGGGAATACCACAATAAGAGAGAGAGATAGAAGACATGAAAGACCCAGGTTGGACCTGGGAGGGTCAGTCAGTGAGAAAGGAGGTCAACCAGGCAAGGGCCTGACCAGAGATACCCAGGTTGTCTCGGAGATGATTGAGCAGGATGGTATGGTTGCCTGTGTTTCTAAATCAGAGGATAGATAAAGGAGAATGAGGAAAGAAAGAAGGTTAGAGTCAAGATTAGAGAGCAAGTCTACACAGGTGTTCAGGAGAGCAGTCTCCATGCTCCTGGCTACTCTGAAGCCAGACTGGTGGTCCTGGAGACAACCAACAGATTCCTTATGTAGATTAAGCTGGGAGATGGCCAGCTTTTGCTGGAGTTTGCCCAGGAAAGGAGTGATGGAGATTGGGTGATAGTTTACCAGAGAGGAAGGATCAGTAGATGGCTTCTTAACAAAGGGGTGCACAAGGGAGTGCTTAAGGAGGAAGTGTTGGGTTTGACTGTCAAACGAGTGATTGCAGAAATCAGCCAAGGCAGGGGCAAAGGGGTTGATGTGATCCTAAATTGTTCTGGAGGAGCAGGGAAGCACCTTCGTTGACAAGACTTTCATAGGCCAGACTTTTCGAGAAACATTGTTGGGAGTGAACAGGGGGAAGGAGGAGAAAGGGAGAGGCACCTGGAATGATAGAGGGAAAGGAAGAGGAGGTAGAGGAAGAGAGCGTGGACAGGATGTCCTGAGTTTTAGTGGTGAAATGAGATGCCAATTCT
This sequence comes from Ambystoma mexicanum, assembly GCF_040938575.1. Taxonomy (NCBI): domain Eukaryota; kingdom Metazoa; phylum Chordata; class Amphibia; order Caudata; family Ambystomatidae; genus Ambystoma; species Ambystoma mexicanum. Next base: position 201,179,666 of record NC_090921.1, on the reverse strand, counting down.
TTGCAGATTTTGAAAAGTTCGACCGAGTTGTTAGATGCTGCCGAGACGTGGACTTGGATGTAGGTTCTCTTCTTAGAGAGGGTAGGGAGTCTGTATTGTTTTTGGAGCAGGTGGCAGGTCAGTTTGTCAGAGGATGTGCTTGATGCCCTCCACTTCCTCTCTGCCACCCTCGACTTGTGCTACCAATAGTTGCACTTGGAGGATGTGGACTTCAAACAGATCCTCATGACAGGGGCAAGGTCATCAACAGTGCTAGAGATAGAGCGATGAAGGTTGGAAAGGGCTGTTTCAGAGTGTGAGGCAGCCAAAGGTGTAGGGTAGGAGAGAAAGGAGTGACAAATGCCTCCACTGACATAGGCTTCATGGGCCGGTTGACCGGGATTGTGAGTTGCAGTGCTGGGGATGGCTTAGCCTGGGGGGCAGAGAGCGACAGGTGAGAAGAGAGAAACATGTGGTCAGCCCAAGAGAGAGGAGGGGTGAGAGGGTTGGAGACAGTGAGGTCTGAGGAGATCAAAACATCCATCCAACATTGTGTGCATTGCAGAGTGATTTGGGACAGAGGGTAGAATAGAGAGAGAGAGTGAGAGAAGGAGAGAGAGAGAGAGAGAGAGAGAGAGAGAGGGAGACAAAGAGAGAAAGAGAGAGAGAGAGAGAGAGAGAAAGAAAGAGAGAGAGAGAGCTAGAGAGAGAGAGAGAGAGAGAGAGAGAGAGAGAGAGAGAGAGAGAGAGAGTCACAGAGGTCGCGAAAGAGCCCAAGAAGGGTGTAATAGCATCCAGTGGATGTTAAGGTCTCAGAGGAGGAGAAGTTGACATGTAGAGGCAAGGAGGGAGGAGGAGAGGTCAGCCCACTCAGAGAGAAAATGGGGGACTGTTAGGGATAATTCTCCAGGATGGCTAATTTCCCTTACCTGTTGAGTCCCTCAGCAGCTTTGCTGGATTTCTAGGGTTTAATCTTTTTTTACCTGGTAAGAGTGTGATCCTTTTTTCCCACTCATGGTCATGGGTTATGGAGTTCCTATTGTTAAATAGGAACTCCCGTCCCCTGCACACCAATTGGTGTTGGAAATCAAAATTCCAAACAATATTTAAATAGCTTCAGTAATTCAAATCAATTTTGTCTTTAGGTAACCAATTTTTGTTGTGACAATTGTTTGAAAAAATGTTCAGGATACATACAATCAAGAATGTTTTTAATCAAGAATACAAATGAGAGTTCAATTCACTCAATAGTATCAAATTATATTAATCATGAGCTCTACGCGTTTCGAGAGCCAACCTCTCTTCTTCAGGAGCATACATCATATTTTTCACAGAATAATTTCAATGAAAATACTTAAAAAAAAATGTTTAGTTTCTTTTGACAAAGGAATTTTTTGACCAAGACATTTTTGGGGGAATTCAATGGCTGCCTATTTTACATTCAATATAGACATAATTGCATTTTTCAACTAAAATTTCTTGTGTGTCAAAAAGATCATTTGACTGTGGGGTAATGGAAACATCATCTCGTGGAACAAATCTGTGGATAATATTAATAAATAGTATTGGTTTTGTATAACTCAGTGGAAGTTCTATTGTTAGTCAGGTAAGATGTTGTAAGTACCTGTATGCTGATGCAGCATGTAATGAGGGAGTTCAAATATCCAGACGCTTGGTTGTGCAAAATCTTGTCCTATAGAGGTAAATAAGTTAAATATGTATGTTTCTCTTATATGCTATGAGTTAGGCTCAACATATTCTAACCATTTATATAAATCGACTTGTCTAGAGCCTCACCTATTCGCAGGTGTGCTTTATCTGGTACCGTCAATGTTCTTCTCGTGTCTGTATCTGTTCTTTCATTAGATTTTATATCGCGTTGCCAAGTATCTGGAATCACTTATCTTTTTGTATTCGATTTTCTAAGGAATGACAATATGTGTCAGTCAGTGATAATTTCTAAATGTTATTCGCTATCTTGTGAATGTTGTATGAGCGAAGTTTATCTCTGCTCCTGCGTGCACTAGCCGTTGGTGCTTCTTTCCAATTCCCGTCAGTGGAAAACAATTCATTCGCACATGGTTCCTAAAGTAGTCATGAGATGTGATCACATGTCTACATGAATTGTGGGAATGGTAGTTTCTCTATGTGAAATGTCGCGCGGTAGTCACCTCAGTAGTTCCTAAAATAGTTATGTGATGTTAATCACATGGTTACACAGGGTTATGGGAATCGTAGTTTCAATTCTGTTGAATGGTCAAGTGATATTATTCATTCGACTACACACAATTTAATATGTTGCTTTGTAGCTTAATTAAGATGAGTCACGTGATCTGAATCGGGTTACTACACAGGATTCTGGGAAACGTAGTGCCTCTCATTGTGAGGGCTAATTTGTTACATTTAGGTGTTCTTTCCATTATCCCATAGTCAAAACAACATAATTCAAATTGTTCTAATATAGTTCTCGCTAGGATCTCTGTTTATATATCCACATTTCACCAGTTTTGAACAGTTCTAAGTATGTAAAGGTCTATGCATATTGGCATGTTTTTTGGCTCCAAGTATTTTGTAAAATCAACAAAATTACCTCTTACCCAAAAATAGGTGTGCAGTCTCTCTCGCATATGTTCCATGGGCTATGGAGTCTCACCCACTCCATGGGCATCATCTTTTTACTGTGTGTCACACAGCACCTTCAGTGCAGTGACACAGGATTGTCTTTTCCGACTTCCCACTTTAAACTAAATTTTTTGGGACTGACTACTGTCTCCCAGAACATGTAAAGTTGCCATTGACTTTACTAGTCTTTTTAAATGTACAGACCCAGTACAACCTATCTTTCTATAGAGTACTGGAGGGGTTAATAGTTATCCCCTTTTGTCTGATTTTCATGGGACATTTTTATGTTCCCCTTTCTCTATCATTTGGCTGGTGGCAGTGGTATCTACTATTTTCATTCTACCGCAAGCTATGAAAATAGCCTCGGTAACCAGTGCTTAATTTGTAAAAAAATAAGTGCCAGTGCCCAAAAAATGTTGGCCACATAATGCCGGGCGCAGCGCCATCCTCAGTGCGGGCGCGCCGGCCACGCCAGTTCAGTGCTAAACCTACCTAGATCGGCCCACCACCAGCCCATGACACTGCTGCTTCTCCATGTCACATGTTTGGCGCTGCAGCAACTGCTGGCACAGGCTAGTAGTGGGATGGATGGGGAAGAGCACACATGGGTTGAGAAAGTATAATGCTTTAAAGTGAAAAACACTTGTTATGTTAGGTGTAGTGGTTCCAGCATTCCGGAAAACCCAGAGGCAAAAGAGTGCATTTGAACAAACTTCTAAGTTTTAGACCACAAATGTTAGACGTCTGGACCATACTTGCTGTCCTCGAAGTGATAATGCATTTGATAAGATTGTTGCAAACCTGTGGATGTTATCTTATTTGTCAATTTTGTAGAATGAGCCCCCACCGCCCGGCCCACTCCCTCCCACCGCCCTGTTTCCCAGATGGCTCTGAGTGAAGCTGAGTTGCAATCATTGTCCCGGGACTCAGGATAGCTCAGCAGCAATGTGCTCGAATGGAAGCAAGACGACACAAAGCAACACAGGTTCATTCCCCGACTCCTCGCTTAGAAACCTCTGGTTATTAAGCACTTTATAAATACGCAACTAAGACATGCTCCTCCTGTAACTGCGCCTCGATGCCCCTGGGCTGTGTGAATGCTTTAAAAATACAAATGAATTAAAAAGCATTCTGTTTCAGTCACTTTTGCACTGTATTTGTCTCTACCCCTTCTGCCCCATCTGATAGTCTGTTAAAGTACACCAATTATTGTTAACCAGTTACCTCAGGAAGAGCACACTGCCCTCAGCCCGTTCCTCAGTCACCTCATCCAGGTGTTTTGTGTAATCAATTTACTCTCAAGCCCTAATCAGTCATCACATCTCATAAATGCATCCCCCTTCACCCTTCCTTCAAGCATGAGCATAGTGTTGTATAACTTGGGAAAAGTCATTTCTGCAAGACATTTTGTGAAATCAACGTCCTGTGCTACTTCTGCTTTAAGGCCTCTTTCCAGCGAGCCAGAGGTGAATGCATTTTCGGAAATCACCTTCCCACTGACATGCTCTTGACATACTTCACTAAACTGCAGGGTGTAACAGACACCCACCTCTATCTGAGGATTCCTATCTGAGGATTGCATGTGCTCTCATTCGGAGCACATGCTCGGAGCGTATTGTACCCAGGTTAAGGGGCCACGTCTGGTGTATAAACCACCCATCAGGATAGAAAACATGCGCTGGAATTATGTAAAAAAAAATGACAGCAAAAGACGATTGAGAATTATACACGAATACTCAACTAGTGCTTTTATTTATGACGACAGATTAGTGGGTACGTGCACCATGTTTATCCCCCTCTAGTTTCCATGTGTGTATCTTTGCCTGAAATGGCATTTTAGAAGTTTGTCTTTGCATGGGCTTTTCTTGCGAAGTGCAGCCGGTTCGGTTTCGGCCCAATACGTACACCATTCCGGACCGGGTCCCCTCGCTGAAGCTCGTTTGTGAACTAATGAGGCCGATAACCTTAAAAGGAAGAAAGGAAACAACCAGGCAGAAATTCACAGTTCATGTTTCGCTTAGATGAATGCTGTCCAGGGTCAGACTGGGGCATACAATTGTCTCGAGTGGGGCTCGGCACCAATGAAAAAGTGGGCAAAATTGGAAACGACAATTCATTCCTTTTGTGACAGACTAGTGGGACCATGCAGTCGCCCGTGCCCCGCCTGGTCCTGGGCCTTGCCCTGCCTTGCCTCAATCCCGTAGGCTACCTTCCGTGGGGCCGGCACCGCCACGGCCATGCTGAGCCTGATGACAAAAATAGGCGCACGGTGCAACGACCCCACGGAAGGTAAGATTTTAAAAGAAAAAACGTAAATTTGGACGGCTGCGGCCCATCACTTTTGAAGTGATGGGCCATAGCAGCCACTCAAAATAAGTTATTTCTTTTAAAAGCTACCTTCCGCAGGTCGGGCCCCAGCCACCGGCCCCACTGAAGGCCAGGTTTTCAAAGAAAAAAGTAAAAACGTACTTTTGGGCACAATCCACGGGCCCGGCTGCCTGCGGCAGAGTCATCCGACTCAGTTTGCGGCAGCCGGCAACCCCATGTCACAGAAATTGGCCCTGGCCTGGCACTAACTGCAGTCAGCAGCACACTGCACACAGGTCACACAGACAGAAGCCCGGGCGCGGACGGGCCCCTAGTGGGGTCCTGAATCCTGGGCAGTCAGGACACCACCAGGGGACCGTGCCGCCACCCGGGCCCCAACCTGGGCCTTGCCTGATCACTTGACTGTGACAGGCTCAGGCTGCACCGCACGCAACAACAAGTGCTTGCTTTGCTGGCTGGGACTTGGTCTCCTGTCGGTGCCTCAGGGAGGGGCGGGCCGGGTGCGCACACTTGCACCCGCACAAATGAAAAAGCAGGCAGAGTGGGCCCCAGTAAGCAACTCGGCCGCACCACGCAGGGCAGGCTCTCTCTCTCACAAGTCAGGACCGACGACGCCACGCCTCAACACCTTCACTTCACAGTAACTTGTGAAATGAAGGTGGCGCTGCGCTGCCTCCTGTGGCAACAACAACACGTCACCATGTAATTTCACTGGCTCAGAAGAACAGCCAATGAAAACTGCACATTCTCTGTTACTATACAGAATGTATCAAATACTCCATAGTAACAACAGAATGGTAGCTTTCATTGGCTGTTGTTTGTAACAGTCTGTTGTTCATTGCTATTGCTGGCCCCGCCCAGGCCCTGCCAGCCATCGCCTACAAGCACGAGAGATTGATATCAGAATGACAACTCCCAATGATTTATAATAGAAGCAGAGCGAAGTGGAAGAACAAACAATGCAATTGCACGTGCGCTGGCCCAGCATGAGTTCCGGTGCCCAAAAAAATGTGCCGGTGTTGGCCACCGGCAACCACCCCCACAAATTAAGCACTGTCGGTAACGTTAGAGGCTATGGTAAGCCTCAAACTCTAACCCGCAGGACACCTTTTATTTTTATTTGGTTCTGGTTGGGTTTATTAGCCATTTCTTTTTCTAAAGGGCTTTCTCGTGTTTTACTCTACGCGCCAAACCAGGTTTGGTTCCTTTGTTCGCCGTCATTTGGCGGGCTTCTGCACAGAAGCCCTCATTAGGCACCTGAGTATCTAGGTGGACAGGATGTGAGGGAGGGGTTTGAGGCCCCCTGACAGGATCTCCTTGGAGACCCAAGTCACACTCTAGTTTGATTGGCTAGGTGACTGTCCTGCCAAGAAAGCCACCCTGCTGTGTGATTGACAGCCAGGATGTGTGAATGGGGGATTTGGTGCATAAAGCTGAAGGAAGACGACTGCTGCAACTACTGGATATCCCGGTGAAGCCCTGCTGCAGGTCTGCATCACCCGAAACTTCGGTGACAGAGAAGATCTGCAAGGAATCTTCTTCCCTTGAGCTTGCCAAACGCCGGCCTCCCTCTCCTGGGCGAATTTGCTGTGCATCGCTGCAGTGAACCGGATAGCCAGGAGGAATGGAACCAGTTTGGGTTTTGAGGATCGCACCTTTCATTTGATGTTTTGCTCCACTGCTCGCTTCTTCCCTGGGCAGTGCAGGACCCTCCAGGTGCCCTCCTTCTTGTCACCACGACAGTCACTTCAGGAACCTTGAGCCTGCAGGAACTACCAGGAACAACTGCCTCAGCTACCGCATTCTTCTCCATTTAAGGTACTGTGCAAATCCGGTCGTTAGTTCGGTCTGGCCGCGGTGAAAGTGCTCGAAATCTTTCGCCTCTCCGAAGGCTTGTCCTTCTCTTCTCCTTTGAATAACTTTTCATCCGACTAACTTCGTTTTGAACTCTTGGCAAATACTTAACCGTGAACTACTCTGAACTGTGTGATCCTCTGCAAAGACTCTGTACCATTAACATTGGCCCAGGCCTATTGATTTGAATCCTAGTTGTAATAGCATTTTCTAGATTGCCCTGCCTATAACTTGTTGGTTTTTTTGATTTTGGGTAACCTTGTCTTTTCCTCCCTTTTAAATTGCTGGAGTGCCATTTTGCTCACACTTAATTTTGAGCTTAACTTGTCCAGAATTGATTGTGTGTTGTGTAATATATTAAGACTGATTTTCTGCTGCTTTATGACAGTTAACTGTTTTATAATTGATGGTGTAAATACATGTATATTCTTTTACTCAGAAACCTTGAATCTGTGTTTGTTTGAACCATAGTAATTTTTGTCCTTTGTGTAACCTCTTGTACTGCTCACATTACTCTTGAGATAAGTCTGGCTGCTCAGCCATCACTACCACTTTACTGTGTAGTACAGGCGTGTACCAAAGGTGAAATTGTACTTACACTTGTAGTCTTAATTGTATGTGGTGTTCTCAAAGGGTACTGCATTTGATTCTGCCTAATAGGGACCTGGCCAGGTGACCTGTAGATGGCGGCCACAGTGAGAGAGAGGCAGGGAGAGATAGAGAGCCTGAAGACCAGGCATTCAAAGGAGAAGTACTCTTGCATAGGAATGACAGAAGCAGGGACCCACTCGTGGAAGATCAAGGCTTCTCCCCCTTCAGGATAGTTGGTTCTGGGTTCGGAAAGGATCTTGTAGCCATCAGGGAAGAGAGTGTCAACACTCGTGACAGGGTTGGCCCTGAACCAAGTCTTTGTTGACCGAGTACATCCAAATCAAGCTCTTCCAGGAGACGGCAGAATTCCGAGGATTGTTTGCCAATGGAGTGAGAGTTAAGAGTAGCAACTTGGAACAGATTGTCACCTTTGAAAGACTTATGTGGAGGGGTACAGGCATGATATAAACCCTGCGGAAGTGTTAGAGGTGCCGGAGAATGGGCAGAGGAGGAAGGAGGAGGTGGAAGGGTAGTCAGAGAGGAAGAAGCGAGTACCAGAGAGGTGGTGGAAGGAGGAGAAAGCATGGCAGCCAGAGAAGCAGGGTAGTGTTCCCAAGAGGTGTTGGAGGGAGGAGAAGGCAGAGCAACCAGAGAAGCAACAGCGGGTGCCAGGGAGGTGGCGGAGGAAGGAGGCGGCAAAGGAGCTAGAAAGGGGTAGATAGGAGTAGCAAGTGAAGAAAGGAAATTGATAAGACACAGGAAGCATCTATCGAAGAGGAGGTGAATGGCGTGAGGGCCCTGGACCAAGAGGGTACCATTATTTAAGCGTGGATGGAGAGAACAGTGCATGCAACAAAAATACACCACAATGGAACTCAAGGCATGAGAATGCAAGTACAGTACACAATACTGTACACAATACACAGTTGGAGGTCAAAAAGGGGCCCTAGAGGGGAAGGAGAGAAATGCAAGCAGTGCAGAATGTAAACAATACAATACTTACCCAATTAAAGCAAAACACTTGTAGTCCAAAAAAAACATAAAGTAAGAGGAATGCATGCACTGCAATGGAAAGACAGTACAGTAGTGAAATGCAAAACAGTGGACTGAACAGTACAATGGGCACAGGGCGTAAGGGCGTAGGATGCAGGGCACAGGCAGGGCACAATGCCTGGACGTGGCTCAGGGGAGCCTGAAGAGGAGGGAAAGCGTAAGGGTAGTATGTGGTGCAACTCTGAGAAGAATGAGCAAGGCTGGGGGGGCAGGGAAAGCTGCGTGGGAGCAGCGCTAGGACAGGTTGCACAGGGAGCAGTGCAGAGAGTTAATGCATGGGGTGCAGCACTGAGGGGTATGCGTCGGCCACGGGATTGGGGAAAGTTGCATGGGAGAAGCAATGGGACAAGTTGCGAGGGGAGCAACGCAGGGAGTTAACGCCTGGGGAGCAACGCAGAGAGGGATGCGCTAGGCATGGGGAGAGGGGATAGTTCTGTGGGAGCAGAGCTGGGACAAGTCACATGGGGAGCAGTGCAGAGAATTAATGCATGGGGTGCAGCGCTGAGAGGGATGCGTAGGCCTGGTTTGGCGGGGAAAGTTGTGTGGGAGTAGCACTGGGACAAGTTGCGAGGGAGCAACACAGAGAGGAAAGCGCTAGGTCAGGGAAGTGGGGAACGTTGCGTGGGAGCAGCACTGGAACAAGTTGCGTGGGGAGCAATGTGGAGAGTTAATGCTTGGGAGCAGTGCTGAGAGGGATGCACAGGCCGAGGAGCGGGGACAGGTTATGTGGGGATGCAGGCATGAAGACAGGGGGGCTGGTCCTAAGTCGAGCGGGAATGCATGTGGCATGGAAGGCAGGGGGAGCAGAGTCTAGGTTGCGAACGGAGGCGTGCGGGGGAGGGGAGAAGAGTGGAACAATTGAGAGGGAGAACAAGGTGTGTGCAAAAGGGAGAATGGGACAGATGCGATAGGTCAGGGGTTTGCGTGGAGTGTAGCAATGCTACTCACCCTACACGCAACTTCATACCTTGCCATCACAGATGGAGGGTGAAAACGACCCCGCTCACAATCTGCACCACAACCCCATGTCCACCAAACACCTGCGTCACTCAACACCTCAATTACACCATCCTCTTCTTGATGCCTAGTACATATTCAGTTACACGGATTGGCTTTAAGGGTGGAGCACTCTCCAATCCTTTGATCAGAGCCAAAGATCCTCTGACAGGATGACTGTAGAGGAGCTCAATGGGACTGAGACCCACTCCAGCTTCACACACCTATCTATAAGCAAAGAGAAGGCATTGCAGTAGAAGATCCAAATTTATTCTATGGGGTTTTTCTAAGGCATCTATCATGCTCTTCATTGTTTGATTGAACCTCTCTAACAACCCATTTGTTTGAGGGTGGTAGGCAGTTGAGAACTTGCAAGTAACTCCACAGTTATTCCACATGACCTGCATGTAGTGGGACATAAAATGTGACTTCCTTAGGAAAACCTACCCTGGTCTTAATAGGTATGGCCTCAGGGTATCGAGTAGCATGGTCAACTGCAACCAGTATACACTGGTTGCCTAAGGAGGTTGGAGGGTCTAGGGGACCAACAATGTAAATCCCCACCTTTCAAAAGGAATTCCCACAACTGGGAGGCTCACTGAGGGAGTCATATTCTTGGTGCCATATTTACAAGATAGCTGACTAGGGTGGTAGCTTCTATAATGTTTGTCCACATTTGCACCCATCTTGGGCCAGTAAAAGTATAATGGAGCCTCTCCTTGGTCTTCTTGGAACGCAAGTGACCAGCCAGGGGGATCTCATGTGCTAGTTGCAGAAACCTTTGTCTTATCTTTTGGGTTACTACAAGTCTCCTGAAGTACTCTGGAGTAGACCCCAAAGGCTCACTGTAGAGAAGTCCATCCTCCCAGTAGAGTCTATACTTCCCTGGCTCTTGCCCTTCCAGCTGGGAAGCTGTCTGCTGATGCAAACCTTCTAGAGAGGCACACTCTCTGTCCTCTGCTGAAGTCTGCCCTAGAGAGTCCACCTTCTGCATGTAAAGTCTGCAGCTCAGGATGGTCTCTAGGATTCAGACCTTTCAAGCAGGTAAGGATCTCCTCCAACTCTGTTTCACCAGAAGCTGGTTCATCAGTAGTCTCTTCAACCACCCACTCAGCCTAAACTGGAGGTTGGGTCACTGGGGTGACCTGGGACTTTCCTCTGTGTGAAGTCTGTTTCTTTAGAGCAGGTTTGGGCTTGATGATCTTTTTTCTTTCCTGAGACCCTGGATCTCTCCTTAGTCTCTTTCTTCTTAAGAGAAGTGGAACGTTGGCCTGCCTGTTGATTAGAGATACTGGTTTGCACCTTGATCTCAAACTGAGAGTCTGTCAAGGTTGCCTCTCTAGCCAATCTTGTCAGATCCGGTTTCATTTTACTGGGAGGCCGTGGTGTACTGCAGACAAATCCATGAGTCTTCAGATCCTCTTCCAATAGGACTCGTCCAGGCACTTCAGATTGCTCACTAACACAAATTCTTACAGTCATGTTATTACACTCAAGGAGGGCTGGAAAAATGGGGACCATCCACCACTGTAAAGACCCAGGGTCTCTAATGGCAGGAGTCAACTGGTCATCTACAAATACACTGTCCTTGTAATATTCTTTGGTGTTGTCAGGGATGGAATTATATACATCAATAATCTGCTGTTCCCACAGACCCAACCACACTCAAGAAACCCTAGCTTGAACTCCAATGGGTTCTTGAGCTAAAGTGAAAGTGAGAACCTCTCATTGGAGTTTCTCCCTCATGGATGAAGGCTAAGGAGACAGATTGGATCCCTGAAGGTGTACCCTTGCATCTGGGATCCCCTTTCATATGGTTACCCAACCCACAAACCACACATTTACCAATGTTATTTTGGAATGGGGGTTTCTGGTAACCCCCCTCTGGTTTGGCCCCAGAGGTTTCACTAGACCTATATGGTTTCCCTTGTAATGTACCCTTACTAGGCCTTGTGTCATTCAGATAGCCCAAGTGCGGGGGGAGGTAGAGTGCCAGTGGGGAGGGGGGAGTTAGAGTTCAAGGTAACTAATAAGTGCAAGGTAACTAGTAACCTTCTAGTGTGTGGTCCTCTTGGATGGTGGAGGTTTAGCACTGGCTTTACCCTCTTTCCTGTGCTTCTTCCCTTCTTCCTGTTTATGAGATGCCCCGAGATCCTTTTGAGTGGTCCTGTAGACTACCCAGAAGTCAACAGCTAGTGCTAGCTTCTTGGGAGTCATTTCTTTTGAGTTGCCAGGTGCTGTCTCAGTTCTGGGGAGCAGGCATCAAAAATAGATGTCTCATTCTTTCAAAAGAGCTCATCATGTAACCCTTTATCAACCTATCTAAGTTCGCCAGGCATTCACACACCCAGATAGCCCAAAGAGTCCCATCCCTTTTCTTATGGTCTCTGAACCTTTTCTGTTATTGGGAATGAGGCATAGGGCCTCATGAGGTGTCTAGCAGTATGCCAGCTGTAATACCGCTGGGATACCACCAGAACAAATATCGTTACCACTACTCGGTCTGATGCTATTAACGCAGAATCACGAGTAGCAGTACATCGGTAAGTTCCCATTACCCATTGAGCCCATTGGACCCAATAGGGTTTGGGGGCACTAATACCGCCAGTGGTGATTGTGACAGCTGTAGTAGTGCCAAAAACAGCTCAAAAACAGGGGGTAATGGACCATTTTTAACTCCAGAAAAATGCTGGAGGTAAAACTCCCACTTACCGCCCAACTCATGTGTGAGCGTTAATAGCGTTACCGCCGCATTTAGGGGCTATGGCCCAACTCATGATGAGGCCTATAGTGTTTTCTGTCTTTAGCATTCAACTCCGTAACTGCATCACAGCCAATCTGGGGGAGCCTAGACATAACCAATGGAACTAAATCATTCCCACTCAAATCTTGCAAACTACAATTAAACTTTCTAGTACCTAACGAATCCAACACATCGAGTTTTAGATCATACACACTCACCATCTCCCGCGGAAGGTGAGGTTTCTTGAGACCATCAGTCTAAGAAGACCCTGTACAGGAAGTATAGTCATGTGACATTTTTTTCATCTCATATTCATGTTGCATTTCCCTTTCCCTGTGCCTTCTCTCATTCTTTGTCCTCAGACTGAAGGGTCAGTTTCCTGAATTCAAGTTCAATTTTCATTTTTGCAAGAGATAGATAATCTGGGTTTATATTGTGACCGAGCGTTGTTAAGGTAGGAGGTAACTGATGTACAGGCACAACCTTTGAGGGGGCTTGGCAGACCCTTGAGGACTCTCTCCACCTTCAGATCGATTAGGCAGGTTACAACTAACCTCTAAACTTTCCTCCTCAGAATTCTCTTCCATATCAATGTTGGGAAAAGGAGTTTCAGGCCTACTTCCAGGATTTTGGTGATTTAACAACCTTTGAATTAAATTATTTCTTATTCCCGTATAACTCAGGCTTCTTACTTCATATAATTCTTTCAGTACTTCTACTGTAAGGAGTGTAAGAGCCTGTTCACTAAAATTATCCATTTCAATTTGTTATAAGTTACTTTTCTTTAGTAGAGCTAGCCTTGTGGATGAATTTATTGGACAAAAGTATAACCAATAGTCAATGTAATCCCATCTACACCAATCTCACTGCTGCCACCAGTGCTAGGTACATTTTTATGAAGTCCAACTGTTGTTAGACTTTATAAGACTTATCTCTTGGTAGTAGGGACCCAGCTCTTAGTATAGGCCTGTACTACACAAGTCGGTAGAGTAGCTGAGAAGCCAGGCTTATTTTAAGGGGGAATTTATGAGCTGTAGAGCAGTACAAAGAAATCAGTACATACATGAATCCAAGAAAATACTGCTCACTTAAAGTTATATCAAAATATATTTATTTATATATACACAAGGCACACAAGCAAATCTAAAATGCAGAAACTAACAATAACATTGAATTAGAAATGGAATCAGATTATAAAAGTAACAATAATGCAGGTGAGTAAATGTTCATATACTTTTCATATCCAACACACAGAATGACTGCAATAAAGGTCAGTAAAAGCACATATATGTATATATGAGTTTGGAGGGAAATAAAGGGTAGAACACAGCTAGCAACTGTTAAATTACAAGTGCTCTCTCCCAGAGTGATTAAATTACAAGTGCAGTCTGTTCCCTAGCTAAAAAGTATTCACAATTAAAGTCTATGGAGGAGTCAGCATTGCCAAAGCCAGTAGGATCAAGAGGGAGCCTTCCTGATAGCACACAAAGATGTCAGGCCTGCACAGTGGGGTTGAGGTCAAATCCCAATTGAAGAAAAAAACACTTCCCTAGCAAGGAAGCATCAAAAATGACTTAAGTAAATAAACACAAGCCCCACAATACCTAAAGATTGAAGTTGAAAATGCAGCTGTTCGCCTTCTGGATGCACTGATGAAGACCCTGATTCCTGCTCCTTGGTCCGGGTGAAAATAAGGGAGGACCGTTGGTGGGCTTCACAGAAGCACTCAAGAGCAGCGGTCAGCAGCAGAGAATTCAGCTCACTCTGGCAGCTCTTTGTGTTTCTGGCATCTTTTTCTTAGTGCCAAGAAGAAACAAATGTCACTGGATGGATTCTCTTCTACTACTTGGACCTGAACTCTTGTGAGGGGAGGTTTGGTAAAGAATTTCTACCTCTTGAGATCCACATGGATGCCTACAAAGTTTCAGCCAGATTAGATCTTCACAAGATGATGCACTTGCAATGGTACAGATACCCCAGGTATTGTTGTACTGCAGCCCAGCAAAGTAGCATGACATCGAGGGATGGCACAAAATGAAGAAGTTCTTGAGGCTAGTTGGTCTCACTAGCCCAAAGGAAGAAGTAGTTCTTGGCGGAGCTATGCTGTCCAGATAAATATAGGGGCAGCACTGATGTAGGGCTTCACTGGCGTGTCTGAGGCTGTTGAAGGTGCTTCTGGCCTCTCCCCTCATCTTCTGCTTTGGATTCCTTGTTACAGTGGTCGCCTATGCCTGTAGTCCAGAAATCCTTGCCTCATATACTGAAACCCATTCATTCACTCCCATGGAGCTGTCAATCACCTGGAGGTTGACTGTCGTCCAGGACAGCCATCTGCTCAGTTAGAACTGGTTTCAGCCTAGCACACCTACAGACAAAGGACAGGCAAGCTTCTGTAACCTCCTTCACTCCCTGCCTTCCCAGACACACTGGAGCCTGGGCTGGCTTCAGGGCTGAAGGCCGCCAAACACAAAACTCCCAAATAACTCACATCTACTTTACACGATAGAAGAAGAGCCCAGAAGGAACTGACAAATTAAAAATGGTTAGTAACCTGCACAAAAGGTAGTAAAAAGTAACCACTACCACCATCCATTTAAGTTAGTCATTGTAACAAAAAGTTACATGACTAGTGGTAGAAGGAGTTACATTGTAATCCCTGAGCACCCCACATAAGGTTATGTATGCTGGACCCACAAAAGAAATGTAAGTAAGATAAAAGTTATCTTACTGCTCTTGTATACTGTAGTTCTCACAAGATAATGTATAAAAACATGAAGAGAAGTCCAAGGGACTCCTCAGGGACAGTGCAGAGAGGGTGCCGGGAGTCACAAAGCGAAAAGCAGATGCCAATATTAAATATATGACATTTATCAAACTCTATGAAACAGTAAGAATAATAATCCCAGCCAGAGAAAAAGAATGGAAGAGTGCTAAAAAGTTCCACTCACTCAGGAGATTAAAATCAAAAAAGTCCAGACCCAGCAAAATTGCTGGAGGTCTCTCATGTTAAAGGGAATTAGCAATGAAGCAGAAAATTCTCCCTAACACAAGTGCATTAGTATTCCTACTTGTTGTTCCATTTTTGGCTCGCAGCAAGTACCATACACTGACACTCCGGCAGAACATCAAAGCAATAAGAAACATAACAAGAGTACATATTCAACTCGGTAAAAAACGCTCAAGGCAAGAGCTTCACGAGTGAGTTTCTTTTCAACCAAAATCTGCTGTACAAATATTTGGCTACTGCAAACACAATAGGGGGATAATCTGCCCTTCAGCAGAGGGACATTTCTTTGCTGAACAACCTCAGGTACATTTGTATTTGTATTTATTTATTGTTTTAAAACACAGCCGAGCCCTGGGGCAACTGGGTGCTGAGACTTACTTGTTACACATGGCATGCATGAATATACAGACAGTTAAGCAAGTTACATGGGTATTACGGTACCAGCACAAGCAATGGGCGGTGTCGATCAGAGAATAGGTGGAGTAAGCCAGGATCAATAAGCAAAGTATATTGTTGACGTAAATGGTATAAAGTTGCAGAAAGCATTAGGCAATTTAACAACAAAAGGAAAATGTACAAGTTCAGCATATATACAGCAGATATACATCCTTCTATAAGGAAGGTACAAGGTGAATGCAAACAGAAAATGTTCAATTGATTCACTCCTATCTCGACACTTCGTAAACTCATTTGATTCAGCTTCATTCCATTTGTTCTGTATTACTGCCACTGGCAGTATGCTAAATCTTATTTAATTCTATTTGCTAGTATTTTCGCAAATGTTTTACATACTGTATTGATTAATGAAATCAGCCTATAGTTTTTTGGTCAAATACTATCCTTACCAGCCTTAGGGAAATTTAACTTTTCTGAGGAAGATCCCTTCGATTTCCCAATTTCCTAAAAGTGTGATAATAACATATATAAATGGCTAAAGAAATATATAGAAAAGTTATCCAGGCCTATCCTTGTTAGCCTTATAATTGTCATCCATATGAATGGGTTTTTCTAAAACATTTCAATCTAATTGTGGGTAAAACTTCTTTCCCACCGCATGAAAAAACAATTGTAGTCTAAACTATCATTCATATGTTCAGACTCAAATAATGTATTATAATATTTTGTAACTGTCTCTAAGATGACTTTTTCAGAAGAAACCAATGTATCTTGGTATTTTTGTATAGATGACATTCTGGTCATATCTCTTTTTGATTCTAAGATAAGAGTCAGGTTCTTTGCTAGCCTTATTTGAAGTCTGATAGATTTTACATTTAAATTTAAGAATTATACCACAAGCTTGTGCAGGAATTTTTTTTTATTCATTTCGTATTGGAGTGATTTAAAAAAAAAACACCTTCATCTGGTTTACTATTATATGTTTTTGTAATTTATTTAGCTTGCCAAAAAGAGAATCAACTTCTTTTTTTATTAGTTTCTTTTTCCTACTAACATATGAAATTATATGAACTCTCAATACAGCCTTATAGGAGACCCAACTTGTAATACACAATGTATACTGATCTCTATTATCTGCAAAATATTGCAGGTGTAAGTTGAGCTAGGATTGTGCAAACTCATTATCCACTAATAAAGATTCCTTAAATCTTCATCTATTTGCATATCTTCAATTATCATCAAGATCCAGTGAAGAAATTACCAGGGTATGGTCAGAAATAACTGTGCATTGAAAATTGTCGTGTTCTATAGCAGGATATATTAACCTAGATTCCAAGTCATTAGGATGTGTGAGCCTCCCCATAAAAACAAGACCCAACTCTGTAACGAAGTGAAAACATTCCTTCTGTCTAAAAAATGATCCACTGTGTTATTGAAGACTCCATACAGAACATGATTGAGAGATTATTTTGCATTATAGTAATTTTGATATTTACTCAAAAGACAGGATTAAGATTTGTTGGACCATATATATTCATAATGATAAAACTTGAGAGTCAATTTGAATCTTCTCTAGGACCCATCGACCGTGCACATCCATGTCCTTCGGTAACATTTTGAAATTTTGCTTTTTATTAATCAAAACAGCAACGCCATTTTTCTCATGTCTATGACATACATATTCAAGCAATTAGCCAGCACACAATGCATGTAAAGACTTACAATATTGGCCAAGTCATGCATTGCCAATAAGATTACATAAACTAGTATATCAACCCTTACAAGGGCGAAAGCACAAAGTGTAAGGAGAGATATTAAAAGCTGCAAAGTATGATGTAAAAATATTGTTTCCATGCAATAAAAACGTAACATTTACACCAATGTGCAGTTCTTCATAATAACCTTAATATTAAAACAGAACCTCAAATGAAACTCAACAATCACACTTTCAGATATGAGAAGCCGGGGAACGTCGTGCCAAATCAAAATCGATTAAATGACGCCCATCGTCTCCCACAACACTAAAGACTAATATGATGGATGATGTTGAGGGTTTCTGATTAGTCACAGGAAAATACATCTCCATATCCTCAATTTTAGCAGACCTTATATATGCTTTTAAGTCTGCCAGATGTTCGAACACTGATTATTAGCCTTTAAGAGTTACTTTGAAGGTACAATGATGTAAAAGACCATGGCTGGCATTCAGTTGCCTCAGAACAGGTCCATATGATAAAACATCCTTCATTCACTATGCAGTACTTCTTGAGACATCTTGTGACACAAACATTCTATGACTTTTATAGAACAGTTGATAAACATATTTAGCTTTTCTGAAAACCAATGGGACTTGGGTATATTCGAGAAGATAAAGAATCATTGTGTGCAGCGAAGATTTCCTCTACAAATTGATGTGGTCCTTTGAACCAATTCTGTGCGCCCTTTGAATATTGAAAATAGTTGAAGATTGCAACCAAAGAATCTGAGGCAACATATTTTTAAGTAACAGCACTGGATCACCCCCTTCAATTCCTTCAGGAAAACCATGAATGTGAATTTTATTCCTTCGCTGCTCTATATTTTCCAGCTCCTCACTTTGTTTTTGAAGTCGCATTAATGATTTCTCAAGCACAATTTCATGGAGTGTCACGTCTTCAGCACTACTGATTTGCCTTTCCACCTCACCAATTCTAGCTTCAAAGGAGTAGTTATTAGTGATTATATTAAAGGGCTTCATGGCTCTCAATTCAGATAGAATAGTATCCATTCAGGGATCCACATTAGGTTGAATAGGAGGAGGAAAGTCACTTTTGGGTCTTTTATTGTTTTTATTATTTTTCCATTTAAAACAACAAGAGAGAACATTTCATTTCCAATTTAACAATCCTTAAAAACCAATACTTCCAATGATTACATACAAAATTGATTTCTCGTCTAGTGCAAATATAATAAATGCATTAAAATATATATATGGTGTGTCAATGATTCTAAAACTCATGTATATTCAATTCTCTAATGAAGCATGTAATTCCTATTACTGAGAAGGTAGTCCTACCCCCCAAACATCTGTGCCAGATCACATTTGTGTCCAATTCTGGGGACAAGCGGAAGAGCTTACCAAGACCCTATGCAAATTACTCAGAGTGGTGCAGTCCATTACCCAATGTTTAGTGGTTTCCAATGTACCTGTTATTTTACAGAATCTACATGAACCTAATTGTGCTGTAATCTTATTATGTCTTATCATAATTTGTTTAAAGTAAAGCACGTTCCAACGAAAACGGATAAAGACTGCACCAGTCATTCTATCTGGCGCTAACACACCCCTCCTTTTATATTCATCCCTCAAATGTACCAAAGATGGATAGGAATGGAACTGTTCCATTGTCGTTGTCCAGTCCTGTTGGTTTAACATTAGGTTTACCCTACCGGGTTGATCTATTAGATCCTGTGTGGAGCAGCTTATCTTGTCCAATATCGTGTTACATAAATCCTTTAGAGCTCTAATTCTGGTACAGCACTGTTTAGAGTAAAAGGAGTTCAAATCTACAGGTATTCTCCTAAAGGACATAAGATCTTTTGCAAGAGCAATAGTATTTTCCAATATGCTCTTGATTTTAGAGAGACTGTTGAGGAGAATTGTCAAGAATGGCTATTTTCCCTTACCTACTGAGTCCCTCAGCAGCTTTGCTGGATTTCTAGGATTTATTTTGTTTCACCTGGTAAGAGTATGAGCCTTTTTTCCCACTCTTACATGTGTTTTGCTGTGTGTGTTTAACATTTTCTTGTGTTTATAGACTGTGAGCCTCACCTACTCCATAGGCATCATCTTTTTATTGTGTGTTACAAAGTACCTTCAATGCAGTGACACAGGGTTGTCTTTTAGACTTCCCAACTCAGACTCCATTTTCTGGGACTGACTACTGTCTCCCAGAACATGTAAAGTTGCCATTAACTTTATTAGTCTTTTAAAATCCACAGACCCAGTACACCCTATCTTACATAGAGTACTGGAAAGGGTTAATACTTATCCCTTTTTGTCTGTTTCTCTTGGAGCATTGTTTTGCTCCCTTTTCATCAAGACTTGGCTGGTGGCAGTGGTAACTACCCTATTTTTCCTACCGCAGTTATCTTAAATAAACTTGGAATTGTTTTAGGCTATAATGGTAGCCTCAAACTTAAACCCGCTGGACCATATACGTTTTTTATATGGTTCTGGCTGGGTTTATTTGCCATTTCTTTTTGAAAATATCCTTCTCATGTTTTACTCTGTGCGCCAAACCAGGTTTGGTTCCTTTGTTCACCGTCTTTTTGCGGGCTTCTCCACAGAAGCCCTTTGTAGGCGCCTGAAAGTCTGGTAGGAAGGATGTGAGGGAGGGGTTTTAGGACCCCTGCCATGGGTTCCCTTGGTAACCCAAGTCGCACTCCTGTTTGATTGGCTAGGTGACTGTCCCGGCGGGACAGCCACCCTGCTGTGTGATTGACAACCAGGCTGTGTGAATGGGGGAAAACTGCATAAAAAGCAGGTCTCTGGGATTGGAAAGACAGAGTCACCACTGGAACGAAAGAACTGATGAGGATCTGACAGAGGAGGACCCTTACAACTACTGAACCGGCCGGTGAAGCCCTGCTGCAGGTCCGAATCTTCAGACTCCAACGACAGAGAAGATCTACCAGGAATCTTCTTCCTCTGAGCTGGTGGGACCAACCAGTTCACCCAAACTGAAAGCCAGGACTCCCTCCTCTGGTTGAATTTGCTGTACAGAGCTACAGTGAACCGGATTGCCAGGAAGGTCGGACCCTGTTTGGGTTTTCGTGAGTGCACCTTTTATTTGTTGCTTTACTCTGCTGCTGGTTTCTTCCCTGGGCAGTTCAGGACCCTCCAGTATTCCTACTTCATGTCAGTCCAACAGTCGCTTCAGGAACCGTGAGCCTGCAGGAACTGCCAGGGATGTCCGCCTCATTTACAGCTTCTTCTCCATTTAAAGGTACTGTGCAAATCCGGTTGTTCATTTCGTCCAGCCACGGTGAATGTGTGTGAAACCTTTCACCTCCGAGGGCTTGTCCTTCACTACTCTTTAAACTAACTTTTCTGCCAACCAACTTTGTCCAGAACTCTTGGCAAAGACTTAACCACGAACTACCCTGAACTGTGTGATCTTGAGCAAAAGACTTTTGTCCAATTGACTTTGGCCCTAAGCCTGTTTGATTTGATTCCATCACTGTAATTCCTCTTTCTATATTGCCCTGCTTGCTTACCTGTTGGTGCTGCTCAATTTTTACCTAACTTTGTATTTCCCTCCCTTTTTTAAATGACTGGAGTGCCATTTTTCTCATACTTCATTTCAATTTTAACTTGTCCAGAATCTATTGGGAGTGGTGTGGTGTATTAAGAGTGTGATTTTTCAACTGCTTTACTTTAGTGAGATGTTATATAACTGATGTGTAAATAAATGTATATTCTTTTACTCAGACACCTTGAGTAAGTGTTTGTTTGAATCATAGTAATTGATGTCCTTTGTGTAACTATTGATACTGCTCACTTGCTCTTGAGATAAGTCTGGCTGCTCAGCCATCACTACCACTTTAGTGTGTAGTACAGGCTTGTACCAAAGGTCAATTTGTACTGTCACTTGTAATCTTAATTGTGTGTGGTGTTCCCAAAGGGTACTGCATATAATTCTGCCTAACAGAGACTCATCCCAATTCATATTGCATAGCAGCTCCTGGGAAGCTCATTGGTATGTTTAAAATGCAATTCCAAATTCTGCCCTCCACAATGGTCAAGGGTTTCAGAATAGCAAACAGGTGTGTCTCAATACGGGATAAGAGTTTAGGAACAATTTCTGCTTCATACTATCTAATAACTGGTTTCAGAGAAAACCTACCAAACTTTATGTCAATCATTTTCAATTGCTTGATCCGTTTCCTGGTTAACTCATTGAAGCAGACAAGACTATTATTTAAATAGGGTTTCACTTTCACTGGAAAGCCCAAATAGATCAATGAATCCATGCAAGTGACCAATGATTTTTCTATTAACCACTTCTTTCTGCTATTTGTAAATTTAATTATTTTAGATTTTGTAGGATTCACAGTGAGCGCATGATCTTTCATAAATGTCACAAAGCAAGAAATCACGCGATGAAGACCAATTTAGTGTCTTCCAATAAGAAAAAATCATATATATATGAGAGCCATTGATACCGCACATGTTGCAATTTAGGGGAAATAAGCGAAGCAGCACATTGGGCCTCCTCAATGTTGCCAAGGTATAACTTAAATAGACAGGGAGCAAGCACTCAGCCCTGTCTGACACCACGGGCAGGTGGTATTTTCCTTGATAGGGCCCCATTGTTGTTTAATCGAATTTGGTTCACCGTTCATGAGTGGAGAGCAATTATCAAACTGAGGAGACCAACCGAAATACCCCAGCTTGACACTTTCCACCATTACAGCCCTTGATCCAGGGTATCAAAGGCTGCTGTCACGTCGAGGGAGGCCCCATAAATTGCTTCATACATTCCGCTACATGCCAACTGCTGTACTAAATTCCTGTACTAAATTGATGAGTAATCCAAACAGCAATGTCCCCTATCCCCTCTCTGCGGCCCAGGCCTCGAGGTGCTGAAGCACAATCGACGCAAATATCTTACTATGTGTTTTGAGCAGCTCTATCAGCCGGTAACTAGAAGGGTCAGCTCAATCTCCTCTTTTAAAATATTGCCACAATATGGCATGTGACTAAATAGGCAGAAAGACTCCCCGTGGCAAGTGTATTGGTGAACAGAATTGATAGTGTTCTTGAGGACGCCATCCTATCAGATTTAAAGGTTAGCCAAGCCATTGAGACCTACTGCCCAGGAGGAATTGATGGAGTTCATCATCCTAAAGATCGATTCTTCACCAAAGTCCATCTGTGTGACTGCTTGAGAATCCAAAGCCGGCATCACATCATCCCTACTCGAACCTGTGTTGTCTGCAAAGACCTGCCCAAAAAAGACCACCCAATCTGTCTCCAATACTCCATTAATTTGGAGAAGGGGCTGGGGAGCATCACTGTTGTTAAAAATGTGCAAAAAAGGCTTTTGAATTCTTGCCCTTTGTACACAATAGCATCGCTTCTTCATCTAGATGCCCCCTTGCGGCTTTTGTTTGTCTAACCTTATTTCGCTGTGCTTGCCAAATTTTACTTATTCCTTCACTCACTTTAGCAGTGCCCATCTTTCCACATCTTTTCACCTGTTCAATCTTATGTCGCATCTTCGTCTTACGTTTGACCACCTCTTTATTGTAGACATGCTTGTGATTATATCTCGGTTCAAGCACCCATTGGAAACAGCCTCTCCCAGTTGTAATAGGACTCCAATAAAATGTACAAATTTATTGGGAATTAATGTTTTACATTTCCGTACTGATCCATCGATTTCAGATAAGTGTCAAATAGATGTATACTGTTGCGACTTTTCGTAAATTCCAACGAATCTGAGTGCCAGAACCATTGACTGTCAGATCCACAGCACATCTCAATTTGGGTTCCAACCCCTTGTAAATCTTATTACAGTTCCATAAAATGTCAAATTCTGCCTCAATCAGCGCATGATCACTATGCGAGGTAAAATCTATGTTAAATCTTGTACAGCCGGCGCCCAACCCATCATCCACAAGATGTAATCCAGCGACGATCTTGTGACGCTGTTTGTCCATGTTGAACAAACTGGGGCTTTAAAAAAAAAAGCTTCAATAAAGGACCATAACCCAAGTCCTCCTAGGGTCGAAAGCCATCTACTTCTGTTCCTCCTCTTCGAATCATTCAGAACACCTGATCTCCCAGCATCTAATCCATTTTCAAAACTTAGAAAGTCGTAGTTTAAGTCCACCACTAGCGCAATGTGTCTCTCCGGGACTACCTCATACCATTCTAGCAAACTATCAGAGATGTTGTGGTGCAAGTCATCCAGACAACCCATCCATTTGTGCCAGAAGACATTCACTACTAATAACTCTTACGGTTTCTCCCTCCCAACATGGATATGGGTAGCTAATATTCCTCTAGTAATATCGAATGAATTAAATACTGCACTCTCACTGGAGGATCTAATTAGAGTCAGTAGTCCCCAGGAGGGATGTCCCAATGCACCTTGCACTGCTGGCTGACTTCTGACTACAAAGCTGTCAAAAATGGTGGTCTGTGTCAGCCATGTTTCTTGTAATGCTATTATATGAGCAGACTGTAGCTTACACCCTAAGCCTGGGACAGAAAACAAATCCTATGGCCCGAGTGTTCCATAATATTAGGTTTAGGTGCGTTCCTCCTGCATGAGTCGAGAGCAAAGCGTCATTACTTCTTACTCAATAAATTGAGTAGCCATGCTCAGTTATTTGTCACTTCTGAATGTTCCATTTTTCTGCTTCAGATACGCAATATCAGCCCTTCTCTTCACCATTATAGGAGCAGACATCAAACCCCAGAATTCTCAGATTATCCCTTTCTTTAAAAATTGAATCATAGACAAATCTGGAATTAAGCCCTTCCAACGCTCTTTCAGTTCGTCTACAAGCCAAAAACCCAACCCGTTTTAAATCATCTGATGACATACCCACCAAATGTGGTATCTTGGCAAACAGTCGCAAGATGGTAGAGCATCTCATGATTACTCCCTTATTCTCTGGTAGAATACTCTTAGGATAGTCAGCGGTTAATCAGTGCCCTTAATTAAAGGCTGCTTCTCCATTCTTTCCCAGATCGTGACCCCCAAGTATTCTAAACTTTGGGCCCATTGAGGGGCCGGGGCCCTTTTGGAAACCTCTGTTTGCTCCTTTGTATACAAGCCACTTTTTCCCGAATTGCGCAGAGCCCCCAGCAGCTTTAAGTAGGTTGTTACACAGTTTCAAGCCCATATAATCTTGTGCCACAACAGTGCCACAACTCTCCTTCCAGGTCAGCTTCTGAGAAGCCTTACCTCACAAATCCATTACCACAACAGCAGTCCCATCCCCATCTCGACCATGCAGCGAGGCGTGAGCACTTCTTAAAGGGTGACCTTGGATCTCTTGTGACTTACCCATTACCTTCACGCCCCCCTGAAAGAATTTTCACCCATTTTACAGTCCCTCTTCCTGTCCAACCATCCCCGACATCATTGAGTAGAATCCCAGGGATAATACTTATCCTCTCACCAGGGTGCTTTTCTGGACCTTCCCCGATGTCACTTAAGGTAGGTGTTCCCTCGATCCCACTGAATAATTGTTGCAGGAAAGATATTTTTTTTAGAGGAGCCAATGAGGATTGACCAGGCCTCCCATCAGGACTTCCTTTATTGTAGCCAACAATTCATTGCTCCTTAGTTCGCCCCTATAGAGGAGCTTGCACCCTTCTTCAGAGGACTATTTCTCAGATTTCCAGGAAACACCTCTCTCACAAGGGGCTGCCTGACATATGTGCTCAATTTTATTTTTGATTGCTTTGATCGATTCTGTCCAATACAATTTTTTTTTGTATCTCTAGTTTTTTTTCCCAGAACACACCCTTTCCTTCTTTACCTTATTTTGGGAAAGAGGTGACAACCAAAGGGAGGCCCATCTACCTATTCTTATCACCAGCATCTCTTACTCTCTGACTAGACAGTGGAGTTGGTGAGGGGGCCATGCTTTTACAAAAATTACATCATCATTCAAATTTGTCTCCTTCCCAACCATTACACAGGTTTGTTCTTGTAATTCTGCTAAAGAACCTGGAGCTATGCACTCAACATCAGATTCAGATAATTGAAAGGGTGCAAATTCTCGTAATACATCCACCGCACCTCTCACACTTTCCTTACATAAGAGTCACATCACACCTCAATTTTCCCAAGTACTGACTTCAACAAGATTGAATTATAACTGATATCTACTTTCAGCTCTTCATACAATTTCACCATTATACACAACACTTGAATAATTTCTATTAAGGTTTGATCAGATGGAACATTCCATCGTAAATTGGTACCTAGGGTAGCAAAGTTCTTCGAAGGAGGATTAGTAAATTCTTTATTGCTTGACCCTTTATGGGCACCTTTGTGAGAAGCCATTTTGGCAAGAATAGGTAATTCCACCTGGAAGCCCACTTTACCTCACAAGGTCTCTTATGGGTTAGCTGACATGAGCCAGTTAATTTAAACCACACATATATGAGAGAATAATAAGAAAGGCCACAGTAAGTGATAAATAATATTGCCAAAAGATCCACCAGAGGGGGCTTTATATTTGATTATGTAATGAGATAGCAAGCAACAGCGTGTACAGCATGCCTCAGCCTCACGTTGACTCCTCCCTCTGGAAGCGTATACCAGACATACTGTTGTGCAATGAGAGGTCCACAGAAACTCACCTTTGAACTGTGGCGTTCTGGGCTTGCCACAACCCCCTCAGTGTGTATATTCTTCAGCTACAAACGAAACTATTCACATACATTTTGTCCCTTTGCACTTTCATTAATATGCTGGGGCAAAAACATAAATGCCGGGCGAGAGACTAACGGTTATGCAGCCATCTCCGTCACTGCCAAGACACATCCAATCAAGGAGAACCTTTCTGATGAGTGGGATCAAAGAAAAAGCATACTGAATGCTGGTTGGCCATGAGAAAGATAAGGCATTCTGGAAATGTATCTCTAATAGAGAAGAAATTCTAAATTGTTGTATTAGCGGGGAGGACTGGAGTTCACATTTCTCAGCATTGTACTGTTCCCGGATGTACCTCTACTTTCTTTTGGTCCCCAAGTACGTCCAGTTTATGATGTCCCTATTAATATGGTCAAAGAGGTAGAGGAAGCAATAGGATCCACCAAGAGCAGTAAAGTTGCAAAAACCGACCTGATACCGGCAGACTTCTTTAAAAATCAGACCTCCATTTGGGCACCGGTACTATGTAAGCTCTTCAACACCATTTTGGCGCAAGAGTGACTTCCAGAATCTTGTCATGAAGCACTGATTGTCCCAGTTTATAAGAAAGGAGGAAGAGAATGTCCCGTAAACTGCAGGCAAATTCCTCTTTTGAGATGGCACAGGCAAATTGTTTGTTAAGGTTCTGTTAAACCATCTGCACGCCTAGGTGGATGAAAACTGTTTAATTAGTAACCCCCAGGCCGGCTTTAGGAGGGGAAGAGGAATGGTGGACCAGTGATTCATGCTTTTTTTGATAATTCAAAAGTGTACTGTTCTTCTGAAAATGAAAGTGTAGCCGACCTTTTTAGAATTAAGAACTGTATTCTATTTAGTATCGAGAAGCACCCTGTGACAGATATTTGAGTCACGTAAAACCTCCTCTTACCTGATTTCTATCATCTCCAAACACTATTTGAACAATAAATCTTGCGTCCGATATGGACTGGGTGCTGAACAGACAGGATCCTTTAAGGTAGAGTGGGATGCATCCTGCCCCTGCTGTTATTTAATATCTACATTCAGGAAATAATTGATCCATTATTAAGTGGTGGCCAGGACTGCCCCAAAATGGCCTCAGTTAAATACCCAGGTCTATTTTATGTGGATGACTCAATTTTGTTTGCTACTACCCCACAGGGCCTCCAAAATATGTATCTCTTTTCCTGAATAAATGTATTATGGACCTCAAACGTAAGGGGAACACAGATAAGACCAAGTTGATGGTGTTCAGACCCCAGTTCCAGGCCCGGCTCCAGGAATGTTCATCTGGGTGGGCCAGGTTTGTGATCAGGGGGGCCCAATTTCTATTCTGTGTGGGCGTTTGAGTACTCTAAAGAAAGGGCTGGTATTAATCCAGATTTCCCAGATCCGTGATCCAGAAGAAAATGTCTTCCCAGATCCGGACAAAAATAAATGTGCACCACCCTATAAAAACAGCACAGAGCAAAAGAGAAACTAGGAAAATAGTGTTGCAACATCAATCTACCTATCTTCACTTGTCATCTGCTCCTCCCGTTTCTATTATATCCACTTCTCCGTCACTTTGCACACCCAATCACCTTCCATCAGGTCAGGTCCCCCGACCACCATTCCCATTTACCTCCGATCTCACCTACCCCAAAAACCCACACCACGGTCATCATTACAGTTTGCCAGTCCGGAAATAATGGTGCCGGTAAGCTTACCAGAACTGTTGTTTCCGGACTGGCAAACTACGAGTCTGCCTGCCAGAGCCGCTGTGTCTGACAGGGCAGACCCTGCCAGACACATCGGCCATGGTAGGCAGACCGTCACGGAAGCACCAGCACTGTTAACAACGGTGCCGGTGCTTCCCTGGTCCCCATTCCCATGGAGTCTTACGGGACTCCATGGGAATGGGGACTTACAATTTACCCGCGCCTGACTTTCCGGAACGCCCGGGTTGTAATACCTAAGTCTTTCCAGCAAGTCTGGCACCAGTAAATCATTAAGGGTCTAGCGGCAACCTGCCGGTAGTACCAGCACGGTTATCGCCAGACTCTTAATGAGCCCCCCATGTCTTTCTTGGCCTGGCTGCGGAAAATCAAGGGTGATGCTGCCTCTCCCTCTACGAGGACTGGGCAGCGAGGCCCCCAGTCTTTGTTCCGTTTCAGTTGGTGCGTGCCCAACAATGCCACCCTAAACACTGTGGCTACTCCAAGCAGGCCCAGAAGGAGGTGCTTTTTGTCCCGCCATCTAGTTGTAAAAGATAGTCCCCCCTCTCCAGAAAACTGAAGCAAGGAATAGGACAACTTGTTTCTTACAAAATGACATTTCGAAGAAAAACATTTTATTTTTTTGTTACATTTTTGAAGAACACTTTAATTGAGTTGAGTGCAGGAGGGAGTGGTAGCATGTAGGAGAGAGAACTTAGGATTGGGGGAGTGGGATCAATAGGCAGGCAGTGCAGGTTAAGGGGTTTACAGCTGCCTGGTATCGCTCCCGGTTGGGCTTGGCAGAGAGGAGAGGTGCTTTCTCCCTGCCATCCCCCTGTACATCAATGTCTAGTACATACTGTTTACATGCTGGTTAGAAAATATGCAATTGTCCATGATGGCTTTTTGTTTGATGTGTTTACTTTGATTTGCTATTCAATTTCACAATTTTGTTCAATATATGTGGCCTGATCTTTTCAAAGAATGGTGCGTGTGTGTTCTTGGCAGGTCCTGACACATGCGCTGCTCATCTATTAAACCGCGAGTGAGGCTTTTCTGAAATAGCTTATACTGTGAACTGAATGATTACATTATTGCCCAGGATCACACACTTTGGTTAAGCGGGAAAGTCAGAATTTGAAACTTGCTTGAAATTTAGATAGTTGACTACGCATCCTCCAAGCTCAAGTTGGTAGAAATATGTGTTGAAATTTGGTTTTGAATATCTGAAATAATGCTCAATGTTATACAATTGCTTTAAAAAGTCACATGATAAACCAACCTGACAAGGTTATCATTGTAGAAACATGTTGATGAAAAAGAGTAAGGGAGTAATTTTGTTTGCAATCCTAAATTGCACCACTCCTGTTTTCAGTTTTTTGCAAAAGTACACCTCCATGCAATTGTAATTGTTTCCACCAAGTACTGGTAAAGTAAAGCATAAAACACTGGTAAATATCGCCTTTGATCTTCCCTTTTCCTCTATGTGTCTGGAAAAGTGTAAATACCTCCCACAATTAACAATTGTTTTACATGTAACAAGTGTAAAAAAGTCAGGCGTATTCCATAGGAATCCATTGGTTTTGCAGCAACATAAAAATACATTCTGGTGGAAAACCAATCGGATTCAGCAAAGGGACCTTTAAGAGCAGGCAAACTTGTTAAATTTGATCTGCTCTCCAACTTCGCCTATCACACCATCCAAATTCCTGCAGTGAACAAAAAGTTGTGATAAATGCTTTTAGCGCAACTTTTTCCACTTCGCTTGACTTGGAAAATGATCCACTATGATTATAACTTTATTTTCCCCATCCTGAATGATAGCCTACAAACTCCAGCATAAAAGTTAATGAGATGTTAAAAGAAATCTGATAAGAGTACCAACATCAACCCCAGACAAGTGTTTCGGTCTGGTTGGACCTCATCAGTATGTTGGAGCTGTGCCTCTCTAAGAATAGTGAGAAAAGGGTCCACGTCTGGCGCTGTTGCTGGTGCTCTTGTTCAGAGGAGAATTGCTTAGCATTTCGGTGCTGGACTGCCCTAGGGCAGGACAAAGACTGATATGGTTTAGATATTTCTCCTTTGTTAAAGATAGTGAGCTAAAGACTCTGGGTAAGTCTATCATAACCGGGACTAATGTCCGGCAGAGGTACTCCCAGGTCCCCCCTTGTTTTTTGCATATTAAGTAACTTTGGGTCTCACCCTAAATTACTAGGGGAATCCAGACATGGACCCCTTGCTTACTATTCTTAGAGAGACACAGCTCCATCCTACTGATGAGGTTCAACTAGACCTAAACACGTTTCTGGGGTTGCTGTTGGTACTCTTGTTCAGAGGAGAATTGCTTAGTATTTCAGTGCTGGACTGCCCTAGGGCATGACAAAGACTGATATGTTTTAGATATTTCTCATCTGTGAAAGATAGTGAGCTAAAGACTCCGGGTAAGTCTCTCGTAACTGGGCTAATGTCCGACAGAGGGACTCCCAGGGCCCCCATTGTTTTTTTCACTTTTTGATTTTACTCCTCTCCGCTCCAGAATTACATTTTTGTTACTACCAACCTTATTTTTTCACTTATACTTAAGTTGTTATTGCAGCAGAATATATATTTTCAATGTAATTTGTAAAGGACCCCAGTTGATTGATGCACCTTCTCTAGACATCTGTGTAAAAGCAACATCATGGGGGCCATTACGGGATAGGTGGTAGCCATGGTGCTATTAGCACCATGGCTGCCTCCCATACCGTGACCGAGTCCGGTCTTGTTCAAGTCCATTGTCCAGTCCATTCCGCCCCGGAGGGACCGGTAAAATTGAACAAACCATTCCCCATTCCCATTTGAGTCCCCATAGGGCTCAATAGGAATGGTGAGGGCGCTAATAACGGGCTCACGACTAGCAAGCCTGTTATTAGCACCCTGGTCCCTTAGCGGGACCCGTAAAGGACGTGTGGTCCGACCACACGTCCCTTACGGTTCCCGCTAAGGGACCTCGGAATCGGGCGGTAGGGGATTACAACTCATAATGATCCCCCATGTGTCATTTATTGTTTGATATAGTTAAACATTTAATAAAGCATGATGTGAAAAAATGCTATATTCCCACAACAAAATAGACATGCTTTAAATGACAGAAACCAACTTTGTGATTTTAGGTTTGAGAAAATAGTTGTAGGCCTGCTTAAGTAAGTGTGATTGAGTATGCTTGAGTAAGTGTGCTTCTTCACTTAGTGGTGTTTAATGGCCCTTCATCTCCCTGGTTGTTTGTGCTTTCATGTCTGTGGGGCATAGATCATTGTTCAGGGCAAGCAAAGAAATCCTGGCTGGGCCTCCTGCAGTGCCGCCTCTCAGAATGATAATCTCTCAGAGGTTCCTGCTGCACATTAGGGCCTGATTCACAGAACGCTTTCCTATGGGATTGCGCCATTTTAAAATACTTCTGTGAATCAGGCCCTTCGAGTGAAATGCCCACTGCTGGCGATTGAGCCGGCTCTCGCCAGAACCAAGATCCGGCTCCAGATGTGTAGCTGGATCTCAGGCCAGAGCCAGCGCTGGGGGAAAAAAAAAGGAAGCGCCTGTGAGCAAACTATAACTTCCTCTGGTGACCCTGTGCAAGGGGTCACAAGAGGGAGTTACAGTCCTCAGCCACAACCCGGTTCATTTATTTATTTATGCAATGTTTGTCTGATACATGGACCCAGATTATTTATTTATTTCCGTAATGTATGCAAAATACCTGTATCCGACAAACATTGCATGAATAAATAAATACCCCTATTAGCATTGAAACTATCACACATGATGCAGCCACCCAACTGCGTTCGGAGGGGAGCTGCAGGAGCTGTGCCGGGTGTGGTTCAAGTAAAAGAAAACCTTGCTTATAGCAACAGAAATCACCCTGTTTGAATAGTACCGAAGGGGAAGTTTTAAAAAAAAAAATGGGATGCAAACTGTGCATTTTAAAGAATATTTACTCAGCAACACTGGTCAAACTATTTTTCCGCATAGTGAAGTAACTCATCATCAATGCCATGGAAGTGGTTTAAAGTGGAATTGATATATAGTTTAGAAAAGAAGCAGCTTGAAAGTAATAACGCTGTTCAAAACTATTATTTTGGACATTTCCTTTGATCGGGGGTCAACTGCTAACTACGCTCCCCTAAACCCTGCCTCCTCGGGCACTGTCCCCCCAAACCACTGCCCCCACCCGGCCCTTGTGGGATCCCCCACCAATTTCTTTCCATTTCCACCACTCTAAATGCCCCCCACAACCCAAATTCCACACTCCCTCGGGTCCCACATTGACGGCCTCCTTCCTAGGGGGGGCCAGGGAGTGGCCTTGGGGGGGCGTGGCCCCTCTGGCCCCCCTGCTGGAGCCGGGCCTGCCCAGTTCACGAAAGTCGTGCCAATACGATTAGAGATAGAGGGTGCTACAATAGAGCAGGTTGCCTGTTTTAAATATTTGGGATAAGGTTTCAGGATCACTCTGGATGCCTGCCCCAGGCTGACCAAGCTGTACTTACGTTGGAAAAATGTAGTGGAACTACCTTGACGTTTTTCCTCTGTCATCGGAGTGGCTCGCTATCCCCATGTCCTCGACCTTTATAAAAAGCAAGTTTTACCAGCAGCTGTATGTGACTTGGAATTATGGGGGTATGTGAATGCTGAGAGGCAGTTTGTAAAGGAAAATATGATTTTGAAGAAATGTTTGTTAATTCTGCTGAGCGCTCCAACAGCGTGTGGTCCACCTGGAATATGGTGCCATCCAGGCAAGAACTGTGGTCATGTCTAGATGTGACCTCCGTTGGGTAAAACTGTGGAACCAACCGGGATTGGTGCATTGTTGGGATTGGATGATGCACTTTCTGTCTTTGGATAGGGGAGAAGTTTGAAATGGTTTGCCCATGTTAAAAACGTGCTCAATTGACTTAATGTTGCTAAGCTTTGGGAATACCCTCAGTAAATCTGTACCTCAAGTACTGGCCAGCTAAAACTGCTCATCAAGTTCTACGAGCACGAACAACTTATGTTGGTGCTGCAAATGGGATTTAAACCTTATTTTGACACTATCTACCCAAAGTATTAGAAATCACTGTATATGCAGCTCAGGCTGGGTATCCTGCCGGTGGCTTCTTTTACTTACTCATGGAAGGGCTATGAAGCTGACCTCTGTCCAATGTGTGGGGTTCTTGAATAAACTGTATTACATGTTCTGTTGATCTGTGAATCAACTCTTGGGCTAAGATGTAGATGTTTGAGTCCTATCCCACAGGAAGCTGTTTTTTGCTCCTTGAAACCTGCAATGCTATACTTGATTCAATGTCCTCTCCCTTTGGTTGTGTTTGCTAACGCCCCCTATACTCATTGAGCTTGGTTGCAGAGGATGAGGGCAATGAAATAATTTTGCATTTGTACAATGCTCCAAGTTGATGTTTATAAGGCTGCAAGCATTGCTCTCCTTATGTTTTTATAGTTTAGATATGCATGTTTGTAGTTTTATGTATCAACCAAAAAGGTTTTATACCAAATAAAGTTGTTTTGATGGCTGACTGAGAAAGATAAGGCATCTACCCATCGTACCAAAAAGAAGCAGGTTTCTAAGCAAATCAAAAGAAGAAGAACATTGCCTTTTGAATTCTTCGAAAGGCTTAAGCAGAGACAAAGCAGTTGAAAAAGGGAGGGGCCAGACAGTATGCAGAAAAGATTGCAGTGACTGACCAAACATGCCTTCTCCTTCACAAGAAGTATTGCCCCCACCCATCTGTGGGGGCCACTAGAAAAAAGGAAGTAATCTTTGTCCCCTTGCCAATTCAAGCCACCTTGTTGTCAACCTGATGCAAGACCACCTTCCGAACAGCCAGGATATGACAGAGTTAAATTGAGTAGCAATATTCACGATGGTGTGCCTTTCAATAACTGTCTTGTGCACGTGTGAAAGGTATTGGGGACCATGTACCCAGACACATCAAACATGCAAGCCATTTTGGCATGCAAAATGAAACCAGATGGAGATCCCATGGAATACATGCAACAGATACAGGAGATGTGGACATTAGAGACATTTCAAGCATGGGACTTGAACAAAGCATTATTTTCTCACATATTTCTCAGGGGCCTCCCCACGGATGTGCAAGCATTCCTAGAGAAGGTGGTTGCGATCGAGGCAAAGGGGTGACCAGAGATACAGGCCCACATCATACACCTTTGTAGGAAGAAACAGGAAAGGTAGAAAGACAAGGCAGATAATGCAGTAAAGGCAGAGGTGAAATTGGTGCAAATTAAATTAGCAAAAATATCCATGGAAAGGGCTCCACTTACATGCATTGTTCCAAGGCAGCTTGGAGTAGCTCCCGCCGAACAAGTGTTTTTTTTTCCCAGGGGGCTTGCTACAGGAAGTAGTATATCCCCAGCAAGGAGGCGGATTCCAGTATCTCCAAAGGGGGCATTTTACCCACAGACAGGATATTATCAGCAGGGCAGAGGATGTTCACAGAGGAGGAGGTGGGATGGAAATAGAGGAGCGAGAACCACATTTAAAGGACCATGTGTTGTATGTGACACTTTGCACGGATGTGCTCACATGGACAACAGCTGCAGTATGTCCAAGGGGGGGTCAGCAGGGTCTTCACACGGACAGTCCAACCTGCAGGATCCAGGACGCCAGACACCAGAGGCAAACACCCAACAGCAAGCAACAGAACCACAGAATGCCTTACAAGCTCAAGCACAAATCTATACACAGGGGGACAGCACATTGTGAGCCCAGAGCACAGTACCACACGAGACAGGAGTGACCATATTTGGAGGTAACCTGTTTCTATTTCCAGGACCTTTCACAAATGCCCAATAGGCCAGCCCACAGAGGACATGTGTGTCCCAATCCTTTTTTTAAAAAAATATATTTATTAT
This sequence comes from Ambystoma mexicanum, assembly GCF_040938575.1. Classification (NCBI taxonomy): domain Eukaryota; kingdom Metazoa; phylum Chordata; class Amphibia; order Caudata; family Ambystomatidae; genus Ambystoma; species Ambystoma mexicanum. The sequence goes on along the minus strand of NC_090921.1, from coordinate 201,145,091 downwards.
TTTCCGTTTCTCAAGTAACAGGTACATCATCTTTCGTAACAGAAAAGAAGATCATAAATGACCAGAGAAAATAAACACCCAACTCCCACTCCCCTCCCCCTTCCCTTCCCCCACCAAGACCACGGTTAGAACAAAGTCCCTCAAGAGTTCTAATAGACGTTCCGGTCGGCATCGCCAGTGTGTCCCAATCCTTTCGATAACTGAAGACCCCGAAGAAGAAACCGAGGTAGCAGTGAAGATTAGACAAAAAGATTTATCATTTTTGGTCAACACGACAGCAACCAAATCCTGCATTAAGGACGGTATATTTCTCCTGTAGGACAAAGTAATGGACACACAGGGATTTTCTGGGGCTGGTGTAATGGTTCCTATCAGAAAAGACTTACCACTATAGGCACACAGAAGATAGTAGTCCTCCTATTGCATTCAACATACACACCCATCAACATATTAGGGATAGACATAATGAGCAAATTAAATATGAATATTCAATTCTTGGAGAAGGGCATTGTATGCGGCTTGCAGCAATTATAAATGCATTTTGCACACACAGCACTATACAAGTTTCACCAAGTTATTTCTCTATGGGGTACAAGTATTGCTAAGGTGGGTACCGAGAATGAAAGACAAAGTATTTCGATTGGCCACAGAGTTTATGTTTTGTCCAGCAGTACACAATGAAATTGTACCAGGAACAACACTCACAATACATTTAGAGGCAACACTCACAATAAAAGGCCATGATAATTTTATATGGCAAAGATGAGGAGGGCACAGAGTGGCATACATTCCTATTTATTGACCCGACATTACGATTAACAGACTTGACAGATGAACAACTATTCTCAGAGGATGAAGAGGATGGGAAGATGGTATTTCAGATCTGTATCCATTGTCAGGTGAACATAGAAGACAGACAGATACCCCAGATGATGCAGATCGTTGGCATGTTATCAGCTCACTTGGTGGAAGATTTGAAAAAGTGCTAAGCACCAGCGTGCCCCATGATGTAGGATTGTTGAAGGGAGCAGGGGCGGTCTGCAAAACATTGAATGAATGGGCACTTTTGCCCCAGATAAAAAAATGCCCACTGTATGCCCACTGTCACGAGAAGCAGATGAGGGCTTATATGACACACGCCATGCATTATGGTGAAAAGCATGATAGAAACGTCAAAATCCCCATGCAACACAGCCATTTACCCTGTCAAGAAATCAAAAGGCGGGGTTGGGAGATCTATTCAAGATCTCTGCCCCTTGACCAACGTAGTGGAAGCAGAATTTCCATGTGTGCCAAATCTAGCCACCATATTGTGTAATATCCCCACAAAGGTGACGTGCTTTATGGTTATCAATTTAAAGAATGCCTTCTTTTCCATCCCATTGCACCCAGACTCACAGAATATCATTGTGTTTAAGTATTGTGGGACCAGGTTCCAACACACTTGTTTACCATAAGGGTATTTCAAGTCACCTAGTGTGTGCAACAGAGTCATCCAGATGGACGTATGCAACATGCAAATACTCAGTACAGTCATCCAGTATGTGGATGATCATCTGGTATGCAGCACAATGGAGGACCAATGCAGAAAAGACTCAGTGGCACCCCTGACATTACTGGAAGAGAAGAAATACAAGGTGGACAAGGAGAAATTACAGTACTTCCAAAAAGAAGTTGTGTATTTAGGACAGATACTATAAGAAGATGTCAGGAGGCATATTCCAGAGAGGTCACAAACCATACACAGCACACTACAGCCATGCATGGTCAAGCAGATGAAGCAATTCTTGGGTCTGTGCAAGTATTGCAGGCCTGTGTCTTTGACTATTCCCTATTCACAAAGCCACTGGTTCATAGTTTAAAAGAAGCACATGATGTAAAAGACCCCATGATATGGACACCAGAAATGATTGACTTGTTTGTAGAACTCAAGGAAGAGTTAGTGAATGCACCAGTTTTAGCAACCTCAGCTACAAGCAAAAAATGTTCACATTCTGATGGCACAGTGATGACGGCTGCCCTCACTCAAAAGAGGCCACAAGGACACAAGCCCCAGGCATCTTACAGCGGCCTTCTAGAACCAGTAATGCATGGCCACATCCCATGTGAACAGGCACTTGCCGCAGCAGCATTTGCCATTGAGAAATCAGCAACAATAACCAGGGGTTGTGTAGTCACACTCTATGTCACTTTTCACGTTCTCAGGTAAGGTTGCCACTGCACTGTTCGACACAGGTGGCTGAGTAGAGAGCTCTAATAATGGCCCTAAAAATCTCAGAAAGACAGGCTCTCACCATATTCTCATATTCTGCCTACGTCACATTCACAGTGCACTCAGGCCTGGCCAGATGGAAAAGGAAGGGATTCTGGAGAAGTGATTGCTTCCCCATGCAAAATGCAGAGTTATTGTCCCGGCTAATAGACGTACTACAACTCCCAGCAACACTGCCAGTTGTAAAATGCAACGCCCATACAAACGTCACAGATTTACTTTCAAAAGGTAACGACAGGTCTGATTCTACAGCAAAAGAATACCCATGTTTGCCACTGCACACCACACTGTGCATGCCCTTTAAAAAAGATCAAACATACTTGATGACATTACTGCAAAGGCAGCACTCTACATTCACAGAACCATTCAATGCATTGCCCATTGGCCAAGTGATAGAATTACAGGGACATGCACCCCAGCAAGACCAGGAATTATGGAAAAGGAGCGGTTGCTCACTGTTGCCCACAGATTTAGCGTGGAGACAGAACAGTACAGGAAAAACAGTGATGCCCCAGGGACTGATTAAAACAGCTCTGGATCCGCTGCATTACCCAGCATATGTCTCAAAAGAGCATGTAGCTGCTGAGTTTAATAAACAATGGTTTGTGCCAAATTTACAGGAATTGGTAAATGAGTTTTTAAATAACGGTTTGACATGTCAGAGATTCACAGCCTGTCACACACTAAAAACTGTGAAAGCCACATTGCAACGCCCAGAGGGGTCTGTTTGGAATTTGCATATTGACTATGTTGATATGCAAGACAGATGTAGCTCTTATAGGTATATGATTGTAGTTGTATGTCCTTTTTCACGTTGACTTGAGGCTGGCCCATGTGCCCATAATGATGTCAAATCGGCAGCCACACTTTTAGTACGCATAGTGTTCCCCAGGTCGGGAGCAGGAGAAGTGTTGAGTTCCGACAATGGACAGCACTTTGACAATGATCTTTTAAGGAGATAACCTCCTTATTCGTCATCAAGTATAAACTGTTCTCTGCGTACCATCCCCAAGCCAACAAATTTGTAGAGCGCCTCAATGGCCAGCTTAAAGTGCGCATTGCCAAGTTGTCAGGTACACTTGGCAAGAGCTGGCTCTACTGTCTGCCTCTTGCTTTATTTGCGCAATGCAATTCCTCTGGCACGGATCATGGTTTGACTCTGCACAAAATTTCCACTGGTAGGAGAATGCGTGTGCCTCTCACTCCTGCATGTAAAACTTTGGATGCTAATAGTACTGCACAAATTCTGGGAGAATAATTTAAGGTGTAGCTAAATGAGATCACAAAATCTCCAAACTATATGTCATGCCAAAGCCAACCATGTCAAGGCAGGCCTGCCGACCCGTTATCGAGTACAGACAATCCATCAGCAAAAGAGACTGAGGACTTTGCAGCACAGCTTCCTCTCTGTCCAAGAGACAAGATACTAATACGGATATTCATGAGGTCCTCGAAGGAGCCCAGATTCACTGTCCCATATACAGTAACATACTGCACCCCAACAGCAGTCAAGGTGGCTGAGAGGCATCCATGGATTCATCTTACAGACATCTGCCGGGACAAGGCTGGTGATCCAAGTGAAGGAGAAGAAAAGTGGGCAGACTGATGGGAAGTATCATTTCTTTCCTCATTTTGCCTTTACAGACGACCAGTGAACAGTCCAAAAGAGTTGCAGAAAGTTGAAGTTGTAAAAAAAGGGAAGGGGTTGAATAAGCTATGTTTTTGTAGTGTAGAATTATTGTCTTTTATTTTCGTGTTTATTTGGTTTTTAGTTGAAAGGGGACAGTTTGACCCTGGTAGGAGTAATAATGAAGAGGTGTGCAGTTTAATTCTGAAATGTTTGAAAATGGCATCCGGGGTGGACATGGCACTGGGTCTAGTAATGTAAGGTATGACCATATGAGAACGGGGGGGCCAGAGAGGGCCCCTTACACATGTTACATGTGCTCTCTCATTCCACACGTTCCTGGGTCACCCAAGCTCTTTCTTCCTCAAGAGGTACCAATCTAGATGGGGAACTGTCTGGTGCATTTGGGGTTGTGCAAAACAAAGGGTCTGTTCCAGCGACATAGAGTTGCCGTCCACTAGATAGATTAGGGGGAGGACGATTACGCTGATAATGATATGAAAAGTACAAAAATGGTGAATACAGAGACTCTCAAAAACATTATATTGGACTATATCACAAAGGGGGCGGGAAGGGAGGAGATATTGTTCACATCCACAGCAGATTAGCGTGTTCGAATTCGACAGGGCATAGTATACCATGGTACCATAACCAACCATTAATGTGCATTCAGGGGTCAGTTTTCCTTGATGACTGGTGGGAGAAGGGAATACTGCAATATAGGACAGAAGGACTGGTGGGTTTGAGGAAGATCTGGTGAGAAAAATGAATTATATGTGTTGGATAGTTTGGAACAAACATGTCCAAGCTGTAACATGGATAGATGAAAATAAACAACCTTTAGGCATAAGGGAACTCACATGATATTCTTTATGTTTCAGATGCAGTGGCTCGATGCACTTGGGGACCCACAAAGGGTGCCAATAATGATGTTGCTGTCGTTGAGGAACGGGACTTCAGTGTTAATGGATTTTTAGTGGGTGTGTGCTACCCAGGAATACGCCCAGCTTCCCCTAGAATACTGTGGCGTAACTTGCTCCCTGGTGACACTGCATAGTCCAACTATGAGAAACCTGAAGTTGTCTCCTGAATATTCCCCAGGGATCTCTCATCTAGTTGCCCAGGACATGGTCATCGCTATTGGATCCAGTTCCTGGGGTGGACCAGTGAGGGAATATCACCTGGTTGGGGGGTCCTTCGGGATTGGAAGTTGGACACCGACGGGTGAGATGCTGTATCCCCTTTCTTATAACACATTTTCTCCCCATCCTACCACGTAGAATATTCCACACACCCTTTTCCGACATTATCACTTTCGCACACCACAACAGACGATGGACAAACACCAGAGCCGTTTACCGGACATGTCCCAACACAAGGGTCAGGCGAATTGACCAGAATCACACACACCTAACGGTCCTTTCCCTTCCCCACAGGAATAAAATGTGGAGCACGAGAGCACAATACGAGCTAAGTAGACCGCACGACTAGAGAGCTAACTCCGCACAGCAGTTCAAGAGGAGGAGAAAGACGGCACGAAACCAGAGGGTGACAAGGATAGAAACAACCTTGCCCATTCCGAGCCAGGCCCATGAAACCTCCACAGAAGGAATCATAAGACCGCAAAAAATAAAGAACGGGTGTTGCAACAGATGTCAACGGTACACTGAGCCCTCCTCCACTAATAACTAAGCCGGGGAGAGCCACTTGCCACTGTGGGACCGACCTTGACTCTAGAGACAAGAAAAGCCAAGCGGTTCATCACAGCCGGTGAGTTGAGGGGAGAGCCGATAAGAATCCGAACTGTGTTGAACAAAAGTAGCAAACAGCTAATTGAAGAAAGTACAAAGAACTAGAAATAAGAGAGGGCAAAACCAGCTACAGAGGAGTTAGGCACCACGTGGGTGCTCACTCAGGAACCTCTGAGTTATTACCCTATTGTTGAAACTACTGTCACCAGAAGGTATTGGGAAATGCGACAAAGGGGTCAAAGTGGTCATGCAGGTGTTAAGTAAAATCCTCTGTAAAGTCGATAGTCTTTGACCGACAGATGATTGTGAAGCTAAGGTAAGTGAATCCTGCATCATAAGAACTGTTCAAGTAATTGTGCGATTGGCAATGTTGGCAAGAGTGAACCCGACGGAGGGATGCTGATGAAAAGGGGACTAAGCCTAAAAGTCCAGATGAACAGTGTGTTGACAAGTGTCAAACGGGAAATTATATCGTACCTCCTATTGCAACAAATATATGTAAATTGGCCTACGCCAAGCTGCTTGTAAGCCACTTGCAAAGAAATCCGTGTTGCAAGGTCCTGACCTTAGAATCAATGTAAGCCACCATTTTAGGTCAATCCGCCATTTTAGGTTCTCTGTGTAAAGTCACCCCGTGAGTTAAAATGGTGGACAATGTCATTCCGAAATACAACATGGCCGTCTTGACCTCTGTGTGTAATTAATATGTAACTTGCCTGCAGGCCACTTGTTGGGGTAGTGAACTGAGACCTTGTCCTTCGCTGACCTGTGTGTAAAGGATTACTTGCGCCAATGAAACTAACCCGTGAGCATATGTTAAGAACAATGTATCAAAGTAGGGTTGGACATCATGTTCGCAAATGGTATAAAAGAGCAACTAATTCTAATGTACAGCGTCTCTCACTGAATACACTGAACCACGCTGGAGTTCGTTGTGTTGTACTGAGGGCCGATAGCTATCAGTTACTTTTCTTCGAAAACTGTTCAGTATAAAATAAAAAGATCTTTGTATGTTCCTTTGTAACCCGTGTTCGGTGTATTTCCTTTTAGGGTACTCAGCCTCGATATTTTGATTTTGTTTTCACAGTTGGCACCGGAATAGGGACCCTCAAGATTGATGCCTGATTGTCGAAGGTTGACACACGCTATCGGACCGGGATCGGACGGTGTGACAAAATAAGGGGCCCCTTCTGAGTGAGACACGACACCTCAGCAGCGCTGCACGACCCGATCCCTGGACGATTAGCTTGTGGTCCAAGACGGCATCTTGATGAGGGTCCACTTATCGAGGCGGGCAGATTTGCCAAAAGCACCAAACACGAGGTAAGATTAGTTAGGTAAGATTCTTTGTAATCCGATCAGACCTCCTTAGGATTGATCCGGTGAGTCGTGACCTGATTCTTAAATATCCTGATAATTTGATGTTGGCGTATTGTATCTGCAGACACAATTATTGACCAGGTAACACCAATAATTTGATATGCCTGGGAAATTTCTACCTGCTTCAGGGCGTTGTTACGCAGCGATAGACAATCTTTGGAATTTAGCCGTCCAGCACCACAGGAGGGGTCGCCGGCGTGTACTATGTACTGTAAGCATGGCATTGGAAGTATAGTGTTTAATGATATTTGGCACAGACAAACCAGACATGCCTCCGACCTTCAGTGGCCAATCAATGGTAGTTTTGAAATCCCTCGTATTGAGTATTTAGAGTTGATTCTATTAAAGAAAAAGGCTAGACCTGCAGCATTCTATGTTTTGCAGAATTGGAAAAAAGAAGCATTGCAGCAATTTAAGAGTAGAGAAAAACATGTGCGCCGTCATAAGACGAACGCCGAAAAAGCATTATTGTATGACCAAGATAAACATTCTGAGTCGACTAGGAATATGGATAGGGCTTTCTCACTTGGAATTCAGAAAATGTATCCTTCTAAAGACCTTCATGTTTCCGACGAATTCATAGACAAATTGCTAAATGAACGAAGGCCTGGTGCCTCTGCGCCACCTCCGTATGTCTCTCTTCCCGCTGCTTTGCCTCTTCCTGTTGTTCCTGCTCTTCCTAATCTTCCTCTTCTTCCAGTTACTGTTCCTCTACCTATTCCTCCACCCCCTCCTATTGCTCCAGTAACAGTACATCCATTGAATTTGCCTGCTCCCCCTCTTCCAAGTGGTCCTGAGCCGCTTGTATTCGATCAGGGTGCAGGGTCAAGGGTTGTCACTCGCAATACTGTACCGCCAGAGAAGAAATGTGATTTGATTGCATGGGCTAAGCATTGTATGGAGAGAGATGATCAAGATAATGTTTTTGCCACACTTTTTAATATGGATAATTTTCCTGAGAAAAATGTTTTTATTGAAGGTTTAGGAATTCATATATGTGTAATGTGGGACAAATTAAATAATACAGATCTCCTGCAAGGGTTAAGGGATCTAAACACTTTAGCGTTTTCAAGAGACACTGTGGAGAAAGTTAATGAGCATGTCGAGCGGTTATTTGAGTATAGAAAGGAGTTGGAAAGGTTACAGAATGAGGATGACGAGGGGGAAAGTATGTATGTACAGAAACGGTTCCTTCCTTGTCGTAAATCGATATCTGAGGAAGAACGAATTTCAGATATGTCGATAACTCCAGTTGAGGTATATGACACATACAGTCAGTATACGCCTGAAATGCAGAGGAAAGTGATACAGGTAATGATAGAGTACCTACAGGATGATTGTGTCAAGAGAAAAATGAGTTGTCCCACAGAGTTATTGAGTATTTATAAGAGAGCTTTTTCACTTGACACTTCGTCGACTGCTTTAGCGCTCAACTTAGCTCTGTTGCTTAGTAAGCGTTCAGAGTTGCCTACTTCTCAGTTGCCTATGAGAGAGGTTCCTCCGACATTTGTCCCGAAGGTTTAGATTGCGGCCGATGCTGCGGCGGGTATTGTCGCTGTGGACATTCCTGCACATTATGTATCGCAGTTTGTTCATGTCCCAATCTCAAGACAGGAAGTGAAGACTATTAGACAATCTATTCCTGATATTAGGAAAAATCCGACAGGATTCTATAAAGAAATAGAGTCCGTCTTGCAGTCCTCAGTATTCACCCTAGGTGATATTGATTTGTTACTTCCTGTACTCCTGCCTGTAGATTTGTGGCAACAAGTTAGGACTATAGACGACGTACCAGAGTTGGGAGATACATGGGCGAACATAACTAGATTGGATGGAGAAAGGCCAGCTGGTGAAAGACCGCCCCAGGTGATACTAACTTTGCCTGATAGAATCATTGCAAAATTAAAAACCATAATTCCTGAGAAAAGAATTATTCAGGACAAACTTACAGCCTGTGTCCAAGGGAAGTCTGAGGGTGCAACCGAGTTCTTTAATCGGTCCGAACAGGTATTCTCGGATTTCAGCAGACAAAACTTAGGCACAGAGTCTGGGAAAAGATTATTTGTGGACAAATTTGTGCGTGGATTGCTACCTGACATCCAGTCACAAATTATGTCTTCTGAGAGCGCTTGGCAGGCGAAGTCACAATCAGAAGTACTGCACATGGCTCAGTACTACGAGAATCGTGTCAACAATGAAAAAGATAGAGTTGAAAAGTGAAAAGTTGATTTAAAGACTAAAGTACTATTACAGCAAATTGTTAGAGGCCCCAGAGGGGGTAGTTCGCAGATTAGAGGTCAGTATACTGTGAACAGTAACCAGTGTGCCTATTGTCGAACAGAGGGTCATTGGCATGCACAATGCCCCCTCCTTCGACAGAGGTCAAATAACACATTTGGAAATATGGGTAGACGATCCAGAAGTTGCCCGGGTGTAGGGGGACCTGGTAGAGGTCAGTTTGCACAGGTTCCTCAGCAACCTTTTTCGCAGGATAATCAGACCCCGAGTGTGGATACTAGGAAGATATTTGATCATCCTTCTGCTGCATATTTATCTGAAGAACTTCCTTTTGATCATATTCTGTTTCGTTAGGATTGCCTGACGCAGGGTTTGGAACCTACACCGATTCCCGTCATTCAGAAAGGTCCCTACGTTGAAATGGTGGTGGGAAATAGGAAACATCCGTTTTTGATAGATACTGGAGCACAGAAGTGTTCCATTGATGATTCGCGGGTTCCAAACATTCCACTGTCAGGGCAAACCAATGTTTCTGTAGGGTTTTCTGGCACACCAGTTGTTTGTCCAGTTTCTTCACCGGTACCTATTTCTTTGGGTCCCTTTACGGACCGCTGTCCATTCCTTTTAACTTCGAATTGTGGAGAGAATTTGCTGGGGTTGAACCTGTTGAAAGAACTAAATGCAGTAATTTATTGTTCTTCTGATGGAGTGCGTCTGACGATTTCACCACAGCAACTTTCTGCCTCTCAATTCTTGAATAGACCTTTGCCGCCAGAATTCATTGATGTACCAGAGTGCTTATGGGCAATTGATGACAATGATGTCGGTGTGCTACAGATTGAGCCTGTTAAGATCGTTTTGAAACATGGAATTGAGCTGCCACGCATTCCACAGTATAAGATTTCAGTTGAAGGTGAGCAAGCTTTGAAATGCATTGTTTCCGATTTTGTGCATTGCAGGGTGATTGAGGAAATTTCAGGAAGTTTGTGCAATAGTCCGATTTTATCCGTGTACAAAAAAGGCGATAATGCAATTCCATTCCGTTTCATAATTGATTTACGTGCCATTAATAAAGTTGTTGCTCCGCAATTTCAAATTGTGCCTGATGTGAAGACAATATTAACCATGATTCCAGCTACAGCTACTTACTTTAGTGTTGTGGATCTGAAGAATGCTTTCTTTAGTATTCCTATAACAGGGATAGTAGATACTTGTTCGCGTTCACCTTAGGGGGAAGCTCGTTCACATTTACTCGTGCACCTCAAGGTTACATAGAGAGTCCTAGCATCTACAGTAGGGCTTTGAAAGAACAGCTTGATACCCTTGAATTGCCCTGTACTTGTACATTGCTTCAGTATGTTGTTGACTTGCTTTTAGCTACTGACTCTGAGAGCGCCTGTAAGGAGGGCACTGTGTTGTTGCTTATTCATCTAGCTAAACATGGTCACAAAGCTTTGCTTAAAAAGTTTCATTATTGTTGCCAGGAGGTCGCCTATTTAGGCTATCTCCTGTCAAAGGAGGGAAGAAGATTGACACCTGAAAGAATAAAACACATTTCTGGCATGTCTGTCCCAAATACACAGAAGGAAGTTAGAGCCTTGATAGGTATGGCTTCTTACTCTAGGTTGTGGATCCCAAACTTCTCACTAGTGATCAAACCGATGTTGGCTTTGACAAAGAAGGGCATTTCTTCGCCATTGCCTTGGAACACGGAGCACCAGCAATCGTTTGACTTGCTCAAGACTGCATTATGCTCGGCACCAGTTTTGGGCACACCAAACTATGAAAAGGCCTTTGTGTTGTTTGTGCATGAATGTGATGGATGTACTTTGGCTGTATTAACGCAGGAACAATGAGGGAAGAATAGGCCGTGCGGTTACTTTTCTTCCGCCCTTGATCCTGTAGCATGCGCTTTGCCAAGATGTTTGCGAGCTGTTGCTGCTGCTGCTGCGTCTGTAAAACAGAGTGAGGGAATGGTCCTAGGCCATGATCTAACCGTGATAGTGCCTCACTCTGTAGATGTTCTACTGAACCAAACTCAAACGCAACACCTCACTTCTGCACGGTTGACGAGATATGAATTGATCTTGTTTGCTCCTCCCATCCAAATTAAGAGGTGTTGTGTTCTTAATCCGGCTGAACTCCTACCTTTCCCGCAAGATACTGCTTGCGGCGACAAAGAGTCACATGACTGTCTGCATACTACCGAACAAGAGACAAAGGGTAGAATTGATTTAAAAGACACTCCTTTGGACAATCCGCAAGGAGAGCTGTTTTGTGATGGCTCCTGCTTCAAACTTCCGGATGGTACATCCACAGCTGCTTATGCAATCACCACATTAAGCACGGTCATGGAAACCAAGAGAATCACACATAACTCTGCGCAGGCCGCAGAGATTATAGCATTGACCCGAGCTTGTGAACTTTCCGAAGGGTTTACAGTAAACATATATACTGATAGTCACAATGCCTTTGGGGTGGTTCACAACTTTGGGAGACTTTGGTCAGAGAGAGGGTTCTTAACTTCACATGGCACAAAAATCCAGCATGGTTCCCTAATAGTACGATGCCACGTTAGAAGAATCCAAGAGGTGGGCTGAATGCTTGGGGAAACTCGATGATGACGGGTTTTGGGTGGACATAGTTGAAGGGAAATGGCTACTCCCTGACGCTTATGTAATGATGATGGTCATCATGACCCATGGTCCTACGCATATATGTGCCCAGAAAGTCACGAAAATGTTAGAGAAAGTTTGGGCAAATGACAACATTTTGAAAATTGCCGAGCGCTATGTTCAGGACTGCATGATTTGCCTACAACACAATGTGGGAAAGGGGACATCAACTCCAAGGGGAAGTTTTGGGCCACCCTCTGTCCCCTTCGAAGTCATCCATTTTGACTTTATTGAAATGGAACGATGTAATAATATGAAGTATGTATTAGTTGTCATCTGTGCTTTTAGTAAATGGGTCGAGGCTTTCCCTGTCAAAGATGCTACAGCCATGACTACTGAAAAGACTATGTTAAAACAATACTTGCCGCAGTTCGGGCTACCAAGAGTCATCTGGTCAGACAATGGTCCACATTTTGTCACTGCTGTAATTCTGCAGATATGTGCGGCATTACAGATCGACAAACGGTTCCATTCGGCCAGACACGCTCAGAGCGCCGGCCTAGTAGAAAGACACAATGGTATCATCAAGAACAAGCTTGCTAAGACGTGTGCCGGCACTAAATTAAAATGGCCGGATGCCTTACCGATCGTGTTATTAGCTATGCGTACAACCCCTCAAACAAAGACTGGGCTCTCTCCATTTGAGGTGGTAATGGGGAGACCTGCCAATATCTGGAACCTTCCAAAATGTATATCTTTGAGAAATGTTGAAAATGTATTACTTTCAGATTATTGCAGCCAGTTGACTAAAAACCTGTATTTGATTTATCACCAGGTGCGAGAGGCTTTACCTGTGCGATATAAGGGCCCGGGCCACAGCATACGGCCTGGGAACTGGGTGCTCATCAAGGCATTCAAGCGTTCTTCCTGCCTTGCACCTCGTTGACGGGGCCCATTCCAGGTCCTGTTGGTCACACAGATGGCGGTGCGGGTTTCTGTCAGAAAAAACTGGATCCATGCGTCACAAATCAAGAAACTTCCTCACCCAGTGCCACATGATACAGAAGAAACAGAACCCCTCACTAACGATGCAACCAACGATCCCAAAGCAGTAAATAGCGCCGAGAGTGTATCGGAGAATCTTCCTGAGCCCGTGAGGCTTGGGAAACCTGCCATTTTGTCTCCACACTCTCCAAAGGCTTTGCTTCCGGAAACTATCGTTTTCAATTCTGCATCTTCTCTCGCTTCTGATATGTTGCTTCCAACGGACACATTGTTTCCGGATCAATCAGTACCGGGAAAAACAAGGTTAATCTGCGTCCAAGAAGATAGACTTACGGCACGGTTTTGCAGTGCATCTGATAGACTTATGGCATGGTTCGGCTGTGCATTCGGAGAAGGAAGGGATCATCGAGGGCTTGTTTTTGCCCAAATTTGAGAAAGGGGATTCTGTTGGCTAAGGTTGTGGAAGGACTAAGAAGTCGCGCGGCCGGGAGGTCGCCAGCAACGAACATTGGGGGTTTTCGTTTGAAGACTACAATGCCTGCCACCACTACCGCTTGCATGGGACTTGTAAATGATCGTGTGACCAGCCGGGATAATGGACAAAGCACTTGGGCCCCAAAAATGTATTGCTGTGTTTTTATAATAATATTTGGTTTTTTAATAGTCACTGGGCCTCATTACAACTCAGGCGTTAAGGGTTAACGCCGTCGTTAACCCTTAACGCCTGATTCCGATTTTAACGGCTGCTTTTAGCAGCTGTTAAATCCATGGCGCTAAACCGCCTTGGTGCTAATTACGCCACCGTAATTTACGGTGCGTAATTAGCGCCTTCCCCACTCCCATTATGCCCTATGGGGCAAAAATGGGAATGGGGAAGGGTAAAATGGGAAATGGGGATTTACCGCCCCACTCACCTTGGAATGGGGCGGTAAATCCGCCATCCACCATGGTGTAAACATAGTTTACACCATGGTGGTAAAGTTGGCGTACTTACCGCCTGGGTCGTAATGACCCCCACTGTGTTAGGCCCATGGTACCTCGAGGAAACTCATCCTTTGGAATCCTTGTTACCGACTGAAAATGTACCCGCTGTTCCTACTCCCTTTGTAGATTTGCATACTCTGTCCCCTAGGGACTCCCAGCATAGACAAAGGTACCACAATAATACTCTGTTACTTATCATGAATGCCACACATGCCATTTTTAATAGGTCCAACTGTTGGGTCTGCTCACATTTACCGCAACACGGGATAAGGGGCTAGGTTGGTATATTCATCCTTTACCTTTGACAACTGCTTGTTATGCTTCTCTTAGAGCACTGTTCTTTGGCCGTTGGAACGATAGCATCTTGGGGAACTTTGATGGCACTAATTTGAATAATTTGAGAAACGTGTTCTGACTACCCTGGGATGCTCGCTGTTCGCAAACAGGAGTAAGCTCAACGTTGCTTCTATGAGGCCTTCTAATAGACTGTCCCGTCCTTTCCAATCTTTTCATTTCCTTTAAGATTGCTCCGATAGGCAATAAGGATGCCCTGCCCCCTTCTTATACTGTTAACCATAGCCCCGACTTCTTTCTGCATACAGAGGAATGGTATTCAGTCAATGGGAGATTTTAGAGGTTGTGCCAACGTTGCAAATTTGACTGGGGAAGACAGACCTTCGTATGTTGGCGAACCTGTCTACTTTGTTTGCGGTAATGTAGCATTTCCATGGTTGCCCAGGGATTGGCAGGGAACCTGTTATTTAGGGATCCTGTTACCTGGAGTGGTTATAGCTAGTACAATAGAGGTTGCAAAGGCTCGTCCACGGTGGGACGAGAATGGTGACACTCCAGAACAGGTCTTGGGAGATGTAGCAAAATCGTTTGTGCCATTTTGGGGGCAGATCGCGAATTCCGAGGACATCAGAAGACTGGCGAGAGTACTAGAGAGAACCATCAACCGGACCACGGACATACTCTTTAATATGACATTAGAACAGAAAGCGATAAGACTAGTGGCACTTCAGAACCAGATGGCATTAGATGTCATTCTGGCTGAACGTGGTGGAGTGTGTAAATTAGTGGGGTCCGCTTGCTGTGTTTTCAGGCCAGATTCCTCCTCAACTATCTTCAAGGCAATACAGAATCTGCACGTCCTTAGTTCAGAAGTGCATGTTCTCGAGGGAAATTGGGATCTTAGCGCTCGGTTCTTGGACTTCTTGCGATCTTGGGGTTAGAAGGTACTTTCGATCTTACTGATCATTTTGGGAATTCTGCTGTTCCTTTGTTGTTGTATCCAGTGTCTACCTAGTATATGTTCGATGATAGGGGGATGTTGCGCACAAGCGATAGGTACAATAGGACATAAAGTGTATGCCCCAAACCTCCAAGGAATACGTGTTAAAAGAAATTTTAGCGAATTACCTGATGGCAATAGATATTTCTGACAGCGATTCAGGGTGCATGGACTATGATGCATGGAGTTATTTGCAAGGAGATCAGAAGTAGTTTAGCACTTGGCATAGGCCAAAAGGAGGGTTTGTCAAACGGGAAATTATATCGTACCTCCTATTGCAACGAATATATGTGTATTGGCCTACGCCAAGCTGCTTGTAAGCCATATGCAAAGAAATCGATGTTGCAAGGTCCTGACCTTAGAATCAATGTAAGCCGCCATTTTAGGTCAATCCGCCATTTTAGGTTCACTCTGTAAAGTTACCCCGTGAGTTAAAATGGTGGACGATGTCATTCCGAAATACAACATGACCGTCTTGACCTCTGTGTGTAATTAATATGTAACTTGCCTGCAGGTCACTTGTTGGGGTTGTGAACTGAGACCTTGTCCTTCGCTGACCTGTGTGTAAAGGATTACTTGCGCCAATAAAACTAATCCGCGAGCATATGTTAAGAACAATGTATCCAAATACTGAACTAAGAACACTTGTTTAACTACATTGTATTAATGTTTGAGAAGTCCTTTATGAGAAATCCTAAAATATACTGTTACCGTGTAGGCTTGTTGACGTATGTATTAAAGGAAAACCGGTTGCATGTAGATGTATGAACTCGGCATGAACCCTAGGTCAGTAATGTATTAGAGGAATATTAACCCGAAGTAGGGTTGGACATCATGTTCGCAAATTGTATAAAAGAGCAACAATTTCTAATGTACAGCGTCTCTCACTGAATACACTGAACCACGCTGGAGTTTGTTGTGTTGTACTGAGGGCCGATCGCTATCCATTACTTTTCTTGGAAAACTGTTCAGTATAAAATAAAAAGATCTCTGCATGTTCCTTTGTAACCCGTGTTCGGTGTATTTCCTTTTGGAGTACTCAGCCTCGATATTTTGATTTTGTTTTCACAAAGAGTGAACCCGGCAGAGGGATGTCCACAGTGAACTGTTTAAAAAGACATTAAGATTTGTGAATGTCACAGATGAGATTGTTGTGAGAAGCCATAGTGAAGCCGACGGAGGGAGGCTGATATTTGAGAAGGGCCTGATCCCGGAAGAGGGGGAGCTAGGGGTGAAATGTCATCACAAACGTAAATGCGTAAAGGAACTTTTTGTTCATTATTTTGGATACACCAGGTCCTCGGAGGCAAGAGACTTTTTGTAGAAAAGCGACTTAACCACTGAAGGCCCTGATAGCTGAGAGCAGTACTGTTGTCTCGTGCTGGGAAAGCTCGAGAGTGTGCTGTGCTCTGGAATCCCACCTTTTTCCATGCTCAAAATGTGGGGAAGGGAGACCTCGGCTACCACATCCTGACTTACTACACTTCTTTCTTCTTGTGAACATTGTCCCACACTCTTTTTGTGTATTTAGCATAAGGATTGGCAATAGGTTTTTCTTAGTATAGGCCCTTTGTTATTTGACTAGACGCCACTAGGACTGCCTTATCATTATTTGTGGTTGTAAGATTTAGGTTTAGATTAGGTGTTTTTCCAACTTCCTATACAGTTTAATAAACACCCTTGAACTGTGATCATTTGTGTCTGTCTTTACTGTTACACAAACCTTGTGGTACACCATTCGGAGCTAATTTCGGAGCTAATTTCATTTGCTGATCATCCTGCACTGAATAAAGATTTACACACTAATAAAATGATTGAGTGAGGCCATGCACACACGATTGGCCTGATCCTTGAACTTTCAATGCGAAGGCAGCCGGCGCCATTTTGAATATTATTAAAGAAGCATTAGGAAACCCATGGCAACGCATCAAATCGTTGCCATGGGAGCCTCTCTAATACTTGCTCACCATAGCTAAGGACTTCAGCGGCCACTGATGCCGCTGAATGCAAACGCTTTCATTTCACCTCGCACACACTCGCGGCAAGCAAATGCTTTCATCCCACTTCGCACACACGCTAATTTGAGTGTCTATATGTAAAATATTCAGCAGCTACCCCACAGTATTAAAAGATATGGGGACCAGGACCTGTATAGGTATCCACTCCACATTTGATATAGGTTGCCTTACTATCACTATGGGTGACGGTTTGACAATTATATTATTAGACTAATTTGGGGTTATTTTTAACTCTTCAATTCTAGAGTTTCTGTTTTTGGGATTTGTCCCTATTACTGTATATCGGACAACAGTCATACGGATTTTTTCAGAATCACATTGGGTAAGCGGATTCTCAAATGTGTTTTTTAGTTTTTTAAATCAGGAATCTCCTTAATTTTAAAACTGAACTAATGGGTACTCTTCTATTTTCTTTCTCCATACATGTTTGTTTTTTCATTTTTGTGATCTTTGTGATGTTTTCTGAACCCACTCAATCCTCCCCTTTACCAACCCTTGTTTCTCTGTCCAAACCAATTGCATACATGTTTGCAAACTACTAACTTGACATGCTATATGTAACTTTGAATTGTGGTATGAATGATAATACTTCAATATAATAATATGTTTGTTTGAACCGACATAGCCCTGATTTGACAAAGGCTTGTGGGAGCCGAAACGCGTTATCAAGTAGAGGGCGTCTTTCTGTATATATAGCTACGACTGATACAGTTCATGCTATTAAACAACCTTTACCATTGGCGCTGAGTCCTGGAATCTTGTGTGGTTTGTCTTCTCAATCATGCCACGTGTGTGGACGTGTGCGCTGTTGTACGCCTCATCATGCCTGTCCCTTGGCCTCCGTACAGGCGTCATCAGCCATGGCGTCAGTGCATATCCAGCATCACCTAAATGGGATGAAAATGTGGGGGACATGTCAGTGTCTGTGGTATCATGTCTTGATCAGATGCAGTTCAATCTTGTGTCATCATTCAGTCATCCATATGTGCCAAGCAGTGGTTGGACCGGTGGGTGATTACCATTCCTGGGTCATTGTCGTCGACATTGGCATTTGTACATTGACCAACGCCTTGCTGTGCATATGTAGTTGTCATTGCGGAGAATGGTGGTTGGTAAGTATGGCATTGTGCAGTGATGTACACACATGGCATAGTCAATCAATTGACTGTGATGATGTGGTTGATGCAGGATGTCTCATGTGCAGGCATCATGTGCATTGGGGAGGCAGTGGTACATAGTGTGGGTGGATGCATTGAGTGGCTCAAGTTGTATGGGCTTGTGGTAGTATTGGTTGTGTATCTCATTAGGCAGGGTGTGTACGGGCACACTGTGGCAACCTGTCATGTGTAGCTTTGTGATGTTTGGATTGTGCTGACTGTCCATTACATGGGCGGGGGGGTGTTGCATGTGCAGTTGTAGCAGCCCACTCACATAGGTCATTGCCCTGGACACAAACACCCCTTCCACAGGGACTGTGCATTGGCAGTTGTACTCACCCAATAGCCATGTGCTTTGTCCAGCATAGCGTTCCATGTACCGTGGCAATATCAAATTCCGCAGGACCATTGAGTCATGTGTTGAGCCCGGGAAACGTGCGCAGTAATGTGTTAATACTTGTCCGGCGTCACATACCATCTGTACATTCAATGAGTTGTACAGTTTCCTATTGCGGTACACCATCTCTATTGCACGTGGTACTGTCAGCTCTATGTGGGTGCAGCTATTACACCTATGCAATTTGGCAAGCCCGCAATGGCATGGAAGGCCAACTTGGTGGCAATGACCTGGACAAAGGTACGGGGTAGGGCGATGTGTTCCGACACATGGCGCAACAGGGCATCCAGTACCTTTCCCAATATTTTTGAAAAACAGGATTGTGAGAGCCCATGCAGCTCATCAACTGTGTGCTGATAAGTTCTGGTGCCAAGAAAATGCAGTACCGACACCACATTCAGGAGGGGGGATGGTGGTGGTAATGTCAATGTGGCTGCTGATGTTGTCCTCTATCATGGTGGTGATGTACATGATGGTTGGACTGTCCAACCGGTATAATGTGTGGATCTGTCCTGGGGTCAGGTTCCAGCCGCCCACCTCCAAAGGGCACCTACACCCAACATTCCCACCTCCTGTACACCCACCAAATTTGCATGTGGTTGGCGTCATTTGGAGGGTGTACAGGAGATGGGAATGGTTGGTGTAGGTGCACTTTGCATGTGGTTTGCTTAATTTGGTGGGGTTGAGAATGGTGGGTGTTGGTGCACTTTGCATGTGGGTGGCTTAATTTGGCGGGTGTACAGGGGGTGGGAATGGCGGGTGTAGGTGCCCTTTGCATGTGGGTGGCTCAGTTTCAGGGGTGTTCAGGGGGTAGAAATGGTGGGTGTAAGTGCACTTTGCATGTATTTTGCTTAATTTGTGGGTGTACAGGGTGTGGGAATTGTGGGTGTAGGTGCATTTTGCATGTGGGTGGCTTATTCTGGTGGGTGTACAGGGGGTGGGAATGGTGGGTATAGGTGCCATTTGCATTTGGTTGGCTTAATTTGGTGGGTGTACAGGGGGTGGGAATGGTTAGTGTAGGTGCACGCTGCATTTTGGAAGCGCAGATTTATTTGATGCATGGGGTTGTTGATGGTTGGTAAGGGTGCAGCTCTTGATGGTTGCTTGTGGGTACTTGCCATTCTATTTGTGGTATTTTCGCTGCATCTGGTTTGACAGATCGAAATGTGCCCAACACGGCAGGTTTCTCTGGCTCCTTAGTTTGCACTAGGGGCGTTTTGTGGACGTTTCTGGTGCAATCCTAGATTGTTTGCACTGTTGCCCACTTCTGGCGTTTAATTCTGTAAATGATGCATATGCGCCTCGCAATCCAAGCGCATGCGTAGATTCTTTTGTGCTACTCTTGCGCTTCTTTCTGTAAATCAGGCCCTCTGTATGAGTTTAGTGGTGACAAAGATGTCCGCATGAAGAGTAGTAGGATCCGGAATGAAGATGTAAATAGAAGCCCTTACATACAAAGCATGTGTGCCTCCTAACAAGGCAACCCACCATGAACTGGAGACAACCACTTCATCCCAAGTAGCACACCGATCTCCAAACACAAACAGGCACAATTCAGTAGCTATATCCCAAGCACCGACAGAACACACACTATGTGCTGAGTTTTACTTTGCTCGAAGCAGTGCTGAAAGTCCGAGTGGCGATTGTGGGAGAGTTGTGTAGGCAATTCTGAAATATTGGCCAGGATTACTGCTAGACAGGAGATCACCTAGCGGCCCTCAAAAGGACATGGAAACAGGAACCGTGGGGCCAGAATACGCCCAGTGAAAATGTCTTATGACACACTCTGCAAACCTAGGACTAATTGTGATAATGGATTGTTTTCCGGATGTTGTGAATGGGTTAAGACACTATAGATTGGGAAGCGTTTGTTGTTGAGGAGAGGACAATCGGTTCCTTGGGAAGGCAGTTTACTTTGTAGTGTGGAGAAAGCATTTTATTGGTTTGTATTGTATTGTAATTGGTTATAACGCGCTTAATACCCACAGGTTTCTAATCGCGGACCTGGGGATCGAACCTGTGTTGCTCTGCATCGTCTTGCTTCCAAGGCGAGCGCATTCATGTTATCTTTCTGTACACGTACTGCATGCACATTGTGACACTTTCCAACGGCAGACACATTTGTAGCGACCAACGCGGCAGATGCAATGTGGTGTCGCAGCACCACTCTGCCCACGAGAGCCGCGCCGCGACACCACCTCATAACACAGCGGCGCCTTATTCTGGCGGGATCACTTAGAGAACGAGCAGCACCTGCTGTGAAGGAAGGGCAATTGCGTGGCCAAGCCGCCCCTCTTGGTAATTACCCTTTTCTTTCTCTAGGCGCTGACATGCCTTTCCTCATCACCCCAGGGAGCAAGGCTTCTATAAGAAGCCCTTCCTTCGGCACTGTCGCCTGCTCTGCGCGACCCAGAGGGCACCGAGAGTAACCCACACCATGGCCGCCATATGATGCGTAGATTTTTTTCAAGAAAGCTCCTCTCATAGCAATTCGTATTTTCAATGCTAATTTTCTGGACATGTTTTCAGCTTTCTGGACTAGATTGAACCGATTCGAGATTGGTAATGAGCGTAGAGTTTTTTTTTTGTATTTGGCAAGAGGAACAAACACATCCTTACTCTTCACAATACAAGTCTGTTAGTCAGTGGTTGATAGGAACACGCATATGGTAGATTAATTGATTAATTAAGGCACAGTAAATAATTATATAATGAGTTGCACAGTTCTTGCATCTTAATCGATTTTTTTTTTCATCCAGCCCATTCCACTGAAGGTAGTTGCATTCAGCAAACATTGGTGTAGACTGGTTGCAATCTTGACCTTCCCTTGTCTGCAGGGTGCAGGGAACTTTAATCTTGTAATACTTCCCTCTCAGCTACACACACTTCTGCATGCATGCAGCTGGTGTGGATGGTTTCCCCATACAAGATTTCTAAACCATTTCATTCAAACAAAGGAATGACTACGACGGATGTAGCACTGCTCTGTTTGATGTTTTCAAAAATAAATATTGCCCTACCAATAGAGGGCGCTGTGGCTAGACCGTGAGGAAGTTTTGCGCGACACACCTGCATTGCAGAGACTCAAGATCATGTCACAAAAGCATGCTGGAAAGCAACCTCTACATCCAAAGGCCATGCTGTACCTGGCTCTGGTCTTCTTCCGGCCGACGCCTACCGCACCGACCGTGGATCCAGCGTGCCAGCACCAGAGACCAGAGCTGGTCGGACTATCTGGGGATGGGCACATTGTGCTGGGTGGGGTCTTCACCGTCCACCATGATAGACAGTACCATGAAACCAACTTTAGAGAGAAACCTGCACCCATCACCTGCCAAAGGTACTGTGTACATTTTCGTTTCCCACTTTAGCAGGTGTACAGTAACATGCTGCGCCTTGATGCCCCAGGGCTGTAAGTGCGCTATACAAATGCAAATAAATAAATAAATGCTAACGAGAAAAAGTGCGTGTGCGCCTTAGCGTGTGTGTTTGTGTGTGTGTGTTAGTGATCATTTTTGAGGCTCCCATCTTTGGACAGTTTATGGAAAAAGCTGAAATACTTATGAAAAGGCACAATAAATTGCTCACATGTATTCAAGGTAGACAAGAGTCCTCTTGACAGAAACTTTGCACCATGTAAGTGTAATTTTGTATGCCATTGTTACTAGGGCAAAAAAGCGCTGGTACAAATGTGTATTCTTTCAATTAATGTTTGCACCAGTCCAAAGGCATCCCTAGTGCTCATAACATTCCAAATTAGTACTAGTCCAGTTACAAAAAATCATTGAAGAGTACAGGCCATAACGCGCTAACGTTGCACTGGTGAAAGTCCAATCAGCACTAGGGTAACAAGGCTCTTGTGCACCAAACATGCTCTTTCAGTGCATTCTTGCAACAGCCCAAAGTGCTACGAATAGAGCAAACACTTCTCTGGTGTAAAATGCATTGTTGTTAACGAGCGTTGTTTTGCTGTAGTGCTAAGAGCACTTACACTGGCACTACCTGTATGTAACCCAACGTGGTTAGTACTAATGCAACGTTTCTAGAAGGAGCTCCCCTCCAGATCTAAAAAGATATTCACAAGAAAAGCTATGAAGTCATGTTCGTTAAAAAAACGCATCTGAATGAGGGTGGACTTGGTAGAGTTGAAACTAAATATGGCTACGCTAGTGCTTACAAATGAGGCACAACCTCACATGTAGCTTCTTTTTATCCTACTCATTCCCGTTACTGGCAATTGAACTCCTGCGGTATTTTGAAAATACTTCATGCAGTACATTTTTTTCCACCCCTCCCTTTTATAAATGTTTTTTGTCTTACGAATGAAGATCTGCACATCATCTTCCCTTGTGCGACAAAAATAGGAGTGGAATCACAAAAGCAGTAAGAATGTGAGCTCAAACCACTACGTGCAAGTGGATGCACTGTGAGAACATGAGGCTTTGCACTCTTTCTCCACTAGCCAGCAGAAGTCTAAAGCACTGCTGTCCCGCATGCATTTCCAATTTCTAAATCTTCCTGCTCCTACTCTTTGAACTTTACAGCTTATCCAGAACAGGACTGCAAGACTTGTTCTTGGCCTCAAGCCCAGGAATCGTATCTCTCCAGCTCTGAAATCATTTCACTGGCTGCCGGTGGCTGCAAGGATCAAGTTCAAGACCCTCTGCATCGTCCACAAGGATTTCTGGGTCCTTGGTCCACTCTACCTCCAACTTTCTCTTCCAAATCATCTTCCTTCTCGAGCTCTCCGCTCATCCACCTCCAACTCTCTGCGCGTCAGACGCTTCTCCAAGCAGAGAGTTGGGGGGCATATCCGTCTCCTCTGCTGGGGACTGCCTCTGGAACAGCCTCCCTGCCTCTCTCAAACTTGAGCAGAACCACCTTCTAAAGACCTTCCTTTTCGCTTCTGCTTTCTCTCTTCATCTCCCCTGCTGATGCACCTGACTGCTCCGCGCACTGGTCACCCTCTGAACACGGGCCCAGGATCCTGCATGTCCAGTTGCCCTCGCACTGCAAGGGTCTGCATCTGCAACCCTACAGTCACTTCTCTCTGCAATCATGAGCCACGCGCTGGCTGCACATGTAAGTTAACTGCACTCCCCCCTTCCACTCCACCTGGCACTGCTCCCATTCCTTCTTCCCTGCACATAAGATCGTTATTTTGTCCTCCCCTTATTTCTCCCACCTTGTCTTGTTGTGCTTAGAAACACTTGTGTACAAGCACATTATAAATTCCACATCATATCATTTCCGTAACAGACATATTTTTTAAAATAGGTACAATCCCAGTTATGGGGTACAAGGGATGCAAAGAAACACTGCATACATATTATTCTTTTTTTACTGCATGCAGCATTTAATTACACAAATAGCAATATTACTGCCCCAGTGGCTTTAAAGTGCCCTAGTTCATGCTGTATCAGTAATCAGAGCATGCAGTATTCTTGGAGGCTCAGCTATCCATCCACACACTCTAGAATGCAGCTGCAGCTACAGCTATGGCAAATATGGTCAATTTGGTCACATAACTTTTTTGCACTGAAACATCAGACTTGCCTCAACACCTCTACCGTTAGAATACAGCATCAACCTATGACAAATCTAGTCTAGCTGGGTACATACACACATGCCTGACATCCTGGGCTGCATACTGGAGCCTAGCCAGCCCTCCTAAATCCTAATCCTGGCCAAATGCGCACGCACGCACACACACACACCCTCCCTTAAAGTCTACTCGTAGAACGTTGACAAGGATCTAGCGCTTTTGAGGCTCTTAGAACTAATTAAGAAAAATTATGTTTCCTCCATAAACTATACAGTTAATATCATACTTTTGTTCAACTTTCCTATGGAACAGGCAATTATTTGTATGCACTAAGATGGTTCCCAGAATAACTCACAGACAAAACAAAAAAAAACATATCCCGTGAACATGTAAAAAGTGGTAGGTACCTGTGACTTATTAATGCTCATTAAAAAGGCTAAATGTATCAGATGGAATTAGAGTTATACACGGTGTAAGAACAGTATCTAAGTTCCATCAATCCCACGGGCCACTATAATACGTCATTGTAGATGTGTAATTGTCAACCTTTTTCCATTGTAGAGTCCCTGTGATGGCATAAGATTGCATAGTAGCATAATTACAGCACCTACTTTCAGTTTAGCTCATGAGGAGGCATTCGCCCTACTGCATTTCACTCTTTAGAGACTGAAATGCTGAGCCAGTAATTAACTGTTTATTGACAATGGAACTGCTGTGTCCTGTGTGAAGAGAAATGGGAGTGGAAAGAAGTAACTTCCGAATGTTTGCGATCGTGGAAGGTGAAGGTGACCGCATAGAACTGTGCTCATTCGATTAGTTGAAATGGTAGCTGTTGTTAAAGTGGGTGCACTTTGCCATTTGGAAAGCAGATCATCAACCTAACACTGATAAATTGCATCAGCTGAGTATGGAAACATACCTAAGTGTTTTATGTATAGAGATATTTCACTGTGGTGATATATCGCACACCCATACACTTACCATACCCCACGCCATATCCCTCATCGGGTCGCTCCTCACACCAATTCCCGCTGACTCCTCACTGCACCCCAAACCATGACAAAACAGGAAACAATGGCCCCCTTAGAGAAAAGAACGCTACATTTCCTTTAAGATGGTTGACATACCCCACATACAAATTGAAATTGTACATGGTTTACTATTAATGAAGGGGAAATAGTCCACCTCAGAATTCAGAGTCACCTCAGAATTCAGAGTCACATGATAGACAACCCAAGCTTCCACATTGGACTCTGAACTCCTCAATGTAATATCTCACCATAGTTGATAGTCACCCATATACAATTCTTTAGTTTTGATATTCTGATTTTAAGATATGTTCAATTGAATGTAAAGGAGCACAAGCACATGCAATAGACTTTATTAGGCAGAGGCGTCTGAAAAATCATGGGTGAAAGGAATTGTATTGTTGAGTAACGGGAATGCTGTACATCTTCAACAAACAACTCCATTATGTTGAGTAATTTTGACATTAAATGAAGGTGATGATTGTGTGGCAAGAAGGGACAATATGGTCCCATTGAACATTTCCAAAGTCCTGCATGGGACTTACTAAAGAAAAAAGTAAAGGACAAAGAAGCTGCAGAGCCCATTCCTGACTTTTCAGAGATGTAAATTAGGCACAAGTGGAAAGGAATTAGACGTGTCATCCAAAATTGGCAATACCATTTGGCAGGGATATGGCTTCCCAGTCCCCATTCTACACACCTCTGAAACGAGAACAACACGCTCTTAAATGCACATTCTGTGCATGCCAGAATAAACATTTCTCGTCCTATCCAAACTAATATTTAGAAGGCATGTTAAAAGTTAGAATATCAAAAATGAAACCAGGATTTACCATTACCACCGTATTCCTTATGATGCCCTATAAATCATAAAGTGGAAAACTAGTCATGCTTGAGTAATGTCCATTAGCACATGGAAATCGTTATTGACCTCCTCCAAGTCCATCAGAATGTGTAGCATGCAGTCCATAACTACTGGTATTGACTGTATTCCTGGCATTCTGACTTCAGATGCAACCAAGGAATCAAAAGAAAGCATATTTCCGCTTTAAAAAAAACAAACAAAAAAACAGCTGTGGATTTTCCCAACCTGATTTCTTTCAACAAGAAACTCAAACCGAACTTAACGAACCAACCTTAATGCACGGTGAGAGCTGCCACACATACTAACCCTTTCACCTTTTTAAGGAAAACCTGGTCACTTTAACATTGCACATAAAAACAAAAAACTCCTGTGAAAACTATTAGTTTCACCAAATTAACGATTAAAATGTTTACCTATAAAAAGTGCTTAAGGACTTAAATATCACAAAATAAACCACATTTAATTTAATAATACGTTTTGTATGTTTCACTTCCTATTAAAGTAATGTGTTTCACTTCAACAACACAACTCTACAACCTTTATTTGTATTACCACAATGTGCTATAGACCTTGGAAAGAGTCGTTATCACTTGGTATAATGACCCATCACCAACCTATAGCCCTCAGTTACCTCTTGGGCCATAACTTGGTGGCTGATCATTATCGTGTGATAACAGCCCTTCCTTTAGTCTGTAAGGCTATATTATCAATTGGATCATCTACCACTAGTATGTGACAGAGTTGACGATCAGCATCGGTGCACATGTTAGTGCTTCTAGAATGGGTGGACAGAGACAGTTCATTCAGTTTAAACATCACAACACGTTTTCTTGTGTTCTTAAATGTACCACCATTTTTGTATATTGTAGGTTTGGATTCCAGAATTACCAGTGGCTCCAGGCCATAGTATTTGCCATCGAAGAGATCAACAAGAACCCCAATATCTTACCCAATGTCACCCTGGGATTCTGGATCTATGACTCCTGCACTATAATACAGCGGGCACTGGAGGGCACCTTGCAAATACTAACCGGGAAAGGTGTGCCAATCCCAAACTACCGGTGCAAGGGGAATGTCCCTCTGGCAGGCGTCATTGGCGAGGCTGTGTCCTCGTGTTCCATCACCATGGCGAGACTACTGGGCTTATACAGGTACCCCCAGGTAAGACTGGACACAAAGCTGCCATACCCTATTCTGACAGTGAAGAACAAGAACGTAGATATGGGTAAGCATATCAACGATCAAGCAAAATGTGTCTTTTATAATCACATTACCTGAATATCGTCCAAAAATATGGCATAGTTTTATATTTATTTATTTAGGTATTCGTTAAGCATAACACACCACTGTGTGCAAAGAGGTGGCAGATACACATGGGGTGAATGACACAAAGGACACTACACATTCTTTTAAGCTTTATAGACCCGCCCGGGGGCCGTACCAGGAGTCATGGCCCCTGACAACCAAGTTAAAGGCCTGAATTTAGCAAAGCCATTTAACAAGGCATACAGGATGATATCTCTTCATATGGCCAATTGTTGGGGGCTAACAAGCAATCATAAACAGTGTTGCGCCTAATAGTAGCTTAGGGTGTACCAGAACTGCTGGTCACTAGTAATGCTGTGTTCTGAATGATCTGTGGGCTATATAACAATTCCTCAAGCTATACAGGTTCTTACAGCCTGCAACTTTTCTAATGACAAAACTCATAATACATCCAAAGGGTTAATATATTCCTCTTGTCTCTGTGTGCAGACTGAGAGCCTGCAAGATATTTATTTATTTTAATTTTATTGTTTGCTTGTTAGGCTCTTATACAATAAGAAAATACTATTTCAAAGTGCCCACAGGGCTGGAAGGGAGCAAGGGTGGGAGAATACATTAAAACACACTGGCCCTCATTACGACCCTGGCGGAGAGGGGCTTACGCCAGCGTAATGCATGGCGTACCTCTCCGCCAGATTACGACTTTCCGTAGGGCCATGGTGATTTTTACGCCCGTATTTTCCGGGCGGAAAAATCCATGGCGCTACGGTACCTCTTGTTAATTACGCCACCGTAATCTACGGTGGCGTAATTAACGCCTTCCCCACTCCCATTATACCCTATGGGGCAAAAATGGGAATGGGGAAGGGTAAATGGGGATTGGGGACTAACTGCCCCGCCAAGGTCGGAATGGGGCGGTGAGTCCGCCAACCCCCATGGCGGAGTTGGCAGCTCTGCGCCATGGACCATGGTGCAAATTGCACCATGGTCCTCCGCCAGGGTCGTAATGAGGCCCACTGGGCCTCATTACGACCCTGGCGTTAAGAGTTTACCGGCGCCGTAAAAGGTGTCGGCGCCGTTAAACCCTTAACGCCTGAATACGAGGTCCCTTTGCGGGACCCAACCTTAACGGCTGGTTTTTCCAGCCGTTAAAGTAGGGTGCCGCAAAGGGACCTTGGTGCTAAGTACGGTGCCGTAATTTGCGGCACCGTACTTAGCGCCTTCCCCATTCCCATTGAGCCCTATGGGGCAAAAAAGGAAATGGGGAAGGGCCCATGGTGAATGGGGAATTACCGCCCCGCCAACCTTGGAATGGGGCGGTAATTCCGCCGTTCACCATGACGGACCCCGGCATGGACCATGGTGCTAATAGCACCATGGTTTAGCGCCGGGGTCGTAATGAGGCCCTCTATATTTAAGAGCACTAGGGGGAAAAAAATAAAAGGGGCGTACCCGCTATGGCTTGGGAGTATTCAGAACGTGCAAGTGCAGTATGCAGAAGAGAGTTGAAGGACGGTATGAAGTTTACACCTAAAGAAATAGAATTTACTTTTTAAAAAAACGTTGTGACTTTCAGTCTCACAGAGACAACAGGATGGATGGTAAACACACTGATTCTCTTTCAAATATTCTGCATGATTTGACATGTCTTGCTGTTGCCGTCGTAGCCCACAAATCATACATGTTTGCCACTTCAACCTCTTTACACAAGATTGGATTATCTTGGACAAGATTGGCATTTTCAAGGGTGACTCTGCCGGTATGCGGTGGCTACCCCTCCTGAGAAAGGATGGTACCATTTTCATCTGATGTTTACTTTTTTCCGGATGATTTATTCACACTAGTTGTGGCTTAGTCTGCAATTACTGTAATATCTTCTAAATCATAGAGCTTATCAAAGTGACGTCCTATCACGCTTGACCCTAATAATGGGACAGTGTACACTTTTTTCAAACATTCCTAGGTTAAGTGACACTCAAGGTTGCAGCATGTCCCGGGAAGATAGCTCAGTGGCAACGTGCTTGCCTTGGAAGCAAGACGACATGAAGTAACACAGGTTCGATCCCTAAGACCGCGATAAATACGCAACTAAGACAAAAAAAAACAATTACGCATCTAAAAAACAAACAATTCCTGTAACAGCACTTCCATGTCTGCAGGGATGTGTGAGCACTTTAAAAATGCAAAATAAATAAATAAATGTACATTAATAGCATGGGCAAGAGGCTGCATAGCAGTAACATAAGACCTCCTTAGTTTTCAAAGGTCTCTAGTTAGAATGGTTATATGGTTCCAGAAGCAGCAAAAAAGAGATGGTAATTGATGACCTGCTTAAATGATGCCCCATCTACAAATAGTATACGAGTTTTGATTGAAAAAGCAAAATCCCTGCTCTAAATCATATGGAGAATATTTCTCATATTTCTATGCTCATTGTTCTTGAATGACGTGTCATGGAGCAGCATATCACGTGTATCTTCTGAATAGCTGCACACCTAGTTTATGAGCCATCTACATGTCCTTCTTCTTCAAGAAGCAACACAGTATAACATCTATGACTTGTTTTTGACAGATCAGTTATGTGTCATCAAGTCCAATCCTGAGTGACCGACTGCAGTTCCCATCCTTTTTCCGTACCATCCCCAGTGATGACTTCCAGTCCCGAGGGTTGGCTCAGCTTCTGATACACTTTGGATGGACCTGGATTGGTCTTTTGGCAGACGACGATGACTATGGCCAACAAGGCATCCAATTATTAAAGCACGAGCTGACAAGCGCTGGGGCTTGTGTTGCCTTCTCTGAGAACATCATGCTCAGCCGGGCTGACAGAAATGCCTTCCGCATCATCCCAGTGATAAAAGGCTCAACAGCCAATGTGATCGTCATCTTCTCCAGTGAAGCAGGATTGACTCCTTTGATGGAAGAAATGGTGAGGCAGAATGTGACCGGAAAGACCTGGATTGCCAGTGAAGCTTGGTCTACATCAAGCTTGTTATCCATGGAACGCTATTGGGATATCCTGGCTGGAACCATAGGCTTTGCCATCCACAGTGGAGAGATGCCAGGGTTTGAGGCACATCTCACAAGCATCAACCCATCAAAGTATCCTAACGATGATTTCACCCTGAGGTTCTGGGAAGAGGCATTTGGGTGCAAATGGAATGATCTTCAAAATGGCCTTGACGTATCGCATAATGGAACCATACTTTGCACAGGGGTAGAGCAGATTGGCACTCTTAGAACCAGCTACAATGACGTAACCAATTTAAGAGCTACATACAATGTCTACAATGCAGTTTATGCCATTGCAATGGCCTTGCATGACTTAAATTTCTGCAGGGGGGGACATGATCCATTCCAGCATGGAGTCTGCTCAGATGTGATGGATTTTCAACCATGGCAGGTAAGAAGGACATTTATTCACATTTCATTGATCTTATATATAAGGCAGTGGGTATCTTGCAAACAACTTTGCAATCTCTCCTCACACTCCTGTACGTTTACCTTTGTTTCTAACTTATGGATACATTCGTATTTGCTCCACCTGCTCCCTGCTCGAGCCGCAGGAGTTTTATACTTTCTGAATCGACTATATTTTCTTTAACAGGAAGGCTGACAGCCCCCAGAAGGGGGCATTTGTATGTTGTAGCCTATATCTCTTCTACGGCGTTAATGTTTAAATCCTCAAGTCCCTCTTCATTCTGACAATGGTCCAAATCCACAACATTCTAGTGGCACATTTTTGTAGTTTCTCCAGTCTCTGTACGCTACAATGTTATTGGGGAGATAGCAACTATAGAACACAAAACAACACTCTAGATAAGGTCTGCATGTTGATTGCCGCCATCATGTATTCACACATGCACAAACACCCATTCATCTCTTGTGAAAACCCAAGGAAAGTAATCATCACACTACAGCAGGGAATCAAATATGCCATCAAAATTTATTTTCTGGATTCTTTTAAAAATACACTTTGGGAAAATCAAGTTGGCTGTAGACCCAAGTTACATATTGGGAAAACAACCTATATAGGAAGTGGAACCATAGTATGCTGGGGCATGAACTCAAGTAAGATTAAGGACCCCGAGCACGGGCTTAACTCTGTCCTTATAAATATAAGCGGTAAGATCAACACAACGGCAGAAGAGTAAGCAGCAATTGTAAGTAGTTGACGAGGTAAGAGCTGGGTTTAATGTTTCTGGGCAAAGAGCCAAGCTTTCACTTTAGTTCTGAAGGTCCAGAAACATGGCTGTAGGGAGGGAGTGCCAACGCTACGCTGCTAACACAGGGTAGCTGGACCCTCCGGCAGTTTTCAGTATGTACTTAGGGATGCTGAAGCAGAGTGACTACCTAGATTGAGCAGGGTCAGGTTACACTGAAATCACATTACTAGCAAGAGCCGGGACAGCACTCCAGCTTGTTGATTGATCCCTAGGCTCAATTGGATCCTATCCATCAGTGTCTGGCTGGGTCTTTATGTTCTCACTAAGAATCAGAGCATTTGGAAGCCCTGTGTAGCAGTGTTTGTAAGCGAGCGGTGAGCCAGAGACAGTATGTAGGAGTGCATGGCATTCCACAGACTTCCTTTTGGAGCCCCCCTGCTTGGGAGGAATTTACTCTTCAGCCATTTCACTGTCTGTGGATGGCCATCTAGCCAGGGTGTGGAAGCCCTGGCTTTTTTTTCATTTGTTTTAATTGTATAAGCCCTCAAAATGTATTAGTGAGAATTAACAAAATCAAAATGAAATGCCGAAATTGGGTTTGATGCTGGCAGTCATCACACCGAAGTGCAGAGAATGGCGATGGCTCTTACATCCTGAAGCACCAGAAGCATATGGAAGCTGCTGGGTGAGGCAAACAGGAATGCAAGCAATAAGATTACCAATCCCATAAGTGAGACTCAATGGTGGCAACATTTAGAGGCCTATTCTGCTCATGATCAAATAGAAAATGTACTTCTTTGTAAGAACAATACATTTAGAAATATGCCTCGAATTAAAAAGGGTGATATAATAAGTAAAACTGGAAGGCTAAAAGCATCAAAAGCCCCGGGCCGGATGGTATAGCCTCTATAGTACTAAAGAGCGACCCTGAATCATGGCCTGAAATCTTAGAGATCCTATTTTACTTAGGTCATATGCACAGGCAGAATCCTGTGATCTTAGCAAACAGCGATTCTGATGCCAGTCTATAAAAAAGAAGACCATACAATACCTGGTAATGATAGACTATTGCCTATGTTAGACATGATGGGTAAAATATTCATCTGATTTATTCGTTACAAACTCCAGAAATGGTCTGAGGTGGTAGGATTATTAGGTAGGTTTCAAACAGGAATCAGATCGTGGTCATCTACTGCTCACACTTTGAGGCTTATGGATTTATTGAGGGAAAGAGAAATGACACAAAAACAAATCCAGGCCTGTGCACTCTTTTCAACGATCTCCAAGCAGCCTTCGACTCAGTAAGTAGAGAAAAACTATGGCTGAAACTCGAGGTCCATGTATGCCCAAATTACATCATGCACTTTTTGAAGGAATTCCACAAGGACAATACGCTGCAGATAGCTCAGGGGCAACGAGCTTGCCTTAGAAGAAAGACGACTCGGAGCAACACAGGTTCGATCTCTGGTTCTACGCTTATAAATCTTTGGGTATTAAGCTCGTTATAAATAACCAATTATAAATTATAAACTGGATGGGATTGGGGCCTTGATAGTCCCTAGCTCTATAACAAGAGGGGTTATGGAGTGCTGTGTCCTGGCCCCACTCCTATTCAATGTGTACCTGGCAGACCTCGCAAAGTGCTTACTTAGGGCGATAAATTGTCCACCGAATATAGGAGCTCAGCCCTACATATGCTTAGCATAAGCGGACAATCTTGGTATTTGGTTTAGTTAGAACGGCCGGAGAGTTGTGGTATTATGCTGAAGCTAACAATCTAAGTATAAATAGAAATAAACCCCAGATCATCCAGTTCACTGGTAGGCAGATACGGAGACTTAGACTAACAGTAATGGGAGATAACATTCACTAAACCCACTCGTAAATAATATTATGAGTTGACGGCAACCTTTGACAGGAAACTAGACCATTGGGATTGGTGCCTACATTTTACTCATTGAGCATCATTGAAATCTTATGCGCATGTATCAGAAATAGTCATACTATACATGAAACCTCAACCATACCAGATGCAATCCCCATCTAAGAATCGACGCAGATTTGCTTTATTGCTCCACATTAATAGACTTCCTTTGCTTTCAGCATTGGGAATGTTGTAGAATTGGTAGGATCCCAAAGATATTGGAATCAGCCAGGCTCGTAATGTAATTGTAATTGTAATTGTTTATTTATTTGTAAGCACTTATACACAAAAGTGTTTCAAGGTGGGAAGGGAACAAGGGCATACAGAGTCATTTTTAGGCCTTGAAGTTTTGGAATGATCTAGCAAAAAGGACTAGCAAACTAGGCCTGACGGCATTACTACTAGTACAAGTGCATGACAAGAAAGGAGGCAAAAAAGGGGGAGGAGATGGAGAACATACAATCCTAAAACTACCATACTAGGCCAACAGCATTTCAGATAGTGCAAGTGCATGACACTGAGTAAGGTGATAAGGGGTGGGGGAGAAGGAGAAGGTAATACAGAAACTAAAAACTGGCGAACTAGGCCTAGTACATTCTAGGTAGTAAGTGCACAGACAAGAAGTGAAAGGGAGGTGGAAAGGAACAACTGTGCCCAGTCCAGGAGGACCCTGGGTTAGTGCAGAGTGGTTACTCTTCTCATGGAATGAATTCCAGAAGTGCAATAGTTGTGAGCACAGTGCAGAGGCCTGGGGGCAAGTGTGAGGATTGGCGGGGAGCCTGAGACCTGTGTGGCTCTGAAGGTGCACCAGGCGACCAGTCAGCAAATGGAGCAGAGTTAGGGAGAGAGGGAGGAGGGGGGTAGGCAAGAATAGAGAGGGGGGGTTAACAAGGGAGAGGGAGAGCAAGAAAGAGGAAGAGCCGAGGAAGGTTTTGAGGAGTTTCTGGAACTTAAGGAGATCAGGCTCAAGACAGAGAGAGGCAGGGAGGTTGCTCCAGAGGGAAGCACCAACAGAGGATAAAGATCTCCCCCCAAATCTCTGATTTGACAATCGGATCACCCGCAGAGAGTTGGAAGAGGATGAGCAGAGGGCTCTAGAAGGAGAGTATTTAGGGAGAGAGAGTTGTAGATAGTGCGGGCCCCTGCCCCAGAAAACATTGTGCACTATGTAGAAGATCTTGAACTTGATCCTTGCAGCCATGGGGAGCCAGTGGAGGGATTCCAGTGCTGGAGAGATGCTGTCATTGGGCTTGAAGCCAAGGATATCTTTCGCGATTCTGTTCTGGATTAGTTGTGGAGGTCAGAGAGTAGAAGTAGAAATATTGAGAAAGAGACTGTTGCAGTAGTCCAGTCTAGAAAGAACCAGAGCTCTGGAGACGGTGAGCCTCTGGGGGAAAGTGAGAAAAAGTAGAATACCTCCCAGGAGGTGTAGCTGGTAGTGGGACTTTTTAGAGATGTCCGAGATGTGAGAGGAAAAGGAGAGAGTGGAGTCAAAGATGACCTCTCAAATATTTGTCTCACTAGTGGGTGAGGTCGCAGGGCCAAGGGAGGCAGCCAGAGTAAAAGTTGGAAAGCAGGAGCAGGGGTCCCAATGAGGACGATCTCTCTCTTGCTGCATTGAGACAGAGATTGTTTGCAGCACAACAAGACTGAATTGCAGACAGTCAGGAATGAGCGAGGAGGAGGAGACAGAGGGTAACCTGAAACAAAGCTGTGTGTTATACGCATAAAACTGAAAGTTGGAGGTGAAGGCAGAGATCCTATGGGCCTTAGGGGCCATGTAGACATTGAAGAACCAGTGCGATAGGTTAGATCCCTGGGGGACACCACAAGTAGAGAGAGTGATATCAGAGAGAAAAGATCCAAGTTCTACCTGCAAAGGACGGTCCGAGAGAAAGGAGGTAAGCCACGCCAGGGCCTGATCTGTGATCACCAGAGTGTCACGGAGACGGGAGATCAGGATGTTGTGGTTTACTCTGTCGAAAACAGAAGTGAGATCAAGAAGAATGAGGGCAGAGGGAGAGATAGAGTCAAGATCTGAGATCTGGTCTTCACAGGTGTTCAGAAGAGCAGTTTCTGTGCCTCTGCATGCTCTAAAGCCAGACTGATCTTTATGGAGACAACCAACAGATTCTGTGTGGAGGATAAGCTGAGAGATAGCCAACTTCTCCAGGAGTTTTCCCAGGAAGGGAGTGATAGAGATCGGGTGGTTGTTTGCCGGAATGGAAGGGTCAGAGTTGCACTTTTTGGCAGGCTGCAATCAGACCCTCATGACAGGGGAAAGAATGTCAAGAGTAAGAGAGGAGAGAGAGAGAGAGCCTGCAGACCAGACATTCAAAGAAGTAGCAGGCCTGAGTTTGAATAATGGAAACAGGGATGCACTCAGGAAAGATGAGAGCTACTCCACCTCCTGGCCTATTGGACCTGAGCTCAGAGAGGATCTTGGAGCCTTCATGGAGACGAGTGTCAAAACTTGTGACAGCGCTGTTCTTAAACCATGTGTCAGTGAGAGCAAGCAAATCAAGATCCATGAGTTCAGGGAGGTGGCAGATGTCAGAGGAGTGCTTGACAGCAGAGCGAGAGTTAAGTGTGGCAGGTTGCCATTTATGAGAGACTTACGGGGGGTACAAGGAATAGAAGTACCCCCCTACTACCGGCGAGAATGCCTGAGCGATAGAGGTAGAAGGCGGTAGAGGAACGAAAGATGACAAGAATGTCTTTGAGGAGAGTGCAGGCAAGGGAGCCAGGCAAGTTGCAGGCAGCAAGGGAGCCATGGTGAGAGAGGCCATATGGTCAGGATGAGGCGAGTGAGCAAGGGAGGCCATGGGACTCGATGGCAAGGGAGACCATGAGGTGCATGGTGGAAAGTTTATAAGGCAAGGGAGGAGCCTATCAAAAAGTAGGAGGTTGGATTGAGGCCTTGTACCAGGATGGTACCATTCCGATAGACATTTTTGATGACCCTGGTAGTGGGGGAGAAGGCAAGAAGGACCACCCAGTGGGTGCCACCATTAATGTGTGAGGAATCGTAAGGAGAGAGCAGAGCAACCATATGAAAAGTACTTAGGTCGGGTGAAGGAATGACACAGAGGATATCGATGAGAGTCTCTCTGGCAGAAGCACTGACGTATGTGTCGGAGAGAGGCAGGTCTGGGTTGGAGCCCAGTGTATCCTTCTTCAGTTTAATCTTGCCAGACTTAGTGAGAGGTGAAGGATAGGAAATAGAGAAACAGTTAGAGAAGATAGGAGTGATAGTAAGCACCATAGAAAAGGGCACAGAGTGTGGGACACTAACCAGGCAGAGCAGCTTAGGTACGTGGGAGAAAGTAGGCAGGAGGCACACGAGGGAAATACAAAAAGAGCTTTGAAAAACAATGGTAATTGGGTAAAGGAGCAGAACACAGACAGAGAAGAGGGCAAAGGGAGGGACCTGTCAGTGCAATCACAAGAAAAGCAGATATGAGCACCTAAAATCGATTTAAGCTACAGGCACACAATCAATGTAGGATGAAAATACACATCAATTTGATTTTTAACTAAACAGTCACAGACAATGCAGTATGAAAACACGCCTGCATTTGATATTTAACTAAAAAGTCACAGACAATGTAGGATGAAAACACGCCTACATTTGATTCTAAATTACAGGCATAGACACAATGTAGGATGAAGACACACCTAAATTTGATTTTAAGCTACAGGCATACAAACAATGTAGGATGAACACATACCTAAATTTGATCTTAAGTTTCAGGCATGAAAACAATGTAGGATGAAAACACACCCACATTTGATTTTTGACTAAACAGTCACAATGTAGGATGAAAGCACATCTACA
This sequence comes from Ambystoma mexicanum, assembly GCF_040938575.1. NCBI lineage: Eukaryota > Metazoa > Chordata > Amphibia > Caudata > Ambystomatidae > Ambystoma > Ambystoma mexicanum. The sequence goes on along the minus strand of NC_090921.1, from coordinate 201,107,721 downwards.
TTTGAATAATGTGACACAGGTATTGCAGCACAGCAGTACAGAAGTGGGGGCAGTGGAGGTGATGGCTTAAAGAGTGAAAGTCAAGGAATGATGACGCAGGTAACGGAGCAATAGTCGGCACTCACCCAATGGCAAGAGTCGGATGCCACAGTTCAGAGGCGCATGGATGAGGTACTCAGTCTTGAACAGTATGACTGACTATACCAGGCACAGACCTGGCCTTAGATGAGGGTCTTGGATGTATGGAAGGGGCCGGCTAAAGCCTGCCGGTCCCGTGATTGGCTGTAAGAAGGCACCACAAGCTAATGAGAGAGCAGGGGGCAGCTAGGAAGCACAGGAGGTGCAAGATCATTGCTGGAAGAAGCGGGCGGCCAGCTTAGAGGGCCACGAGGGAAATAGGCTACCAGGCGCCTTGTAAAGATCACAGGTCTTCAGATGCAAACATCTGTTCTTCCGGGACACACCACATTATGTTCAATTCAATGACTAACTCCTAATAATAATAATAATAATAATAATAATAATAATAACAAGAATAATAATAATAATAATAATAATAATAATAATAATAATAATAATAATAATAATAATAATAAACTCATGTCATAAACCCATGCAATCTTCTGAATTATTTCAGTTCTTTTAAAATTAGATTTGACATTGATTTCCCCTCATATAAATGTGCACCATCTTTAGATTATGCATACCGCATTGTTGCAGGCCATCGTATCATCTTGGGCACTAGGACCAACGTATATAAGAAATCTAGGATAGTATGTTCATGACTTAGGGTCCATGAAAGATATAACATTCTGGAGACTCTGTTTGAACACTAAGAGCAATAGTTTGCACGTAGCATTGCATCGAGAACGGGTAGTCGTAATCAAATACCTAGATTTATATCACAAACTGGTCATTGGAAAGTTTTGGTTATGTAGTAATGGAGTTGTAATATTTTGTAATTTTGTATTTATGTATGTTGTATTTTGAAATGTAAACTTGAATCTTAAATTGAATTGTGAATCTTAACTGAAACACATTAATAATATATCAATGCAATTAATTGTATTTATTAATGAAATAAAGTGGGCAATTCTGTCTCAGAAAGGGTGATCCCTTCTGCTAAGCTTGATCAGTATCTTGCTCTGCAGTACCTTCTCTCTAGCAGCACAGAGCTGGTTCAGGGGTCACAGATGCCCTCTTCGCAGCTGCAGTGACAACATGTGCGATTAGCACCTCTGTTCCAAAACCACTTAACTATGAAAGTTGCCACCTTGGCAGCAGTTATAAACTTTAAATATAAGCCACACCTTTGGGTATGGTTGCTAGCATCTTCCCCACTCATAACAGCCGCATCAATTTGATATCAATTTGATATCATACATGTGTCCACACTGTGAGCCCAGCTCAGTTCAGGAAGGGTTACCTGTATTTTGATCAGACAGTCTGGCCCTGCCAATGGACTGGGCAGGAGACTGAATGGATATGCCTCTCTTTTCATCCTTAATAATATTTAATAATAATAATACTGCTCTCCAGCGAGACAGCCTCCCAGCAGAAGCTGTCCTGGGGAACAGGAAGACCACTTGTCTCAAGGATAGGGTTTAGACAGGCTTGTATTATTCCACTCACCTGTGGTCCTCATAGATTTACTTTTGGACAAAATAATTAATGAATAATTCATTTGCACTTCTTTTGGGAGAGTTGTCTTTTCCTAAGCCCTCATTCATTTAGGTCAAGAAGGAGCAGTCCAAAGTAGTGGCAATCTATGATCCCTACCCTCTCCGGGGACCCACTGGGAGTGACTCTTGCTGAGGACCAGGACCTGCTACTCTGTATTAAATCTCCCTAGGCTTGGAGAACATAACCTGAATAGACTCATCCTGTTCTTGAACCCATTGAGTGAGTCTCACACCACCCAGTGGACCATATCAGCCAAAGCTCCCTGTTATGCTGCATCAAAACACTCAAAACACATTTGAACAGTGCTAATCACACATGAACCAAAGGGCCTTGTTGCTGCTGCTTTTGGCACTCCTTTTAACTACATCTACTGCTGCATTGCACATGTCAAGCCAGCTCATCACCTCATCATGCCAAGTAGTCCGTCGCCTGTATTGCTCATATAACCTTCTCACTTCTGTGGCCTAAACTTGAATTGCACCCACATTGAAACCTTCATCAGCGCACCAAGGTCACTGCAACAAACTGACAGACCTCGACTCAAACGGCTGGAGGATCGTGTCACTCATAGACCTGAACCTGCAGATGCCAATGTCTTCAGTCACGTTGGTTCCCGAGCCAACCCTGGTGAGTCATCTGAACTGCACGTCCTGAATTGCACACTCGAGCCACATCGAAATCCTGATATGAAACAACTAGACACCAGCTCGCAGTTTGATCCATCACGACTTGCCACACCTGAAGCTTGTTTGACCATCACTGCAGCACAGCTAGAAGTCCGGTTCACCACAAAGATCAGCAAAAGGTACTATTGACAGGTAACTGCCCCCTTTTCGGGCGAAGAAAGTGAATAAAAAATGCTGAATGTGCATTTACTGCATATTTGGCCTTGGGGGAAAAAAAACAAAGCCCATTTTGTTGAACAAAGGGAGCAGAGTTTTGTTTGGCATTATGCACTTTGGGGGTTTCAGGTGTGTCCCCGCTTTCATGAGATTGAAAGCGTGAGACAATAAAGTAAAAAAAAGACAGAAAAAAATGAATAAAGGACATTGCAGCGCCAACTCCGACCCACATTAGTGGGTTGGAAGTGACGCTTCAGTGATAGATTGGTGTCTGCGGCATACACAGAAGTGTGCTGCAGAAACATGTATGTCGGGTGAAGGGCTGGGGGGTGTGGGATGCGGGAGGAAGTGATCTATATGACATTTTCGTATTCAGTATTTTCACGCTGTGCAGTTTTAATGTAGATCCAACTGTACCATTGCTCCAACATTGGGACCTAGATGCCGGTTAGGTCACTATTCATTCGTTTTTGCATTTAAATATATGCGTTTTGAATTCATTGGGCCTCATTAGGACCCTGGCGGAGAGGGTATTACGCCAGCGTAGTGCATGGCGTACCTCTCCGCCATACTACGAGTTCCCGTAGCGCCATGGAGGTTTTCTCCGCCTGGTTTTACCAGCCGGAGAAAACCATGGCGCTACGGGACCTCGTTGTTAATTACGCCACCGTATTTTACGGTGGCGTAATTAACTCCTTCCCCACTCCCATTATACCCTATGGGGCAAAAATGGGAATGGGGAAGGGCAGAATGGGGATTGGGGATTTACCGCTCCGCCGAGGTCGGAATGGGGCGGTAAATCCGCCAACCCCCATGGCGCTATCGGCGGCTTTCCGCCATGCTTCGCGGTGCATTTAGCACCGCGAAGTCCGCCTGGGTCGTAATGAGGCCCATTGTAGTTATTTATTGCTGTTTTTCCCACTGAGTCATTACCCTGGATGCTGCAGCTATCTACCTTTGTCCATTCTCTGTTCTATCCACAGAGATGAATTTTGTACAATGTTTTATATTTTTTTATTATTGCAGATGATGTGTATAATAGTTTATATATATTTTTTTAAAGAAACGTGTTTGGACATTCCTTTATTTTTTATTGTTCTACATTGCTGTTTGGGCTGCTACTAGATCACTTTCACACCCCTCTTGAGAGTATGCCTCAAATTACCACAAAAGATGAAAGAGGTATATCTCTTAGCTGTGCCTGTTTCATCTTTATGATTGGAATTGCTCTTGATTTTTAAAAATAGGTGGTTTTGGCACTTCTCAGCCTTGTATTCCTGTGGGGCAGAGTTAATTTCATCATGCACACACAGTATGATTCCTGCAGGAAATCATTTAATTACTGCAGTGAATGTGTTAGCAGGGACTAAGGCCCTGATTCATGGGATTATTTTCATTGGAAATAGGGAACTTGCGCGCCAATCTGCACGCAGATCTGCATTTGTCGATTCATGGAACGGACTGTTCAAGACTTTCTTGGGACTTGTGTGGAGTTCATGCAGGGCAGGAACATCTGAGCAAGTCAACGAGCGCCTTGTGTGAGACTCCACGCTGAGTGTGGGCAGGGCCTGCACATTGACCGAAATAGGGGGCAGAACATGCAGAATGAGAAAGAACATGCAAAAATCTAGGCGTGTCGAGGGGCCTACACAGTCAAGCAATCGCACGCCAATTGCAGCGCAAATATAACTGTATTCCTGGTTTGAATTGGGAATGTCGGCTTGTGAAAAAGTACACGCAAATCCCGGAACCCATATGCCACATGATAGCAGGTGTAAATGTCAACACGATAGGAACAAATGTGTATAAAGCACGCAATACACACCAAACCAACGTCTATAGCCACAATGAATCCAGCATTACTAGGTGCCATTGTGCACAGACACTGCAGGAGGAGGAGGATGCTCAGGGCCCGGATCTTTAAAACACACACCACACTTTTCGGGATTCCCGATGATCAGGTCTATGGAAGATACAGGTTCCTCCCCCATATAATCCCAGACCTTGTCGGAGAGTGGAAAGATGACCTACCGTCACCCACCATCGACTGACAGGCCCTTACTCTGCTAGAAAAAGTGCTCATTGCACTACATTATGTTGCCACCGGGTCCTTCCAGCGGACCACTGCAGTCATTGGTGGGATATCACAGGCCACACAGTCACACTGTCTACACCAGGTAATGTCCTGTATAACATCATGTGCAGGTGTGCGCAGGTAATTATATATGCCGCAAACACCGGCAGAAAAACACACAGTCATGCAGGATCTTTGCGGTGGCATGTTGCCCCCATGTAGTAGGTTCCAAAGACTGCACCCATGTAGCACTCCAGCCCCCCAGATTTACAGAGCACATATACAGGAACAGAAAGCACTGGCACTCCATTAATGTGCAGGTTGTGTGTGATGCCAAGGGAATCATCATGGAGGTCTATGCTAATTTCCCAGGCAGCACACACAACAGCTACATCTTTTGTATGTCACCACTGCACCAGGCCCTGGTGGCTGGAAAACATGGCAATGCATGGCTCATTGGTGAGTATGAACACTCATGCACATGCATGCATGCCACACACTGAACAATAGACACTGCCAGAAAATGACAATAACCATGTCTACATTTACAGGGGACAGTGCCTGCCCGCTGCCTACATTCATGATGACACCCATCAGGAATCCCACGACACCAGCTCTATTGAGGTACAAGACTGAACATATAGCCACTCGGGGTATAGTGGAGCGCACATTCAGAGTGCTAAAGTAATGGTTCCGCTCCTTTGTCGACTCTGGTGGGGTGTTGCTCTATGCACCACCAGTAGTCTGTCGAATAATTGTGGCAGCATGTCTCTTGCACAATATTGCCTGTCCAAAGAGCATGTTTAGAGGCTGCATGCACATAGCAGTAGCAATTGAATTTCACCTAAATACCAGCCCTTATGGAGTAGACACAGTGAAGCCACCTCCCAGGTGCCATTAAATGATGAATTAGGGCCTATCCTCTGTGCCCACAACAACACCCTGAGAATGTGCAAATGTGTGTGTTCAGCAGAAATGAAACAAGATGGCCAATCAGAGGCGCCTGAAAATACTTGCAAGTGGCAGTATACTACTACCACTCTGTGTAGTGAAATCAGTCTTGAATATCAAAAACTGTAGAAATGCAAAATATCACGGCAATAGTACAAATGTGATGCTATAGCAAAATGCATGAAATAGGCAACAATCAATTTTTAGTAACTAGTCATTCATTGGTGCCAAATTCAACAATTTCACCAATTCCAACAAGCAGACCAAATAGATGAAATAACTGTGGGACCATGTGCACTACAGGCAAACACATATCCATGTTACTGTGATTGTCAAAGCAGAGTGGCAAGATTAAACATGTGACATGCATATTGGAAATAGGCATACATTGCTCACATAACAAATCCTCAGAATAAGAGAAAATTTGCAATAGAACAAAAGTGTTTAGCACACCCCAAGGGCCACATTCAGAGGTCCGTCAAATTATGGGCCAACCCCTCATGAACGCAGCCTGTGATTCATGCCCGTCATCTGCATGGCAGTGCACAGCTGAATCACAAAGGGATATCAAATTGACACAACAGTGTCCATGTAGTACACACAAAGGCACACAGCAGAAGGAACACAGTTCTAGAGCACCGTCACCTGTACAACAACAACTGGATTGCATGTAGCCACCTAATCACGCACTTCAGACCACAAGTAGGAAGCATACTACACATTATATGCTAACAAAGTCCTGCATGGACAGCCCTCAACCCACGAAACATGTCACATAAAATAAACTGGTTCAGTGGCCAAACCATTCCCTAACAACCACTATTCCTGCAATACAAATGTCACATACAAGCAGTCATGTTGAAACCGAAAGATAATGTGCACTCACCAAACTCCCCCTCAGACAGCTTGGAAACCACCAAACCCTGTGCATACATAGAGCTGCTACCTCCATCACACATCCTGCATCCATGATTCCATGCAAAAATTATCTGTCGAGAAAAATAAATCAATGTCCCGGCAACACTTCCATGCACCCAAACATACACCAACATGTGCTCCCCTGAAGGACATTCTACAAATGCATGCACCAACTCACAACCACCCACCACCATGTGTCTTGGCACACATGCAGCCACCTCTGCCCACCTTACACCAATGCAACATGAACAGGCCACACAGTTACACCTTAGCCACCCACAACCTCCACACTGGGCGCCCACCCTGAGCGACAAGCAGTGAATGACCATGTTACGCTCACCCACCATCATGCTGATGGTACTTTCCTAACACATGCATCTGGCCATAGTCAGCATGACAATGAGGCAACCACCAAAAAGAAAACATTGAGAGGATGGATACCCATGAGCACATTTTTAGTATTGTCAATGCCATGGTAATGACTTATCAACGTGGCAGTGTGGCAATGCAGTTAACAGTAAACACTGTCAGTGTAGACGATGATGCTAAATCCACGAAGAAGAGAAACAAAAATGTCACGAATCGCACACAAATTTGATCCTGCAGAATTCAGAACTTCACTGAGGCATCTTTTAGACTGGAAGGCAGGTCACAGAGGCAACTGGCATGACACACACAGGAAGAAATGAGAATGCAATGACAAACAGAGGCCAAGGACAAATATATACAAAACGGAGCATGCAAAAGGAAAGAGCAAGGGAAGTCAGACTTCACTGGTAATGGACAGAATTGGGTGAAATGCACATTGAACTGAAGTTAGCATTGAAATGCACCCAGCAGCTGTCTACATGCCTCCTAATAACAGATACTGCGCCCTGCATTGTACATGGTCTCCATGGCAACCAACAATGAATGGACAACCATGTGTGCCTGGTGTCTGTGGAGTGCATTGCATAAAAACAATGTGCAGCAATGCTTGTATGTGTGTCGATTGGTCTTGGGACAGCAACCCCAGAAGGGGAAGAAGCATCAAGATTGGACTGCCTGTGTGGTTAGGAATTTAAATTAAAACGACTTCAAACGGAAAGACATGTGACAGCCAAGTAACATGTGTAAAGTGCAAGTCAACACTCACCACTACCACCTTAAAGACATGTCACAGAACACACTCATGACAACTCACCAACTAAGGACCTACAGTGATACCCACCCCCAACTAGGATTCTGTAACTAGTGCCACCATGAATATCTTGACAAAACAGCATGCATATATAAAACATCCTAGCAACAACATGAGTCACATACACACAAGAAGCTGGACCTGTTCCCCCACAAACAAGTAAAACAAAACCAACCCCACACAGTTCCAGACTATGCCACAAAACAATACACAAATTAAACTTCACTTACCTGGCTTGCATCCACTGCATCCCACCTGCAAATACATTTGCAAATCACAAAGGCATACATTGCAATAACTTCAGGATACTGGCCATCCATGACAACACATGTATGGAACACAAAAGTAGACATGTACCAGTGTAAAAGGATCACAGAGTGCAAAAGGGAGACAGGTCACAGAGTGACAATTACCAAGCAGTGTAGTAGAGCAGTATAGAGTGAGAGAGAGGGTCAGAAAAAAACATTGCAAGGAGCAGACTGTCTGGAGCAGAGATGAGGACAGAGATGAGGACAGACCTGACAGACATCACAGTGTGTGAGGGCATAGACAATCCGCCCTAGGGATGGAGACATGGACGCCTCTTCAAGTAGCATCCTGGTTGGAGAGCACAGAAGGAACATAGAAGGATAGGAACCACATGGTTCATGAAGGAGGAAAAAGTGGGTGACAGTGAAGGGCAGACTGGTAAGGAATGGGCACATGTGAAAGGTCAATCATCAGCTCTACACCAGCAACACACACCATAGCATACAAATCATCCAAATGCCTATGTACGCTACACCGCTGCACAGAAGTCACTCCAAACATATACAGAGACCCCACACTAAACAACATACACCCTGGTACTACAATACTGAAAATGGACCTACGGACAACATGCAGCTGTCCCCTCACCGTCCAACACCCTACACACCCTGATTGAGACTGTCCAGGAAGATTGCATGCATTCCCGGGTGCACTTGTAACTCACACGGGGAGGACAGATGAAGACAAGCTGTGGGAGTGGACAATCATGCACATGCATGGTTCCACAATCTCATTAACTGACAGTGGCAAATGACATGACATGATGGAATTAAAAGCAAAGGACATGTAACACACCTAGGTGCCAATAACCTTCAAAATCAAACACTGTAATAAAAGTGTCCTCATCACCTCCACGAGGAACTGTGCCTCCAAATGCATGAGAGGAGGGCCAGTGCATGGCAGAGGGCATGGGGACTAGGGATGCAAAAGTGTGCATGGTGATCCTCCTATGGAGTGCAGTCACTGCATGATTCTGTAGCACTGCAAACACATGGGACAATGCATTACAACAGCCGTATTTCAAAAGCATGCATCAAGCACACATACGTTAAGAAGCACATGCCCTCCTGTTTCCTCCATGCAACCATGGCAGTTGACGGTGGCCAGATGCAAGGTTCCATGCCTGTTGCTGTGGTGACCCTGTCATTGGCTGCAGGTCTGCAACCCTTCCTTGGACATTAGCCCCAGTACTTGAGGCCGAATAATGGGAGGGTGGCCTTTCTGCTGTAACCACTGTAGATGGGGGGGCAACCACTGACTGGCCTTGGGAAGCCAGCTGACAAGCCGTAGACTCACAGGAACCACCTGATCAGCCCATTGGGCCACTCACATTTGCCCTCTTTGAGGTATGCACACCAGGTTCAGCATCAAAGCCAGCTGAGTCTGATGAGTCCAAAGCATCACTAGCACGACCCAGGATGATCTGCAGCACCAGCGAGTTCTCACGCCTGCCATACCATGTGCCCCACTTGTGGTCTGATGCACCATAAATCCTTCCTCCTCCTCCTCTTTTTCCTCTTCTTCTGCATCTGGTGCATCCTGAATTGCACCAGACAGAGAAATACATAATGATCCATGTGCAAAGAGACAACAATGCACATACACTTCAAGGAATACTCTAACAAGAAATGGGAGGACACGCACCCATCAGACATTGTGCATTCACACACTTGGTCAGGTAAGAAACAGATGCATGGCATTTGCTGACAAGTGACCCCTACCACACCCATCATGCCTATGCCAGCAGTGGGCATATTGACATTCAGCAGTAATGTAAACGCACAATGAGGCACCATTCAACTGTCAAATCACCACACATACAAGGGGAAACGTAATGCCCATGTGACATTTCAATGTTCAGTGATATCACATGGGAACAGCCAGACATCCATATCCACAGACAGCACGACGGTCAACACATGACACACTAATCAGGTCTGGGACAGGCAACTGGAGACAATAAGGACATGCAGGAAGGTGCATAAAGAGAAGAAGTTCATGAGTAGGTACACACAAAAGTGTGCCTTCTATTCAAGGTATGTGAAGTACAGAGAGATGGAGAGTGGATTGGATCATGCAAACAAGGTTCACCGATCCACAAGAGGGTGGGGGGAGTGATCCTATGGAGTGCACCCAGTGTGTGGGATGGTAAGAGAGAACATGCGTCACATTGAGTTGGCTCTCTGTGCCAATGGAATTGAGTCAATGTATATGTGGTCTGTGGACACTCTGCAACTACACTGTGGGAACATCAACAATGTGAATTGACACACAGCTCAGATATGGATCGTGACAAGTTAACCCATAGGAGCAGGTGACAATTAGAACATGCAACTCTGCATGACATGGTGTTAAAGTAAAACTTTCTCTGCATGCTTCGGTCAAGCAGTGCTGAGTAAAACGCAACAAGAATATAGCACTGAACAGTACTTGTAGGTGTCACATGGTGCACATGTGCTGGGGGAATACCCATTGGGGTATGTGTCCTGTCACACAGACACGTGCCACAAATGGCAGCCACAAGGGTTACGACCAGTATGTTGGCCATTTGACATAAGTCTGTATGCCACAGGACATTCTTTATTTTGGGCTGTCATACCAATGCAGCTAGATGTCCTGGGAGGATAGCTCAGTGGCAACATGCTCGTCTTGGAAATAAGACGACACGATGCAACACAGGTTTGATCCCCGGGTCCATGCTTAGAAATCTCTGGGTATTAGGCGCGTTATAAATACGCAACTAAGACATATTCCCGTAACAGCGCCTCGGTGCCCCCAGGCTGTGGGAGTGCTTTAAAAATGCAAATAAATAAATTAAGATGTGCCAATACAAAAATGATGTGGGTGATGCATGACAGGTAAAACACAGGAGGAGCAATGACGGACACTCAACTGATGTGTCCTCATAATTCTCTAGGCCTCCCACACCTTGCACCTGATCAATGGCGATGAATTGGCTCGTGGCCTCTTCATGTGGTGTCAGCTGCTCCTCCTCTGCTTGAACACCTCCAGTTGCCATTGGAGATGCCAGGGGACACTCTGCCTGTGCTTGGCGCTATGGGTGAGATCATTCCAACGCTTCACAGACTGTTTCACCGTGCACATCTCCACCCCGAAGGCATTTATCTGGTCAGTGACACACTGCCAATGCACCATGTGTTATGCGGATGTATGTGTGCTCCCAGCATACAGGCACATGTCAAAATGTTGATCGTTCATGTAGTCAGTGAGGATCCTGAGCTCCACATCATTGAAGTTCTTCTTCCTCTGTGGGCCAGTGTCTTGTGCCGTGTGTTGTGGTTGAGCCTCTTCCTGCTGTGCAGGGCATCCCTTCCTGCCACGAGTGGCACAGGGTGTTGGAGCTGCACCTGTCTGTCTGGACCCACATTGGCATCCAGGTGCTGGGGCTTCTTTGGTGTGGGGCCTGCCATGTCCTCCTGGGGTTGGGTCAGATGTCTACACATCACATCCCCAACCCCCTGGGTCTGGGCAGATGTCTCACCAGTATTGTTCTCGGCAATATGAGTCAGGGAACAGTCTGTTTGATGTATGACGTAGATGTGTGGTCCAGCAAGGATCAAGTGTACCCCAAAAGGGAAAAAATACAATAGGCGATACGCAGTGGCAACCCAAAACACAAAACTGAGTACACGGTACCCAGAAGCTTCCAATAACTGAAAAAGTGGTACACGATACACAGTGGCATCCAGATATTTTAAAAAGGCCACATGCAATGAACCATATGTCTCCGAAAGAACACAAAAACATGCATGCACTTGCAGAGTGAAAACCCCACAAAGGAAAATTGGATGCACAATATCTGAAGGTAAGATTCCCATAGGAAAATACACATTCAACTTTGTAAATCCTCTGGATCCTAATCTTTGTGCACAATTAGTGATGTGCTTTGCTTGACGTCATTGTGTAAGCTGCAAAGGCGTGTTACGTAGGTGTGCAGCATCACCACACGCAGGATGTAACTTACGTGTTTAGGACTGTTAGTCTGCTATCAGCTGCTGCAGATGCCAGATGCACACCACTGTTCCTCCTGCCTAAACTGCTGCCGATTTTGTCTTCTCTGGCCCTGCTTGGCCTCATTCAGTCCTATAGTGCTACTGCCTGCTGCAGAGTGACTTCCTGCCTGCAAACTGTACTGTCTGGGTGGGCCATCTGCCCCACTTTCTGACTGGACTCCTGTGTTGGCCCTGTGACTACCTCCTCTGTACTTTCTGGGACCCCTGCCTCTACCAACACCACTGTTGCTCCACTACACGTACCCAGGACCCAGGAACCCATACCTGCCTCAGGTGTGCCATGTCTGCCCTATTCATGTCATCTGGGGAGTTCAGCACCCCCACGTTGAGTAAGAGGGCTGCCAACTTCAGTAACACTGGTGGACCGGGTCCTGGGTGCCTATGATGCCCTCTACAACCCAGCTACACAGCATGGCACCAGGACAAGGCAAAGGATCTGGGATGACATTACGGCAGCCATCAATGCGGAGGGGATGGCAGTCCAGCCCAAGGAGATAGTCTGGAAATGTCGGGATGACCTCAAGACCCGCAGCCATACCAATGCGCTGGCAGCCCTCTCCACGGAACCCACTGTGGAGGTGTACTGTGCTGGATGTCACTGGTTCAGCCAGATACAGCTGTGGGTACTTGAGAGGTTCTATTCAGACTTCCACTCATGGCTCTTTGCCTAGAAAGTCATCTAGAAGCCACTGGTGAGCCCCTATGTGGGACAATGATATAAGGCGTATGTGTGGCTCCACATGTTTGCAGATGCCACATGCTGTTTGTAGCTTTTGTGTGTTGTGAGATACAGCTAATTGGTGACTCATGCCAATGCATGCCATTTGTGATGTCAGACATTGTATGCTGCCATTTGCATGAAGATTGTCAAATTGTGCATGGTTGCATTGCTGTTGTTGTGCATGTGCAGTGTGTGAGCATGGAACAAGTGCTTGAACATGACCATTGTGGACATGCTGTGTTGTGGGCATGTGAGTGATGTGCATGATGTCCGAGTAAATGTGTGGCCTCACTGACAGTGTATCCATGCAGGCACATCTGATGAGAGTGATACATGTGCTTTGATGCCTGCATGTGTGGGGTTTTTGCATTGACACCTCCGGGACCTGGATCGGACATATCATTCTACTGGATTTGTAAGACGAATGCATGTGTGTACATGCAATAATAGTATGCTTGCAATTTGATGTCTGACATAGCTGGCAGTACATGTTGCTTGCTTGCTTGCAGGACATGCTGTGGCATGTGGACATTGGTGACTGGGTTTGTGTGGGCATGTGACCTGGTGCTGTCTCCATGACCATGGATGAAGGTCGTTCTTGTGTTGGTTGATGATTGGTATGGCGGCGTTGACTTAATGTATACATTCAAATCTAAGAAATATATATTAGTTGGATCACTATGTCCTGTGAATTTGAATCCAAACCTTTTGCCATTAAGATAAACAATGAATTGTTGAAAAGTGTCATCATCTATAAAACATTTCCACATAATAATTTGATGTTTATAATCTGAATTGATTAGAGCAGGGTTTTGTTTGTATTGTCTCATAAAAGTATTGTCTAGCAATGGAGCATATTTGGCAACCATCACCACTCCCTTAATCTGAAGATAGTAATTTTGATCAAATAGAAAATAGCTGTTGTTCAAGGTAAACCATAAAAATTCCTTAACCATTTCTATTTGTTGTCTGTTTGATGCACAGCCATTTATATGTGGGAAATCAATGGCTGTTATTGCCAAACAATAGTCTTTTGAAATATATCGTGATTTCACATCCAGAGTTGCAAATACATAATCCGGTTGCCAGATAATAGTTATAAGAATCTGCAAAACATGAGTCGAATCTCTAATATTGTTGTTTGATTAATGTATCTATCTCTAACTATTGGTCTACTAACTATTGGTCTAACTTCTGGTAATTTGTCAAAGGATTTATGGATTTTTGGGAGAAAATAAATAGTTGGCATGATAGATTCTGTTATATTAAGAAATGCTCTCTCTTGCTCTGTTAACAATCCTGTGTTTTGCCATTTGGAAATAAGTGCTGTCATTTCTTTCACTACTGGCTTGGTAGGGTTGGTTGTTCATTTCTTATAAAATCCAGGTGTGAGTTGTCCATTTGAATATAATCATTTTGGTTCAGAATCATGACAGCTCCACCTTTATCTGCCTCTTTTATTACTATGGTTTGAGTATTTGCTAAAGTGTATAAGGCTAGACTTTCTGCATAGTAAAGATTGTGTCTCTTGGAAATACATTGAGATGTTGTTCTATCCATGTACTGATAGATATCTCCAATAACTGCTTTGTGAAAGGTCTCTATGACACTTTCAGTAGTCACTTGGCGACTAAATGTAAACCTTGGTTTAAGTTCTTCCATTTCTATGTCACTAGGATGCATACCTAATTCTTCACAAAGGTGATCCCGTGTTTTTTTCAAATCATTTTCTAAAGATAGTAAAAGTTGTGTATTCTCTATATCCGAGATTGTTAAACTGCTTGATGGTGTAGAATGTTTTGATGTTAGAAAAGGCGAAACTCCATGATGGACATTTCTTTAAATTTTAAGTTTTCCGTCTTTTTCCTCTTCCTCCTCAGATGATGTTATTGGTATTAATATCCCGTGTACGAGTGGTGTCCGAAATCTTACTTGTTTGTAATTGGTTTGCTGATTGCCTCTTTTGTATCTTTTGATTTCTTTCAAAAAACCTTTCCTATACTGGTAGACCCATTATTAGTATTAGCTTAATTTGATTCAGATACTGTTAAAAAAATGTATGTTTCATTCTCAGATTCTTTCTCGGAGTTGACAGTGGAAGAAACTGCCTTGGATACTCTAAACAACGTTTTGGCTTTATCATCAAGTTTGCTCTAAAAAGTGAAGATTCTGTCTTCTCTCTAATCCCTGTTGTCTCTGAAATATTTCCTCAACTTTCTAAGTTTAATATTGTCTTGATATTATTTAAGAATTGAAAATATTTTTGCATAATTCTTCTCTTTCGTACTTTCAAAACTATCAATTTCTGCTATTTCTTGTTTAATTTGATCTATTTGAAGTAATGTCCTAGTGTGTTCCCTATCAGCGTGTTCTATTATCAACTGCATCATCACTTCAGAACTGTTGACTAAATGTTCTTCCCACTTCTGGGCCAGATCTTGATACTCTTTATTATTGAAATAAGGAAAAATGAAGTCCCTCAGGCCTCTGGGGATTTTGTAATTTTTCATATATTTAACCATTAATGCTTTCTCCCAATACGTATTTATTTATTTTGTAGAAAGTCTTTCAACAAGTCTTAAGAATTTTTGTCTTAATACATTTTTGTTGAAATTGTATTGATGAATTTTAGATCTTTCACATATATCATTGATGTACAGAGTCTAGGTAAAGATCAGTCGCTCACCCAGACCGGGAGATTATGAATTAAGAATCATTGATTGGTCACACAATTTAATAGATCTTGTGATTGTGACACAAATCGCAACATTTCAATTTTTTGGGAATACATAGGATTATTGACATACACATGTAGTGAATGCACTAATGAGGATATAAAATATTGATAATCACTCAGACCGGGAGATCATCCATTAAGAATCATTACTTGGTGACACAATTTAATAAAAATTTAGCTTTTTTGGGAATGTTTAGGACATTTAAATGTACATGTAGCCATTGCACTAATGAGACTATCAAATGTTGGTAAGGAATATTAATCAAACTTATATCATCTGGAGTAATAAAACAATAGTGCACTTATATCCAGTGTCTCTAAATTTCTATCCTCATGTTGGTTAAATTGGACCTGAAGAAAGACTCCAATGCACAGATGTCATGCACATGGTGATCTCATGCATTAGCAAGATAGATATTATGAGTTGAACAAGATAAAATAGCCCCAATTTAACACATTAGAGCTACAGTGTTATTAATGAGGTACATGGATCACTACTTTCTAGAACTAAAGTATTTCTAAATGGCAAATGCGCCTAATTCTAATTAAAAAAAAATTCAAATGGGAACTGAAGGAACGACACTGACACACAGACGACATGAGCGTCATGATGTCATGCATTAGCCTCCCTTATATAAAGGGCATTCAAAATGGCAATTGAAGGAGATTGCCACGCGACAAACCAGACCAGGAACAGGATAAAACTCTGTATCGGGAGAATTGAAAGATATTTAGGTAAGGAATGTACCAGATTTCTGGGTACTGAGAATAGAATATGACATAATTGACATGGTCAGACTGCCTTGACATAACTAGTTTACTTATTTGGTGTAACTTTGTTTGTGCACAAACGCTGATAGGATTCATCCAGATATTTAGGATTATCTAAGCAGATGAATCAACACAATTGAAATGACTGTTTTACCGTTTGAAACAGGGGCGAGAACAACTAACATGAATTATAAATATATTGAAGAAAGTGGTGAAAGAGCATGGGTGGATGGGTGAATTGGGTTTTTAGACTAATGTAACTTTATCTGATGTGTATCCACTAGCCAAAAACAAAGGCCATGGCAAGACTGGCAAATATCACAGATTACCACCAACTATATTTTAGATGGCAGGGGAAAACATTCAAGAAACACAGTGGGGAATACGCGTAAAACACAATAATGATGTAGGATGCAAACGAAAAACAATTAACAATGAAAGCTTTGTATTGAAACCTTTTTAAATGTTCTCTACTTTAGCTCCTCCAATATGTTAAGAAGGTGAGACTTCCAAATGGAGGTGAGGATTTCTTCTTCAACGAGAATGGTGACGTTGCTGCCAAGTACGATATTGTAAATTGGCAAAAAAACTCAGAGGGCACACTGAGGCACGTGACAGTAGGCAGATATGACTCCAGTGTCCCTCAGGAACAGGCTCTTACCATTCACATCAGCACCATCCAGTGGCCCTCCAGGGAGACACAGGTATGAGAACCTAATTTTTATGATCAGCACATTTTTCCTTTGAGGTTTGTGGTCAGGGTAGGCTATTTTGTATTATTCTGCAGATGCCATCTATATTTTCTTTTGGCACTTGCATGCCAGATTCACAACATATGTATTAGTATCAACTAGATGGGCCAATTTGCATCTGAAGGGCAGATGTATTTTGAACCAGAGCTTCAGGCATTTGACCACTTAATTGATGGCTAGGTTTTGTCAATATCTATGCAAGTAATGTCTGGGCTCTGAGGTGGACAGAGAGTACCCATGATATTTGTCCTTAGAGGGTCATTGAAATCACTCCAGATGTTCTTTAGTACAACGACTTCAGGATTATGATTTGCTTGGGATTGTATGTATGTACATACGTACGTACGTACGTACGTACGTACGTATGCACGTACATAGGTACGCATGTATGTATTTCTTTGGGATTTGTGTATTTGGGACTTTTAAAGTGCTGATCTAGCTGGCTAGCAAGTGAGCACTGTACAAATACATAAAGATATTTTGACACGTGAGTACGAGGTAATACAGGAAGGCGTTGTCCCATTTCTTATTCAGCAGTCAGTGTCCAATGAGTTGTTTTCTAAAGAGAAATGCAGACACAAAGGGCCAAACATGATTCATGGAGGTGATTTGTTTCACAGTTATTAGACTTTCTAGGATGGTGATGTTTTTGGCTAATATGATTGTCTCTTGCTCATAATGGCCTTGTAGATGATGTGGGTTGATCTAAAAGTATGCAGACCTAGAGAAGGTGTGAGTGCATTGCTTGAGATTGGGGTTGATGTGGTTGGATTTCCTATAACCTTACCTTTCATGAGGGGTGCTAGACCATGCTGGACTTTTTCCAGGTATGTCAAGATGACGTCTTGAACGCCTGTGATGATGTTGCTGCTTAGGATGCTTGTAGATCAAAAAATGAGCACATTTACTGTGTGGCTTTGCTCTGCCCCAGTGTATTCTTGTGGGGTTTCCTATGGACCGAACTTGGCAATCGGCCTTGAGGCAGTGTTCGAGTTGCTTGGTCCAGTCAGGCAACTTCAGCCTCGATAAAGAAGTTTGACCAGCCAATCAGACACTTGAATGATCTAGAAAAGGTTTGGGGCCCTGTACAAGGCTTAGCTCACTTCCTGCTTTGTTTGTTGGTTTTGTCTGGCTGTGGGGAGTGGAGAACAGGGCAGGCTCACAATTTAGCGATGCGTTGCAATAATTGTGGCGTGATTCAGGAGACATTCGAAGAGATTTTGAAGAGGTTAGTAGTTGTTTGCTTTTTTTGTGTTTATTGATCCTTGATTAAACCTTGTCTGGTGTGTGTTTGTTGGGCCCCACTCTTAAACGTAACATCTGTCCCTTATAAACAATTTGAGAAGACAAAAATAGTTCCTGTTGCACTTTTTTTTACTTCTGTTTTCTCTTTGTTAACCAAAATATTCAGACAATTCCCAAAAATGTCCTGTTTCACTTTTTCTAGTTTCTTTTTTTTTCTGTTTCTGTCACCGAAATTTGTAAACAAATCCAAACCATTTCTTAACACCATTCCTTTCATCTATTTGTTTTCCGTGTAAAAGCAAATGAAAATGTAAATTAAATCTTCCTATGCTATGACACCTTCTCTATTCTCAGTGTTTGTGTTTTGTGACAAACCTCTGTCTGTACGTGAGCCTTGCGTGAATCCATTTTCTTGTCTTCATCACAGTGTTTTCATTGTATATTGACACCTTAGGCCACACACCATGTCATTTCTGGTAAAGAGAGTACTGGTGGTGGCGCAAGATAGAGAAGAAAAAGGATCTGGACTACTACTCAAACTCTGTGGTAGAGGTTGTACTCAGTGACAGCAAGGAATGGTGACAGAATTTGAGCGGGAGGGAGTGGCTGAAGGGGCTGCCCCAATGTTTGAAAAGACTGTTCACTCAGGGATAGAACAGTCCCTGAGAGGCAGGCAACCAGCAAACAGGGGAGGTTTGCTGTGTCAGCCAAAGGGCCACTGCATGAGTTCCTGGAGCATGCAGACCACCATTTTATTAGACTTTAACTTTGGTGGTGAGGCGAGGTGATGTTACCCTTGCTTCTTGTGGACTTTGGATTAGCATTCCAGCAGAGATCTCTGCCTCCTGTCTTTTGCTCTCGACAAAGCTTTTCTATTCATTTAGAGCTGTATCATTACTAGAGTTTAATCAGAATCGGAGTATTTCAATTGCAGGTATGTGTTCATCGCTGATCATTTTCCTGTACAAATCCAGTTGTTTCCAGGTAATAATTGATTCAAGCGACTGGATGGCAAGTTCATATCGAATGCAAGGCATTGGGGATGAAGCTGGCAGTGCCAGGACTTTCCTTCAAAAGATGGCTTCCAATTGTTGCCAAATTGAGCGTTCTACATTGATCATTGTTTCTCCACCATACGTCAGTATTGCGATCACCTTCTGTTTATAATATGATAGTACTGGTTTTAAAGAGAATTTCCCAAATGTGTTATGTAGGAGGAGCCCTTGTCGCGCTATGGCATGCGCCTTAGATTAAAGGTGTTCCACCCAGTCTTTTTCCACTTGTGACTGATTGAGCCAGACACCCAAATATTTTATTGTTTTTATTTGTAATAGTTTTTTGCCTTCAAGAAAAAACGTGTATGGTTTCTTTTTGTTAGTATAATCACGAGTTAAAGTCATGATTTTAGTTTTCTGGGTGTTGATCTTCAGCTGATTTTTTTCCATATACTTTTCTAGCTTGGTTAAGGCTAATTGCAGGCCTCTCTGCATTTTCGCCATCATAGCTATGTCATCTGCATACATGATGCAAAGCAGCAAGGTTGCATTCACTTTCGGAGGATTCATCGTTGGCGTCTGTATGTATTCCTCAAAGTCTGAGGTGAAACGATTGAACAAGGTTGCCGCTAGGGGGCAGCCCTGTTTCAGGCCATCCCATGTTCTAATCGTGTCTGTCATCACTCTGTCTTTTGACATTCTGATTTTGATAGTAGTGTTGGAGTATAGCTAAATTATCGGTTCAAGCATGTCTCTGGGGAAGCCCCATAATGTCAATCTGTTGCACAATTTGTGCGTGTTAACCATATCGGAGGCTAGCTGTAGATCAACAACAGCTGCATAAAGCTGTATGTTGCTCCGTACTGCTTCTTGTTTCACTAATTTAAGGAGTAATAGGTTGATGTTGTGCTGACCTTTTTTACAAACCCTATTTGTCTTGTGCCTTGTCTTTTAGTCTTTGCAGCCAAGGTGTTACGTTTTTTCAATAGAAGAGTGGCACAGATCTTCCCTAATGGATCGAGTAGTGCTATGGGTCAGTAGTTCCGTGGCTCTTTCGTGTCGCCCCGTTTGTAGATGGGTATCAGGATCGGTAGTTGCCTTGTCCTCAGAGTGGTGTTGGTTTGGTCAATTAGCTCGGATATTTTGACACAAAGATTTGCCCATATCTCAGGTATGCGTTTTATGGTAGCGTTGGAGAGACCATCTGGGCCCGGGGCTCGAGATACATTCAGCTTGTGAATTGCTATCAAGATGTCACCCCAGTCCCATGCAACAGCCCATTTCCTTGTTCGCTCGGCTTCCATACTCTCCTCATTTTGGAGCCTTTCTTTGTATAATTCCAAAAAGTGTGAGATCCAACATACCTCTGGTACATCTGAAATCATCTGGGCTTGTCATGCTGTTTGTGGATTTAAGAGGTTCCATAGGTCTCTAAAGTTGCCATTTTTCTAAGCTTTCAGCATGTTTTCTGCATCATGTTGTTGGAGCATCATCTTTGTTGTTTCCATCCAATTTTTGCAGCGTTGTTTTTCAATTCTCATCAGCAAGCATTTGTTTTTCTGATTCTGTTTTATTATTGATTTTAATTTCCTACAAGGTCCTTTTTTTCAGCTACTTGCGGCATGAACCAATGAGTGTGGTTCTTTCAAGCATTTTTCATGGTATTTGATGGTTGTCTACCTTTGAGTTGTGAAGAAGAGAATATTTCCGGAAGTTTTTCAATTTGTTGCTGGCTAATTCTCAGTATGTTCATAACGCTATTGATTTCCATACTAGATAGAATAATTTTCACCGTCAGGATGCTTTCATTTGTCCATGTTCGCGTAATGATGTAGTAATCACTATTCAGTGAGTATGTGTTATCTATTTTGCAGATGTTTTCTTTTATTCCCAATGAGGGATAGATATAGTACATTTTTGCCTCGAGACCAAGTTGGTTTTAGCCAACCTGTTTTTTTTTCTAGGGTGTCAGACCGATGCAAGTTTCTGTTGGTTATTTCCTTGTTACAGCGTTGGACTCGTGGTGGTAGTGTATCTTTATCCAGAATTATTCCATTTGGATCAAAAAGATGGAAGGTTAGGTCCCCACATAGTATAAAAAAAAAAGCACACACATTTTTTGCTAGCTTCATCTAAGGCCGAAATAACAGAATCTGTAAAAGATTTGTCATTAAATGCAACAGTGTTCCAGTACAGGTTCATTATCCCTATCTTTTTCCTTTGTGCAAGCACCTCTTGCTCCTTGAGCTTTCAACAGCTGGTACTGGACTGTTGGACGATGGTAAGTTGTACCCAGGGATGCAAATTTTATGTTTTGATTGTTTCCAGATTCACTCCCACATTGATCAAAGTGAGCAATCCTGACGATGGCCGTCCATTTTTCCTCTGGTTCGGCAGATTCATATAACAGATGAAGCCGTTGCAGACTGGTTGATTGTATATCCAAGACTCTTCTATACATATTATCTGATAGTTACCCAGGTCATTTCTCTTCATGTGGGATAGATGGGCAAGTCCACATGAATTCCATGAGCAAAGAGTGGTAGAGAATTTCTCAGGGGTAGTGTCATGATGCCTACCCCCAGGCATACGGACCAAGCCCATCAGCCCCGGGAACAGGCATCTAGACATTTAGTAAAACCTCAGCAGCCCCGGCTAGGGGATATCTGGGTTCAGTCCTGGCGCCTTAGGTGCCAGGCTGATAGTAGGAATCAGTCCTAAGGCGCCAGGCTTATAGTCATTACTTACCTCAGGCAGACCATGCTGCAAATGACTCCAATCCAACATGAAGCCTGAAAGGGACTATTTTTCTACAGGGACTATTTTTTACTCGGGTGTGGTTCTAGGGACTTCTTACCTGGGACTACTTTTGAGGCTATTTAAACCACACCCGACCAGCAACACACGCTTCGCGTTATTCTGCATCCAGCAGCGTAACACTCACCGTGCCTGCAGCCTGCATCCAGTCTTCTGCCACGCCCACCTCGAATCCGGAGCTCCTAAAACAAAGAGGAAAGAAAGGGACAAGGTTAGAAAACAAACTTATTTCTATTCCACAGGTGATTCTGGATCCATCTTGTCTCCGGACCTGTAAAGAACATAATTTCTGCACGCACTGCACCTCCAGCTGCAGCGCCGCGCCATACTCACCAGTCTTCACAGCATCCTTCGGGTCGGCGCTGCCTCCATCATTTCTTCGCCGAACTTTGGCACCTAGGAGACAAAAGAAAACCACAAGGTGAGCCGAGGGAACCAACAAATATAATTCTTACCACCATAGACTTACCTGATTTACCACCGGAGGCTTCTTTTGTGCCTCTCCATATTTTCATGTGGCGCATCTGTAAAGAGAGACAAAACAACACGTTTTCCTCGTGCAACATTTACCGGACAGCGCCGGGTAATACAGACTCTTACCTGAGCGCCACCAGCTGCCACAAGAGCATCTTTTCACGAGCCAGCTGCAAGACAAGAAAGGAAGGGGGGAACAAGAGTGAACATCGGACAAATTGAACTCTATGAACTTAATACTTACTGGTCCTCACCAGGAACCTCAGAGTCAATACTCTCCGGAACTCTCCCGAGCCTTCAAACCAGTGAAGTAACTGGAATCGACACACCCCTGCAAATCCACGCAGGATGGAGAGCTCATCTTTCAAGAATATAAGGTGAGATTGTTGTGAGGGCATTTCAGAGGTGATTAGTTGGGGAGGACTGTGGGGGTGCCATCAATTGAATCCACAAGTGGCTAAATCCATCTCTCCACTTGCAGGAGAATATTTCTATGGGTTAAGCAGACAAGATTAGGAGGGCAGATCCAGTCATTCCTCGCTGCACTACGCATCACGTGGGTGGAGACCTGTGGGATGTTTTTACCCATGCATCCAAGCCCTACAATAAAACTGTGCAGTACTGGCATGGAAAACATCATGATGGCCAGAACTCCCCAGAGAGTGCACAGGGAAAACATGAAGAATAGGCTGCCACTCATTTTTGCCTATGTTGTGAGCACAGGGGGGCACTGCCTAACCACCATTGGGCTAAACACACAGTAGCCTGAAACCATTGGCAAGGGCAGTGCTGATTGCCAAAAAAGTAACTCAGAACTGTGGGGAATTCATTTTCTTAATCCCAAAAATGGTTGCATTCCCAGTACTCACCACTATCAGAAAGCCGGCGTTTTAAAACCACCAGACTTTTGTGTAAAACTGAACAAATGAAACAAAACCAGACCAAGGAAAGACTTGCTAAGAGGTGGATACAATGTAAAACTATATTTTGAAATGACTTGAAGGAAGTCATTATTTAATGTATAGGTACAAATTGTCAGTTTGATTTGAATGTAGAAAACTGGGAACAAAAAGTGACATTTAGCTGAAACCTGGCTTAATGAAACTGGATTCTGCCTGACAACTACCCCCGACAGGAGAAACCTGTTCAGCCACTCTTCCCAGGCCTAGCTGCATCCTGCTGCCTCTTGCCAAAAGGAGTTGTCACCTCTCTGATTAGATTAGGGGTGGAGCACCTGGGAACTGGAAAGAACAGAACAATGCAACTTCCTTGACTCAGGCAAATGTTATATTGGGGGTGTCGTAAAATAGCTTCCTCTTGGGAGAAACTGGGGGGCAGCTGTGCCTCTGTGAACAAGCTGGCTTGGGGGAAGTGGATAAACCAGTTATTCCACCCTGTGATGTGGGAAGCCACACCCCTTTTTAACCAGAGCATAATTTTAAAAAGATAGATAACTCATAGTGCAGACTTGTCAGAATTATATAAGTAATATCATTATTTTTGTGATTTTTCTGTGAACATTTTGAGAGGCTTTAGGACCCTGTGGTTTATTCTGGGGGGTTGCTAGCAGAAAATAGGGTCTCACTCCAAATGTCTGCATGTTAAAAATCTGACACTTCATCAATTAATTTCCATACTCCTTGCGCACATGTGTGTAATTTTGGGTAAATGTCCGATATTGCAAAACCAGTTAAAAAGCGCAAAATGATGTCATTTTTGAATGCAAGCCCCCAGGAAGATCAGAGGCGGACAAGCATGGACCATAAGGAATATATGATGTGCACATGTAATTTCAACAAATTGTATATCTGGGAAAGATGTATTTGAATCAAATATAGATTTGTGGGCAAACTTACCAGGGACGGATCCTCTGACCCATAAACAGACCTCATCATGATGACAATCCATTTCCTTACCCCAATCATGGGAGAGGGGAGAATTGGGCCAATGACAAGTAGAGAGGGGCAGGCTTAGCTAGGCCCAGGCACACACCCATTTTCAAAACACATAAAAAGAGACTGCTGGGACAGGTAGAGACACTCAATTCCATTTGCTGCAGAGCATGCTGACCGACGACTTCACATCCAGAGATCCAGACTTCAAATCCATCAATCTCCAAAGACCAGAACTTTACTTCAGAACTTAAAGCAAGGGCCTAAACCCACAAACTGAGAACTCTTCTCAGCAGGCCTCAGCAACCTTAAAATCATTTGCAAACTATTCCACAGCCGGGCGAGTTGTTTGAATTCCTTTGCCAAGAACAATTGCCAGACGCCAGACCAGAGATCCAGAGTGACCCAGACCGCTGTGAGTAGAACCAGAGAGCTGACCCAGATCACTGTGAAGTGCCGAGACCAGAACCGGAGTCCAGTCCAAAACCTGACCAGATCCGTGGCGATGCCTATTTCAAATTTATATTGTAAGTACCTAGCAGAACTGTGCAGAACCAATCTCTTAGTTAAATAATCTAATCCAAACTATTTTAACCTAAGTAGAACAGCCTCCTAGAAATCGTGTCATCTGTCAATTCTGAAGCTGCAAGCTGTCACCTGTCATTTTGACTCCTTATACTTTTGCTGTAATCGCGATTCACGCACTCGCGAATTTTGCCGTGATTTGCGATTTGGCCTGATTTCTTTACCTGTAAAAAGATAGCAGCTTTTTGCTTTCCTTTACTAAAAATTTGTTTGCCTCTTAATAACCATCCCTGAATCATTGCTAAAGTGATCCTGAGCTCATCCCAAGTATCTCTCACTCACCCTGAACCTCCTAAAGGGAATTAAAAGCATTTTCAGCATATTTTTCCCATCCATTGCCATCACATTTAAAAAGCATTTTGGGCCTATGTTTCAAACTCCTACCTGTTTCCTCTAAGCTTGCTGGGGGGAACTGAATTTCGTATTGTATTTGATTGCATTCCTGAGAACTGTGTGCTCCTCTTTCCATCTTCTTTCATTTCTTACATTGCATAGGAGAGGGGGGTGAATTGCCAGGGAAAAAGTGATTATCTTATCTTTTGCTAAAATCATATCAAGTATTTCTGTACTGCATTTTCATTGAACATTGCATCCATTTGAAACCATAAAAGTATTTTCGCTGCCTTATCCATCCTATACCAACTCCTCATTGATTATAAAGAAGTGTGCTAGTGTCAGATTACCCATTGTTGATCAATATCATATGTCTAAGTGTACTATCAGATATTAATTTATTATAAAAGTGTGACATATATACATATATATTGTTTAATTTTTCAAATAAACCTTTTAATTTGCAAAACAAACCTACTTCTTGGCTCAGTGGGGTCAGGGGGATTCTAAGAGGGGGGTGTTATACAAGGGTGGTCATCCAGAGTACTGAACTAGACATAAATATACATTAATAAGGGTTTTCCTCAGCATCCCAGACTAGGCATTGACTTGGCTGTAGTGGTGATTGAATATCGCTTACAAAAGTGGGGGCTCGAGCCGGGATATTCTGGGTTAGATTAACCATTTGTGCAGATTACTACAGTGTGCCAACTGACCAGATACACATATCCGGGTAGATCACCATGCTGTTTTACACGATGAAAGCACCCCTCAAAGGAACGCTCTAAGGAAACGGTCTGTTTTGCAAAATAAAATACAAACTTCTGTAAATCAGGAAAGAACTCAAATTCCAGACTGACGACCTTGGTAGATATGAAAATAGCCAGAGAGCACTTCTTACATAAGCTATTTGTGAGAGGTGAGTGGACTCATCAGGACCAAACGGTCTGGCTGCAGGCAATCACGCAACAGGTCACTGAAACAGGGTCAGATTTATGGAGAGATCAGGGTCCATTACATGTGGCCCTGAGTGAATTATACATGGCTCCTAAAGTTAAAGATGAACACGACAAGATGGTTAGGATAGCGGCATATTTGTATCTATATATGGGAGCCATGCAGGACAAATGTGCTGAAGGCCAAGATCTGGCAAGTAGGCAACAGCTGGCGTTAGAAAAGGCCCAATCTGACCTGGTCTCTTCTGAGCAAAGGCTGCAGAGGAGCCAGGAGTCAGAAAATGATAGTAGGCAGTATATCATTAAAATAAAAGAGGACATGGATAGACTGCAACAGGAGAAGGCTGACCAGGATACCAGATTTCTGGCCTTGCAGAAGGAGTACCAGGAAGGTTTGGACTCCCTTCTGCAGAGCCAGAAAAAGCTGGAGCAACAACTGGACTTCAACAGGGCATGCACGGACCAGGTAGCCACCCTGCAAATTCGATTAGACAGAGAGAAAGAGGAAAGCAATAAATTGATTCTGAAAGACCTGGATACCCAGGCAGAGTTTGATCAGGAGCGCCAGAAAGCTGGTGCCTTCCAAAGGCAAAGGGACGACTTGGCGGCTCAGATGCAGGCTCTTAGTCAGGAAAGGGATACCTTAGGCCAGGAAGTCTGCCACTTAAAAAAGAAAATGGAAGAAAATCACCTGGCCCTCCAGGGACTGGGTGACCTCCAAAAAGAACACCAGAACTTGTTAGAGCACACCAGGAGGGTGGAGGATGCTCTGGCAAGAAAGGAGGAGGCCAATAGGGACACAGCTCAGGAGGTAACCCTCCTACAGCAGAGACTGGCCCAGTACTCAGGACCAATCAGGAGGCACAGAGAGAAAACGAGGCTCTCTGTCAGCACAATGATAGGCTCCAGCAACAGGTAGCCATGCAGGAGAGACTGATAGAGTCTAGTAAGGCCTTAACTGAGGAACTGAAAGTGCAGGCTCTTGCATTGCAACAGGAAGCAGGGGCGGATAGAGATGAGGTTCGCTGGGAAAGAGAAACTCCTGAGCATAACCTCAGGAGCCCTAGTACCAGAGGCCTTCATCTCCCCCAGACCCTGGACTCTGCCACCCCCATGTCCCCTCGCGCACATGAGCCCAGGGCCATGGGGCTGGCAGATTACTATCCAGCTAGAAGTATGGGGCTCATAGGCCAGTACCTCCCAGGAATGGATGGGCGGGTATCTGGGTATGGCCACCCAAGCACATTGCAATTTAGTGGGGAACCCCAGGAGAATAGGCCCATTAAGGGCATCCTGAAAACCTCTGCCCAGTTAGGTCAGTGGGGGGGATACCCAGCAAATCCTGGTAGCAAGGAGGGATCTGAAGACTCCTCTGAGTGTCACAGGACACAGGAGACCAGGTCCCCACATTCTGCCAGCCATTCCCAGGCTTGCAGAATCCGGGAAAACCTGGAAGATCAGACGGGCACCTCTGGGAGCAGTGCTTCTGAGTCAGAGGATGAATGGACCAGGGTTACCCGAACCAAAAAGTCCAATAAGGCAAAAAGGGCCTTGCTTAAGGACCCATTGAAACAAATAAAGGCAATCAGGAGTGTCATCACTCCTTATCATAAGAACGCCAAGAATTCCGTTTGGGAACACTTTGAGCTCTATGAGCAAATGATGGAGACTTTCCATTTGAAGGACAGCAGTAGCTGCATCCAGTACGTCAAATGGACATTCTCCCCAGAATACTCCAGTTTCTTTGCGCGGCTCGAGGACCAAAATCATTTAAGATGGTCCACCTATAAGGCAGCCATCTTGAAACATTTTTCTGTTCACAGAAATCCTCAAGAGGCTAGCAAGGCAGCCTACAATTTGCAATGTGGGGAGGATCAGGCCCCACAAGAGTTTGTGCAAGAATTAAAACGTGCTTTTGCGCAGACCACCAGAAGGGTGCGCATGGGTAGCAGAGAATTTATCAATACGTTTTTCCATGCCTTACCCAAATACATAATGACCCAGCTCGTGAGAGATTTTCATGAGAAAAGATCTTTAGACTGGGTCATTGACCAGGCTCCCCGGATCTATGAGGTGCAGAAGCCTATCGAAAATAAAAATAACGCGCCGAAAAACCCCAAAACCAACAGCACCCCTGCTGCTGCCAAGGTGGCGGAGGTAAAGGTTGCCCCCATTTTAGATTTGGAGATGGGGGGCCTAAAAACCTGCCTGCACCAAATAATTCACAGCCCAGAAGGCCCTCGAGCCAGTCACAGACAGGGTGTCGAGGAGGTAGTCCCATAAATGGGGTCCCCCGCTCCCCTGACTATGTAAGTCCCCGCTACAAGGGAAACCGACCAATCCTGGGTTATGAGTGGACTCCTCCAGCCCAAGGGGGGGGATCCAGCCAAGCACCTGACCCGGGGAACTTCCCTCCTAACTTCCCCCAGGAGGGCAGAAATTCTCCAAATCCTGGGCAGAACTTTTTCCCCAGGTATCCGCCCAATTTCCAGCCCCAAAATCATCCATCCTTCTTTCCCCAATTCCCTGAGCCCAGACAACCTAATCCGGGAGAGGGGAGGCCAAGGGTGGAGGGGTACCCAAATCTTCCCAATCCGGGGTATTACCAGAGAAGGGATAGCTACCCTTCCTGGGATCAGCCCAGGGGAGAAAATAGAGCCCCGTATCAGCCTGAGCCGGTTTCACAACTTGAGCGCCAGGTCCAAAATATGGCACGGGATCTGGGTCACATACTGAAGGCTCAACAGAACCCTCAGATAAGCATGCCACCACAGAATACCCCAAACTCTGGACCTGGTGCTCCAGAACAATGACGGGGGCAGCACCCCGATAACCCACCGGTTCCCAGGGAGGAGGCACAAGGGGAAGGGGTGTGTAAAGCCTTGGAGGAAGCTTCCTTCCCAACTTGTAAACAGCCCCTGGAAAACCAGGAACCGGAAACAAAATCTCCTACCCCTGAAAGTCTGCCACCCTAGGAGCAGAGAGGAGGTAGGAGAAACAAAGTACCCAAACAGACCCAGTTTGTGGAGGAGGTACAGATCTTCCAATTTGAGGGAGAGGGATCCTCAGAGGATCCTGGGGAAAGGATCTTCTCCTTTAGAGATGGGGGAAGTCCTTGCAAGGAAAAATGGGTCCCAAGGGATGCCAATTCAGACTGGGGAGATGTGGAGACTGAGCTACCGCCGCCCATCATCTCATCCCAGAACCCACAATACCGAAATCCCCTGGTTCAAACCCATCCTGGTGACTGCCTCCAAAAAGGGGGGGTGGCCCAGAACCGGAATCAGGGGAACTCACAATGGCTCTGATCTCCAGTTGCCAACTTTTTCTTTCAGATTCCCAAGACTCTCCACAGAATTCTGCCCAAATCTCTTCTCTCGCCATGTCCAAAACCAGAAAGTTAGCCCACCAGTTGTCCAAAAATGTGCATTATCTGTACCCCCTTGAGGAGAAGGAGGGAAGATACTATGCCCCGGTACAAGTATAGGGGCAGGGTACAATTTTGGCACTGGTGGACACTGGATCCCAAGCTACCCTTCTGTCCAAAAGGGCATTTGAGGAACTAAATGCAGGAAGGGGGGATAATTACCAAATTCCTCTCACCTCTCTTCCTGGACAACTGCAGAACTTTGACAGGAAGGAAATTCCCGTTGAAGGGACCGCAGACTTGGACATTAAAATTGGGCGACACAAGGTGAAACACCCGGTCATAGTAGTGACTCCAGAGGGCACCCCTTGTTTACTAGGGAATGACCTCCTGAGAAGGTTGTCACCCCTAATAGATTGTGTAAACAAGGTCCTCTGGACCCAGACTAGCCGACCAATAAAATTAAAACAGAGTGTCAACCATGTTAGTTTAAACGGCACCTGCCACATGGTTGAACAAAAATCGGACCAAGTAGAATTTCACTTCCAGAACAACCAAACTCCAGACGTGACAGTAATAGCAGTAGGACAACAGACTGGTGATGGGGGGTCCTCTCTATTTCTGAAAATCAACCTTCCTTCCAGTTTAAGGTGGTATTCCACACTGGAAGGAAACACCCTGAAATTATTTACTAATCCACAATCAGAAACTCCCACTACTGTATTCCAGAAAGATGTGAAATCAGCTCAGAGCCTGGCTGATATTCAGCAAATTGGAGAGCAGTTGTTCATCCCTGTTCAGTTAAATCATGGGAAGGACTCTGTTCTCGTTCGAGTGTGTGTGAACAACGGTAAGAGCTTCATCAGCGAAGCCATGTTCCGCCAACTCCCAAAAGATACAGCCATTCCCACATTCAAACTGTTAGACAAATGGGAAATGGACGTGGACGCACCCAATTCCAAACATCTCCTGCCAAGCAGGTGTATGCTCAAAATCTCCATTGGCAACAAGAGCATAGTCCATAATTGTTGGGTTGTGCGAGACGTCACTGCCACCTTTTATTTAGGCAGTGACATTCTCAATCGCTTTGCCATTAGTTTGGACCTAATAAACTTCAAAGCTTGGTCCCGATTAGCGGATAATCCCATGGGCTTTGATGATCCAGAAAAAGCATTTAGGTCAGCTCAATTGCTACCTTATGCAGTTGAAATTCAGATCAAAGAGGAAGTCACCATCCCAGAAAGGACCCGACAATTCTCCCTGGAAGTGAAAGTTAAAAGAGGACAAAAATTGAAAAACCCTGATGCTTATATTCATCTAAATGCTTCTCTCCAGCAGCAAGGGTTAGGGGTAAACCCAACACCATTAGTCAACATAGAACATGACACCATTCCAATAGAGGTGGATAACAGCGACTTAAAGAGTATTGCTCTAGCCGCAGGCACCATTATTGGAATGGCGGTTGATGACCGACATTTCTCCATTGATTTAGGAAATGAACTGTTAGGACCAATCCCCGAGGACTGTTTTGACAGTGACAGTGATGACAACACAACACCAGACAGGATTTTCACCCGGCATGGGGGGAACTTCCTGGTGTACACTTATTGCCCTTATGGTAGGGAAGATGTGACTTGTGACTTCAGGAGGGATGAGGTGATTTTCCAGGTCCATGAGGGCTGCCTTTCCCAATCCTGGGTTATGTGTGGACTCCTCCAGCCCAAGGGGGGGGGATCCAGCCAAGCACCTGACCCGGGGAACTTCCCTCCTAACTTCCCCCAGGAGGGCAGAAATTCTCCAAATCCTGGGCAGCACTTTTTCCCCAGGTATCCGCCCAATTTCCAGCCCCAAAATCATCCATCCTTCTTTCCCCAATTCCCTGAGCCAAGACAACCTAATCCGGGAGAGGGGAGGCCAAGGGTGGAGGGGTACCCAAATCTTCCCAATCCGGGGTATTACCAGAGAAGGGATAGCTACCCTTCCCGGGATCAGCCCAGGGGAGAAAATAGAGCCCTGTATCAGCCTGAGCGGGTTTCACAACTTGAGCGCCAGGTCCAAAATATGGCACGGGATCTGGGTCACATACTGAAGGCTCAACAGAACCCTCAGATGAGCATGCCACCACAGAATACCCCAAACTCTGGACCTGGTGCTCCAGAACAATGACGGGGGCAGCACCCTGATAACCCACCGGTTCCCAGGGAGGAGGCACAAGGGGAAGGGGTGTGTAAAGCCTTGGAGGAAGCTTCCTTCCCAACTTTTAAACAGCCCCTGGAAAACCAGGAACCGGAAACAAAATCTCCTACCCCTGAAAGTCTGCCACCCTAGGAGCAGAGAGGAGGTAGGAGAAACAAAGTACCCAAACAGACCCAGTTTGTGGAGGAGGTACAGATCTTCCAATTTGAGGGAGAGGGATCCTCAGAGGATCCTGGGGAAAGGATCTTCTCCTTTAGAGATGGGGGAAGTCCTCACAAGGAAAAATGGGTCCCAAGGGATGCCAATTCAGACTGGGGAGATGTGGAGACTGAGCTACCGCCGCCCATCATCTCATCCCAGAACCCACAATACCGAAATCCCCTGGTTCAAACCCATCCTGGTGACTGCCTCCAAAAAGGGGGGGGTGGCCCAGAACCGGAACCAGGGGAACTCACAATGGCTCTGATCTCCAGTTGCCAACTTTTTCTTTCAGATTCCCAAGACTCTCCACAGAATTCTGCCCAAATCTCTTCTCTCGCCATGTCCAAAACCAGAAAGTTAGCCCACCAGTTGTCCAAAAATGTGCATTATCTGTACCCCCTTGAGGAGAAGGAGGGAAGATACTATGCCCCGGTACAAGTATAGGGGCAGGGTACAATTTTGGCACTGGTGGACACTGGATCCCAAGCTACCCTTCTGTCCAAAAGGGCCTTTGAGGAACTAAATGCAGGAAGGGGGGAGAATTACCGAATTCCTCTCACCTCTCTTCCTGGACAACTGCAGAACTTTGACAGGAAGGAAATTCCCGTTGAAGGGACCGCAGACTTGGACATTAAAATTGGGCGACACAAGGTGAAACACCCGGTCATAGTAGTGACTCCAGAGGGCACCCCTTGTTTACTAGGGAATGACCTCCTGAGAAGGTTGTCACCCCTAATAGATTGTGTAAACAAGGTCCTCTGGACCCAGACTAGCCGACCAATAAAATTAAAACAGAGTGTCAACCATGTTAGTTTAAACGGCACCTGCCACATGGTTGAACAAAAATCGGACCAAGTAGAATTTCACTTCCAGAACAACCAAATTCCAGACGTGACAGTAATAGCAGTAGGACAACAGACTGGTGATGGGGGGTCCTCTCTATTTCTGAAAATCAGCCTTCCTTCCAGTTTAAGGTGGTATTCCACACTGGAAGGAAACACCCTGAAATTCTTTACTAATCCACAATCAGAAACTCCCACTACTGTATTCCAGAAAGATGTGAAATCAGCTCAGAGCCTGGCTGATATTCAGCAAATTGGAGAGCAGTTGTTCATCCCTGTTCAGTTAAATGATGGGAAGGACTCTGTTCTCGTTCGAGTGTGTGTGAACAACGGTAAGAGCTTCATCAGCGAAGCCATGTTCCGCCAACTCCCAAAAGATACAGCCATTCCCACATTCAAACTGTT
Source organism: Ambystoma mexicanum (assembly GCF_040938575.1). Lineage (NCBI taxonomy): Eukaryota > Metazoa > Chordata > Amphibia > Caudata > Ambystomatidae > Ambystoma > Ambystoma mexicanum. Next base: position 201,074,441 of record NC_090921.1, on the reverse strand, counting down.
AGACAAATGGGAAATGGACGTGGAAGCACCCAATTCCAAACATCTCCTGCCAAGCAGGTGTATGCTTAAAATCTCCATTGGCAACAAGAGCATAGTCCATAATTGTTGGGTCGTGCGAGACGTCACTGCCGCCTTTTATTTAGGCAGTGACATTCTCAATCGCTTTGCCATTAGTTTGGACCTAATAAACTTCAAAGCTTGGTCCCGATTAGCGGATAATCCCATGGGCTTTGATGATCCAGAAAAAGTATTTAGGTCAGCTCAATTGCTACCTTATTCAGTTGAAATTCAGATCAAAGAGGAAGTCACCATCCCAGAAAGGACCCGACAATTCTCCCTGGAAGTGAAAGTTAAAAGAGGACAAAAATTGAAAAACCCTGATGCTTATATTCATCTAAATGCTTCTCTCCAGCAGCAAGGGTTAGGGGTAAACCCAACACCATTAGTCAACATAGAACATGACACCATTCCAATAGAGGTGGATAACAGCGACTTAAAGAGTATTACTCTAGCCGCAGGCACCATTATTGGAATGGCGGTTGATGACTGACATTTCTCCATTGATTTAGGAAATGAACTGTTAGGACCAATCCCCGAGGACTGTTTTGACAGTGACAGTGATGACAACACAACACCAGACAGGATTTTCACCCGGCATGGGGGGAACTTCCTGGTGTACACTTATTGCCCTTATGGTAAGGAAGATGTGACTTGTGACTTCAGGAGGGATGAGGTGATTTTCCAGGTCCATGAGGGCTGCCTTTCCCACCTGAAGAATCCAGTCCAAATCAGCACTCTGACCAGGGACTTCTCCACCCAGCTGGAGGAGGCCGCTGAGATAGCCAAACCAGAAGTCTTTCCAGGCTTCAGGCAGATGGTGGAAGAGAGAGTCAACCTAGCTGATGCGTGTATGACTCTGGAACAGAAGCAAAAGTTGAAACAAGTTTTCTTGGATTTCCAAGATCTCTTTGCGGTAGACTCATATGACTGTGGTCGCACCGACATCCACACCACAACAATTCCAACACACCCTGGAATGACTCCAGTGTTTGTGAAGCAATATCGCTTGCCTCTCGCATCCATGGAGTCCCTTACTGAAATAATTAAGAACCTTGAGTCCCGGGGAATAAACCTTCCAGTTCACAGTCACTTTCAATAATCCAGCACTGGGAATATTGAAGGCAAACGGCCAGTGAAGACTCTGTGCTGACCTTAGGGAGCTCAACAAACGGGTCCATACTTCCCGATGGCCTCTTCCCTACATTGACCAAGGGCTGGCCCAGATCCAGGGGTCACAGGTATTCACTGCAATAGACCTGACCAATGGGTACTGGGCTGTTCCTGTCAGTAGGGAGGACCAATACAAACTGGCTTTTACCTTTGGGGCCAGCAGTACACATGGACCCGGACTCCCCTCGGATACCTCAACTCTGGCAATGAATTCAACATTTTCCTACATAAGGCCATGCCCGACCTGGGTGCTAGGGGTAACCTGGCTTATGTAGATGATGTCCTCATCAAAAGTTCATCTGTGGAAGAACAGAGCGGAGATCTGTTATTTTCTGACGCAGTTGAGGGCCGCCGGAGCAAAACTTTCCTTTCAGAAAGCACAGTGGTGTAGAACCCATGTTAATTTCTTGGGGCATGAGATTACTCCTCAGGGTCTCTGTCCCCAAGAAAGGAAAGTGGAAGAACTCCAGAAACTGAACGACCCCACAACTCTGCGGGATCTAAGGAGCCTCCTTGGACTGACTAATTACAGCAGAAAGTTCATTCAAGGCTACGCAGAGATCACTAGACCCCTGATTCATCTCTTGAAGGGGGGGGTCAAGTGGGAATGGGGTCCAGAACAATCTGAGGCGGTAAGACAACTCAAAAGAAGCCTCTCACAAGCGCCTTGCCTAGCTTACCCTGTCAGAAACAAGGAGTTCTTCCTGGAGACGGGGTTCTCTAATACGTGCTTGACGGCAGTATTATACCAAAAGCATGACAAGGTCAATAAAGTAATCTCCTATGCGAGCAAAACTTTATCCTCTGTGGAGGAAAAATTCAACGATTGTGAGAAGGCACTCCTGGCAATGGTGTGGGCATTGAAGAAATACCGCCCGTTTATCCAGGGGGAACACATCATAGTGGAGACTCCACACCAGCCTCTGCAATATCTCCAAAGTGACAGAATACGGGCCGTAAATGTGAGTAATTCCCGAATTACTTCCTGGATTCTGTCAATGCAAGGCTTTCCTGTGGAGGTCAGATATGGCCAAAACAAGAAGAGTCCCCTCGCGCAAGGTCTGGCTGACTTGCATGATTGTGCCAGAGAAAACTGTCTTGAGGACGAAAGTCTAAAAATCAAGGACAACATGGAGGCATACCTTAATTCCCCACACAAAGTCTTTGAAGAAGACAAGTGTGAGGGAATGCCCACTGTCTATGTGGATGGATGCTCGTACCATGTTGACAACAACGGGGAGAAAGAACTGGTGGCCGGTGTAGGGAATGCATGGGTGAAGGAGTTTCCAGAACCCTCCGCTAGATACAAAATTGGTCCCCGAAGTAGTCAGGTGGCAGAATTGATGGCTGTGCATCAGGCCATCCTCACTGCTGTCCAGCATCAACTCCACGAACTGGTCATAGTCACAGATTTGGAACGGGTTCGTGGAGCACCTGGTCAACTGGAAAACCAGAGGCATGTTATGCGCTAATAACAAACCCCTGAAACATGGGAAGTTAATCCAAAACATTGATGATCTGGTCACATCGAATGGGATGACCATCTACTGGAAAAAGATCAAGGGTCATTCCAAAGTAGAGGGACCCGACAAAACTGGAAATGACTTAGCTGATCAGCTGGCCAAAACCGGGCCATCCAAGGGGATCTAATAGAAATAGAGTCCCTGTTGGGGGAAATCCAGGTCACTGCTATCACTAGGTCCCAGACAAATGCTCACAATGATCTTTCAACTGCACAATGGAGTAAGGAGATCCCTGATGCTGATTTAATTACAGCTCAGGGGGGGATTCAATTATTGGTAGGTTTTACCAACACCTTGAGGACCCTGAGAACTTTCCCCTGACGGATACCGATTACATTGGGAAAGAGGACCTAAGAGTGTTGATGAAATGTCCAAAAATGTTCCGAATCCAGGACGGTTTGTTGGTAAGGAAATCCCAAGCTGGCCATGATCAGTGGGTGGTTCCTACCTCATTCTGAAGCCTGATGTTAAGTCACGCCCATGATGCAGCCACCGCCGGTCATAGGGGGTTTCACACAACACTGGCAATCTTAAGAGAGGTTGCATACTGGCCACACATGGGGCAGGACCTCGACCAATACTTGAAGGGGTGTCTTGTGTGTGCACAATTTCAGCCATCATCCCTCACACACCGTGCGCCTCTCCAAAAGAGGGGGATGACACTGCCATGGTCAGATTTGCAAATCGACTTTGTAAGCCCTGTAATTCCCTCGTCTAGAGGAAACAAGTACATGTTGACCGTTACATGCTTATTCACCAAGTGGGTGGAATATCTCCCAGCCCCAAACTGCAAGGCAGAAACAGCAGCTGCCCTGATGATTAACCACATCTTTTCCTGTTTTGGTCTACCTCAAAGGATTGAGTCAGACAGAGGTAGCCACTTCACCAGTGAAGTAATGACAAAGATGTGGGAGATACTGGGGGTCAAAAGAAAGCTACATATTGCTTACCGGCCAGCTTCTTCTGGGGCAGTAGAGAGATACAACCGAACCATTGTGAGCATCTTAATAAAGTTTGTGGCAGATTCTGGGCCAAGTTGGGATATCCGATTACCTCTGGTCCTAATGGCCATCAGATCTACCCCTTCATCTGCAACCAAAATGTCACCATTTGAGTTGATGACTGGACGCAAGATGGTGCTTCCCCAGCATTTGCTCTACAGGACTCAAGAGCAGACACTGATAAATGCCTCCACAACTCATGAGTATGTGGAGAATTTAAGGAAACACCTTCAACATGCCTTTGCCTATGTTCAGCGGAATCTAGAAAGATCAGCCGAGAGCATGAAGACCCACTATGATTTAAAAACTACCCGAAAGGAATATAAGGTGGGTGATCGGGTCTATCTATACAATTTCCTAAGGAACCAGGCCAAACAGCGAAAATGTTTGCCTACATGGAAGGGACGGTTTGAAATTATAGACAAAATCTCCCCTGTGGCCTACAATATCCGCATCCCCAAAGGCGGTTTGGCAGAGGGGGAAGACAAGTGGGTACATATAAATCAGCTAAAGTGTTGCCATCCCAGGCACACTTTGCTGCAACTGGAGGAGTCCTCTGCAATACCAGAGGGGACCGCTCCAGATTAATTCAGTTCCAACCCTAAAATATCCCACGTATAGTCTCTAAAATATTATACTCTTGCAAGCCACCGTCTTTGAATGATAACTTGTATCTCAAAAGTGAAACGTTAGGTATGTTAAAGTATAAAATGTATATGTCTGCCACACCATTAGTAGTGATGGAAAAATGTCTACGAATAGGTATTGCTGCTTTTCCTTTGTCATCCTAGGAGAGATGAAACCATGGAGACTGACCAAGGAGGACGACCGGGGACCGGGAGCAGAGACCCGAGGGGCCCGGGGTACCGCCCAATATTCCCATCAGGACCGGTGAGGAGAACCGATCGATCCAACTGGATGGGGGAAAAGATGCTGAACTGTGCCATCTACCGGAAGAAGATGAGGAGAACATCCCAGATCTTGCGAGTTCCATCTGAGAAAGGACAGAATGGCCATCGCAAGAGGGGGGGCTTGTGGGATGTTTTTACCCATGCATCCAAGCCCTACAATAAAACTGTGCAGTACTGGCATGGAAAACATCATGATGGCCAGCACTCCCCAGAGAGTGCACAGGGAAAACATGAAGAATAGGCTGCCACCCATTTTTGTCTATGTTGTGAGAACAGGGTGGCACTGCCTAACCACCATTTTGCTGCACACACGCAGTAGCCTGAAACCATTGGGAATGGCAATGCTGATTGCCAAAAAAGCAACTCAGAACTGTGGGGAATTAATTTTCTTAATCCCAAAAATGGTTGCATTACCAGTACTCACCACTCTCAGAAAGTCGGCGTTTTAAAACCACCAGACTTTTGTGTAAAACTGAACAAATTAAACAAAACCAGACCAAGGAAAGACTTGCTAAGAGGTGGATACAATGTAAAACTATATTCTGAAATGACTTGAAGGAAGTCATTATTTAATGTATAGGTAAAAATTGTCAGTTTGATTTGAATGTAGAAAACTGGGAACGAAAGTGACATTTAGCTGAAACCTGGCTTAATGAAACTGGATTCTGCCTGACAACTACATCCGACAGGAGAAACCTGTTCAGCCACTATTCCCAGGCCCAGCTGCATCCTGCTGCCCCTTGCCAAAAGGATTTGTCACCTCTCTGATTAGATCAGGGGTGGAGCACCTGGGAACTGGAAAGAACAGAACAATGCAACTTCCTTGATTCAGGCAAATGTTATATTGGGGGCGTCGTAAAATAGCTTCCTCTTGGGAGAAACTGGGGGGCAGCTGTGCCTCTGTGAACAAGCTGGCTTGGGGGAAGTGGATAAACCAGTTATTCCACCCTGTGATGTGGGAAGCCACACCCCTTTTTAACCAGAGCATAATTTTAAAAGGATGGATAACTCATAGTGCGGACTTGTCAGAATTATATAAGTAATATCATTATTTTTGTGATTTTTCTGTGAACATTTTGAGAGGTGTTAGGACCTTGTGGTGTATTCTGGGGGGTTGCTAGCGGAAAATAGGGTCTCGTTCCAAATGTCTGCATGTTAAAAATCTGACACTTCATCAATTAATGTCCATACTCCTTGCGCACATGTGTGTAATTTTGGGTAAATGTCCGATATTGCAAAACTAGTTAAAAAGCGCAAAATGTGTTCATTTTTTAATGCAAGCCCCCAGGAAGATCAGAGGCGGACAAGCATGGACCATAAGGAATATATAATGTGGACATGTAATTTCAACAAATTGTATATCTGGGAAAGATGTATTTGAATCAAATATAGATTTGTGGGCAAACTGACCAGGGGAGGATCCTCTGACCCATAAACAGACCTCATCATGATGACAATCCATTTCCTTCCCCTAATCATGGGAGAGGGGAGAATTGGGCCAATGGCAAGTAGAGAGGGGCAGGCTTAGCTAGGCCCAGGCACACACCCATTTTCAAAACACATAAAAAGAGACTGTTGGGACAGGTAGAGACATTCAATTCCATTTGCTGCGGAGCATGCTGACCGACGACTTCACATCCAGAGATCCAGACTTCAAATCCATCAATCTCCAAAGACCAGAACTTTACTTCAGAACTTAAAGCAAGGGCCTAAACCCACAAACTGAGAACTCTTCTCAGCAGGCCTAAGCAACCTTAAAATCATTTGCAAACTATTCCACAGCCGGGCGAGCTGTTTGAATTCTTTTGCCAAGAACAATTGCCAGAGACCAGACCAGAGATCCAGAGTGACCCAGACTGCTGTGAGCAGAACCAGAGAGCTGACCCAGATCACTGTGAAGTGCCGAGACCAGAACCGGAGTCCAGTCCAAAACCTGACCAGATCCGTGGCGAGGCCTATTTCAAATTTATATTGTGAGTACCTAGCAGAACTGTGCAGAACCAATCTCTTAGTTAAATAATCTAATCCAAACTATGTTAACCCAAGTAGAACAGCCTCCTAGAAATCGTGTCATCTGTCAATTCTGAAGCTGCAAGCTGTCACCTGTCATTTTGAGTTTTACTTTAAATCTGAAAATCTACCTTTAATAAATCGTCTGTATCTCTTGAACCGTTTGGGCTAGGAACGAGATTCAACTTTCATCTGAAAGCTCAGAATCTAAGCTTTCCAATGAACGCGAATTTTGCCACGATTTGCGATTTGGCCTGATTTCTTTACCTGTAAAACGATAGCAGCTTTTTGATTTCCTTTGCTAAAAATGTGTTTGTCTCTTAATAACCATCCCTGAATCATTGCTAAAGTGAGCCTGAGCTCATCCCAAGTATCTCTCACTCACCCTGAACCTCCTAAAGGGAAATAAACTCATATCAAGTATTTCTGTACTGCATTTTCATTCAACATTGCATCCATTTGAAACCATAAAAGTATTTTCGCTGCCTTATCCATCCTACACCAACTCCTCATTGATTATAAAGAAGTGTGCTAGTGTCAGATTACCCATTGTTGATCAACATCATATGTCTAAGTGTACTATCAGATATTCATTTATTATAAAAGTGTGACAAATATATATATTGTTTAATTTTTCAAATAAACCTTTTAATTTGCAAAACAAACCTACTTCTTGGCTTAGTGGGGTCAGGGGGATTCTAAGAGGGGGGTGTTATACAAGGGTGGTCATCCAGAGTACTGAACTAGACATAAAAATACATTAATAAGGGTTTTCCTCAGCATCCCAGACTAGACATTGACTTGGCTGTAGTGTTGATTGAATATCGCTTACAGACCGCAGCTGTCCGGGTCCGACCGACTCCCCTGTGGGAGCCAGGTGAGTGTAACAGGTAGCGTATTGTTACAGATGGTGATTGTGTTTGCCACTGCTCGTCATGAGTGTGTTTTATGTGTTTCTCCAAAAGAGGTTCTTCGTGACGTCGGATAGTGTCCTGTAAATTCTTCTTTCAGTTTAAATGCTTCTTGCATAGTTGCTGCGATTTTCATGGAAGCTTGCGTCTGACAAATCCTTCTTGTAACTGCATGCTACTGAGTGGTTTAACAAGTCTTCCATGTGATGTATTGGCACCTCATGTTCTGCTGCTCCTCTGCGACTTTTGTCACCTTCTGTTGTGGGTGAAAATTCTTATTGCAAAAATTGGTTCTTCATATCCATCATTTTATTCATTATTTTGAAGGATTGGAATTTTATCCAGACCCTATCCAATCTTTGATCGTCAACAAACTCTACCACATTTATATCTTGTGATCTGACAAATTTAAGGTTAGGAAATACATGGAATAAACACAGGCTGTTCATTCTATTTAGAATGAGGCCACCTTTGCACGTTTGAATTCTTTCCAATCTCATTCTATTCGGATTTAGCTGTTTTTCAGGGTTGACAAACTGCAGCAATTTTAGGAGGGAGTCCTAAAATCCCTGGCTGGTGTCAGTCAGTTCTTCATTTCTTCCCTATCTGGGAGACTTTCGCGTTTTGCTCAGTGATATTTCGTTATCACTTGTTAAGTTGGGGGCATGCGTCTGATCGATTAAGTTAAGGACCAGTTTTGTGTCAGATATATCTTCAAATGTCAGATCAATCATTATAGATTGACTCGAGTGACCCTCCTCATATTGATATATAATGATTACAGAGCATTCACTCAGGTGTAATTGGACCTCCTCGCAAGTCTCTGGGTCTTCGTCGATGTATACTGACATATTCATCAGCAAGTCTCTTTGACCTTGATCGACAGCTTGACTTGTCTGTAACTCCTCAGTGTGGCGATTTGGGATGTTTCTGGGTAGTTTTGTATCTCGTTTTTTTCTTTGTTCAAAGACGATTTCTTTTTTATTTTGGATATTCTGAGCGGTCGCTGGAGGAATGGTAAGGTTTCTCAGTAACGCTCTTGATCCGTTTTGCCTTTTTCTACTCTTTTTCACCTACTCTTGATTATGTTTTACCTGATTTTTGTTGGTCTTTTGTTTGAAGATCTCAAAGTTCTCTGTGCCTTTTGTTGGTCTCACATTATTCCCTTCAACGTTCCGGTCTATCATGGCATCTTGTATCATACAAGTGGTGGTGTCAGGAGGTTGCAACGCTGATATCTCATTGCTTAGATCAATCAGATTACCTCCATGGCCTGGCACACTTGAGTTCTTGGTCTCTATTGCACTGGCTGACACTTTGTTGGATATAAGTATATCCCTTCCTGGGCGTTCTGCATCCTGAGTCATTATTGGTTTTCCATCATTATTTTCATTTATTGGCATATTTACCGGTCCTTTTTGACTGTTGACTGTGGTCATCATCGCTATTAGAGCATTTGTCATCTGGGTTTTATCCGCCCGATCAGTCCTGGCCATATCGAATAGTCTCGCCTGCCACATTGAGCTTGCTTCTGCTTCAACATTTAGGCGGTCTTGGGCCAGCAGGGTCGCCTGATCTTTAAGCATCTCAATACTTGTTTCTTGGAGTTTCAGGAGCGGGATCATTGCTTTTGAAGATGTTGCTATGAGCATGTTCTGGAGATTATTGTTGGTATAGGATCTCGTTGGTATTGTTTTGGTGATTCACACAAGCGTTTGTTGTCTGCCATCTCAGCGTATCTTCCATTCATCTCTGGTTTGGGGCTTTGTCCATCAAGATTCGTTAATTCCAGAAAAGGAGTGCTTGATATCTTATAAGCCGGTGTTTTATTAATATCTTTCAGCATCTTGGCACTTGGGCTTGTCCTTGGTGAAATTGGAGGGCTTTGGTTGAATGCTTTTCTTGTGTCGTGCATATGGCCAAAAACGTCCCTTGTTTTCTCGTGATTTTTCATCAAGGTTTTAATTTCCTCTATGTCCAGTGAGAGTCTCGCCATGCGGGGATTAAGCAACTGGTTAGTGGGCTGGAGTAATACTTCTGAATGCATTTGTCTCTCATAGATTGTTTGCCATCTTTGTTTTGGCAGTTTAGCTTTGTCTTTTTGTAAAGGATATGGCCTGAACGGATCACTTAAGTCAGCATGCTCTCTATGATGTCTATCCATCCCAGCCAAGCTCTGTTTCTGCTGTCTATTAATTCCCAGGGTGTGATCTCGTTTTAGGTTCATCAGGCTCCCAACCGCCTGACGAGGCTGTGGGCTCATGCTCCACAGTTCGCCCACTTCAGATACTGGAAGATTTGGGACCGATTTTTCCTCGTTTTCATCTTGTTTTGTAATTTTCAGGATATCGACAACCGGATCGACCTGTGTGCTCCCACTCCACATCTCTACTGATTCAATGACTGGAAGTGGGGAAACTCGTATTTCTTCATTTTCATCGTTTACCTGGTTCTGCTTTCTCGTAACCCTGCTTGTTCCTTTGCTTATTTGCTGGGAGTTGAGTGTTATAGTAAGCAGCTTGGCTCCCTCTGTTCAAGTCCATCCCCGACTAACGAATCATTAGAAGAAGTGAGGGTCTCACTGACCTTCGCTGGATCCTTCGCCACTTTTTCCTTGGAGGAGTCCGGAAGTGGGCTTGTTTGTTTCTTTGCATTTCTTTCAAATTTTGAAGATTTTTGCCGAGCAGGTAGAGGGGTGACCAGTGTCGATTTGGTCTTTATGCGCTGCCGCGTTCGTGGGCCAGCCAGATCATCCATGGCATTGCGCCCCTGTTGCAGGGCTGCCATCCTTGCAGTTGGAAAAAGTTACCAGAAGCGAGACCGAGGTAGGCTCTTCTATTTACACAGTGCCTGCTCTAGTATAGGGCAGGTCTGAGGTCCTTGCTGAATCCTCTCTCTCAGAGCCGACTGCAAATGATGCCGACTTTCGGTGCATTCTTTGGAATGCAGAGGTCTGATGACTCAGTATACAGTGGGGTCCTCGTTCCTTATTGCCGTCAATCGCTGAGTATAGTTAAGGGATCTCACAGTCTTGAGTCCTTGAGCCCGCAGAGCCCAAAGACACAATGTCTCTGTGTGCCGACTCCGCAGCTGCTCCGCAGAGTCCTGCAGTTTTTTATGGGCAAAAGGGTGGAGAGGCCAAAATGTGCAGCAACAGCAAAAACAGACTTTACTTCTCCGCGGCAGGTAATTTGCTCACCAGCAATTTCACGAGAGTCTGCTCACAAAGACTCTGCATCCCGACTCTGTGGCTGCTCTGCAGAATCCTGCAGGTTTTATGGACAGCTCAGGGGCTAAGCATTTGACCTGTGCAGGGTGGTGCAACTTTGATGTTAATTGTAGGGTGAATGTCAGAGGGCAGGTGCTTTGAACAATGGATGGAGTGGCACCAGCGTAGGAGAAAGGGATTAGATCACCGTAAGAAAAGGTGATGGGGTGGTTGTAAACTAATTGACCTTTTCACAATTGACCTCGGAAGAATTGACCTCGGGAGAATTGCCCTAATTTAGAAGGTCAATTTGGACATATATACAAGGGGAAACCCCCTGCAACCTCCATCCAATCCAAAAGCCCCGTGCAACCCTCGCCCAATCCCCTTATATTATTTATAATCCAAAACCAACCCAATATATATATAAAATAACTAAAATAATATAAAGGTCAATTGTGCAGAAGGTCAAGTAGGACCACTATAATTAGGTCAATTGTGCAAAAAGTCAATTGTAAAAGGTCAATTTGGGTAAAACCCATGGGACTGAGTCTCTATGTCGGGAGGGGAATGGCAGCGATGATGAGTAGAGGCAAGATAGTTGAGTACCAAGGCGGGAAGGAGAGGCAAATTGCCAAAATAGTACTTTCGAATAACAGGATACCGAGTTTGGGGTCTGTTGGATGGAGGAAAGCCCTTGAGGAAGTAATGGGCTGTAAAATTGGCAGAGTGGCTGGCTGATGGCACAAACGGCCCAGACAGGCACAGACAGGCCCTTAAGCCGCAGCCCTTCGGGTGCGCGGCCAGCTTCAGCCTGCCGGCTAGGCCAATGGGTAAAGGCTGGTGAACCATCCAATCACGAAGCACCGAAATGCCGAGCAGGAAGCCTCTAGAGAGCAGAGAGAATGAAGCGTCCATTTTGGGTGGTGCCATACTTTTTAAAATATAGCACAGACGGCAAGCGAATTGGTTCCTGCAGCGACACTTTGGAGTAGTCTTCCTTCTGGATGATCAGTGCTGGGCAGAAGTAGGAACTATCAAATGCTGCTAAAATATAAGAGGCTTACTGGCCTGCCTTACAGGATCGCTGGGGACCATACACACCCTGTTGAAAGGCGAGGAAGGGTGGACTCCTCCGTGTAGCTCCTGCAAGCTAGATCCAGGTGGGAGAGGGTTCCAGCCCTCTCACACAAGATGAAAACGGTGCAGAATACTTAGAGGTGCAGAGAAGGGGGCCATTGCATCTTTGCCTGCTCAGCAAGAGAGTGCAATGCTGGGCCAGGCTTCCCAGTTGAGTCATGGGTGTGATGGTTCTTCAGGCTTCTGGAGAGTGAGGCTGTCAGCGGGAGTCAGTCAGTGTAATCTTCAACCTCTCAAAAGAAAGACATCAGGGTGACCTGAGGACGAGCACCTTGGGTACCTCTTTAATGAACAAGCACTGTTGCATGTGGCAAAAGTGAGGGGGTGCCGTTATTCAATATAGAAAATCGGGACAGGTCACCAACATAAAGGTCGTTCTATAATGTGAGAGTTGTGTAGAGGGAGTTACAGCCATTCCTCTATAGATAAACTGTGCTGACGTAACTATAACACTAAGCATAAAAGACATAAACAAGCTTTTTCTATGGTTGATATTCCAGGTCTAGCTATAAAGGTATTTCCACAGCAGACAGTGTGGTGCAGGCATTTACTGCATACCGCTCGTAACAGAATGGTTACTTGTTCGAGGCCAGGCAGGGATGGCTGATATTCCCATTTTAAAATCAATAACATGTAACAGCATTCAGTTACTTAGAGAACATGCGCATTCCTAGCAGTACAGCAACCTCAGGTGCACAGCAAGGAGGGGTGATCTATTAAGCCGAGAGGATAACGGGCAACAGGCTCGCCTTGGAAGCAAGCTGACTTGAGCAACAAAAGTTCGATTCCCGGGTCTGTGCTTAGACACCTCTGGGTATTAGGCGTGTTATAAATACTCAATTACAATCACAAAATGAATGATGGTTAAATGACAAATTCTGGTATTTTACCTAAAACTGATATGTGAGGTTCCAGGATGATATTAGCAACCAATAGTCCTCACCTCTAAAATAGTTGGAGCAGGAACCTACTCTAGTGAGCAGTTTCCACCTGGTCAACTGGATGGCTGTGCACCTACTACCCTTCTTTTCGGGTTTCCTTATGCCCTTGTCTGTGTAACTTTGTACACAGGGTAAGGGATGCTAGTGATAATGGAAGTAACATCACGTGCCTGATGACATCTCATGAAGATCCACCACATGACCATCCAAAGGGATGGCTTAAGAGGAAGTGGAACCGTATGAATGTGTGACCCTTACATCATATGTTGAACTGAAATCACATATGTAAAAATAAAGAAAAAATACTGATTCACACCTGACAACTTATGAAAAACACCAGGAGCCATGTACATCCTCCTACCTCCACCAAACTACTAATATGTGTAGCTGTTATACCTTATTCCACCTGCTAATCTTCTTTATTGCACTGTGTCTGTACCACCATGTAGTCATGACAGGTGAGAAGAGGAGTTATTGATGGTCTTGGATAGGGGAGTAAGTAAGACTCTTATCAAGACATGTTTGCTTCGTGTTGCTTCGTGTTTGTGGTGCTGCCAGTACCATTGCTAAAAGAAATGTCAACACATAAGTCACAGAAGTACTCATGGGAATTAGACAGTTCTCCAGGGCACTCCTACGTGATAATGAAAATAAGCCAGTTAAAGGAAACAGAGTAATTTCAGACCCACAGCATAGCATAACAATATGCATGATGCCATTGTGAGGAATGTAAATGCTGTATGGCCATCACTATGATGTTGCTCTTATGAAAACTGACAAGTTGAACAGAAAACATACATTATTCTACATAAGTGGGTGGCAACATCTCTAGCTGTGATTGGATATTTTGTTAACCTCCCTCATGATCAACTTTCACAATACAATCAACTTCTTTAAATAAGTATTCACAGCTTTTGCTCTTTGTGGACTCAACAACCAGGAGGACGTCCTACAAGGCAACACCTCTGTGCCTGACTACCAAGTAATTGGACTTGACCTTTAATTTGTCATGGTTGTCTAATCACAGTATTGTATCCTTGCAGCTTGCAGCTGTGCTGTAGCTTTCGAACTACCCCTTGAGCTATTGTATTAACCCTCCTCCCCTTTTCTCTTTGTGTGTCATCCCTCACTGCAGCCTCTCTGTGATTGGACACACGTTCTCAACCCCGCCCTCCCTCCCCTTTCAAATTCCGTGTGCGTAGCGCACCTCGCGCACGCACCCGGAAGTGAACTTTGAAGTGAACTGTTTACTGTTCACTGTGCTCTGTGACGGGTGAGGGGTTGAGTTATTCCAATTTTCTGACTTTTCGTTTTGAATAATTTGTCTATCTTGCTGTTTGTGCTCATTGTTTATTTGTTATTTGTTCTGTGTACTTTATTATGTTTACTCAATTACATTCCTTGAAACAAGGCATGCCAGATGACACTGTCATTGTGGACAACCTGGCCAATGCGGTTGTAAACAATTTCAGTGCGATGCGAAGGGCTCATTCCTTGCGCTACCTTCCTCTAAAATCGCGACGCAAAACCATGGCTTTTATGCCTTCTCTGAATCTTGACTGTACTATCTTTAGCAGTTTCGATCAAACGGCGCCTTCACATCCCTACATATCGCCCTCTCGACCAGGCATGTTACATGCCTCAGGTCATGTTGCTAGACATTGTCAAGGGTCAATGGCTCCTCTGGCACCCCCCAGGCAACATTCAATTTCTGATTCTACTTTAATGGCAGTTGAAGGCCATCGTTTTAAAAAACATGTCTCCTCGTCTGTCTCTTTTCCTGAGATGATTTACGAATGTCACACTCCATCAAATAATGCTGTCATTCCTGATTATTGATTTGGCCGATTCTCCAATATCAGTCTCTAGCTCTCATGAGGACGTTGCTCCACACAATGTTTCCTCCATTAGCAACGTTCTGAGCGACTCATCCTTGTATGCCCATCCTACCCCGCGTGCTCTTCCTCCACAACCTTCTCCGCATTCGGAGACCATCAACTTACCTACCATGCTGGAAATCATGCTTGCGGCGTTAAATACCACAGTCTTAAGTCTGTATAATTATTTGAACGCTTGGATGAAAAAATTTCAAATCAGACGCACCAGATCGACACGATGTATGATTGGATGTTATCTTTAAATAAGGCTTCTGCTGCTCAATTTCTAACTCTCCAAGCATCTCCACATCCAGCCTTTTCCCAGCCTACTGTGTTTCCTACAGTTCCTTCTATTCCTGACATCATTCGCCCTATTGAGGTCGAGCCCGCATGTGTTGCTCCACCGGCGGCTGACTCTTCATGGGAAAACATTTGTAGTGCCCAAGAAGTACCTTAAGCGTACTCCAAACCGGTGATCACTCTCCCTTTGGCTTCGACTTCAGAATTGGTTATACCTCATCTTTCTGTTCCCACACCTTCTATTCATGACTTGATTCCACCCTGCCCTGCTCCTGCTTTTGTGCCTGTTTAAGGCAAAAGTAAAAGTTAAAAAAAAAAGACGCTACCAATTCGACAAACTTTAATTAAGAAATCCAAAAACATGCTTGCACCAAAGATTCCAAAAAATTCCATTGCGTCCTTTTTCAAAAGTGTTGCTTCGGTTCCATTGCAGTCATCAAATAATGGTCCCTCGAAGTTATCAACCTCTGATGCGAATTCTGATGTGGTTGACTCTTCAACGGTACCTAGGGGTCTTCATTATTCTCCTCTACACAACTTGGTCAAGGCCTTGGAAACTACTGTGACTCCCTTAAGCACAAAGGTTGATGGCTTTGCAACAAATAGTCCTCTTTCAGTGACTATCCCTGTTCTCACGAACTCTCATGAGTCATCGTCCGCTTCAATTTCAAACATTGCTCTCATCAAATCTGCTATTGACCGGCTTCTCAGCTTGCAAAGTCAGCACATTTCTTCTCCTGCAGTTCCCATCATTGCTCTTGTGCCCTCTCCCTCAACCTCACAGAACAATCCATTTAGAAAAGATCTATTATGCACCACGATGCAGCCTGTTCAAGCTAATGATCAAAATCATATAGTGCCTGCCAATTCCATAACTCATTCTGATCTGATGACTTCTCAGCTCAATTGCCTAGTGGACACTTTTTTCGAAACTCAATTAACATCGCACTTGTCTATTCCCGATAATAATGGGATAGCCAATACGAGTGTTCGAAGCACTGTCATCTCATCAGCTCGTCCTCATCCACCTCAAGTTCCTCAGTGGATCACTCATACTGGTTCTACGTGGCCCACTACCACTACTGCTTTGTCTGGGCCGACTCACCAGTCTACCTTCCCATCCACATCTATTCAAAATGTGAAATCAAGTAAGCCTCTTATGAAAGCTTCTCCTCAGCTTCCTAACACTCGTCCTCCAATGGGACATTTGCTTATTATGAAATGTCGAGGTGGTAAACATCAACTCTATGACCTTAATAGACAGTGTGTGTTGAATATACTAAATGATGTTGATACTCTCGAACGTGTTTCATCCACTTACATCGATTTAGTAGAATTCATTGGGGACTCTGATTTCACCATTGTACGTCTATGGATACCATCAGCCACAGTGGCAAAGATGTTATGGAATGCCAAACTTACACTGTTTGACATGGGTTTTCTTATTACTCAGGATCCTGATCGTACACAATCTTTATTCATTCCGACAAACGCTCCAGCGGGTAATTCTGGCCGAATCCTTTCCATCACACGAGTTTACCAATCTAACAAAACAACATCTCACAATCTATAACCATCATACTGTCAAGATCATCAATTGTTTTTGTTAGGATGTTGGAATACTCGTGGTCATGCCCATTTACAACACTCTATTAATGTATTTACTCCCTCATATGACATTTTGGCATTTCAAGAAACATGGCTTTTAGCCCCACCTGTCTGGGATAACTATTCAATTGCCCTGATTCCCGCTGTAAGAGGTGAAAAAGGTCGCCCAATGTCTGGCCTCTTGGTAGCAGACCGGCAGTCCGCGCACCTGCAAATCCAACCTTGGTGCGCTTTTGACATCTTTATACAACTAGTCAAGATAATTGGTTGTGGTGGCAACATGGCCATCTTCAATATATATCGGAATCCGGTAAAATTCCCTATGAACGTGTTTCTTAGAGAATTTTCCCTCTTGTTTGAATTAACATCACAATCGTCCGATATTACTTGCACGTTGCTAGTCGGTGACATTAATCTTGACTGTTTCCATCCTAGATCTGAAGCAGCTGCACAGGAAGCTACCATGTGGTCTATCTTTATGTCCGATAACAACCTTAACATGGTTAATGGGGCGGTGTCGGGTGATCTGCCAGCAACCACCACCTGGCGACGTGACTCAAGTGTCAGCACAATAGATTACATCTATGCAGATCTACTCTTATTTCCAAGCATCACTGCATTGGTCATCACTCCTCAGACACACAGTGATCACAAGTTTCTAACGTTACATTTCCTAAGACCGTATGCTAAACCATCCTTCTACACTAACAAGTTGTTTTCTCAACTGATTATTAATCAATCTTGTAACCATATTTCGTGGTCTTCAAGTAAGTTTAGATCACTAGAACAGTCACTTATTCCATCATCATTGAACAATGTTAATATTGAATACACAGATATGTTACATCTGTTTCATAACAACATCATAATTGCCAAACAGAAGCCTCTGTCACACCTACATTCCTTTGACACAGGGTTACATCACAGAAGGATTTGCTATAGAAGAGAGCGAAAAACCTTACTTTCTTCATCTTCACCTTCACGGTTTGCTAAAATCAAGCTGGCAAAGACTCGCTACACTAACTGGATACGTGCCTACCACGCACATTTATATCAGAAAGATAGCCAGCTTATGCTTAACACCTTGGCCACTAAAAACTCAGCGAGCATCTGGAAATTGCTAAAACATAAGAATTGCAATCACCAACTGGATGCACAAGCTAACGGTGTACAAGAAGCGCAATGGATACTTCACTTTTCTAGTCCATATAATGATTCGGCCTTTCTCCAGTTTGAATATCAAACACAATCAGTTTCCAACTGGTCCCTCAATTGCGACCTGGAGTCCATTACTAACTACATCAAATTGGCCAAAAACTCCAGAGCCGCGGGCCCCGATGGCATCAGCAATATAATGCTAAAAGATAATCTACACCATTGGGCCCTTATCTTATTTCATTTGTTCCAAAACATCTTACATACGAAGAGGTTACCATTGTCCTGGCACACTTCCATCTTGGTCCCCATTTATAAAAAAGGGGATCGCGCTTTACCTGAGAATTATCGACCCATAGCGCTTCTTGATTCACCCAGCAAAATATTTGCAACATTTTTACTGCTTGAATTTTCAGCATGGTCTCTCTCACATTTTCATCGCAATCCCTTTCAAACAGGGTTTGTGGCCGGCATGGGCACTGTAGTCAATATGTTTTTGTTAAATGCCATCAAATAACAGTGTCATGTACAAAGACAGCAGGTTTACTTTGCGTTTTTTTGGATCTACACTCTGCCTTTGACTCAATTTCCAGAGTCAAACTCATGGCTAAACTCACAAACGACCATTGTCCACCCACAATAAGTGACCTCATTCATCAATTCCACTCTTCTACCTCAGTTCAAGTCAGACTAACTTTGAATGGTTTACTTTCGCAGCCCATTTGTACTACACGTGGCCTCAAACAAGGCTGTTTATTGGCATCAGCCATCTTTAATTATTACATTCACGCTATTAAATTTGCTTTTGAATCTATTCAATCTGACTCACCGAAAATCAATGGTCATCCCATCAAAGCGCTGTTTTACGCTGATGATATAGTTTTAATTTCAAAAACTCCTAGTGGCTTGCAGAAAGTACTTACTGCTCTTGACTGTTATATAGCAGAGAATGAATTAAGAATTAACACTACAAAGACTCAGGTGTTAATGTTCAATCCCCATCAAGGTGTTCATACGTTAAAACATTGGTCAATTGGACATAATGTCACCTTGTCGATGGTATCTTCATACACTTACCTGGGAGTTATTTTTTAACCTTCCTTGAAGTCAACAAAACAAATGGCTTTGATTGACATTAAACTTCTTACAGCAATTTCTTAGGCGCGTATCCTCCTCACAAAATTTGGAAAATTTTCCATAGTCCCGGCCATCACGTTGTGGCAGATGAAAGTCATTCCTACCATTCTATATGGGCTGGAAGCAGGTCCTCCCCTACCTTCCATCACTCTTGATAGATGGGAGGCCAAATTTTGGAGGAGCCTTTTGCGCCTACCTCCGTGTATTCCTATTTCGTGGCTACGCTATGAATTAGGTCTTACATCATTAGGATCTCTCCTTGATTGTAAACACTGCTCATTTCTCAGAAAGTGCTTGATTTCCTCACAGTCTGACAACTTACTTAAGGTTCTCTCGACTTATATATTTACTACGGATCACTCCTTTGTTCAAAGATGGCTGTTGTCAGTTTACAAGATTCTAGCACAGGCCGAAATTTCCATTCACGTCTTGATACACAATCCTGATAAGGCTAAACTAAATCTCCTTCAGTCATCTTGGCTTTTGAATCACCAGAAATGTATAAACATGCTTTTAGCCATCGTTTTCCTCCTCACAAAAGAGGCTTTCTTCAAAGGTATCTCTCAAGAGCGCCCTCATCTAAATACAGGAACTCAATATTGCGTTTTCGCTTGCATATTTGGGAAACCAGAGATCTCCAATGCACGCGTAAACTAATTCATCCCACTCAAAATATTTGTTGGTTCTGTCAATCCAGCGAGTCTCCTGAAACTTTTGCTCATTTGGTCACACAATGTACTAATCTAAATTGGCTAAGACAATTACATTTCCATAAGTACTGTTCAGCACTAACAATGGACTGATTCCGTGATTCATATTTTGAATTGTTTGTTTTAAACTCCACAGCTATTGAATATGTATGTCTTTACGTATGTGCTTTTTTATGATGTTAATTATGGCTGTTTTTATGTTTTAAGTTATGAATTGTCTTGTGGTATATTGAAAAGTTGTAAAAAATCAACTAAATCAATAAAAAAATGTATTTAAATTGACTTTAAAAGTGCTGTTTTTTTATTTATTTTCTATCCACCTGTCTAGAATATTCAGTGTTGACTTACAACACTCTTCTTTTCTGGTGTTATAGGTCCCACTGTCAGTGTGTAGTCCCAGTTGCGGGTCCGGCTATCGGCAAGCAGCCTCAGAAGGTGGTCCCATCTGCTGCTTCCTGTGTGTCTTCTGTCCCACAGGAGAGATTTCTAACAAAACTGGTATGGCGAACTGAAGTATTGAGAGAAATATCATATAATTGCTAAGCAGGATCTTGCTCATATTGTATGCGTAATTCATTGGAAGACCAAGAACAGCCCTTGGTTAGTCTACTGCTAGATAATGCAGAGAGCTTTCAAAAATGCTTACAGTAAAATTATCCTGACCAGGAATCCATATGTCATTCGTAATGGAAGCCAACACGTGAAATCATCATAGAACCTTTCATATGCAGGGCTGCCCAAAGTCTCAGCAGTCGGGTGATCTCCAAAGAACCCATAGACATGTGAATATGAACAAACACAATGTATATGGAACCATCTAAGATATTCTCAGATTGACTCTGGTGAAAATCCAATCCTCCAGCACGGATCTTTTTCCCAAGAAAACTGATGTTTAGCTCCATTTCTGCCTCAGACATGAAAAACGGGGAAGCTACTATAAGAACAGGTAAATCACAAGATTCCTATACGTGAAGGTCCCAAAAAGCTAAAAATCCAGCTCAGGAGAACCGTCGAGGATTCCCAATGGTGCCCCAGAGCTATTCACATGCAATGCCATTAGAGTGGTGTATAACATATTAAGACTGTAATCATTTCCAAATCGGTAATGCACATGTCAGGAGCATTTGGCTCATATAGTAAAGGTTGAACCGGCTGTTCTGTAAGGTGCCTGTCATTATAGTGCCCACACTAGAGGGCTATTCAGTGATGCTGTGTTGGTCACATAAACGTTTGAGAGACTTGTAATATTTCCAGTTCACATGTATTGTGGCTGAAAAAGGCTTCTGGTGAATAAAATAGAAGGCCTGTTAACAAGAGTCCTAACAAAGTTATAAGAGTAGAGCAGGGCACTAATTAAATAAATAAAAACAGAACTGAAGGAATCCCTTACAGCAACATGGGTTTCCTCACAGAGTAGTCAGTAGGCATAGAGTTTGCTTATCCTGGTAGGACAAGTGGTTTGGACTCCACGTATGACAACAGGTCCTCAAACTTTTTTCCCAGATGACTAGCCTTATGATGTTTATTGTGTAAAGCGGACAGATTCTTATCAGCTAAATAGTAATGTATACTAGAATTGAAATCAGCCATCCAAACGTAATAAATGATTAAAGTATTGGAATATTGATTTTTCAAACAGACATGTGACAACAAAAATATTCAATTGTCAAGCAGTAACTTCCATTATATTCCCAATTTTCCAAGTAGGTGGTGAGATGCTAGGTATTATTAATATTAATTAAGCCTGCAATGAGAAGTCAGTAATAAATTGCACAATTTTTGTTTTCAGATTCGGTTGAATGCACAAAGTGCCCATGGAATCAGTGGCCCAATGCCAGACAAAACAGATGCATACTGAAGACTGTAGAGTTTCTATCATACGAAGAGCCCCTTGGCACCACATTGGCAGTTGCCAGCAACCTTGGATCATTATTGCCTGTGGCAGTTATGGGACTCTACATACGTTACAGGAAGACTCCCATTGTCAAAGCGAGCAACTCTAATCTTAGCTACCTTTTACTCACGTCCCTCACTCTCTGTTTTCTCTGTTCATTAGTTTTCATAGGCGTTCCCACACCAGGGAAATGCCTCCTCCGCCAGGCAGTCTTTGGCATCATCTTTGCTCTTTGTGTCTCATGCATCTTGGCGAAAACCATCATGGTGGTAATTGCCTTTAAAGCCACCAAACCCAACAGCAACTTAAGGAGATGGGCTGGACCACAACTTTCATATGTAGTCATCATTATCTGCACACTGATTCAGATTCTTGTGTGTACATTTTGGTTGGTGCTTTCTCCCCCATTTCCAGAACACAACATACATTCTCAGGCTGGGAAGATTATAGTTGAATGCAACGAGGGCTCACCGTTTGCTTTCTGGTGCATGCTGGGATATCTTGGTCTTCTGGCTACCATCAGTTTCATAGTGGCCTTCATGGCTAGAAAGCTGCCTGACAGTTTCAATGAGGCTAAATACATCACCTTCAGCATGCTCGCCTTCCTTAGTGTATGGATTTCTTTTATTCCTGCATACCTGAGTACCAGGGGCAAGTACATGGTGGCTATGGAGATCTTCGCCATCTTGTCTTCCAGCTCTGCTTTGGTGTGCTGCATTTTCTTTCCAAAATGTTACATAATTGTGATGAAACCTGAGATAAACTCTAAGAAATATCTCTTGGGAAGGGGTGCAAAATATAACAACAAAGCTAACATTACATAGATAATAATTGGCTATGTTTTGTAAAATCTCTCATGTTACTTTCTATATTGTACCCATATCGTTCCTCATTATAAAGATGCATGTACATATTGTGGAAATAGTATGGAAATAATAGTTTATTTTTTAGATACTGTTTGGTTGCATGGCTGCCCAACAACCACCTACAGAATCCAGAAGATTTGAGGAAGTATATTGCATTTCGTCCACTGCAGAAGAGCAGAATTGTGGATGAGATTCCCATAAAAGGAGTCCAAAACTAATTGTGCCAACCCACCTCGGAGGAAGTGAATAAGTAACATAACACAACAATAAAATATACTGTGCAGTGCTTGGTATATCTATCTATGGTAATATTTGCTCAAACATCTCCCCCACATTGGCATCTCATGTATCTGTATTGGATTGGGGTTTGCTTTTGTACTTTGCCTTGTCTGCATTCCAACATTCTTCTTACTTTGTTTGATCTGCATTCAAGCATTCTTCTTATTAGTTATTGAATTTGTACTTTGCCCTGACTGCATTCAAACAAACTTTAAGTATTGTCTGCATTAGCAATTGTGTACAATTCAAACACTTCTTGACACACTTGTCGGAATGCCCCAGGGTCCCCAGCTGCTATGGGCAGACTCATTGATCTCTTCCAGCCTCTCAATCTTGCTCACACCTCTGCTGTGTGGCTTTCACCCGTTTTCCACTTTTGAGTGTGCAGACAATTATTTAGCATCCAGAGCAGCTCTGCTGTCACACAGCGACTTTCCTTTTTTAGCCGGACTGGATAATGTTGCTTCCTGGAGCTGCCCGGCATCCATGAGCTCCTGCACGGCTTCCAGTGTCTCCACAGGCCTTCTGGCTCGCTCAGCTCGCTCATGCTTCTGTCTTGGTGCCCTTCTCCATATCAGCAAGTTCCTCAGTGTGTCCTGTGCTCGTTAGCCTCAGCTTGGGTCTCCACGTCCTCTCCGGCACTACTCAGTGCAGTTGCCATCTTTAAATTTCCTGTGCACGGACTGAAGGTTTGGAAAAACAACTAGCTTGCATGTTGCATTTCTAACTCCTGTCACTTTGCACAAACTCCCTCCTCCTCCACCTCCTCTCAGTACCGTGTGGTTATGAAAGTTGGAGTCCATGGATGTCATTGGACTTTTAACTGCTATATAGCTTTTCTCAGGGATTTCACAAAAAGGTATATCAGCAACAAAAGGTGTAATATGTGGGTTATGGGTTTTTAGATCAAAGGTAGGGATCTGACCAGAAGGGTGAAGAGAACAGGTTTCTTGACTTCCTTTACAAGGGGCAACCGTTAGCTGGCAATAAGCCAATAAGGTATAGGGACAGATGGTCTTTCTCATGTGAAAGGGGGAAATATTGAGTCTCATGCAATGCAGTCATAACATCTCCCTGGTAGTTCTTTTGTAACCCACTTTCTTGTGCTTTACACTGGATGTAATATATACAAAACACATGAGATATATTTCACTACTTAAAATGTGGAGGATCACTAGCAACAAGTAGTATTTGAAATATAGCCTTTGGCTGCCATTACTGCTATACTCATAATGGAGCCTAAGGGCATATCACAGCATATCTACCACCCCAAAAGCACTCTGATTGCTTGCTGCATTCCCACTACACGTCTATGCACCTCCATAGCAACCCTATGGCTGCATTCTCAAATCGTGTCCAAAGCACCCTGTGGCTCCCTTCCATGCCAAGGCTGTACTGATTAACTTGTATGATTTCCTTCAATCCCATGAATGCCACCACATAGCCTGTTTTCAACCAAATCAATCCCCATGTATTAAAGGTAACCTTAATGGGAATGCAGCATGCTGCTCTGGTTCAATTGCTTCCCAATTTTGTTTGTGCTAAAATGCTAATAAAAAGCTTTTTTGGATTGCAAGTCTGCCACATTTTTTAAATTATCCTAAATGAGCCTCATGCACCTAAAATAGAAAGAAAACGAGAAAAGGTATGTCACTGGAAAAATAAATCATGTTTAATATGGCCCTATAACTGGCATATTTTAGGGCGATAAAGAGGATTGCAGTGGTTCAGCACAGGGGGCACCCTTGACACCTGCAGGTGCATGGACCTAAATGGAAAAAGATATATTCATTATTAGTGCACTCCACTGATTCTGTTCTCTGTTGCGATTGGCCAATCTGAGCACTATACACTTAGCTCACAGATTAAAGCAAACATCATAACTATACAAACTTTCAGATAGAGTATCGTTGATACAATAATGGCACATGATTATAAACCAAATGACTTTCCGTCTTTCTCAATGCTGTTTGCTCAATATTTAAAAATAAAATGGCATAATTTCCATATCATCATTTAACAAAAAATCACACACAAAAATATCCATTGCGTATATATTATAGTTAATATAAAATCGACAATACATACCACATTAGGGAGTCAACGAGAATGGAAAGAAAATAACAAACAGGAAATATAAAATGCTTAGTGTCACAAGATATCAAAACAAATCTTACATTTTATATTAACTGTGATATATACAAAATGTATTTTTGTGTGTAATTTTTGGTTAAACGATGATATTGAAATTACGCTAATTTATTTTCAAATATTGAGCAAACAGCCTTGAAAAAGACGGAAAGTCATAACATGTGTTGTCAGTTAATTTACTTTTTGGCTACGTTTACATTGAAGTGAGTGAACAAATGTAAAAAATTCAAAAAATTCAAATTATTCTTTGCAAATTTCTACAAATGTGATTTTGTTTATAATTTGTTGACATTGTTGACAGTACGAAGTGCCAGTATTACCTGCACAATGGGGGTCATTACAAGGTACCGGGTATGGGGATGTACCAGGTCCGGGTTCCTCAAATGAAGAATTACCGGGCCATTCCAGCCTTGGAGGATCTGGTAATTCCTCATTCGAGGAACCAGGACCCGGTACATCCCCATTCCCATTTGAGGCCCAATGGGAATGGGGAGGGAGCTAAAAATGGGCCCGTTAGCCCATTATTTCTACTACATCACAATTACACACTCAGAGCTGTGGGCAGAGCTCAGAGCGCAATGCTCCTTAAGAACACAGGAGCTCCACACTGAAAGCACCTGCTGCCTGCACCCCCAGCAACGCTCGCCTTGTCACCCTCCAAAGCACCAGGGCTGCACCCCACAGATGTGGCCTGGAAACTAGAAAACCCTGCCCCCGGCCACCTTCTCCACTCCCCCTCCTTATGCTCAGTTTAATGGCCCCAGCCCCACCTGCTCAATCTTTGCCTATGTGGCACCTGGCAGGTGAAGCCCAGCATCTTCATCTAACTGCCCCAGACCACAATTCCATTGCTTTGCATGGCCACCCAAGGCAGAAGTGACCCAGCTGTTTACAAAGCCTTTCCCCCATCCGCGTAATGCTCACTGGGGCATTATAGTTCAAATATCTCCACCTGCTAGTCAAAAGACTGACAATGTTCCAGTAGACCTTATATTAATTGACCTTTGTGTAATTTACTAAGATTGTTTTTAGTTATTCTATTCTATGGTAATTTAAAGAATGAGGAGTTCATAGATACCTTTATAGATCTAGCCTTCATGCTGTACTGGGAATTAAGTGCCTGTATATCTTATTAACTTTAATTCAGTTTTCAGTGCCTTTAACTCCTTGTATGGCATTTTGACTCAGTCTATAGTGCTTAATTAGCACACAGAGATTCAAGTGGATTCATATGGAGAACACAGACATCAAATGGTTAGTGCTCATTACAAACGGAGATGCATATTCTTGCAGTAAGCACATGTTTAAAATGCTAAGGGTTCAGGGTAAACAGATCAGCTGTCCACTTTGCACTGTATATATCCTAATCGAAACAAATCCATTAACACCCTTACACCTTTTTTCTGCAATGGATTTAAAACGGGCAAGTATTCTCTGGCTGTGCGATTTCTTGCAGGATGACACAGATTGCGACAAAGGAATGTGCTTTGTTGAGAGGCATTATTGTTAAGCCAGGGTCAAAAGGAATGAAAAGTATCATTTTGTTGTTTAACAGTAATACCACATGGGGTTCAGTCGTACGATTTTGAAAGGGGAGGGATTCTGTTTGAATCGCAGCAGGAGGCTTTAAATGTGGCTGAGAGAGAAGGTGGAGGGCAGTGGTTCAGAGATGAACAGCAGACTGACAGAGGTTTCCAGTCAGACGAACAAGAGGTGAGCAGAGAGCAGGCGATAGACGGGAGAGCGGTTATCCTGGCATAGAGTTCGCATTATCCCTGTGGGCTGGAGGTTGCGACTGCATTTGCTGCCAAACTGACACAGAGAGAGAATCTTCTGAGTGCAAAGTGAGCATGCCAGTAAAACGTGAGGGCATGACTGAATTAATGGTTTTTTACTTAGTCAGCCAGATGTTTTCAATGCGTAATTGCTTAATGTCACATGCAAATGTATTTCTAAAAGGTAATAGAGTATGTTATTAAGCGTGGCTTCTTTCAAGTCCCACGATCCAAGGTCGGGGAAACTGCCATCATTATTGAATGGTGTTTATTTTCTAAACAGTTTTTTTTCTATTAACTGCTCCTCCACATTCACACTACCAAATATTGTTATGTAATTATTGCTGTGTACAAGTAGTAAGTTATCTGCCAACATAAACATGCATCACAAAAATCATATAATGTCTGAAATATTTGTTTTAATGACATTTGGGTCACTGTATTTAATATGCTTAAAAGGCAAGAGGGTAAGGGTGAATGTTTTTATGAAAATTATGCATTGTGCGCTGTAGTTAGAAAGAGTGTGAGTGTGTAGTATGTCGGCTTTGCATGTTGACAACTGAACAGATCTGCCACCAAGGCAGTAGCCCAGTCTCGTACATGAATTGTTGGGGTGACAGTTAGCACTGTCAAATTCCCAAGTGTACTAAGTCTGATAATCTGTGTTTAGAGTTGACCCTAAATAGAATACAGGTATTAGAGGAGAGTTTTGTCACACCATAGAGGGCATTACCATAAAACGCCATACCACTTTAAAACCATAAGAGCATACCACAAGACTAGGTATAGCCCTTTGACTTCTAGGACATGAGCTCCAGTGGATGATGCTCAACATACGTAAAAAAGAAATTAAAATATTTAAATAAAATTAAATAAAATAAAAACATGCTCTCTAGTGGTCGGCATGTGTAATTGGTCAACATATAAATAAAGTATTATAAAAATTAAACAAAGAAATCCTCATGAAAATAAAACAGAATAAAACTAAATTGTTGTGTTAGGAAAATTAGGAAGAGAGTGCACAAATGTATGTAGCATGTATATGTTTTTATATCATGCTGTTGGGTTGCAGGCAAATATTTCCCATACTTTATGCGTGTGTGCCTATTGCAAATCTTTCCCAGGAGCTACTCTCCAAATTCTAACCAATCCTGTGATGGATCTCCCATGCCCTGTTCAACCACCTTTTTGCATTCTCCTCTTGCCAATTAAGCCCACAATATAACAAAGTCACATTATTCTTCATGTCAACAAAAGCCACGGTGGACTCAAGGCTCTAAAATGCAATGACTTGCTGCTGATATTCATGCTAGTAGAATCGGACACAACGGAGAGGGAATGGTTGTCTAAGAAATCCCTTATTATGGTGTGAACCAGGGAAGCACTTTTAACTCGGGGTTACACATTTGCACAAACATTGTCTGAGTTGAATGTAGTGCCATGCTCTGTGTACTAGACAGCCCAGCACTTTTAGTTCTCATTTTGTCACTAGAGGCATAGTAAGTTTGAGAGATGTAATCGGAATTGGCACTGAATAATGGTTTAGTCACAATTTCGAATGCCTTTTTCCCGAATGAAAAATTCTGGGAAAAAGAAGTTGAATGTTTTTTTTTATTTATTTTTATAATGGGCAGGTTCCCCCCCAAGTCCCCGTTTCTTTTATTGTCCCTTTTTTTACTAACTAAACCCAAAAAAATATCTAAAATAAAAAAAAAATATTCGAATTTTTTTTTTTCAACAAAAAGGCATTCGAAATTGTTCATTCAAAATTTTAACTGGATACCGCCAGTTATGGGCACTGGTTCAAGGTGCAGCAAGGAGAGTCCTCAAACTGTAGGGGCATTGTCTGAAGATGGAACTTAATTGCAGAACTAAAGTCGATGTGCTGGGTTGTTACCTTGCAGTGTCCGTATATAATGTGTTTTTCCCAAACTCCATATAAGTGCTGCAGAATCTGTGAAACACTTACTGATATTCTTTATATAGCATACACTACTGTGCAAATAATGCAGAACCTATAAACGATATTTACTTAAGAATAATAGATTCTACTTGTGAACAACACAAGGCATTCCCCAAGGTTAAGGCGTTCTGTTTCTGCACATCATTTGAGAAAAGCTGCCATGCATACGAAGTAGAAAAAAAAACAGCCTGTAATATTGAAATGTGCATCTTCATAAAATCATGTTATAATCGAGACTATGCACTATGTCCTATGTTTGGAGGCCCATGGCTTGTTATGAGTCAACCATCTTTTCATGAGAAGCCTCTAATACTGCCATCGATCCAAAAAACATATTACTGGACTGCACCCACCTCAATAACAGTTCATTTTAGGAAAAATAAAGAGAAAATAGGTTTTTTACTTTTTATGTGAGTTGAAAACTATTAGAAATTGTATTGTTTATCTGTTCGTTTGTGTAGATAGGCATATTTTAATCTGTTATGTTAATTTTAGATAAGTAGAATTTTTGTAAAGTTATTTTTTAAATTGAAAAGTTAATTAATTTCAGCTGATTCAATAAAAAATAAATTAAAAAAGACAAAATAATTGATGTACACACTCCAAAATCCTCAGTTTGATTGTGTGAGTACTATGAGCTTCATTACGAGTCAGGCCGTTAGTGGTAAAATTGGGGGTAACTGAGTTACCCCCAAATTTACCATTATGCTAAATTCTGTGTTTTGGTTTTGATTGGAGAATTTACCTCCAGCAAAACCCTGGCGGTAAATTTTCCCACTCAAAACGAAAAAAGCAGTTTTGGCAGAATTATCACGGCAGTAATTCTGCTGCGGTAATCCCGCAAAATAAAACCCCTTGGGTCCAATAGACTTAATTAAATGGGGAATTACACCGCCGACCACCACTTGCAAGCAGGTGGAAATTCCGCCTCACCAAGTGGTGGAAACGGTAATTCCTCAGGGCTATTTTGTAGAGGATTTATGTCTGAACTTCCTCCTAACTCACAATGAGGCATGTCATGAGCATCACGTGACCTCCCTGATAGCCAGAATCACATGCAGTACCCTTTGGGAACACAGATATTTGTTGTCCTTTTGGGAAGCATCATTTCATATTCCTAAATTGTGTTAGTATCAATATGCTATAAACAACCCTTAAGGCCTCCATAATAAAAATGAGTTGTGTCAATTAAACATTTCTCATCTTCACTATACATAAACAAAGTCATAGCATCCCCTATGTCCATAATTGGTTCTCAATGAGGCGAGGCCTTAGCCGTTGTTTTCTTAATTTTGTCAGAAATGTACAGTCCATTAGGGCATGCAGGAGATCTTCTCTGCACCCCAAATCACATGGGCAAACATTTTCCAGACTCAATCATGGTGCCCTTGTTCTAAGCAAGAGCACATTCAGCCTGGCAATTACGATATATCCATGGCAATCGGCAGTCTTAGGTCCTCATTACACGGTAGGCGGTAGGTCCTTCCTCCATTGCCCTTCCCCATTCATATTTTTGCCCCATAGGGCATAATGGGGATGGGGAAGGCGCTAATTACGCTACCGCAAATTGTGGTACCGTAATTAGCTCCCTGGTCCCTTTGCGGGTTGGATTTTTAACGCCTGCAAAAAGCAGGTGTTAAATTCCCCAACCCACAAAGGGACCTCGTAGTAAGGCGGTAAGGATTTACCGGTACCGGTAAAATACCGGTACCGGTAAACCCTTGCCGCCTACCGTGTAATGAGGCCCTTAATCTTAGTTATAATAGGCACAGGAACAGCCCATTTGAGTATGGGAGAAGAATATTTTAGCGAGGGTAATTTCATAATTCTCATCTGGAGAGTATCAAATTCCAGCTCTGCAGCTCTCTCTTTAAGGAGAGACCTGAGCTGACTGCAAGTCCAACTACCGAACGCCATTACCTCCCCAACCTCCATCCTTTTAATAGGCTGATTCCGCTGCTATACCAACACTCTGTTTCTTTACCAGCATCTTTCTCCCAATGCAATCGTAATCTTTGGATTTAAAGGGGCATTTGATTGGAACTTCATGAACAATTCTAAAAAAACCTCTGCTGAACTTGAGGGGATAAACTAACATGCCCCAATTCATGCCTTAAAGTGTAGCGCAGGGCTCTAGAAGGGATACCCGTAACCCTCCACAGACCCGAGTTCAGAAGTGTATCCAATCACCCACAAGGAGCTGCCCTACCAGACATCTTCTCCATACAGGACTGCTGTGTTAATTTTACACCACAAAACCTACACACATTTATCCAAATGTTTCCTGCCAAAATTATAGTAAAACCGGAGAAGCCCCCTTAAATTCACAGTCACTCTCTTAAACCCCCACGCTTATGTGACCGATTCAGCCTCCCCTTTTGCAGAACAGCAAGCCCTGGTATTTATATTCGTCCACCATCTCAATGGGTGAGTTATTCAGAGCCCTTTTAAATGATTGCTTCCCATTACCAATAATAAGATGCTCAGTTTTAAGAAGATTCGATTTAATCCTATGCTCCGAGAAAAATAATTGTCAGAATACTCTACACTGTGCTGTAACCCACCAGGCATTCAGTCCAAGAGCGCTGTATCATCAACGTATGATAAAACGCTGAATTCAACACCATTTAAAAGAGAAGGGAATCAAACCCTAAGACACTGCATGAGGGTTAAAATCATCATAAAAATAGAGAAAATAAAAGTGGGGCAGGAAGACAAGCTTGCTTTACCCAACAGTATTTATGGTTAGCAGCGCACCTAACCCTAGCGGAGGTATCCTCTAAAAGCACAATAATGTACCCGAGCAGCCTAGGTGGAACCCCAACCCCTCTGAGCATTTCTCACAAGATGTTTTGAATTACCGAGTCATAGGCCTACATGAGGTCCAGGAAAGCCACAAAAAGGCTGTGCTTCCTCCTTGTAGTATATTTCTAAACAATCGCATTTAGTATAAAGCACTGATCAATTGTGGAGAAACCTGTACGAAAGCCTGCTTGCGTATCCGGGAGGATAGCATTATGCCCACTGTTACAAACGTAATGCCAGACAACAGAGAAAAGATCTTATTAGAAGCTTCCAGAAGAGCAATTGGCCGAAAACACTGATGGTCCAAGCATCACTCTGTTTAAACAGTGTAACTATTACACTTTTTCACCATGAGTATGTAAACAAAGAGATATTAGCAATTGAATTAAAAACCTGAAGATGTATGAAACCCACAAGGCCACTGATGCTCTAAAAGCCTCTGGTCTCAAACCATCTTGGCCTTCTGCTTTACCCTTCAAAAGGCTTCTTACTTATCAAAATTAAAAGCACAGTGTCACCCAACCCAAGCCTATTGATTCTAAATGCATAGATGTGGTTGGGATTGGAGTGCCTCGCGCTCTGCCTCTTGAAATTAGGTAAGCTAATTAGTTGACATAAAGATTAATTCAAAGTATCCTTGGCAAAATTCTTCCAAAAGAAGATTTTATTCTCAAAATAGGTCAACCGACATGTGTTACGAACTTAGTCATGTTCAAGGCTGACAATAAAATCATGGTGCCATATATAATCTCATAAGTGTTGAACATGAATAAAGTTACATGGAAAAACATTAATATGTAATATTTATAAAGAACATGAATTATTGTAAAGAGATAAACAATTTGTTATGTTTAGAGACAAGTAATGAAATGTTGGGTCAAACAAGTTACATACCCATGATTAATTCATCGGTGGTGGGTAGTACAGAAGCGGAACAACAAAACATTCATAGTATTTTGTTATAGCACCGTTAATCTTAGCCTTAAATGAGTGATGCACCTCACCCACAATTAAGCCACTCAGTGCCTTGGCTAAAATCGGTTGATTAGTAGTGATAACGTGCTCACTGGTTTGTCATATTGCTCACCTAGTGGCGCGCAAGTGCTGGATGTTTCGAATGTCCTGTAGCCATCAAGTGTATTGGTATATAAGTCCTATCACCTCTCTCAATTCAAAAGTGCCCTGGACATTGTATCACCCTGTGAGATCCCTCATCCAGTGATGTAGTGAGTCGATCTCTAATAATAACTCACCCATGATTCAATCAAAAAGGACAATGACCTGGTGGCACAAATTGTGTAGGTATTGGCACAAATTGTGTAGGTAAATAGAAGATTTTAAAGGCCAAGCTGAGAAGGGTTCAGCTTTGGAATTAGGCCTTCTCTGCTTTCAAAGTTCTGGAGTCTTGGATCTGGATTTCTCCTGCAGAGCGCTTTGCCAGTAAATCAGTTGATGGGTGAATCTGTCTGTGTCTCTAGGTCCTAAACTGTCCCTATTTATGTATTTCCCAAAGGAGTGGGTAGGCTGAATTATACTAAGCACACCCTCTAGGAATCCTATTGGTTAGGGTCTGTCCTCTCTACTGATTTGAGAAGGAAATCTAGTGTCATAGTGATGCTGTATTTTACAATCCAGGGAGTACCTTCCCTTTGTTTCTGTACAGTAAATCTATTTTTCACATAAAAATAGGTCCATGAGGTCGAGCAGGAGCTCCCTCTACCACCAGCTGCAGGAGCAGCCTCATGCAGCCCAAAGCCCTGCTTGATGATAGGTAAGCCAGGAGGCTACACCTTCTGCTTTTAGGCATCTCCGCTCTTCATTTTGAAAATCGCCTGAATCACTATCTAATTTAAGGCCCTCCACTTGTGCAGCTTTATTAAGCACATCAGCCCTTTCTGTTTCATGGGCACTGAAAACGAAGTCCATATCTTCTAGAATTGTAAATGTGAAAACACAAGGTTTTTGCAATTTAAAGATGGCCGCCACCGCTTCCTTCTACTCACTTTGCTTCTCTGCCAAGTCTCAGAAGCCTGTTGCCCCGTGATTGGTTGCCTGCTGCCTCTTAACCAATTGGGGTGCACCGGCAGGCGAAAGCCGGCCCCCGATGAAGGCAACAGACAAAGGCTCCCTCTGACTGAGCCTGACCGAGCATTGGCCGTGCTCGCTGTGCTCCAGCGCTCGCGTTAAACAGGTGAGATGCTCGCCACTACTGCAACTCATACATTCACCTGTTAACCTCCCTCCTCCACTCTGCAAGGCAACACATTGTGCGCGCTGATTGAGGCCTGCCCCCCACCCCTCCCAGCTATAGAACACCCTCGCTCTCTTCACTGCCAAGCAGCATGCAAGCCAAGTACATGGCTGCGGGCGCGTCTCCCCGCTAAAGAATCTCCTCCTACAGCAACCCATGCCTGCATGTAAAACGATACTATATCCCGTGCTCCACCAATGCTCTGGATTCCAAATGTACCCTATGTTATCGTGCACGGAACTGAATGTCATTTCACACTTTGGACATGCTAATTTGCTCATCATATGCTGCGCACTGTATTTATAGCTAAACATGCCATGCCTTGCCTCTTTGTCGATGTTTAAGTGTTTTACATGCTCTACTGTTTAATTGGCCAATCCTTTCACCCCCTGCACACCTGTCTGCACTATGTCTCCAGTAGTAGCTTAGCTAACTTCAGTGTCTCTGGAATTACTAGGCACACCTGTGTACCTGACAAGCCATTGCCTCCTCTTGCCAGATCCTTACGCCCTGCACTCTAGCACTGATCACCTGCATTTGAATTGCCAGCTGTCTAGCAGCCACTGACCCATTGCTAAAAATCGATTCCATCCGCGTCGTGTGCACCATAGAAATTATTTTAAACACTGTATCAGCTTACTGTGTATCCCCGAATCTAGGCATTGTGTCAGCTTACTTTAAAAATTGAATCTAGGCATTGTGTCAGCTTACTTTGTATCCCGAATCTAGGCATTGTGTCAGCTACCTTGTATCCAAAATCTAGGCATTGCATCAGCTTACTTTGTATCCTGAATCCAGGCACTGTGTCAGCCTACTTTAAAAAGTCCTCCGTGTACATCCTAGCCACATATGCACCATCTGCTGATTGCCAACCACCAACTAGGCCACACATCACCAACAAAATGTTCCTACCAGGCAATACTGTTGAGAACTATTCTACACCTTATTAATTCTTCATGCCTGCCTAGTTCCACCCCGAGCTTGACCATCATAGACACCACTCCACCACCCCCCATAGAGCCCTACGCCACAACCATGCTGCTCCAATTTTCCCTACCATGTAGCCTCTCCGAAAGAAATACCAGATTACGGTCCAGACTACCTAAACTGTTCGAGACTCGAGCCAGGGACTCGATCCAGTCCAAACTGACCAACCGTTCCACCACCATTAGCACCTGCGCCAACCTTACGTTGGAAAGACCCAAGTCCAGCCCACCTAATACTACACCCAAACACAAAAGTTATAACACAGACACCATCCCCAGCCCCACTAAGACTACTGCTGCACCTATAAAAGGCACCCTCATTAAAGCACGCTCTATAATAGCCCATGCTACAAATATAGCGCACATCATTATAGCAGAAGATCTAGATTTCTTAGCCATAACCGAGACCTGGCTCCACGCAGCCACAGGACCAGCCCTCTCGTTAGCCATCCCCGATGACTACATCATCCTCCGAGCGGACAGAACAGAATCTAGAGGCGGTGGCCTAGCCGTAATTGCCAAAACACATCTCAACATTAGACTTGACTCATCTACCCATCTCCCATCATGTGAATCACTCACAGCTAAGCTGCCTACTACTAGCTCCCAAACGATATCCATTCACTTACTCTACAGACCTCCCAGGCCCTTAGGATCCTTCGAGGAAGACCTTAGCACCATCCTCACCAATAACCTAAAAATCTCCTCCCAGAGCCTCCTCCTAGGGGACTTCAACCTAGGCTTTAAAGACCCCAAAGATCACCAAGCTACCTTCATCAACAATACTCTTTCTGAATTAGGCTTTACCCAAAAAGTATCTGGCCCCACCCATAACAAAGGGAGAACCCTCGAATGGGTAGCAGACTACAACTGCGCGGCCTCCATCACCGATAACTCCCCTCAACCATGGTCCGACCACCACCTCCTCTCCTTTACTCTCGAAGCCTCAAGCCCCATTACCAACAATGTGCTAGCCTCAGCCATCCCCACGAGATGTAAAAAAAAATATCACAGTGGAAAGACGGATCCCTCTCATCCTCCCTACACTTAACCAACTCCCTGCTACTTCCAACCCCTACGACCTTGTAGAAGGCTATAACTCCAGGCACTTGTGTGAAGGACAAACAATGGTGCACCAGTGTCCAAAATGCCCTAAACAATAAAGTCACAGGCCTTCAAACTAAAATTAAAAATAAGAAAGATTCCATAGCCAAACCAACCAAACCCACTAACACGACCAGCGCCCCACGCCCCAACACCCTCTGCCCAACCCCACTCGCTTCAGCTTCTACAAAGTCTCCACTCTTGACGTGGAAAAAATATTCTCAGCCTAAAACCATCTAACTGTCAGGGCGACCTTTGCCCCCCACAAATGATTAAAGATGCAGCAAGAGACCTCTCGTCATTCATCACAAGACTCATCAACGCCTCCTTCTCCTCACAGACTGTCCCCAGCAACCTCAAAGAGTCCTGGGTCCTCCCCCTTCTCAAAAAGCCCTCTCTTGACCCCTCTACTCCCACCAACTACAGACCCATTACCACCGTCCCCTTCCTGCTCAAGATATTAGACAAGACAGCCTACCAACAAATCCAAAAATACCTTGAAACAAACCATCTCCTCGGTATTCGGCAATCAGGCTTCAGACCCCAACACGGGACAGAAACAGCCCTTATCGACCTGAAGGCTCAAATTGACACTCTGAGAGACAATGGGAAAACTGCTTTATTGCTTCTCCTTGACCTCTCCGCGGCATTTGATCTAGTTGATATCAAAATCTTATGCAATCACCTGGATTCAGCTGCCCACTTTTCCCAAGAAGCCATCGGCTGGATCGAGTCATTCCTCAGCAACAGATCCATGCGTGTCTTCTCCACCATAGCTGCCGCCGACCCTATCCCCATTACATGCGGAGTCCCCTAGGGTTCATGCGTCTCCCCTACACTGTACAACGTGTTCACAAAGTCCCTGTTTGATGATCTAGATGGTCTGGGTATCACCTACACTAATTATGCCAATGATACCCAGATCCTCATCCCGTTGACGGGAGATTACAACCATGATTTGGCCTTGGTGAACAAGGTGTACCTCATCATCCAGGCATGGATGGCATCTCACAGTCTATGCCTGAATGATGACAAGACTGAACTCATCATACTTGATTCCACCGCAAATCTAACCAAATTGGATCACAACTACACCAGCTTCATTATAGACGGGAACCCAATCAAAGTAGCTAAGGAAGTGAAAACCTTAGGAATATACATTGACTCCTCCCTCTCCTTCCACAAACGGGTTAGCTCTATGGCATCCTCCACGGCCTACACATGTAAGCTTATAAGAGCAGCCAAACCCTTCTTATCCACCCAGAGCTGCATTACATTAGCCAGAGCCCTTGTATTATCAAAACTGGACTATTGTAATGCCCTCTAAGTAGGAACTAGCAAACAGGTTACTAACAAAATACAGACGCTACAAAACAACGCTCTCAGAGCAGCGCTTAGCATCCCCAAGAGAGAACACATCTCTCACATTAGGAGAGCCCATAACTGGCTCAACACTACAGATAAAATCCTGCTCAAAGTAGCCTCACTAACACACAAATGCCTCAACAACGCTGCTCCCGCTACTTAGTCGATAGAATAAGTAAACACACTTCCAATAGACCTACTAGAACCTCCAACGCTAATCTACTCACAGTTCCTAGGTTCAAACGCACCAAAATGGGTGGCAACAGCTTCCAGGTGAAAGCAGCCCAACATTGGAACTCCCTACCACCCTCTCTAAGGACACCCCAAACCTACACATACTTTAGACGCAACTACATACATTTGATAAAGAACAATGACCGCTAATACCATCCAACCCACCACCGCTACCTACTGTGTAAATATGTATACTTGTAAATCCGCAAACTTTTGCCTTTATCGTGACTGCTTTAACCATCTATTATCCCATTGTAATTATTGTAATGCATTGTAACGTGTAACCAAGCTTTGAATAGCCTTGTTGCTCCTGCGCCCTCATACCCTCGGGTCTGGAGTGCAATACAAATGAATAAACTAAACTAAACTAAATCATATTTACAATATCACCAACTTGTAACAATACATAATTACATCACAGACTTAGTAGAGCATGTATCCGTCCGAGTCCCATCTTGGTGAGGGCTTTGGTTCAAATTTGACAGTTTTTTGTGCTTTTGGTTGGGTACCCAGTGTCAGATCTCTCCACATTTTTCTACATATATGCACATGACATCTGGACATACTCCTGTGAAGTTTCAAATTTCTAGCATCATCACAATTGCTATAAAATTACAATTTCGATAGTCCTGTCTCTGAACATCGCAGTTTCAAACTTTGAGCAGAATTTTCATGTTAACAACCCATAATTTACAGATTTTTTTATGAACTTTGCACAGTTCTCTCTTTTCAAAAAGATAATTTATGGGAGATTTAAGATACACAAATCTGTCTGGTCCCGCTCCCAACGTTTGGCTGGGTCCATAGCAATCCGGGTCTCTTCCTGCTGGCAGTTGTTTCCGTTGACACCTGAATTTGCATTCCTTTTCAGTCCAGGAAGCCTATCGTCTCTCTCCCAGAGAAGCAGAGCAAAATCCCCTCCTCCTTTCATTAACATCTAAATGATAGTTCCTGGGCAGGGAGCAAGAGGAAGGCACCCTTTGTTGGAGCAAACTGTGGAATGTGCTTTTGAAGTCCTCTTGCTGGTATCAGTTCACTTTAAAACATTTAAAAACATTTTGTTTAAAATTGTCTTTTCTAAATAAACTTTACATTTTCAACAATTATACAGACAGATCTCTTTTTCCAGAGATTGAATAGTAGTAACCTATGTTGCTTTTGATGGCAAGTCTCTTCTTTTCCACAATTTGATTCTAACAGTATAAGTAAATGACATCTTTGACACAGGCGAGTGGTGGTACTGCGCCCATATCTGACAAATTTTTCCCAGGCAAGCACCTTTTTGAATGTGGATTCTCTTGTGATGAAATGTGCTTCTCCTGACATTGTGCTTATGGGGATTCCTTAAATAAGGTGATGGTTAACACCCAACAAGGATGTTGGACCTTTTCTGATGTTTGGGAACCATTATTTTGTAATTTTAACAGCCAAGGAAAAACGGATTTTAGAGCACTTCTGGGTTTTCTGGCAATGAAACACTGCCTTTTCAGGTAGTTCCATTTCGCTCTGTGGGCAGCCCAATGACAGGTTTTGGCAGTGTGGTCTCCTGTTCTACCACTGACAGAGGCAAAATAGCTTTGGCAGCCTATTTTTCCGGTTTCCCTGCGCACTTTTCAGTGGTTTTTAGCGCGTGTCAGGCTTTTTGGCGGCCATTCTGTTGTTTCTGATGAATGCAGCACACAGTGATCTTGCAGGGCAGAGCCTGGTGGGTCGGAACATCCCTAAAGCCCCCACTCGTGATTTGACATTGATCCCGTCAATGGGAAGTTGCGAGACTGGGATGAACAGTTTCTTTTCTTTCGGTTCAAATGGCAAAATTCATCATCTTTTCTTTTGTTTCAGAATGGCAACATTCATCATCTTCTCCCATCAGGGGTGGATTGACCAATTCTCCTCGCCCAGTCCTGATGTGAGTATGGACCAATAGCCCGGGCTCCTTGGATCTTTGCTTCAGGTCCCTGTGTGGTCCTCCTTGGTTTTAGTCTCCATGGGTTCCAATTCTAGGATGACAAAGCAAAAACATATTTGTAGACATTTCCCCACCACTATTAATGTAGTGGGGCGGCCACATACATTTTGACAAATCAGAACACATTTTTCTATTGGCAATTTATTGACTATATAGATGGAATATTTTATAGTTGGAATTCTAGGGAGCTGGAGTGACCCCATCTGGGGTTCCAGAAGTCTACTCCAGTTGCTGCAGAGTGTGCCTAGGATGGCAACACTTTAGTTGGTTAATATGGACCCACTTATCTTCCCCTTCTGACAAACTGCCTTTGGGGGATGAGGATTTTGTAGGCGACTGGTGAAATTTTGTCTACAATTTCAAAAGGACCCCTCCAGGTAGGCAAAAATGTGTGCTGTTTGGCCTGGTTGCTTTGGAAATTGTATAAGTAGACCCGATCTCCTACATGGTATTCTTTTCTAGTAGTCTTTGCTAATGAAGTGGCTATCTCGGTCTGACTCGATCCTTTGGGGTAGTCCAAAACGCGAGAAGATGTGGTTGATCATCAGGGCAGCTGCTGTTTCTGCCTTGCTGTTTGGGGCTGGGAGACATTCCACCCACTTAGTAAACAAGCATGTCACTGTCAACATGTACTTATTTCCCCTAGAGGAGCGAATCACGGGGCCGATATAATCGACTTGTAAATCTGACCAAGGCTGTGTCATCCCCCTCTTTTGGAGCGGCACACAGTGTGTGAGGGATGTTGGCTGAAATTGTGCACACACAAGACACCCCTTCAAGTATTGTTCGAGGTCCTGCCCCATATGTGGCCAGTATGCAACCTCTCTTAAGATTTCAAGTGTTACATGAAACCCCTATAACCGGCTGTGGCCCCATCATGGGCGTGACTTAACATCAGGCTTCGGAATGAGGTAGGGACCACCCACTGATCATGGCCAGCTAGGGATTTCCTCACCAACAAGCCGTCTTGGATTCGGAACATTTTTGGACATTTCATCAACACTCTGAGGTCCTCTTTCCCAATGTAACCGGTATCCATCAGGGGACATTTCTCAGGGTCCTCAATGTGTTGATAAAACTTGCCAATTATTGGATACCATTTTTGAGCCATAATCAAATAAGCGTCTGTGGTCTCCTTACTCCATTGTGCAGTTGAGAGTTCATTGTAAGCATTTGTCTGGGACCTAGTGATAGCAGCGACCTGGATTTCCCCCAACAGGGACTCGATCTCAAGTGGATCCCCTTGGATGCCTCTGGTTTTGGCCAGCTGATCAGCTAGGTCATTTCCAGTTTTGTCTGGTCCCTTTACTTTAGAATGAGCCTTGATCTTTTTCCAATAGATGGTCATCCCATTCGAGGTGACCAGATCATTAATATTTTGGATTAATTTCCCATGTTTCAAGGGTTTATTATTAGCACATAGCATACCTCTGGTTTTCCAGTTAACCAGGTGCTCCACTAACCCGTTCCATACATAATCCGAATCTGTGATTATGACCAGTTCGTGGAGTTGATGTTGGACAGCAGTGAGGATGGCTTGATGCACAGCCATCAACTCTGCCACTTGACTACTTCGGGGACAAATCTTGTACCCAAAGGAAGGTTCTGAGGCCTCATTCACCCATGCACTCCCTACGCCGGCCACACGTTCTTTTTCCCCGTTGTTGTCAACATGGTGGGAGCATCCATCCACATAGACAGTGGGCATTCCCTCACACTTGTCTTCTTCAAAGACTTTATGTGGGGAATTCAGGTATGCCTCCATGTTGTCCTTGATTTTTAGACTTTCGTCCTTAAGACAGTTTTCTCTGGCACAATCATGCAAGTCAGCCAGACCTTGCGCAAGCAGACTCTTCATGTTTTGGCTATTTCTGACCTCCACAGGAAAGCCTTGCATTGACAGAATCCAGGAAGTAATTCAGGAATTACTCAAATTTCTGGCCTGGATTCTGTCACTTCAGAGATATTGCAGATGCTGGTGTGGAGTCTCCACTATAATGTGCACTCCCTGGATAAACGGGCAGTAATTCTTCAATGCCCACACCGTTGCCAGGAGTGCCTTCTCACAATCATTGAATTTTTTCTCCACAGAGGATAAAGTTTTACTTGCATATGAGATTACTTTATTGACCTTGTCATGCTTTTGGTATAATACTGCAGTCAAGCATGTATTAGAGAACCCTGTCTCCAAGAAGAACTCTTTGTTTTTTACAAGGTAAGCTAGGCAATGCGCTTGTGAGAGGGTTCTTTTGAGTAGTCTTACTGCATCAACTTGTTCTGGACCCCACTCCCACTTGCCCCCCCCTTCAAAAGATAGATCAGGGGTCTTGTGATCTCTGCATAGTCCTCAATGAACTTTGTGCTGTAATCAGCCAGTCCAAGGAGGCTCCTTAGTTCCCGCAGAGTTGTGGGGTCTTTTCATTTCTGGAGTGCTTCCACTTTCTTTTCCTGGGGACAGAGACCATGAGGAGTAATCTCATGCCCCAAGAAATTGATATGGGTTCTACACTACTGTGCCTTTTGAAAGGAGAGATTTGCTCCGGCAGCCCTCAACTGTGTCAGAACATAACTGATCTCCGCTATGTGTTCCTCCCCAGTTGAGCTTTTTACTACAACATCATCTACATAAGCCAGGTTACCCCTTTCACCCAGGTCAGGCATGGCGTTCTGTAGAAAAATGTTGAATTCATTGCCGGAGTTGATGTATCCGAAGGGAGTCTGGGTCCATGTGTAATGCTGCCCCCCAAAGGTAAAGGCCAGCTTGTATTTGTCATCCCTACTGACAGGTACAGTCCGGTACCCATTGGGCAGGTCTATTGCAGTGAATACTTGTGACCCCTAGATCTGGGCCAGCCCTTGGTCAATGTAGGGAAGAGGCCATCGGGAAGTATGGACCCGTTTGTTGAGCTCCTTAAGGTCGGCGCAGAGTCTCCACTGGCGGTTTGGCTTCAAAATCCCCAACACCGGATTATTGAAGGTGCTGTGGACTGGACGGATTATCCCACGGGATGCAAGGTTCTTAATTATTTCTGTAAGGGACTCCGTTGATGCGAGAGGCAAGCGATATTGCTTCACAAACACTGGAGTCATGCCAGGGTCTGTTGGAATTGTTTTTGTGTGGATGTCGGTGCGACCGCAGTCATATGAGTCCACCGCAAAGAGATCTTGAAAATCCAAGAAAACTTGTTTCAATTTTTGCTTCTGCTCCAGAGTATCACAGGCATCAGCTAGGTTGACTCTCTCTTCAACCATCTGCATGAAGCCTGGAAAGACTTTTGGTTTTTCTATCGCAGCGGCCTCCTCCATCTGGATGGAGAAGTCCCTGGTCAGAGTGCTGATTTGGACTGGTGGCTTTAGGTGGGGAAGGCAGTCCTCGCGGACCTGGAAGATCAACTCATCCCTCCTGAAGTCACAAGTCACATCTTCCTTACCATAAGAGCAGGAAGTGTACACCAGGAAATTCCCTCCATGCCGGGTAAAGATCCTGTCTCGTGTTGTGTTGTCATCACTATCACTGTCAAAACAGTCCTTGGGGATTGGTCCTAACAGTTCATTACCTAAATCTATGGAAAAATGTCAGTCATCAACCGCCATTCCAAAAATGGTGCCTGTGGCTAAAGTGATACTCTTTAAGTCGCTGTATCCACCTCTATTGGAATGGTGTCATGTTCTATATTGACTAGTGGTGTTGGGTTCACCCCCAACCCTTGCTGTTGGAAATAAGCATTTAGATGAATATAGGCGTCAGGATTTTTCAATTTCTGTCCTCTTTTAACTTTCACTTCCAGGGAGAATTGTCGGGTCCTTTCTGGGATGATGACTTCTTCTCCAATCTGAATTTCAACTGCATAAGGCAGCAGTTGAGCTGACCTAAATGCTTTCTCTGGGTCATCAAAGCCTTTGGGATTATCCGCTAATCAGGACCAAGCTTTGAAGTTTATTAGGTCCAAACTAATGGCAAAGCGATTCAGAATGTCACTGCCTAAGTGAAAGGCAGCAGTGACGTCTCGCACGAACCAACAATTATGGACTATGCTCTTGTTGCCTATGGAGATTTTGAGCATACACCTGCTTGGCAGGAGATGTTTGGAATTAGGTGTTTCCAGATCCATTTCCCATTTGTCTATCAGTCTAAATGTGGGGATGTCTGGGACTTTTGGGAGTTGGTGGAACGTGTCTTCACTGATGAAGCTCTTACCGTTGTGCTCACACACGCGGGCGAGAACAGAGTCCTTCCCTTCATTTAACTGAACAGGGATGAAAAACTGCTCTCCAATTTGCTGAATATCAGCCAGGCTCTGAACTAATTTTTCATATTTCTGGACTATAGGAGTGAGACTGTCTGATTGTGAATTTGTAAAGAATTTCAGAGTGTTTCCTTCCAGTGTGGAATGCCACCTTAGACTGGAAGGAAGGTTGATTTTCAGAAATAGAGAGGACCCCCATCACCAGTCTGTGGTCCTACTGCTATTACTGTCACATCTGGGATTTGATTATTCTGGAAGTGAAATTCTACTTGGTCAGATTTTTGTTCAACCATGTGGCAGGTGCCGTTTAAACTAACATGGTTGACACTCTGTTTTAATTTTATCGGTCGGCTAGTCTGGGTCCAAAGGACCTTGTTTATGCAATCTATTAGGGGTGACAACCTTCGCAGGAGGTCATTCCCTAGTAAACAAGGGGTTCCCTCTGGAGTTACAACTATGAATGGGTGCTTCATCTTGTGTCGC
The DNA here is from genome assembly GCF_040938575.1 of Ambystoma mexicanum. Lineage (NCBI taxonomy): Eukaryota > Metazoa > Chordata > Amphibia > Caudata > Ambystomatidae > Ambystoma > Ambystoma mexicanum. The sequence continues at coordinate 201,030,407 of NC_090921.1, read as the reverse complement.
CCAATTTTAATGTCCAAATCCGCAGTCCCCTCAATGGGAATTTCCTTCTCGTCGAAGTCCTGAAGTTGTCCAGGACGAGGGGTGAGAGGAATTTGGTAATTCTCCCCCCTTCCCGAATTCAGTTCATCACAGGCACTTTTTGACAGAAGGGTAGCTTGGGATCCAGTGTCCACCAGTGCCAAAATTGAACACTGCCCCTGTATTCTGGACTGGGGCATAGAATCTTCCCTCCTTCTCCTCAAGGGGGCACAGATAATGTACATTTTTGGACAACTGGTGGGTTAGTTTTCTATTTTTGGACACTGATAGAGAAGAGATTTGGGCAGAATTCTGTTTGGAGTCTAGGGAATCTGAAAAGAAAAGGTGACAACTAGATAACTAGATAACTAGACAACTAGATATGGGAGAAATTTTGGGGATTTCCATGCGGTTGGTTCTGGGGTTGGATGATGGGTGGCGCTGACTCAGTCCCCACATCTACCCAGTCTGGATTTGAATTTTTTGGGACCCATTTTTCTTTGGGAGGAGTTCCACCATCTCTGAAGGAGAAGATCTTTTCCCAGGATCCTCTGAGGATCCCTCTCCTTCATATTGAAAGATTTCCACCTCCTCCACAAAATCGGTCTTTTTGTGTTCTTTGTTTCTCCTACCCCACCTCTGCTCCTTGGGCGGCAGACTTGCAGGGGTAGGAGATTTTGGTTCCGGTTCCTGCATTTCCAGGGGCTTTTTCCAAGGGGGGAAGGAAGCTTCTTCCAAGGCTTTACATCCCCCTTTCCCTTGTGCCTCCTCTCTGGGAGCCAGTGGGTTGTCAGGGTTCTGCACCCGTCATTGCTCTGGAGCACCAAGTCCGGCGTTTGAGGCATTCTGTGCCGCATGCTTATCTGAGGGTTCTGTTGAGCCCTCAGCATGTGACCCAGATCCTGTGCCATGTTTTGGACCTGGCGTTCTAGCTGTGACACCCGCTCAGGCTGATACAGGATTCTGTTGTCTCCCCTGGGCTGATTCCGGGAAGGGTAGCCATCCCTTCTCTGAAAATACCCCGGTTTTGGAAAATGTGGGTACCCCTCCACCCTTGGCCTCCCCTCTCCTGGATTGGGTTGTCTGGGCTCAGGAAAGTGAGGAAAGAAGGATGGATGATTTTGGGGTTGAAAGTTTTGCGGGTACCTGGGGAAGAAGTTCTGTCCAGGGTTTGGGGAATTTCTGCCCTCCTGCTTTAAGTGAAGACGGAAGTTCCCTGGGTTAGCTGCTGTTTGGTTGGATCCCCCCACCCTTGGAGGAGTCCACACATAACCCAGGATGGGTCTGTTCCCCTTGTAGCGGGGGCTTATGTAGTCAGGGGTAGTCCCATTTGTGGGACTCCCTCCTTGGCTCCCTGTGTGTGACTGGGCTGAGGACCTTCTGGGCTTGCGATTGCTCTGATTTTGTGCAGACGGGTTTTTAGGCCCTCCCGTCTCCAAGTCTAAAATGGGGGCAACCTTCACCTCTGCCACATTAGCAGCAGCAGGGGTGTTGGTTGGTTTGGGGATTTTTGGGATATTTTTGTTTTCTATGGGCTTTTGCACCTCATAAATTCATGTGGCCTGTTCAATGACCCAGTCTAGTAATCTTTTCTCATGAAAATCTCTCACTAGCTGGGTCATGATGTACTTGGGGAGAGCGTGGAAAAAAGTATTGACAAATTCTTTGCTGTCCGTGCGCACCCTTCTGGTGGTCTGCGCAAAGGCACGCTGTAATTCCTGCACAAATTCTTGTGGGGCCTGATCCTCCCCACATTGCAAGTTGTAGGCTGCCTTGCAAGCCTCCTGAGGATTTCTATGCACAGATAAATGCTTCAAGATGGCTGCCCTATAGGTGGACCTTCTAGAATTATTTTGGTCCTCCAGCCCCGCAAAGAAGCTGGAGTATTCTGGCAAGAAGGTTTATTTCACATATTGAATACAGCTTTGGCTGTCCTTCAAATGGAAAGTTTCCATCATCTGCTCAAAGAGCACTTAGTGCTCCCAAACAGAATACATTGCGTTCTTATGATAGGGCGTGATGACACTCCTTATCGCTTTGATTTGCTTTAAGGGGTCCTTAAGCAAGACCTTTTTTGTCTTATTGCCCTTCTTAGTTCGGGTAACCCTGGTCCACTCCTCCTCTGACTCAGAGGCACTGCTCCCAGTGGTGCCGTTCAAGTCTTCTAGGCTCTCCCGGATTCTGCGAGCCTCAGAATGGCTGGCAGAATGTGGGGACCTAGTCTCCTTTGTCCTGGGGTGCTCAGTGGAGTCTTCTGATTCCTCCTTGCTCCCAGGATTTGATGAGTACCCTCCCCGCCCACCGTCCTAGCTGGGCATAGGTTTTTCAGGATGCCCTTAGGAAGCCTACTCTCATGGAGCTCCCCACTAAATTTCACAGTACTTGGGTACCCATACCCAGATGCCAGCCCATTCATTCCTGGGAGGTGCTGGGCTATGAGCCCCATATTCCTGATTGGATTGAAATCTGCCATCCCCGTGGCCCTTGGCTCATGTGCTCTAGTGGACCTGGGGTAGCAGAGTCCAGGAATGGAAGAGATGAAGGCCTCTGCTACTAGGATTCCTGAGGTTATGCTCAGGTTTTTCCCTTTCCCAGCGAACCTCATCTCTGTCAGCCCCGGCTCCCTGTTGCCATGCAAGAATCTGAGCTTTCTGTTCCTTTATCAAGGCCTTGCTAGTTTCTATCAATCTCTCTTGCATGGCTACCTGCCTGTTGAGCCTGTCATTGTTCTCACAGAGAGCCTCATTTTCTCTCTGTGCTTCTTGTGTTCTTTTAGAGTACTGGGCCAGTCTTTCCTGCAGGAGGGTTACCTCCTGAGTCTTATCCATACTGGCCTGGTCCTTCCTTGCTAGAGCCTCCTCTACCTACTTGGTGTGCTCTAATAATCCTTCATGCTCTTTTTGGAGGTCACCCAATCCCTGAAGGGCCAGGTGATTTTCATGTATTTTCTCTTTTAAATGACAGACTTCCTGGCTTAAGGTTTCCCTCTCCTGAGCAAGAGCATGCCTCTGTGCCGCCAGGTGGTCCCTCTGTTCTTGAAGCGCACCAGCTTTCTGGGCTATTCATCAAATTCTGCCTGGGTGTCCAGGTCTTTCAGGATTAATTTATTACTCTCTTCTTTCTCTCTGTCTACGTGGCTTTGCAGGGTGACTACCTGCTCTGTGTATGCCCTGTTGAAATTTATTTGTTGTTCCAGCTTTTTCTGGCTCTGCAGCAGGGAGTCTAAACTTTCTTGGTACTCCTTCTGCAGGGCCATCATTCTGGTATCCTGGTCTGCCTTTTCCTGCTGCAGGATACCCATGTCCTCTTTTATTTTGGTTAGGTACTGCCCACTTTCATTTTCTGATTATGGCTCCTCTGTAGCCTCTGCTCAGAAGAGTCCAGATCAGTTTGGGCCTTTTCTAATGCCTGCACTTGCCTGTTTGCCAAGTCTTGGCCTCCGGCATATTTATCCTGTATTGCTCCAATATATAGGTATAGATATGCCGCTATTTTGGCAATCTTGTTTTGCTCTTCCTTTGCCTTAGGGGCCATATATAGTTCCCTCAGGGCCATATGTAATGGACCCTGATCTTGCCATATATCTAACCCTGTTGCAGCGATCTGTTCTGTGATTGCCTGCAACCACACCTTCTGATCCTGCTCTGTCCATTCACCTCTTACAAATAATTTATGCTATAGGTGTTCTTTAGCCATATTCATCTCTACCAAAGTCGCCATTCTGGAAATATTAATTTGCTTCCTGACTTACAGAAGTTTATTTTTATTTTTACAAAACAGACCAATTCCTTAGAGCGTTCCTATTGAGGGGTGCTTTTCACAGTGTAACACAGCGTGGTAGCCCAGCAGGGATTATGTACCCTATTAGTTAGCACACTGTATTAGACTGTCACAAGTGGTATATCTAATGCAGAAACAGAAGAGACCCCAATCTTGTAAGTGATTTCAAATTGGCACTCCACCTAAGTCAATGCCTAGCATGTGATGCACAGCTGGAACCCTTAATTATATATTTATGTCTATAAGTTCTTTTATTTCTGAATGATGCACCCTTATTTCACGCCCCTCTCTTTGAAACCCCCCGGTCTCACTGAACCAAGAAGCAGGTTGTTTTGCAAAGTTAAAAGATTTATTTTATGGATTTGAACAATATATATATCACACTGTTTAATATTTATACAATAATCACCAATGGGTTATGTGACAATCAACAATCTCTTAAATCAGAAGGAGTATGGATAAGAAAAATCATGCCGCACAGAATAAAACTTTGTGTGGGTTCAGTCAAATGCAAAGTCACTCTTTCCCCCGGCACACTACTCAATTCCCCCGAATATGCGATATAGAGATGGAAGGGGAGAACACAGGTTTCAGGGAATGCACACTCAACAAATACAGTTTCAATCCCAATTCCCCCCCAGCAAGCATAGAGAGAAACAGGAATGATTTCAAAACAGGTCAAATGCTTTTGAATGTGGTTTTGAATGAATGGGAAAAACACTGAAAAATTGATTTAATTTACTAAATTGGAGTCAAGACTAGTGGGAGCCGCTTTGTATAGTTTCAGGTAACCACTAGCAATGATTATTGAGTCACTAGCAGATTGAAAACTTAATTCTGAGGTCGAATGCAAAGAATAGCTGTTTTACATGTGATGAAATTGAGCCAATACGAAAAATTAGCGGCAAAATTTTCCGCGCGTGAGAAACGCGATTACAGAAAAACTACAAGGAGTTGGAATGCGATTTTAGGTTCGTTGGAAAGCTGAGGATGTTAGCTATATTTCTTACATGCCTGGTATGGAAGTTATGAAGGTTTTAGTAGAGGTTGTTTTTTTTCAGAAAGAGTCAAGATTTTCAAATGAAAGATGTGCTTTTGAATATTACAAACAAGGGTTTTCTTTACACTAGGGAGACTATGAAGATACAAGATACCCAACCGGACAGCCACCAGATCAGCGGCGCCTCTGTTCTGACTTTTGCCCGCTGAGACACTTGTCTTTCTCCAGCAAATTTATTAGCGCAAAGATGATATTATCACTACAATTATCGAAGGACTATATGGATAAGGGAAAGATTCAGGAAAAACAAAAGAGATTTTCTACAATGCAGTTCTGGATATGATAGCATGGGTTGGATAGGATTACTTAAGGAAGATACTGGCTATGGACCATTCTATGCTATAGATACTCACAACTATGGTTTGGAATAGGCCCGTCAGGATCTGGTCAAAGGTTCTGGAGTGGAATTCTGCTGGCCCACCGGACAGGATTCAGGGCACTCGGTTTCTGCACTCAGCACAGCACTCTGGACACTGCACTGCCTCTGGACTGGATCTGACGGGTTGGTTCTGGGTTGCAGCTATCTGGTTACAGCTCTGCTCTACTGGTTTGGATCTCTGGGTTCTAGCAAGAGTTATTGGCAAGAAAGCAGAAACAGCACAGCCAGGCTGTTCTTTTTGTTGTGCACCTTGGAAGTCTGGGGTAAAATCGGATTGCAAGATTTAAAGGCCAAGCTGAGAAGGGTTCAGCTTTGGAATTGGGCCTTCTCTGCTTTCAAAGTTCTGGAGTCTTAGATCTGGATTTGTCCTGCAGAGCGCTTTGCCAGTAAATCAGTTGATGGGTAAATCTGTCCGTGTCTCTAGGTCCTAAACCATCCCTATTTATGCATTGCCCAAAGGGGTGGGTAGGCTGAATTAAACTACGCACACCCTCTAGGAATCCTATTGGTTAGGGTCTGTCCTCTCTCCTGATTTGAGAAGGAAATCTAGTGTCATAATCATTCTGTATTTTACAATCCAGGGAGTACCTCCCCTTTGTTTCTGTACAGTAAATCTATTTTTCAGATAAATCATATTTACAATATCACCAACTTGCTAACAATACATAATTACATCACAGATTTAGTAGAGCACGTATCCGTCCGAGTCCCATCTTAATGAGGGCTTCTGTGCAGATTTGACAGTTGTTCGCGCTTTTGGTTATGAAGTTTCATATTTCTAGCATCATCACATTTGCTATAAAATTACAATTTCGGTAGTCCTGTCTCTGAACGTCGCACAGAGTTCAGAGTAGTTTCAAACTGTGAGCCGAATTTTCATGTTAACAACCCATAATTTACAGATTTTTACAAACTTTGCACAGTTCTCTATGGGTCTTTTTCAAAAAGATAATTTCTTGAGATTTAAGATACACAAATCTGCCTGGTCCCGCTCCCAAGGTTTGGCTGGGTCCAGAGCACTCCGGGCCTCTTCCTGCTGGCCGTTGTTTCTGTTGACACCTGAATTTGCATTCCCTTTCAGTCCAGGAAGCCTATTGTCTCTCTCCCAGAGAAGCAGAGCAAAATCCCCTCCTCCTTTCATTAACATCTAAATGATAGTTCCTGGGCAGAGAGCAAAAGAAAGGCACCCTTTGTTGGAGCAAACTGTGGAATGTGCTTTTGAAGTCCTCTGGCTGGTATCAGTTCACTTTAAAACACTTTGTTTAAAATTGTCTTTTCTAAATAAACTACATTTTCAACAATTATACACACAGATCTCTTTTTCCAGTCTTTTTAACACATAGAGATTGAATAGTAGCAACCTATATTGCTTTTGATGTCAAGTCTCTTCTTTTCCACAATTTGATTCTAAGACACAAGTTTTATTAACAGTATAAGTAAATGACAGCTTTGACACAGGCGAGCAGTGGTACTGCGCCCATATGTGACAGATTTCTCCCAGGAAAGCACCTTTTTGAATGTGGATTTTCTGGTGATGAAATGTGCTTCTCCTGACATTGTGCTTATGGGGGTTTCTTAAATAAGGTGATGGTTAACACCCAACAAGGATGTTGGATCTTTTCTGATGTTTGTGAACCATTATTTTGCAATTTTAACAGCCAAGGAAAAACGGATTTTAGAGCACATCTGGATTTTTCTGGCAATGAAACACTGCCTTTTCAGGTAGTTCCATTTCATTCTGTGGTCAGTCCAATGAAAGGTTTTGGCAGTGTGGTCTCCTGTTCTACCACTGACATGGGCTAAATAGCTTTGGCAGCCTATTTTTCGGTTTCCCTGCACACTTCTCAGCGGTTTTTACCACGCATCAGGCTTTTTGGGTGCCATTCTGTTTTTTCTGATGATAGCAGCACACAGTGATGTTGCAGGGCAGAGCCTAGTGGGTCAGAACATCCCACACAGCCTAGAGGACGACAGAGGTCGAAATACTTGTCGGCTGCCCTATTTTGAGAATAAAACCTTCTTTTGGAAGAATTTTGTCAAGATACATTGAATTAATCTCTATGTCAACCAATTAGCTTACCTAATTTCAAGAGGCAGATCGCGAGACACTCCATTCCCAACTACATCTCACCATTATCTATGCAAGGCCTTTATGGGTGGACCTTGGGGAAGGGGTGATGCAGCTTGCCGTCAAATTTAACATTGAGTGGTCAAAGCGCCCTTTACTAGGATACAAACCCATACACTTACCTTTTGATTCTAAATGCAACTGACAATAATATGTATTTGACATACATGCACACAGTAGAAGCCAACCGCACCATACACATGTTTGAGAATATTGTATAAATTAACAAAAGTGTTTTATGTTTCATCATGACTTTCTCTGACACCAATACTTCTTAGTGGTGTAAAGGACAACTCTAATTACTATTCCTATTAAAATGTTCTTTTATAAAAAAAAAACACTTGTAATTGATGGTAGAGAAAATACAATGCTTTAATCAATTTGCCATTCAACAAAAGCAAAGAGAATTGAAAAACGTATTGTCAACTGAAATATTTACCACATACTGACTAACAGGTGGCAATGTTGTAATTGAATTGCGTATTGTTTTCTTTGATTACATGGTATATAGAATTGGGTATTTCAAATGTTGAGTGTTTTGTAAACTAGCGAGATCATGACAGATAGGTTCATTTTTTTCTTCCGTTTGATAGCTCCGTAAATTGTATAACACTGCTGTGATTTCCAGAGCATAATGTTAGGGACCACCCATGTTTTTTATATTATAATTTTAATACAATCAAATATTAAGCCCAAAATAGCCTGTTTCATGTCCAGAATTGTGGGTGCTACTGTGTACTAGGGATGTTAAATCAGGGGTCTCAGCTCAGTAAAATGAATGGTAAAACAGAGCTTTATTCTAGAAATGAATGTATTTGCCGTACACAGCAAAATAAAAGCAAAAATAAAATGCATGAAAACAGAGAAAAACGTACCATTTTTGGAACCAGATTAAGTCAAGAATAACTCGCATTTCAGCTATTACAATCTGGTTAAGGATCCTTTGAATCATTTGAATTCTATGTGTCAGCTCCAAAGGTTTCAATCATTAAAACGTACTAACATTCATTAGTTAGGTCATTAATAAGAGATCATCAGGTATTCTTGAAGGTGTGGCCTGTCATCGAGCCTTGTTCCCTTCTCTGTGACTCTCTTGGCACACTCACCCCTCTTCCAATGACCCATGGAGTCCTTCTAAGAGACGTTGCTTGGATGCCCTCTCTGATTACTCTCACTCCACTCTATAGTAAACTGGTTTATTGAACTCAATGTGCACCTAAGCTGCTGCTACTAACAACATACATTCTATTTCTCTCCATTTGATACTGGGCCTGACTCTGTTTTCTCCTGGAAGCATCTTCATAATGCTTCTATTTGTTTCTTTGCCCTAGAGCTGCTTTTTGATTTCTCAGCCCACCCTCACCCTTAAACGGAAGTGCAGGGTGGCTAAGAGGAAATGGCGTGCTTCCTGTACCTTCTCTGTCAAACTGGCCTTCCGTCTGATACAAAAGCAATACCGGCTCTCTGTCCGCACCAAGAAGAGAGCCCTCATCCAAGACTGTGCCTCTGCAGCATCTAACAACTCAGCTGAACTCTTTCAATTCTGCAAGGAGCTGGCCAATCCTGCTGCAGTCTCTCCCTCTCTTTGCCCCTCCCAAGCCCTCTGCACGGCCCTGATTTCTCATTTCATATCTAAAACTCAGGACATCCTGTCCTTCCTCTCTTCCTTCTCCTCCCTCTACTTACTGCTCTTCCTCTGGCCCTTCTGTGGCTACCACTCCATCCTCCTTCTCTGCCTTTCCCCTGTTCTCCCCAGACAAGGATTCTAGACAAGTCCGATATATGAAAGTCTCGTCAAATCAGGTACTCCCCTATTCCTCTAAAACTAGCAAGGACCACATTGATACCCTGGCTCCTGCTTTGGCCAACTTCTGCAATCACTCCTTCGCCACAGGAGTCTTCCCTTGCCCCGTGAAGCACTCCCTTGTGCACCCTCTTCTTATTAAACCCTCTGCCCTGCTAACTGCCAGCCAATCTCCATCACTTCTTTCCTGGGAAAACTCCTGGAAAAGCTGGCCGTCTCCCAGCTTAATATTCACACTGAATCGGTTGGTTGTCTCCATGACCATCAATCTGGCTTCAGAGCTGCCAGAAGTATAGAAAATACTCACCTGAACATCCATGAAGACCTGCTCTCAAACCTTGATGCCAATACCCCTTGTGTCCTCATCTTACTTCATCTCTCTTCTGCCTTTGACACGGTCAACCATGCCATCCTGCTCAACGATCTCCATGATAACCTGGGTATCACAGATCAGGCCCAGTGTTGGATGACCTCTTTCCTCTCTGATCGATCCCCCCAGGTCCAACTTGATCCTTCCTCTCCTCTACCTCTATCGCTACCTGTGGTGTTCACCAGGGGTCTAACCTCTCTCCCTGGCTGTTCAACCAATACCTGGCCCTACTTTCCCACCGCATTGAAGCTCACTGCCCAAAATTTCAGTGCTATGTGGACGACATTCAGCTCATTTTCAGACTCACTTCTGCCAACTTTTCTCATTGTCTCATCTCTGACTGTCTGTCTGCTATCCAGGAGTGGTGTGCCGCCAATGATCTCTGCCTTAATGCCAGTAATACTGACATTCGACTCATAGGAACACCTGCTCCCTCCTTTCCTATCGCTCTCTGGCCGGTCTCTCTTGGCCCTCTTCCTTCTCCTGTTAAACAGGATATCATATTATGCCTCCTTTATTGTATATATTGGCCTAAGCCCAGTCGCTCTGTGAAGAAATCCACGTTGCAAGGTTCCGACCTTAGATCGACCTAGCTGCCATTTTGGGAACATCCACCATTTTGATTTCCACCTCAAAGTCACTCTGTATTCTAAAATGGTGGACAGTGTTCTCCTGCTCGTAACCTTAGCCATCCTGACCTTTGCACATGTTAATGCCCAAACTGCCTGTAGGCTAAATGTTTGAGTCGTGTAATAAGACCATGTCCTATGTTTGACCTGAAGATCAAAGGATTACTCGTGCCAACAAGTCTGATCCTCGGGCATACATTGAATACAATGTTGTTTAAATACTGAATGTGAGCACTTGTTGAACTACATTGTATAAAACATGTACTAAGGCTTAATGTCAAATTAAGATACATTGCTGCCATTGTGACTTGTTTTACAAACTAGATGTAATCCACATGCATATAGTTGGACTAACAGAGGCGAACTCGGCACGAACCCTAGTCCGAAAATAATTAACTTGTAGAGGGGCTGAACAGTCCGATTGAGAATTATATAAAAGATAAGGATATGTAGACATCCAGTACCTCTCACTTCTCACACCGAAAGGGCTGGTATTCGTTGTGATTTACTGAGGGCCAGATAGCTATCCGATACTCTGTTTTTCTGTAAACTGTACAGTTATTTGAATAAAGTTCTGAGAATCTTTATAAGCCTGTGTTTGGTGTATTTCCTTTTGTGGTACTCGACTAGCCTCAATATTTCTCTTTTGCTTTTACACTTCCACCTGTGAGGCTAAAAACCTCGGGGTCATCTTCGACTCCACACTCTCCTTCTCTCCTCACATCTCTGACGTCTCTAAGAAGTCACACTACCAGTTGCACCTCCTATTCTTCCGTTCCTCTCCTTCCCCCAGAAGCTCACTGTCTCCAAAGCTCTGTTTCTCTCTAGGCTGGACTATTGTAACAGCCTCTTTCTAAATCTACCTGCTTTTACTCTCTCTCTCTTCAACTCATCCAGAACAGGATTGCGAGACTTGTCATTGGCCTCAAGTCCAGGGATCGTATCTCAACAGGACTGAAATCTCTGCACTGGCTCCCAGTGGCTGCGAGGATTATGTTCAAAACCCTCTGCATTGTCCACAAGGCCTGCTGGGGCATGGGGCCTCAAAACCTTCAACTCTCTCTTCCTAAATATCTTCCTTCTTGAGTTCTTCGCTCTCCTGCATCCCACTCCCTCATGCGTAGTCGCTTCTCCAAGCAATGAGTTAGCAATGATCTCTTTCCTCGGCTCAAGCCTCCCGCTAGAACAGCCTCCCTGCCTCCCTGAAACTTGAGGAGAACCATCTCTGGTTCCGGAAGCACCTCAAGACCATCCTCATTGCTTTTGCTTTCTCTCCTCCTCTCCCCTGCTGAACTCCTGACTGAAACTGCACTGATCACCTTGCTACACTCTGACTTCGGACCCAGGTCCCTTTCCCCCGCGAGCTGTGCACCTGCACAGTCTTTCCATCAACATTTCTCCATCAAGGTTTCGTTCCATCAAATATTTACCATTGAAAGATATTTCATTGAATTGCCATACGTAAAGTGCAAAGTGTTTATGCATCAAAACCCTTTCATCAAATAGGGTTTCGTTATATGAACACTTTACATTTTTTGCATGGAAAGTCGTTGAAACATGCATATCATTATAACATTACAGGGAGCTGTCCAGTGCTGAAATCTATTCAATACATTTGCAATGTATTTCAGTACTGGACAGTTCCCTCTAACGTATGTAGTGTGCACTCAAGCCTGTGTCTCTGTGGCATCTAACAGCTCGGCTGAACTCTTTAAAATCTGAAAGGAGCTGACCAACCCTGCTGCAGTCTCTACCTCTCCTGTTGCTTCCCAGGCCCTTTGCACGGCCATTGCCTCCCACTTCATCTCTTGTCTAGAGACCTTGCCAGGGGAGAAAAGAGGAAAGGATGAGTATGAAGGTGGGGGAGTGGCTGCTCCTACCGTCACTCCCCCACCTTCCTTCTCATCATTTCCTCTTTTCTCCCCTGACAAGGTCTCTAGACAAGTTCGATCTATGAAAGCCTCGTCAAAACAGGTTTTTCCTTGCTCTTCCAAAACCATCAAGGACCATATTGACACCCTCACTCCTGCCCTGACTGATTTCTGAAACCTCTCCTTTGACTCAGGAGTCTTCCCTTCCATACTGAAGCACTCTCTTGTGCACCCTCTTCTCAAAAAACACACAGCCAACCCTTCTTGTCTGGCTAACTATCACCCAATCTCCCTTTCTGGGCAAACTCCTTGAAAAGCTGGCCATCTTGCAGCTTAACCTTCACTCTGATTCTGTTGTGTGGGATGTTTTACCCATGCAACCGAGCCCTACCACAAAAACTGTGCGTTACTGGCATTGAAAACATCATGATGGCCAGAACTCCCCAGAAAATGCACAGGGAAAACATGAAGAATAGGCTATCACCCATGTTTGCCTATGTTGTGAGCACAGGAGGGCACTGCCTAGAACCACCATTGGGCTACACACACAGTAGCCTGAAACCATTGGGAATGGCAAGGCTGATTGCCAAAAGCAGCCCAGAGCTGTTGGGAATTTATTTTCTTGATGTCAAAAAGTTGCTAAAATCATGGGGGTGCAGTACCAGCTTTGTCCACAAACTGGGGCTAGCGGTCTAAACTCTGACAGGAGAACTGCTACTTCAGAAGCTAATCAGCCTCCTGAGACAGCTGGAAACTTCATAGCCTTTTTGGTTAATTAAAACATTTTTAAACACCTGCTGTTCCCTGAAGACAGGCTGATTCAATTAACTTTGCAAGAGGCTGGGAAACCTTCTCACCTCAGAACTACACACAAGAAGCCAGGAGATCACATGGACATGCTAACCAAATGCAGAGTGGCCCCCTGGCCTGCTAACCTCAGCCGACATATCAGACTCTTGCAATTCAATGGGGTATGTTGATTTTCAGTGTGGACTGTAAACAGAGCCCTGCCTGGAAGGAGAGACATGTGTTTCCTGACTTACCCAGTTTCTGGGGGTGGGCTCAGACACCCTTATGGAATCATATTGCAGCAAATATATGTTTAAGTTCAATGCTTCTAAAATATTGTATTAAGCTTACAAAAATGTGCAATTTGGAGATCCTTAATCTAAGAAATGTACCCACAATTCAAGACTTGATTCAACTTTGTACCATGTTCTGAGGCAAAACCCCGCTATTTATTGATATTACAGACACTGGGTTTATGCTAGAGACCTAGTAAATTAATGGAATATGGGTAGAAAGGCGGTGTACATGTGTGCCATTTTTGGTAAACGTCCGATATTGGTAAATCAACTAAATACGAAAATAAGTTGTCATTTTTGAATGCAAGCCCCCAGGAAGATCAGAGTTGGGCCATAATGTACCTTAAGTAATCTGTAATATGTACATGTAATGTCAAACAACTGTGTATCTGGGAAATATGTGCAGTTATGAAAAATGATTTCTAAGGTAAAAGCAAAGGGGTGTTTCTTCAATAGATCGTAAATGGCTGACATCACTCTGACACACTATCCTTTCTCAAATCAGGGACCAAAGAATCCTTTGGCCTATCAAATCTTGAGAGGGTTGGGCATGCAGAATTAGCCGACACATCCACTTTCTAAACACATAAAAAGAGCCACTGGAAGCCAGATAGGACTTTCTTTTTCACTTTCTGCAGAGCATTTTGAGAGACAACTCCACATCCAGACAGAGACCAGAACTTTGAATTCAGACTTCAGAATTTGTCAGCAGGCCTCAAAATCTTTTGCAAACTGATTCACCCCAGACTTCCAAGGGGCATATCAGAGTAAAACAGCCGGGCTGTGCTGTTTGATTCTGCCCTAAAACCCTGTGCCAGAAACACCCAGAAAGCAGAGCTGTACCCGGAACCAGAGACCTGACCGCCGTGCAGTACCAAGAACATTTGCCAGAACCAGAGATCCAGACCGCTGTGCAGTGCCGCTAGCAGAGCTGACCAGATCGCTGTGAGCAGAACCAGGCAGAGACCGTCCGTGGCGAGGGAACCGCAGTCCAATCCTTACCCGGTCCTTGGCGAAGTCGTATTCCTGTCCAAAATATAGTGTGAGTACCGCCAGAACTGTGCAAAACCCAATCTCTTAGTATAAAATAATCTAATTCAAACTAGTTTAACCTATCTAGAACTACACCATAGCATTGTGTGTCCTTCTGTGACTTTAAAGCTGCAAAACTGTCATCTGTCATTCTGAGCTTGACTTTTCTTTTGAGAATCTACCTTCACGAAATGGTCCGTATCTCCGGAACCGTTTGTCCTAGGAACGAAATTTCATCTTAAAGCTTTCCAAAGAACCCAGAACCGACTTTCTATCCATCATTCTTTTTCTGTAATCACGCTCGACGCACTCGGAAAAATTGCCACGATTTGTGATTTGGCTAAATTTCTTTATGTGTCAAAACAGCAGCTCCTTGCTTTCCTTTGCTGAAATTCGTTTTCCACCTGACAATCATTTATAGAGCATTGCTAAAGTGATCCTGAACTAATTCAAAGTAGCTGTCACCCACCCTGAACCTCTAGAGGGAATTAAAATCATTTTAGCATATTTTTCACTTCTTTGCATACCACCTTTAAAGTACTTTGCCCGTGTTTAAAATCATCCCTTTTGATCTAAGCTTGCTAGGGGGGAACTGAATTGGGATTGTACTGTGATTGTATTCCTGAAAACTGTGGGTGTCACTTCCACCTCATTACATTGCATAGAGAGGGGGGGGGGGGAATTGCCAAAAGGGGAAAAGTGATTATATTATGTTTTGCTGAAATCATATCAAGTTTATTCCTGTGTTGCTTCTTTTCCACCTTGCATTTTCGGTGTACCATATAAAGCATTCCCAGCTACCTTATCCTACAAACTACTCCTAAGTAATTAAACCAGCGTGCTAGTATCACCTCATCCATAGCTGATTACTGCTCATATGTCTAAGTGTGATATCAATTATTAATTTATTATAAAAGTGTGATATATATATATATATATTGTTTAATTCTCAAATAAACCTTTTAAATTTGCAAAACAAACTTACTTCTTGGCTCAGTGGGGTCAGGGGGATTCTAAGAGAGGGGTGTTATATAAGGGTTGTCATCCAGAGTACACGAACTGGACTTAAAAATATATAAATAAGGGCTTCCCTTGAGCAATCCCAGACAAGGCACTGACTTAGTGGGACTGCTTGATTGGAGTCTTTAACAAAGTGGGGGCTCCTCCGGGATTCTGGATTAGATCTATCACTTGTGCAGATTAATACAATGTGCCAGCTGACAGGATACATATCCGGTTAGATCACCACGGTGTGTTACACTGTAAAGCACTCCTCAAAGGAACGCTCTAAGGAAACGACTGTTTTGCAAAATAAAATACAAACTTCTGTAAGCCAGGAAAGAACTCAAATTCCAGAATGACGACACTGGTAGACATCAAAATAGCCAAAGCGCGCTTCTTACATAAGCTATTTGTGAGAGGTGAATGGACTGAGCAGGGCCAGGATGCGTGGTTGCAGACAATCACACAACAGGTCACTGCAACTGGCTTAGATATCTGGAGAGATCAGGGTCCCTTACATGTGGCCCTGAGTGAACTATACATGGCTCCTAAAGCTAAAGATGAACACAACAAGATGGTTAGGATAGCGGCATATTTGTATCTATATATGGGAGCCATGCAGGACAAATGTGCTGAAGGCCAAGATCTGGCAAATAGGCAACAGATGGCATTAGAAAAAGCCCAATCTGACCTGGTCTCTTCTGAGCAAAGGCTGCACAGAAACCAGGAGTCAGAAAACAAGAGTAGACAATACATCATTAAAATGAAGGAGGATATGGATATCCTGCAACAGGAAAAGGCTGACCAGGATACCAGAATTCTGGCTTTGCAGAAGGAGCACCAAGACAGTTTAGACTCCTTACTGCAGAGCCAGAAAAAGTTGGTGCAACAGATGGATTTCAACAGGGCGTGCACAAAGCAGGTAGCCACCCTGCAAAGCCAATTGGACAGAGAAAAAGAGGAGGGAAATAAACTGATTCTGAAAGACCTGGACACCCAGAGAGAATTTCAGGAAGAGCGCCTGAAAGCTGGTGCCTTTCAAAGGCAGAGGGACAACCTGGCGGTACAGATGCAGGCTCTTAGTCAGGAAAGGGACACCTTAGGCCAGGAAGTCTGCCAATTAAAAGAAAAAATTGAAGAAAATCACCTGGCCCTCCAGGGGCTGGGTGACCTCCAAAAAGAGCATCAGGACATGCTAGAGCACACCAGGAGGGTGGAAGATGCTCTGGCCAGAAAGGAGCAGGCCAGTAGGGATG
The DNA here is from genome assembly GCF_040938575.1 of Ambystoma mexicanum. Classification (NCBI taxonomy): domain Eukaryota; kingdom Metazoa; phylum Chordata; class Amphibia; order Caudata; family Ambystomatidae; genus Ambystoma; species Ambystoma mexicanum. The sequence continues at coordinate 201,013,993 of NC_090921.1, read as the reverse complement.
GGACTCAGGAGGTAACCCTCCTGCAGCAAAGACTGGCCCAGTTTTCCAGGACCAATCAGGAGGCACAGAGAGAGAATGAGGCTCTCTGTCAGCACAATGATAGGCTCCAGCAACAGGTAGCCATGCAGGAGAGACTGATAGAGTCTAGTAAGGCCTTAACTGAGGAACTGAAAGCGCAGGCTCTTGCATTGCAACAGGGAGCAGGGGCTGATAGAGATGAGGTTCGCTGGGAAAGGGAAATGCCTAAGCATAACTTCAGGAGCCCTAGTACCAGAGGCCTTCATCTCTCCCAGTCCCTGGACTCTGCCACCCCATGTCCCCTGGCGCACATGAGCACAGAGCCACAGGGATGGCAGATTACTATCCAGCCAAAAGGATGGGGCTTATTGGCCAGTGCCACCCAGGAATGGATGGGTGGGCATCCGGGTATGGGCACCTAAGAACAGTGCAATTTAGTGGGGAACCCCAGGAGAGTAGGCCCACTAAGGGCATCCTGAAAACCTCTGCCCAGTTAGGTCAGTGGGGGGGGTACCCATCAAATCCTGGTAGCAAGGAGGGATCTGAAGACTCCTCTGAGCGTCACAGGACACAGGAGACCAGGTCCCCACATTCTGCCAGCTATTCCCAGGTTCGCAGAATCCGGGAAAACCTGGAAGATCAGACGGGCACCTCGGGTAGCAGTGCTTCTGAATCAGAGGGTGAATGGACAAGGGTTACCCGAACCAAAAAGGCCAATAAGGTGAAAAGGGCCTTGCTTAAGGACCCCTTAAAACAGATTAAGGCAATCAGGAGTGTCATCACGCCTTATCATAAGAACGCCAAGTATTCTGTTTGGGAACACTTGGAGCTCTATGAGCAAATGATGGAGACTTTCCATTTGAAGGACAGCAGTAGCTGCATCCAGTACATCAAATGGACATTCTCCCCTGAATACTCCAGTTTCTTTGCAGGGCTGGAGGACCAAAACCATTCAAGATGGTCTACATATAGGGCGGCCATCTTGAAACATTTTTCTGTAAATAGAAATCCCCAAGAGGCTCGCAAGGCAGCCTACAATTTGCAATGTGGGGAGTATCAGGCCCCACAAGAATTTGTGCAAGAATTGAAGCGTGCCTTTGTGCAGACCACCAGAAGGGTGCGCACGGACAGCAGAGAGTTCATCAACACATTTTTCCATGCTCTTCCCAAGTACATAATGACCCAGCTCGTGAGAGATTTTCACGAGAAAAGATATTTAGACTGGGTCATTGAGCAAGCCAACCGGATATATGAGGTGCAGAAGCCCATAGAAAATAAAAGTAATGCGCAGAAAAACCCCAAAACCAACAGCACCCCTGCTGCTGCCAAGGTGGCGGAGGTAAAGGTTGCCTTTACCTCCAGTCAAGCACCTAACCCAGAGAACTTCCCTCCAAACTTCCCACAGGAGGGCAGAAATTCACCAAACCCTGGCCCAAACTTTTTCCCCAGGTATCCACAAGGTTTCCAGCCCCAAACTCATTCATCCTTCTTTCCCCAATTCCCTGAGCCCAGACAACCTAATCCGGGAGAGAGGAGGCCAAGGGTGGAGGGGTACCCAAATCTTCCCAACCCAGAGTATTACCAGAGAAGGGATAGCTACCCTTCCCAGGATCAGCCCAGGGGAGAAAATAGAGCCCCGTATCAGCCTGAATGGGTTACACAACTTGAGCGCCAGGTCCAAAACATGGCACGGGATCTGGGTCACATGCTGAGGGCACAACAGAACCCTCAGATGAGCATGCCGGCGCAGAATGCCCCATACTCTGGGCCTGGTACTCCAGAACAATGACGGGGGCAGCACCCCGATAACCCACCGGTTCCCAGGGAGGAGGCACGAGGGGAACGGGGGTGTAAAGCCTTGGAGGAAGCTTCATTCCCAACTTGTAAACAGCCCCTGGAAAACCAGGAACCGGAAACAAAATCTCCTACCCCTGAAAGTCTGCCACCCAAGGAACAGAGGGGAGGTAGGAGAAAAAAAGTACCCAAAAGACCCATTTTGTGGAGGAGGTACAGGTCTTCCAATTTGAGGGAGAGGGATCCTCAGAGGATCCTGGGAAAAGTATTTTCTCCTTCAGAGATGGGGTAACTCCTCCCAAGGAAAAAATGGGTCCCAAGGGATTCCAACCCAGACTGGGATTGAGCTGTCGCCGCCCATCATTCTATCCCAGAACCAACAAGACCGAAAACCCCTGGTTCAAACCCATCCAGGTGACTGCCTCCAAAAAAGGGGGGCGGCCCAGAACTGGAACCAGGGGAACCAAAAACCGCATCAATATCCAATTGCAAACTTTTTCTTTCAGATTCCCATGACTCTCCACAGAATTCTGCCCAAATCTCTTCTCTCGCCGTGTCCAAAACCAGAAAGTTAGCCCACCAGTTGTCCAAAAATGTGCATTATCTGTGCCCCCTTGAGGAGAAGGAGGGAAGATACTATGCCCCGGTTCAAGTACAGGGGCAGGGTACAATTTTGACACTGGTGGACACTGGATCCCAAGCTACCCTTCTGTCCAGAAGGGCCTTTGATGCACTAAATGTAGGAAGGGGGGAGAATTACCGTATTCCCCTCACCTCTCTTCCTGGACAACTGCAGAACTTTGACAGGAAGGAAATTTCCGTCGAGGGGACTGCAGATTTGGACATCAAAATTGGGTGACACAAGGTGAAACACCCGGTCATAGTAGTGACTCCAGAGGGCACCCCTTGTTTACTAGGGAATGACCTCCTGAGAAGGTTGTCACCCCTAATAGATTGTGTAAACAAGGTCCTCTGGACCCAGACTAGCCGACCAATAAAATTAAAACGGAGTGTCAACCATGTTAGTTTAAACGGCACCTGCCACATGGTTGAACAAAAATCTGACCAAGTAGAATTTCACTTCCAGAACAACCAATTTTCAGACGTGACAGTAATAGCAGTAGGACAACAGACTGGTGATGGGGGGACCTCTCTATTTCTGAAAATCAACCTTCCTTCCAGTTTAAGGTGGTATTCCACACTGGAAGGAAAAACCCTGAAATTCTTTACCAATCCACAATCAGACACTCCCACTCCTATAGTCCAGAAAGATGTGAAATCAGCTAAGAGCCTGGCTGATATTCAGCAAATTGGAGAGCAGTTGTACATCCCTGTTCAGTTAAATGATGGGAAGGACTCTGTTCTTGCTCGAGTTTGTGTGAACAACGGTAAGAGCTTCATCAGCGAAGCCATGTTCCGCCAACTCCCATAAGATCCAGCCATTCCCACATTCAAACTGATAGACAAATGTGAAATGGATCTGGAAAAATCCAATTCGAAACATCTCCTGCCAAGCAGGTGTATGCTCAAAATCTCCATTGGCAACAAGAGCATAGTCCATAATTGTTGGGTCATGCGAGACGTCACTGCCGCCTTTTACTTAGGCAGTGACATTCTCAATCGCCTTGCCATTAGTTTGGACCTAATAAACTTCAAAGCTTGGTCCCAGTTAGCGGATAATCCCATGGGCTTTGATGATCCAGAAAAAGCATTTAGGTCAGCTCAATTGCTACCTTATGCAGTCGAAATTCACATTAAAGAGGAAGTCACCATCCCAGAAAAGACCCGACAATTCTCCCTGGAAGTGAAAGTTAAAAGAGGACAAAAATTGAAAAACCCTGATGCTTATATTCATCTAAATGCTTCTCTCCAACAGCAAGGGTTAGGGGTAAACCCAACACCATTAGTAAACATAGAACATGACACCATTCCAATAGAGGTGGTTAACAGGGACCTAAAGAGTATTACTCTAGCCGCAGGCACCATTATTGGAATGGCGGTTGATGTCTGACATTTCTCCATTGATTTAGGAAATGAACTGTTAGGACTAATCCCCAAGGACTGTTTTGACAGTGACAGTGAGGACAATACAACACCAGACAGGATTTTCACCCGGCATGGGGGGAACTTCCTGGTGTACACTTCTTGCCCTTATGGTAAGGAAGATGTGACTTGTGACTTCAGGAGAGATGAGGTGATTTTCCAAGTCCATGAGGGCTGCCTTTCCCACCTGAAGCCTCCAGTCCAAATCAGCACTCTGACCAGGGACTTCTCCACCCAGCTGGAGCAGGCCGCTGAGATAGCCAAACCAGAAGTCTTTCCAGGCTTCAAGCAGATGGTGGAAGAGAGAGTCAACCTAGCTGATGCCTGTGTGACTCTGGAACAGAAGCAAAAGTTGAAACAAGTTTTCTTGGATTTCCAAGATCTCTTTGTGGTAGACTCATATGACTGTGGTCGCACCGACATCCACACAACAACAATTCCCACGGACCCTGGCATGACTCCAGTGTTTGTGAAGCAATATCGCTTGTCTCTCGCATCCATGGAGTCCCTTACTGAAATAATTAAGAACCTTGAGTCCCTGGAAATAATCCGTCCAGTCCACAGCCCTTTCAATAATCCGGTGCTGGGAATATTGAAGCCAAACGGCCAGTGGAGACTCTCCGCCGACCTTAGGGAGCTCAACAAATGGGTCCATACTTCCCGATGGCCTCTGCCCTACATTGACCAAAGGCTGCCCAGATTCAGGGGTCACAGGTATTCACTGCAATAGATCTGACCAATGGATACTGGACCGTTCCTGTCAGTAGGGAGGACCAATACAAACTGGCTTTTACCTTTGGGGGCCAGCAGTACAAATGGACCTGGACTCCCTTCGGATACCTCAACTCCGGCAATGAATTCAACATTTTCCTACATAAGGCCATGCCCGACCTGGGTGCTAGGGGTAACCTGGCTTATGTAGATGATGTCCTCATCAAAAGTTCATCAGTGGAAGAACACATAGCGGAGATACGTTATGTTCTGACACAGTTGAGGGCCGCCGGAGCAAACCTTTCAGAAAGCACAGTGGTGTAGAACCCGTGTTAATTTCTTGGGGCATGAGATTACTCCTCAGGGTCTCTGTCCCCAAAAAAAGAAAGTGGAAGCACTCAAGAAACTGAAGGATCCCACAACTCTGCGGGAACTAAGGAGCCTCCTTAGACTGACTAATTACCACAGAAAGTTCATTGAGGGCTACGCAGAGATCACCAGACCCCTGATTCATCTTTTAAAGGGGGGAGGTCAAGTGGGAATGGGGTCCAGAACAATCTGAGGCAGTAAGACAACTCAAAAGAAGCCTCTCATAAGCGCCTTGCCTAGCTTACCCTGTCAGAAACAAGGAGTTCTTCCTGGAGACAGGGTTCTCTAATACGTGCTTGACGGCAGTATTATACCAAAAGCATGACAAGGTGAATAAGGTAATCTCCTATGCGAGCAAAACTTTATCCTCTGTGGAGGAAAAATTCAACGATTGTGAGAAGGCACTCCTGGCAACGGTGTGGGCATTGAAGAATTACCGCCCGTTTATCCAGGGGGAACACATCATAGTGGAGACTCCACACCAGCCTCTGCAATATCTCCAAAGTGACAGAATCCGGGACGGAAATGTGAGTAATTCCCGAATTACTTCCTAGATTCTGTCAATGCAAGGCTTTCCTGTGGAGGTCAAATATGGCCAAAACAAGAAGAGTCCCCTCGCGCAAGGTCTGGCTGACTTGCATGATTGTGCCAGAGAAAACTGTCTCGAGGACGAAAGTCTAAAAATCAAGGACAACATGGAGGTATACCTTAATTCCCCACACAAAGTCTTTGAAGAAGACAAGTGTGAGGGAATGCCCACTGTCTATGTGGATGGATGCTCTTACCATGTTGACAACAACGGGGAAAAAGAACTTGTGGCCGATGTAGGGAACGCATGGGTGAATGAGTCCCCAGAACCCTCCGCTGGATACAAAATTGGTCCCCGAAGTAGTCAGGTGGCAGAATTGATGGCTGTGCATCAAGCCATCCTCACTGCTGTCCAACATCAACTCCACGAACTGGTCATAATCACAGATTCGGATTATGTACGGAACGGGTTTGTGGAGCACCTGGTTAACTGGAAAACCAGAGGCATGCTATGTGCTAATAACAAACCTTTGAAACATGGGAAGTTAATTCAAAACATTGATGACCTGGTCACCTCGAATGGGATGACCATCTACTGGAAAAAGATCAAGGGTCATTCCAAAGTAGAGGGACCAGACAAAACTGGAAATGACTTAGCTGATCTGCTGGCCAAAACCGGGGCCATCCAAGGGGATCTAATAGAAATAGAGTCCCTGTTGGGGGAAATCCAAGTCACTGCTATCACTACGTCCCAGACAAATGCTCACCATGATATTTCAACTGCCCAATGGAGTAAGGAGATCTCTGATGCTGATTTAATTACGGTTCAAAAGGGGGATCCAATAATTGGTAAGATTTACCAACACTTTGAGGACCCTGAGAACTTTCCCCTGACGGATACCAATTACATTGGGAAGGAGGACCTTAGAGTGTTGATGAAATGTCCAAAGATGTTCCGAATCCAAGACGGATTGTTGGTAAGGAAATCCCAAGCTGGCCATGATCAGTGGGTGGTCCCTACCTCATTCCGAAGCCTGATGTTAAGTCACGCCCATGAGGCGGCCACAGTCAGTCATAGGGGGTTTCACACAACACTTGAGATTTTAAGAGAGGTTGCATACTGGCCACACATGGGGCAGGACCTCGACCAATATTTGAAGGGGTGTCTGGTGTGTGAACAATTTCAGCCATCATCCCTCACACACTGTGCACCTCTCCAAAAGAGGGGGATGACACTGCTATGGTCAGATTTGCAAATCGACTTCGTAGGCCCTGTAATTCGCTCGTCTAGAGGAAACAAGTACATGTTGACCGTCACATGCTTGTTTACCAAGTGGGTGGTATGTCTCCCGGCCCCAAACTGCAAGGCAGAAACAGCAGCTGCCCTGATGATTAACCACATCTTTTCCCGTTTTTGTCTACCTCAAAGGATTGAGTCAGACAGAGGTAGCCATTTCACCAGCGAGGTAATGACAAAGATGTGGGAGATAATGGGGGTCAAAAGGAAGTTACATATTGCTTACCAGTCAGCTTCTTCTGGGGCAGTAGAACGCTACAACCGGACCATTGTGAGCATCTTAAAAAAAGTTTGTGGCAGATTCTGGGCCAAGTTGAGATATCTGATTACCTCTGGTCCTAATGGCCATCAGATCTACCCCGTCATCTGCAACTAAAATGTCACCATTTGAGCTGATGACTGGACGCAAGATGGTGCTTCCCCAGCATTTGCTCTACAGGACCCAAGAGCAGACACTGATAAATGCCTCCACAACTCATGAGTATGTGGAGAATTTAAGGAAACACCTTCAGCATGCTTTTGCCTATGCTCAGCAGAATCTAGAAAGATCAGCTGATAGCATGAAAACCCACTACGACCTGAAGACCACCAGGAAGGAATATACAGTGGGAGACCGGGTCTAGCTATACAATTTCCAAAGGAACCAGGCCAAACAGCGACAATTTTTGCCTACATGGAAGGGACCGTTTGAAATTATAGACAAGATCTCCCCAGTAGCTTATAAGATCTGCATCCCCAAAGGTAGTCTGGCGGAAGGGGAAGACAAGTGGGTCCATATAAATCAGCTAAAGTGTTGCCATCCCAGGCACACTCTGCAGCAACTGGAGGAGTCCTCTGCAATACCAGAGGGGACCGCTCCAGATTAATTCAGCTCCAACCCTAAAATATCCCACATATAGTCTCTAAAATATTATGATTCTTGTATGCAACTGTCTTTGAATTATATTTTGTTTTTCAAAATAAGAATGCTATGTCTCTTGATTTATAAAATGTACATGCCGCCCCACTATATCAATAGTGGGGGAGAAATGTCTACGAATAGGTATAGCCGCTTTTGCTTTATCATCCTAGGAGAGAGGAAACCATGGAGACTGACCAAGGAGAACGATCCGGGGACTGGGAGCAGAGATCCGAGGGGCCCGGGGTACCGCCCAATATTCCCATCAGGACCAGCGAGGAGAACCGATCGATCCACCTGATGGAGGAAAAGATACAGAACTGTGCCATCTACCGGAAGAAGATGAGGCGAACATCCCAGATCTTGCGAGTTCCATCAGTGAAAGATCAGAATGGCCATCGCAAGAGGTGGGGCTTGTGGGATGTTTTACCCATGCAACTGAGCCCTACCACAAAAATTGTGCACTACTGGCATTGAAAACATCATGATGGCCAGAACTCCCCAGAAAATGCACTTGGAAAATATGAAGAATAGGCTGCCACCCATGTTTGCCTATGTTGTGGGCACAGGAGGGCACTGCCTAAAACCACCATTGGGCTACACACACAGTAGCCTGAAACTGTTGGGAATGGCAAGGCTGATTGCCAAAAGCAACCCAGAGCTGTTGGGAATTCATTTTCTTGATGTCAAAAAGTTGCTAAAATCATGGGGGTGCAGTACCAGCTTTGTCCACAAACCGGCGCTAGCGGTCTAAACTCTGACAGGAGAACTGCTACTTCAGAAGCTAATCAGCCTCCTGAGACAGCTGGAAACTTCATAGCCTTTTTGGTTAATTAAAACATTTTTAAACACCTGCTGTTCCCTGAAGACAGGCTGATTCAATTAACATTGCAAGAGGCTGGGAAACCTTCTCACATCAGAACTACACACAAGAAGCCAGGAGATCACATGGACATGCTAACCAAATGCAGAGTGGCCCCCTGGCCTGCTAACCTCAGCCGACACATAAGACTCTTGCAATTGAATGGGGTATGTTAATGTTCAGTGTGGACTGTAAACAGAGCCCTGCCTGGAAGGAGAGACATGAGTTTCCTGACTTACCCAGTTTCTGGGGGTGGGCTCAGACACCCTTGTGATGTATATTGCAGCAAATATATGTTTAAGTTAAATGCTTCTAAAATATTGTATTAAGCTTACAAAAATGTGCAATTTGGAGATCCTTAATCTAAGAAATATACCCACAATTCAAGACTTGATTCAACTTTGTACCATGTTCTGAGGCAAAACCCTGCTATTTATTGATATTACAGACACTGGGTTGATGCTAGAAACCTAGTAAATTAATGGAATATGGGTAGAAAGGCGGTGTACATGTGTGCCATTTTTGGTAAACGTCCGATATTGGTAAATCAACTAAAAACAAAAATAAGTTGTCATTTTTGAATGCAAGCCCCCAGGAAGATCAGAGTTGGGCCAGAATGTACCTTAAGTAATCTGTAATATGTACATGTAATGTCAAACAACTGTGTATCTGGGAAATATGTGTAGTTATGAAAAATGATTTCTAAGGTAAAAGCAAAGGGGTGTTTCTTCAATAGATCGTAAATGGCTGACATCACTCTGACACACTATCCTTTCTCAAATCAGGGACCAAAGAATCCTTTGGCCTATCAAATCTTGAGAGGGTTGGGCATGCAGAATTAGCCGACCCACCCGCTTTCTAAACACATAAAAAGAGCCACTGGAAGCCAGATAGGACTTTCTTTTTCACTTTCTGCAGAGCATTTTGACAGACAACTCCACATTCAGACAGAGACCAGAACTTTGAATTCAGACTTCAGAATTTGTCAGCAGGCCTCAAAATCTTTTGCAAACTGATTCACCCCAGACTTCCAAGGGGCATATCAGAGTAGAACAGCCGGGCTGAGCTGTTTGATTCTGGCCTAAAGCCCTGTGCCAGAAACACCCAGAAAGCAGAGCTGTACCCGGAACCAGAGACCAGATCGCCGTGTAGTACCAAGAACTTTTGCCAGAACCAGAGATCCAGACCGCTGTGCAGTGCTGCTAGCAGAGCTGACCCAGATCGCTGTGAGCAGAACCAGGCAGAGACCGTCCGTGGCGAGGGAGCCGCAGTCCAATCCTGACCCGATCCGTGGCGAAGTCGCATTCCGGTCCAAAATATAGTGTGAGTACCGCCAGAACTGTGCAAAACCCAATCTCTTAGTTTAAAATAATCTCATTCAAACTATTTTAACCTATCTAGAACTACACCATAGCATTGTGTGTCCTTCTGTGACTTTAAAGCTGCAAAACTGTCATCTGTCATTCTGAGCTTGACTTTTCTTTTGAGGATCTACCTTCACAAAATCATCCGTATCTCTGGAACCGTTTGTCTTAGGAACGAATTTTCATCTTAAAGCTAAGATTCTGGGCTTTCCAAAGAACCCAGAACCGACTTTCTATTCATTATTCTTTTTCCGTAATCGCGCTCGACACACTCGGAAAAATTGCCACGATTTGCGATTTGGCTAAATTTCTTTACGTGTCAAAATAGCAGCTCCTTGCTTTCCTTTGCTGAAATTCGTTCTCCATCTGACAATCATTCATAGAGCATTGCTAAAGTGATCCTGAACTAATACAAAGTATCTGTCACCCACTCTGAACCTCTAGAGGAAATTAAAATAATTTTAGAATATTTTTCACTTCTTTGCATACCACCTTTAAAGTACTTTGCCTGTGTTGAAAATCATCCCTGTTGTTCTAAGCTTGCTAGGGGGGAACTGAATTGGGATTGTACTTTGATTGTATTCCTGAAGACTGTGTGTGTCACTTCCACCTCCTTACATTGCATAGAGGGGGGGTGAATTGCCAAAAGGGGAAAAGTGATTATATTATGTTTTGCTGAAATCATATCAAGTTTATTCCTGTGTTGCTTCTTTCCACCTTGCATTTCCTTGTACCATATAAAGCATTCTCAGCTACCTTATCCTATATACTACTCCTAAGTAATTAAAACAGCGTGCTAGTATCACCTCATCCATTGCTGATTACTGCTCATATGTCTAAGTGTGATATCAATTATTAATTTATTATAAAAGTGTGATATATATATATTGTTTAATTCTCAATTAAACCTTTTAAATTTGCAAAACAAACTTACTTCTTGGCTCAGTGGTGTCAGGGGGATTCTAAGAGAGGGGTGTTATATAAGGTACACGTCATCCAGAGTACACGAACTGGACATAAAAATATATAAATAAGGGCTTCCCTTGAGCAATCCCAGACAAGGCACTGACTTAGTGGGACTGGTTGATTGGAGTCTTTAACAGTTGGTTGTCTCCACGACCATCAATCTGGCATTAGAACTACCAGAAGCACAGAAACTGCTCTCCTGAACATCCGTGAAGATCTGTTCTCCAACCTTGACTCTAATGTCCCCTCTGTCTGCATTCTACTTGATCTCTGTTCTGCCTTCGACACGGTCAACCAACCATCCTGCTCAACCATCTCCGTGACAACCTGAGTATCACAGATAAGGGTCTGGCCTGGCTGAACTCTTTTCTCTCTGATCAACACCCCCAGGTCCAACTTGGGTACTTCCTTTCATTTATCTCCCATTCAAGCTGTGGTAATCCCCAGGGGTCTAACCTCTCACCCTAGCTTTTTAACCAATACCTAGCAACTCTCGCTCATCGCATCGCCATTTTCTGCTCCCACTTTCAGTGCTATACTGATGACACTCAACTAATTTTCAGCCTTTTGTCGGCCACCCCCTCTCCTTCTCTCATCTCTGATTGCCTTTCTGTCATTTAGGATAGGGGTGCCACCAACGATCTCTGCCTGAATGCTAGCAAGAGGCACACCCTCACCATCCTTTCCTCTCACTCTCTGGCTGGCCTCCCTTGGCCATCCTCCTACCCCTACCTGCGAGGCTAAGAACATCTGGGTCATCTTTGACTCCACTCTTTCCTTCTCTGCCCACATCTCTGACATCTCTAAAAAGTCGAACTACCTACTGCACCTCGTCAGAGGTATTCTGCCTTTCCTCTCCTTCCCCCAGAAGCTCACTGTCTCTCAACCCCTGGTTCTCTCTAGGTTGGAATATTGTAACAGCCTCTCTCTAAATCGTCCTGCTTCTTCTCTCCGGCCTCTGCAACTCATCCAGAACAAGATTGCGAGACTTGTCTTTGGCCTCAAGACCTGGGATCGTATCTCTCCTGCCCTGAAATCTCTCCACTGGATCCTAGTGGCTGCAAGGAGAAAATTCAAAATCCTTTGTATTGTCCACAATGCTTTCTTGGGCCTTGTTCCAATATGCCTTGCACTGTCCCTTCGTAAATACCTTCCCTCTTGAGCTCTTTGCTCCTCTACTTCTAACTCCCTCAGGGTCAGACGTTTCTCAAAGAAGTGAGCTGTGGGTAGATCTATGTCTTCGGCTGGGGCCTCCATCTGGAACAGCCTTTCTGACACCCTGAAACTTGAGGAAAACCATCTTGGTTCCGGAAGCACCTCAAGACATTCCTCTCTGCTTCTGCCTTCACCCCTCCCCTGCTGATCTGCTATTTCTTGGCACAGTGCTCCTGGCCTACCTTCTTACTTGTGGGCCCAGGTACCCGCTGACCGTCCCACCCTCCTGCACTGCATCATGGCAAACCCTTGCACTAGGGCCTTTATCTGTAACCATACAGTCCCTCCTTTTTCTCTCTGCTCTTACCAGACTCACCCTGTCTGTTGCCTGAAACCTAGTACTTGCCACCTTCTGGCTGCACTACCACTGTTTGTTTGCTTGTTATTATGTATGTATTTATTTATTTATTATCTGTATTCCTTTGCTCTGCACTTTCCACTTCTGCCCCTTCCATGCATTTTTTCCCTTTTTCCCTCTCCCATGCTCTTGCGCGTACTCAATGTCACTGGGCCAAGTACGATTGTTGTATTTGTTCTCCTCCCTTGAATTGTCACGCTGTGAAACACCTGTCTATGAGCGCAATATAAATAAAATATCATATCATATAACGACGTCCGGTCTGGTGATTTGCTTCCATTTGAACAATATTTCTCTTGTTGGCCAGAAATTTAAATGGAGACAGAGAAATACTTTCCTTTAGACAGGAGAGGGGAAGTTCATTAGATATGCTTCAGGCATATTGAGGCTCTTGATCTTAAAGCTTCCAGACTTAAAATATGTATATCTCATACACTGTTCACATGTGGAAATCCAATCATAGCGCCATAGTTTGATCTTTGCTCGAGTTGAATTTGATTTAAGAAGAGAAACTGAGACATCTTAAGCCGTCATTATAGCAACTAGTTCCTTCTTCCAACTTATCATGAAGTGATCTTTGGTAGAATTCATATAGGATGTCAAATAAAATAATAGAGAGTGTGGGTCATCAGACAATAAGCATTTCCTAAATATATTACACAACTTCCAAATATACGACATGCCAAGTGAGACTAGCCCCAACTCGTGCCTTATCATGGTCATCAGTTGGCTCGGAGCCAAACAAAGCACCTGTCTCCAAAAAAGCCCTTTTAATGCTAAGCAAAAGGTCTTCTCTTTCCAGGCTTTGGTCTCTGCACCATAGGTGATGATAGGCACCACTTTTTGCTTTTAATATGTAATTGGCGGTGCTATGGAAAATGAACCATATTTCTTTTGGATTATTCGAGCTTGTGCAACGGCTGTTGAGATTTTATGCCTCAGTCCCACACAATACGGCAAGTCTGGATGATTGTTACTGTTGAGGCCTAAGTAGTAATATTCACTCACTACTTCCAAAGGTGAATCATACAGTCACCATGAATAAGAGCATTTATTAATTTGTCAATTACTAGCACAAATCATAACTTTTGTTTTAGTCAAATTTATAATCAATTGATTTGCGATGGCGTACTGTTCCAATTTGCATAAAGAAGCCAAGATGTAATGCAGTGCCCAAGTTTGGGAGAATGCAGAGGCTAAAATGCAGCCTTGCTTGAGACCTCTATATGGTGGAATGGATTTTGACAATCTTCCATCCAGAGAGATACGTATTTGGACTGAGGTGTTAGAATTTAATTGGGAAACCAGAGCCTGGGTGTGAGAGGGGCAGGAGGCACTTGCCAATTTATCTTGCAACAATCAGCATAATACTGAGTCAAACGCAGATTTAAAGTCCACAAAGGCCAAATAAAGTGGTTGTTTGAGTTGCTGCTCATGCATTTTAATTGCAGTTATGGATAGCATATTTATGGTAGTGCCTAACCCCGGGACAAAGCCTATTTGGAACTTTTTATTTCGCCGGTCTTTAGTAATTCAGTTGTTATGATCTCTCAATAGAAGATCAGCAAATAACTTTCCTGCGGCATTTAACAGGGCAAGAGGACAATAGTTCTCAGGTTTGGCTCGATCCGCCTTTTTAAACATGGGAATGGGAATGATAATAGGTTTTTGCTAGGGCGGCAGAATCATTGGCAAAGATATTTTAAAAAATGGAAGCCCAGGCATCAGGATTAGCTTTTAACATAATATTGGTCAGTCCATCGGGACCTGGGGCTCTTGAGTTGCTCAATTTAGATATCTGATAGATGATGTCACCTTTATCGAATTGGAGGACAGTACCTTTAGATACTGCCTGTCCAGTGCTACTTCTTACTATCAATCCTGGTGGCTGTGAATTGTTGGGCGGATTCGCGTACAGGCTCTGATAATATTGTTCCCATTGAGCTTTTTGAATTGCATTGATTTGCATAGGGATCTGAGTGGCATAATTGCCGTGATTTAGTAAAGCTGAAATGGACGCTGTGTTGTTTTTAGGCTAGGGCGTAAAGCATTTTTTCTCTGTCTTTCTGCATGATTAAGGCTTTGCGAGACCTCTCCCAATTTTTGTATTTCATTCTAAGATATTTTACTTCTGAAATCTTAGACTCAAGAGGTAAGCTAACCAAATTTGTCAAACAAAGACGCAGATGGGACTTCCTTTTAATCAGCTTCATCGTAAGAGTGCTTTTGTGCATATGTAGTTTTGGTTGAAATGGGTGCCTGTGACTTGAAGATCTGTAATACAGCCACATATAGACCATCAGATGCAATTACTTTGGGATCTAATGAATCGGGATGATCTTGCATGGCAGTATTGAAAAGTGTCAGTGATTCTGGGGACCACCTGAACCTATTTCTGCCACCAGAGAGAGAGACAATAGGCTTATAGAAATTGGATGGAATTCAAGGATACTTCCAGCACCAGGTGAAAGAGAGGAGTTCATGGTCACTCTGTTGCTGGAGAGTAACTTTAAATGACTCAATACTTCCAATTTCTGTCTGTGAAGATATAGTCGATAATAGCTGACTGCTGTCCTCTTTTCAAAGTACGATGGGGAGGTATATCTCCCTGAATGGCACCATTGAGCATTATAAACTGCCTCCTATCCATGAGGGTTAGCTAGCGCTGTGCAAGATCAGCAATTTTGCATGACTTCTTAGTAAGGCAATGGAGGTCGAAGTCGCCCAACAGTATCACATAAGTTATAGAACAGTCATCGATGATTGGATTGAGTGTTCGCAGCATGTCTCGAAAGAATGTCTCAGTATCACTGCTAGTATGATTCCAGTAAATATTTACTAGGGCCAACACGGCCAAGGGGTCAGCGCCCAGATGCATCAGGGTTAGGTGTACTATATAAATGCCAACATAAATAAATACATAAATAAATAAATAAATACATAAATGGGTTCTAATTTTGAACAGTTGGATGTACATGTTAGGGGAGGACCATGGTTCCAACAATAAGCCTTGTGATTTGTTCACTGCAATAAGAAGGCAGGCCATCAGTATACCTAAAGGTGGATTCGCAGCCGGCAACAGTGAGATGGCATAGCCAACCCACACAGGTGCTTCTGTTAACCAAATTTCTTGTAAGGCTACTTTCTCGAAATGATTGAGTGAATTGTTAACCAGGTTCAGGAGGTTCTTGAAGCCCCTAGTTTTCCAACTGGTAAATTTGCAAGAATGCACAATGGATGGTATGAGCTGTTAGCTCAGATCTGATAATTGAGTCTTGTAAGTGCACTTGGACTTATGCATGATGTCTACCTGTCGACTGGTGTCAAAAGCCCCCTGACAGCATGTGACTTTCATTGGAGAATTCATAGCTGTGTTGACATTCACCTCAGTATTCAAACATGATTTGAATTGCTTAGTCGAGGTGAAGGAAGATTGGTCTTGGGTAAGTACAAAACCCAATTGATATAGTTGAGATTTCACTTGCCAGAGAGCAGTTAGGACTAATCCAGAATGAATCCATAGTCTAACAACGGACAGATCTTCATGTTGTAAAAACTCTACTTGAACTATATCTGAGGAACATAAGTCCTCAAGACTATCTATGTCACTGAATATATTTAAGACGTTGGTTCTATTAAGATCATAGACTGGAAATAGACCCCCTCTGCACTGTAAAATGAGATGGCGGGGGATTGAAGTAGATTGTTTAATGGTGTCATTTGAGCTATCCGCCAGTTGAGGAGGTTGTGTTGTGTAAGCAATGACAGGAAGACAGAGTAACGAGGGTTGACTCACCACACGTGGCATGGAAGGCACATTGGGAAACATTTGTTTAAAAGGGACACTATGGTTTACCGTTTGCTGCTGCTGATTTTCAATATCCAATATAGAATTATCGTGAATAGATTGTGGGCAGGGCAGAAGTCTAGTGTGAGCGCTTTGTGAGCAGGGTAAAGGCAAGGCAACGTATATGGCCAGCGACTTGGCAAACTCATTGTGCCTTTCCTCTTAGGTGAGAACGTTGTAGTTATTGGGCTGCTCGGCACAGGACTATATCTGGGTGCGACGGCCGACTGGGACTCTGAGATTTGGGAAGCATGCTCAGCGACTTTATTATTTAAAAGATCTACTTGTTTTACTAAGTCATCAAGGGGTTCGAAATTTAGCTCATCAGCATTTCTATTTATGGTCACAGAGGACTTTTGTAGAGCTTGTTTGGATCGAGCTATGGTAACATATTTCCTTGTTATGGCGTTCTTCACTATTATGCTTTGCTTGCTAGGTGTGGTGAGCGACTGGATACATTCACGAGCGCCTGATTGAACAGAGCCCAAGGGCGCTTTCGTGTATTTTTGTTTTACTGCAGGAATTAGATGATTTGTCACAAGTCTTCAGTTTGGTGAAGATTGTAAAGTTGGGCTTCATGGAAGGAGGAGCCAAAAGTCGAGGGCTAAGAGTTTGGAGCTATAACAACAGAGTCCTGCTGCAGCGGTTGCAGGGAGGAAATAACATCCTTCGTACACGCCTCTCATACGCCCTTCATAGGGATAATAGGCACATCGCCAGTGACGAGCAACATCGGTGAACATTGTGCTTGGGGTCAGGAAATCTGGGAGTTTTGTAAGCAGTGGTCTAATATTTTCATTTGCATTGAGGTTTGATGGTTGACTTTCACGTCTAGGTTTTCAAATAGTTTAGAGATAAAAGAGCTGTGTTCATGGCACTAAGTGTAACTTCAACAAGGGGACGGGAATGTGATTGGAGGGGCGGGACTCTATGTGGTGTCGGATGAGTGAAGGAAATAGAACGAGTAGATGAACTGGAAGTGGAGTTAGGATACATTACGAGAGATTGTGATAAGTCTATTGGACGGAGGTCAGACATGCAAATGGGTGAAAGGTTGCAGACAGTTGATCCGTTCACTAAAAATGGATTGCATTTGTTCACACCCGGGAAGCTAGATGGTATCATATCAGAAACAACATGAACATAATTTCAGACATTAAGGGTTCGCTCAAATGAAGTGACGGAGCTGGGGGCGGATCCAAGGTGGAAGTGAGTGGGACATGAAGCAGAATCCATATGTGAAACTGATGCAGTTGAAGTAAAGCCAGCGGTTAGTAGGGAATCAGGAGGAGTGGATAGATCGATCAATGTGTTTGTAGTTCCAGAGTGAAGGTGAGTGGCGAGAGAAGGTGGGACAACTGATGAAGCCGCCGCAGCCTTTGATATTCGCTCTGAGCTGCAAAAGACTCTGATGTCGGTTGTTAGGGATTGTGAATGAAGTCTTGAAGGCACCATCTGTTCATTCAAAGATTCAGAAGGTTAAGCATCCCTCGGCATCCGTTTGGTTAGTTTTAGCAGCTTTTTAATTTCGTCATAAGGGGGCATGGCAGACTTTAAAGAGTAGGTAACAGGCATGAGGGAAGGATTGCAAACAGATTGTGCATGATGGAACAGGAACAGGGGCTTGTGATGGGAAACCATGTTATGAACAACAGTAATAAGCAAGGAGAAAAATCAAATTAAAAGGATAGTTGGGACGTTTAGTGGATGGACATCTTACATCAGACACCAGGCACTCTGCCAAACTTCCCTCTTCAATAAACTCTCGCATTGCGCGTTCGCGAATGCACACAGCATCCTGTTATAATGGGCAGTTGCTGGTAAAGGGATGGAGCTTTGCCCTCGCAGTGTAAGTCAAACTTGTGGATCCAAAGAAATTGGAATATGCTTCGTCCTGAGCCTCAAGCAATGCAATATTATAGATTTCTAATGGAAAGAATGCTGATCACATTTACCAAATAATTCATCAGGGATCATGGCCAATCCCCCTGTCCGTATGTTGGGTTCAGCAGGAGTAAGACACGTAAGAAAGCCTGGAATAAAAGCACTATCCAACACTCTGGTTTCCTCTGAGAGAATATTATTCAAGCTCTTCTTCTTTTCGTTTCATGAGAACAGCTGGTGGTTGAGAAGTGGAGAAAAATTTCCAAGCTATCAGTAGTGGAGCGGGTGAATACACATGGGTGAATAAACAGGTAAGGCTGTGAGTAAGGAGCGCTCGTGTTGTCTGATGCATAGAACATACGCTAAGCCTGCAGCCCTTATGCAATCGTGCTCTGAATGCTCAGTCTTCTCCTAGTAGGAGACCTGCCCATAGACCAGCATTGATTAAACCCTAACCAAGACAGCAGCAAAAACACTCAGGATATGTCATCTTTTCGAATTCTACAATTTAACAGGATTTTTTTAGAATTGTTTAGATATAGAAAGACCATTGGTGTCACAAGGATATTGCGGGAGAGCATCCCATAAAGTGGAAGCTTGCTTCCACTCTACTTGTTATCGTATATTTTTAGGATCAAAAGCAGATACTCATTAGATGCCCGTGATTATTTCTTTTTGGATGATAATGTGTGCATTTATTATTTATACATTGTGATCCTACATCATGGAAAGTGCTATGCACAATGCATAACACCTTAAATGCTTCACTTCTGCTGGCAGGTTTCGGTAGTACAAGTAAAATTGCTCGGCTGCACCATTCTGTTTAACCTCACAATGTATAGTCTACTGGTCTTTAAGGAAGAAGCTCAGTTTTGTGGGCTTGCAAGGATTAAGTAAGATGGTCCATTGCGCTGAGCTCGCATAACAAGCACAGACAGGCTGCCCCCTGGGTGCATCTTGGCCCGTGTCTGTCCATGAAAGATTGTCTGGTCCAATGATCAGAGGGCCAGGCAATCTGTCCTAATGCGGCAGCCATTTTTATTTACGGATAAAATGGTGAAATGTAGGACTCTACTGGCTCTGAACCAAGTATAGATGGTTAAGGAGACCAGCCACTCGCCACTGCTCCTAAATGGGTTCATTTAAGGAAATCAACTGTAAGAATCCCAGCATTTATAGGCGTGCGAGGAACATGAGAAAAACAAGTGAAAATAAATATGGCAAATAAAGCCTTTAGGAGCTTAGTCAGGTCAAGCAGCACCGATGTTAAGAATCATAGGAGAGCACATTTTTGGATGGTTGATGACAAATATGCACCATTAGCACCCTGGGCGGGGGAGGCAGCCAATCAGGTGGATGGGAACACAAGCGTGAACTGCTGACGCAAGCCCGCCTTCCAGACAGCCTGACTTCCGGATCCCCCTGCCGTCATCTTCCCCTAACCCGCCTCCCTCTTTTTATATGCAGTAGTGCACTTTTTGTTCAATTTCGTATTCATGGTGCATTTCTTAATCTGCTTTAGCCTGTATCATTGTGTCCTCATGGCCCCCGTAGCCCGCCAGTGTGTTCTTGTGCCTCCCCGACTCTCACCACTGTCATCTTGTCACCCCCTGACCACCGCTAGTTTGTCTTTTCCCCCTGACTCCATTCCCTGCCTTATTCCCTGTCCCTCCTTTCTCCTCCATCTCTCTCATCCCTTCTTCCCCTCACTCCCTTTCTCCCTCCTCTGTCAAATTCTGGCACTACCCCAATTGCCGTTAGGCATAGTAATCCGTAGCCGCTTGTCTTTGCACCCTTCCTGCCCCTTCCCCTCCCACACCCCTCCTTACCTCCTTTTTTAGCACTTATGATTATCATCAGTTCCCTGTAACCTCTGATAATTGTTTGTCTGTCCCCCTTTTTTTCCCTTCTTGTCTTATCCTCCCCCTCTCCCTCACTGCACCATCTCGAATAGTCGTCTACCTAATTTGGATAGTCACTTGTTTGTTCCTCTCCCTACCGCCTCCATTCCTTTACCCCTTTATCCCTCCGCTCCCCTCCTCCCCCTCCTCTTGTCACTATTGCACTATAACAATTGCCGTCAGACATAGTAATGTTACTGCTAGTTTTGTTCTCCCCTCCCACCTCTCCCTTATTGTTCCATGCACTTGTACTATCTGTTATGATTGATAGTTATTTTTCACATTCTGATCTGTTTCAAGGACTTGTTAAGGATGTTTTTGTTTTATTCCCTTGTTCCCTCCCTCCTTGAAGCGCTTTGAAACACTTTGTGTATAGGTGTCTATAGAAATAAAAAATCAAATGAACAATTAAATAAAATAAAATTATTCAGTTAGCATCTGTTCTCAGCAATTAATGAACCGTGTGCATATCTAAACAGGGGAACGCTATTCGTTTTGGTCATAACCTGTCCCTTTAACCAACGTTTCTGTCTCAGGCACAGCTGTTCTGGAGGAAAACATACACTGAGCACCCAGGGCGGAGAACATTTTCGGTAACAATCATTGAATAAGAAATTGACATAATTGCTCGCCCCCAAGGAACTTGGTATACTATAAGAGATCCCGTGGAAGCTGCCGTGGGGGCACTGGTAGGCGGCTGCTGTTCCATAAGGAGGCAGGGAGCTGGGCCGCTCTACGTGTGACGAAGGAGGCTGGTGTGCAGCTCACGTGATCGCTTGCACGTCAGGTACATAGTTCTACATAGTCCCAGCTAATGCTAGTGGCACCGTAGTAGGTATGAATTGGGGGGGGTCACGTTGTGTTGGTACTTGTCTTTACTACCATATACATTTATTTATTTATTGCTATAGTTGTCTTTAGTTCCTAGAAACTATTACAACTGTCACATTTATTATACTTAAAACATCCTATCAAATTTAATTCATTCAATTTGTCCTCTATAGATGTTTCAAAAAAATATATCACAGTAAGCATACATACATATACCATAATAACATCATAACATTCGGATTTGCACTTACTGGTGTATACAAAACAACACCGACTTGCTAATAAGCTTTAGCGGACTGAAAATATCAACCGGACATACTAAAAGGTCACATTACTTTTCTGAGTCAAAATGTCGTCAGGTACATAGTTCTACACAATCCCACTTAATGGTACTGGCACCGTAGTAGGTATGACTTGTGGGGGTCAAGTTGTGCTGGAACCGGTCTGTGCAACCATATGCATTATCATATTAAGATGATGCTGGCATAGCTTTACACGAATAAGGGTGAATAGAAACTGCAGCAAAATAGTTCAAAAGGGCTTTCCCTAAATATTGGATATTTATTCGAATCATTTCCATTCCATTTCCACTGTATGATATTATGTAAACAGTACTTTCTCCTACCAGTATGGGCATGAGGTAAACAGTACTGCCTTCTACCAGTATGGGCATGAGGTAAACAGTACTTTCCACTACCATTATGGGTATGAGCTAAACAGTACTGTCTTCTACCAGTATTGGCATGAGGTAAACAGTTCTGCCTTCTACCATGGGGATGAGGTAAACAGTACTGTCTTCTACCAGTATGGGCAAGAGGTAAACAGTACTGTCTTCTACCAGTCTGGGCATGAGGTAAACAGTACTGTCTTCTACCAGTATGGGCATGAGGTAAACAGCACTTTCTACTACCAGTATGGGCATGAAGTAAACAGTACTGCCTTCTACCATGGGGATGGGGTAAACAGTACTGTCTTCTACCAGTATGGGCATGAGGTAAACAGTACTGTCTTCTGCCAGTATAACAGTACTGTCTTCTACCAGTATGGGCAAGAGGTAAACAGTGCTGTCTTCTGCCAGTATGGGCATGAGGTAAACAGTACTGTCTTCTGCCAGTATGGGCATGAGGTAAACAGTACTGTATTCTGCCAGTCTGGGCATGAGGTAAACAGTACTGTCTTCTGCCAGTATGGGCATGAGGTAAACAGTGCTGTCTTCTGCCAGTATGGGCATGAGGTAAACGGCGCTGTCTTCTGCCAGTATGGGTATGAGGTAAACAGTGCTGTCTTCTGCCAGTATGGGCATGAGGTAAACAGTACTGTCTTCTGCCAGTATGGGCATGAGGTAAACAGCACTGTCTTCTGCCAGTATGGGCATGAGGTAAACAGCACTATCTTCTGCCAGTATGGGCATGAGGTAAACAGCACTGTCTTCTGCCAGTATGGGCATGAGGTAAACAGCACTGTCTTCTGCCAGTATGGGCATGAGGTAAACAGTACTGTCTTCTGCCAGTCTGGGCATGAGGCATCATGGGAATGAAACATGCTGATGCGGCGAGGAGATCATCTTCCCTGAATGACTAGGTGACTGGGGTGATTTTCCTCAGAATATCAATTTCATCTTGATAGGAGGGGCAGGCTGAGGGTGTGAAGGATAGCTGTGTCGGTGGCACGTGCAGTAATCCCTTCCGAAGCAATGCCCAGGCTGGAGTGTGAGAGAGATGCTTTTATCAAGCAATGACATCCGGCTAACACAGGCCCTTTCCCCAAGCGGTGATCGGACTGGGAAATGGCAAGATTGGGGACCCACTCGGGCTGTTGAGAGTTGTTCTTCTTACGGGTACTTTTTAGAGAAGCATTCGCCATCATATGGAAGGTCGGGTCCTGGCTACAGAGGAATGTTTTTCTGAGAGGACAGTTTTTTTAAATATTTGTTAGTGTACTTAAATTAAGGAGATATTTGAGCATAAATCTAGCACTGCGAAGCAACTGGGAACTGTACAATGGTAAGATGAAATATATGTAGTGTGGGTGCGGGGTGGGGGGAGCAGTCCCTCCAAAAAGCGTGTGTGGCCATATTTTGGGCAAACAGTGGATGCTAACAGTGCTTACAACATCGTGTTTTCTATTTTCTTTGCCGTATGTGGTTTAGGGTAGACGGTAAAAGCGTTCACGGGAATAGGCAGCAATGCCCATGGGATGAGCTGTAAAGGGTGGCAGTCAGGGTGAATCCTGGGCTTCATGAGCTCGCTGGATCACTGTAACTAACATGTTCATAGCAAAGTGAAAATGCCGTGTCCTTCAAAGCCAGCACCACTGCCCGCACTCGAGCACAGGAAGCCAACGGCCTGAACTTAACCCTCGGTGAGCCCCTGTGATCGGGAACAGGGTTCACGCTGTCTCAGACTAGAGGCCTGGGTCATGGAGTGTTTAGCGCTGTGCAGAGTCACGTTGCACTGGTGCAACAGGACTCTGCACTGCCAACAGGGACCCTGATTCACGGAGCGGTGCAAAGGGTATTTTGGCAGTGCAAAGTCATGCGCACGGCAAAAATACCCTGTGCACCGCGGCATGAATCGGGGTGTTTGTCGGCAGTGCAGAGTCACGCTGCACCAGTGGAACGTGACTCTGCAGCGTGCTATGAATTCCATGACTCAGGGCGCCCACTAGGTCTATAACTGGATCTTTTAGAGCCTCAGGTGATGCGTATATCAAAGACTTCTAGACTCCACTGCTACCCAGTCATTTACATGTATCCAACCTCTAGTAAGATACATATATCCAACCTCTAGTATGATACATATGTCCAACCTCTTGTATGATAGGTCATGCATTTTTAGACACACGCGCGATTCATGGAATATTTGCACGGTTAAAGGGAATTTGCACTGCTGAAAAGTGACTTTACACTGCCCACACAAACCCTGATTAATGGGACTGTGCAACGTGCATTTTTGCTGTGCAAACTCCGAGCAAAATCATTTTGTAGCTGACTTTGATTTGCACTGCAAAAATACACTTTGCACAGTTGCATGAATCAGGGTTTGGGACGGGTCGACAGTGCAAAGTCACTTTTCAGCCGTGCAAATTCACTTTGAACCGGGCAAATATTCCATGAATCGGGCCCCATGCTTTAAGGAAAGTGTGCCATTTTGGGCAATCATCATATAATGCCTTTGATGCACCAATAAGTGACCAGTTCCAATATTCCTGGCTGGGTTGCAGTGGGTCACCTGCGATTTACTCTTTAAGTCAACAGGTGGTAGGGGTGAAATGGTAGTAGTGAGACATGATCAATGCTTTCAATATATGTTCTATTAAGCTCTTTGCAACTTCCCAAACATTGCTATTTTGACCAGTTTTGCTTGTCATTGATGTGTGATTCATGTTGTGCTTAATGTTTCAGAGGAATCCGCCTAGCGTTGGCACACATGGCAAGGGAGCTGTCCTTCGGATGCCAGTGCCAGACCTGTTGGGGCCACCTCGCCATGCTCTGTGTGAGGCTCTCCTACCTGGTCCTAGCCAACACTAACCAGAGGTTAGAATCCAGCTGCCAGCAGCGCAGTGATGAGGTGCGGGGATACACCAAGGAGGGAGACGTTTTGATTGGCGGCGTTTTTTCGGTGCACCTGCCTGACCTTACCCCCATCACCTTTGCAACCAAACCGTCTTGGATCAGCTGTGAAACGTAGGATATTCTTACCATCAACTGATACATGTATGCAATGTGTTTTGTGAGAAGCCTTTATTTATTTATTTATTTATTTATTTATTTATTTATTTATTTGTTTGTTTGTTTGTTTGTTTGTTTGTTTGTTTGTTTATACCTTTGTATAGCACACTTAACCCAGAGGCATCTAGACGCTGTTGTCTTTTGAACACTTGATAGCAGTGGTAAACAAATTAAAAGCCGCAAAATGAATTAAAGTGCACATTGACTCAGCAGAGCGACTGAGGTTCGTGTAGGGAAACCTAAGGGGAGCCTCTTTGTGTGAATGTGGAATGTAATGGAATGTAAGTGCTCTTGTGTAGAGCCTGTCTGACAGCTCTGTTAGCCCATTGTGGGAAGAATGCCCTACTGCCAAGCAGGGGCCAGGGGCCAGATTACCGTAGGTTTGCGTGTATTTTTGCGTTCCTCTGCCAGCCGGTGCACCAGTCTGTAATCACCCGAGATAAGCGCTATCCATGGTCTCTTGCAGACAGCGCGGGTTTCCGCCATGCAAGCCAGATTCTAAAAGGGTAGCGTCATTTTTTTCCCCTCACATTGCGTGTGCCTTTTGCGCTGCTTGTCGATTATCAGAAAGCAGCGCACAGTTGGCACGGCTGATTTATTGACAGGAAAAATATATTATTTGACGTGTGGCAGGAGCCTTGCTTGTGTCCCTTTTGGCGCAAGGCTACATACAGTGCGTCGTTTTTTCACACGCTAATGCACACATTACAGTTCTCTGCCATTACTGAGTCCTGGTAAAATGTCACACATTCCGTCACTACAAAGGAGCGCATTGTCTCCTCCCTTTGGTCTTACATTGATGTGTACTTAGTTTTTTATGAGGGCTGTCCTCAGCTCGCCCCCTTTAACAAAAAAAGTCTGCCTTGTTTTGGGTTCAGCAGCACCCAGTATTCCCGGGTGCTTGAAACACGTACAATTTCAAAACTGTAACTACACGCCCCAGAATGCATGGTGCTGCTAACTGAAATAAGCCGGTCCGATAGCACAGCGAGTAGAGCGCTCGCTTTGACTTCTGTGCAGAACCTGCTATGACTTCTGTGCAGAGCCCGCTGATGCCTTTCATCCTTCCGAGGTCCATAAATGAGCAGCACACACCGTGGGTAATAATAGGCAGCGTTCAGATACCTGAGTGTTCATAGCGCTATAAAATGCTGAATTATTATTATTATTAAATATCAGAAGTGGCGTGAGTCTCACACTTATCATGTTGTCTTGTGTAAACAATGTCTTGCTGAGCTACAACTGGACCCCAGAAAGTGCCAATTAGTGCTAAGGAAATGCTATTAAAGTTAACAACTTCACTCTCAAGAAACGGGATTCCCGTTTATACAGAACGTGAAAGGGTCGAGCAAACAGGATGAACTGTATTCATGTCACTTTCATTAATGTTGAACGTATGAATAGGTTCAATTTCAACCACAATTCAGGGTTATAAATTGCCATGACCGGCAGAATTTTCAGGTTAAGTTCCATACTCTAAAAATATGCACTTTAGCGTGCTGTCATTCAGTCTAAAAAGCAGACCTGGTCAAATGTTATAAATATGGCTTGCAGTGAGCTATCACCTTGCTGCAAGGGAAGTCAACTGCCCTTAATATTATTAAAGAGGGACTACGTTTGGCAATTAACGAAGAGGCGCAAATTGCATCTCCTTTGCGGTCATGCTGTGCTTCAAAACAGCCCTAACTACGATACTTGCAAAAAATGACCACATGGAAATCAGTGCGAAAAAAACACTGTTGCTCAGCGCTACGCGCAATTTCTTTGATAATCTGGCCCCAGGTTAGCAGTGTGCATTCAATTACGTGCTGCTTGAGGAACCTTTGCACCTGTCCTCTGTGTAGGTAGGCTGGGTTGCGCGCGCAGTGCATTTATCAAAGACCCTCCATGCAGAGCAAAATGACATCACTTATGAGGTGGCGTAATGTTGCTTGGTAGAGTTGTCTGAAAGGACATGAAAGGTGGTTTTGTAAAAGCAAATTCAATGAATGGCTGCTCATTAGGGAATGCTCTCTCCTTCAATGCAGCATACTGTTTTCAACCGTAAATGTGAAACTTGTAGACTTGACTAATTCCAGCACGCTCACTCCTAATGTATGCATTTATTTTATGTATTCGGTTTTTATAATGTGCCTATACACAATTTGTTTCAAGGCGCAACAAGACAATGGGGGGGCAGAGATGACAAAAACAAAAATGCTCCGACTAGGCCTTGTGACATTCGGATGCTGTAAGTGCAGTAACAAGAGGGGCAGGGAAAAGGGGAGGAGGACAGTGCCGGTCAGGGCGTAAGAGCCCATGGGTTCAGCGAGTGTCACGGGAGGCCAAGTAAATGCAAAGTGTGCAGGGTATAGAAGGTCCATCTGCTAAGTGCGAGGTACAGGCAGGTAGGGCTCAATGGGTGCAGGCCCAGCCAGGCAAGTGCAGGGGAAGGGGGCCATGAAGGGCAAGTGCAGGTTGGGGGTGTCGGGGGAGACCAAGTGCAGGGTTAGACTGGTCATGGTGCCCTGTAAGAATCTGAAGTAACTGCTGAACCCATATGCATGCATTATTATTGGCCGACCCCCAAACCCTCAGCCGTAATAATAGGCTCACAACTTGTAGTGAAGTTTTGGCAATAAAAGGCTGTAGGGTTTTATTGTACAGTTATGGCAATAACAATAATCACGTAGCATAATAATATCATACTTTTGGGCACTGGGTCCTGTAAGAGGATTCAATTCAACACTACAGCTAAGTCAATGCCTAGTCTGGGATACTGAATGGAATCCCTTATTGATATATCTTTATGTCCAGTTCATGCGTTCTGGATGACTACCCCTATATAACACCCCTCTCTTGGAATCCCCCTGACCCCACTGAGCCAAGAAGTAGTTCTGTTTTGCAAGTTAAAAGGTTTATTTGAGAATTTAAACAATATATATATATATATCACACTTTATAATAAATTAATAATTGAATATCACACTTAATCTGATATGATAAAGATTAACAACGGAGAATCTGGCACTAGCCCACTTCTTTATAATCACTAAGGAGTTGACATGAAATGGATAAGATAGCACACTGGTAAATAGGGACAGAAGAATAATGTGGTAGAGAATGCTTTATAGGGTTCAAGGAAATGCAAGGTTGAATGAATGAAATGCAGTATAGAAGATAAACTGATATGGTTTCACAAAAGACAAGGTAATCACTTTCCCTTTGTGGCAATTCACCCCACCCTATACAATGTAAGGAGATGGAAGGAAGAGCACACAGTTCAGGTATACAATCACAATGTAATACAGAGTTCCAGTTTCCCAGCAAGCTTAGAGGAGAATAGATATGAGTTTTACACAGGCTCAAAATGCTTTAAAATGTGATAGCAATATATTGGAAAATGTGCTAAAATGATTTTAATTCCCTCTGGAGGTTCAGGTTGAGGATTAGTTGGTTTAAATAAGTTCAGGCTTACTTTAGCAATGTTCTAGGAATGATTGGCAGGTTAAACGAATTTTTGGCAAATGAAAGCAAGGAAGCTGCTGTTTTCACACGTGGAGAAATTTGCAAATTGCGGTAAAATTCGCGAGTGCGTTTTTCGCGATTGCGGCAAAAGTATAGGGAATAGGAATGAGGTTCTAGGTTCGTTGAAAAGCCAAGATTCCCAGCTTTCAGAGGAAAGTTACTGCAAGTCTCTAAAACAAACGGTCACGGAGATATGAGCGATATGGTAAAGGTCGTTTTTCAGATTTGAAATTTTAAAAGTTCAAAGTGACAAGTTACAGCTAGCAACTAGAAATGACAGGTGACAGCTTTGCAAATGACAGGTGACAGTTGGGAGACAGTTCTGGTTAGATTAAAATAGATTGAATTATGTTATTTTAACTAAGAGATTGGTTCTGCACAGTTCTGCTAGGTACTCACAATATATTTTTGAAATAAATGGGCCTCGCCACGGATCTGGTCAACAGGTTTTCTTCACTCGCCACGGACGGTCTCTGCGCACAGCGGTCTGGGTCAGCTCTCTGGTTCTGCGAACAGCGGTCTGGGTCAGCTCTGCTCTGCCTCTGGTTCTGGATACTGCTCTGCTTTCTCTGGGTACAGCACTGCTTCTGGATCTTTCTGCACATCTTTCTCTGGACCCAGCGCTGATCTGCACGGCTCCTGGATGCTGCTATCGCTGTTAGGTTTGCTGGATGCTGAGGCCCACTGAGAAGAGTTCTCAGTTTGTGGGTTTAGGCCCTTGCTTTGAGTTCTGAATCAAGTTCTTTGGAGTTTTAAAGTCTAAGTGTTGAATCTAGTATCTTCTGGATGTTGTGTGGTCCGGCAGAGCGCGTTGCAGCAAATGGAATTGAATGTCCCTATCTGTCCTGACTGTCTGCTTTTATGTGTTTTGAAAGTGGGTGGAGAGGCTAGCTTTCTAGACCCTACCCCTCTCCACTTGTCATTGGCCACTTCATCCTCTTCCCCTCTTGATTGGGGAAAAGAAGTGGAGTGTCAGAGCGATGTCATTTAATGGCTTGCAGAAAGGACACTCCCCTGTCAAATTACTCACAATCTATATTTGATCAAAAAGACATATTTCATAGCTACACAGTGGTTTGAAATTACATGCACCCATCATGCATTTACTGATGGTAGCCCCTGTTCAAACTCTGCTCTTCCTGGGGGCTTGCATTCAGAAATGGCAATATTTTGTGCTTTTTAGTGGTTTTGCAACATCGGATTTTTCTCCAGATTTGTACACATGTACACGGCCTGTCCATACATACTCCAGTAAATTACTATGTCTCTAGCTTAAACACAGCGTCTGTAGTATACATAAATAGCAGGGTTTTGCCCCAGAACATCACACAAATTGGAGTTTGGGCTTGAATTGAAGGTACATTTTTTAAATTAAGGCTCTCAAAGTTATACATTTCTGTCATTTGATTACAAAGAGTTATCAGTGTTTCTGTAAAATATATATTTTGCTTTCAATTCAGTTCTCAGAGTGTTGGAGTCCGCCTCCAAGACTTGGGTGGGTCAGTGATCACATGTGTCTTCGGGCAGGCAGGCCTTTGTTGACAGGAAACAGTCAAAATCAACATATTCTATTCAAGTGCACTAGCCTATTGTGTGGTCTCCAGGAGGTTGAGGTCAGCAGACCAGGGGGTCACTTTGCATTTGGTTATTATGACCATGTGATATCCTGGGCTGTGGTGTGAATCTCTTGAGGTGAGAGGGTTTCCCAGGCTTCTGGCCTCTGGGAACAGCAGGTGGCTAATTTTTAATTAAAATGCAGCCTTTGAAGTCAGCTGAGTCAAATCCCTTTGTCAGCAACTGCACTTAGTTCTCCTGTCAGAGTTTAGACCGCTAGCGCCACCTTGAGGATTTTGTTGGTACTGCATCCATTTTTGGGATCTTTCTTGGATTAATGCATTCCAAACAGGAATGGTTCTTACATGGTATTAATAATCCTTGCTTAACATTGTTTTGATGGGGCTCCTTACAGTAAAATAGTTATGTGGAACCCCACAAAAGGGTTGAATCTTTAAAGTGGTCCGGTGAGCCACGATTTCAGCAACTTTTTGACATCAGTAACAGTGGATTTCGTTAACAAAGATCTTTCTTTACACTGGTGGGCGGCAAGTTAGGTAACCATTTTGGTGTGCGCACAAACTGCGTGGTTCTCCTGGATTCTGGCACGCTTGTGGGCTTTTTGGCCATCTTGGATTTTCTAAGCCCGCAGCACCAAAGGTTGTAGCATAATAGTCCAAACGTGGATCAGGACACCCAACAAATCCCCCCACGTGACTGCCCTTTGAATTTGAGTCGATGGGGAGTCGGGTGCACAATGGTTTTGACCCACGCACTGGTCTGCCCGCATAATCTTCTTCCAATTCTGCAAATGGCACAGTTCAGCATCTTTTCCTCCATCCGGTATTGATCGATCGGTTCGCCTCGCCGGTCCTGATGGGAATCTTGGGCGGTACCCCGGGCCCCTCGAATCGTCCTCCCAGTCTCCAGATCATCCTCCTTGGCCAGTCTACAGGTTTTCTTTCTCCTAGGACGACAAAGGAAGAGCGGCAATACCTATTCATAGACATTTTTCCCCCACCATTGATATAGTGGGGTGGCATATAAATTTATAGTCAAAACATATGAACATGCACATTTCTTTTTGCATTCAAAACCCAAAACACCCACATTGAGAAAGTCAGAATTTGATAGGCGATATGTAGGATATTTTAAGTTAGAACTGAATTAATCTGAGACAGTACCCTCTAGGATTCTAGAGGATTCCTCCAGTTGTTGCAGAGTGTGCCTGGGATGGCAACACTTCAACTGGTTAATGTGGACCCACTTGTCTTCCCCCTCTGCCAAACCGCCTTTGGGGATGCGGATCTTGTAGGCCACATGGGAGATTTTGTCTATAATCTCAAAGGGTCCCTTCCATGTAGGCAAAAATTTTCGCTGTTTGGCCTGGTTCCTTTGGAAATTGTATAGATAGACCCGGTCCCCCACCTGATATTCCTTCCTGGAAGTCTTCAGGTCATAGTGGGTCTTCATGCTATCAGCTGATCTTTCTAGATTCCGCTGAGCATAAGCAAAAGCATGTTGAAGGTGTTTCCTTAAATTCTCCACATACTCATGAGTTGTGGAGGCATTTATCAGTGTCTGCTCTTGGGTCCTGTAGAGCAAATGCTGAGGAAGCACCATCTTGCGCCCAGTCATCAACTCAAATGGTGACATTTTGGTTGCAGATGAAGGGGTAGATCTGATGGCCATTAGGACCAGAGGTAATCGGATATCCCAACTTGGCCCAGAATCTGCCACAAACTTCTTTAATATGCTCACAATGGTTCGGTTATATCTCTCTACTGCCCCAGAAGAAGCTGGCCGGTAAGCAATATGCAACTTCCTTTTGACCCCCAGTATCTCCCACATCTTTGTCATTACTTCACTGGTGAAGTGGCTACCCCTGTCTGACTCAATCCTTTGAGGTAGACCGAAACGGGAAAAGATGTGGTTAATCATCAGGGCAGCTGCAGTTTCTGCCTTGCAATTTGGGGCTGGGAGACATTCCACCCACTTGGTAAACAAGCATGTCACAGTCAACATGTACTTATTCCCCCTAGCAGAGCGAATCACGGGGCCTACAAAGTTGATTTGTAAATCTGACCATGGCAGTGTCATCCCCCTCTTTTGGAGAGGCGCACGGTCCGTGAGGGATGATGGCTGAAATTGTGCACACACAAGACACCCCTTCAAGTATTGGTCAAGGTCCTGCCCCATGTGTGGCCAGTATTAAACCTCTCTTAAGATTTCCAATGTTGTGTGAAACCCCCTATGACCGGCGGTGGCCGCATCATGGGCGTGACTTAACATCAGGCTTCGGAATGAGGTAGGAACCACCCACTGATCGTGGCCAGCTTTGGATTTCCTTACCAACAAACCGTCTTGGATCCGGAACATTTTTGGACATTTCATCAACACCCTTAGGTCCTCTTTCCCAGTGTAATCGGTATCCGTCAGAGGAAAGTTCTCAGGGTCCTCAAGGTGCTGGTAATATTTACCAATTATTGGATCCCCCTTCTGAGCGGTAATCAAATCAGCATCAGGGGTCTCCTTACTCCATTGTGCAATTGAAAGTTTGTTGTGAGCATTTGTCTGGGACCTAGTGATAGCAGTGACCTGGATTTCCCCCAACAGGGACTCAATCTCAATTAGATCCCCTTGGATGGCCCCGGTTTTGGCCAGCTGATCAGCTAAGTCATTTTCAGTTTTGTCTGGTCCCTCTACTTTGGAATGACCATTGATCTTCTTCCAGTAGATGGTCATCCCATTCGATGTGACCAGATCATCAATGTTTTGGATCAACTTCCCATGTTTCAAGGGTTTGTTGTTAGCACATAACATGCCTCTGTGTTTCCAATTAACCAGGTGCTCCACGAACCCGTTCCGTACATAATCCGAATCTGTGATTATGACCAGTTCGTGGAGTTGATGCTGGACAGCAGTGAGGATGGCCTGATGCACAGCCATCAATTCTGCCACCTGACTACTTCGGGGACCAATTTTGTATCCAGCGGAGGGTTCTGGGAACTCATTCACCCATGCATTCCCTACGCCGGCCACCAGTTCTTTCTCCCCGTTGTTGTCAACATGGTAAGAGCATCCATCCACATAGACAGTGGGCATTCCCTCACACTTGTCCTCTTCAAAGACTTTGTGTGGGGAATTAAGGTATGCCTCCGTGTTGTCCTTGATTTTTAGACCTTCGTCCTCGAGACAGTTTTCTCTGGCACAATCATGCAAGTCAGCCAGACCTTGCGCGAGGGGACTCTTCTTGTTTTGGCCATATCTGACCTCCACAGGAAAGCCTTGCATTGACAGAATCCAGGAAGTAATTCGGGAATTACTCACATTTCCGGCCCGGATTCTATCACTTTGGAGATATTGCAGAGGCTGGTGTGGAGTCTCCACTATGATGTGTTCCCCCTTGATAAACGGGCGGTAATTCTTCAATGCCCACACCGTTGCCAGGAGTGCCTTCTCACAATCGTTGAATTTTTCCTCCACAGAGGATAAAGTTTTGCTCGCATAGGAGATTACTTTATTGACCTTGTCATGCTTTTGGTATAATACTGCTATCAAGCACGTATTAGAGAACCCCGTCTCCAGGAAGAACTCCTTGTTTCTGACAGGGTAAGCTAGGCAAGGCGCTTGTGAGAGGCTTCTCTTGAGTTGTTTTACCGCCTCGGCTTGTTCTGGACCCCATTCCCACTTGACCCCCCCCCATCAGGAGATGAATCAGGGGTCTGGTGATCTCTGCGTAGCCCTCAATGAACTTTCTGCTGTAATTAGTCAGTCCAAGGAGGCTCCTTAGTTCCCGCAGAGTTGTGGGGTCTTTCAGTTTCTGAAGTGCTTCCACTTTCTTTTCCTGGGGACAGAGACCCTGACGAGTAATCTCATGCCCCAAGAAATTAACACGGGTTCTACACCACTGTGCTTTCTGAAAGGAACGTTTTGCTCCGGCGGCCCTCAACTGCGTCAGAAGATAACGGATCTCCGCTATGTGTTCCTCCACAGATGAACTTTTGATGAGGACATCATCTATATAAGCCAGGTTACCCCTCGCACCCAGGTCGGGTATGGCCTTATGTAGGAAAATATTGAACTCATTACCAGAGTTAACGTATCCGAAGGGAGTCCGGGTCCATGTGTACTGCTGGCCCCAAAGGTAAAAGCCAGCTTGTATTGGTCCTCCCTACTGACAGGCACAGTCCAGTATCCATTGGTCAGGTCTATTGCAGTTAATACCTGTGACCCCTGGATCTGGGCCAGCCCTTGGTCAATGTAGGGCAGAGGCCATCGGGAAGTATGGACCCGTTTGTTGAGCTCCCTGAGGTCGGCGCAGAGTCTCCACTGGCCGTTTGGCTTCAATATTCCCAGCACGGGATTATTGAAGGTGCTGTGGACTGGACGGATTATTCCCCGGGACTCAAGGTTCTTAATTATTTCAGTAAGGGACTCCATTGATGCGAGAGGCAAGCGATATTGCTTCACAAACACAGGAGTCATGCCAGGGTCCGTGGGGTTTGTTGTTGTGTGGATGTCAGTGCGACCACAGTCATAAGAGTCTACCGTAAAGAGATCTTGGAAATCCAAGAAAACTTGTTTCAACTTTTGCTTTTGTTCCAGAGTCATACAGGCATCAGCTAGGTTGACTCTCTCTTCCACCATCTGCCTGAAGCCTGAAAAGAATTCTGGTTTGGCTATCTCAGCGGCCTCCTCCAGCTGGGTGGAGAAGTCCCTGGTCAGAGTGCTGATTTGGACTGGAGGCCTCAGGTGGGAAAGGCAACCCTCATGGACCTGGAAAATCACCTCATCCCTCCTGAAGTCACAAGTCACATCTTCCTTACCATAGGGGCAGGAAGTGTACACCAGGAAGTTCCCCCCATGCCGGGTAAAAATCCT
The DNA here is from genome assembly GCF_040938575.1 of Ambystoma mexicanum. Taxonomy (NCBI): domain Eukaryota; kingdom Metazoa; phylum Chordata; class Amphibia; order Caudata; family Ambystomatidae; genus Ambystoma; species Ambystoma mexicanum. Next base: position 200,979,432 of record NC_090921.1, on the reverse strand, counting down.
GTCTGGTGTTGTATTGTCATCACTGTCACTGTCAAAACAGTCCTTGGCGATTGGTCCTAACAGTTCATTTCCTAAATCGATGGAAAAATGTCGGTCATCAACCGCCATTCCAATAATGGTGCCTGCGGCTAGAGTAATACTCTTTAAGTCACTGTTATCCACCTCTATTATAATGGTGTCATGTTCTATGTTGACTAATGGAGTTGGGTTTACCCCCAACCCTTGCTGTTGGAGAGAAGCATTTAGATGTATATAAGCATCAGGGTTTTGCAAATATTGTCCTCTTTTAACTTTCACTTCCAGGGAGAATTGTCGGGTCCTTTCTGGGATGGTGACTTCCTCTTTAATCTGAATTTCAACTGCATAAGGTAGCAATTGAGCTGACCTCAATGCTTTTTCTGGATCATCAAAGCCCATGGGATTATCCGCTAATCGGGACCAAGCTTTGAAGTTTATTAGGTCCAAACTAATGGCAAAGCGATTGAGAATGTCACTGCCTAAGTAAAAGGCGGCAGTGACGTCTCGCACGACCCAACAATTATGGACTATGCTCTTGTTGCCAATGGAGATTTTGAGCATACACCTGCTTGGCAGGAGATGTTTGGAATTAGGCGCTTCCAGGTCCATTTCCCATTTGTCTATCAGTTTGAATGTGGGAATGGCTGGATCTTTTGGGAGTTGGCGGAACATGGCTTCGCTGATGAAGCTGTTACCATTGTTCACGCACACTCGAGCGAGGACAGAATCCTTCCCATCATTTAACTGAACAGGGATGAACAACTGCTCTCCAATTTGCTGAATATCAGCCAGGCTCTGAGCTGATTTCACATCTTTCTGGACTATAGGAGTGGGAGTTTCTGGTTGTGGATTAGTAAAGAATTTCAGGGTGTTTCCTTCCAGTGTGGAATACCACCTTAAACTGGAAGGAAGGTTGATTTTCAGAAATAGAGAGGACCCCCCATCACCAGTCTGTTGTCCTACTGCTATTCATTTTTGGACAACTGGTGGGCTAACCTTCTGGTTTTGGACATCGCTAGCGAAGAGATTTGGGCAGAATTCTGTGGAGAGCCTTGGGAATCTGAAAGAAAAAATTGGCAACTGGAGATCAGAGCCATTGTGGGTTCCCCTGGCTCCGGTTCCGGGCCGCCCCCCCCCCTTTTGGAGGCAGTCATCAGGATGGGTTTGAACCAGGGGATTTCGGTATTGTGGGTTCTGGGATGAGATGATGGGCAGCGGTAGCTCAGTCTCCATATCTCCCCAGTCTGAATTGGCATCCCTTGGGACCCATTTTTCCTTGGGAGGAGTTCCCCCATCTCTGAAGGAGAAGATCCTTTTCCCAGGATCTTCTGAGGATCCCTCTCCCTCAAATTGGAAGATCTGTACCTCCTCCTCAAACTGAGTCTGTTTGGGTCTTTTGTTTCTCCTACCCCCCCTCTGCTCCTTAGGAGGCAGACTTTCAGGGGCAAGAGATTTTGTTTCCGGTTCCTGGGTTTCCAGGGGCTGTTTACAAGTGAGGAAGGAAGCTTCCTCCAAGGCTTTACACCCCCCTTCCCTTTGTGCCTCCTCCCTGGGAACCGGTGAGTTATCGGGGTGCTGCCCCGTCATTGTTCTGGAGCACCAGGTCCAGAGTTGGGCGCGTTCTGCGCCGGCATGCCGATCTGAGGGTTCTGCTGAGCCCTCAGTATGTGACCCAGATCCCGCGCCATGTTTTGAACCTGGCGCTCTAACTGGGAAACCCGCTCAGGCTGATACGGGGCCCTGTTGTCTCCCCTGGGCTGATCCCGGGAAGGGTAGCTATCCCTTCTTTGGTAGTACCCCTGGTTGGGAAGATTTGCATACCCCTCCACCCTTGGCCTCCCCTCTCCCGGATTCGGTTGTCTGGGCTCAGGGAATTGGGGAAAGAAGGGTGGAGGATTTTGGGGCTGGAAGTTGGGTGCATACCTGGGGAAGTTCTGCCCAGGGTTTGGTGAGTTTCTGCCCTCCTGTGCGAAGTTGGGAGGGAAGTTCTCTGGGTTAGGTGCTTGGCTGGATCCCCCCCCCTTGGGCTGGAGGAGTCCACACATAACCCAGGATGGGTCTGTTTCCCTTGTAACGGGGGCTTACATAATCAGGAGAGCGAGGGACCCCATTTGTGGGGCTGCCTCCCTGGCTCCCTGTCTGTGACTGGCCCGAGGACCTTCTGGGCCTAGCATTATTAGGTGCAGGTAGGTTTTTAGGCCCCCCCATCTCCAAATCTAAAACAGGGGTGACCTTTACCTCTGCCACCTTGGCAGCAGCAGGGGTGTTGTTGGCATTGGGGTTTTTGGGCGCATTATTTTTATTTTCTATTGGCTTCTGCACCTCATAGATCCGGGTCGCCTGTTCAATGACCCAGTCTAAAGATCTTTTCTCGTGAAAATCCCTCACGAGCTGGGTCATTATGTATTTGGGCAAGGCATGGAAAAACGTATTAATACATTCTCTGCTATCTGTGCGCACCCGTCTTGTGGTCTGTGCAAAAGCACGCTTTAACTCCTGCACAAATTCTTGTGGGGCCTGATCCTCCCCACATTGTAAATTGTAGGCTGCCTTGCGAGCCTCTTGAGGAATTCTATGAGTAGAAAAATGTTTCAAGATGGCCGCCTTATAGGTGGACCATCTTAAATGATTTTGGTCCTCCAGCCCCGCAAAGAAAATGCGGGGAGAAGGTCCACTTTACATATTGAATACAGCTTTGGCTGTCCTTCAAATGGAAAGTCTCCATCATTTGCTCAAACAACTCTAGTGCTCCCAAACAGAATACTTGGTGTTCTTATGATAAGGCGTGATGACGCTCCTGATTGCCTTAATCTGCTTTAAGGGGTCCTTAAGCAAGGCCCTTTTTGTCTTATTGGCCCTTTTGGTCCGGGTAACCCTGGTCCATTCATCTTCTGACTCAGAGGCACTGCTCCCAGAGGTTCCCGTCTGTTCTTCCAGGTTTTCCCGGATTCTGCGAGCCTGGGATTGGCTGGCAGAATGTGGGGACCTGGTCTCCTGTGTCCTGTACCACTCAGAGGAGTCTTCAGATCCCTCCTTGCTGCCAGGATTTGATGGGTACCCCCCCCCACTGACCTAACTGGGCAGAGGTTTTCAGGATGCCCTTAATGGGCCTACTCTCCTGGGGTTCCCCATCAAATTGCACTGTGCTTGGGTGCCCATACCCGGATGCCCGCCCCTCCATTCCTGGGTGGTACTGGCCTATGAGCCCCATGCTTCTGGCTGGATAGTAATCTGCCATCCCTGTGGCCCTGTGCTCATGTGCACCAGGGGACATGGGGGTGGCAGAGTCCAGGGACTGAGAGAGATAAAGGCCTCTGGTACTAGGGCTCCTGGGGTTATGCTCAGGAGTTTCTCTTTCCCAGGGAACCTCATCTCTATCCGCCCCTGCTCCCTGTTGCAATGCAAGAGCCTGCGCCTTCAGTTCCTCAGTTAAGGCCTTACTAGACTCTATCAGTCTCTCCTGCATCGCTACCTGTTGTTGGAGTCTATCTATGTTGTGCTGGCAGAGAGCCTCATTCTCTCTCTATGCCTCCTGATTGGTCCTGGAGCACTGGGCCAGTCTTTGCTGCAGGAGGGTTACCTCCTGAGCTGTGTCCCTATTGGCCTGCTCCTTTCTTGCCAGAGCATCCTCCCCCCTCCTGGTGTGTTCTAACAAGTTCTGGTGTTCTTTTTGGAGGTCACCCAGCCCCTGGAGGGCCAAGTGATTTTCTTCTGTTTTTCTTTTTAAATGGCAGACTTCCTGGCCTAAGGCGTCTCTTTCCTGACTAAGAGCCTGCATTTGTGCCGCCAGGTCGTCCCTCTGCCTTTGAAAGGCACCAGCTTTCTGGCGTTCTTCTTCAAACTCTGCCTGGGTATCCAGGTCTTTCAAAATCAGCTTGTTGCTCTCTGCCTTCACTCTATCTAGGTGGCTTTGCAGGGTGACTACCTGCTCAGCACATGCCCTATTGAAGTCTAACTGTTGCTCCAGCTTTTTCTGGCTCTGCAGTAGGGAGTCCAAACCTTCTTGGTACTCCTTCTGTAAGGCCAGAAATCTGGTATCCTGGTCCGCCTTTTCCTGTTGCAGCACATCCATATCCTCCTTTATTTTAGTGATGTACCGTCTGCTGTCATTTTCTGACTCCTGGCTCCTGAGCAGCCTCTGCTCAGAAGAGACCAGATCAGATTGGGCCTTCTGTAATGCCAGCAGTTGCCTACTCGCCAGATCTTGGCCTTCAGCACATTTGTCCTGCATGGCTCCCATATGTAAATATAAATATGCCGCTACCCTGGCAATCTTGTGGTGCTCATTCTTGGCCTTCGGGGCCATGTATAGTTCGCTCAGGGCCACATGTAGGGGACCCTGATCTCCCCATATATCTGACCCTGTTTCAGTGACCTGTTGCGCGATTGCCTGCAACCAGACCGTTTGGTCCTGATGAGTCCACTCACCTCTCACAAATAGCTTATGTAAGAAGTGTTCTCTGGCTATTTTCATATCTACCAAGGTCGTCATTCTAGAGACTGGTCTCTGTCCTGACTTACAGAAGTTTGTATTTTATTATTGCAAAACAGACCTTTTCCTTAGAGCGTTCCTTTGAGGAGTGCTTTACAGCGTAGCACAGCGTGGTGATCCGACCGGATATGTGTATCTGGTCAGCTGGCATGCTGTATTAATCTGCACAAGTGATAGATCTAACCCAAACGTCCGGCACGAGCCCCCAATTTGTAAGAGGATTCAATTCAACACTACAGCTAAGTCAATGCCTAGTCTGGGATACTGAATGGAATCCCTTATTGATATATCTTTATGTCCAGTTCATGCGTTCTGGATGACTACCCCTATATAACACCCCTCTCTTGGAATCCCCCTGACCCCACTGAGCCAAGAAGTAGTTCTGTTTTGCAAGTTAAAAGGTTTATTTGAGAATTTAAACAATATATATATATATATATATATATATATATATATATATATATATATATATATATATATATATCACTTTATAATAAATTAATAATTGAATATCACACTTAATCTGATATGATAAAGATTAACAACGGAGAATCTGGCACTAGCCCACTTCTTTATAATCACTAAGGAGTTGACATGAAATGGATAAGGTAGCACACTGGTAAATAGGGACAGAAGAATAATGTGGTAGAGAATGCTTTATAGGGTTCAAGGAAATGCAAGGTTGAATGAATGAAATGCAGTATAGAAGATAAACTGATATGGTTTCACAAAAGACAAGGTAATCACTTTACCTTTGTGGCAATTCACCCCCCCTATACAATGTAAGGAGATGGAAGGAAGAGCACACAGTTCAGGTATACAATCACAATGTAATACAGAGTTCCAGTTTCCCAGCAAGCTTAGAGGAGAATAGATATGAGTTTTACACAGGCTCCAAATGCTTTAAAATGTGATAGCAATATATTGGAAAATGTGCTAAAATGATTTTAATTCCCTCTGGAGGTTCAGGTTGAGGATTAGTTGGTTTAAATAAGTTCAGGCTTACTTTAGCAATGTTCTAGGAATGATTGGCAGGTTAAACGAATTTTTGGCAAATGAAAGCAAGGAAGCTGCTGTTTTCACACGTGGAGAAATTTGCAAATCGCGGTAAAATTCGCGAGTGCGTTTTTCGCAATTGCGGCAAAAGTATAGGGAATAGGAATGCGGTTCTAGGTTCGTTGAAAAGCCAAGATTCCCAGCTTTCAGAGGAAAGCTACTGCAAGTCTCTAAGACAAACGGTCACGGAGATATGAGCGATATGGTAAAGGTCGTTTTTCAGATTTGAAATTTTAAAAGTTCAAAGTGACAAGTTACAGCTAGCAACTAGAAATGACAGGTGACAGCTTTGCAAATGACAGGTGACAGTTAGGAGACAGTTCTGGTTAGATTAAAATAGATTGAATTATATTATTTTAACTAAGAGATTGGTTCTGCACAGTTCTGCTAGGTACTCACAATATATTTTTGAAATAAATGGGCCTCGCCACGGATCTGGTCAACAGGTTTTCTTCACTCGCCACGGACGGTCTCTGCACACAGCGGTCTGGGTCAGCTCTCTGGTTCTGCGAACAGCGGTCTGGGTCAGCTCTGCTCTGCCTCTGGTTCTGGATACTGCTCTGCTTTCTCTGGGTACAGCACTGCTTCTGGATCTTTCTGCACAGCTTTCTCTGGCCCAGCGCTGATCTGCACGGCTCCTGGATGCTGCTATCGCTGTTAGGTTTGCTGGATGCTGAGGCCCACTGAGAAGAGTTCTCAGTTTGTGGGTTTAGGCCCTTGCTTTGAGTTCTGAATCATGTTCTTTGGAGTTTTAAAGTCTAAGTGTTGAATCTAGTATCTTCTGGATGTTGTGTGGTCCGGCAGAGCGCGTTGCAGCAAATGGAATTGAATGTCCCTATCTGTCCTGACTGTCTGCTTTTATGTGTTTTGAAAGTGGGTGGAGAGGCTAGCTTTCTAGACCCTACCCCTCTCCACTTGTCATTGGCCACTTCATCCTCTCCCCCTCTTGATTGGGGAAAAGAAGTGGAGTGTCAGAGCGATGTCATTTAATGGCTTGCAGAAAGGACACTCCCCTGTCAAATTACACACAATCTATATATGATCAAAAAGACATATTTCATAGCTACACAGTGGTTTGAAATTACATGCACCCATCATGCATTTACTGATGGTAGCCCCTGTTCAAACTCTGCTCTTCCTGGGGGCTTGCATTCAGAAATGGCAATATTTTGTGCTTTTTAGTGGTTTTGCAACATCGGATTTTTCTCCAGATTTGTACACATGTACACGGCCTGTCCATACGTACTCCAGTAAATTACCATGTCTCTAGCTTAAACACAGCGTCTGTAGCATACATAAATAGCAGGGTTTTGCCCCAGAACATCACACAAATTGGAGTTTGGGCTTGAATTGAAGGTACATTTTTTAAATTAAGGCTCTCAAAGTTATACATTTCTGTCATTTGATTACAAAGAGTTATCAGTGTTTCTGTAAAATATATATTTTGCTTTCAATTCAGTTCTCAGAGTGTTGGAGTCCGCCTCCAAGACTTGGGTGGGTCAGTGATCACATGTGTCTTTGGGCAGGCAGGCCTTTGTTGACAGGAAACAGTCAAAATCAACATATTCTATTCAAGTGCACTAGCCTATTGTGTGGTCTCCAGGAGGTTGAGGTCAGCAGACCAGGGGGTCACTTTGCATTTGGTTATTATGACCATGGGATATCCTGGGCTGTGGTGTGAATCCCTTGAGGTGAGAGGGTTTCCCAGGCTTCCGGCCTCTGGGAACAGCAGGTGGCTAATTTTTAATTAAAATGCAGCCTTTGAAGTCAGCTGAGTCAAATCCCTTTGTCAGCAACTGCACTTAGTTCTCCTGTCAGAGTTTAGACCGCTAGCGCCGCCTTGAGGATTTTGTTGGTACTGCATCCATTTTTGGGATCTTTCTTGGATTAATGCATTCCAAACAGGAATGGTTTTACATGGTAGTAATAATCCTTGCTTAACATTGTTTTGATGGGGCTCCTTACAGTAAAATGGTTATGTGGAACCCCACAAAAGGGTTGAATCTTTAAAGTGGTCCGGTGAGCCACGATTTCAGCAACTTTTTGACATCAGTAACGGTGGATTTTGTTAACAAAGATCTTTCTTTACACTGGTGGGCGGCAAGTTAGGTAACCATTTTGGTGTGCGCACAAACTGCGTGGTTCTCCTATATTCTGGCACGCTTGTGGGCTTTTTAGCCATCTTGGATTTTCTAAGCCCACAGCACCAAAGGTTGTAGCATAATAGTCCAAACGTGGGTCAGGACACCCAACAGTCCTGAGGTTACCCCCCCTGGCCCGTGCCACCTTTTTGTGTCCCACGACTTGTGGGCACCGTACAGTGCCTTGTACTTCTTTTCTTTTTGTTGTTCTCCCTTCTTTTGTAGGGTGGGAGTGTTCTGTGTTAAAGAAGCAAAAAGGTTGGAAGACACTGAGTACACAGTGAACCTCCTGTTTGTTTGGGGCCTTGTTCGGGGTCCACAAACAGATTGTGTTTACTCAGAGCCTGCTGCTCTTATTTATAGGACCCATGGAGGCCCTGGGTCTTTGTTATGTAAGTAGTGGGGGCTGCTTTTGTCACAGCCCCCGGCCGGATAGCCGACTGTCTGGCCCCCTGATGGGGGCAGGTCTTTGAACCTGGGCCCTGCCTGACTGTTGGTTGCCTTTTGGTGCTTAGCACCTTGCTGTTTGGAGGAAGGGTGAGATGACTGTTCACACCTCACCCTTCCTTGGCTTTGTGTTGCTGAGACTGCGTGTCTCTGGAGCTGAGGGGAGGAGAGGAGCAGAGCTGGGCAAAGGTTGGGTCTGCCCCTCTCCCAGGCTGCTGACGGTAACAGCAGTTACCCTGCCTCGCTTTGTGAGGCCCTGCAGCATTGCCCAGAACCAGGCAACCAGTCAAGAGGTCGAGGGGGACATTAGCAAGGAAGGGGGAGAGGAAAGAGGAAGAGAAAAGGAAGGTCTTGAGAAGCTTCTGGAATTTGAGGCGATCCAGGTCAAGTCTGAGAGGGGTAGGGAGGCCACTTTATTTTTAGCACCAGGGCAATTTTAGCCCTGGTGCTTTTAATATGCCAAACTACACTTGTCATGGTGCAATGGTTTTTTAATGTGTCCCAGTTTTTTTCAAAATAGGGCGACCTTTGCCCTAGTATTAATACCATGCAAACTTTGCACTTGCAGGGGTGCAATATTTCTGTAATCTGGCCCCTGGTGGCCACACAGTGTTGTCCATGGCCCCTGCTCTTAGGAACAGAGTAACCTGTGGATCAGCATCACTGAACATCTTATGCTGTTGGTATGCGTGTAAAAACCAGTCCCGTTACTTCTTAGGCCGTTCCCCGGTCAGTAAAGTAGAGATTATCGCTGCAATTGAGGCTACTCCACGGAGAACGTGGAGGTTCAGGAGTCTCTTCCACATCACCTTTGAATTTCTTTCTTTCTTTCTTTCTTTCTTTCTTTCTTTCTTTCTTTCTTTCTTTTCCAATGTATTTAGCACATTGCATCTTGTTCCTGAAGATCTCACGTGTTATATGTCCGCGTTGGCTGTTGTGAATGGCATTCGTAGCCAAGCAATGTCACGGAGGATGCCTGAAAGCCAGGTAGTCGCTAGATACAGAAATAATAAAAATGCTGAATGCAATTATAACCAAAAATTTAATAACGCAAAAAAATGAAAGGAAAGGACATGTTTTTGAGTCCAACTAAAGGCTTAAATTAAACCTACCAACGCTACGATTGAAAAGCACTTGCATGCAAAGACATACACGTTCTCTGGGCGTGGGGGGAGCTCTATGTAGGACAGGTTGCAAAGCAGTGTATCTGGGGGTGAGGGGGCTCCATATAGGTCAGGTTGCAAAGCAGTGTATCTGGGGGTGAGGGGGCTCCCTACATGCCAGGTTGCAAAGCAGTGTATCTGGGGTTGAGGGTGCTCCATGCAGATCAGCGTGCAAAGCAGTGTATCTGGGGGTGAGGGGGCTCCATGCAGGCCAGGTTGTAAAGCAGTGTATCTGGGGGAAGGGGGATCCATACATTCCAGGTTGCAAAGTAGTGTATCTGAGGATGGGGGCAGGGGGGGCTCCATACAGGCCAAATTGCAAAGCAGTGTATCTGGGAGGAAGTAAGGGTTGGCACTATACAGGTCAGGTTGCAAAGCAGTGTATCTGGGGGTGAGGGGGCAACATACAGGCTCGGTTGCAAAGCAGTGTATCTGAGGGTGGGGGCGGGGAGGGTAGCTCCATTGTTAGGGGAAATTCTCCAGAATGTCTAATTTCCCTTACCTACTGAATCCCTCAGCATCTTTGCTGGATTTCTAGGATTTATTGTTTTCACCTGGTAAGAGTGTGAAACATTTTTCCCACTCTTACATGTTTTTTTTTTTTTTTTATTATTAAGTTGTTTTAATCAAGAAACTTGATTTTTCAACAAATATCATAAATAATACTGTTAAAACAGTTAACAGAATATAAAATATTAAAACAAAGAGATAATTGAAAAATTGTAACAATAACTTACAAAATTTCAAAATGTTCACAAGACATTAATAGCAATAGGATACGCAATGGTTGATAACATTTTTAGGAAGAAGTCGTATCATTCACATGTTAACATGAAATCACAAAAGTTACCAGACCATTCACAAGAATCTTGTTAATAGTTTGCTATATATACTCACAATTCGCTATGATTTAATCTTTTGTCTTGGAGTTTTAAACTGTAAAGATAATTCAAAATAGCGTACTTGATTAACTGAGTATTGGAGTGAAACAATAGCTCCCACAATTTGTCAGTTGTTGTTATGATGTAATCTTGTAGTAGAGGTTTAAAGTGCAAAAGTCTCTGCTTAAGGAGTGATGGGCATTCTGCACATAAATGTTTCATGGATTCAATAGCTCCTCCGCAGAACCTACATGGTAGCTTATCATCAGTTATTAATTTACGATTATATAATATTTTGTGAGTCGGCCATAAATTTAAGCGAAAGCGCAGGAAATCATTACGCAGTCGAGAATCAGGAAAAATCATCAAATACTTTTCAGTAGATCCATAACATTTAACGTTAAAGGGGTTATTTACAAAAGAGCGGTATTGATTACATGCTCTTCTAGTTTGTATCCAATCAGACTCCCATAAGCGTATCTTGGCTTTGTTTGGATTGGCTATCAACAGAGATGTAGAAATGCCTGTCTTAGTAATGATTTCCTGCGCCTGCGTTAGCCAAGTAAGAGGAAATATGTCTTTTGAGGTTAAAAGATACTTTGCAATGATGTTAATGAGGCCATTTTTGTTCTCAGCCATCAGGCATTTTCTGTAGAAAGTACACATTTTCCACTTGTGCATGGCATATAGGGACAACAAACCCAATTCATGCCTTACTAAACATATTGCCCAAGCACTCGTTTCCAATAGCAACCCTCGAGTAGCGACCAGTGATGGTATGATTTTTTTAAGGCAGCTTCCGTACCATAAATTATTACTGGAACACATTTTTGCTTATAATAAGTTATAATGGGACTTATTGAAAATTTGCAGTATTTAATTTTAATCAGACGTGCTTGGGACACTGCCGTCAGTACTTTTTGCTTAATTCTCAATTCATCAGGATTTGAGCTGCAATTGTGCGTGACAAGGGTGCCTAGATAGATGTAAGATTGCACTGTGCTTATAGTGGTTAGTTGAAGGGGCCATTGTTGTTTGGTCCAGCGTTGTCTAGATGTTCCAAATTGTATGACTTTAGTTTTAGATATATTAACAGTTAGACAATTTGCTGCTGTATATTTGTCTAAAATTTGCAATAAGATGCGAAGACCATTCGCAGTCTTTGAAAGAAGCACCATGTCATCTGCATATAGCAGATGTTTAACGTGGGTGTTGTTTATTTTTGGCGAATCTGTAATAGCAGTTTCAAAGTCCTCTCTAATGTCGGAAATAAAAAAATTAAATATTGCTGATGCCAGTAGGCAACCTTGCTTTAAACCATGTGCAGTAACTATTGGCTCAGATAAGAGGCCTTCATGGTTCAATCTAATTTGTACGGATGTACCACTGTGGAGTTGAATGATCCACTTCAATACATGCCTGGGGCAACCCCTGTCCATAAGTTTTTTGAATAGTATTTCACAGGATATGGCATCAAAGGCCATACGAAAGTCTATAAATGCCATATATAATGCCTGTTTTCGCTGGTGAGCTTGGTGAATAATTGAGTTCAAAGTGATAACATTGACAGATGTCCCCAGACCTGGCAAGAATCCAGTCTGAAATGGATCACGCAACTTGCACACATCCAACCATATATTCAATTGTTTCAATACCAAGCGGGCGAAAATTTTACCCGGACAATCAAGGAGGGCAATAGGGCGATATGCTGTAGGGTCTGCTCTGTTGCCCTTTTTGAATATGGGGACTATAATAGAACGTTTCCATGAATCCGGTATACTGCCCTTTGCAAAAATGTGAGAAAAAATTGTGATGAGTATAGAGGACCACTCATAGGGGTGATCCTTAAGCATGCCATTGTGCAAGCCATCTGGGCCAATGGCCCTCGATCGACTTAGATTTTTAATGCATAAAAGAATATCTGTGAATAGAAGTGGGAAGGCATGTGATGTTACCATATTCAGTGAACTCAGATTAAGGTCTGGGAACAGAGATTGGTACAAGGTATTAAAGTGGTCATGCCATTTATCATTGGTTACAGCAGATGTAAGTATAGCTGCTTGTGATTTACAGATAGCAATATTCAAACAATTCCAGACACCACTAGTTGATTTGGTGAGTATCTGTTTCAACATTTCTTCTCCATTCTTTTGATAGTGGAGGGCTCTCTCACTTTTTAACCAGCATCTATAGATTGCTTTTAATTGTCTTTTAAGCACAGATCTATAGCCAGGGGTTCAAACTTTAGATTCCGTATATCTTGTCTTAGTTTCGTTTTTTTTTGCTGAAGAATTGGGTTATATATATGTTGATACTTATGTCTAATAGTATGATCTGGTAATTTGATCTTCTTAAAAAGCTGCATCATGTTAACATAGGATTTGGAGGAATTATCAGTTAGGGAATTGAAAGAACTAATCAACGCCTGATTGTAGTGGACTAATTTCTCAGGGTTCCATTGTAAGTGGGAGCCACTATTATTCACATATAAAGAGGATAAATGGGTGGATTTATAGACAGGACGTTGACCAGATGGTACTTTGAGCAACATGATAAGTTTATGATGATCACTGGCAGGAGAGGGTACTACATATAGGGATTCAACCTGGGAAAAGTAATTTTTGCTGATATAAATGTAGTCTAGAGTTGCCTGTCGTGATAAGTACGCCCAAGTCGAACAGCCAGGTACATCACCAGGCACAGAGTTATTTACCATGATAAAACCTCTTTCTTGCATGATGTTAGACCACATTAATTCTTCAGGCATATATTTGTTATTATCAAATGGCAAGATATGTAAATTTAAATCACCGAGAATAATGGAACATGTAATGCTAGCATCGGGAGTTATAGTGTCAAGATGAGCAGATAGGCAGGTAAAAAAGGAATCGACAGATAGATTTTGTCTACTCCAATATATATTTACGATGGCTAAGTTCAATTCACCTCGAGTCAATTTCACGCTCTGAAAGTAGGGAGATGGAGAGGGGTGTTGTGTAATACAGAAGCCATAATCATGCTTAATGGCAATAAGTAGGCCGCCAGAGGGGCGCCCCATTGGCTTTTTAGTTGCAGGTGTTGAAACAATTGCATGTGAGGCCCAACATGGGGTCTCTGTGAGCCATGTTTCTTGTAGAACCAGTAGGTCATGTTGGTTCATATTGCCATCTATTGAATTAATAAAATGAGCATGACCTCTAGTATTCCAACAAAGAAGGGTGATTGTGTCCATGTTATTTTCTAGTTATGAATATACACCGCGGTCTTGAGCGCTTGAAATTCTTGAGTCCTGGGAAAAGGATGTAATTTTAGTTGCATCATTTTGTCGGGACTGGTAGATGGGAATTTGTGATTTCTCAATTTTATGAGTACTTGGTTTGAATTCTTGAGACAATATGAAACCCATATCAAAGAAGACCATCCTTGCTTGCCAAAGTAAATCAAAGACCAGACCTGAGCGGACATGTATTCTAACTTCCGCTAGGTCGTTTAGATTTATGAATTCCACCAAATCGATGTCAGTAGTAGAGAGTTCTTTCAGTTGTGGTACATCAGAACAAATGTTCAAAATACTTGTCCTATTGAGGACATAGTTCGGAAAAGGTGATGCGCGACACTTTAAATTAAGAGAGTGAAGTCGCAGTTTACCTGGAGCGCGCGAGTCTTGCAAGCTTGTTATTCCTTTGCGAGCTTGCGGATCACTAGTTCTATTTCGTTTTTTCTGGTGGACCTGTTGTTTATTTGTAATGTTCAATTCTTGTGGTGCGGTGCACGTTTTGGGCAAATTAGTCACTAAGGGCATTCTATGATCTCTATCACAAGATTTAAGTTCATTCATATATTGGTCGATGGATGATTTAATATATTCTTGTATCTCTTGTGGCGAGGCTGTAGGTATAGGATTCGAATCATTTTGGATTTGGGTGATACCATTATAAGCCGCCTCAGAGATTGCCTGCACCTGTGGCCGGTCTATTGAGGCGGTCAAGACAGACTTATTCTCGGCATTGTTGGAAGTCAAGTCAGTAGGTAGTGGCTCATTCAAGTCCTTTGGGGGGCATCTAGTTAGAGATGATGCCTTCAATTGGTCCATCATTTGAGATGGCAAGGTAATTTGGGGAGTTGGTAGCGAGTGGAGAGTATAAGCATGAATTGAAGCTCTTATTTCATCTCGCAATTGAGACATAATAGATTCAGTTTCTTGCTGCAGGTTAGTATTGGATGTTATGGGTATAGATGCAGCGGTGCCAATGAGACCATACTGCTTAGTTATTGCAGTGGAGACATTGGCAGCTGGAGTAGGAAACATAGTAAGTGGAGTAGGATTTGGAAAGATGGTCTGTTTCGCAAGGGTCACTAGATCATCAAGTGGCTTATATGTAGCCACTGTTGGAATCTTGGCCGCGAGAACGCCAACAGGAAGTGTGTTTATAGGGGATACTAGCCAAGTAGGAATTTTGATATATTTACGTGCAATGTCTTTGGATTTTGGACAGTAATTTTTTTTTTGACTTGATCTCTTCATCTTTTTCCAATCTTTTCTTGAACGACAAGCTCCTATTACTTTATTTGGTAAAATTACCGATGGTTGCGTGAAAAAATCAAATATGTTTGTTGACTTTTTAGTGGTTACTTTAGGGGTCTGTGATGGATCTAACTCAGATACTATTTGAATGTCTTCAAGATCTGGCTGAAATTGAGTAGAATTACAGTTGTTGGGCAAATCATGTGCTACAGAACGTGATTGTGCAATTTCAATTAGTGACTGTTGCGTCACATTGTCGGCCCCTACTATATTTGATTTGCTAGGAGGCGATGTCAACAATTGTGTTTCTTCGTTGTTAGTGCTAGTTGCAGTCCCAAGACATGAGGTTTTGACACAAAATTGTTCAATAAGTTTGGTCTGGTGTGAAACTTTGTGATCTAACAGTTCATATAATTTTGCAATAGTTAGTAAAGCTGTATTCATAGCAGTCAATGTGTTATTAAGCGCCGGGGCTTCAGGAAAAGAATACGTTTATCTTGGGATTTGTGTATAAAATAATCTGATGGGCGATCCTCTTCATGAAATCTGGTACGTCGTGGAGTAGGCGCAATAAAAGATGGAGATTCGTTAATAGTTTGATTATGAGTTTTATCTAATACTGAGGACCAAACAGAATACAAATGATGGAAAAGTGAAGGGGGGCCAGGGATAGCAGGTACTACTGTATTGTTATGTGACTGATCCTCCTGCAATTGGATTAAGTCACCTGTATTTGAGCATATGTATAATACATCAGTGCTAGGACAAGTTGAATTGTGAGACAGATTCATGGATTCCATAGTGTCTTCGCCCACCTCTCCCAATATTCGTAATTGCTCATGCGCTTGCCGCAAATTAACTTGTGCTGCTATAGAGCACTGAATGGGTGCCAAGGACAATGTCGAAGTTACTTGTACCTGTGATAAATCGATGTTTTGTGCACTGTTTATTGCCTGAGTTTTATGAACAGGAGAACAATATTTCTGTTTATTTGAATTGAGGTGAAAGGCATCATGTATGTCTCCTGCTAAACATGCAGACTCTAATGTGGTATCTGTAACTTCTGCATGACTGCTTGTAGGTGGAATGCATTCGGCAGAATGGCACATGGTAGAGATGGTCTTAGGTAGAACGATAGGGATGGAACAGGTAAGTGGAATTTGTGTTTGCTGTACAGATTTGGGCATTGCTGAAAGTAAGGTCTCTGTAACACTGGTGGCTTGTGAAGACACAATGCCAGTTTCTGTTGTAATAGCCATAGGCACGACAAGGGGAGACAACGTTCTATCCATTGATCTTTCACAAATTGTTTGGGAGTGGTTAGTAGCAGTACACATTATTTGACTATGGAAATTGGGAGAGGTGGGGGTAACAAATGATAAAATGGACTGCTTTAAAGAAGGGCGAGAAACAGCAGTAAGAGGGCCCGGAACCAAGTTCGGCATGCCTGTTTTCAAAGTATTTTTCACCATGACCATGGTGTTCTGTTATACAAGAGTACAAATTTAAAAATAAACAACTACAGCGTATATTAGAATTAATGATGGTAAAATCCTATGTTAAATAACAATTCAGATTAAAATTTAAGCATAAAGGCAATAACCACTACACGCTGAACAGCTAGTGGCCAACAGTCAATTCTGTTTGTACTCACACAATCGTCAAGATTCTAAGTACAGTATAAATGCACGAACTGCACCGAACAGCCACCAAACAGTCACTAGGCTTGACCCTGCTGGGCTTAACGCCGCAAGGGTGGTAGCCTCTGGGCTTTGAAGTGGCCCAAGTCACGTGAAACAGTCACGTGAAGGTCTAGACACGCCTCCTCCAGGAAGCGCTGTCCTCCTATAGCACGGCAAGAGCCTCGACCGGCTCGCAGTGCCAAGCTGAAGTGCAGTATGCACAGCGTTCCACGACCGCAAGGTAAATTATCTGAAGTTCGCTCACACTGAGCGGGCGGCAGCCTCCGGGCTTTGAAGTGGCCCAAGTCACGTGAAACAGTCACGTGAAGGTCTAGACACGCCTCCTCCAGGAAGCGCTGTCCTCCTATAGCACGGCAAGAGCCTCGACCGGCTCGCAGTGCCAAGCTGAAGTGCAGTATGCACAGCGTTCCACGACCGGAAGGTAAATTATCTGAAGTTCGCTCAATGGGAAGGGGGAAGGCGGCAATAACGGTACCGTAAATTACGGTACCGTTATTGACCCCGGAGTCCCTTTGCGGGTCCCGTCCTTAACGCCCGTTAAGGAAGGATCCGCAAAGGGAATTCGTAATAGGGCGTTAACGGTTTAACGGCACCGGTCTCGTTACCAGTGACCATTAACCCTTACCGCCCTCCTCAGAATGAGGCCCAATGTGTCTATTATTGATGAGTTAGAGGAAGTAGATGTGTCTCCTAATGTAGGCCTCACTGATCCCTTACCTGATCAGCAACCTCAACCTTTGTCCACTGGAACCCCATCAGGTCCTACACTCACCGTCCTGAATTCATTGCTGTAGAAAAGATGAGGCTTGAATTGGAATTCAAACGTTTAAATGCTCAAACTGAACAAAAGCACCAAGAACTTACACTCAGAGAAATGGAGTTGAATCATGAACTAGAAATGAAAAGGTTATCTCTTGAAAATGCTTCTCTCCCAGAGTATTCTAGGTTTTACATTCCTAAGAGACCTCGTATGCCTAAAGAAATTGTGGGTATGTATGAGGTTAAGCTTGATATTTTGCATTGGTTAGCAATGTTTGTATATAACCATGGGATTCAAGGTCTTAGAGTGAATCAGTTGCTCCCTGGCTCTTCTCTAGGCTACCCACTGTTGCATCTGATGTTGTGATGGAGTTGGGGAGGTGGATAGGTTGGATTATGAGTGTGTGAAGCTAGCCTTAATTGCTAGATTTGGGAAGACCACTTCCCAGTACCTTAAGAGGTTTAGGACCCTCAAAAAGCATGATGGTACTCCTTGGGCTACCTGAGTATGTGAATGTTTGAAAAACATAGATGGTTCGGATAGGGGTTACAGAGTGAACACTTATGAAGGTATGATGAATCTTGTTATGTTGCCGTCAATTTATGATGTCTGCTCTCCTGAGCTCAGGTAGCACTTGGCCGATTCTAACGAGATAGATCCAAAGAGGTTAGCTAAGGCTGCTGACTTATGGGTTGCCAACATGGCTACACACACAGATTCTGGGGCAACTCAGAAGAAGGATGAGGGAAAGCAGCCAAAGAAAGATAACAAGGAGAATTCTAATATCCCCAATCCAAATCCGGCTAGTGCACCATCTGGACCTAATCCAGATGGAGGTCAGAACAAATCCCCATTCATCAAGATATTTGGGAAATGCTATGTTTGTGGGTCAACTGCCCATGTAAAAGGGGATCCCAGTTGTAAGGGTAAACCTTCAGGGGTCCACACTGTCTCCTTAGCCTTTTCTCAGAGGAAGACGTACCTATGGCAAATGGAAACTTTCACCTACTGGCTGATGAACCCATGAGAGTCTCAGCTAGTGTTTCTTTAGTGTCCCAGGGATTGTGGGAACAACATAATTTAGATGTCTACAATTACATCCCAGATAATACTAAAGAGTATTATAAAGATAGCGTTCTTGTGAATGGCCAGGAGACTTCTGCCATCAGAGACAACGGAGCCAGCATAACTGTGGTGGATGAATCATTTTTCAAGGTGGAGGATGTTGCTAAGGCACCCAAACGCCTCACCAACTTAGGTGGAGGCCCTGTGCAAATGCTTCCCCAGTTACCAGCTCTCATCCAGTGTAATGATATGACTGTCATAGTACCTGTTAGTGTGCAGAGTGAAGTGCCTGGGAGAGCCCTGTTGGGTAATGACCTGAAAACTCTTGTAGTTGTGTCCAGCATCCCCAGGCCTCCCAGTAAGAGGAGACAGGAGTTCACTAGGCCTGCAAGGTAGAGGACCTTAAGAGGCTCTACAGAGGAGTTGATAGAGGAAACTATCACTCCCACTCCACAGGAGTTACTCACTGCTATTACTAGAAAGAAAGAGGCAAAGGGGAAACCCAAGAACTCAAGGAAAAAGTCAGACAGCTCCCCTGTTCTACCAACAAGGACATCCCCAAGATTGTCCCCGGTCACACCTGTGACTCCTCCACCTGCTGAGGCAGAGTATGAGGTACAACCATGTGTGGTTGATCCAGTTTCTGAGGAATCAGATCTGGAAGAAGACACTGTTTTGGTTGGAGATCTTGACCCTGTTGACCATCCTGAGCTGCAGTTTTTACTGGCAGAAGGTGGACACAACAGGGCAGACTTCAGCAGAGGACAAAGAGAGTGTCCTACTCTCGAAGGTCTTCGACAATAGGCTGCTAAACAACTTGATGGGCAAGAAGTTAGAATGCATAGATTAAGATGGGAAGATGGCCTCCTCTACAGTGAACCAACTGAGTCTATCCCTCGGGACAGCAAAAGAATTGTAGTGCCCCTTGCCAACAGATTCCAGTTCCTACAGTTGGCCCAAGAGATACCTTTGGCTGGTTATTTGAGTTTCAAAAGACTAAGGAAAGGCTCTCCTTATATTTGTACTGGCCAAACATGGGTTCAGAAGTTGACAAATTCTGTAGGAGCTGTCACACTTGCCAAACCTCTGGCAAGAGTGGATCAAGGATGTGGCACCCCTGTTGCCTCTCCCAGTGGTGGGCGTTCCTTTTGAGAGGGTGGGCAGCAACATTGTTGGTCCCCTTGACCCTCCCACATCTTCAGGGAACAGGTTTATCCTGGTTGTAGTAGACCATGCTACAATATACCCAAAAGCCACACCTATGAGGACTGTTACGGCTCAGGCTGTGGCTAAGGCTCTACCTGATATTTTTTACCATAGTAGGGTTTCCTAAGGAAGTGATATCCAATAGGGGATAAAATTTTATGTCCCACAACATGCAAGCCATGCGGAAAAACTATGGTGTCACTTACAAGTTCTCTACAGCCTACCATCCACAGACAAACGGACTGGTAGAGAGTTTTAATCGTACTATGAAGAGCATGATAGGTGCTTTAGAGGAACCCCTTAAAACTAAGTGGAACCTTCTACTGCCATGCCTTCTCTTTGCTTACAGAGAAGTCCCTCAGGAGGGAGTTGGTTACAGTCCCTTTGAACTTCTCTATGGCCATCCAGTCAGAGGTCCCTTGGCCCCGATTAAGGAGGGGTTGGATCGTGCTCCTTCCCCCAGGCCAGTCAAAGTGACTGCCTATGTGATAGGCCTCCGGAGGAGAATTTCACACATGATGGCAGAAGCTAGTGGTAACTTAAAACAGGTCAGGCTCTGGTCAACCATTGGCATGACCAGAAAGCCAGCATGGTTGAGTTTACCCAAGACCAGCTTCTATTGGTTATGGTGCCAACAAGGCAGAGGGGCTTGCATGACAAATGGATAGGACCCTTCAAGGCTGTGAGCAAACTTGGAGAGGTGAACTATTTAGTGGACTTAGGCAGACCTTAGGAGGCTCCCAGAGTCTTTCACATCAACCGTTTGAAAGCATATGTCTCGAGACTAGAAGTGGGAGCTTTGCTTCTAGCTTCAGCTCAAGAGGAGGAGGAGAGTGAACCTCTACCTGACCTCCTCAGAGGCCAACCTTTGGATGAGAAAACAGAAGGAGTCAATGGGCCTCATCACGACTTTGACGGTAACCCTTAAATCCGGCGGTAGCGCTATTACCGCTGGATTTAAGGGTCCGCCGAATCAGGGCTTCGGCGGATTTCGCCCCAGCTCTTAGCTGGGGGGAAATCTGCTGAAAATTCGCACTATTACCGCCGGCGGGAAATCCGCCGGCGGTATTAGCGCAAAGGTTCCCCAATGAGCCCAATTGGGAATGGGGCATTCCTGAATGGGCTAAGTGGGGAATGGGGGCTTACATTGCTGCCGAACTCGTGATCCGGCGCTATTACCGCTGGGGAGTTCGGCGGTAGGGCTAATACCGCCCGCGCTAATAGCATTACCGTTACCGCCCAAGTCGTGATGAGGCCCAATCTCTCTTCTCAACTGACATCTGAACAACAGGAGGAGTGCAAAGCTCTGTTAAATCAGTTTGCCTCCCTGTTTTCACTTTCACCAGGCTTGACCCTTTGGGGCCAGCATGATATTCTCACTGGTGACTGTTTATCTGTGAAAAGCAGAGGTTACAGAATGTTAGAACATGTAAGATTCCACATCAAAGGAGAGGTGAACAAGATGCTTGATCTCGTGGTTATAGAACCCTCTACAAGTCCATGGTCTAGTCCAGTTGTTCTAGTACCCAATGCAGGATCCAAGGAGTTGAGATTATGTGTGGACTATAGAGCTCTAAATACAGTCACTAAGACTGATGCCCATCCTTTGCCAAGGACAGATGAAATGTTGGATAGACTTGGTTCAGCCAAGTACCTCAGTACATATGATCTGACGTCAGGCTATTGGCAAATATCCCTGACAGACCATGCCAAGGAAAAAACTGCTTTCTCAACCTCAGCAGGCCTCTACCAGTTTAAGGTTATGCCTTTTGGACTAAAGAATGTACCTGCTACATTCCAAAAGATGGTAAATCAAGTTCTGAATGGGATGGAGGACATCTGCATGGCATACTTAGATGACATTGCAGTGTTCAGCCCTACATGGAAAGAACATATTGATCACTTGGGATATGTTTTGCAGGCTCTTGAGCAGGCCCATCTGACCATAAAGGCAGGCAAATGTCAAATTCATCAGAGCAAAGTGGTCTACCTTGGTCATGTGGTAGAAGGAGATGAAATAAGGCCATTGCCTAGCAAAGCACAAGCTGTACCAAACTGGGCCACCCCTAGTACTCAAACCCAAGTGAGAGCTTTCATAGGTCTCACTGGGTACTACAGGAATTTCATAGCGAACTATGGGACCAAAGCTTCTCCCTTGAATGTGATCTCCTCTCCTAAGTTCCCTAAAAAGGTCAGATGGAATGAGGAGTGCACGCAAGCCTTTGAAAACCCGAAGAAGCCTGTTGTCAAGCTCCAGTCCTAAGAGCTCCTGATTATCATCAACCCTTCATTGTGTAGATAGATGCCTCCAATACAGGTATAGGTGCAACTGTATGAGAAAATTAGGGAGCACCGCATTTGCTTCATCAGTAGGAAACGGAAGGAACCAGAAACAAGGTGGGCAACCATAGAGCATGAATCTTTTGCCATTGTGTGGTCTCTGAAGAAGTTTAGACCATACTTGTATGGATCTACTTTTCTGATTCAGCCAGACCACCAATCCTTGAGATGGTTAATGCAAATGAAAGGGGAAAACCCAAAAACGTCTGAGATGGTCAATCTGCCTGCAAGGGTTTGATTTCACCTTTGAGCACAGAACAGGATGTGACCACCAAAATGCTGATGGTCTCTCTAGGATGTTTTTAACCGACTGGAGGTAGAGATTCATCCAGGAGTGGATTAAATCCTCCCGTCCCTTAGTCTGGGGGGAGGGGTGTGAGTGTTAGGGAGAATTCTCCAGAATGGCTAATTTCCCTTACCTACTGAGTCCCTCAGCAGCTTTGCTGGATTTCTAGGATTTCTTTTTTCACCTGGTAAGAGTGTGAGCCTTTTTCCCACTCTTACATGTGTTTTGCTGTGTATGTTTAACATGTTTGTATTCATAGACTGTGGCACCTCACCTACTTCAAAGGCATCATCTTTTTAATGTGTGTTACACAGCACCTTCAGTGCAGAGACACAGGGTTGTCCTTTAGCCTTCCCAAACTCAGACTCCATTTTCTGGGTCTGACTACTGTTTCCAGAACATGTAAAGTTGCCATTGACTTTATTAATCTCTTTAAAATCCAAAGACCCAGTACAATCTATCTTACATAGAGTACTGGAAAGGGTTGATACTTATCCCTTTTTGTCTGTTTCTCTTGGAGCATTGTTTCGCTCCCTTTTCATCAAGACTTGGCTAGTGGCAGTGGTAACTAACCTATTTTTCCTACTGCGGTTATCTTAAATAACCTTGCTATTGTTTTAGGCTTGGTAGCCTCAAACCTAAACCCGCTAGACCCTCCGTTTTTATAGGGTTCCGTCTGGGTTTATTCACCATTTCTATTTGAAAATGTCTTTCTTGTGTTTTACTCCTCGGGCCAAACCAGGTTTGGTTCCTTTGTTCACAGTATTTTTGTGTGCTTCTACGCAGAAGCCCTCCTTAGGCGCCTGAAAGTCTAGGCAGTATGTAAGGGAGGGGTTTTAGGACCCCTGCCATGGGTTCCCTTGGTAACCCAAGTCGCACTCCCGTTTGATTGGCTAGGTGACTGTTCCTTCAGGACAGGGATTGACAGCCAGGCTGTGTGAATGGGGGAGACCTGCATAAAAAACAGGTCTCTTGGGCCGGAAAGGCAGAGTCGCCACTGGAACGAAAGAACCGACAAGGAGCTGACAGAAGAGGACCCCTACAACGACTGAACCACCCGGTGAATCCCTGCTGCAGGTCCAAATCTTCAGACTCCAACGACAGAGAAGATCTACCCGGAAACTTCTTCCCCTGAGCCAGGACTCACTCCTCTGGTCATATTTGCTATACAGAGCTACAGTGAACAGGATAGCTAGAAAGGTCGGATCCTGCTTGGGTTTTAAGGAGCACACCTTTTATTTGTTGCTTTGCTCTGCTGCTGGTTTCTTCCCAGGGCAGTGCAGGACCCTCCAGTCTTCCTACTTCGTGTCAGTCTGACAGTCGCTTCAGGACCATGAGCCTGCAGGACCTGCCAGGAACGTTCGCCTCAGCTACAGCTTCTTCTCCTTTTAAAAGTACTGTTCAAATCCGGTTGTTCGTTTCATAAAGCCGTGGTGAAGGTGTGTGAAACCTTTCACCAATCCAAGGGTTTGTCCATCTCTAGTCTTTAAACTAACTCTTTTCTACCGACCAACTTCGTCCAAAACTCTTGGCAAAGACTTAACAGCGAACCACCCTGAACTGTGTGATCCTGAGCAAAAGACGTTTGTCCTATTTGCTTTGGACCTAAGCCCTTTTGATTTGGTTCCATCACTGTAGTTCCTCTTTCTAGATTCCCCTGCTTACTTACCTGTTGGTGCTGCTCAATGTGTGTCTAACTTTGTCTTTCCCTCCCTTTTAAATTGTTGGAGGGCCATTTTGCTCACACTTCATTTTTGAGCTTATCTTGTCCATAATCTATTGGGGGTGGTGTGGTGTATTAAGAGTGTGATTTTTCAACTGCTTTACTTTAGTGAGATGTTATACAACTGATGTGTAAATAAATGTATATTCCTTTACTCAGACACCTTGAATAAGTGTTTGTTTGAATCATAGTAATTGCTGTCCTTTGTGTAACTGTTGATACTGGTCACTTGCTCTTGAGATAAGTCTGGCTGCTCAGCCATCGCTTCCACTTTTACTGTGTAGTACAGGCTTGTACCAAAGGTGAATTTGTACTGTCACTTGTAGTCTTAATTGTGTGTTGTGTTCCCAAAGGGTACTGCATATAACTGCCTAACATGCATAGAGGCCAGGTTGCAAAGTAGTGTATGTGGGGGGAAGGAGGGGTGGGCACTGTAAAGGTCAGGTTGCAAAACAGTGTGTTTGGTGGTGGGGGGACCTCCATACAGACAAGGTTGCAAAGTAGTGTATCTGGTAATGGGGATGGGGGGCTCCATACAGGCCAAGTTGCAAAGTAGTGTATCTGTGGAGGAAGGAGGGGTGGGCACCGTACAGGTCAGGTTGCATAGCAGTGTAACTGGAGGTGGGGGAGCTCCATACAGACCAGGTTGCAAAGTATTGTATCTGGGAATGGGGGATGGCGGGCTCCATACAGGCCAAGTTGCAAAGTAGTGTATCTGGGGGGTGAAGGAGGGGTGGACACCATACAGGTTAGGTTGCAAAGCAGTGTATCTGGGGGTGGGGGAGCTCCATAAAGGTCAGGTTGAAAGGTAGTGTGTCTGGGTAGAAGGGGGATCTTGTGCGGGGGCGAGTGGTGTATTCCTGCTGGTCCAGAGCCAAAGGTATATATTATAAGACAATGCAACTACCATGACCAGGGGCACACAGGTGTTACACATGAGCAAGACCTGAAACGAATACAGTGCATTCATTTTCGTTGTAGTACTAGTGACAAGTGCCATGTTGTAATGGGGTTGGCAGGTGCTGGAAAACGCAACTGTTTGGACACCTACAGGCAAGCAGTATGCTTTGCCAAGAAAGGTATATATACACCCTATTGAGGACGCAATTCTTGGGCTAATGGGCACGTTTATGCATGTGGATGCCAACTACTTTATTTGACCTTCTCCATAGGTATAATTGATCGAGTGTTGTTGTTTTTTCAGGTTCAGTTTCCAAAGTTATCTTTGGATGCAGGCCATGGTGTTTGCTGTGGAGGAGATTAATAGGAGCAGGACCCTCTTGCCTAACATAACACTGGGCTTCCGGATCCATGACTCCTGCATGATGACAAACCCTGCCCTAGAGGGGACCTTCTGGATGCTGTCTGAGAGGTCGGCGCCCATACCGAACTACGCGTGCCAGAGGAAGCAGCCCTTGGCCGGGATCATTGGCGACACTATTTCATCAAATTCCATCCTGATAGCACGTGTCCTGGGACTCTACCGCTACCCGCAGGTGCGAGGGTGGCCTCTGATGAGCTAGCCAATCCAAGATCTTAAGCATTTCTATTAGAGTTCTGATTGGTTCACCAATCCTTCCTTTTGTCCTGTGAATTCCACTACTTGTTGCTCCACTTTTTCCACTGTAAACTCGAAATGCAAAGAAGAGAACAGGCCTGACATAGCTCATTTCTCCTGGCAGGGCCATCTCTGGGAAGTAGGATCTCATGGGTTAAAAGAGACACGGTTTTCTAGCAGCTGAGGCAGAAATTCCAGGAAAGTTAGACAGCAAGTGGTGGCACCTTGTATGCCATCGTAGATATGTCATGCTATGGAAAAATATTGGTTTTGTCCACAAAAAGGTAAAAGCAATAGTAAATGACAATGGGCACAGATAATTATAATGCTGAAAAGTAAGGTTATTCAAATTAAAATGACATGTTGTATTTGCATAACAATAGCTAAAACTCTGGATTGTATATTCCACTGTAGACCATGTATGTTTTTGAAACATACATATGATAATATGATGGAGGAAGCTGCAATTGTAGTGCTTAATCACATTCATCCATGTTTCTTTGAGCAGAATCCTTTGGATATTACTAGAGCACACATCAGCTTCAATAGTGATGGCATCGGGATTTGGATCTGGTAATCAGAAATGTGTCCAGAGGATACAGAAAGGGTGGGCAAAAGGATGGCAACTGACAGTGCCACCACAGGTGCTTTTAGAGACACTGTGAGGTCATGTCAGCACAAGGCACAGCTTCCATTGGGCTGAGCTAGACCAGGGAAAGGCACAGAGTCGTGCAGTGCCGCACACTTGCCCCTCAAGCAGAATAGCCCATTGCAGAATAATGTGCCGCCTTGCCTGCCCCTCGAGCATTCATCATGTCCAATGGGATTGCACCTCAGGGCCCCCTCCCAGATTGTGCTTCTGGCAGACCCTTTCCATTGCACTGATTGGACAGCTCCACATATAGCTGCACCACATGCCACCCCACAAGGAACATGTATGACGGGTTATGGCCTCGCAGAAACCCAGAGGCTCATGCACACGATTCTCAAATTGGCCCATGTTAGGTCCAGACCCTCCATCACGTCCTGTTTTCCTTCGCTTCAGTGTTCTCGTGAAATATTTAAACATACTCGTGTAGATATAGAATACATTTCTACATGCATCCCATGTCTCTACTTTACCCCAACATAGCAAATAGTGCCTCAGTCTTTCTGTCTATACACCTTTTACCATTCTCCTCGCCTGCAACGTCACCATCACAATTCCAGTCTCTGTTCATTGCTGCTTCTCCCTAATCCCAACACCTCCATCAGGTTCCCAGTGCATATGCCCCCGTACACCACCCAGGCATATCCATCACGATTCCAGAACATGTGCCGCTTGCTGTATCACCCGGCTTAATACCTACTTATGTATATATAATACAATACCCCATCACCTCATTATACATCCCAAATTATTTTCATTTATTATTATTATTATGATTATTATTATTGTTATTATTATTATTAATTTATTATTATTATTATTATTATTATTATTATTATTATTATTATTATTATTATTATTATTATTATTGTTATGGTATTTATTGAAAGAAGATCTAGCTTTGGGAAGCAATGGAGAACTTTGCAATCATAGGGGAAGGACATGGTGAGAGAAGTGGGAGTGGGGAGCTCACAGCAGGTGAGGGGTAGGGCAAACCATTTGGCTGCAAGAGGTCTACAAGCATCCAGGGAAATATTGGACCATACACAACATGACAATAACCACTAGGGACTAAGTGCTCACATGCACTCTGCCACAGGCCCCTGGTTAGCACATGACAGTCTCTGAAGTCCTCGCATACAGTATGCATTAAAGTGTTTTTGTTGCAGAGGCCAGAACCTACAACTCTCGTCTGTGTAAATGGAAGCGGAGAGGTCAAGAGTGATTGAAAGCATCTCCATGGTTATGACCCACGTCTCCTTTAACCTCTAAGACCATACGATGGAAGGTGGAAGACATACCCCAGCATTGCGTCTCTTGGGAGCCTTGCACTTAGTCTCTTTAAATGAGCCAAAGGCTGCTAGATTCTGTAATGCGTGAGGAGGGCGTTTGTCTCAGTTTGGGCCCCAGAGCTGTGGAATTCTCCCCCTAAGCATTTGCGAGAGGTTTCAGATAATCTATGCTTTCGAAGAACTCATAAAACGCTTCTGTTCTAGGTTTATGTTTCTCAGTCAAATCGTACTATTTCTGGCAGCACCCAGATGCCTTTTGTCCTTGGTTCGTTCCTAATAAATGTAAGTACATTACATTGCAGCCAGCCCAGCACTGGAAAAGGTGGTTAGTCCTGCTAAACGTGTACTCGTGTGTCATGGAGAATTCATAAGGCCTCCCCTCTATCCCGCCTGCCAGTTTCTTTTTGTCCAGGTGCCATCAGCTGTGCGCATGTGTCACACCCTCAGGAAAAACACTGGTCATCAGGGTTTATGGGTCCATGGAGAACTAACTCCAGAGGGCAACATTGGGCCTCATTACGACCCCGGCAGTAGCCGTGCTGGTAAAAATGGCACGGCTTCTGCCGGAGTCGTATTTTTTTCCAGGGCCTGGCTTTGGGGAATTACTAGGGCATTACAGCCCCGGCAGTCCTGGTAGCCAGGCGCAGGAACAAAATACTCCCCATTCCCATTCGAGTGCCATAGGACTCAATGGGAATGGGGAGGACGGAACCATCGGCACCGTTAATAACAGTGCTCGTGCTTCCATCAAAGTCAGCAAGTGAGTGCCATTACTCCCACCAGGTCAGACCTGGCAGGCGGAAAGGCATCCGGCTCGCAGACTTGTACTATGCCAGTCCGGTAACAACAGTGCCGGTGAGCCTACCGGCACCATTGTTACCAGACCGGTAGGATCGTAATGAGGCCCATTGTCCCCTGGACCATCTCCCCTGTACTAGATGCTTCTAAGACAGTCTTCCTTCTCTTATGCAGATGAGCAACCTCTATTTATTTCCAAGTCTGCAGAACATGTTTATGAACAAGGAAAGATATTAACTATTGAAGGTAATGGTAACAATGAAAATGAAACAAAATCCGTAATAACAAAATGAAAGCAGCATGATCCACTTCACTGCAAAAGTAGAAGGCATCGCCTGGGGCCTTTATTACAGAAGCTCCTTTGTGAATGCACAATATCATGTCACTGGTAGCATGGCCACATTTTAATTAAAATGAGGATGCTCAAATAATGTGATCCTCCACTGCTCAGAACCAGCAAGACACAACAATTTAGTGTGATACAGAGATACCTTGGCAGAGCCAGAAAACCTACATTTTCCAGGCATCACAGCTCTTCAGATCAGGGCATGCCTGCCACACCAGAATCTAGCCCTGCTCAGCTATGTTTATTTTATTTATTTATTTGTTTGACATTTGCATAGCTCTTCTAACCCGGAGGTATCTAGGCACATCTTACTTAAGAAGGTTTGTTACATTAGTTGCTTGCCTAGGTATTATGTCACAGACATTGCCTGCCTAGGTTACAGGCGTTGCCATTACACCCTTACCGCCCTATTACGAGTTCCCTTTGCGGGTCCTTCCTTAATGCCTACTTCTAGCAGGCGTTAAGGATGGGACCCGCACAGGGACTTTAGTGCCAATAACGGTACCGTAATTTACGGTACCGTTATTAGCGCCTTCCCCATTCCCATTGAGCCCTAAGGGGGCTCAAATAGGAATGGGGAAGGGCCCTGGTGAATGGGGAATTACTGGTCCCGCCAACCTTGGAATGGACTGGTAATTACTCCATTCACCAAGGTGGAATCGGAACGAGTTTGGAGGCAGCCATGTCGCAAATAGCGGCATGGTTACCTCCAAACTCGGAATGAGACCCGATCTCTTTTAAGTCAGACCCAAGCAGCAGCAAGATCCTCCGGACTTCCCTTAAGCAGGACTGACCAAGTGTGAGCCACCTCAACAGGGTGCTGGACCCTAGATGCGAGGAAAGTCTGAAGTGGTATCCGAGAACCACATTGTTGCTATTTGCTGTCAGACAGGAGGAGCTGAAACTGCAAAGTGGCGCTTAATTGAAATTTGCCATTGCTGCCGCCGACCTTCCCATGGCAGTGCAGGGGTCCCCAGACGTCCTCCCTCTTGTCCCCATGACTGAGGCACACGAACAAATGGATCTTCAGAGCTATACAGGAACAGAAGCCAGCTGGAACCATTTCTTCAAACCAAAGGTACTGAAAAGTCTAAGAGAACTTACCTCGTGTGGCGTAGGCTTACTTGTTCTCAGTTGAGACTTGTCTTAGTGAACCTTGCAAAGTTGCTTGCATCTTTGCCCCTCACAAGCCTCCCAGCTTGTGGCCCTTCAAGTGATCGTATTTCTACAAACCTTTCTAAAAACATTGTGCAAAACTTTCACTTACCTGCAAAGAAGATCTTCAGCCCCCCTAGACTTTGTTCAACTAACATTGACTGTCTTGGCTCCCTGAGAGACTCTTCTTACCTATGACTTTGTGTCCCCCAGGAATGGGTTGGTTTGCTGTGCATTGGTGGGTACAAAAGTGCTTACCTGTTTTTGAATTATTTGTTAACCTGTGTTTTATTCCCATATCTAACCTTTCCACCAAACTCTGTATTGCTCTAAATTGGCCAGTGATACATCAATGTCCACAGTGTCCTAGCTATTTAAGTCACCTGAGGGTGCAGGAAGTGTCTGTGTGCCATCCCTAATGGGTATCATCTTATTTAGAGAAACAGAGTGTGTTTTTAAGTGTATTTTGATGTGTTACGTGTTTTGCTCCCTTCTGAAGAAGGCTTATATAACTGACTGTTGAATAAATTAAAAATTGTTTAATCAAGTGTAAGAGTTTATTTGAATAATTTTCATTTTGAATCTCTGTGTAATTGCACTAATGCTCATATTGACCCCTCTTGAGATAAGCCTGGCTGCTCAGTCACACTACCAACCTCTGTAGTACAGACTTATACCAAAGGTTGGGTTCCTATTGCCAGGAGGTCAAGGTTGTGGTAGTCTCCCAAAGGGTACTGCACACAATCTTGACTAAGACTAAACTACGTAAAGGTAATGTTATGTTATGGTAACATATGAGTAATGCGCTAAAACCTCACAGAGGGACCAAAGGGCAAAAGAGCATACACACTAAGTAAGAAAGGAGTTGAAATCATATTGCGTCAAGCAACAACAGAACTAAGATAAGACCAAGAATGGGATTGTCATCAGAATAACAAAGACTTCAGTCTTTTCTTAAAAGCTGGAAATTCAGAGACAAGCCGAAGATCAAGAGGATGCTGATTCCTAAAAGTGGATGCTATAACATTAAAAGAGCGACCTCCACAATGCGTCAGCTTAACCCGGTGATCAGTAACAGAGATTTAGAACAGTGCCGAATCCTGCTGGGTCTGCACAAAGTAATACGTTCCTTAAGATACCAGGGAGCACTGCCATCTAAACACAAATGATTGATCGTCAAAACTTTGTTTATATTTCTGGCTACAACCAGTAGCCAGTAATATTTAATCAGAGTGGGTGAGATATGCTGAGGACGAGGAATGTCAGAAACCAGCCTGACAGCTGTAGTCTAGATGTTTACAGTCTATTTTATTGGCCCCAACAAGCAACGCTCTGCCATAGTACATTTTAGCATTGATAATTGCCACTGCAATAGTGGCTCTGTGATAATCAAACTGTATAACACTTAGCTGTTCATAATTCGAACATAATGACTACACGCGGTAATGGTAGCATTTAAATTGTCCAGCGAAGGACATTGTTATGTCAAGACTAACTCTGAGCGATTTAGGTTTTTGCAAGATCTTGATGGAGCAATAGTCAACAATTAAAGATTTGTAATTTTTGTCAAGTAGTTTAGTTCTGACCACAGAAAAAAGTAAAATTAATCAGTTTTTCCACTGTTGAGACACATACCATTAGTATTCATCCACCCACACCTTCTTGAAAATCTGGTTAAAAGCTGCAGAATCTTTTTTATGGTTCGCAGACAGCTGTAAAAAAATGTGGGTGTCATCGGCATAATTCTCAAATGCAAGTCCATAGTCCAAAATAAGATCATGCAGAGGCTCCATGAATATACTGAAGAGTGGTGGTATGATGGTAGAACCCCGAGGGATGCCACAGTCAAGTGGAAGATCAGGGGTGAAAACTGTCCCAGTACTATCGTGAAACTTCTATCTTTAAGAAAAGAGGTCATCCACTTTACCGCCTCAGGACTAAATCTAGCAACCTTGGTTGTTTGGGGTTAGTCTATCACCTACAACCTCAAAATCAACCAGGACCAAAGCAGCTGATAGAACTAAGAATACAAGTAGACCAGTCTTGCCTTGATTGAGCAACTGAGGTATAGCTGACTGAAGATTGAGCATAGCTGTTCCAGTCCTGTGTGACTTCCGATAGCCCGGCTGATGCAACCCAAGAAGACCATATCCTTTGATATTACTAAGCATTTGCATGCAAGATAATTGAAAATCATAAGTAGACATTTTGTGTTAGTAGTTGGCCTATAATTAACTGGATCTGTTACATCAAAATGAGGCTTTTTCAGCAGTGGAGTGACAAAAGTTTCTTTAAGTGAAATAGGAACACAGTTTTTCCTAAAACCGAATTAACAAAAACACAGAGTACAGGTATAAGGAGAGTGGTACATTCCTTAATGTTAATAGCAGGATACACAGGCTCTAAGTTCTTTAGGGCATCTGCAACTTCATGCTCAGCAACCTCTCTAAAGTGGAATAGAGGTGGTCCCTCCATACCAACGTCAGCACCTCAAATCGATATAGATGGCAAACGAAGAGCGAGGAGATGTCAAGACTGCATTTATCCTTTGTTGTGGGTGGGAGCCAGGACACCTGGTAGGGTTACTTTACTGTGGGACTGCTTAGCTCTTGGGGGGCGGGGGGAGCAGTTTGGGGAACCAGGTATAGGTTCTCTGTTGTGTAATGGTGAGAAGCTAGGTATCAGATATTGGCATTTGTTTGTGGTTGGTTGGGTGGAAGTATCCCACGTAGATATAATTTGTTTGGGTTCAGAGGTAGGATTCCCAAAGGGGGTCCATTGTAGAGGGGGTTCGAGTGAAAAAGACATATGGTAGGGGCCCCTTTTTAATGGTGTGAGGAGGCATGATTTCTGGTAGAGGTCCTTTATTTTAATGACATGATGAGGAAGGATTCTGGGTAGGGGTACTCTGTTGTGGAGAAATTATAAAAGGTAGGGGTATATTTAAGTATATTGCTTAGAGGTCTGCTTTGTTGTGGCAGGGTAGGGGGCCCAGAAGAAGTCATTTCTTGTGGGAGAGTGAAGACGCAGGGTGTTATATAAGGGTAGTTTGTAGTTTGTCTTTATGGTTGATGAATCAGGATGCCAGTAGACATATGTTGTTGGGGTTCCAAGGCAGGATAACAGGGCAAGGTGCTTGTTTAGGGGTTTGAGAATGCAGGATATCCGATAAAGGTCCTTTGTTTTATTGGGTTGTGTAGGCAGGATGCCAGTTAGGACTTTTGTATTTGGGGTCAGGATACTGGGTGAAGAGTGCAGTACTGAGTGGTATCCGAAATTGTTAGATTCTTGTGTTGGCTCAACTCAAATATCCTCTTACAGCTAAGCTGGCCCCCATCAACCTGGCACTTTTAACAATTCAAAATGTACATGGATCAATAACATGTCAACATTAGCAAATATTTTGGACACCATTAGATCCTTTCATGAAAGTACATTTTACATGAATTCATTACAAAATCTACAGACCATGTTGAATTTGAAATGTCTACATGCAATAGCATGTATAGAAGTTAGTAGTCTGAAACATGCCATCAATACCAAGAAGATAGGAGCATCTGGCATATCTTGGGGATAGAAGTTGCTTGATGGTGAAATCTCCAGCCCCAATAGTGCCATAATTTTCTCAAGGAGCAGCATCATTTGATCAAATAATATGAAAGACATTAAATAAAAGGGTGACAATGGGTCTCATTACGAGTTTGGAGGTAGCCATGCTGCTTTTAACGGCATGGTTACCCCCAAACCGGGTACCGGGTCCGGGTTCCAGGAATAGGGAATTACCGGGCCATTCTGACCTTGGAGGACCTGGTAATTCCCTTTCCCGGGACCCATACCCGGTACATCCCCATTCCCATTTGAGCCCCCATAGGGCTCAATGGGAATGGGGAGGATGCTAACAACGGGCCCGTTAATGACGTGACTTTTGTTCAAATCCTGGTCTGCTAGCGGGTCCCGCTAAGGAAGCCTGGTCTGACCAGACGTCGTCAGCGGGACCCACTGCAGACCTCGTAATGAGGCGGCCCGGAATGAACGGTGCCGGTTCCTTACCAGCACCGTTCATTCCGTGGCCGCACTCGTAGTAATAATAATAATAATATTAATAATAATACTAATTTGGCATTTGTATAGCGCTACGAACCCTCAGGTATCTGAGCGCTGCTTATTATTACCCACGGTGTGTGGTGCTCATTTATCGACTTCGGAAGGATGAAAGGCTGAGTTTGGCCGCCGGGATTCGAACCTGCGTAAAGCGAGCGCTCTACTCGCTGTGCCACTTGACCGGCTTATGAGACCCAATGACTTTCATTACTACATTTGCCAGAGGTATTGTCATATTAAACACATTTTGCACAGGCATTGGCCTATAATCACGACCAATAGGAAACAAAAGAAAATATGTTTCCAATGTTTGTATATAAACCAATCCCAAAATGTTAAAAGAGGCATTGTTGAAAGCGGATGTATTTAAATATGTTGTCAGACAGCACAAAGGTATTTCAAGCAACTAAGAAAGATACATTTCACTATCTGGAAGGAGCAGTTTATAACAAGGGTTATTATTCGAAAGTAAGTACTTTTTCAAAAATATAGTAAAAAAACCTGTCACATGTTTGCTGACCTATGTGTTTTATTCTATTGACTGCCTCTGAGGTAAACTATGTAGAAACAACTTAGATGATGAATGAGAGAACCAAAGAGCATAAATAAGATATTTGGATGACTATTATTTGGGGTAAAGTACCTCTTAGTGTATATTATATGTATACTGACGGTCACAGGGGAGCTTTGTGGCCAAATACAGGGTCTATTTCCTGTGGTACTTATGAGTGGTTTATGGTCATTGCATCGAAAAGGATGCATCGAAAAGACAATGCATCATAAACTATTCATCGAAAATAAATGCTTCGAAATTCTATGTTTTACATTAAAAGTACATATCCATCGAAACTTCGCCATTGAAAATAGCAATGGTCAATTTCCATGGATATGTACTTTTAAATGTAAAAGATAGCATTTCAAGGCATTTATTTTCTACTTTAAAACGTTGCATGGATCTGTCCAGTGTGGACATTTCGGCACTGGCCAGCTCCTTGTAACGTTTTAATGTTTTTGTTGCATATTCCCCCACCAGCCTGCCCAACCCACACACACCCCCCTTACCCCTAACCCTAACTCTAACCCTTAATCTAACCTCTAATCTAACATTTAATGTAACCCTTAATCTAACCCCAACACTATCTCTAACCCTAATCCCAATTCTAAACCTAACCTTAACCCTAAATCTAACCCTTAATCTAACCTCTAATCTAACCCTAACCCTAACCCAAACACTAACCCTAACCCTAACCCAAACCCTAACCCAAATTCTAACCCTTGCCCTAAACCTAACCCGTGTCCTGCCCCTTACGCTAACACTAATTCTAACCCTTGCCCTAACCCTAAATCTATACATAAAAAAGCATCGAAATCCATTACATTTTATTCAAAGAAAAGGCATTTCGATGGAAATGATTTTCGATGAATAAAATTCGATGGAAGTGACTTAGATGCAATTGAATTCAATGAAAAGTCCAGATACACTTATGAGTGTGTTGCCTGTGGCCTTAGTTGTGAACAACCAATAGTAGCTTTTAATAAGAAGTGAATAGTGACATCATTTTTTTGTTTTTGTTTTTAGTATTGGCTCATATGTGTTGCTTTAGGCAGAACTGATTGTATACAAAATTCTAAATGTTGGTGGGACCCATAGAAGGTATTTGAGGTGGGCTACAGAGTCTTGATCATGTACATCAGTCTTTGATATCTCAATCCTGTGTTGCACTATATGGATTAGTAGTAATTGAGCACATCCACACATCCTTCTTCAGCTCCATCACGTCACAACAAATTGATTTGTTCTAATTAACCATTTCTAAGCAGTTTGAGTCACTCTTGAAACATGTTCCAGGAGTTTTTCGTTTCTGTTTTCATCCAGCTCACCATGCTTTGTTACATGCAATTCTGATGTATGATCTTAGTTTGTAATTAGCCTGCTGATTTAGTGTAGCATGCGTAATATGAACATGAGTGACATGTACTTCCTGTCTGTTATTTTGCAATTGTAGGGTTTGTGGGAAAGGTGACAAGCATAATGAGAGATACTGCAAAACATAATCTGTTTTAATATTTATTTTGTTTGCTGGAAGCATTGCTAGTATTCTGTCTTGTTCGAATTTTAGTTTTGAGAGACATATGGTACAATATTGTTATAAAATCAAGTTATATTGTTTGTGTTAGACATTATGTTGCCATATGGTAATGTATACAAGTCATCTATGAATGAAAAGTGTCAGGCACCAGATTTTGTAGGCCCCACTCCCATGGAGTGCCAAAGGACTCCATGGCAGTGGGGAGACGAAAGCACAGTGACGGTGCCTCCGTGATGACTCTGCCTACTGGGGCCGATGCATCCACCAGAGTCAGACCTGTCGGGCGCAGCAACCCATGCAGGCAGATTCGTAGTGTGGCGGTCAAGAAACAAGGGTTCCGGTGAGCTTACCACCACCCGTGTTTCCGGACCGGCACACTTGTAATGAAGCCCTTTGTCTTTTTGAAAACCTCCCTTGTGGCAGTGGCCAGGGGCACGCCATGCTAATACAAACAGCTGGCACAAACAAGACAGTAACACATCCAGAGATATTATAGGTTTTACTTAAAAAAGCATAGGTCAATAATATGACCTGCATTGAAAACAGTACCACATATCATCAATATAGCGCAGGGAATGTTAACGTGTGGTGCATACCTGCTTTCATTTCTGGTCAATCCATTATGTAACTTTGATTTGTAGATAGTGTTGCTCTATTGTGAAATCTTGCCTCGCTATTCAGTGGAGAGGAATGCATGGATAACGAATTAAGCAATAGGCCCCGAACAGGGGGGCATTACCACTACAGACCGGGGTACTAAGTGCAGCTGTTTTCTGATCCGAAATGCACTGGCGTTTCGGACAGAAAAAATAAATTGTAAAAAAATTGCCGCTGGGGAAGGGAAAGCTGAGTCTGTTTTCCCTTTCCATGGTGGCAATTCAAACTGAATGGAAAAATGTAAACAACAAAATGGTCAGAATGGAAAGAGAGAAAGGACTACAAGTACTCGGCTACGTATAGTCCGTTCTTGCTTTCCATGACGGCCTGTCGCGGATCGGGAGCAGATGTGTTGGGGATAGAAGTGTTTCCAGCACGTCTGCTCCTGAAATGGACCAAAAAGAAGGTAAGTGGTGTTCGGAGGGGGGGAGAGGATTGTTTGAATAGGGGGAAGTGAGGGGCAGTAAAACACTTACCTCGATCCCCGGTCGGGCAAGATGTCATCCTCCAGTCGTGTGGTGGCTTAGAGCGGGGATTGCCCCATTCCGAGCCTCCTCATTTGATGAATGGCTGCTACACCCGTTGCCGGGGACAGGAAGGAACGTCATGGGGAGAGGGATTCTCTGTCGGGTGACACCACAACAAGGGCCAATGAGATTGCATGTTACAATCTCATTGTCCTTCGCTGGGAACTAATGTGCATTTCACAATTTTCTCTTCACGCAGCCTCCTATAAAGCCTGATTAAGTGCCAGAGGGGCTGAATATAACTAGATTCCTGCAGGTCATTAAAATACTCGGCCAAGAACAGATTATTGATGTCTGCACATTACATTGTAGAAAACACATTCGTACTCTGATCCTGAACTATTCATATTTCTCTGGAAGCAGTGGAAGCATAATGGGAGCGTTGGTGCATTCATTACCATAACAAAATCATGTTGTTTCTTGTGGGCTATGAAAAAAAACCACGTTACGTACCTTTTAAAGAGCAACCCGCAAATAATTCCTTCTTCATTTGGAAGTCAAATTATACAGGAAGTTATTCTATAAGGTGTTAGCAGAGGCCAGAACAGTCACATTCATTCTGGCTCACCACCATGAATGAATTGATGATTCCAACATTACGATTGCAGCATTTTATTCACAACACATCAGGGTTATGAACTGCAGCTCCCTTCATCCACTTCTCTGGAGCATATTGGAAACCAAGCAATCAGCTCATTCTTGCAGCACTGAAATACATCAGCAGAGGCCTGACTCTCCCTACAGACCTGTAAAGAACAGCATGTGAGGGAAGGTTCAAGGTGCCAGGACGAGCCCTGTTAGGCCTTATTGGAGGCGGTGACATGGCTATCTAGGTGCCAGATTCTTATTCCTGCTCTAAACAGGCACCTCTAGTTTCGTTGTGCATCAATTAATCCAAACAAAAGTCACATGAATAAGTGACTGAGTAAACGAAGCCTTCGGTCTTACACCTCTTCATCTCTTCTACCAAATTGTATGTAGTCATGCATGAACTTATTAGTGATACACAGGTATGTAATCTATACTTAATGGGGACATGACTTACTGACCATGCACATTATTACTTCATTTTTCCCAACAAGTGGTCATGAAAGTACACCTAGCTCTGCATCACTCAGCTAGACCTCACCTACTCTGCTAATGAAAGGGACATCCTTCATTTTAAGATGGACACCTCCACATCATCAGAGTGACCTCTGATCCTCGATGTTATTGGTAGCTACCATGGCCCGTTTCTATTGTAAACCTGACCTCCTTATTCTCCTTGTAGCCTTGAATACCCTGTTGACTGTCCCAATGGCACTCTCTCAGTATTTCTCACTGCACAAAGTATATCCTTCTCACTCTAATTCCAAAAACTGTTCCCCAATTTTCCATAGGCATAACTCCCCAGCTAGCTGCCTTACGAGGTCTCCAACATCATCCCTCACCCACGGCCAGTAACATGGCCTAACCATTTCGTTATTCATATTTGTATCTCCTGCCTCATTATTCCCTTAAAGATTTAGTTTTGTTTGGGTCTCATCGACTCTGCTGAAAAACGTGATAAGCACCCTCCACTTGTCGTAGCTCAAACAACCATTGGAAGCCTCACATGTGCCACGTTCTCCTTCCTTTATAGATCGATATTCTTTGATACTTATCAGCCCTGGTAAATTTTGTCAAAATAAAAAATGTGCTTGTCTACATTTAATGGTAATCTAAAAAAATGGTAAACACAAAATCCCTAAAATCAAAATGGTGCAAATATTACTAGGACTTCCATAGAGAAGAGTACAAAGTTGACCTCACTTAGTATCATAAAAACATTGCCACCGCCGTATAGGATTTCAATTTCTCTTGTGTCCGTGAACGCTCAAAGAGGGTGTGAACACTGTTTAGAGTCCTTCGAGATTTGTCTTCATGATGTGCCGAAACTTTACCCAGTACTTTTGGCAAAACATCCCCCAGACATGAGGGTCTCCTTGTCGGCTATTGATGCTTGGAAAAGAGTTCCTGAAATTGTCACCCTGTCCTGCATACCAGGAGACCCCACCCCTTCTGCTCCTCGCTATTTTGATTTTAGAAAAGGGATTGTTCGATTACATAGAGCAGTTAGCTGCTCCCGTTAAATAAACCAATTCTATTTCTGAACTTATACCATAATTAGATATTGGAGAAATCCCTGACACAGGCTCTGTCATCTTAAACTCCTCCATTATGCAAGGTATTTTCTATCATCCCTTAAGCATGATTTAGTTTGACCAATTCTAAATTCAACTACTTCAACAGGATGATCTTCGATCCATGTCAATCTGGATTCTGTCCCAAGCATGGTAGGGAGTCCCTCAAAGTTTAGGAGGATGTTCTCATGGTTGTGGATTTGGTAAATGTCTGCTTTTGACATGCAGAGCATGGGATATTACTAACAAAGATCAATGTGGAAGTGCATTTATCACCAGCGACAACCCACTGAATGTCCTAATTGCTAGTCAATGGTCCCTGCATATCGTTCTGAGTTATTTCGGGTTAGGAATCTCCATCATCGCTTACACTTAACAGCAAGTGGACAGTGCTTTTCTGTGTGGGGACCTAAACATTGGAATGTGACTCCCCCTTTCATTAAACAGGAAAACAGCCATCAGTACTTTCCGGTTTAGTTACAACCTTTCCTTCCACTGAAGTGATGCCCAGTGACAACAGGCATCTTAGCTCATAGTGTGCACTGTAAAATGATCTCACCTAGTCTCTCACTTAAGGAGTAAAGTGTTTTGTTTATGATCTAATTAGTACCTGGTGAGGAGGCATGGCAGCCTCCCAGCAAATGGAGTGGCTCAGAACAGGGTCGTTACTAGATGGTAAACCCACCACCCTGAGCCTCCTCAGGGCACGAGGCCGCCATCTCCCCTCACCGGGGAATGAGGTACATGCTTCTACCCCTTCTTCCTCCCCTTTCCACACATTTCCCTTCCCTCTATCCCCCACACTTAACTGCTTTTCTGGAGAGGGCAAGTTGAAAACACTTCTGTCTCCAGCGTGTCCACTGCCGATCTGCACAGACCGCCATAGAAAGGAAGAAGGGAGGTACTCAGTTTAGTCTCTTTTCCTTTTCCATGAAGGCCATTTTGTTCGTTTACTTTTTTTGCTTGTTTTCAATGGCCGGTATGGAAAGGGAAACAGACTTTGTTTTCCCTTCCCCGGTGGACATTTCTTTTACTTTTTGTTTTCTGTTGCAAAAGTTCCAGAGTGTTTTCCAACAGAAATACATGCTTTTAGTACCCTGGTTTTACAGGGGGTTCATTCTGCTGGTTCAAAAGAATGTGCAATTTAAAGAAGCATAGATTCATAGCCATTTCTTTCACCTGCACCTGCACAAATGTGACACAAAAGTCTGCAAAAGCATTATGTGTAAAAGACTGCACAGATCCAACTATTAACCATGCGTGGTATCCAACTGCTGTAGGCATGTGCTAATTCCAAAGGCATAGCACCAGCGATTAAAGGGCATACGCCCTGCAACCGTGTGCATCCAATTTTGGAGACTTACTGAAGATGCTCAAAATGAAATCCTGTCATAGAGCCTTCCTATACAGTGATTACTGGTGCCTGAACCCACCGTAGTGGACATCACCATGGTACATAGATTGGAATGATGCTTACTCACACACATAGGAATGGACGCTTCAGCAAACATTTGTCAGTGTCTAGCAAAGCATCATGGAGGGGCCTGTACCCTCTACAAAATAAAATATGAACTCAGTGCATCGGAGGAAAATATATCAATGCACTTCAAAAGCCTGTGGCCAACAAGCCCAGATTGCTAGCTCTGTGTACTCTCCTGGATGAAAGTGACATGAGGTTAGCATAGCTGCAGTTACATTACTTGTGCCCGACTGCACAGTGCCACCATGTGTGGCAGAGGAATGCTGTAGGCACTTGCCAGTGCCAGGTTGCATAGTGCCACTAATGAACAGCCTATTGTCCAGCAGCCTTGTACATCTAATGTTCAAAGCCTGGGATAATGCACTCCTGAACACCAAGTGCTAGGGGCAGGCTCCACAGTACTGCACAATCACATGAAACGTAGAGCACAATGGTGGCATTTCCAATCATATCAGAACGTTCACCTAACCAAATATATATCAGTGTTTGGCCATGCATCATGTAGACGCTTGTTCGCCTCGCTAAATAATACATATGCATATAAATTCAGCAAATGGGGGTACACATATCAATACACCCGGCAGGGCGATTAGCCCCACTTCCTTTTTGCAAGTTCCCCCAAGAGGCCGCTTTCATCCAAGGTAATGAGGGTGCGGAAGGAAAGTGGAAAAGGAAAAGGGTTTCCCTACAATGCCAAAATCGGGCCTGGGCAACCGGGCTTCGATGAATTCAGCATGCAAGGAAATATCATGCATCCCTGGCAGGGTATACTAAAGGCACTCTTAGAGACAACATTGTACAAGTCTATCCCAACTTATACAGTAGCCCGGGACTTTACAAAACAG
Source organism: Ambystoma mexicanum (assembly GCF_040938575.1). Classification (NCBI taxonomy): domain Eukaryota; kingdom Metazoa; phylum Chordata; class Amphibia; order Caudata; family Ambystomatidae; genus Ambystoma; species Ambystoma mexicanum. Next base: position 200,937,966 of record NC_090921.1, on the reverse strand, counting down.
TACATTCAATGCACTTAGAAGCTGTTTTGCTACTTGTTCATTCAGTTGCAAGCATCGTCTTTGTACTGCAAGTCTCAATTTTTTAACATTATCAGCTGTTTTACCATGTGTAGAGGAAGCACAATGTTGTATCAATGTGGTCCCAAAAACTATTTGTCAGTGTTCGATTACGTCTGCCATACTACACAGCTCGACCTAATATCCACAAATTGACATCCATTATGGAGTGAGCTCATTAATGGTAAGAGTTCTGATAATGAAGATGAATAAATCATTAGAATGTGCTAGGCCTACATGGATGGGGCACTTCTTATGGAGTTTATCAACATGTACAGAAGCAGCCATTAGCAATAATATAGATAACAGCACCAGGGCAATGTAATGGAGCACTCAAGTTTCCAACCACAACACTTCAAGTTTGCCGGTGGGTGCCACGGATCTCCCAGCAGGCATGACATACCGGTAGATCAGGCCCCTACTGACAAAGAAATTCCTCAATCACCGGCACCAGTAGGACCGGTGAGGGTGATCCAGGCAATCCCATCCCATGGAGTCCGATGGGATTCCACATGAATGGAAACTTACCGGTTCTCTGACACCCGTAATATCCGAATAATTCTCGGATACCAGGTGGCGGAGACGGTTAGGGCAGTTTGCCGGTATTACCAGCGGGACACCGTAAAACCCTTAATGATGGCCTATGTCTCTGTCTCTTTTTATGTAGGAGAGTGCTGATTTGTCAGTTTATTGATGCACCCCTACTGTGGGTAACAGTTGCAGGACAAGAGGAAAAACACATTTATATTGAGCAGGAAGTCCTATTTTGAAAATAAGCCACTAAAAATCAAAACAATAAAACTATGCCATTGTACTAATATTGAATACTACCTATTTTTAAAACTGTACAAGGTTAATTTCTCACTTGAACTCAAACTCACTTTTATTTGTGTTAACACCCAAGGCTAGTGGGGATGTTAATGGCAATTCGTTTTTGTAGGAAATATTAGGCTGCAGTAAGCAAACCAATAACACTGAAGGAGGTAAAAGGGAAGAAAAGCCCGTAATAGACCACCCTCAAAAAGGTCAACAACCTTTAGTACTATACATTAGGGTCCAACAGGCATCTTGTGTATGTTCCACATCGGTAACCTTGGGTCAACAAAGTGATTGAAGAAAAGAAATCTGCCCTTTTATCATTAAATCAACAGGCAATTTCTAGAAAAATATATAAATGTTATTGATAAGCACAAAGGTCAATCATAAAAATATATACAGGGCCAATACATACATTGAAGAACAAAGCAGTACATCTGTACAGATTGTACTGGCATTAAGTAATTCGAAGAAGAGGAACAATATCATTTACTTATGTTCAAATTGACCTCCCATGTTCTTCAATTCCAACAGCAATAAAACAAGAAAGAGACATCAGTGCAACGCCATAGAAAAAACAGTCAGTCTCAGGGTGTGTAGGGCAGGGCAAGGTAACTGTCCTCCAGGTTTCAGCACATAAAGTGTCTTCGTGCAAGTGCAATTACACAATGGATTTAGCAAAGTTTAACAGGATTTTCTCAAACAGTATAACATTCTCTCATTCAACATATCTCATACACACCCTTCTCAACATACATTCATCCAACATGTTTCTTTCCATCAACCACACAATCAAAAAAAAGGGGGTTATAAAAAAATGAAGGGAAATTCGTCAGGGAACTGTTGCGTCTATGTCTATCATTGTGTGCCCTGTATAATGCTCAAGGCGCTGTAATAGATAAAACACAAGAACCCACACGTCAATTGGGTCTCTCACAACTCAGTCCTATAATGGCGTATATATATAGTATACATCCACAGCAAACAACTTTGTTGAATCCACTTGTTACCATCAATTAGATGGTCCGGGAAGCCTAGCAAACTAATCCCCAACGGGGGTGACTCTGAGGGCGGTAAATGCACTAGGCATAGACATCCTCGCTATGGGATATTAACCCACCAGAGGGCACATTTCCTGGTACACCTCGTTCATTCTTCCGAGGGAGGATTCTCATTCATAGTGGGTGGGAATTCCCAACACACGAGATCCAACGGAGAACGGGAAGCCCTGGTGCATGTGGCTGTTCCTACACCGTGCTCGCTGCTGCAGGGTCTGTCGTGTGCAGACAACTTCATGCAGTTAATCTCCTTCCCGTGTGGCGCCGTCTTCCGGGCAGGGACATGGACGTGGCTGAATATGCAGTAAGCAAACCACATATGTTTTCATGCACAAATAAATATACTGTTAAGAGATAACAGCCAAAGAAATGGCTTGCAAGACTCCAGCTGGAGCTTCGCTTTCATTCCAATGATTGGGCAAATGGACAGAGTAAGGGGAGGTACACTATCAGAGAAGGTAAGCTCTTTCATTTGTTCATTGATAGTGTAGCAAGGCAGTGTAGATGGAAGTGGGTATAGGGGTTGGGTATTAGAGGTAGGTGTGGGAGTGCATGCACATTTCATCTTGCACAGATGCTGGCTTATACCAGTAGGCTGCATTCTGAGCTACATGTCTTCCTGATGTGTCCACCACTGGTACTAATTGTGTTAAAGTAGAAAGATCCTTTATGGTTGCCCACTTGCGGTCCCATGTTATGTCTATAGATCAATGTGTTATTTCTATTTTAACAGATCAGTTATTTCTCAACAAGTTCAATCCTGAGTGACCGGAACCGGTTCCCTTCTTTCTTCCGCACCATCCCAAGTGATGACATGCAGTCGCGGGGGCTTGCGCAGCTGGTGATACACTTTGGATGGAACTGGGTGGGAATCCTTGCTACGAACAATGACTATGGCCAACAGGCTACTCATGTACTACAGCAAGAACTAATCAAGGCTGGAGTTTGCATTGCTTTTTCTGAAAACATTGTGAATAATGAGGCAGAACAGAATGCCCGCCACCTCACCAAACTAATCAAAGGATCATCAGCCAATGCCATCATTGTATTCTCCAGTGATAACCTGTTCCTCCCGGTCGTAGATGAGCTAGTGAGGCAAAATGTTACTGGGAAGATATGGATTGCTAGTGAATCTTGGTCAACATCTTCTATCCTTTCAGTGGGAAGATACTCAGATATCATGTCAGGCACCATTGGGTTTGCTATACGCAGTGGGGAGGTAGTGGGGTTTAAAGAGTATTTCACAAACCTCAATCCTTCCTCGACTGAAGGAGATATTTTTAGGAAAGAATTCTGGCAAACAAGCTTTGACTGCAAGTGGATTGTTGAGGAAGCTCCACAAAGCTCACAGAACTACAGTACCAATTCTTGCTCAGGCTACGAGGAACCAGACATCCTCAAAAGCATCTACAGTGACCTCATAGTTCCAAGAGTCACCTACAATGTCTACAGGGCAGTATATGCCCTGGCTTTGGCGATGCATGATTTACATAACTGCAGGCCAAAGGCAGGAGCCTTTGAGCCAGGCACCTGTGCAAGCATCACAGAATTCCAACCGTGGCAGGTGAGAAAACAAAGTCACTTTGAAGTCAGTTCATTTATTTTGAATTCCTCCATCTTATCTCTCACAAACCTGTAGCGCTCAAGTAGGGAAATGCGATTACATGTGGGTGAAATTGCTTATATTGCTTGGTGGTAAATTACTATGCTCCAGAGATCTTTAATGCAAACTGTGCATAGAGTTGAAGGGTTGTCTGGTGATGTGTTTGTCCCTAGCTGTACATATGACCTTACATGAGGCTGCATGGAAGACGCTACAATGTTCAGCTAATGAGAACATGTGTGGTGGGATGTCCTAAGGGTCTTGTGGGTTGTGGTTTGGCTCTGATGTTCATGTATTTTGTTGCATTTGACTGTACATCCAAAATTGATGTGTGTGCTTGAATTAAGCTGAAATATTTACTTCATTCGAAGACAGTGCCATTTGGGCAATTCTGGGTGATATGCAGTTCGGGTGTTAGTAGCCTCCCCCTTTGCTTTTTTTGCTTACTTGTATTTCTAGGTACCTATGACAGTGATTTCGATCGAAGCAGCCAGTTAAAAAGGTGCAAGTGAGATTACAAGACAGCACTTTCAAGGGGGTTAGTATAAATGCAGAGAAGAGACAGCAAATTATGCAAATTAGTGCAGGTGAAGGCAGACAATTAAAATGACACATTGATCTCATTATAGCAGTGAAATAGGCTTTCAATGGTAAAGCAAAATAATTGTCAAAAAGGCTGCAGATTCACAATGGTGCAAACATATAGGAATTGCCATCTGTGTAAGGTTGCATTGGTGAAAATAACCCAAATTAACTAACTACCCTTATTAAATGACACCCCAATAACTAATTAGTCCTCCTGATTAACATTGCAATGCAATGTCAGTGAACACGGATGGAAATTCTGTTCTATATTTTTTTTCTCTCTTTTCGTTCCATGGAAAAGAAATGTGCACTGTAAAAATGAATGGGCTGGCTTTTTGCATTCTGAGAGTTCTTTGCGCAAGAAGCAAGAAAGCAAGAAGAGATACATACACACGCCCATAGGTGATTGCACAGTGGGATTAGGAGTCTAGAAGTTTCTAAAACATGTCAGAAAGATGACAGGTTTCGTTTTGAGTAACAGGCAGGGTAGAAAAATAAGGGTGAGCTGAAGGGTGTGGGAACTCCTTCTTGTTTCTGACTGTCGAAAGAAAGGGAGAGAGTGAAGAGGCTGTGCTGACCTGGCATTGAAGCCTGCCAGGAATCCAAGGCTGTTTTCGGGGGCGAAAGGTGGCCATGGAGAGCTTGCAACACTTCATCACAGATAAACAGGAGTGAGAAAGGGGCCACACAGATAAAGCACAGAAACTTCAAAATCCCATGTACGTGTCGGTAAAGTTGAGGAGCGCGTTGAATGAAAGTGAATTATCTCTGTGGCTAGATAGACAGGACTAGATCATTAATTTCAACTGAGTCATTGTTGTTTTTATTTCACACACTGTGAACTAACAGAAAAAGAAAAATGTTGTGCAATGCATGTTCATATTTTATCTCTTAGATAACGACAGCAGTGTCAATGCTTTGGTAAGACTCAGCACATGCATTATTATGAAATGAAATATTTTTGTTCCCTTCTTGTTAATGACATGTTTTCAAAACAATCATAAATAATAGTGAAAACTAAGTTGGTGCAACAATTTCTTTTTATGTCTCTGGTGATCATTAGGTGGGGTAAAGTAACTAGGAAGCACCCTGGTGCCTATACCACAGTGGTAAAATGTATTTACCGCTGGAGGTAAAGTGAGAAACGAAAGGGGAATATAAAAGCAAGCTAGAAAGCTGGTGTGTTGTGTGAGTGTGTTCAGCTATGCATGGACGCTGAACAGGATCTTTCAGTAATATACGCTGATGTCGTAGATAAGTAATCGGCACAATTTATGCACAAACTATACACAATCTATGGCAATATGTGGTTTCTTCTAAATGTGCTAAACCCGGGGTACATGCCTACAGTCAACCCCAGAATATAGCGTAGTTATAAAAAGGGGAAGGTTGGTCTTATCATATAGGGCAGTGTTATGAATATGCTCACCACAAATCTACCACAACACTAATTTACCACTACAATCACATATTGTCTATTTACCACCAATATACCATGATACTAAAATACTGCCAAGTCAGGTAATAGTCCAAAGGCAAAACCCCTTACATATTGCATCACTGGTGTCCCTTTGGAGGTAAAGTCATGTGTGCGGGTGCCTAAACCCTGTATGAAAAAAAACATACATCAATATTGATTCACTTTGATCTGGGGCATAGTTAGAGGTATATGCAGAGAGGGGATATAAGTATGTGGAAGTGGCAAAGTTTATGGTAGGATAGACGTGGAGGTTCTGCAGATTATTAGGTTGGAAGTTCTTCTTTGAATAGATCTGTGGCGCTCGAGATGGACTATGTTGCCTATGATGATGCCTAAGATGTTCCACCTAATTTGCATGTGTGTATTCATATCTACCTGCCACTGTGGGCACACTTGATATGATATGATATGATAGGTTATTTATATTGCGCTTAATACCCAGAGGTTTCTAAGTGTGGACACAGGGATTGAACCTGTGGTGCCACGTGTCGTCTTGCTTCCAAGTTCAGCACACTGCCCCTGAGCTATCCTCCCGAGACCTAACTTGATGGTTTGTTGTAATGGCCGAATTGCCTATTGTGACAAACTAAGTCTGTAGGACATCTATTGTGTATATCCATTTGTCTCTTGCCAATTAGCCATGACACCTGTGTTGACTTATCTGCATATGATCCCCTTAAGGTCCTACGCAGACGCAAACATTTGAAAATGGACTCTTCAGAACCGCAGAAGGTCACTAAATGGTGAAATGCATTGTTTGTAAAGATCATGTACAAATGTCACAGACATCTCAAAAGAAATAATTCAAGCATTGGTCTTGCTGGAAGCAGTTAGAGTAGTAATATGCAAACCATCAAAACTGCTTGAAATGAGCAATGAATCAGGGAACCAATGGAAGATGGCAGGCCAATATCACACAAAGGCCCCACTCAAGAAATGTAACATTTTCTTTTCTTTTTCTAGTTCAAGCCGGCCTGATCATGCTGGAAATAGAACACAAATGTTTTTTTTATTTGTAGCAACTGAATTCTATTGCTAGAGCAGGTGTGCTATAAATAATGTAAGTGAAAAATAATATTTCTAAGACAAAGTGGCAGCACATCAAATAGAACAGGCCTGCAGGTGGACAAACATACATGGTGCTGAGGAGTTTTCTATCACCAATGTGCAATAAGACATGTATTCCGCACCCTCCACCCCCCATTCAGTGGAAATAAACAAAATATGTGTTGATGATGCAAATCCAGTGTACCTCCTAAGCTTTCCCTACATGACAGCTTTGTAGGCATGATGTGTTAGAAGCATTATGGCTTGTTGTCCAAAGTGAAACCCTTATGCTTGTTTCATGGTCTTGCATTGGCCAGCAACTGAGTGTGTCAGCTGGTGTAATAGGTGTAGAACTATGTTGCTCAGAGTCTGAGGAGAGAATAACTATATCCACGCTGTGTGTGAGTAGCTAGTTTAATTTTGCATGTTCTGAGTAAGGTGGAGGGAAGGGAAGGTCAGTTATAAGGTTAGAGTATGGTCTCCTCAGTTTCCTTATAAGGTGCAAATTCCTGACACCACTGTTGCGTTGCGGCCGGAGGTGTTGAGTTGTTTGTGTTTGTAGCAGACAGATGTCATGTGATTTTAGGTAAACAGGGGAGATGTGCTCGTAGGGTTTTGTTGCCTCGAGGTACGCCAAGTTCAAGTCGTTCTGATCATTTTCCCACCGGCCATGCATTGGGTTTTAGGATGTGTTTGCATGTGGAAGTTGGTTGAATGAGAGGTGCTTTTTGTGCTGCAAGTTGGGTTTTGTTTAAATTGCTGTAGATTATTCAGAGCCAGTTAATTTGTGTATTTTCTTGGTAGCGTGTTCCAGAGGTTTATCACCATAGAGAAAAAAGCAGAGCCTCCATGCCTTTCTCTATAGAATCTTCTGATTTCTATAAGCATGTTGTTTCTGGATCTTGGGTCTCTGATTAGTTGGTAATGAGAGATTTGGTGTGCTTCATCCATAGAAGAGCTATGTGTGCTATGTAAAGAGGTTCAAAATGGATTCTTCATTTGACTTGAAGCCATTGGAGTGCTCTAACAGCCTACTGTTGTATCTGAGTAGTGGTATCTATGCCATGTTTTGGATCTGTTGTAGTTTTTTTTGTGAGGTAGTCAGGCATACCTAGATAAAGTTGTTTGGACAGTAGATTCTTGAGGGAACCTGAGATACAGCAGCCAGCGTTCTGTGTGCAAAGTGAGCTATATGGTAGAATTGCTTTTTGACTATTGTGCTGAATTGGGGTCCCTGCGTAAGTCTGTTATTCATTAGCATGCAAAGATTCTTGATCACTTTATAGTATCTAGGACAGTTACCCATTTCCAAAGGATATAGAGTGTATTGGAGTTTCAGATGTGGCATGAGGTGAGATGATCATTTTGTTCATGTTATCTGTGTTGGGTTTTAGGAACTAAGTCATGATTGATTTGTTTACTACTTTGATGAGGCAATTGGTGAATGTGCGCTGGAGTTTGCATTGCAGTCCCTTTGTATGGACTTGGGTGGCATAAAATGTGTTGTAACAGGTGAGCCCATATGTATCTTCATTGATGGGCCCATGTAGAGGTTGAAATGGAGCAACAAGAAGTTCAGCCCTTGAGGAACTCTGAAGGGAATGGTTCATGGGCTCGAGCTGAAGCAAGGTGATTTCTGTTCTGTCCATTAGGAACTCATCCATTGTAAAAGGGGAGTTATTGAATTGGGTTTCTTCAAGTCTTTTGATCCGTGCACAGTGGTTAACAGTGTCAAAGGCTTCTCAAATGTCCAGTAGTGAAAGGATGAGGCAATATTCTCATCCACAGAGATTTTTAGCTTTGTCACGTATGAAGGCTTATGCTAATTTGGTGGCTCTCATAGATCTGAAACCAACTTGTATTCATTCTTTCTGTTTGCATCCACATCCTCCAAAATGTGGCCCGATACATAGCTGTCTGGAATATTTGCTGGGAATTGTTTTTTTGTGATGTCAGTATTTGAAGTAGTCCTTTGGTTCGCCGGCTGTGTTTTCTAGAAGTATCTTGAACTATTCAGGCTTAAGAAGGACTGGTCCAATTCCTGTTTGGAGCGAGCATGTCATCAACTTGTGAAAATAGACTGATGGGGTTTCCTTGTAGAGGACATCTGGTCATGTATCTAGGGGGAAGGGTTGCATCTGTGAGCCAGATGGGTTGCTATGTTTGTTTCCATGTCACTTCCTCGTGGGGTGTTTTTTCGCGGGTTTCTTTATTGCAAATTGTTTAACGAAAAACCCATCAAATTTATTTAAAATTTATTTTTGGTGTGTTCCCAGTAATCCCCCATTCCCTTTCAGTTTTGATCTATTCCCAAACACCCACATACCATATATATATTTTTATAACCCTCCAAAAAATTCGATGGGTTTTGTTCATTAAAAAATTTGTGGTAAAACACCCTGCGAATAAATTTCATGAATGAATGGACGTTGTACCCTATGTTTCACATATTTCATTAAGTCTGGTTAGGATACTGTTAACGCTGTACATTGGGGGATTGTATGGTGACACGGAATTAATGTCTGCTTCAAAACCTTATTTCTGAGTTGATGGTCTGCTGTTTGTTTGATATGTTGTTTCTGTAGTAGTTGGTGATATCTTAAAACAGTTTTTGTGTAGCTGTTGGCACTTTACCTCAGTCGTTCAGATCTGTAGTTCCTCCATTTGTTTTCTAGTATTTAATGTCTTTGTTTTCATTTTTCTTGGGTAGGTTGTGTACCACCATGCTGCTTTCTTTGGTCTGAGTGGGTGATGTGTTTTAGTTGTGTGAGGGTGCCATGTGCCCTGGTTCCTTCCAGCAGAAGGAGGTCTGGTCCATGGAATTTGGGATTCGTCTCTTACATTAGATTTCCAAGTTCTCCATACTATCAGGTCTTCCAACTTCTCCTGGTAGTGGGTGTTTGTCCTTTATGTGCCTAGAGTTTACACATTGACGTGTTGGTAGTAACCAGTATCTTAGATGGTCACTCCACATAGCATCTGACTTGTCAGGGAGGTTGTTATCAGGATTTCTTTCAAGAAGATTGCATCGTGAGTTTGGTGTTCAGTATGTGCTGATTCCTTTATTATTTGTTTGAGATAAAAGACATCCATGTAGGAGCCTAGTATTCTGGGCACTGATTATATTTACTCATCAAACCAAATGTTGAAACTCTGTTAATGGTTACGTGTGTGGGTTCTGTAGTAAGGCTGGCAATCATGTTCCTCGTTCACTAAGACATTTGTGAATCTCTGTTCTGTGTTTAGAGATGTAGCAAGTGTTAATCAGGCTACACTGTACCTTGTCTGCTGCCTCTGCATCTCAAGTCAGTGTCATTGGCTGCTTTGTGTTGGTTTTATTTTCTGTGTGAGAACAGGGGTCTGGGTTGATACATAGTTGATTATTTGTGGCGTTTCCGGGATAAAAAGGTTGACTAGGTTTTAGGTTGGGCTGCTTACTTTGTAGGTTTTGTGAGTAAATATAGTACCAAGTGGCCTTTGGTGCTAAAAGTCCTGTTTATATCAAATGTTCTTCTTATTGTCATGCAATCTCGAACATCTGTGCTGTGATAGTTGGGTCACACTTCGGAAGTTGGTGTTCTGGTGTTATTTTTGTGACTGGACCACATACCAGGTGGCTGTGGAGGCATCTCCTGAGTTCTGATATTTGTCCTTATGTTTTCACTTTCCAGTGTGGTTTCACCTGCTATGGTAGGTGATGGTTGTAGTAGAAAGATAAAATGCTGAAAATGGGTTTTGTTTCTAGTTTATAGACTTTCTCCCCCCACAGATTTACAAGTCACTCTTGCTGTGTGTTTTGGTGTGAGTTATTTCGGTGGATGGTCGGATGCTCTCTGTACTATGAGTAGTCTGCCTGTTGATTAATTCCCTTCTGACTCAGCTGTTGTTCTTTAGGTGTCTGATAGTCCCCATTCAGTGTGATACCCTTTTACTTGGGACATTATTGATAGCCAAAACAGTCTACAGCCATGTGGTAGCATTTACCTATGAATATCTGAGTGCAAAGATACATTATAATACGGTGTACTGCACTTTACACTTGAAACATATTCCTCTGTGTAGCTCTGCGGTTGAATGGTTTATGCATCATGGTGTCTTGCTGATGCCACTTGTTAAGGGGTGCTTCTCTCAGGGGCATGTTGGGAGGATCTCTTGGCTCACCCCACCTGACCCAGCTGGTGTGGCAGTATCTCATCACATGGATAAAATATGGCAGGGGTTCCACATTGAGACATCCCCCTACCGTCCTGCAAGCAAGGAGTTGCCAATATTGTGGAGATATGATCCATGCAGGAGTCAACATAGCTGTATACAAGACAAACAAGGAAACCCTCTTGTATGAATGTATGATAGTGGATGATCATGGAACTTGGAGAACAAACATGCTTTTCACCCTTTGCACATGCATGGGGAACAAATCCTAGATGGCTGTGAGATGGTGGTGAGACTTATTTTTGGCTCATTCTGCAGCGGCACACGCTAATGGGACGGGAAGCAGAAGGTTGCGAAACAAAACTCATAAACCAATCATGTCAGATAAAGTAAAGGACGATCCTCAGAAATCTCATTAAGTCTGGATAGACCTTGAATACAAGGTTAAGCTCCTTCTTAAAGGAAGGAATAAGACACACAAGTGTGGTCAGATGAAGAGAGTAAAAGCATGCTCCATGAAGATGGAGGAAGGAAATTAATGAGGATCAGGATGAGCTGGAGAGTGGAGCAAGAGGCATGGGTGGGTGAGAAAGCAAGCAAAGAAGGGGTCAATCTGGAAAGGAGGAGGACAAGTTGGAGGTTAATAGATCAACAAGAACCAGATGAGGTTGGAAGGGGGTGATTAGTACAATGGAGAAGGAGGAGTGTGGCCACTCAGAAAGGGAAGGAGGAGAAGGATAAGGTGGTGAACAATCAGAAGTGGAAGTAGAAGACCAGGAGATGTTTGAATGAAAAGAAACCAACCAGGCGATGAGTAATATGAGGGAGAAGGAAGGCAGTGGGTGTCATAAGTCTCTCCCCTTCTCACCTGTCTTTCCTTGCTTGGGACTTTCTTTGATGATTTCTTTTGCACGGTCTGGGATTTGTAGAGGCTTGTGTGCTGGTCATCTGGCTCCAGCGTGGGGATAGCGGTCCTACTCCAGGAGGCGGTCGGGTGTCCAGTACCAGGAACCAGGAAGGAGACTAAGTCCGAGCTCGGAGGCACGGAACGCCATGACTCGAGCACAGGCGAGGATCTCAGAAGAATTATAAGGTAAGTTCGAGGAGGGAAAAGGGAGGAAGTAGATTCAAGGAATCGGGGAAACAGGACTAGGAAGGAAGTTCCGGGTGACCTTCGGCAACACACATCAGACTGCTCCGAGCAGTAGCGTTGAGACGGGCAGAGCCGCGGGGGCGTGTCTGCTTTGTAGAATGCTGAACGTAGCACGTAAAGACTGGCAAGCTGCGTTCCGCACCAAACGGCCATGTTGGAAGGATCACGGAATTCAGTCCTTTATGGGTCAGGGACCACGAAGTCCAGAATGGGCGCAGGCGGCGGGTTCATGACAGTATGCCTCCTCCAAAATCCAGCTCCTCCGGGTTTGCCTGGATGGATGAGATGGTATCTTCGTATCAGCCGGGGGGCATTCATGTTTGACACGGGTTCCCAGGTGTGCTCACTGGGAGGATACCCTTTCCACTCGACCAAATACTGTAGTTGACCACGTCGGTACCTCGAGTCACAAATTCTGGAGACTTCATATTCGAGTTGGTCATTGATAATCATTGGGGTGGATCTTGGAGCAGTTCGAGAGGGCTGAACATATGGGTTTAACAGAGAAGTGTGGAAGAATGGATGAATCCTTTTCCATGACTGTGGTAGTCAGAGTCGAAAGGCCACTGGATTAACAATTTCCTTTATAGAAAAGGGTCAGTAATACCTGGGAGACAATTTATTTGGTCGTAGGTGCTGAGGAAGGAGTTTTGAGGATAACCAGACCTTATCGCCAATTGAATAGGAAGGCCCAGGCCTTCTTTTGGAGTCTGCATATTGTTTCACATCTCTTCAGGCCTTTTCTAGGTGTTCCTTTGCTTCTTTGTGCACATTGATAAGTATTTCAATCCAGGAATCAACCGCCGGAACTGGGGTAGAATGTGGGAGAACGGATGGTAGGACTGAAGGATGAAATCCTTGACTACGGAAGAAAGGACTGGTCTTGATAGCAGAATGATCCGAATTGTTGTATGCAAACTCGGCCACAGGTATTAAGAGTGACTAATCATCCTGGACTTTGGTGGCGAAACAACGAAGATACTGTTCCAGGGTTTGGTTTACTCGTTCGGTAGCACCATTGGTCTGTGGGTGATAACCCGAAGACAATGCACGTTGAATTCCCAATATGCAACATAGCTGTTTCTAGAACTGGGATATGTACTGGGGTCCTCTGTTAGAAATGATTTTTGATTGTTATCCATGCAGCTGGAATATGTGCTCTAGAAAAATCCCAGCGAGTTCAGATGAGGATGGTAGTTTGTATAGAGGTGTAAAATGAGCCATGTGTGTGAACAAATCAATGGTAACCATTATAGTCATGTAGCCTCTGGAAGAAGGTAGTTCTACAATAAAGTCTGTGGCAATGATTTCCAAGGGTCTTGTTGAATGAAGAGTAATATGGCATAGGCTTGTGATCTTTTGGCTCAGTCCAGATGTAGGGATGACCAGTCGATTGTCCTTGAAGAGATATCCGTCTTTTGATTTGAGATTCCACCGATTGTTCTTCTTAAACTCCTTCCAGGGTTCAGAGGACTGAGTATGCGCTTGAATATCCTCCAGAAGAGTGATTGCTGAGCAACAAATATTGAGTTGGCAAACATCTTAGGAAAGGTCCGGTCCTCAATGGTTTCGTAATCAGGACGTCTGGATAAGGCATCAGCAATAATGTTATGTGTTCCAGGAAAATGATGAATTTGAAATTGGTATTGGGCAAAAAAGAAGGCCTAACGGGCTTGGTGACTGTTTCATCATTCCAGGGATTGTAGGACTTGAAGATTCCGATGGTCCGTGCAGACTTGTACTGGGTGTTTGGCTCCCAGAAGGAGATGACGCCATTCAGTGAAGGCTTGACGAATGGCTAACAATTCCTTCTCCAGGACGGAATAATGAGTTTCACTGGGAGTCAAGGTGCGGGAGAGATAGGAGAGGGGGTGTTCTAACTTGTCACCAGGTTCCTGTTTCAGGACTGCCCCGATGGCGTAGTTGGAGGCATCAGTTTCAACAAGAAAAGGTCGGTCAGTGTTGGGTTGAGCTAAGATGGGAGCTTGTGTGAACTCCGACTTCAACCGTTGAAATGCCGAATCTTGGGCTGAGGTCCACTGAAAGGGAGTATCTTTCTTTAATAGTGTGACAATGGGATGCCCAATCTCAGAGAACGCGGGTATAAACTTCCTGTAGAAATTAGCAAGCCCCAGGAAGGATTAGATTTGTTTTACAGTGGTTGGAAAAGGCCAAGATAGAATGGAGTCAACCTTGGAAGAATCCATCCCTATCCTCTTTGGGCTAAGAACGAATCCGAGATAGTGAACAGTTGATGCATGGAAAAGACATTTCTCGGGTTTGGCCAGGAGCTTGTGTTCTCGTAAACATTGTAAGACTGCCCTTACGTGCTCTCCATGTTTCAGATGGTGCTTGGAGTAGATCAGTATGTTGTCTAAGTAAACAATGATGAAGAGGAACAACCTATCAGAAAAACCTGATCCATGAAACATTGGAAAATTGCAGGGGCATTAGCAAGTCCAAAGGGCATGACCAAGTATTCAAAATGACCGGAAAGTGTTCTAAAGGCTGTTTTCCATTCATCACCTTCTTTTATACGAATAAGATGGTAGGCACCCCTGAGAGTTTTGTGAAGAGGACTGCACCTCTCACTGCTTCCAGGATATCCGAGATGAGAGTCAATGGGTAACAATCCTTGAGAGTGCATTGGTTACGGCCATGCTAATCCAAACACGGCCTGAGCTCCTTGGAATCCTTCTTAGGAATGGAGAAAAGGGAAGCGCCCGCTGGGGACTTGGATGGTTGAATAGTTCCATTTTCCAAGTTGGTGTCTAGGTATTCCCGGAGGGCCATTTATTCTGGTTCTTATAAAATAAACATTCTTACGAAAGGGATCATGGCTGAAGGTTCAGTGTCAATGGCACAATCCTGTGGGGTGGCAGAGCTTGAAAAATTGCTGTTGAGAATACATCTATGTATGCATGGTAGGCCCTGGGAATTCCGGATAATGTTAGAGACGGTGACTGAAATTTGCTGAGTTTCTTGATAGTCTTCAGAGGAACTTAGTAAAGTGATTGGGGACAAACAATGGGACAATGTTCTGAACCAAGAAATAAGGAGCCTGCTGCCCAGTTGATATAGGGTTATGCTTCTGTAACCAGGGCATGCCTAGAACCATAGGATAGTGAGCAGATCTTATGATATCAAATGTAATCCTTTCTTGGTGGTGATTTATAGAAAGAATAATCTCTTTGGTTTGAAGGGTTATGTGTCCTGAAGATAAGGGTCTCCCATCAATAGCTTCAACAGGTTGCATAGTCTCTCATGTTTCGTGGGGGATGTTGTCACTAGTGACCCAATCATGATCTATGAATATGCCCATGGCTCCGCAATCCACCAGTGCCAAGATGGGATAGGATTCTTTCTTGGAAAGCGATAGGAATGCCTGTAGAATCACAAGATTGTTTTCTCCAGGAGAGTTCAAGGAAGGAATTGATGAGGAGCAGACACCTTTCTCCCAAAACTGTGCCCCATCTAGGATAGGGAGCTGGCGTTTCCCGAACGCTGTGGTGAAGCGATAGGGCACTCTCTCACAAAGTGTTTATCGGAGGCACGGTACATGCACAGTCCAGTGTGAATCTGGCGCATCCTTTCTTGTGGAGTAATGGGTCCACGGAAGGCCCCCAGTTGCATGGGTTCTGGATCCAGGGTTGGAGAAGCTGCGGGCTCTGGTCTGTATGAATGGGCTGTGGCAGCCTTTTGAGATGTTGACTTAGACTTTCTTTTCTCTGCCTTTCTTTTCTGGATATAAAAGTCAATTTGTAGGGGGAGGTCCATGAGGGCCTGGAAGGAGCTTGGGCGACCTACTCTGGCTAGCTCGTCCTTTATTTCTTCATATAAGCCTCTTCGAAAGAGGGTGAAGCTGGCTTCTTGGGACCAATCAGCCTCTTTTACAAGTTCTTTAAAGCGGGTCACATAGGTAAGCTTATCGTGGGATCCTTGTTGAAATTCAAGTAGTCATTCCTGAGCGCTCTAAACAAGCTCTGTGCGATCAAACATGGTTTTTAGGGCTTCCATGAATCTATCATAATCATCTAGGAGGGCGTCGCCCGAATTGACAAGGGGGGTTGCCCAGATTAAGGCGTTACCGGTGAGGTGTGAGATCATAAACCCCACCTTGGCTCTTGGGGTGGAAAAGTAGTAGGGCTTGAAGGTGAAATGCACCAAACATGAGTCAAGGAAGGTTCTTTGAAGAGCCTTCATATTTGTCCACCACTCCGCCCAATAAGAGACTTTCTTTAGTAGCAGAGTCACGAGACAAGACTAGCTGCTTTAAAGCAGCATTCTCTGCCTTAAGGTTCTGGACTTCAGTGGTTAATTCCTGCATACCTCGCATGAGGTCTTGAACCGCGGCTTCCATCTCTGTATTGGTATTGTTTTATAGGCGTCTCAATCTGTCACAAGTCTCTCCCCTTCTCACCTGTCTTCCCTTGCTTGCGACCTTCTTTGATGATTTCTTCCACACGGTCCGGGATTTGTAGAGGCTCGTGTGCTGGTCATCTGGTTCCAGCGTGATGATAGCGGTCCTACTCCAGGAGGCGGTCGGATGTCCAGTACCAGGAACCAGGAAGGAGACTAAGTCTGAGCTCGGAGGCACGGAACGCCGTGACTCGAGCGCAGGCAAGGATCTCGGAAGAATCGGAAGGTAACTTCGAGGAAAGGAAAGGGAGGAAGTAGATTCAAGGAATCAGGGAAACAGGACTAGGGAGGAAGTTCCGGGCAAACTTCGGCAACACACGTCAGACTGCTCCGAGCTGTAGCGTTGAGATGCTCAGAGCCGCAGTGGTGTGTCTGCTTTGTAGAATGCTGAACATAGCACATAAAGACTGGCAAGCTGCGTTCCGCACCAAACGGCCATGTTGGAAGGATCACGGAATTCAGTCCTCTATGGGTCAGGGACCACGAAGTCCAGAATGGGCGCAGGCAGCAGTTCATGACAGTGGGCTAGAAGTAGCAGAGAAAAAAATGGTTGAAAGAAGACACAGAAGAGAGCAGGAAAGTTGACTAGCCATGGAGAACACACAATGAAAAACGAGGAAACCTGAGCCAGTGACAGGCTTGAAGGAGAACAATAAAGGGGCGGTGTAACGAGTATGCAACAATGGTGGTTGTACTGAATGAAGCTCAGGAAACTAGAGTGAAGAAGAGTAGAAGTCAGGAGTTGAGGTCCACTTAGAAATGTCTCAGAATGATGAATATTTTGAGGGAAGTCGGGGGGTGATGTATAGAGACGTCCCCTAGGTGACAGAGACATATTGAGATACTTTACCAAGCCTGCTGCCCTATTTAGGTGACAAGTGCCTGGTTTTACTGCTGGGGCTATGCTGGATGTCCCCAGCCATTCCTCTTATCACTTTAAAAAATATTGACTTGAGCTACCACAATCCTAGAACACCAATGCAACTTTTTAAAAGGGCATTAACAGCTTTGCCAAGAAGAAGTTGACACAAGACTAGGGACCATGAAAGACATGTGAGGCCACTTAAAGCCCGGACTGTGACTGGGTGATCCATGCAGAGGCAGGAACCCAGGGTGAGATGCTTCATTTTGAGAAGAGAAGACCCAGAGAAGCCCTTTTGTATTTTCTTGGTCTCATTATATGTTGATACTGATTATCAGGGAATGTCTTAGCTCAAACCTAGAGGTCTTTCTTTTTATTAGAGGATAGAGGGAGGCTATTTAATGTTTGTGTTTAAGATAGCTGAGGGCTGAGGCAAGCATATTTGTTGTAAAGGAATCCAAGTGAAGGACATCATACTATTTAATAAAAGACCAGATGAATGTTTATCCGTAACCGTCATGTGCCCACTTCGCCAGTTGCCACTGCTAGAGGGAGCTGTTGTTTTATGCATACAACAATGAGATTTCAAGTTGCACAGAAGAGACTGCCTGCTGCGCCTGTTATCACCACTAGAGTGAGATGCTGCCTTACACATACAATAATAAGACTTCAAGTTTATCTTCCAGGCAAACAAAATGAGTATTACAAGAAAGATAACATACTATTAGCTGCAGAAAATGCCCAATACAGGGATAGCACTACATACTGCATACTTCAAGTTGCATACACTAGTAATATATATACATTTAATAAACATATAAACAGAAATGTATTTGATTTGGCACTATTTCTCCTACCAAATAAATGACTTTTTCCCCCATACAGAGGGCTTTCTTTTAAATGCAATTATTTTCAGAACAACATACTTCAAGTTGCATGAAGAGAATCATGTTGCACGTGACTTGTATTACTCTGACATCCCTCAACATTATGTATTTGAGTTCAAACCCGTAAGTGGAATCCAAAACAATGAAGAGCAGATAAAACAATTGGCCATATGTACTATGTTAAACTTTCAACAGATTCTGAGAGATTGTGTTTGCGGTCACTACTCCTCCATGTTAAAGGCGCAAGACCCTTTACAAGATTTGGTTTCTCAATTAACATAAATTACGTTAAAATACACCATATAATATGTTTACACTCTGAAAATTTCTTCATTTACGCACATTGGCTCCTGTACACACGATTTTTCACTAGTATTGAAATAACTCCCTGCATTTAGTAGTGTAATGTCTGTATGTGCCTGATCTACTCTTGGCTTTTAGACACCCTTAGGCAGTTCCCTGTGCTTCGCAAGGCATACGTGGCAGTGAGGTACATTATGTGAGGGTAAACAAATGGTCACCATATTCAGGATTCAGGATTCAACTTCTTTATTGTTTTTCAATTCTCCAACAAAGCTATCTACTCTTAGGTCCCCACCACTGGAACAACTGCCACACATTTGAATGAAGTTTCTCCAGGGAACCCTGTGAAAACGAGGGGTTCCATACTTGTGAAAGAAAACACACCTGAGTTATAGCACTACTTCTCATCCTGGATGAAATAAGTGAGAATTAACTAACTTTCTGTATCTAGTAAGATGTCAGGATAGATACTTTTGTGCCTTGATGAAGAGGTCTTATCTAGCCATGCTGATGGTGTCATCTCTATGATGAGCTTCTGAAGTTCTGCAAGTGAAGTTTTTGACTGACTGGTCTATGCACCCTTTAGTGTGTTCCCTCTGAGATACAGTGATCCATATGTCTAGTTACATTCAACAAACAAAGATTTGTTGTGACACCTAATGCACACGTGAAAGGTACATAGAGTGACACCCAGGTGATATCTTGCGACTATATGACAGAACTGTAAAATCTGCCTAAGATCTGAAAATATCACCCCCTAAGAGGCAATACAACACTGCTCCATGCAGGGAATAATTCTGCTAGGCCTCTCACCATTTATGAATTGATTGTTGTAGCTTGCTTACCTGAGGCTTAAAGGAAGTTGTATTTGTTTCTCAAGTGCAATATGTTCGGCTTTTAATATTCAATGTTGGGGACATGTCCTGTATTGAAAAAAGAAAGTCAATCCACAATTATTTTATCGTTTTTCAGCTTCTCCACTACGTCCGAAAGGTCCGATCTATGACTTCAGCAGACTCAAATTTATTTTTTGATGTGGAGGGTAATCCCGAGACGCAATACGATATTGTAAACTGGCAGCCAGATACTGATGGAAACCTTAAGCACGTGCAGGTGGGAATGTATGATCCTAGCTACCTCGAAACTGAGAAGTTCCTGGTCAACAACAGTGCCATGTGGTGGAAGGCAGGAGAAAAACAGGTGAGCAATTAGAACTGTACAGAGCATAGAAATGCTTGGATATTGCATTCGTTCTGGCACAAAGATTTGGAACTAACTTCACTGGCACCCCTCCCTTTCAGATCTGCCTGGAGACCATGCAAATGATAGTGGAGCATGGTATGAGTCCTAATAACATAGCATAACATGACATAACAAGGGCTGGTTGCAGGAACACCAAAACTATGTCAGCCTTGTTTGTTTCCCTTTTTATGAAAACATGAAGATTAGTGTGTGAGAAATCACATATTTAGTGTCACTTGCTGAACATGTTATGTAGCAGTTTCACATTAAAATAATAATATTATATTTGCTGTCACAGACACTTGCATTTGATACAATGTACCAGCCACACCCACCTTAACGAGAAACAAGAAAAACATTACAGCCGACAATATTCTGCCCCACATCCTACCCAAACTAAATTCCCTACCTGACCACTCTGACCCAGGCATCCTAGTGGATGCATTCAACGCAGCCATGTGCTCTGCTCTTGACAGTATTGCTCCATTTAAACTTCGGATCAGTAAACCCAAAAAGCATTTGAACTCATGGTTTACACCCCACCTAAAAAACCTAAGACTACAGAAGAGAAAATGCGAAACAGCCTGGAACCGACATCCGACCGCTGAAAATAAAACTAACCTAATTAACATCTCCTCGCAATACAAAAGAGACATCATCCTGGCCAAACAAGAAACCTATAATAATAGGATCTCCCAATCCAACTCCAGCATGAAGGAGCTATTCTCCATCCTAAAGGAATTGGAAACTCCTATCACAGTACAGGATGACTCCATCAAAGACAAAACTTGGTGCACAGACATACAACTGGCACTAACCAACAAAGTATCCAACCTCCAAACAAAAATTGCCCTAAAGAAAGCCTCTCTGCCAACTCAACCTCTGATAGTCAAAATTCCCTCATCCAACAACCCAGAATCCACCCAATTCCGTTTCTCCAAGGTCTCAGTAATTGAGGTAGAGAAGACCATTTTGACCCTCAAACCTTCTAATTGCAAAGGCGACCAATGCCCCGCACAACTGATCAAGGATGCGGCTAGGGATTTAGCCCCCTTTATCACAAAACTTATCAATGCCTCCTTTACTACGGGCACCATCCCCCGCAATCTAAAGGAATCTTGGGTACTCCCCCTCCTAAAAAAGCAAACATTGGACCCCAACATTCCTACTAACTACAGGCCCATCACCACGGTTCCCTTCCTACTAAAAATATTAGACAAGGTAGCATACACCCAAATCCAGAACTTCCTTGAGATGAACCATCTCCTCGGCACCCGCCAATCCGGTTTCCGTCCGCAACACGGCACAGAGACTGCCCTTATCGACCTAAAAGCCCAAATAGATTCACTCAGAGACGAGGGAAAACTAGCTCTCCTCCTCCTTCTAGACCTCTCAGCCGCCTTTGATCTGGTGGACCATAAAGTCCTATGTAATCACTTGGACTCGGCTGCCCACTTCTCAGAGGAGGCTATAGTCTGGATTCAATCATTTCTTAGTGACAGGACCATGAGGGTGTTCTCCCCCGCAGCGGCAGCAGACCCTATCCCAATCACTTGCGGAGTGCCCCAGGGATCCTGCGTCTCGCCGACACTCTATAACATCTTCACCAAGCCACTCTTTGACGATCTTGATAATCTGGGTATCACCTACACTAACTATGCAGATGATACTCAGATTCTCTTACCACTTACTGGGGATTACGTCAAAGATCTGGCTCTGGTGAATAGAGTCTACAGCATCGTTCAGGCATGGATGGCCAACCATGGCCTATGCTTGAACGATGACAAAACAGAGCTCATCATCCTGGGCACGGCAGCCCGTATCTCCAAACTTAACCAAAACTACTCCGCCTTCATCATCGATGGCAACACTATCAAGGTCGCCAGAGAAGTAAAAACCCTAGGTTTTTACCTTGATGCGACACTATCTTTCACTAAACAGGTGAACTCACTGTCATCATCCACTGCCTATACATGCAAGTTAATACGAGCTGGGAAACCATTCCTTTCAGAGGACAGCTGTCTTATTCTAGCTAGAGCCCTCATTTTATCGAAACTAGATTATTGCAACGCCCTCTACATAGGGACTACCAAACAAATCATCCACAGAATCCAAGTGCTCCAAAACAATGCACTTAGAGCGGCCCTAAGTATCCCCAGAAGTGCACACATTTCAGAAATAAGACGAAAACACAAATGGCTTTCCACCCAAGAAAAAATCAACCTTAAATCTGCGTCCCTTATCCACAAATGCCTAAACAACAAAGCTCCCCGATACCTCTCAGAACGCTTCAACAGGAAAAATCCAACGAGACTCACAAGGACAGCCAGCCCCAACTG
This sequence comes from Ambystoma mexicanum, assembly GCF_040938575.1. Lineage (NCBI taxonomy): Eukaryota > Metazoa > Chordata > Amphibia > Caudata > Ambystomatidae > Ambystoma > Ambystoma mexicanum. Next base: position 200,915,963 of record NC_090921.1, on the reverse strand, counting down.
CCTCCTAGTGCCCAGATTCAAACTAGCCACCATTGGAGGTTCCAGCTTCCCAGTTAAGGCAGCACAGTTATGGAACTCCCTACCCCTTGCACTCAGATCTGGCCAAACCTTCAATAACTTTAGAAAGAACACCATAAAATGGCTTATTGAGAATGCGACATAGCGTATGTCACTTTATACGTAACGTCTTCTTATAATGTTTGTACTAACCTGCTTTTACTGTTTGATCGCCATAGATTTGACTGTTTAGCTACGCCTTATCTGCACTTGCACTTGCCCTACCCTGCAGATTCGAAATGTCCACTATGCCTGTAACCTGTAACGTTAACTAACCTGTAACCTGTAAACGTTAACTAAGCTGTAAACCTCCTTGTTCTCTTGCGCCCTGCTACCCTAGGGTCTGGTGCGCACAATAAATAAATAAACAAACAAACAAACAAACAATGTGATGTTCTTTCCCGGTTCCAGGGGCTAGAACGGAGGATAACGGCCCAGCAGACCAAATTATCAGCCTGAGCGAAGAGGGCGGGTAATGAGGGCTCTGGCATTATCCCCCGTACCAACTACAGGAATTGGGGATGAAGGCCATTCGCACCCCGGGTTACCAAAGCGGTAACTAAAAAAGCAGTGCTAAAAAAAAAGGATCCCCTCTTCTCTTTCAATGGCGGCCAGGGGAAGCTGAGAGGAAGATGCAGCTGTGGCGGCGAGGGCCGCAGCAGCAAAGATAACATAAGTGGAGAGGTGGGGGTTTGTAAACAAAAATAAATGGGGCGGAGGGTGGGGGGATGATGGCGGCGGGGCGAGCCGGCCATCAAGCGGCTTGGAAAGCGGACGTGTACCGGCGGTTTAAGCAAGCGTTCCTAGCCACCTGATTGGCTCCCCCACAGAGGGTGCTAATGGTGAATAAAAGGTGCTTCTATCAGCATCTTCCTCGTCAGAGTGTTTGTGCATAATAATTGTGCTCATCTCTCAGTACAAGCAATTGACCAGTCACCTAAAATAAACCTCACTTTCTGTTAGAAGGAAACTCTCGGGAGCATGTTTTCAGTGCTCAAGAAGATTCAAAGCCAAACTAAGCCACGTTTGTTCACAGTGAAGAGGTTGCTGCTCACCTAGAACATGTGTGGTCTATGAGCTAAGGTGCAAATCTTAGGAGCATACACAGAGTTTCAGAAAACCCTGTACTACATCATTTCTTCAACTAAATACTGAGCAGGAATGTACAGAATCAGGTTTGCATTTCTGCATAGAGCTTAAAAAAACCATATGCAAGAGCAGTCTTTGGTTCAATATGGATCACCCACAATGGTTCTTAGGTCCATGCTTTTTATCAAACTGAGAAGCTGATAGATCAGGACTGGGCCACCTCACCAAAAAAGGATGTTACTAGTAAAAAGGGGAGGGGGATCCCATGTGTCTTGACAATGAATTAAGATGGAGGTGAGACAAGTGGCTTATCCTGAACAGTAAATGTGGAACGGGAGCAGAAAAGACACAGGATACATAGCGACCCTAATCTGTCAGATCAAAGTTCATTGTGTTACAAGTTTGCGGTTCCCAAATCCTTTGATCACAGTTTCAGATTTGTACATTCTTCTTTGCTGGACCAACCATATATTATGCAAAGTGTGCAACATCATCAGCAGTCCTTCTCTGGGCGTTTCTTCAGTGGTAAATTCCGCAGGTTGTACAAGTCTTCACAGATCAAGCTATTGCTTTCAATCAATTTTAGGTAATTTTTACTGTACAGTTTTTTAATTTGTCTTTATGTTCAAATGTAATAGCAAGGATGTTCTGGTGGATGCTGGTTGGTCACCTGTAAATGGCTCATTGCTCCACTTAGAGACATTGTGGTTGGGTGGTTCTTTGCGGTGTAGAAACATCAAGGGTCCGTATCAGAGCAAACAGTTACTCCTAGAGCCTCTGAAATGACCAGCAGTCCCGGTAGCCACTATGGTAGTCTTTGAAGTCTCTGGTAGCCTGCAGAAATAAAGTCTGCGTCAATTTTCGAACAGTCAGGAGACACACGTCTATGGATCTTCCGCCCTCCTAATATATAACAAAAGAATCTCATTTACGATTCAGGAATGAAATGAAAATGCACCTTTCCGGCCTTCCTGTCTGAATGATTCCCCCTTCTGCTGTCACACACACTGCAATACTATGATTGGTTGCCATCCAAACTACAGGTTCCCATCTCCCAGGAATGTTCCTGGTAGTAGCTCTAATTTTCCCTTGAAATAGGTACTTATCCTCTGTTATTTTTTCACTTGCCTACCTCCCTTGCTCTTGTTTGCATTTGCAGCCTGAACAATTCCGGTTGTTGTTCCACTGATCTGAAGGCACTAGAACCTCTGAATGGTCAGCCTATTGTCTTCTTTCCCTTAGCTTGTCTCCTCCCTCCCTTGTGGGGTCTAGCAAGTGTAACTCTGGTTTCCGTTGGCACTCTACCAATTAACATTAAACACCGACATGCATGCAACATAAGCTGGACAATAGATTTGCGGGGGTGTAAAAGGTCTACAAAAAGGTCTTCAAAACATTAATTGACAGCATCAGCTGGTATATGGAAGGAAGCATTGAGCTGTCCTTTCTCTGATCAATGAACAATGCTGTTGTTCGTAAAGGCTTTGTCCTCTGATAGGAGCCTTGCAAGATTGTAATGCCTGGCAGTGAGTTCTCAGAATTGTACATTACTTCATGGTTTCTCTTCATGTCCTTGCTTCAGGACTAGGTTCGACATTCTATGGTTGCATAAGCTTAGTGTAAGTAGGAGCATTGGGGGCAGAGTGGAGATTCAGCACCCAAGAGCAGGGTTGAATTCATTCAAACCTTTGGCTGCCATCAAATCACAGGGTGCCAAATACATGCAACTTTCCCTGGCATCTGGCAGCCACAAAACCTAATATAACATAAAATATTCCCAAGGCTTGCACGGGTGCGGATATAATGTGGGTCCCAGACACCAGTATACAAGTCATATCTCTTTCTGCAAGGTATTGCAGTGGCTCTCCTAGACAGGCAGTGGCCATGAACATATCAGGGCCGATGGGCATGTGGTGCTTCACACCACATAAAATAAATCAGGCAATACCTTGTTCCCTCTCATTCTCACTAGGAACAATGGTAGAATGTTCGAATGTTGGAATATGTGCAGGACTGTACACAGAGTTTCTTGGTATGACTAATGTCAGGATACAGCTGGCAGTACCAACTATAATCTTGTACATATGCTGCCACTAAATGATTGAGCCGGCACCTCACCCTTTGCATGGGTAGTCAAAACAGAGAACAAGATATCTTTGGGAATTGAAACCCCGTGAAGATTGGGATTTCTCAGATGAAGACATAGAATTAGACATAGAATTAGAATTAGAAGCAATTAGCAAGAAAAGAAGTCAGATTGACCATACCAAATACATGTAAAATAGTTGGAGGCTTTTGACCTTACACTTTCTGCGATAGTGCCTGCTTACCATCATGCAATAGTTAGGCATGACATGACATGACCCTGTTGTGGTACCGGACCTATTTCTATGCAGCGTAAGTTTCTGGGTCTCCGGCCTGTGTGCCACCTTTTTACTCAGTGTGGACCTATTGGCTATACCAGCATCAGTTGTTTTCTATTTTTCTGTTTTGTTATGTAAGGCTGTCTTGGGCCTTTTTGCTTCCCAATTCATCTGCCTTGAGGATGCTACAGCTCGGTGCCATGGGAACAGCTATTTTGGATAGGGCTGAGGACACCTATTGCTGGCCCTGGTAGGACACAGCAGTACCTGGCAGGTAAAATGGAAGGGAGGAGAGGTAAAGCCTTTCCTGCCGGCTAAATAAAACACTTATGCAGATATGTCCGGTGTTATTATCCAAGATGCACTGTTGTTGCATTTATTTTGTTATTCCCCTTTTTATTCTCCAACATTAGTGTGTTTTTCTATTAATTGCACATCTGCTTTTGGTAGGCTTCTTTTTGGAGCCGGGGTGCACCCTAGACTCTCTTACTTGAGAAGACATATTATTTCGTTTAGCCAGTTAGATGTTAGTTTTGATGACAGATCTAATTTTCAAATACCCATAAAAATATATGGATATTACAGTTTGTGATAGTGACTACGGAGTGATGGTTAATTTGGCCTTCCTATAGAAAAAGGGATTTCGACAGCAATACCTTGAATGCAGTTCGGCCAGTTCTACTTTATTTTCTTATGTTTTTATCATCTTTCACATTCCTCTATTTCTTTTGAATTTTATTTAAACCTTTCAGGAATGGTTTTGTTTTAAAATAAAAGTGTTGGAAGAAGTTGCACTGCACTGACTTAAACTGAAAATACGGCAGGCACAGTTGCACGTGCAGTTAATGGATAGATGGGACGAGTGGGTATTCATCTTTAGCACGCCCTGGTTTATGGTCTTTCCATCGAAAATTAAGCATCCAAAAGAAAATAAATGGAAATAATACCAACAAAAAAAGTTTCTTGGAAATTACATTTTTTCAATTAAAAGTGCATATACTTTTGAAATCTTTCCATCGAAAATATGGATAGGTTTGATGGGACCCTAACCCTAACTCAAACCCTAACCCTAAAATCCATCCAAATGTATTCAATGAATATGCTTTTCAATGGAAAAGCATTTCGATGGATAGTAATTTGATGGTAATTGATTCGATGGAAAGACCTGACAATCTTAAGAGGTGTGCATGGGGCTGATTAGAAAGGGGAGGGTGTGTAAAGTTGCTTGCTATGGGGGACAATGAATAAAGGTAATGGGGGGCGTTTATGTTTCTTTCAGCCTTTACACAGTTTTAGGGGGGAATGGATGAAGGGGGGAAGAGAGGTATGGGGTGTTTCTTGCGTGTGGGAGGTGACGTGACAATGGGGTTTGTGGGGATCAGGGGTGGGCCAGCAGGGAACATAGTTCCACTACTTCTTTTTGTGGACTTCGACCACTGAGTTTGGCTGAACATTCCAAAGCTGTTGTCAACAAATATACATCCAAATATGAATCATATTGTACAGCTTGATGAAGGTGTGTTGGGGGAAGGCAAAATTGTTGAGGGGGCAAAAGTAGCATTTATGAATCAAATATTCAAAGGGATTTTGTCTTTCAACGCCAAAACTGATGAACATATTTACAATACATGTTGAATGTGAGGAAGGAGCGAAGTCCATTTTCAAGCTTTTCTTCTTATCATGAAAACCGTCTGCAGGCTTATATAAAAATAAAAAAGGTGGTGGTGGCAGACAATAATGTAGCGCTTTGTTGGGTCTTTGGCAGTCAGTGGACACAAATAATCAGTAGCGGCTCCACCATAATGGGCGAGGGGGCACTGACCCACCGGCAACCCCGCTGATTATAGAGAGCCAGCCCAGTGGTAAACATTGGCTTGATCTGTGAAAGGGGAACGCGGTTTACCTTTGACAGTTCTGTTGCCGAGTCATGAATACTGAAAGAATCATGCAAGACCGCGGCATTTTGCTGCATGTTTGTATGTATGAGGAGCTGTTCCTGCACCTCCCAACACATAAAAAAGGAGGGGGAGCACTTCATCACCAGCGCACTGGTTTGTGCGCGTATGTGCAAGAACCAGGAAGCACTTGTTTCCTGATGTCTGTTCATGCTATGTGGGAGCTGGAGCGCTAGCAGGAAACTTTATGACCGGGACAGAAGAGAAGATAATGGTAATTTAATTTAAATATGTGTATACTTGTGTTATGAGTGAGTGTATGATGATGGGTGCACGTGGGAATGAGCAAGTGCATGATGCGTGTGAATGTTGTGCAAATGTGTGTGTTTGTACTGGGTCAGTGAGCTGATTTTGACAAGTGTGGGCAGAGGGACTTTACAACCCAGACATGCCATTTATTCACTTGGCATCAATGATAGATGCCCTCCTGGCAACCCCTGCACTTGGGGACTGTTTTCTACCTACAGTCCCATTACCAGCACGTGACACCTGTTGTCTGCACTTACGCCTGCACTTGCCACCTGCCAGCTGTACTTTTACTTTGTTATTTATCTTATTATCCCATGTAATGCACTGTCCCCTCGCCACAGCCCCTCAGCACTTTCCTCCTTCCCCTTCCCATGCACTTGTGCGATCTGATTGGCATCTGGCTTAGTAGGATCGTTGTCTGTCTTCCCTCTGTTCCCAATCCCTTGCCTCATCGCACCTCGAAACATTTGCATATAGACACATTATAAATGCCATATCATATCATGACTAGTAACAAATACCATGCCCTCCCCTTGTGTCCACCAGTGCTTCACATACACACATAATCACATTGATTGTACATGTGAGGCACTGTGGAGGGGTTGGGGGCAGGTATGGCATTTATGACTGAACATCTATGATAGATGCCTTGTAAAAAATACCATACCTGCCCCTTGGTTCCTCCAGTGCCTCGCATACACACATACTCACATTATTTTTTTTTTTTTTTTTATTTTGGTTGGCTGATTATATCAACCTTTCAAAAGGATAACTCTTGAATTACATAACAGTTCTTGACATATAACAGATATGTGATAATAATTAAATATATAACATTTACAATTGTTAACTTGCAAATATTTACATCAGAAAGAGAGGAAGAATAAAAATTTCATTCAATGTTTACGTGATCAGTTAACACACATAGATTGACAAAAGGTCGTCATAATCATAATAATAAAAAAATAAAAACAAGCAAACAAAAACCAATCCTCATTTAGCATCTGACAACAGACTGCCTAGTTGTTTTGGCAATATTGTTTTTATAAACTGTGTGAGTGCAATGTGAATTGCAGTTCGATTACTCGTGACTAAAATAGTCCAAATTTCAGATTCAAGATGATTACAAGTCAATTGCAATACATTACTAAAGTAGCATTCACGCAATCTGTTTAAAGCCGGACAACTTACCACTAAATGCATCAAGGTCTCTATTTGTTTTTGGTTTAGGCAAAATCGACAATATCGATGTTCTTTAGCGATTATGCCTCGTCTAGCGAGGATTTGATTTGTTAGATGCAAATTTAAACGTGTTCGTAGCATTTCAACGCGAACGATGTTTGATGGACACTTCAAAAGATAACAAGCCATTTGCTTATACTTTTTTGGTGGAAAAAGGCTTGCATCATAGTCCATATATTTAGAGCATAATTGGTGAGTTGTAATGTCAGGGTTATTTAGCAACAGCTCAATTGAAATGTCAGCTTCCACCAACCAACCCAGGATGCTCTTTACCCACTCCTTCGGAAAAGCATCATGCGATAAGCGCATATACAGTGCTAGCGTACACAAGATATTTGTGTTGTCAAAACCAAGAAGACATTTGCGATAAAAATTACACATTTTCCACGCCACCACTGCAGACATTGAAATTAAGCCCAGCTCGTACCTTAAAAGGCACATCGGAGTGCACTTGGGTAAGGAAAATATAGCTTTCCAGAATTTGCCCTCAAGTAAATCCCAAACGTCCCTACGCCGTGGCTGGAAAGTTTCAGCTCCATAGGTAACAATCGGAACAACTTTCTGATTATAAAATGTAACTATGTGAGTTGTGGTAAATTTGCCGTATCTGTGCAAAATTATTCTTGCCTGTGATGTTAGCATCAGAATTTTTGTTCTTATTGTGTCAAGATAAATTTGATTTTTCACGGTGCCGGAGAAGGGTAATCCCAGATATTTGTAACTGTGGACAAGTTTTAAGGGCGAATTCTTCAAAAGCCATTTGTACTTGCCCATTTTTTTATCTTTACTTTTTTGGCAAATCACTATTTGTGTTTTGCTGACATTAATTGTGAGATTGTTCTTGTCAACATACGTCTCCAGTTTAATTAGCAAATTCTGAAGCCCTCGCAGTGTTTGCGATATTAAAACCAGATCGTCGGCATAAAGCAGCCATGTGATTTTTTGCGTGCCTAGTTTGGGAGCGTCAGAGACTGTTTCTTCAAAAGCACCACCGATATCTAGCAAGAAAAGATTAAATAAAGTAGATGCTAAAATGCACCCTTGCTTAAGGCCCCTTAAGGTGTCGATGTTTGCAGACAGGATACCTTCAATTGACAGCCTCACTTGCATGGATGTATTTGAATGTAACATCTTGATTACTGTTAACACTGATGACGGACAGCCATAGTTTTGCAGCTTTTGGAATAATAGTGCTCTGTCTACCGAGTCAAAAGCAGACCGGAAGTCCACAAAGGCCATATATAATGGTTGATTTAAGTGGGCATATTTAGATTTGATCATATTCAGCATTATCAAATTTACCGAGGTCCCTAGGCCTGCCACAAATCCAGTTTGAAAAGGATCTCTTTTGAAGGAAATCGCTGACCACCTGTTTAATTCTTGCAGAATGATGCGGCTGTATAATTTACCAGGCGCATCTAACAATGCAATGGGTCTATAATTCTCAGGTAGAGAGCGGTCACCTTTCTTGTGGATTGGTACAATAAGAGAGTGCTTCCATGACAGAGGGATTTTCTGAGTAACATTAATGTTCACAAATATCTGATATAAAATCGATGTCCACAAAACTGGATGTTGTTTGAATGTTTTGTTTGACAACCCATCAGGTCCTGGAGCTCTAGATTGACTAATTTTGTTGATAAAGTAGAGTATATCAGTTTTGGAAATGTTAATGTAAAAGGATTGATGAGGCAGTGTGTCTAATTGCACGGAGTTAGGCGGTAATGCATACATTTTGGAAAAATAGCCAAGCCAAGTTGCTTCCGGTACACACTGAGTTTGTGAAAATGTCTGGATCGGAAATAAGGAGTTGGCTATTACTTTCCAAATTTCCGTCACATTGCTGTTGCGAGTCAGCATTAGCATTTGCTCGCCATCACGCTGATATAGTTTACTACGATGCTGTCGCCGCCAATTTCTGTATGTAATCTTTACTTTGTTAAGTGCTTCAAACCTCCTGTGCAAGGGTAATTTTAGTGCCTCTCTTATTTGACGGCGATATTCAGTTTTTTTGTTTCTGATTTCTATATCAAACATATGTATGTGCTTAGATACTCTTGGCTTGCACACTTTAGAGTTGGTGTAATGTTGCATAAGGTCATAATAAGGGACACAGTTAACTTGGGAGCTATTACGCGAGTGACACAGGGATGTACGCAAGGCGTCATCAAATTTCCCAAGACTGGTTTCATTCCAATTTATGCGGTTTAAGGAATTGGATACCGTTAAGTGCCCCTGATCGATTTTAGAAAGAGTTCTTAAAGGGGTGCCATCAACTGCCCATTCAATAGAGAGAATGCAGTGATCGCTATCCAAGTTCTGCTGAATTTTGAAAACCTCAATTTTGGAAAACAACCTATCGTCAACATAGATATAATCAATAGTGGCTTTTTTCCAGCCCTGTTGCCACGTATAGGTTATTTCACCAGTGTCAAATTTGCTTCCGTTTAGCATACAGAACCCTCTAGAACGCATTAAGTTCTTCCACAGTCTTTGCCTGCTATTTTCTTGCAAATTATCATCATGTAAACAATGCAAATTTAGATCTCCAGCAATAATAGTGTGCTTGATGTTAGGTACCAGTATGATGAAATCTAACATGGTGGATAAATCAAGTAAGAAGTTTTGCATCTCAATGCCTTTGGGGTTCCAGTACAAGTTAATAATCGCATACAAGGTCTTTGCAACGGATATGATAGTCAGTTGTAAAAAGGAATTTGGAGCAAATGAAAAAATAATTCCAATTTGTGAAGATATTTTGGCGGCAGTCACAAGGCCAGACATCGGCCGGCCCTTCACACCTTTAATTGCCGGTAAGAAGTGTAAACCATGGTTATCCCATAAAGGGGCAGATAAAAACCAGGTTTCTTGTAAAAGAATTACATCAAACTTTGAAAGAGGGTCTTGTGTATTATTAATCAGATGACGATGGCCGCGAGTATTCCAAGACCCTAAGGTTATAGTTCGTGCTTTATTGACCTTGCAAGGAAGTTAACTTCTGGAGTCGCAATTACAACGGCATTGATTTGAGGTGACAGCAGCAGTATTAGTCTCAGTAAAACTTTGTGCCTTGTTAATTTCATTTGACGCCGTCTTTACCCAGGATTCCGCACACAAGGAGCCATTAGTGGGCGTCACAGGACCTAGTAGTAATATGAATCCAAGTTCGAGTAGTTGGGCTTTGGCGTCCCATATCAGATTCCTGATAACACGGGACGTCAGCCAGATGCAGGCTGTGCTCACTACATTGTCATTGAAGAACTCCACCTGTGCAATGTCGGCCGATCCAATATCCTGTAATATGGGAATATCAGAAAAGACCTGTAAGATGCTGTCTATTTAGTAGATATTGAGGAAAAGGAGCTGGCCGACAGCCCAACACTAAAGCAACATTAGATTCTTTATCTCTTTTTGTTTTCAGTATAGATTTTATCTGAGGTTTGTTAGGGGCAGAAATTAAGTTGGTGGGACCAGACTGTTTTATTTTAGACCGTAGAGAATTTATTAGCGAAGCAATTTCCGCTTCCTGACTTGAAAATGATGGCTCAGCTGGGAGGGTTGTTTCATCATCAACACATTGAAATGTGACCGTGCGTTCAGATACCTGAGGGATGGAGGTGGTTGATTTTGCAGATTTAAGTAAGGGGGCTTTAAAAGTTGTTGACGTTGAAAAAGCACTCATATAGGCATCCACTTCGTTTCTAATTTCTAAACGTCTTCTTGCTAGCATCTGTTGCTCGCAGCCAGCCAAGGAGGACAGTGAGAATGTAGGAGACTGAGTCGAGGAGCAGCTATTAATAATTTCTCTGGACGTACCTTGAGGTATCGCCGCTTTAGAATTAGTTATATTAGAGGAAGACTCGTATATGGACCCAGCTGACTGCTTGGATTGTGATGGTTGGGCTTGAGGGTGAGCTTGCTGTTGTCCTGCTAGTTCGTAATTTTCAACAGCTTGCACTAAATGATCTAGTGGCGCATAAGGTTCAGCTGCAATCAGATTTTTGTTGGCACAATCAAGCTTGAGTTTACGCAGCTGATTCAGATGCGCATATTTTTTTGTAATGACACAAGAGGTTTTCTGAATCTTTTTTTTGGTAATGTAAGCGTATTAAAAAAAGATTTAGAGCTTGCTGAGTTGGGTATTTCTGTGTTTTTGATGTTCTTAGCTTTTTTAGATAGTGCAGATTTCGTTTTTTTAGAAGGTTCCTTGTTTGACAAACAAGTCTTTGAACTCGAGATAGAAGATTTTTTGGTAAATATTTTAAATTGAGCTTGAGGAGCTTCAATTGACGTCATGTCTTCAACGTCATCAGTAGCCTCTGTAGTAGCCTCTCTAATAATCTGACCAATATAAGGGAGCGAGCACAAGATTCCATAGTTGTCCACGGTGATTGGGGACAAAAGATCAGCTCCTTGTTGGTCCATGCTCACATTTGCCACTGAATTTTTTGACAAGATTGGCGGTACAGAGTAAGGAGCAGAGGTTAAATCAACTATAAGGTTGGGGGCCGAAGTTAAGTCTACCAACGGCGGATCAGCCGCAATCATAGGAGCTGAAGTTAGGTCCACCACCGGTGGGAGCATAATGGGCGATGAACACTGGTCGACTGTCGTCCTAGGATTCCCAGGGTTTGTCTTTGGATTCACACCTTGATTTGCCCAGATTATTTCTTGTTTGGCTTGCCACGCCAGCACTGAGAGTAATTGCGTGCTTTGCACGTCCAGTTTGGAGTTCAATGTGTTAAATAAAGTTGTCAAAGTTTGCATTGTCAAATTCATAGCACCCAAAGTTAGTTCCAGCACTTTAGACATATTTGAACAAGGAGGAACTTGATTCACTGGAGAAAATTTCCTTGGAGTGGGATGAATAAAGGAAGAGGTTAAGTTTGATCTGGTGCAACCCCCATCAGAGAATAGTTTTGGTGAAAAGGACAAACCTCCCAATGATTGATTTAACAAAAAGTCAGAGTCAGGGGGAGACAGATCGATAAGCACCATTTCCTCTGAACATTTCGTAACCTCAAGATTATGTTTCGAGGGTGGATAGTGAGCTACAGATTCACTTCTTAACACTGTGCTGTCAGAGAGTGAGACATGCACAGTAGAACCACACACTTCTTGTATTTGATTGGAAGTATTGGGGCCCACTTGCTTAGCACTTAGAGAGGGATGTAAAAGAGATTTAGGATTTACACAATCCGCATAAAAGGATCTAATATCTTTTGAACTTGTAACATTTTTTTGTCTTGATGACGATGTGTCACGAGTAATTACTCGTTTTTTACTTTTGGCTGCTAGGTTGGCCACGGGCCCGGCCCCTGTAGCTCGTGGAGTTGAGACACAGGGGACGGCCTGGACGTGTAATTTGTTCACAAGCAATGGTCCAGACGCCATTTGAGGCAAGGCTTTTTTTAAACTCGGTTCATTCACACACATGGTAATAGTACCAGTGGTGGAATTGGAAGGCGGGTTCACACCGCTTTTTTTGACAAACAATTTCGGCAAAGGCAATGGCGGCATTCCAGTACGTAAGGTATAAATATTACGGCTCATGATGTTACTTCAAAGCTTCACTGCTGAAATGCTAACGAACCACTAGAGATAAATATTTGTGGCTCTGTGAAGTGTATGTTGCCTGGCAAAAAAAGAAAAAAAAAAAAAAATTCACAATAAACTCACTCACTCCTCTGAGAGGCCCCTCGCTTTGCTCGCGCTGCAGCGGCGAAGCGGCAAAGCGGGACTTCACGGGACTTCGCCGGTGCGTGCGCGCGATGCGCGCGCGAGTCCTATTTTATAGACACGCCCACAATGGTACTCAGACGAAGTGCCTATAAGTAAATAAAGACCACAATAAGCACACGTATAATGTTAAATATATATATATAAATATATAAAAAGCCCCAAGTCCATATATAGCAGGTCAAAGCAAAAGCAGTCTTCACCTTGTGGTCAAGGTAGTTCAAGGTAGTCCAAAATCAAGTGGAGAGCAGAGCAGAGCAGAGCAGCGGGCAAAGCGGGACTTCACGGGACTTCACGGGACTTCATTATGCGTGTGTGTGTGTGTGACGTGCTGGGGGGCTTAGCGGGCAGGCATGTTGTTATTTTACTAGGCATCTATGATAGATGCCTAGAAAAAAATGCCATGCCTGCCCCATGCGCTTCCCAGCACATCGCATACACACATAATCACATTGAATGTGAGCGTGTGAAGGGCGCCGAGGGCACATGGGGCAGGCATAGCATTATTTGCTGGGTGCATTTTGTATTGGGCATATTTGATAAAGCAAGCCTGAAAAATTGCCTTTTGGTGCAGACAGTTTGGACATGTTTTCATACTGTGACATAGATTTTTAATGGTAACGCCAACTGGAAATGTTTCTTTACATGGGGATACGACCATATATTGGCAGAACAAGATTGGACATATTTTGATTATGATTTCTGGCCTTGTGCACAAATATGAGTATGTTTTTATATGGGAATACTGGCATATATTGGTGCAGCCAGCAAGGAAATGCATGGCTACAACCATCATGCAAATGTTTGTATACTGGCATATATTGTGGGCAAAGGCATGATGAAAATGTATTGGAAAATTGCTCCTGTAAACTGTTGGTGACTTGCATCTTTTGGATTTGTTCATGAGTTTTTATCCTACAAAACCAATTGTAATGTGTTTGGCTTTTTACCCAATTTTCAAACAAGCGTGCTGCAAAATGCACCATTTTGACCCATTATTTTTAGGCATATTTGGTTCAAATATGTACTATCCTCCACTTAAATTATTCACCACCCACTTCTGTAAATAAACTGATTACAGTTATGTGGTTGGCTGAAATGAGGCTGGAACAAATATGTGTTTACCCACCATCTTGCCTGCTATCAAGAGTTGAAAAAAGCATATTGTCAAGGCGATACAAAGGGATTTTGGGGCGTAGGGAATAGACTCATTTGTGGTCCCACGGAACCAAAAATGGGTTTCAGAATCACGATCGCCATCCTACCAACCTTATTGTGTTCTGAATTCAAAGCTCGATTTGCTGGCCGTGCAATAATCAAAATAAGTATGGGTGCTTCACAAAGCCATTCACCCTTGCAATAATAAAAATAATCAACAAGTGACATTCAAAGTGTAATATTAGCTGTCCATCACAACTGCACCTGTGTTCTAGCCTAGGTAAAGGGCTCATTGCAGTATTAGCAGCCACAATGAAGGGGTATGGTCTATAATAAAGAAGCAGGACACATATTATTAACTGTATGAAAAGATACACATACCCCAATATCTGCACGCAACTCAGATTAACAACCGCACAGAATGCAAATATGCTCAACGCTAGATGCACTCGACAGATTAGAATTGAAGGAAAGGTACACGTGTCATAGTTTAGATAGGGGATTGCAGATTAAAAGGTATCCGGAAAGGTGCACATATCCGACCCTATACTGAGATTAGGTGCATGCTTTCAGGTGGTTTTGCCATTATTGCACAAATAAACAAATCACGTTTTGGTGCACAGTATATCCCTGGTAGGCTTTTTGAGGAGCATTCACTGAGACCTAAATCACCCTAAATCACCCTTAGTGGCTGAAAATGTTGACAGGCTGGGCACTATAAGATCAAATGAGTTGTCAGTGGTCACACTTTCTGATTAAGAGGTGTAGCTGGGATTTGAGCTCAACCTACAATGTCTGTATTGAAATATTGTTTCCCAATTCTTGAGTTACAGCAAGGAACAATTATATGTGTGTGCCTGACTTCTGAAAACTGAAATAGTACAACTTAAATGTAACATACACAAACAAATATTAAAGCAGGAGGAGCATATATTAAAAACTAACATGTTACGCAGACAGAGAACAATTGCAGCTTCATTTCCTCCATCATCAATGTACATATAAGGGCACCAGAATACTAGTTCATATAAGCCTACAAAATGTCATCTGGGTTTTCCTATTGTGTTTTAAAGCTTTATATATAGACAACACGCTGACATGCAGGGTTAGGTATTCATGATGGATAGAATAAGACTTGAAATTGTACAAATAATTGCATGTTTTTTATGTCAAATAAGCAAACTGTGACATATGTGCAGGAGACGTCACTCTACAGTCCCTTTCACCCAAATGTTTACATGAAAAGAGAGAGTAGACAATGGGCTACACAATGCCACCAGAAAGTAGAAGGCAACCCTTTTCACAGTAGAAAGAACAGTATTAGACAGATACAATGAATTGTCCAGGCTTCACTGTGTTCTTCGTCGTCAGTACTGGGACAAGAGACTCAACACTTTTGTTCTCCAGTTTCAAATGTGGATCTAATCAATTCTAATGACTAAAACAAATCCTGCTTGCAGAAACCATCGCTAGATCTTCTTTATACCGATTCTATGTTTCGTTGTGTTATAAACAGTGCTATTTGGTTGAGCTATGTTGTTTTATAGCGGATGTTACTATCTGTGAAAGAATGCCATCTTTTGGAATGGCAGTCTCAAGATTTGGGGAATTTTGCATTCCACAATGTCACTTTTGACTCTGATCCCTCAGAATTAGTTATCAAAAAGTATGAATGTTCATATTAAACGTGAGTTGCATTACCTTAATTGTTTGTTTCACTCATGTCGAATCATATGAACCATACTAGATTCAAAGCAAGACATTTTCTAAAGTGGGATATGTTTTCAGTTAGAAACGTTATCAACCAAATAAATGCTTAGTTTCCAGAAATAAAAGAGGTGGAAAGGAATTGACTTACTTGCACGTTGGCGTGATTGTCTTACACGCAGTGCGGTGCAAGTAATTAGGTAAGAGTCTGTGCCCTTAAAAAAGATGTTGAAACAAAGTATTATGGGTGTGTTAATCATAGTGCTCCTAAATCGTTTCATAATGTGTCAAGCCCCTCTGAGGTTAGAGCCTGCTGCATACCTTCCTTCTCTTGCTCGCGTAGACGTGTTGTGAAGAACGCGCACGTGTCCTTCCAACACCAGCTTTTATTGGTTGCCATGGTTGCAGCTTGAGACGCCTGAGTCCGACGCACCCATAGGTGTGTCATGACTCAGCCGCCCCACGTCCCAGCCTTGCTTATACAACTAAGGGTGTTTACATATTGTTTATCGACAAAAATACAAAAATACGAGTAACAAAATAGCATAGGTAAGCATATACTACTATTCCTTAATATGGTAGATCAACACCCCTATGATGAATAACAGCCTACTTACAAGGTGAACACGCTAGTAGTGATATTTGGCTCAAAGAGGCATCTATATGTACAGATTATGGCTCAAGATGACATAAGCCTAACAGTCATTCAATAAAATTTAACCAAATCCTAGGTTCCTAAATGTAGAAAAGTATTCACATGTCACTACCTGTCACATTACAGCTACGCGAGGGGGACGAGGGGGAGGCAGGGGTAAGGGATGGAAGGGAAGGGGAAGGGAAAGGTCATGAGCAAAAAAAGAATATCCCTAAATTCCACAATTCCACAACTTGACTATGGGGGGGGGGTTGGAAATTAAAGAGGAAACCTTACAACCTCACATGTTTAAATCCCACTTTACCTAATGCTAGATGACATGTATTAATGTGGGATCGGCTAGAGGAGCCATTTAAAAAAATGGTCAATAATGTCAGTTGAAATAAACATTTGGGTGTGTCTGTATCGATCTATTTATAGATAACATTGGTAGTTAATCTCATCATTCATGCCGGATGGGTTCAGACATCCTAATCTATCGATCCAAAAGGTTTCTCTATGGTCTCATTTGATGTTCATGTTCTTTTGTGGATTTCAAGTTCTCACCACTTCCAAAATCTGAAATCTTCTCTGCGACAAATCGTGTCTATTCTCTAGCCAATCTCTAGCTGCTGCTGAACCCATGTTGGCATTCCTTATGCACGAGCGATGTTCATTCCATCGTGTTTTGGCCATTCTCTTAGTCTTGCCCACATAGTGCAAGCCACATGGGAATTTGATCAAATAAATGATATCTGTACTGTCACATGTAGCATAATCCTTGAGCTTGATCTTCTGTCCGGTTCACGAGTGGCTGACAGTGTCACCTTTGGTAACAAAGTTACAGTTTGTACAATGCAAACATTGAAAAGTTCCTTTCCTGTCGGTGCTTGGCTTCTTAATCGGAGGTCTGGTAGACACAAGTTCATCTCTTAAATTCCTACTCCTTTGATAGGCAAACGTTGGTGGTTCTTTGAATAGGTGTTGCACCCTAGTGTCACATGTTAATATAGACCAATTCTTTTTAATGATGTTTTTGATCTATTTACTCTGAATAGAGAATTTGGACATGTACACCAATTTTGGCGGATCCTTAGCTTTCTCTTTAGTATCAAGTAGATTTTCTCGACTTAGAGGCTGATTCTCTCTGTAGGTTGACAAATGTCCTTTTCCGTGTATCCTCGTGCTTGAAATTTTTTACACATCTCTGCATGTTCTTGATCATATTCAGAAGGATCAATGATGATTGGTTTGATGCGTAACATCTGGCTGAATGGTACATTTTGCAGTAAACTCGGTTGGTTGAAACTTAAGCAGTGGAGTAGGTTATTCCTATCTGTCTCTTTACGGTACAAGGATGTTTTAAATACGGTTTCTTTCTTGCTTACCTGTACATCAAGGAAGTGAATCTGTGTAGTTGAACATTTGTAAGTAAACTAAATCCGTTGGTCTATAGTATTTAGGTATTCAAAAAATTCATTAAGTTCATCACTTGTTCCTAACCAGATTCCAAAAATGTTGTCTATGAATATAGTCCATAGATGTATTAATCCTTTCCATCTGGGATGCATTAATATATGGCCTGTTTCAAATTTGAACATGAAGCAGTTAGCATATGTGGGAGCCATGACAGCTCCTATCGCTGTACCGGAAACCTGAAGAAAACATTGATCTTTAAATTGGAAGTAGGAGTTTTCAGCTATGAACTGAAGTAGTAGTAGAATGAACTCTTTCGGCGCTCGGATTTCTGGTGATGATAGTAATATCCATTCGATTGCTTCTTGTCCCGAAACATGGGGAATTGAAGTGTATAAACTTGTGACATCAATGGTGAACAAAATACTGTCCTGTCTAAATGTGCTTGCCTTCAATTTCTTCAGGAAGTGAGTGGTATCTTTAAGGTAAGTATGGGTTTGTTGTATTATGGGCTGAAGAAAAAATTAAATATATTTTCCTAAAGGTTGCAAGATACTTCCAATGCCTGATAGGTCTTCCTGGAGATGTAAGGATACTTACGAATCTGTGGGATATTATAAAAGTTAGGGATGCATGGGTGTTGGCACAACAGAAACTTAAAAGTGTTGAGATTAATCCATTTAAGTTCAGGTGCTTTGTGTAGAAGTTCTTCTAAGTTGCTTTGAATATTTACTGTTGGATCCAAGTCGAGTGTTGCATATACATCAATGTCTTTCAGCTGTCTCCAACATTCCTCTTCATATTTGTTCGTATCAATTTTCACCAGGGCTCCTCCTTTGTCCGCTGGGCGTATCGTGATCTCCTTTGTGCTGTATAGGTTTCTGATCAATTTCAGTTCATGTGGTCTGAGATTCTTATGAGCAGGGAGTTTGAAATTCAATTTCTCAAATTCTTTAGTCACTTTTCTCTGAAAGATCTCAATTCGACAGTTTGCACTTGATCATCTTTTTCTAGTTCTTCAAAGAACACCTTGAGTTTAAGTTTCCTTATGAATCTAAATAATTCCATTTTGCTGTCAAACAAGGAGGTTCCATATGTAGGAACAAAACTTAGGCCTCTTTGTAAAGTTCTAATTTCAGTTTGTGTCAGTGGGTGGCTTGAAATATTCACCAGTTATGTTTTCTTCTGTTGTAACCTCGTTTGGGGACCTTCTCTTTGATTTCATCTCCGCTGAAAAACTGCAACATAATGATTCCATCATCTTTTACATCAAAAATATTACAATACAATTTCTATCAGTCTGTATGATTTTCAAATACATGGCTGCACAAACTAACTCTCTTTGCATCAGGCATTTTTTGGGGAAAAGAAACACTTTGTGTTATTATGTTTAACATTAAGTTACATCATGTGATGTGTGAGGTTATTCAAAATCTCAAAGTGCACAAAATACACCTTGGAATGTTTAATGAAATGCATACATGTATTAAAACACATAAGCCACATAAACATTACTCTAATTCTGATGTTTCTGCAGGAAAATAAAATCAGGTGCCCGGTATTTGATATTTGTTAACAATTTCAGTAAAATTAGGAATGAGGACAATTTCTTTATTGGTTTAATCATATATGTTTTATTCCATATATAGGTTTAACTGTCCCATGTCACTCTCTGGAGTTTTATCTTGTTTTACATCCACTTTGTATGCATAGAATTACTTCACCCGGCTGGAAACATGTTATTTCTTTAGGAGATAGGGTTAGAAAATGTGATTTTGTATAAGGCAATGATGTAGAGGATATGTTT
This sequence comes from Ambystoma mexicanum, assembly GCF_040938575.1. NCBI lineage: Eukaryota > Metazoa > Chordata > Amphibia > Caudata > Ambystomatidae > Ambystoma > Ambystoma mexicanum. The sequence continues at coordinate 200,896,547 of NC_090921.1, read as the reverse complement.
TCTCCCTATTCTCCCCTTTAGTTATTTATGCAATTCTATATTTTAACACTAGTATTTTTTAAAAAAGAAATCCTCAGGCTTCCTCCTTTCATCTAAACATCCTTACTGACCCTTCAAACAACGTTTCATTTTTTTATTCTGATGTCAACTTAAATATGGGTTCAGATAACTCCTCTATTATATCATAGTTGAATAGGGATGACACGTCTTCAGATGGCTAATGGGTACCCCGCATTCCTCTGTCTGATTTTTATTCTGTATGTTTAATGTGAAGGCAACTGGAGCTATATTACCTATAATACCAAAGGAGCTTATTCTTAAAGGTAGACACTCATGCTCCTTAGATTGGTTCCTTTGGAAGTTATAAAGATAGACTTGGTCACCAATTTCACATTCCCGTTCTGAGGAGATATTTGCTGCTGACTTCTCCAGTTTTCGCGGTGCCTAGGTGAATGGGTGTTGGAGGTGTTTGTGAAGATTGTCTACATTTTCATGCGTATCAGAGATATTAATCAACATCTGTTCCTGTGCTCAGTAAAATAATGCTGAGGTAATATTTCACCTGTCATGAGTTCAAAAGGGAATGAATTGTAGCAATGTAGGGGTAGATCTCAGAGCCATCAGAACAAGTGGCCACCGCAAGTCCCAACTAGGCCCAGAATTCACCAGAAACATTTCTCACAATTAATTTTGTTATATGGCTCTTTCCCTCCTCTAAATTCCAGGTGGTAGGGAGACTTCTACAATTGGACTCAATCCTTTGAGTTAGGCCAAAATAAGACATGATATGGATCATCTATAAGGAGGTTTTGAACTGGGAGACATTCAATCCATTTGGTAAATCGGTTTGTAACAGTCAACATATATTTGTAGCAGCAGGTAGAACATATCATTGGTAAAATTAAATCATAGCAATGTCATTCTTTTTTGTAAACTTCGAGATATTCTTTTGGGAATCCTGTTCAGATATAGGGACATTTTCTGGATCTATTAGATATTATTACAAGTTTTCCAATTAATGGATCTTCTTTTTCAGCTGTAATTAAATGAGGATGTGGAGCATCTCTACTCCATTGAAGGGTGGAACTCCCTGAAGGAATATGAAAAAGAGCAAAGAGAGGAGCTAGCCACATCAAAAGAGACATGTGCAACGTCCCGAGATGTTTGGATCCTACAGAAGCTAATGACGAAGTTAAGAATCAAGTAAACTTTCATATGCGAAAAAGAAGATTGCATGCACACAAAGTGTTGCAGAGAGTCACCGTTCAATAATTGTACACATGCTGGAACACAAGGCAGATTAAGTTATCATAGAAGTTGGCTAGTCATAGTGATTAGAATGCAGGCACGATTGTATAGAAGCTGGACGTCATGAATTTTAGTAAGCCAGGACCCATGAAGAGAAAAGACAAGAATTGTGTCACAGCAAGAAAAAGTTGAAAATGTGGAGTTGCATGGCAAGCTTGTCTGGCTTGGTACCAAAACTGAAACATCCAACGTCAGTTATCTATTCTTGAAAGGAGTAAATGGCTAAAGGATGAATCATCTCTTGTTAAGGAAAGAACACTGAGCGTGGCAAGTTGTATTCATTTAAGCCATTTGAAAACTGGCAAAACAGACCAAATCATGGTCTCCTGTCACCTGAGCTAAGGATGAAAATAGAGTTGAACTTGGAGTCCTAGAACAACGATAGTGAGTGCCTGCGCTCCCATATATTCCCAGAGATGAGGATACTTTGCAAGGCCAAGTTTGAAGACAATCCTTATGGCAGAAGGCTTGGGTGATGAGAGATGATGGGCTAATTCGGTGGGAGGTAGCGTCACGTCCACCTCCTTGCACCTGGAACTGAGTTTACATGCAGCAAGGTGAACCAAATGTTCCAGACATGTCACAAGCGTGTCAACCAATTGTAGAGGGCCGCATAACAAAGATCCTTATAGTTTGAAGACCAATTGAAAGCTGTTATTTTAGAGGTCGACATATATTGTCCACCTAACAGTGCGAAACCAATTACAATCTTAGATCTTATAGAAAGTATACTTAGATGTTCCCCTTGAACCAATTACAATCCCTTGTAGGTTTTTCATTATTTGCCACGTAGTATGATGTCACCTTTGACATATTTTTTGTATACAGTCTCTGTTTTTTGGAGAAATCATTGAGAGCCTGAGCGAATGTCCGTTGATGATTGTAACCTCACTGTTTTGTTAATAAAAGAGTATCTTTGCCATCTTCCTGAGTTAGTTTGGTTATTTGCACTGAGAATTACTCTGCGATCCCATCCATTGCATGCACATTAGTTAAGAGTCATACGCTCACCCCCCTTTTGCTTTCTTAACTGGGTACATAGCAGTGTTGCATGATGATTTTGATGGTATTAGAATGGCCCGTCCACTAGTGCTACAATTGTCTCATAAATGGCCTCATCTGCTTCTTTTGATAGTGGGGATTGTTTTACTCTGGGTAAAATTGCTACTGGTTTCAGCTTATCTTCACTGTGCACCACTCCTTTCAGAGGCCCCACAACATAGGGACTGGTGGTCCATAGGATGCTGGGCACCTTGGCCACATCTTCCTTGCAGAAGGATGCTGGTGCATCCAGTGCCATTGCCATCTTCTGTGGTACCTCTCTGTAGTGTATTTTTAACCAATATGTCACACTGATTTCGAACACCATCTCCTGGTCTGACCTTTCATCTCTGAATAGTTTGTTGGTCACTATAGTTAGCCTGTACCCTTCAGCTACAGCGATCACTGCTCGCCATGGTCATCTTGTGTTGTCCATCCCATGTACCGCTATACCCCTCTGCCTCATCCAATAGTATCTCTCATCTGAAAAAATACTCATTTGGAACGGGCCATAGCTTCCCTTGAATCCCTGGGAGCCATGCACTTGCAATCTCAGTCCCGTACTGGAACAATTCCTCATCTACTGGCTCAACCCTTTGTACCGTCCATCCACAATATACTTGAATTATATCTCTTATGTTGAGAAAGTGTATCCCTGGTGTAGAGCACACTATCCCCTTGTCTGTGAATGAAATAGTCATTTTTAGTCTACTCATAATGTCTTGCCCCTGTATTTTTACGGATGTTGGTCAAGAGTCAAGTAAAGACAAAGATAAATCATGTTCCCCTATAGAAAGGGAGATATTGTCTGTAAAAGGAACCACTTCCCTAGCCCTAGAGAATTATTGAGTATTCATGGCATCACCTGACAACCTAAATGTTCCTTCTCGAATGCAAGGCCTAGTTGCCCCTGTGTCTACAAGAAAGGAGAATGTTTGTTTTGTCAGCTATCGCCACGCCTATGTGAGGTTCCTCCACAGGGTTGGGTGTGATCGACAGGATGGAACACATCAAGTCTGTCTGTGGACTGTCCTATTGAGGGTATAAGGACATCCCAAGCCCAGAAAATTGATTGTTTCCCACCATGGTGACTCCCCGCAGGTTTCTAATGGGGTCGTTGCTATGGCGTCTCTGTGTGCCACTGTCTCATAGTTTTGCTGTATGCTTTTCTGTATCTGAGACACCTGATGGGTGTTGCCTTGAGTCTGGGGTGCTTGCAAATTCTGTGGTATGGGTGCTTGTATCTGTGGTATCTGTGTCATGAGCTGGTTCGACTGTGGATGTGTGCTCTGTATCTGTCCTTGCTGTTGCTGTAGTTGGTCCTATGTGTAACAGTCATCTTGGTCCCCTTGATATGCTTGTTGTTACTGTGCTCCCCATTTCTACTGCATCCCCCTGTTTCGGCACACTCTTGAAATGTGCCCCATCTGCACGTGTGACCAGCACTGTGGTGGCTCCCTCCCCTGCCCTTGAAAACACCCTGCATAGTCCCCCTGGCATTGCTGCACCTGTGACCTGTATCTTTGAAACCCTCCTGGGAAACCATCTTGGGTGTGATGTATCTGTGGCCCACACATGCGTACTCTGGATGGCTCCCCTCTTCCTTGAAACCCATGCTGCATGTTCCCTCACCCCAGGAATCCTCCTCGCGAGGGCAGCATTGTGTAATGCTGCTGCTGTGTCCCCTGTGCACCTGCGCTTGTCAGTACTGTCCCTTCTAATGCAAACTTTGATAGTTTCTTCTGTACTCATTTTGCTTCCTCTAACTTTCTTTCCTCAGCCTTCGTCTGAATTATCTCCTGCAATAGCCTGCAGTGGTGTACTATCCTGAGCTTTATTTCTGGCTAAGGTTTTGCCTCCATGCCTACTAACTTCTTCAGCTGTTTCTGAACCCGTTCTGGCAGTCCCTGGCATAATATGCGGTAAAATACTGCTACTGTTTTGTCTCATGGTTCTTGAGTTTCAAGGCACCAAAGCTCTTAGATTGCTGAATATAGTCTAAAGGGTATTTGTCTGACCTCATCTGGTGGGCCATAATTGCACCAATGTCTGACATGTCGAGGTATTGTGTCCTTAAGGCTTGCCACACGGCAGCTCTGCAATTTGCAAACGTCAAGCCATTGTGCGCCATGTCCTGGGTGGTCAGTCTGGGAAACCCCACCCTCTTCCATATGTCATCAGAGGCATCTCTGAGGATTGCCACTAATAGTCCCTTTACGTCCCCTAATGGCAGTCTCTGTCCAGCTGTCATCCTTTACATACCATATATCCATTTACCCGCACCTGTGGTTAACGAAGGTAACCTACATCTCATGTTTTCCCTGTAAATATGCTTCCATGGTATATATTCAGGTCGCCCCCCTCCTGTTTCCAGTGAAGACATTTGTATGAACCCCACCTCCCCACTCACTCCTCTAGTCAGTCTGATCTGTCAGTGTACACATATATTGGTTCTCCTATGGATATTTGAGCACAGTTGTCAGATTCCCCCTATGATAGAACATACTATAATTGTCTCACCCTTTCTTCGTCCTGGGAGATCTCTAAGTCGCTCAACGTATGGGTGTATACTGTCTGAGTTGTGTGATGCTGCTCTGGTTCATCTTGTCTGACTGTCCCGGTCATCCGGTCATCCTTTGTCATTCCCATATTTCTGTTCCCCTCCCATGTCATATGTCTTTCTATGCTGTCTCACGGAGACCTATATTTTGGTACCCCTGCAGCATCTTCCGACTCTGTCTCTACATCGCTGCAGAAATAGTTTACAAAGCTCAGTCTCCCAGAGGTTGTGTCTTCCCCAACCTTTCTTTCGGATCGATCAAGTCTATGCCACCCTTATCTCCATAGTAGCCCATGCCTTCTGCTGCGGTGGTGGCTCTGCTTGGCAGGGTTGTGCTATAAGGTTCTTCATGTCTACCTCTTCCCCCCATGCTCATGCTGTCTCCCCTGCCTAGTGCCCATCGTGCTCTTATTTTGGTAAGTGCGCTCTCCTCCTCCCACTTTCACGAGCGCTCTGATGGTATTCGCTCTATCTGCCACTTCCTCTGTTCCCTGTCTATCAACATTAGTTTTTCCTTCTCATCTGCTTCCCTTTGTTTCTCAATCTCTTCGTTTCCTCCCATATCTCAGCCCAATCTGTTTCTTCGCTGCTTTCTTTAAGGCATTCTATTGCTTTTGTTGCTCCATCTTCCTCTCCATTTGTCTTTCCTTCCAGCTTCATGAGTATCTGTCCCCCTACCCACTCATTTGTGGCTATGCCCCTTAGCCCCTCCTTTGTGCCCACCGGCGCCTCGCTACTCGCTCATCTCTCATTGGTCGGCTGCCCTGTCGCCTTTTGTCCTTCTTCCTTGGTATATGGCGGTGGTTTATAGATCAGTTTGAATATCCTTCTGGTGCCTTTAGCTCTCATAATGGGTACATCCCCTGCTCGTTCATCTGCTTCCTCAGAGTTCTCACTTGCAGGAGTGGGCAAGGGAGTGGAGGTTGGTGGTGTGGGCCCCTGCATCTCCTGTTAGCTCAGCATCTACTGAAATCTTGCTGCGGCCCCTCACCCTCCTGAAACATCATCCACAATTTGAATATTGTTGTGCAGCTTACTAGCTTCTTCGCCTTGTATGTATCCTGTGTGTGTGTAAAGAGTGATGCTGCACATTCTTGGAGAAACTTCCACATGGTGGCCATGGTTTGATCAATTTATCCTTAGTGCTTTTAGTACATTTTACACTATATTTGTAAATCTTGTTAAGGTGACAGGGTCTTACACAGGTGTTGCAAAATGTGTCACCCCTGCACGTTCCTTGATACATTGTTCTTGCTCTTACCTGACCTCAAATTGAGGGTTTCCATCGTCTGCTGTTAAGGGAAAAACACAGTGTTATTGCAATATATTTTAATTCACTATGAGCCTTTCTGGCTCCTCAACCACCTGTCAGGCATGGTCCATGCACCGCCTCCTTACAATCGCAGCCTCTTTAGACACACCCACAACTCTTGCGCATGAGCCTTACGTTTTCCGCCACTGGTTCACGTCGTCTGCCAATCTCAGACTTTCCACTGCTAGCTCCTCACTGTTTTGCATTCTCCAAGTCCTATGTACAAGCCTACGGGTGATGTCACCAATTTACTAAATAAGCTAGTGCTAAGAAGTCAGTTGCACCTTCTGCAATCTAGGTCAGCTCCCTTGCTAAACAATACAGGGACACCGTCATCTATGACCCAAGCTGAAACGCCCAACATACAGGAAATCCACTATTTACATAACTTCTGTCATCCGTGCCTCAAAGTCAGCAGTCAAGGTTGTTCAACAGAACCTTTTACCTCGAACTAGAATTTGCCATAACCACAAATAATAACATCTACCTCTGCTCCTGACCCTACTAAACTCCACAGTGCTAGACAATACTTCACAATACTCAACAATGCTAAACAATACTAAACAATACTCCACAATATTCAATACCCCCCTCACTCACCCATTTGCCGTGTGGCTAGGTCAGTACTTACACTCTGTGGTCTGATGACACTGCTTGGCTGCCACATCCCCCAAAGCTGCCACTTAGCATTCCTGGTCTGCTGGATGCCTCACAGACTTCGGGCAGGATATTTCCCAGGCAGGCTCCTGACGGCCATTCTGCAGGACACACATTGCCCATCTTCTTGCCCATCTTCTTGAAACACGTGAGGGGTCCTGCAGCTAGGAGAGTCAGCTTTGTGCCGGGCTAGCGTATCTAACCATTACCTCTGCTACCAACTTGTTGGAGTAATTCTCCCAAGGTAAACAAGAGTTTTGGGTGTCCACCTGACTCTCAAGGGCCCATCCCCTTTCTCAGAATAAACGGAGGACTAAGCCAACGGCAAGATAGAACTGTGGTTTATTGCAAAAACCAACAGGGATCATACAAGACAATCAAGATTCTCCAGTACTTCTCAGTATTCCATGGTGTATGGTTCATTTTTGTGAACACATTGCATCATCCCTGGGCCCTTCTCCAAAAAACCTATCACCACACATGATTGAGTATTGAGAGTGGTAATACTTATGGTACCCTATGGAGGTTATTCTACTGGTCCTCACATGTCAGGTATCTGGTCCTTCCCGTCCCCAAGAGACTATCTATTACATTGTTGCATACTAATGGGCTTACCATTGGTTCTTGCACCTTGTTATCCATTGCTGAAAATCTATGCTGTGATTGGTTAGAGCTGATCTCCCCAGGCCTGGGACTCGATTCAGTTCTCAGTCCTCGTGCACATCTTCAAGGTGATGTGAATGATTATGTGTCTGCATTGTAACTTGTAGTGTACCACCTTTGCCTATGAGAATGTGCTCTGATGTTGCAAAACTTGTTGCTTTCTTCATCTGACTTTGCTGGGATCGGCTCTGCATTCCCACAATGGGTGAATGTCCATTGTCTCGTTCAGCTGCATCACGTGCTTAGAGACTACAAAATCGAGCTCTTGGGTCTGCATTTAAGAGGGTTTATTCTCTTTCTCTGCAGCTAGGCCCCTTGTCGCCTGAAGATTGGAATGTGCCTGTGTATCTCTGACCTTAGCTGTGAGCCTGCGTTGCTCTCTATGCAGCCTGAATAAGCTCTTCTCGTTTCAGGCTCTGTGGTTTGAGGCCTAATGCAATTTTCCTTAGACTTCATAATATGATTTACACATGCTCATGTTATGCTAGGTCCCCTATAAGCTAGTCACACATGGTCCTAAAAGGCTCTACATATACTCCTGTAGTCCCATAGGGTTAATTGCTTTAATGATCTGCAAGCTTGCTCAGGATCTCTTGTTGCCTTGTGTTTCTGCATTACTGCATTTGGTTAATGAGAGAAAATAATAAAAGCTTTGACAGTATGTATATGTACCATCCTCAGGTTTTAGAGCTGTGTAAGCATGTTCTTCGTGTATGCGAATGTGTGTCTGTGTAATGTGGTGCAGGACTGCGAGTGTGCTTCAAACTAATGCTGCTACGTCGTGGTGTCACTAATGAGGTCAGCATTGTGGCTTCAATCTTAATCGAGACTGTCCATGTATGGCTAGCTGAGAGGATACCTTTCTGTGTATTTGTCAGCCATTGGTGCACATGAGAATTGTCTGAAATTACAAGGGAGGCTGGGAGCGTTTCTAGCGCTTTGCCATGTCATGAATGTGGGAGTGAGGAGGGGCATTCTCTGGACCCTCTCTTCATATCCTTCATTTGAACCCTCCAAAATCATCCAAAGCTTTAAGCTCCCAGCAATGGGAGTAAGTAATTAGTTAACAACTGTGATTATACATGGCACTCAAGCTCCAGTAGTCACAGCAAATGGACCATGGAGATTGATAACAATAACTCTCTACTCAACTTGTGTCAGCCCCTTCAAGCTGAAGTACAGCAACTTCCATATTTAATTGCTCAAAGCGACCATATTGCCCATTCATTGATAAAAGTAATTCAAGGGAGGAAATTAATGTACCACCTTCTAACCAAAGGCTGACCGTTTCTCCACATTTAACCAACCTTAGTGATGACCCACCCAGTGAAATGGCTAAGCAAAGTATGCTGCTCGACGACTGATGAGCTGCAAAGCTGCGCGATTATTGGTGAGAACAATGGTATTACTCTATACAATAAGGCAACAAACTTTGCACTGAAAATTCTGTTAAAACTGTGCAATTTTATATCTAAAGAAGCCCAGAGACAAACACACTTACTGGAACAGCTGGTGGTTTGGCAAAAAGCCAACGCTGATCGGATTCCCACCCGCAACGCCGGCAAAAATAGAACAGTGAACAGTTTTCCAGACCAAGCACCCCAGCGTTTCTACCATTGGCAGAGCAGTAGCGAAGGAATATTGACCCATTAAAGTCCAGGACAGTTGAGATACCTTGCAGCCAAGTGGATCGGGGTGAGAAAAAGTTCCCCTGTGTGACTCGATCCTGTCTAGGAGAGGAAAACAGAAGAAATTAAAGGTCACCAAGGGGAAACAAGCAAAGAAGTGCAACTTAGAACAAGGGCCTGAAATCTCCTGCACCATGGAATCCGAGTAGACTACAAATAAAGGTGCAGCACAGCCAAAAATAGTTCATAAGAAAGCAGCATGGAAACTGCAACGTCAGAAAAACAAGCCAGTCAACTTAACCTCCTGGTTTCTAAACTGTGAGGACAAAAAAAAATAATCTGCAAAGATCAGTCTTGACCAGGAGGTACACAAAAGAACAGGACATTTGACTGCTCAATCGATACCGAAGGAAGAGCATGTAACAAACATCAGATTTCTATTTCAGTGCTAATGTTGAAATTGAGTCTTCGAATAATATAGCTGAGATTGCTCCATCTGTGCCATACCAGGATTGAGTGGGAGATGTGTACGGCTTCCTCCTACTTCCTTCATCAACTCACGGATGTTTGAAAATGGTTACCACTCTATAAACAGGAGTTCTTTGCTGGAGATTTTGGTCATCTGCCATTGACGCATGTGCTACAGAGCAGTCACTTTGGCTATGTAGAACAAATGGAGGATTATAGCACTGGAACAACAAGGGTTCACTGTGTAGACTCCGAAATCACAGCTATGGTTCGAAGAAATGCACCATCATAATTAAAATGGGGTTTCATATTGATCAAATATGAAACCTGAACAGGAAGCATGTCAGTGCCATCAGTAAGCCAGTGATATATCCTCAGGCTCTGTCCGATAACACGAGCTAGTCAGCAAAGCATGCATCAACACTTCTATTGGTCGGTTTGACTGATGACCCCCACAGCGAAATCCCTTTGGGAATGGCTTATTTCCTTCCTCCCAGTACCCAATCAATAGACCTAAATGTGAGCTTTTAATAAGTTCATGGAACACTCAAGGTCATGCTAATTTATTCTCTGATAAATGCTTGTTTCACTTCCTCCAGAAATCAGACAGAATCTTATTGCAGGAGACTTGGTTGATGGGGGAGGCTGTATTTGATGGCTACACCTGTTTCAAAAATCTATCCACTAGGGGCGACAAAGGTCAGCCATTTGGTTGCTTGGTGACACTGCTCAATTTCCCTTATAGCTAAGCAAATAACTGTAACTACTAGTAATCCCAACACAATAAGCAATGAAAACCATGTAGTAGTAGAAAATATATATGACCCACTGGGTGGGAGCTCTATTGAAACCCGGCAGTTGTCTATGCATGAGTCCCTAATATTAAATATAGCCACGTCTGCTGAAATTGATAATCTGGTCGGAGGGGATCTTAACTCACTCTGTATAGACGGCATCACAACCATTTAGGGTGTCTTACCATTGAATGTAGTTAGTCAAAGGAGAACCAAGTTTATTGGGTCAGCATGCTTATGGTTTGAATTTCTTACACAATCTTGGTTTTCAGATGATTATCGGGTGTACGGTTGATCATATCCGAGTTGCCAAGATGTGGTGACATGGTACCGTCTATTCAACGATTGACTATTTCTATGGAAGTGAATACTTTTGTAACAGAGTGGGTGAATTGTCATTGATTTTGACTGACTACAGCAATCACACTGTCTTGTATATACGATTGGTCTTGTGTTAGGCAATGATTTGTGAACAGGATAGGGTGGGTGATGTGGTTGTGAATAATGATTTAAACAGAATTGGTTGGTTGGATAGAAATGTAGAGGCCATAACCAAGTATATGGCAAGTATTGGCACTGTTTACAAAGGTCTTAAAAGTTCCAATGAAATTATAGAATGGATTAGTTCAATACATTGTTTTTTGACAAGGAGTATGGGATTTGTATCTTAACAGGGTCTAAAACATCCACATCCGTATGACAAAGTAATAGACCATGAATAAACGCACACTGATACAAGACATCAGAAAGGTGCAACAGTTGAATATGGATGGTTTGATGATCCACAAAGCCATAAGGACATTAACAAATAGGTACAGAAACTGGCTAAAAAGGCATCATACGTCTACTGCCAACAGTGCTTGGCAGTTGCTATATGAAGCCATAAGGTAAAATGACAGTAAACGGATGTGGTTTATATTTAATAATAGAGATACACGCCCACAGGCAGCAATGGTAAATTACTTTGCTGGTCATATTTAGAGTCCTGTTTAGGAGATACATTTAGAGCTGAATCACCCATCTGTCTGCTCCATCAGGAACCATTGAATATTAAGTTTGAAAAAGACAACTGAATTCAAATGATTAAGAAGCTTAAGCAATCTAGAGTGCCAGGCCAGAACATTGTCTCAAATATGGTAAAGAGAGCAAATCCCGACCTATGGGTGGATATTCTACTAACCCTGTTTGAGCAGGATGTTAGTTCAGTTCGTATTTCCGGGTCATGGAAACAGTCTCATCTTATTCCATTATCGAAGTGTGATAAATCTGACGATCCTTGAAACTATAAAACATTATCATTATTAGATGGGACCAGTCAAATATTTGGAACCTGCCTTCTCCGTGATATCAAGAAGTGGATCAGAGACAATCAGGTCCTGAGCTGTTATTTTACAGGATTCCAGAAGGGACTTTCTTCTACCCATAACAAACTGTCAATTCTTTAATTAATTCAACAGGCTAAATGTAAATCCTCTTTGTCATTATATATTATCTTTGTTGATTTAGCATTGGCATTCGACTCGGTTCACCGCCCAAAGTAATGGGAAAAATTGAATAATTTAAACATGCCTGGGCACCTTTTATATGATGGCCATCTGCTGCATGATAATAATGCTGCACGGGTTGGTGAACTTTCTGCCTCAATTACAGATTGGAAAGGGATTAAAACAGGCTTGCATACTTGCTCCTATTTTGTTTAATTTATTTCTGTCTGATATCGGAGGGAGCTTGGCTAAAGCCCATAACTTCCTGCCAAGATTGACTGGCAATAAATGTGTATATCTTGCCTACACCGACGATCTGCGTGTTTTCGATATCACATGTGTAGGTCTCTGTAGAAGTGCTTCAGAGTATGCGAAACAAAATTATCTATTGATTAACTTTACCAAATATAAATTTATGAAGTTTGGAAAAGTGGAAAAAGATAGACGTACCATCTTGACAACTGAGGGTAACATGAATAGTCTATAGTTACTGCTATCTGGGGTATGATATGGAGTCCCAACATAGAGAATTATCTCTTTTCAAAAAACACCACACCAAGGCAGTGGCTATCATGCTCTCTATAAAGAAATGTGTCAAGAGTGACGCAGGATATATCCTAATTGGTATTGTTACATTATGTCACCAGAAATTGGATGGAAGTATTGCCTACACGTGCCAATTTTCAAATTCGGATTGTGAACACTGAGCACATACCTTAAAAGGCTATGTTTCTGGGTCTATCCGAGGCAACTTCCATACAGGTGATTAGAATAGAGCTAGTTTGTCACACCTGAAGGGGTATGCGCAACCCCTCCCTAACCACGGAAGCCGATGGGAGTAAGACCCTCCCACCTTGGTTGTGCACGGGTCCCTGATGCTTAGTAAATAGGTCACCTTGAGACAGCCAATGGGGGGAAGAGGGTTAGGTAGAGGTTGAGAATGGGTAAGGGGATTTTAGGGTCACTGGAAAGAGGGTTAGGGATGCATAAATGGATGGGTAGGGGGGAGTTAGGAAACATTCAACCTCTATACACGTACTAGATAGCTCAATACTCTCTTAGTTGAGCTGAGCCTGTGGTATCGCACCTACTACCAACACCTGTCCACTTAATGCTCACTACCCTGCCCTGCTCCCTATCACCTAGCTCTTTCCTACACCCTGACACATATGAACACATGGATGAATATGAATTAGCAAGATAAATACATGATGAGAAGCAGTACGTCTTAAAATAAGCCATGCATGATGAGGAGCACAACAATTCACATTAGACACATGAAACATGAACAGACACTCATGTCGTAAAGATGGTGTTCACTGTTGCCCTATCCAATGCGCGCCACTGCATAATAGCTTGGGTAGTATAGCTCAGTGGGAAACGCGCTTGTCTTGGAAGCAAGACAACAGAGAGCAACACAGGTTCGTCCATGCTTAGAAACCTCTTCGGTATTAAGTGTGTTATAAATAATCAATTATAATAGGGCTAAAACAGATGTCCCTCACAAGACCTGTAGTCCCAACAACGCTTTCCTGTTCCATCACATGTTTTTCATGTCCAGAAAACTGCCCTGTTCCATAATAGGGTTAACACATGTGCTGAGGAAAACAAAATCACTGTATGCCCTTGTTAACGATGTCCTGTTCTCCGATGACATGTACACATTCCCATTAAAAAAACAAGCTACAAACAAATATGGTTCCGCATTACACCATTGCAGTGCTGTACTTATCTTTGGCTTGGGGAGTCTGTCCCCGAGCGAGTGGCTGCAGGTCTTGAATTTATTCCGCTTTGAGTCTTGCTTCACCAGCAATCACTGTCACAGCCTGGGGCGAAGCACTGGAGAAGACTTCTGACCGGCACCCTGGAGTTCACTGCCACGGCTGGGCACACCTCATTGCTCTGCCTGCCAAAATGTTGGTGCCTCTACCGCAACCTGCCTGTGCTTCCGAAGGTTAAACTAATCAGCATGGGCAGGTGCGGCTCCTTTCAAGGACCCGGCGGCACATGCTGAAGGCATATTGCCACCGGGAATCATGGGAATTGTTTCCCAATCGTCCGGCGCCCTTAATATGTCAATTTCCCACAAACCTTCACATTGGTTTAATCTCCATGTGAATCATGGTGAGAATTAATCGAGGGAAACTAATTATAAAAATGATATGTGTTAAGAAATGAACTGCTTAAAAGGTCCAGTCCTGCCCTGTGTGAGTTTAAAGCTGTTAATGAAGACTTCTTTGAAAACATTTCTTGGAATCCAGATTGAATTTAGGACTGGGGGTACTTCAGGGGACGTTCAAAAAGAAATCATTGCTATTGGATTTGGCTCAGAATCATCTAGGTAGGCTATCATTATTGTGTACCTTTGATAAGCTACATTGTTCCCAGAGCACAGAAGTACATATATCAGTTCCCTAGTCCACCTCTGGGGTGTTATGCTGATGAGATTGAACCAGCTACCAGTTACGGCTGTTAAATGTGAGAGAAGGTGTCACTTTTGTGGGGATACTGATGAAACTGAATCGCTCCAGCAGTATGTGAGACACAACATGTAACTAGCGGAAGGACTATTGGAGGTTCATGGTGCATTTTTCTGGTAAAATTTTATATTAGAGTGTAGTCTGTCACAATCAATTTATTTGGTTAGAGTATGGCAGGCTTTTGAGCAGGAACTCAAAAGCCTGCCATACTCTAACCAAATAAAAGTATAGCTTTTAAATATTCTATTTGTCAGTTGATGTTTGTGTACGTGATGATGATAAATAATTGAAGGCAAATGTTTGTTGGAATGGCTAGATTTATGTAATGTATGTAAAAGGTTTCTTTTTTTAGTGCTGTGTAGTATGTGATTGGTAATGTTTCATTTTATTTGTTTTGTATTGACATGTGAATAGTTCTAAATGAACTGGATACAATAAAAAAATAAGCAGTGAATGTGGGTGGAAATTAACAGGCCGATTCATGGAATAATTAGCGCGGCGCAAGTGGGCAAAAATGTGCAAATCGCAGTGGAATAGCGAAAATCGCAGTGCAAGTGAGAAAATCGCACGAAAAGCAGCGCACATCGATTCATGGAAGTCCGTGCGCGAGAAAACCAGCGGATGTGTGATAAAAAAGTGCGCAGCGCACGTTGGCGCACAGGCCATATAACAGCGTGCGCCAGGTCACAGCGAAAATCGCACAGGCCACAGCGAAATTCGCACATAGCGCGGCGCACGCAACAAAAGTAGGCGGAACACGGGCGTAACACTCGGAATGGGGAACAACTTGCCAAAACGTGGGCGTCACGGGGGAAGTTCAGGGCACAAGTGCGCGGAACGCCCACACGCTCGCCTACAACACCTATTCATGGAATAGAATAGGGCAAAAAAGCGCACGCTCAAACCAGCGCACAGGCACAAACACGACCGCCACAAGAAAGCAGGCGGTAGCGTCTCTGCGGCTGTAAGAAATGTGCGCCAAAAGGTGCGCCAACACTGCCATGATGAATGTCCTATACTGTGGCCCTCCAGGACAAATGACGTGCAAAGGGGTACCCACAAACACGGACACCCGCTGACAAAAAATATGTGTGCGTGTATACCGGGGTGCGCAGGAAGTCTCACACGCGATTTGGGCGGGTACGTGGATTTCAGGGGTGCGCGGGAAGTTCCACACGCGAATTCAGCAGGGTACATGTATTTCAGGGGTGCGCGGGAAGTTCCACACGCGATAGTCCCAGTGCGAGCAGGGTACGTGTATTTCAGGGGTGCGCGGGAAGTTCCACACGCGATTTCAGCAGGGTACGTGTATTTCAGGGGTGCGCGGGAAGTTCAACACGCGATTGGCCCAGTGCGAGCAGGGTACGTGTATTTCAGGGGTGCGCGGGAAGTTCCACACGCGATTTCAGCAGGGTACGTGTATTTCAGGGGTGCGCGGGACGTTCCACACGCGATTGGCCCAGTGCGAGCAGGGTACGTGTATTTCAGGGGTGCGCGGGAAGTTCCACATGCGATTTCAGCAAGGTACGTGTAT
Organism: Ambystoma mexicanum; assembly: GCF_040938575.1. Taxonomy (NCBI): domain Eukaryota; kingdom Metazoa; phylum Chordata; class Amphibia; order Caudata; family Ambystomatidae; genus Ambystoma; species Ambystoma mexicanum. The sequence goes on along the minus strand of NC_090921.1, from coordinate 200,880,618 downwards.
TTCAGGGGTGCGCGGGAAGTTCCACACGCGATTTCAGCAGGGTACGTGTATTTCAGGGGTGCGCGGGAAGTTCCACACGCGATTTCAGCAGGGTACGTGTATTTCAGGGGTGCGTGGGAAGTTCAACACGCGATTGGCCCAGTGCGAGCAGGGTACGTGTATTTCAGGGGTGCGCGGGAAGTTCCACACGCGATTTCAGCAGGGTACGTGTATTTCAGGGGTGCGCGGGACGTTCCAAACGCGATTGGCCCAGTGCGAGCAGGGTACGTGTATTTCAGGGGTGCGCGGGAAGTTCCACATGCGATTTCAGCAAGGTACGTGTATTTCAGGGGTGCGCGGGAAGTTCCACACGCGATTTCAGCAGGGTACGTGTATTTCAGGGGTGCGCGGGAAGTTCCACACGCGATTGGCCCAGTGCGAGCAGGGTACGTGTATTTCAGGGGTGCGCGGGAAGTCCCACACGTGATTGGCCCAGTGCGAGCAGGGTACGTGTATTTCAGGGGTGCGCGGGAAGTTCCACATGCGATTTCAGCAGGGTACGTGTATTTCAGGGGTGCGCGGGAAGTTCCACACGCGATTTCAGCAGGGTACGTGTATTTCAGGGGTGCGCGGGAAGTTCAACACGCGATTTCATCAGGGTACGTGTATTTCAGGGGTGCGCGGGAAATTGCACACGCGATTGGCCCAGTGCGAGCAGGGTACGTGTATTTCAGGGGTGCGCGGGAAGTTCCACACGCGATTGGCCCAGTGCGAGCAGGGTACGTGTATTTCAGGGGTGCGCGGGAAGTTGCACAGGCGATTGGCCCAGTGTGAGCAGGGTACGTGTATTTCAGGGGTGCGCGGGAAGTTCCACACGCGATTGGCCCAGTGCGAGCAGGGTACGTGTATTTCAGGGGTGCGTGGGAAGTTCTACACGCGATTTCAGCAGGGTACGTGTATTTCAGGGGTGCGCGGGAAGTTCCACACGCGATTTCAGCAGGGTACGTGTATTTCAGGGGTGCGCGGGAAGTTCCACACGCAATTGGCCCAGTGCGAGCAGGGTACGTGTATTTCAGGGGTGCGCGGGAAGTTCCACACGCGATTGGCCTAGTGCGAGCAGGGTACGTGTATTTCAGGGGTGCGTGGGAAGTTCCACACGTGATTTCAGCAGGGTACGTGTATTTCAGGGGTGCGTGGGAAGTTCCACACGCGATTTCAGCAGGGTACGTGTATTTCAGGGGTGCGCGGAAAGTTCAACACGCGATTTAATCAGGGTACGTGTATTTCAGGGGTGCGCGGGAAGTTGCACACGCGATTGGCCCAGTGCGAGCAGGGTACGTGTATTTCAGGGGTGCGCGGGAAGTTCCACACGCGATTGGCCCAGTGCAAGCAGGGTATGTGTATTTCAGGGGTGTTCCACACGCGATTTCAGCAGGGTACGTGTATTTCAGGGGTGCGCGGGAAGTTCCACACGCAATTTCAGCAGGGTACGTGTATTTCAGGGGTGCGCGGGAAGTTCCACACGCGATTTCAGCAGGGTACGTGTATTAGAGGGGTTCTGGGGAGTACCACACGTGAATTGGCCATGTGGGCCCTCCCAGGTGTACTCTCCACAACCTCCACGGACCCTGCAGGCAGCCCACGCCACGGGGGACTACCCTGCACCCATGCTCATGTCCCGCAGGCAGCCCATCCACCATGGGCATGCCCCCCAGCCAACCCACATGTCACCTTGCACTACTGATCAACAATGCATGTCTACCACCACCCCCACCCCCCTGCCACCATGGGCATCCTCCACCAGGCCCCCACTCATGTCTCTCACCACCCCCACCCCCCAGCAGTGCAGGGGCAGCCTCCACCAGGCCCCCACTCATGTCTCCCACCACCCCCACCCCCCAGCAGTGCAGGGGCAGCAGGCAGTCAGGCAGCAGCAGATGGCAGGTGGGAGCGTGTTCGGGGCTCTGGGGGGCAGTAGTTCGGCCTTCTGGGCAGGAGCGTGGTCTTCCGTGTGCTTACGCGTGGCCAGCTTGGTACGGAGTGATTTGGCACGTGAAAATCCTGCACGTCAGCGTGAAAACCGAGGAAAGGCCCTAGCGCGTAAGCGTGTCAGCGTGCCATGGCCCACACGGCTACCCTATTGTGGGAGTATCACTGCTGTCGCTATTATCACCCTGTGCAGCTGCATCCGGAGGTGGTTGCACTATGGGAGGCAGCCCACGCAAGGCCCTAGTCTGCTCCTCCATGGCTGCAAGCATGCGGGTGTGGTAGGTCTGGTTCTGGAGGATGAGTGTGCGGAGGTCCCCATGCAACAACTCACGGGATGCCCGGATCTCCGCCCTCGTTGCCTGCATCTCAGCTGAGAGCGTACGGGTGAGACGCTCCAGCTGCTGTTCTGTCCTTTGGTGTGTTGAAGCCTCAAGCTCAACAAGAGTCGTCCTGAGGTGAAGGAGCTCCTGCCTCAGGGCTTCCCTGTGGCCCTGGGACTCAATGGAGATGGCCTCCTGCAGAGTCGCCAGTGCCGCCCGCCTGTCCCTGTTGGACCCCAACATGTCCTCCCTGTGTGACTGGCAGATGGAGTTGGTTGCCTGCTCTAGTCGCTCCATCAGCCTTTCAGGGGGGACTATGGAAGTGGCCACCCTATCCATGGCCTGAGCCATCATCTCGGATGATGCTGCCTGTTGGGTTGCCATACCGTAAATGGATTGCTCCCATGCGGTATTGCCAGGTGGCATACGGCCACCACGTCGGCGGGCACCACACCTGTCTGGGGCAAGGCGAACTGCGCCTTGCTGTGCCGGCACTGCCTGAGGCTGCAGGACTGCATTCCCCCTCTGATCTGCTGGCCCAGGAACAGGATCAGATGTCGCGGAGTGTGACCCTGCATCCGTAACCACCAAAGGCGTAGCTGCCAACACTGACATCCCCATTGAGGGTTCTGACCCTGGTGCAGGTGGGTGAGACAGAACAGAATCCCTCCCTGGAACACTCACCTGCGACGGCACGTAGGTCTCATCCGAATCAACACCTGAGTACAGCTCGGGGGAGGTGCAGCCAGAGACACCCCTTGAGAGCAGGACCTGCAGCACTTGTGGGTTCTCACCCACCACCATACCACGTCCCTCACTGGTGGTTGGTCGGCCCTTGGACCCCTCCTGGGTCTGCACCATCTCCACAACCCCAGCAGTATCAGGTGCGTCTTCCCCTGCAAAGACATAAACACAAAGAAATGGAAACAGGCATTAGCACCATGGCACACATGACTAAAACCCTCCCATGCATGCACCCTCACTGCGTATGAAGGGCAGGCAAATGGCACACACTGATGACACCAAGATGGAAGATGAACACATTTTCTGCATGCTGTCTGGCAGTGGCATCACACATTGGCCTGTGATTGGCAGGTGAAACATACATGCCATCACACAGATGGCATGTACCATTGCTATTGAGTGAAGATGGAGAGGAGGGCAGCACCTATTCATTCAGTCCAGTTCCCGCATGTAATAGCTTTTCTAATTCAAACAGGTCAGATTCTTCACCTGGAGCTGCCAGTCCGAAATGGTGCAATTGCACAGGGACATGTTTGAACAAATGATATCCAGGTAACAAAGTCACTCCACTTTACCATAGCCATGTCAGACATGTGACTAGAGGACTGCGACATGCCTAGTAAAAGTGGTGGAATGCAAACAATCTGACTAAATGAACAGTGAAAAATCAAGCAACAATGTTGTGGCAAGGTGACACTTCAAGGGCAACTGGCGTGCAGTTGGGCTAGATGTCTACTGTTGGCAGAAGGGATACTGCTATGGCCAAATGCAGCTGCGCAGGATGTATTGCATGAAGCACATGGCTGACCCATACGACTCAGGCGCACACACTCTCACCTGTCACACAAACAGAAGCCCTCACACACACCATGCACATCGATGACACACACGTGCATGTGCACTCACCGGACAATGCCTCGTAATCAGCCAAATCTCCCACGCCTTGGATCTGTTCCTCCGTGACGTAGGTCCCAGCGACTGACTCATGTGGAGCGAGTTCCATGTCTACTACTGGAGACCCATCTCCAGTCACTAGAGTTGCGGCATGACTTGAGGCCTGCTTACTCTTTTCCCTGCGCTTTAGGTCATTCCAGCGCTTATAGCAATCATTGGCTGTGCGCCTCATGATTCCAAGGGAACTTACGATGTCCGCAACGGTCTGCCAGTGTGCCTGGCGTTGTGCAGGTGTGGTCTTGGATCCTGCAACAATGACCATCTCGTTGTCATGTGCGGACACATACTCGACAAGTGCATTCAGTTCGTCATCCGTGAAGCTGGGCTTCCTGGATGGGCCGGACTGTGTAGCCGTGTCTGGGGCATCAGCCTGTGCCGGACGAGCACTCTTCCTCTTCCGCTTGGAAGGTGGTGGTGATCCTGAGTGTCCTGCGCCGCTCTGGACACTAGGGGCAGGAGCCCTGGTGGACTCTGTATCAGGAGTGTGGGATTGCACACTCAGCATGGGAGTTGGTGCAGGCATTGGCTCTAGTGTGATGGTGTCAGGGGGAATGTCAGCAGCATGGACTAGGACCGACACTGTCCGGGCTGGGTGTGTGAGGGCTGGGGTGGATGGAGCCGCAGCTGCCCCTGCAGCCTCTCCGCCCTGCCTACTTGGTGCAGCAGATGACCTTGCTGCCCCAGATGCACGTGGGATGGTGACATCAACGTGCACCAGCGCACGTGTCATAGGCCTGCTGACCTGGAAGTCAGCCATGGAGTCAGCCAGGTCTGGTGCCACAATGGGCTGGTCCAACAAGGGCTGAGCATGGATGGTGTCAGCCACATCAGCCTCAACGGGAGGGGGGGGATTATGGGTGCCCTTGACTGGTCCTCCACACATGGGGGGACAGGCTCACCCTGCAAGTAACGACCACGTCCCCTACTGGATCCACCACGGCCACCACTTGTGGCTCTTCCACTTTTGCCACCCTTACGGAATCCTCGCCTCCCAGCCATGGCACTGATGTTAATGTGCGTATGGGAGTGGCTGTAAAATATTGTCCTGGGCAATTGGGGGTCAAAGAATTTGGGTACCAGATGGTAATTGTACCCTAGTGCTCTTGCAAGGCTGATTGTAACCCCTGGGGAAAGATGACGGGTCACGCTACGCACAGGAGCCCCAAAAAAGGGAGATGAGGTGCACGCAACCCCTCCTAGACCACGTGTGCAGAAAGAAAAACCTGCACTACGCTGTGGCACCCAGTAACACAAGAATAAACGTATGCGTGTCACACGCAGCCTAGAATGACCTCTGAAGGGGTAGGCTACACACGGGGCAAGCACAGATGTTAGATACGTGCGTGACTCACCGTCTGCCAGGTAAAAGAGCGTGAAAAAGGAGCGCGTTTGGTTGGCAACACCCCCGCCAAAAGAAGATTTGTACGCTGTCTGAGGAGACAGGACAACAGTAGAAGGGAACACTGTTTGAGGGAAAAGGCCCAGGTAAACCAGTAAAAGAGAAAAAAGAGAAAAAGCTGTCAGAGGTAACAGGGAATACGAACTTGTAACGCTGTGAAGTAAATCGCGTGTGAAACGACAAGAAGTACAGAATTCACCCACTCGCTCTCCACGAAAAGCACGTACAAGGAAATGGTGTTCTACGCGTACCTTTTATACAGGCCCACACGTCCAGCGTCACTTACGCGGCGTGTACGCGCTAGGGCTATTTCCACCAATTACACGCTTTGTCACTTCTGCGTGTAGGGCCATTTCCACCAATTACACGCTTTGTCACTTCTGCGTGTAGGGCTATTTCCACCAATTACAAGCTTTGTCACTTCTGCGTGTAGGGCCATTTCCACCAATCACACGCGATTATACTCTGACGTGCAGTCTTTCCACGTGTGCTCTGTCATCACGTGCTGTGTGGGAAACACCCGTGCGGGTCACGTCACAGACGCGCTTACGCGCTGAGGGCCTTTGGTCCAATAGAATCGCATATGCATGCTGACGCGCTTACGCGCTAAGGGCCTTTCCTCTGTTTTCACGCTGACGTGCAGGATTTTCACGTGCCAAATCACTCCGTACCAAGCTGGCCACGCGTAAGCACACGGAATACCACGCTCCTGCCCGGAAGGCCGAACTACTGCCCCCCAGAGCCCCGAGCACGCTCTCACCTGCCATCTGCTGCTGCCTGACTGCCTGCTGCCCCTGCACTGCTGGGGGGTGGGGGTGGTGGTAGACATGAGTCGGGGCCTGGTGGAGGGTGCCCCTGGTGGCTGGGGGGAGCCATGGGTGGGGGCCTGGTGGAGGGTGACCCTGGTGGCTGGGGGGTGGGGGTGGTGGGAGACATGGGTGGGGGCCTGGTGGAGGGTGCCCCTGGTGGCTGGTGGGTGGGGGTGGTGGGAGACATGGGTGGGGGCCTGGTGGAGGCTGCCCCTGCACTGCTGGGGGGTGGGGGTGGTGGGAGACATGGGTGGGGGCCTGGTGGAGGGTGCCCCTGGTGGCTGGGGGGTGGGGGTGGTGGGAGACATGGGTGGGGGCCTGGTGGAGGGTGCCCCTGGTGGCTGGGGGGTGCGGGTGGTGGGAGACATGAGTGGGGGCCTGGTGGAGGGTGCCCCTGGTGGCTGGGGGTTGGGGGTGGTGGGAGACATGGGTGGGGGCCTGGTGGAGGCTGCCCGTGGTGGCTGAGGGGTGGGGGTGGTGGGAGACATGGGTGGGGGCCTGGTGGAGGCTGCCCCTGCACTGCTGGGGGGTGGGGGTGGTGGGAGACATGGATGGGGGCCTGGTGGAGGCTGCCCCTGCACTGCTGGGGGGTGGGGGTGGTGGGAGACATGGGTGGGAGCCTGGTGGAGGCTGCCCCTGCACTGCTGGGGGGTGGGGGTGATGGGAGACATGGGTGGGGGCCTGGTGGAGGCTGCCCCTGGTGGCGGGTGGGTGGGGGTGATAGGGGACATGAGTGGGGGCCTGGTGGAGGCTGCCCCTGCACTGCTGGGGCGTGGGGGTGGTGGGAGACATGGGTGGGGGCCTGGTGGAGGGTGCCCATGGTGGCTGGGTGGTGGGGGTGGTGGGAGACATGAGTGGGGGCCTGGTGGAGGGTGCCCCTGGTGGCTTGGGGGTGGGGGTGGTGGGAGACATGGGTGGGGGCCTGGTGGAGGGTGCCCATGGTGGCTGGTGGGTGGGGGTGGTGGGAGACATGAGTGGGGGCCTGGTGGAGGGTGCCCATGGTGGGTGGGGGTGGTGGGAGACATGAGTGGGGGCCTGGTGGAGGGTGCCCCTGGTGGCTGGGGGGTGGGGGTGGTGCGAGACATGGGTGGGGGCCTGGTGGAGGCTGCCCCTGCACTGCTGGGGGGTGGGGGTGGTGGGAGACATGGGTGGGGGCCTGGTGGAGGATGCCCCTGGTGGCTGGGGGGTGGGGGTGGTGGTAGACATGAGTGGGGGCCTGGTGGAGGGTGCCCCTGCACTGCTGGGGGGTGGGGGTGGTGGGATACATGAGTGGGGGCCTGGTGGAGGGTGCCCCTGGTGGCTGGGGGGTGGGGGTGGTGGGAGACATGGGTGGGGGCCTGGTGGAGGGTGCCCCTGGTGGCTGGGGGGTGGGGGTGGTGGGAGACATGGGTGGGGGCCTGGTGGAGGGTGCCCCTGGTAGCTGGGTGGTGGGGGTGGTGGGAGACATGGGTGGGGGCCTGGTGGAGGCTGCCCCTGCACTGCTGGGGGGTGGGGGTGGTGGGAGACATGGGTGGGGGCCTGGTGGAGGCTGCCCCTGGTGGCGGGGGGGTGGGGGTGATAGGGGACATGAGTGGGGGCCTGGTGGAGGCTGCCCCTGCACTGCTGGGGGTGGGGGTGGTGGGAGACATGAGTGGGGACCTGGTGGAGGTTGCCCCTGGTGGCTGGGGGTGGGGGTGGTGGGAGACATGGGTGGGGGCCTGGTGGAGGCTGCCCCTGCACTGCTGGGGGGTGGGGGTGGTGGGAGACATGGGTGGGGGCCTAGTGGAGGCTGCCCATGGTGGCGGGGGGGTGGGGGTGATAGGGGACATGAGTGGGGGCCTGGTGGAGGCTGCCCCTGCACTGCTGGGGGGTGGGGGTGGTGGGAGACATGAGTGGGGGCCTGGTGGAGGGTGCCCCTGGTGGCTGGGGGGTGGGGGTGGTGGGAGACATGGGTGGGGGCCTGGTGGAGGCTGCCCCTGCACTGCTGGGGGGTGGGGGTGGTGGGAGACATGGGTGGGGGCCTGGTGGAGGCTGCCCCTGCACTGCTGGGGGGTGGGGGTGGTGGGAGACATGGGTGGGGGCCTGGTGGAGGGTGCCCCTGGTGGCTGGGGGGTGGGGGTGGTGGGAGACATGAGTGGGGGCCTGGTGGAGGGTGCCCCTGCACTGCTGGTGGGTGGGGTGGTGGGAGACATGGGTGGGGGCCTGGTGGAGGGTGCCCCTGGTGGCTGGGGGGTGGGGGTGGTGGGAGACATGGGTGGGGGCCTGGTGGAGGCTGCCCCTGCACTGCTGGGGGGTGGGGGTGGTGGGAGACATGGGTGGGGGCCTGGTGGAGGCTGCCCCTGGTGGCGGGGGGTGGGGGTGATAGGGGACATGAGTGGGGGCCTGGTGGAGGCTGCCCCTGCACTGCTGGGGGGTGGGGGTGGTGGGAGATATGAGTGGGGGCCTGGTGGAGGGTGCCCCTGGTGGCTGGGGGGTGGGGGTGGTGGGAGACATGGGTGGGGGCCTGGTGGAGGCTGCCCCTGCACTGCTGGGGGGTGGGGGTGGTGGGAGACATGGGTGGGGGCCTGGTGGAGGCTGCCCCTGGTGGCGGGGGGTGGGGGTGATAGGGGACATGAGTGGGGGCCTGGTGGAGGCTGCCCCTGCACTGCTGGGGGGTGGGGGTGGTGGGAGACATGAGTGGGGGCCTGGTGGAGTGTGCCCCTGGTGGCTGGGGGGTGGGGGTGGTGGGAGACATGGGTGGGGGCCTGGTGGAGGTTGCCACTGCACTGCTGGGGGGTGGGGGTGGTGGGAGACATGGGTGGGGGCCTGGTGGAGGCTGCCCCTGGTGGCTGGGGGGTGGGGGTGGTGGGAGACATGGGTGGGGGCCTGGTGGAGGCTGCCCCTGGTGGCGGGGGGGTGGGGGTGATAGGGGACATGAGTGGGGGCCTGGTGGAGGCTGCCCCTGCACTGCTGGGGGGTGGGGGTGGTGGGAGACATGGGTGGGGGCCTGGTGGAGGCTGCCCCTGGTGGCGGGGGGGTGGGGGTGATAGGGGACATGAGTGGGGGCCTGGTGGAGGCTGCCCCTGCACTGCTGGGGGTGGGGGTGGTGGGAGACATGAGTGGGGGCCTGGTGGAGGGTGCCCCTGGTGGCTGGGGGGTGGGGGTGTTGGGAGACATGGGTGGGGGCCTGGTGGAGGCTGCCCCTGCACTGCTGGGGGGTGGGGGTGGTGGGAGACATGGATGGGGGCCTGGTGGAGGCTGCCCCTGCACTGCTGGGGGGGTGGGGGTGGTGGGAGACATGGGTGTGGGGCCTGGTGGAGGGTGCCCCTGGTGGCTGGGGGGTGGGGGTGGTGGGAGACATGAGTGGGGGCCTGGTGGAGGGTGCCCCTGCACTGCTGGGGGGTGGGGGTGGTGGGAGACATGGGTGGGGGCCTGGTGGATGCTGCCCCTGCACTGCTGGGGGGTGGGGGTGCAGGGGGACATGAGCAGGTGTGCAGGGTAGTCCCCTGTTTTGTGGGCTGCCTGCAGGGGCCGTCGAGGGTGTACAGGGAACACCTGTGAGGACCCACCCAGCCTAATCGCGTTTGTAACTTCCCACGCACCCCTGTAACACACGTACCAAGCAAAATCACGTGTGATAATTCCCGTGCACCCCTGTAATACACGTACCCTGCTGAAATCACGTGTAAAACTTCCCGCGCACCCCTGAAATACACGCGCCCAGGATATTCGCGTGTGGAACTTCCCGCGCACCCCTGAAATACACGCGCCCAGGCTATTCGCGTGTGGAACTTCCCGCGCACCCCTGAAATACACGCGCCCAGGCTATTCGCGTGTGGAACTTCCCGCGCACCCCTGAAATACACGCGCCCAGGCTATTCGCGTGTGTAACTTCCCGCGCACCCCTGAAATACACGCGCCCAGGCTATTTGCGTGTGGAATGTCCCGCGCACCCCTGAAATACACGCGCCCAGGCTATTCGCGTGTGGAACTTCCCGCGCACCCCTGAAATACACGCGCCCTGGCTAATCGCATGTAAAACTTCACGCGTACCCCTGTAATACACGTACCCTGGCCAATCGCGTGTAGAAATTCCCGCGTACCCCTGTAATACACGTACCCTGGCTAATCGCGTGTATAACTTCACGCGTACCCCTGATATGCACGTTACCCGCTTTGCGTTCCTTGTTTGGCAGCCCTGTAAACTGGTCCAGGGTTAGCGCAGCTCTTTGCGATTATTTAGCGATTTTGATGGCTTTTCCTTGCGCGAGGGCGTTCTTGGGGGCGTTACTGGCGCTGCTGCAGGGTCGCTGCGATACTCTGCGCCACGGCTGGTGCGCGGAAATCGGTTTTAGCGCACGTGCCTGGCGCAGACAATCGCACGCGGACACTCTGCGCCAGCCGCTTGCGACACTTTTCTGCGAAATTCTATGAATTACCCTGTAAATGTGTCTGTAATATCAATGTCGATATCAGTTTTGATGTTCTATGTATGATTCTCTGAGATACCATTGATGATGTTGTTATTTAATCTATCTGTTATTGTTGCATTTTTTAAACGTCAAGAATATAGTCAATGTTTCCTAATCGCATGTTTGACAATGTGTCCTTTTTCCTAAAAGGCTATACAAGTGACATTTCCGGAAGGGTTTCCTGCTAAGGGATCACACTTGTGTGATGGAGATGTGATAATTTACAAGGAGCGGAAATTGTGACTTTTAACCACCTCCAGACAACTATATATGCATGCATATTTAATTTTTATTTTTTATTTTTTTTATTTGATTTGGCTGAAAAATTCAACCTTTCAATACAAAATCCATTTACTTCATTAAAACATATAAAATGTGTCATGACACTACATAAATATTATATTCATTTAACTGATCACAATTCTCATAAATTATTTCTAAACTATTCTAAGCATAAATCATTTGAGTTCATAATAAAACACAAGGAAAAGATAAACAATAGGAAAATATAAAAGTATAAAGACAAAGGGAGAAAGTGCCGTCTTCAAGATGAAATCAAATGGCAGTCATTTAGCATACAGAGCAAGGTGCTTTGTACAGTTCTCAGCATAGCATATCATTATTGTTTGTTTTGATTGTGTTATTTATTATTTTTTAGCTTTGTTTTTTGGTTCTTCATCATTTTCTAGTTTTAATTCATTTAGAAAGTTTACCGTTGCATATCCTATTGATTTTGAGTGCACATGAAATATAAACTTCCATAGATCTTTAGCCTCCATGTGTGCTCGGTGTTGAAAAAGGTTTTTAAAATATTTAACTCTTAAGCAATCCAACTTTGTACACTCAGTGAGCAGGTGTTCTAGTGATTCCTCATGCTTACTACAGAAGCGACATAGACTACATTCTACAGCATCAGGAAACCATCTAGATGTAATTTACCTGGTTTTCCATTGGTTTAACCTCAAGCGCAGAAGTCCTGCTCGATGCGAGACATTTGGTGATTTTAAGAGATACTCTTCAGGGGAACCAAGGGATTTTAAGGCAAAAGGATTCCGTCTAAAGCATTTGTAGACTTGACATTGTTCTCTAGTGCTTATCCAATCCATTTCCCAGATCTTTTGCTTAGCTTTGTCAGGATTTAACAACAAAAGCTCATTCCCTACGTCTGCTTCTTGCAAAAATCTCTGCGCTTGGGCTTTCCAATGCTTAGCAAAACTGTCATTTGATGTTTTTACATAATTTGCTAAATGTTTTCCCAGCCATGATCTTCCAGGACACATTTCCTGTATAGCATGCATACTCTCCATTTATAGGTGGCTTGCATCGATATAAGCCCTAATTCATGCCTTATGAGGGCTATGGGTGTAGATTTCGAGAGTTTCAAAAGATTTTTCCAGTATTCTCCTTCTTTCTTATCCCAATAGTTGCGTGTTTTGTATAATCTTGTCTTTGACCCATACAATTGTATTGGCAGAGCCTTTTGCTTATAGTATGTCATTAGGGGAGCGATGGTGAATTTACAATATTTGCCACTGATCATTTTTGCTTGGGAGATTAAATTATTCCATTTTATTATTGCAGTGGTTTCATATGGAGTGTCCTGTGGGCTATTGTTAATGTTCACTCCCAGGTAAATATATTCACCCACTGATTCGAGCTGCTGATTATCTAAAACCCACCTATGATCTTTATTTCTTTGCTGTGAATTTCCAAATTGGATCACTTTTGTTTTTTTAATATTTATGATCATACCATTGCATTTGGCATAGTTCTCCAGTTTATTGAGCATATTGCGTAACCCCATCGGTGTCTTTGATAGGAGGAGGAGATCATCGTCATACAAGAGCCATTTGATTTCATGTTTGCCTAGTTTTGGGGAATCAGTTATGATGTTAAGAAACTCTTTACCCATGTCAGAAATGAAAAAATTAAAAATTGCCGAAGCAAGTATACACCCTTGCTTAAGTCCTCTCGACGTGTCAATGGAGTCAGTCAGCAGACCATCGCTGTTTAATCTTATTTGAAGAGAGGTACCCTGATGAAGCTCAATGATCCACTTCAAGATGTTCCATGGGCAATTGTTTCTCATTAGCTTCGCCACTAGCAGCTCCCTCAATATAGAATCAAACGCAGTTTTGAAATCGATGAATGCAATATACAGTGGTAGATTTTTACTCGCTTGCTTTGCAATGATAGCATTTATAGTGAATAGGTTAATACCTATTCCTAGACCTTTAATGAAACCTGTCTGCCAAGGGTCCCTCAGGTTCTCTCTGTCTAGCCAGTTGTTAAATTCAAGCAAGACAAGACGAGCAAATATTTTCCCTGGATAGTCCAGAAGGGCTATCGGTCTATAGGATCCTGGATCAAGTGTGTCTCCCTTCTTAAACAACGGGATTAAAATAGATTTTTTACATGATGTTGGAATCAACCCGGTGCGCATCACTTCCGCAAATATTTTCGTCAGTATTAGTGACCACACTTCTATCTCTTCTTTGATGGTTTTATTATCGAGCTCATCCGGGCCAAGGGCCCTTGAGGAGCTTAGTTTTGAGATATAGAATAAAATGTAATTTTGATCGAATTGTATAGTGTGATCCCAATTCGTACCTTTAAGAGGTATTTGCTGGATCATCATTGGTGTCTGGTATATTTTCAGGAAGTAATCGCGCCAGGTTTTAGCCGATATGGAGTTAATTTGAACAGAAGACTGATGTTTGTAGGTGACATTATTCAGGACTTTCCAGATTTCCGCTGAAGATTTGGTGGCAATTTTTTTAAGCATGTCCTCACTGTCTCTCTGGTAACATTGGGCATTTCTACTTCTTAACCAGTTTTTATATACTGTCTTTATATACTTTCTGTATGTGCCTTATCTGCGGAAGTTTCTCTTCTAATGTTAGATCTTTTAGTAGTCGTATTTGTTTTCTCATGTTAGCTTTTTTAGTTTTGACACCAATGTCAAAGACATGAGCATGTTTGTACCCTTGTCCTTGTGAGGTGTTTTTCACATATGCATATTTCTGCATTATTGATACATAATCCAAGCCTGGACGTGTGGACAAATGTTTGTCAAAATCCCGCAGGGAAGCATTAGACCACTTGATTTTATTCCTCCTGTTGTTAGTAGTTATATTTCCATTATATGTCTCACAAGTGCTTTTATTGGGGGGGTTTTCTGTTTGCCACACCCAGCAGAGTTGGCTGTGATGACTTTCCCTTTTTGACTTTACAGTCATGGACTGGATTAGATTCAACAGTGTACTGTTCACAAATATGTAATCTAATATGGCTTCAGATGGACCATTATGCCATGTGTTAGCAGCCTGCGTATCCCCCTCCACAGTCCCATTTAGCATAAATAACTGCATGTCTTCCAATATTGCTAGCCATCTTCTTTCTTCTACCGTTCTTTTTCTTTTCCTCTTATTCAGCAGATGCATGTTAAAATCGCCCATGATCATTACATGATCAACATTTCTTTCTTTAGCAATTTTGGCAAATACTTCTTGACAAAGTTCAAAAAAACAATCCGCAGTTAGATGAGACCTTCCCCAATAGATGTTTATGAGTATAGGTAGGTGTGAATCACTCTTCAATTTGACAGTTTGGATAAAAGGGGTGGTGGAATCATACATAGCTATTGTAAAGCCTTTTGATTTCTTTACTGCAACTAAAAGCCCTGCCATTGGTCTACCACGCGGTAGGCATATTGCTGGTTCTAAGTATATTTCATAACCATCCCAAATTGGGGCTTCGGCCAACCATGTCTCCTGAAAGACCACTATGTCAAACTTGTCAAGTTCAGTATTCGCCGTATTCGTAAAGTGCTTGAACCCCCTAGTGTTCCAACATATCAGTTGGAGTTTCTCTTTTGCTATGGGTTGTTATGAACGATCTAAGTGATTACCTCTTCCCTCATCTGATGCAGCAAAGTTGGCGCCATAAATGCGGGGAATCCACTTTGTGGAGCCTACGACTTCTTCATTCGATTGACAGTCTTCTTGATACAAGTTAAAGCCCATTTGAAAGAAAGCATCTCTAGCCTGCCATAATATATCTGCAAGAATGGTTGAGTGTATAGAGATTCTGGATCGTGTCAGATCCTGATCATCCATGAACTCAACTCTGTCGATGTCCGACGTTGAAATGTTCCTTAATTGAGATATCTCCCTGCAGATGTTTATGACGCTTGATCGATTCAGGTCAAATTGCTGGAATGGATGGTCCCTGCATTCCAGTATGAAGCAGTGACTGTTCTTCTGGGCAACTGCCCTCGATTTAAATGAGACTTCTTTGCTCATATTCTTGTTCTTTTGCCATTGTGCTGTTTTCCTCATACTAGCATTCTCCATTGTCTCATTATTTGAAGACATTGCGTTGTTTATGGGACCTCTCACTAGGCGACCTCCTGGCATGGATTTTGTCTCCATCTTGCTAGATCCAGTTTCCGTAGTTTCCTTTAACTTGCTGGCCATGTAGTTTTCTACAGTTTTGTTTATTTCTTCTCTTATTTGCGCCTCATTTAACACCCTCCACCTTGAATCTGTCTTTTCACTGTTGGGGAGTGCATGAGGTTGGGCACTTTTGCTTCTTCTCATTGCTGTTTCTATTGCAACTAAGTCATTTAATGGTTTGTAAAATAGGCTTGATGTAATTGTATTTATACTGCTTAAGGGCACAGTTCTCATATGCTCACTGCTTTCATCAGTGATTTTTGACTTTTCTCTTGTTTCTTTTATAGCACTTGTTATCTTCAAAATTTGTCTATTCTTTACTTTCCCTTTAACACCTTTTGCTAAAGAAATGGTGCTTTTCATTTTATTTGTTAAGGATTCCTCTTTGTTTTTCTTATTCTGTTTTGCAACTGTTTTCTGTTGTTCTGTTTCACTATTACTGGTCTCAATAGTTGCTTCCACGATTAACTTAGTCATGGACGGCTCACCATCGCTACCTTTTGCAACGTTCTGTAACAGATGCTTTGAGGGTTCTTCAAGATTAATAGTGTTTGGCGCCCCACTAAAATTGAATTGTTTTGGGTGCAAAGGAGTCTTAAACCTGTCGTTCATATTACTTGGGGGGATTGTGGTCTGGGTTCCCGACTCTTTTGATTCACAATTTCTAAATATTTCATATTGTTGAATGCACTCTCTTCGTTCTCCCATTTCCTGGCAGCTGTTACTTTGATCTGTCAGCTTATTCAATAATATAGTTTGGTAGTTCAATTTTTGGTCCATTGCTTCATATAGTTTGGCCAACGATAGCAAAGCTGTGTGCATTGCTAATAGGACCAAATTTTTCTCAATCAGGGCCTCAGCCTCTTCTACAGGACTTTCAAGAGGGATCACCGGCCATGCTTTCCCAACAGTAAGGTTTTTATTTCCCCTTACAGCTTGCCTGGGGTTTGGAGGGGCAAAAGAGAGTGATTTCACAAACGCTTCTTCCTCAGAACATTCTAGCATTTCTAATTTTGTGATACATTAATTTTGTGATACATTCATTATGTCATTATGTCATCCTCTTCACTTCTACGCCTACTTGTGTTGTGTTGATGTTGTATTGGAATGGGCGACAGACTGTCTACTTGCATTAAGTCTCCTGTGTTGGAGTGTACAAACACAACTTCCTCTGTACTCATCGAGGCAGAGCTACAATCCATAAACTATAGCTTCCTCATCTACTTGACCTGTGATTTGCAAGTTATGATAAGCCTCTCTTAGTTTCTGCTGGGCTTCGATCGTACAGGGCTTGGGCGGACTTTCAACAATTTTTTCAAGTGTTTGAGGTGCAAACACTTTATCATTTTCACATCGTTTACTCTCATGTTCCATGGTAGTGTCTGAGATTGCATTTCCCACTCCAACATTTAATATTATAGGTGTGCTTACTTTAATGGCAGCTACTTCCATGTCAAGGCGCTTATTCAGCTCAGTGAGCTTTTCTTGATTCGGATGACAATTTTTGGTTTGTTGTTGTTGTTCTTGGGGAGTTTCGGTCCCTGTGCTTGTATTCAAATTGTAATATAAGCGAATATCAGGTACCCTTGACATTAAGCGGTTCCTGTTTTTGTTTCCCACTTTTTTTCCCCTGCACAGGTAGCTCCTTTTTTCCTTTTTTCTTTAAGATTGGGACTGTTGGAGTGTGCGGCATACCCACCATATTTTTTATCTTTGGATTAATTCCTTCTTTAAATAGTGCACTATTCATGGGCGGCATACCAGATTTCAGTGTGTAGGGACCCTTCTCCATGCTACCACAAATAAAACACAATTAAACTCACACTCGTGCACGGTACGTAGCCTAGAGATTACACTATGGGTGGGAATAATAGTACAGGCAATAGCCTCTTACCCTTTCACGTAGTGCACAGTTTTCCCCTTTTTTTTTTTATATATGATTTTTTTAAGCACCTTTCTTTCTCCTCCTCGTTTGCAGTATGGCTAAGTCAAGTGCTGCCAGCCCAATCCGCGCCCCAGGCACAACGAACAGCGAACAGAAAACAGTACTTATCCGTACTTAGTGCGCGGCGCGAGTGCGCAGGGAGAGAGTATTTGTAGAGGAGGAGGGGAGGAGTAACTTGCACGTCACATGCTTAACAAGG
Source organism: Ambystoma mexicanum (assembly GCF_040938575.1). NCBI lineage: Eukaryota > Metazoa > Chordata > Amphibia > Caudata > Ambystomatidae > Ambystoma > Ambystoma mexicanum. Next base: position 200,863,393 of record NC_090921.1, on the reverse strand, counting down.
GCGGAGTCTCCCTCCAGGAAGTGTCCTTGTGGATCAGGAAGTCAGGCAAGCCAGGCGCCGCATGCAAAGACGTCCTCCTGGATGATTTACTTTGCGTTTTCACAGCACGGCAGCGGGCTCAATGGGAGTCTCGTGATGATTTCCTTCAGCGTGTCCAGCAGATCCAGCAAACCAGCAAACAGTACTTATCCGTACTTAGTGCATATTTAAAAAGAAATTAATTACCTGCAGTAAATATTAAATATAATTTCTAGTAACATATCAGATAATTTGTCTGTGAGGTGTTCCTTCACTCTGTACACTAATCTTTAGAACATTTTGTTAATTCTACTCAGGTCCCAGTCTCAGTGTGTACGCCAAGCTGTTCACCTGGTTTTAGGAAAATGTCAAAGAAAGGAGAGCCGGCATGCTGCTTTCTGTGTGTCCCATGCCCTCCTGGGGAGATTTCCAACAAAACTGGTAAGTCCCTCATGCATATATACTTCACTGCATAGATGTGCATTCTGTAAATCACAAATGTGTGCAGTTGCATCCTCTTAAGTCTGTGTTTGTTATCCCTTTCAGATTCCACTGAGTGTTCAAAATGCCCTTGGGATCAGTGGTCAAACAAGAAACAAGATCAATGCATACCAAGGACAATCCAGGTCCTCTCCTATGAAGAACCTTTAGGGCTCACACTAGCGACAACCTCTGTTTTCTCATCACTTTTCCCCCTAGCTATTTTGGCTCTCTTCCTTCATCAGAGTAACACTCCAATTGTCAAAGCCAATAACCGCTCTCTCAGCTATGTTCTGCTCCTGTCCCTAGAACTATGCTTTATGTCATCATTTTCTTTCATTGGTTATCCAACACCAGCAAAATGTCTCTTTCGACAAATGGCTTTTGGCATCACTTTTGCTCTTTGTGTCTCTTGCATCTTGGCCAAAACGATCATGGTGGTCATCGCCTTCAATGCCACCAAACCCAACAGTAATCTAAGGACTTGCATAGGACCCAAATTGTCGTTCATGGTGATCAGTATCTGTACGCTAATTCAGACTATTCTCTGTACCACATGGTTGAGCCTCTCACCTCCATTCTTAGAGTACAACACCCACACTTATCCTGGACAAATACTAATTGAGTGTAATGATGGTTCTTCCATTGCATTCTGGTGCATGCTGGGATATCTTGGGATTCTGGCCACAATCTGTTTCATCATGGCCTTCTTTGCCAGAAAACTGCCGGACAGCTTTAACGAAGCTAAATTCATCACCTTCAGCATGCTGGCCTTCCTCAGTGTCTGGCTTTCCTTTATTCCAGCCTACCTCAGCACCAAGGGCAAGTACATGGTGGCCATGGAGATTTTTGCAATATTGTCTTCCGCTTCTGCGTTGCTACTCTGCATATTTTCCACAAAGTGTTACATTATCCTGTTGAGGCCAGAGAAGAACACAAAGGAATATCTGATAGTCAGAGACAAACAAAGATAACCCTAAGAAGTTCAATTAATTTCAGAAACTGTATACACCATTATTCATTTACAGCATTCACTCCATGTTCATGCAGTTCAGTAAATACATCAAAATGTAAGCGAAATGTTAGTTGCAACACAATTAGCCATCACTGTCCAGTGATATCCGTAATGCATGTGATAACTATCCGTACATCCTTGTCCTCTGATCTATAGCCTTGATCCGAGGTTGCACAGTGGAGATACCATATAATTTAGCATGAAAACAAAAATGTGAAATGAATGTGAAGTTAAAAAAGAACACGTTTACATGTTTAATCCATGACTTATCGCTTCCAATGCAGCAAACCCTCCTAAATGTTTTAATAACATGCTGTTTGTGTAGCATTCACAATGAACTATGTCAAAGAGCTGAGTAAATTCAGTATGCCGAAATGCACTTGTGCAAGTGACCATGTACCTGGAGAAAAAAACAAAACACTGTGACGTAAAGATGTTGGCTTGTTTGTGCTAGCTACCACTGTCAGTATAATTACTTTCTCTGCACTATAAACATATTAATCTGATTGCATGCTATTACCATTACACTCAACAAGATATTCTTTTCAGCTTAGCAATGTTGGCATGCATGTGCCTGTAACCTCTGCCAATTAACATATCTGATTTGCTTTCCCTAACTACATAAGCTCCAGAAAATGACGAGAATAAAATAAATAAATACCACCGCGTTGCAGTGCAAACTTACATGCTGTAGGAATGACACCAAAATGAGTCAAGGTATAGAGCACTCTACACACATATTTGACTCTAGGCATGGACAGCACGAGTTCTCATTATTCAGCTCACTGGCACTCATTGTATTGATCTCAACATGATAAAGAGTTCTTAGATTTCTTACAGGTGACCTACAGTATTCATCCAGATCACCCCAAATAATACTCCAGGCCCTTAATCATTTAGGGTCAGTTATGCAAACTCAGAATATGTGTTATTGTTACTATCAACACAGCTCGTTAAGAACTGTTACAAAGCAAAAAGGATAACTTTCGTGTAGACACAGCAATAAATTAAATAAGCGTTAAATAAATGTGAATTATATATGCATACCAGTTGTCCAAGCCAAGTAGAACATCTCACCACCTCTTTTCCCGGCCCCATATTGCTTCATGTATTTAACTAACAAGGTTGGAAGAATTTTTCCACTTGGGCCGAAAGCAAGTCTGTCACCAAGAATACAAATTGATTTTGCATTTTGTAACCCTTAGCAGGGGCATCTCTCTCTGAGTTATTGCTATTCCTTACATAACACAAATGAAAAATCACAGGTTTAACAACAAGGCACATTTGCCCTAAATGTGGGTTCTCATCTGTAAGTACTGTGGACATCAATGACCTACTGTCCAAACTAAAGCCCACCATTTCACATTTGATCCAATTCCAGCTTATTTAGTCAAACGACAAGCATGTGCACTTGGTAAGGTTGTACAGATGTTGATAAATGCTTCACTTGCTCAGCATTGTGTCCCGCCGAATCTAAAATAAAATCCTATCTCACAACGCTGCTACAAAAGTCAACATTGACCACAAACTTCTCTCCAATTCTCTCCAATTCATGTCCAATTGCTGGCCTTTTATGCCCTTCCAAAATCTAGGAAACGATTGTAACTACTCGACTGCAACATTTTTTGGAGGTACATAGTCTTTTAGAACCATATCAGTCAGGTTTTAGACCAGGTCACGGAACTGAGGCGGCACTTATGGCAGTCTGGGACGATCTCTTGAAGGCTGCTGATGTCTCGGCAGCCTTCAATAAAGTCAATTTTGAGATTCTCCTTTCCAGACTGTCATCGGTAGCACAGATATCTTTTTTTTTTTTTTACTGACTCACCTGCTGCCGTCTGGTAGCACAGATATCTGATGAGGCCCTGGAATGGTTTAATTCTACAACCAACCATACTTGGGCCCCCAACTCTACCAGCAACCCAGACATCGATCACTCCTCATTACGCCTCTTCTCAAACCCAACACTAAATTCATCCTCCTAGGAGATATTCATTTAGGCTATAACAATGCTATTGATCACAAAGCCTCCACTTTCTATAGCGCATTCCTAGAAATTCAATTTACACAAATGCTAAATGCCCCTACCCATTCAAAAGGTAGAATCCTTGATTGGATCCAAACACCAAATACACCAGTTACATTAGAAGACATCCTAAACGTATTTTGGATGAATCACTTCTTAATCAGTTTCAACCTCATATTAACCAACAACCTAGTACTGGTTATTTCCCTTCCCACCCCCCATCTTGTTGAGAAACACACACAAACTCTCCCCAGAAACCCTCTCCCCCATTCTGAACAAATTACACAACACTCAACCCCCAGTTGACAATACCCCTGACAGCCTATCACTTCATTATCAAACCTGCATCAAAACAGCTATTGATGAAGTAGCCCCCATTAAGCTGAAACTCTCCAAACCCAAACGCAGCAACCCTTGGTTCAATGATAAACTCATTGAACTGAGAAGAAAAAGAGCATTAGAACACCTTACTAGAAAAAAACCCTAACAGTGATTCCAAAATAGAACTCCTCACTATATCCAAAACCTACAAACTTGCAGTGTTGGAGCGTAAAACAAACTTGCTCAATCAACGCATTATTATTGAAGCCTCTAACAGCAAAGAGATTTTTGCCATCATCCGAAAACTAGAATCCACCATCCCACTGCATAGCCCAGTCACCACTAGTAAAGCTTGGTGCACCTCCATTCAGGATGCACTAGCTTCCAAAGTTAACACCCTTCAAAACAAAATCACCCAGCAAAGAAAACTCCTAGCACACTCTGCTGAGCTCCCTTCCATGGTACAATTGGACACCCCCACCTCAGACAAACTGATATTTCATTTCACGGCGGTGGCTGTCATGATGCCTACCCCCGGAGCACCAGGCCAGGCCCAGCACCCCCGGAAGCAGGCATCATGCCCTCGGGTAAAAGCCCAGCGGCCCCTTATAGGGGCTCTTTGGACTCAGTCCTGGCGCCTCTGGCGCCAGGCTCATGTTGGACATCAGTCCTGGCGCCATAGGCGCCAGGCTCATAAAGGGAGGTGTTTTGTGCACTTACCTGATGCAGACCATGCTGCACGCTTCAGGCCTCCCTGAGACCTGAAAGGGACTATTTTTTCATAGGGACTATTTTTTCACTCGGGCGTGGCCAGGGAAGGATACATACCTAGTTGGGGAAGGATACATACCTGGGACTTCTTTGGAGGCTATTTAAGCCACGCCCAGACAGCAGCTCATGCTTCGCGTTGTTCTGCTTCCTGCAGCTTAACGCTCACCGTGTCTGCTCCTGCTCCTGGACTCCAGCCACGCCCGCCTCGAACCTGGAAGACCTGCAAGGAAGGAAGAGAAGAGAAAGGTGAAAACCAAGGACTATTTCAAACTTCTTACCTGCATCCGGAATCTTCTCGCCAGCATCCCTGAAGAAAGACTTCCATTTAAAAGCATCGCGTTGCTCGATGCAGCGCCACGCTTCACTCACCTGTCCTCGAGACATCTCCCGGCTCCATCGCGGCTGTCAGCATCGGACACCACATCTCTGCACCTAGGGGAGAGAGGAAGAAACAAAAGGTGAGCAGAAGGAACACAGAAGGAAAGCCTGATTAACAACCATAATACTTACAGGCTTTTCTTCCACATTTCGGGTCGGCGCCGCCCCGTTGGCAGGTACCGTACCCCGGCCCCTATGGGGAAAGGACAAGAGACATTTCTGGGGAATGATAAGGACATTTAGAGGGATCGCCCTCATCACTACTCACCTCGGCAGTTTAACCCCTCGACGCATCGCCTTCATTCTGCACCTGAAATAAAGGACAGATCACAGGTTAGAAAGACAACATAAAGGGGGCCTCACTTGAACTTTGAACTTTCATACTTACGGCGCATCGCTCAGGAAAGTCAAGTGGATTTTGCCAGCGCCATTCTGAAAACCAGTGAAGTAACTGGACGAACACGCGCCCCTGCACCATAAGCAGGATGGAGAGTTCATCCTTCCAAACCATAAGGTGAGTTTAAACCGGGGTTTGGAGGAAGTTAGAGAGGGACGAAGGGGGAAAGGGGGCGCTAGCACACTATTCTGCAGACTGTTAATCCCCTTTCTCATCTGCAGAAGGATATTCCTACGGGCCAGGCAAGCACAATTTGGAGGTCCTGTCCAATCGGTGTTCCGGGTCCTGCGCATCACGCTAGAAGAGGCCACAGCAATCCAGACTAGACCAGCGCCCCCGTGGGAACCAGGTGAGCATTACAGTGACCACCCGCTAAGTTCTAAAGACTATATCCTCCCTGAAACCATCCAATTGCAAAGGCGACAACTGCCCGGCCAAAATCGTCAAAGCCGTCACACTATCACTTGCTCCCATCATCACTAAATTCATCAATGCTTCCTTTAGCACCAATTTCATTCCTGCTAACATAAAAGAAGCATGGCTCACACCCCTCCTCAAAAAACCGACACTAGACCCCACTACCCCCCCAACTATAGAACAATCACCACAGTGCCCGTCCTACTTAAATTCATAGACAAAATTTCCTATACCCAAGGTCAATCCCATCTTGAGAATAACCACTTGCTAGGGAATAGCCAATCGGATTTCTGCCCCAGGAATTGCACTGAGACGGCCCTATTGGACCTAACAAAATAGATGGATATCATCAGAGACTCAAGTAACCTCTGCATTCTATTACTACTGGATTTATCCCCTGCATTTGATCTTGTTGATCACAATAATATATGCCTCACTCTAGCAAACAACTTTCACTTCTCAAAAGAAGCAACCACTTGGATTAAATCTTTCCTGTCAGATCGCACAACCAGAGTAGCCATAGGTGATGGAGCTGCCGACCCCATAGTAATCCCTCTGGGTGTCCCACAAGGTTTGTGCTTATACCCCACCCTCTACAATGCCTATACCAAATTACTCTTCGCCTCACTTGATGCTTTGGGAGTAATATACACCAATTTTGACAATGAACAACAGATATTTATCCCCATCACTGGCAATCTTGAACAGGACTCCATCTGTATAAACAATACCTACTCACTTATCCAAAACTGGATGGCCACAAACAGCCTTTGCCTTAATGTACAAAACACTGAGATTCTTATAGTTGGCACTCCCACCCACCTGAACAAACTACATCCAGAATACCCTTCCTCCACTACCCACACATCCAAACTTATTGCACTAAGCCGACCCTTCCTCACACCCCAAAATTGCATTACGCTATCAAGAGCTCTCATTCTGGCAAAATGAAACTATTGCAATGTACTCCTCCTAGGGACCTCTAAAACAAATATTAACATACTGCAACTATTGCAGAACAGGGCCCTTAGAGCAGCACTGGGTTTAAATAGAAGGAAACCATCTCTAAATACAGGAAAGAGGCACACTGGCTGCCTATTCCAGCCAGAATACTACACAAAGCACTCACTATCACACACAAATGCGTTACTTCCAAGGCACCAATTTACCTTAAACACTGCCTCACACAGAAAACCTCACCCAGAAGTCTCAGATCTAACACCAACACACAACTACTCATTCTTCGATTCAAGACCACTATAACAGGAAACTCTAGTTTCACTGTAACAGCACCTAGAATCTGAAACTCACTCCCTCCCAACATTTGTAATGAACCTTCCCTCCCACACTTGGGATGACATTTTTATTTTTTATTTTATTTTTTTATTTGTTATAGTTGTGTTACAACTTTTCAAATTTCATTAACATATAAATGACATTTAAATACAAAAACACAATAATTTTCAATCTTACAAGGCTAAAAGATAACACATTTTTGCAATACCCATATTATCACATAATTAATGACAATTCATTTTTATACAGATGATCACACTAATTCATACTATTTACAAAGTTTCCACTTAAATTCTACTTTACTCGACTTTACCTCTTATTTTCAACCAACCAGATACCTAAAAGCCTTATAGATAATACATTACCCATTATACACCTCTAACCTGATGAGCACAATTTGAAAGAATTGCACTATTGCAATCTGAATTTTCAGGCGGGTACTAGAGAACAGCTCATGCCATCTTTCGTCACTCTCCATTCGTCTATGTACTATCTGAGTATGTGCAAAACACCTGCTTCATGCATTGCAGAGTGCCATTCCACGAGGAGATGTTGTAGAGTCTCTCTTTGTTCTGGCACAATACAATATCTAAAGTAGATTTGTTCTTTTGCCAACATTTTCCTTTTACAAAGGACATCCCTTGTGTACCATAGGTTTAACCGGAATCTTAAGTATCCCATTCTTACTTTAGGAGAAGGGCTTTTCAACAAGTAGTCCGACATCAACCCAATCAACAGGCTTTGATAGTAATAATTCTATTGTGGTGTCTGCCAGGGCTAATTCATTGAGATTAAATGGATGGATGGAATGGATGAGACTGATGGAACAGATAAAATGGATCAAACTGATAAAACGGAAAGAATGGATAGAATAGAATGGATGAAATGGATGCAATGGACAGAGTGGCAAAATTAATGGGGCAGATGTAATGGATGGAACCGATGGAGTTGAAGGAGTCAAAGGAGTCGATGGAGTGTATGGAGTTTATGGAGTGGATGGAGTGGACGGGGGGATGGGGTGGATAGAATGGGTAAACTGCCATCACTGGCTTGCACCAGATCATGACAGGATTGTTAAACGCTGGCCTGAGTCGCTGGATGGAAGTTGTCATGTCCCACACTGGGAGCTGTGTACATTAGCGTGAATTGATTCTGAACAGAAATACAAATATAAATGTATCATTGTGTACCCCACCCTCCTGTTCCCCATGCTGTTGCTATATATATGTACCCCTCCCTGTCACTGTATTTCCCAGCCACTGACTGTATGTGTTAGTGTGTCGATCTGCTCCCTGCCATCCTGTTCACATGCCTGGTCTCGGGCGCTTTAAAGATAACCATCTAATCACATCACTACACTTACTCTCTACCTTACAACATCATTCAACCAGAACACAGTTATACCCTTAACTAATTCGGCCTAGCTATTCACATACGAATATTACCCCATGAACACCTCATCACCCTAATAAAACACAGTTAGCCGAGCACATTCTGGCTTAGTTGCTCACATATGCCTCCTTAAGGCCTAATGCAGCCAGAGCCAGTCTGGGTTTCCACCCACCGGACTGCACACATACAACTGATATCTCCAGCCTCACACCTAAGGCTAGGATGCAGCTACCACCTGACAATTACACCAGCTGCACACATATCTGGTGCACCCATGCACCCTATGACTTTATCTCTCTCTCTCCTGACCTGAATTACGGTTCCCAAGGGTGTTCAACCTACCAGCGCTTTGAGGTCATACCAATGATATATAGAGCGCTATATAAATGCCAAGTAACATAACATAACATAACTTCAAAAAACTGCTCACAACCTGGCCTTTTAACAATTACTAAGTGCAGTGTCTGCCTGATTGTTCTCCTGTGCCTTTCTGACCCCCTAATCAGCAGACCTCTTTACCTAATTCACACATGCTTTTGCTTAGTAACTAAAATCTCTATGCAACCAGTAATCGTGTATGTTTATCTGCATACCTATCAAGTGTTGAAAGTAATCTTTGTAATCCTAAGTAAACTGTAAGTACTACGCTGTGATACCTCAGAGTCTGGGTGTATAACCAAATTCAATAAATACATTAAATAAAATAAACAATAGCACATGCAGGGCCTTTTAAGGTGGTCACTATGCCTTTCTCTTCTGGTACGCAGTCAGCAGGAGGTGGGGTTGGAAAATAGCAGATGGCTTCTGGGGCACCAACTCTAACAGTCCTAAACAAACACTGGCATACAATTTCACAATTTCCAGCGATATTACTGAAGAGAGGGTTCCAGGAATACCTCTCCTCACCCCCATGAACATGACAGGACGAAGAGCTAGGAACGCTTAGTCACCAATCTTATTTCGGACGAACACCAAGTGCACCACTGACTGACATGTACACAGAAAGGTACCCCCTCTGTCAGCCATTCAGACCTAATCCAGTACATATCTTTACATGTATAGAGGACACCTCAGAGATTGTGGATGGAAATACCCTAATGGACAGCCTCAATTAAGAATGAAGAAGCCACTAGGCTGACGTGTCACCACAACATAGCAGCGTTAGTCATGAAGCTAGAGGACGGATACTCTGCATGTTTGTGCACTCTTTCAAAAATCTGGCCCCTAACTTCTGGAATTTAAATACGTAATTGCCAATAACCTCTCTGGAAAATTGAATTTAGAAATGTGCCCAGTAGACGCTGTGCGAAAATTGCATTTAGAAGTGTACCCATTAACCTCTGCAAGAGTTACACTTAGAAGTGTGCCCAGTAGCATCGCTGATGAATTGAGTTTAGAAATGCTCCCAATAGCCTCTGCATGGAAAATTGTACTTAAAGGTTCGCCTAGTAGCCTCTCTGTGGAAAATAGAACTTAGAAGTTCGCCCAGTACCCTATCTGGGAAAGTTGCATTTGAAGTTTGCACACTGAAAGAGCATATAACCATTCATACCACACCCCACGCTTACTCTCTCCTTTACATCACCACTCAACTAGAACACAGGGATACTATGACACCATTCGGTATAACTGTTCTCATACGAACATCCGCCGCTTACTCCACATCATTCTATGTAAACACTGCTGGTCTCACACCCTCAGCCAGGCGTTTTCCCCAGGCCTAACGCAGCCACATCCGTTCCGGATTAATCCGGCCGGAACGAACACATTCTCCTGATCTCTCAACCACCACACCTACCGATAAGAACCAGCTATTACACGTGTACCGCACGAGCTGCACACATATCCGGCGCACACACGCACCTTTTGACTCTCCCTTCTCTCTCTACTGATCTGAACTTCGGTTCCCAAGGGCGTTCAACCTACCAGCGCCTTCAGACCATACCAATGGTATATAAGGCGCTATATAAGTGCAAAATAACAATAACAATAACAATATACATACTGTCAAAGCTTTATTATTTTCTCACTAGCAAAATGCAGTAACGCAGAAACACATGGCAACAAGAGATCCAGAGCAAACTTGCAGATAGATATGGCGACTAGCCCTATTGAACTACAGGAATATATATATATATATATATATATGGAACCTGGTAGCACCATGTGGGACTCATTTATAGATTACTTAATACAATAGAAGCATGTCGAAATCATATTATAAGTCTAAGAAAAATTACACAAGGCCTCAAGCCACTGGACACGAGACAAGAGGAGCTGACTGAGGCTGATCGAAGTGCAACGCAAGCTCACAGCCAAGGTAAGAGATACACAGTCGTATTCCAAACTCTAGACAACAAAGGGACAAGCTGCAGAGAAATAGAATAAATCTCATAAATTCAGACCCAGTAGCTCGATTTTGTGTTCTACAAGCAAGTGATGCAGCCGAGCCAGACAATGCGTATTCACCCGTGGTGGGAAAGGAGAGTCTATCCCAGCATCCCAGACAACGAGTGAAACAAGTGTAGCAATGTGGAGACACACTCGAATAGTCAAAGGTGGTACACTACTAGATACAATACAGACACATAATTGTTTCACATTGCCTTGAAGAGGTTCACAGAGACCTGAGAACCGAATCAGGTGCCAGGCCTGGGGAGAGCAGCTCTAGCCAAACACGGCAAAGAAAATCAGAGGTGGATGGCAAGGGGCCAGAACCAATGGTAAGCCCACTGATCTGCAACAATGTAATATATAGTTTCTTGGGGACGGGGCAGACCAGCTACCTGACATGCATGGAACAGTAGAATAACCTCTATATGGTACATCTATAAGGGATACCACTCTCAGCATCCAGTCCGCAATGGGATAGGTTTTTTGCGGAAGGGCCTGTAAGGATATTTGGCATGTTACAGCACAGAGTACAGTACTACTGCACAAGTAGCATTTTTTTTTTTGCAGCACCACCACAAGGGTGCGGTGCATTGCTATATGGGTTAGCAGATTAACAAGGAAAGACAGGCTATTCAGTCAAAAAAAACGATTTTAATATATAAGATGCAAAGCTATTTTTACAGTTAAAAGCACACGTGTTCATTTAAAAATGCACACTATTTTTCACCTGAAATGCCTATATTGCTAGAGACACATTTGAAAATTAACAGCTAACATATTAACAATTAACCTGACTAATAAAACCTTATTTTAATATAACCCACTAATAAAATGTGTTCTCTACTGCAGAATTAGGCATACTTTGAAAACCATTTAAATGAGTGTGCAGATTTTTCTCTTCTCTGCCTGATTATCCGTGTTGTTGTGCACAGTAACGGCAGGAAGGAGGAAGTCAGATTTGCAACAATTGCAAATGTATAAGCGAAGCTATTGTTGAAAAGTAGGAGGATGAGAGATGATGGATTTCATTGGAACACGTCATAAAGAGGGCTGAGAGGAAAGTTTTAGTGGGCAGTAGCAGGGAAAAAGACAGGCAGACATCTTTCTGCACTACTGGGGAGAAGACCTGGCTGTGGGGGTGTCCTGCTGCAGTCGAGACTGGGGAAAGCTGAAAGAATTACATTTCCACTGGCAGAGGCTGTCCTATCTGAAAAAGCTGAGAATTCCAGGCAATGACCCCGGCTTGAGAAGGCAAGCGTCCCTTTTCGTTGGAGTTAAGCCAAGAGAGCCACATTCACAGAGAGAATCCTCTAAACAGATAAGGTAATTACCTAACTGGGGGAGCTGTGTGTGTGCACGAAAGTATGCAGTCAGTGTAGAAAAATGAAAGTCCCGTGCGTGTCTTAATCAAGTGCTAATGTTGCAATTTAAGTTCTGTTCTCCGCCACTATAATTGCAGTGTGTCATTGAAAATGCTTTGATTGTTCCCTTTTATTGCTGTAAAGAATGAGATTATGTCTAAATGCAAATTTTATAATACAGAAAATATTTGAAAACAGACGGGTGGTTTATTTTCTATTTACCATTACAATGCCAATGATGTGGGGAGATTTTTAAACAGTGCAATGGTCATTTTAAGACAGATGTGTGTATGTCAGAATCAGTATGAATAATTGTGAGTGACTGTAGTATAACTTGTTGGAGGTACATGAGCCAACGGGAAGAGAGACTCTCTGAACATAGCTCCCTACCGTATATAAGGTAGTGGAAATTACCACAAGACTACCACATATAGCTCTCTGTCGTAAATAAGTCAGTGAGTTTGCCCATGGTGGCGCACCAACACTATCCCTGGAAATTGTGGTTTCCCTAGAATGCAGGTCTGAGGTCTCTCTAGTGATCACACGAAAAATCTAAGCGAAGATAAGGGATTCTGGACATTGGGGCCACAAATAAAACAAGGGAATTATGCTCACCAAAATACCACCAACCACGTATACCAAATATGCAGGTCTGGGTGCTGAAATAATGCATGTCCATTGTATTATTGTTGCACATGGCCAAATCTGAATACAAAGAGTGATTATTGCTAAGTTATTTCTCGGCGGTAATAAAATACCGTCAGGCCCCAAATCTCCACAAAATACCCTACATGTTTATGGTGCGTTGCAGGCCGGGAAAGTGATCATAGAGTACCTACTGGGCGTGGCAAGCGTGTCTCACACTGCCATTTGCACATTAAAGGGAACCCATTTTATAATAGCAGTGTGCCACTAAAAACGAATTTCAGAATGTCACAAAGGGAAACCACATTCTCAGATCTAGTGCAATATTTAGAGGCAAAGTTATTTGCACATGGGAATTGGTCTTCGAACAGTACCTTAGAATGGAGTAACCGCATTCAGGGTGAGGTGCAGAAAGAAAAACTAGACAATATTTTTGCAGAAGGCAGCATAATTCAGGTCTGCCTTACGAGATTATTGAATGCAGCCGATAAAAGTGCAGAGAAAGACTGTTTAATACGTCTATGCGGCAAAATATGGTTTATTTTAAACAAGTCACTGCGAATGCAAGAGAATGATACTCAGCTAATTAACAGGTTAAAGACTGAAATAGATGGGGCAAGTAAAAATCAGGAAATGTTGAGAGCAGAATTGGATGTATGCCAAAAAGACATGCAATTAAAATGCAGAGACTTTGATACTCAGTTATCCAAAAGCAAGAAACAATTTGAAGATAGTGAGCAAGAATTGACACACTTAAAAGCCTTAGTGGATCACATTAGGCAGGATAAAGATGAGGTTGTTTCAGAAATGCAGATTTTACAAAAAGAACATTGCGAAAAAGAAGGTGATCTCCAGAGTGTAGAACAAGAAATGATTAAAATGATTCAAGAAAGAGACAAGAGAAATAAAGAGTTCAATGAGTGCCAAATGCAAATGTGCGATATGCAGGAGGCAATTAATAAAATGAGTGATGAAAATAATTATTTGCATGATGAAGCCAACAGACTCCTTAAAAAGTGTAAGGACTTAGAACAGCAAATGTGCATTCCCAGGTCCCAGGAGAGGCGGCAGGGTACCACATTCAATGGAGTGGAGGTGAATTCTAGCTCTGCCCAAAGAGCTAGTGCCCCAGTGACAGGGCCGGTGACTGAACTTGGTTGCAGCGCCCTTGGGGGATTTGATACTCCCATTGGGGGCAGCCACCAATCTCATACACCTGAAAACAGGATTGAATCACAAAATAGTGCAATTCCATGCATTGCAACAAGTAGCCCCATAAAAATAATGAAATCCATTAAAGCCCTGATCAAACCATTTAAAAAGGGAGGTGAATGCTGCATTGAGGATCACTTAGAAGCGGTGCATGACATTTTTAAAGCGCTCCAGATACCTAAGGAACAGTACAGACAATATTTTCATTTAACTTTAGATGCCCCGACGGCCAGCATCATAAGGGGATTAAATGAACAGCAGAATATGACATGGCTGGAGTTTGAAAAAGAAATTAGGCGCCATTTTTCTCCTTTTCAGTCATTGCAGGAGGCAAAGAAAGTTGCGTACACTATTACTGCTGGACCTAATACATCACCTCGCCAATTTTTACAAGACTTAAAAAGAGCATTCTCTCGCTTTGATGTATCTTTTGACTCAAATTCCAATGAGTTTAAAACCGCATACTTCTATGGGCTACAGAAAGACATCATATCCCAATTGGTCCGTGAATTTGACCGTGACAAGTCCCTTGAATGGATTGTACATCAAAGCACCAAGCTATATGAGGTACTCTATTGTCAGGGTAGAGAAAGTGATAAAATGAAAGATACTAGGCCTAAATCTAAAGAACCCTCAGCCACAGTAATGGAAATCAGGTCAGCCAAAATGTCCCTTGAGTCTGCTCAAAGCCAAGGTAAAAATAATGTGACACCTGAACAAAGGGGTAATCAACAAAGATCGCCATTTACTGTACCAATATTCCAATCACATGATCCTAGTAATAGAGAGAGCTACATCAGCCCTAGATATTTAGGAGATAGACCCCGGGTAAGATACCGGTCTGATATGGCAGGTATGAACAATAATCAGAGACAAAATCAAGATCAAAGAAATGATGGTCCCTACCAGTCATTGGGGACACAGAGCAGATTTGATCCCAGCACCATGATATATGGTAATCAGGATAGGCCCCGATATGTGGATCGATTTACTGATAATGGAAATCAATATAGGGGCCAGTACCCACAATCTGAGAAACAGGACATGAAGCAAAACGTGAACTACAGTCCACGCCAGTACAATGATTCCCCACCAGGGGACTATAATCAAAGGATGGGTGCAACCCGCTCCCCTCCACAAATGAATCAAGAGTTCAGAAACCATCCCAACCGGTATCAATCACCTGAGAGGTATCAGAATAGATCCAATCAGGGGGAAAACAACCAATATCGACCTAGGCCACAGAAAGAGGATCCTAGAGAGGTGGAAAGGTTCCAATGCCTTGAGGCCCAAGTGAAAATGTTAGCTGAGCAAATAGGAAAGCTCTATACAGCGCAAAAACAACCTTCCAAAGAGGGGGCTGATGGCCATAGCAATGACCGGGGGGCTTCCGAAAAGTGACTAAGTACTCATGATAACTGCAGTGCCAAAATGACAGATTGCTCTGATATAACTTTGCATAACGACTCTGAGATGACTAATGGATTAAAAATGAAAGTACCAGTAAATGAAATTGTGACAGAAAGTGCAAATACTTCTAAAAAAGAGGTACGGTTTAACTTAGAGCTAAATAAAACAGTAAAGATTTGCACAAATGAAAAAGAAACATTAGGAATTCCAAAAGAACAAAGGGACAGATTTAAGAAAAATGACTCATGCATGGGGAATACCAGTGAACAGGGAGTAAGTGGGGATGCCATAGCTCCTTCCCTGGGCAAGCAAAACAATTACCAAACACAGACAGAAAAAGGAAATACTCACAAGGAGGGTACAAGTCAATCACCTGAAAAATTCTTTGAGCCACATATTTTTGAAGAGGCTGAAAGGGCTGGTATTACACTAAATGATCACAAATGCACAGAATTAAAAAATGACAAATTGCTGAATGATGTTGTGACACATGTTCAGTTGGAAGGTTGTAATGTGGTCTCTGATGTTACCCAGATGGATGGGCGAACGGTGGCCACACTCCAAAAAACCTCTGAACATGGAGAAATGAATAAAATATCTCGCACAGAAATGGGTAAAAAGGAGGGAAAAATGTCTTTTCATTTACCAATGTGCTTAGCCAAAAGTGAAAAAGGCCTGAGAAAGGTGAGCCCTGAAATCAGTAAGAATTCACATTTCTTATGTGTATTAGAGGAAGTTGAGGACAGATATTATGCACCCATCACTGTAGAAGAAAAATGCCACACCTTTGCTATGATTGACACTGGCGCACAGGCCACAATTATGTCCAAGGAGCTGGTAAAGAGTATCAATGAAGGGAGGCCTCCACAGAGTCAGATCACAGTGAAGGCAAATCAAGGCCCAGTGCATAACTTTAATGGGGAGGAGGTGCCCATCATAGGTGTAACTGAGGTTGACATAAAAATAGGAAAGCACAGAATGAAACAAGAGGTATTGATCACATCTATTTGTGAAATTCCATTTCTGATGGGGACAGATTGCCTGAAAAGATTGTCTCCTCTCATAGATGGGGTGAATGGAGTGCTGTGGTCCTTAACCAAAAAACCATTGAGGCCTAAGAAACTAAAATCACAAAACAGCAATATAAAAGAATGTCACACCGTTGCCAAAACAAAGGATGCTGTGGAGGTATATCTACAGAATAGCTGCATACCTAGTGTCACTGTTATATTAAGGTGTCAAGACAAAGATCAGAGCGACAATGAAAAACTACCTGTACAAATATACTTGGACCCAAGGAAAGATTGGCAGACTGCCATAGACGAACACACATTACGTTTCTATTTAAAAGAGAATACATGCAAACAGAATATTGTTCCTAAAACAGATTCAGAAAAACACATTACCACTCTGGCAGAGATACACATGGAAGATGAGCAACCATGGGTTCACGCTGGTATAAATGATTATCTTAAAACAATAAAAGCCACTTTAGCGCTTGAACATGAAAGGAGTTTCATTAATGAGAAATTGTTGCAAAAAATTATGGAGAGGGAAGAAATCCCGAAATTTAGGATTAAAAACCAATATGTTTCTGGGTTGGACAGTCCAAACTTTGAAAACCGAATTACAGGCAGATGCATGCTTAAAATTAGCATTGGGCAGAAAGCAATTTACCATAATGTATGGATAGTGAGTGGAGCACAAAATGAATTTTACATGGGCAATGACATCATGCACAGAATGTGTATGGTGTTAGATTTCCTTAATCAAAAAATATGGTCGCGCCTAGGTGGGCCGGCGCCTGAATTTGAAGACAAAAGAAGGGCTTATCATTGTGCACAACTAGTTCCTTATGCAGTCGAATTACAGATGAGGAAAAATACTATTATTCCTGCATTTACAAAACAGTTTGCAATAACACTGAAATGCAAAAATGGACAGCAGATGAAAGGCTCTGATGCATTTGTATGCCTGAATGAATCCATAAAACAGCAAGGCCTGGATTATGAATACATTCCATTGGTAGACATTGGTGAGGGATCTGTAAAAATCATGGTGAATAATAAAGGTTGTCAGGATATTCATTTAGAGGAAAACTCCCCATTAGGAATGGCCATACAAAAATCACATTATACGGCAGATTTAAATAACATGGTGATTGGGAATATTCCTGAAAAATATGTAGATGCCAAGGGCGAGTTGCCAGAACACCTGGACTCTCAGCCCAAAGGAATGTTTAAAATTCATTCTGTGTATCCTTATGATTCAAATGAGACAGTGTGCTGCCATCAAGAGGATTGCATAATATTTAATTTAAATGAAAATGAAACAGGAAATCAGCCCATTGAAGTGGAAGCTGATATGCCAAAATATTTGAAAGTGGCAGCTCTACAAAAAGACACAGCCACACAGTTAGAGGAAAGCGCTGAGATTCCTTTACCAGAAGAGTTTCCAGAATTTTCCAGAATGGTAGAAGAGCAGATCTCCTTAGCGGATGCATGTAACAGCGATGAGGATCGACGCACTCTGAGGGAAATATTTATGGAGTTCAAGGATGTATTTGCAAAAGATGCTTATGATTGTGGTTTAACTGATTTACATGTGGCCACACTACCAGAAGGTTGTAGCAGAAATCCAGTGTTTGTACGCCAGTATAGACTACCGCTGGCATGTTTAGAATCATTGGCAGAGATTATTAAAAATTTGGAATCACGGGGAATAATTAGGCCCATTCATAGCACATCCAATACGCCTATTTTAGGTGTGTTAAAGCCAAATGGTCAATGGCGGCTGTGTGCAGACTTAAGAGAGTTAAATAAAAGAGTACCAGTATCTAGATGGCCACTACCATTCATTGATCAGGGCCTAGCTCAGATACATGGTTCAAATGTATTTACCACGTTAGATCTCACATCTGGATATTGGTGTGTGCCATTGGCAGAGGAGATACAACACCTATTTTCCTTTACATTTGACAGGACTCAATATGCCTGGCTTAGAGCTCCGTTCGGGTACATCAATAGTGGGAGTGAATTTGGCATATTTTTGAGAAAGGCCATGCCGGATGCAGCGGAAAGAGGGACAATAGTTTATGTGGATGATGTCTTGATAAAAAATGAAAACCTTAAAAGCCATTTTGATGAAATAAGACATGTGCTTGGCCAATTGCAGAAAGCAGGCGCCAAAGTATCTTTGCAAAAAGCACAATGGTGCAAGAAAAAAGTGAACTTTCTAGGGCATGAAGTGACTGAACATGGGCTAAATCCACAAAGGAAGAAAATAGAGGCCATACAAAGATTAAAAGATCCTAAAAATGTGAAAGGAGTAAAAAGTTTATTAGGGATGACAGGCTATAACAGAAAGTTCATTGAGAATTATGCAGAAATCACTCAACCATTGACTAAACTGCTTAAACTAAATACTCCCTGGAAATGGGAAAGAGAGCAGTCTGATGCAGTGGCTAGATTGAAGGAATGTCTTGTAAAGGCACCATGTTTAGCATACCCCATAAAGGACAGGGATTTCTTTATAGAAATAGGCTTTTCTGAACATTGTATGTCAGCAGTGTTATCACAAAAACACGATTTGAATCACAAAACCATTGCATATGCAAGTAAGGCATTTTCCCAAGTTGAAATGAAATTTAATGAATGCGAAAAGGCCCTATTAACCACTGTGTGGGCGCTACAACATTTCCGCCCCATTGTTCAGGGAGAAAAGGTGATTATTGAAACAAATCATCAACCTTTGCAATTTTTAGAGAGTAAAAGAATTAGATCAGGCAATCTAGCGCAATCCAGAATCACTTCATGGACGCTGGCATTACAAGGTTTTCCCGTAGAAGTAAGATATGGACAAAATAAAAAGAGCCCAATTGCTCAAGGGTTAGCTGACTTACATGACTGTGCAGCTGAACAAATAACAAATGAAATGGATGTGGAAGCTAGTTTGCAGGAGTTTGAACAATCACCACACAAAGCTTTTGATGAAAAAACATGCAAGGATTTGCCAACTGTATATGTGGATGGTTGTGCTTTTCACATTGAAAATGACAGTAATAAACAATTAGTGGCAGGAATAGGAAATGTCTGGTTGAAATGTGAAGGCGTTCCTAGTATAGGGATGAGGATTGGAGATAGGAGCAGTCAGGTAGCGGAATTGGCAGCCATCTATAAAGCAATTGCTACTGCAGTTGATAAAATGTTCAGTGAAATTGTCCTGGTGACTGATTCTGACTATGCACGGAATAGCTTTGTGGAGTATTTGCCTGGTTGGAAAGCAAGAGGCATGGTTACATACAACAAAAAGCCACTTAAACATGGAAAAATGATACAAGCCATAGACAAATTGGTGTCAGAAAATAATTTAACAATATACTGGAGAAAAATTCGTGGGCATTTAAAAACACCAGGAGAGGATAAGGAGGGAAATGATAAGGCAGACCATCTGGCTAAGATTGGGGCTGTGATGGGAGAATTGCTACCTATTGATTATTTAATGGGTGAAATACAAATTGATGCAGTCACACGTTCTAAAGCACCAAAGGAGGTAGATCAACCGGTGGTGCAGTGGAGTCATGACACGCCAGACCAAGATTTGATTGAGGCACAAAAGAATGATCAAATTTTGGGAATCTATTATAATCATTTGATAGATCCTGAAAAAAATCCTTTAACAGAAAATGATTGTATGGGAAAAGAAGAGTTGAGGGTGTTATTAAAGAACAAAACACGAATTAGATTACAGGATGGACTCATGATTAGAGAGTCCATAACAGGGCAAATACAGTGGGTAGTACCCCTTTCATTCAGAGGACTAATGCTACACCATGCACATGATGCCATAACTGCAGGCCATAGAGGTTCACAAAAGACATTAGAAATACTAAAAGATTATGCTTACTGGCCACATATGTCCCAAGATGTGGAATTATATACTAGAGGATGTCTAGTATGCGCCCAATTTAAACCTGCTTCACCAATGCATAGAGCACCATTGATGAAAAGAGGCCTAACTCTCCCATGGTCAGATTTGCAAATAGACTATGTAGGTCCTTTAAAAAGGTCGAGCAGGGGACACCGCTATATTTTGAGTGTGGTATGTTTGATGTCAAAATGGATTGAGTGCATTCCCGCACCAGATTGTAGTGCGCAAACAGCAGCCACATTGCTGGTGAACCATGTGTTCTCAAGGTTTGGGTTGCCACAAAGAATTGAGTCAGACAGAGGAAGTCATTTCACAAGTACTCTAATGAGTAAGGTATGGCAAATACTAGGTGTGAAAAGGAAACTACATATCGCATATCGGGCGGCGTCTTCAGGTACAGTTGAAAGAAGCAATAGGTCTGTTGTGGACATTTTAAAGAAATTTGTGGCAGAAGCAGGTTCCAGCTGGGATTTGCGTTTACCATTGGTTTTGATGGCAATCAGGTCGACTCCTGCCAAAGCAACAGGTGTTAGCCCCCATGAGGTCTTAACAGGTAGGAAAATGGTGTTACCACAACACCTACTATACAGAACACATGAGCAAACTCTAGTGAGTGCATCCACAGTTCATGAATATATTGATGAAATGAGGAGGCATTTGCAACATGCATTTGCTTTTGTGCAGAGAAATCTGGAAAGAGCTGCTGACAGTGCTAAGTCATATTATGACAAAAAGACATCAGTAAAGGAATACAATGTAGGGGATCAGGTGTACAAGTTTCATTTTGGGAAAAGTAAACAGAAAAATTCTAAATTTCTGGCAGCCTGGCAGGGGCCATTCCGAATTATAGATAAAGTCTCTCCTGTAGTGTATAAAATTTTGAAAAATGAAGGTGAAACAGCAATAGAGCAGTTTGTCCATGTAAATCAAATCAAACCATGCCATCCCAGACATGAGATCAGGCAGCTTGAGCATGTGGAAACGGATAGAGTCCCTTGAGAAAGTAAATGGGTGTGATCAGGAGGCAGTGACAAAGAAGTTAAAAAAAAGTTGATTGTTAGGATGGCACATAAACACTGTAATATATGTGAAAATATATAATATAAATAAATAAATAAATAAATAAATAAATAAATAAATAAATAAATAAATGCACATATAACGGAAGCTCGTGGTTGGTGTGCAGAGAGAAAGTGTATTAAATATTGAATGCTGTTTTATATGTGTTTGTTTTCTTTTAACTTGTGTTTAATTTCAGAAAAAAAAAAAAAAAAAAAAGAAGTATTTTTACCAAGCATGTTTTATTTTTGGCAAAAAGGTGGAAATTAGTATTGTGCTATGTACTTAATCTGTTTATTTTCTATTTTGATTTAGACAATTAACATTATTTGGTCGGAGGTTCCGGGATCAGAGGCCACGGGAGACGATGGAGTACTGGAGACCGCGAGGACGGATTCCGGGAAAGCCCCAAAGAGGGGTGAAGACCAAGGCTACAAAGCGATCAGCATTGAAGATGATACCGATGACATGTTTAACAATAGTGATATTTGGAGGGATCTTCAAGAATTCAGAAGCACAGGTTGTCATTGAACCTGGACCAGCATCTGGTATCGCGGTAGAAGAAGCACCAGGATTCATCATGAGTGATAGAAGGATGATTTTCCAAAATATCTACATACCATTGGATCCTGAGATTTTGATTGAAAAACATTTGAACAATACCGGAATTAAGATTGAACAGACTAAAGAGTGGCTGGAAATAAGAAAAGAGGACGCTAAGCAGTCAATAAGAGATATATTAATGCAATTGGAAAAAACATTCGTGAATTCAGCAGACATTAAGAAGAAGAGAGGAAAGAGAGGTGCGGTGATGCTCGCGATATCAATGGTAATGTCTATAATTGGGGCAATAATAGGTACTACAATATCAACAGCCAATTCTATTTCGGTAGGAACACTGAGTACTAAAGCACAACAACTGAGTATTGACCTAGAAATAATACAAAAGACATTAGATGGAATTAGAGGGGGACTGGATGAACAAGTAAGATTCATAAATGAAACTGCAATCATTCTAAATGAACAAGCGGATGTGATGCAACGGGCGACTAAAATAATACTTAAGCATGACAGAACTTTAAATGAAATATTGAACATAATGAGTCCTGTTGATAGACTATTAACGAATTATATGAGAGAAGTTCAAACTGCAGTTTCACAATTGATTCAAGGACATATTCCCTTGTATTTTGTTTCGCAGGATATCATTCGGCAAATGATAGAAAGATTGACCAGGAGGGAAATTGACCTTATACAGATAAGAATTGCATTCGAAATGGGGAATGCAATGCCGTTATATGTGGACTTGGAAAGACTAGAGATCGGATTTTTGCTATGCATCCCATTTGTAGCCCCTGAACTTATTTATCAAACGAAGTGGGTACACAACGTGGGATTTTGGCAAGAGGACAAATTCATTAAGATTAAGACTCCAGAAGTGGTGGCATTTCAGTCATGGGAACCTGAAGTTTATTTAATACCAAACCTGGAAACATGTGTAACATTTAAAGAACAAAATTATATGTGTCCAGGTAAACCGTTTGTTCCTGATGCCACAGATGCTATTTGTGGATTGAAATCTGACCCAAGTATATCAGAGGGATGTGAAGTGATTATTAGTAATATGGGGAGTGAAGAAATGGCACAGGCTAAGATGGTCAGAGGTAAATGGTTGGTCAGTACCTGTTTAAAGAACATGACGGTAGTACATTTAAACCATGGAACATACGTGGTTAAACAGGTAAAATATAATGTTTTTTATTTACAGGTTCCAAAGGATGCAATTGTGTCAATTGGGGGATTAACATTGTTCCATGTAACAAATGATGTTTGGGAAAGCCAAGTGGAAAATATCGATTTTTTTCAAAGGGATACTTTTCCAATAGATCCAGATGTGGAATATTTATTGAATCACAAAGAAAGACATGTTATGAAAATGAATTTGCGAAAAAACAATATTACAATTAGTAATCTGGGCATAATAGAAGTGGAAAGATTTAATTGGGGAACCTGGGGGGAACGCTCAATAGTGGGTTTGGCTATCTTGGTGCTAATCATGGGTGGATGGTTGATTGTGCTATCAGTAAAAATGAAAATGTTACTGATTTTACTGACTACGTCAGGAAGAGAAAGATATCCCAATACACATGCATTTTAAGAGAAAAAGAAAGAACAAGTTGTTTTTAGAGATTGGCTTGGATTATAGCCAAGTTCTAAAAAACAAAAGGAGGGTATATGTAAGGATATTTGGCATGTTACAGCACAGAGTACAGTACTACTGCACAAGTAGCATTTTTTTTTTTGCAGCACCACCACAAGGGTGCGGTGCATTGCTATATGGGTTAGCAGATTAACAAGGAAAGACAGGCTATTCAGTCAAAAAAAACGATTTTAATATATAAGATGCAAAGCTATTTTTACAGTTAAAAGCACACGTGTTCATTTAAAAATGCACACTATTTTTCACCTGAAATGCCTATATTGCTAGAGACACATTTGAAAATTAACAGCTAACATATTAACAATTAACCTGACTAATAAAACCTTATTTTAATATAACCCACTAATAAAATGTGTTCTCTACTGCAGAATTAGGCATACTTTGAAAACCATTTAAATGAGTGTGCAGATTTTTCTCTTCTCTGCCTGATTATCCGTGTTGTTGTGCACAGTAACGGCAGGAAGGAGGAAGTCAGATTTGCAACAATTGCAAATGTATAAGCGAAGCTATTGTTGAAAAGTAGGAGGATGAGAGATGATGGATTTCATTGGAACACGTCATAAAGAGGGCTGAGAGGAAAGTTTTAGTGGGCAGTAGCAGGGAAAAAGACAGGCAGACATCTTTCTGCACTACTGGGGAGAAGACCTGGCTGTGGGGGTGTCCTGCTGCAGTCGAGACTGGGGAAAGCTGAAAGAATTACATTTCCACTGGCAGAGGCTGTCCTATCTGAAAAAGCTGAGAATTCCAGGCAATGACCCCGGCTTGAGAAGGCAAGCGTCCCTTTTCGTTGGAGTTAAGCCAAGAGAGCCACATTCACAGAGAGAATCCTCTAAACAGATAAGGTAATTACCTAACTGGGGGAGCTGTGTGTGTGCACGAAAGTATGCAGTCAGTGTAGAAAAATGAAAGTCCCGTGCGTGTCTTAATCAAGTGCTAATGTTGCAATTTAAGTTCTGTTCTCCGCCACTATAATTGCAGTGTGTCATTGAAAATGCTTTGATTGTTCCCTTTTATTGCTGTAAAGAATGAGATTATGTCTAAATGCAAATTTTATAATACAGAAAATATTTGAAAACAGACGGGTGGTTTATTTTCTATTTACCATTACAATGCCAATGATGTGGGGAGATTTTTAAACAGTGCAATGGTCATTTTAAGACAGATGTGTGTATGTCAGAATCAGTATGAATAATTGTGAGTGACTGTAGTATAACTTGTTGGAGGTACATGAGCCAACGGGAAGAGAGACTCTCTGAACATAGCTCCCTACCGTATATAAGGTAGTGGAAATTACCACAAGACTACCACATATAGCTCTCTGTCGTAAATAAGTCAGTGAGTTTGCCCATGGTGGCGCACCAACACTATCCCTGGAAATTGTGGTTTCCCTAGAATGCAGGTCTGAGGTCTCTCTAGTGATCACACGAAAAATCTAAGCGAAGATAAGGGATTCTGGACATTGGGGCCACAAATAAAACAAGGGAATTATGCTCACCAAAATACCACCAACCACGTATACCAAATATGCAGGTCTGGGTGCTGAAATAATGCATGTCCATTGTATTATTGTTGCACATGGCCAAATCTGAATACAAAGAGTGATTATTGCTAAGTTATTTCTCGGCGGTAATAAAATACCGTCAGGCCCCAAATCTCCACAAAATACCCTACAGGCCCAGTTGATGAGACCATTTCACAACAAAACTGGGGAGCACGCATTGTAAAGTTGAAATGTACTCGAAAATCTTGATTGTCTTGTATGATCCCTGTAGTTTTTTCAATAAACCGCAGTTTTAACTTGCCGTTGGCTCAGTCCTCCATTTATTCTGGGGAAGGGTGCTGGACCCTTGGGAGTCGGACGGACCCCCAGGCAACCTCTGACATACCGGAGAACTATCCCGATGTTACTGAGATAAACGAGAGTCTGGCACACAACAGGACCTTCACCAGGTAGCACCAGCCCCAAATGTTAAAGACTATGCAAAAGGGCTCTGCGAAGGAGTGACTCTGCTGAATACCAATCCACAGTAGAAGATCTTGGTGCAATATTTAACAGCCAATTTCATCAGCTGAGTAAAAATTTTGGCCTTATTTTGTCCTTCACCCTACTATTGGAGAATATACTCGTTCAGTTTGCTGTAGCTGGGCAATCATAATGTTTCAATTGTCACCTACACCATCACAGGAAACAGATAACAAGGACAGTGTGTTTACAGAAGTAGATACGTATTGTTTTTTTTCTTATTTCAAGACTTAGTTTGTTATGAAATGTGATGTTTAATGGCATGAGTAAATTGCCCATCAGATATTATTAATGCACCCCTTGCCCCCAAACTAGCAGTGGGAATTGTATCTTTAACTTCAAATGTGAAGATGTTGTGGGGAGCTGCGGTTGGTTGTGGCAGCAGCAGGTGGTGTGCTTCTACCCCAAAATAACACTGGTGTGCTAGAAAGTATTTCTGCCCAGCACATATTTTTTACAAATGAAGATATGCCTCAAAGCTATGTATCTATCACATTCTGCTTGTAACTTTTGGGACCAAACCTGCACAAACTTTGAATATAATTACCCAGCTGGCCCCCTAATCATTTTGTAAATATTTTTCTTGTCGGGTTTTTGCTCTGGCAAATTCCTGATGAATATTATAATGTACTTCCAGGTACTGTGTGATGAATCATCATGCAATCACGAGCCAAGGACCAAAGGTTGAACCATGGGCGCATACTTTGAGTACACCCAGCCAACCAGCTCACTCTCAGCCTAATTTGTTGTCTTTGTTCAGCAAATCATAGCACTACAATCTCATAATGGAATGTTGATCCTCCATATAATGTCCAGATGACTTCCTGTTGCTTTCCGGGTTTGGCTAGGATGTGATTGAAGAGGTACACAAGGCAGGTTCACACTTCCATGGTTTTTGGATGGGTTGTCGAACTCTTTTGTTTTTTTTAAAAGATATCTCCGTTTGGTGCTGGTCTCGTCTCTGTGTTTAGTGTGTTTTTGTAGCCACTTGTCTCTTTTAAAATAAATAACAACATATTCGTACTCTTAATACTATCCCCCAAAAGCCCACAGCAAACAAACACAATTGTTTACAACTTCCCAGTTTCCCCCCTGTGAATCTGTTGTGTTATTTTGGATAGTGTTTTAGTTCTAGTAGTACTGTCTGTAATAGGATTGTTCACTTGGGCTTGTGTGCTAGTTGTCTTGGGCTACTACATATTCACACTTTTATCTTTTTTGGTGTCTGCACTCACGTCTAGTGTTGCCAGTTGTGGCATTGGTAATGGTTCGCCTGTAATGCTGATAGAGGAAGGGGAACAAGGTGGACAGTGAGGTTGACAAAGAAGAGAAACTGCATTTCTCATTGCAGGTGGTTCCCTCATATTGTCAATCTTCTTATCATGTAGTTGAATTGTAATCTTATTGATGTGGCAGCATTCATACAAATCCAGCTCTCTTAACTGGCATATTTGTAAAGGCACTGGCTTGGATAATTTGCATACATCCCATACCTGTTCAAATGACTCCCACACCCCTTAATGAGATTTAAAATATATCAGAGTTCAGAGTATTATTGTTAGTCTCATCTATCAAGGATTGGCTACTCGATGTTGCAGTGTCATGTGCTGGATTGGCCTCTATGTGTGTTATTTTAGTGTGGCATTACATAATCTAAGATCTTTCTGAAATAAACAGAACAATGTTATGACACTTATGAGATTCTCTGTATGCAAATAGTTGGTAGGATCCCTAAATCGGTATCGTGCCCCCATTTGGTGCCACTGTTTGTCCTTGTTGATGCCATATCTGTTGGTTCTCAGCCTGTGCATCCAGTGTTGCTCATATCAGAAAATGCCAGATGATATGTCACCTCCTCTAAGCCGTCTCAGAGATGGTTCAAGGGTTTGTATTTGATTTTTTGGGGGCCCTAAGGATGCCCATCTGTTGTCTTAAAAGCACCAATCCACCCAATCCATCCATGCCCAGGAATCCCTGCTCCCAAGGCTAGTAAATATAACTAATTACACCCTCCTGCCCAAGTTCTTACTTGTACTGGACATAAAGACCTAATGGCAGAAAGCATTCTCTGTCTAAACTCCCTCAGGGACTTCCTACTGTAACCAATGATTAATAATCTGAAGGGGGTATTGGATTGTGCCTTTCAGACACTATGCATGTTTCTGTCTCCTTCCTAGCAAGCCTGCATACTCTTTGCTCTCTAACTTCCATGTGTTCTCCTCCCACTACCCTCATCCTTCCAACTCCACTCTTGTTCCCTCCTTCTACTTCCTATATCTCCCTCTTCTTTCCATCTGATGTCTTCCACTAGTTTTAAGTCTGACCTCTACCCTTTGATGTTGTTACCTTCTCACTGATACTCCCTCTACTACTCCAATAATACTTTCTTCACACTACTACTCTCACCTCCACACTGCATTTCTTTCCTGCACACTACTCTGACTACTCTGCCTCCCCTTCTGCTCACATACCCTCCTTTAACTTACACAATCCCTTCACATTCACAAACTAAACACACTTGCTACTCTTTCACACACACTCATAACACTTTATCGCTTGCACTCATTAACGACTGCACCACCTGCTCCAAAAATTGCATCCACTGTCCACTGAGACGTCCTTCCTCCTACTGCATGCCACCTCCTCCCGCTCTGACCTCAGCCAAGTAACCCACAAATTCCTTTTTCCTCAGGTCTCTAGTAACCCCCTCTGTCTTCTGCTTGTTCTACTAGGTCTGGACAATCTGGACCTTTCTTCCCTGGCCGGTTTGATAAAGTACATTAAACCCACCCACACTTTCTGTGCTACACAGCTCTACCACAGTATCACAATGACAGTGTAATGTTCCAGTTCGTGTTTGAGGGTTCTGCTATGGACTTTCTGAAGGTAAGTCTAGTCCACTTTTTGCTGGGGTTTGGGCTTTATGTCCCTGATGGTCTAGCAGTACTGCACCAGTCTCAAGACACAGTGGACTAATACTGTATTATGATGCATTTTGGAGGCAGCATCTGCTTTGGAGCTCCAGCACCTCCATTTGGTGTTTCTGGTGCTTCACTTGACGTTGGAGGGTCTGTATGCTGCTTGTGTAAGATCTGTGCTAGGTGATCATATCTGTCAGCTTGCTTGTCGCTCCTCTCCTTCTCACTCACAGAATGTTCGATTGGTTTCCCATGGGGCTCTGATGATTCTTGGTCTCTTAGCTGTTTTTCTGATTTGGCCAGTTCTATGAAATGAGAAGAGAAAACTTAGGCAGTATTTATATTCCAAGGCATGGAGTAAGGCAGTCTGATACTGCACATGATCAGACTGGCCTATGGGGATGAGACAGGAAGTGGGACCCTCCCAACTGCCTCCATGCAGCTCCATACTCCTCTGAGATAGGACTGGATCGAGATTCATCCCTGGTAGGTCGCAAACCCTGGGAGGTGTACCCATCCCCTTATGACAAGGTCATGGTACTGACCTTTGTTACAACCATCTCGATAACTGTCAAGTGGAAATGTGTATTTACTTATATATAAAATGTTCCACCAACAGAAAATGAAGCTTCTTCGTTTTCATACAGTATTCATGTTCAATTGATTGTTATTTTGTACAGGTATAGTTTCATCCCTATATATTTTAGAACACAGGGCAGCAAATCAAATAAATCACATTGTTGGTTTTACAGTTAGTAAAATTACTTTAGGCCTATGAGGTGGGGAGTCCAACATCAATCGTGGTTCTTCTGCTGGCTTGGGCACATACTGTGCTGGAATCTCATGACAAATGTTAGTTCAGTGGGACCTGCTACAGCAAAAAGAATTGTGTATCTTGTTCAGACATTTTTTGTATTGTGTTTACTAGAAAATCTTTCCTGTTTCATCATTTTGTGGTGGAATATCTAGGTTTATAGAATTTTTGTGGGCCTACATTACATATCAGCCAAGGTTTCCACGTTTGTTTCTCACTTTTATGGAGCAGTGGTGTTTAACCACCGTAATTACGTTTGGTGGTGTCTGGCTCAGTGTAATAGAGGCACGAGTATAAATCTGCTGCCCGATAATCAAATTCCATCAATCTTAAACATGTATATTTGTAGTTCAGTTAATGACTGAACGGTACATTCTCAGTAAGCTACCTGTCATACACATGTAATGAATAGCTAACCATAGTTTTTGGTTTCTACACTATTTTAGGTCAATTTCAATATATTATTGTATTCATTTAGAATGGTACAAATGTAGTGACCTGTTCTTCATTTCCACTAACATAAAGAAGATGTCATTAATATATAGCACTCATGCTTGTGTCATCTTTGTAAAGGGATTTCTTTCTACAAACATTTGTTGTTTCTCAAACCCCTCTATAATTAAATTGGCTAGAGTTGAAACGTTTGTGCCAATTACCGTGGTTGAAATATATGCACAGCAACCACATGGTATAAAAATAATTCTAGACTCTTTGAGTCATCCTAAACTTTAAAAGAAACCAAAAACAGTTTCCTAACACCATTCCTTTCCTGTGTATCCACGAACATTTCTCCAAACTCTGGCGGTGTGGGGTATTGGAAATATGGAGGTGGGGGTAGGAGTGCCTGCAATTTAACCAAAAATAGAATTGCAATATTTTCACAATTCGAAATTCCAGCGTACATCCCCCAAGAAGTCTTTCTCTACTATTCGTGCTGCAGGGCACCGTCCCATCATGTCAGTGTTGCAGGAATCTCTTTCTTTGCCTTTTTCCTGTGTTGTGTGTTTTGCGTATTGACTCTTTAGACAAGGTCGGCACCATGAGCAGATTTGCGTCTTTGAATATTGACACCGTAGTTGGAGTGAGTGTGGGGGGCGACGAGCAGCTGGACTACTACTAAGCCACTATTTCAGAGGCTGAGGTAGTCAGCCACAATGGTGGAGGGAGATCCTGAGGAGAGCCAGATGGGGTTTGAGGGAGAGCATGAGGAGAGGCAGATAGTGCTTGATGAGGAGGAGTCTGTGGTTTGGGAGTGAGAGAAAGTGGGTGAGTATCGGCAGATGTAGCATGGAGAGACAGATGTGGCTACCAATCTGTAGAAATTGTGTTAGCTGCAGAGTCTCTTAAGTAATACCTGAAGAAGGTGAGCAAGTACATTCACCTTGTACTTGGAGGGGAGGATTTCTATGTGTTTCAATTTGTATGACTTATTCACAAAATATATGTGCTTTGAAATGTGCAGAGATGAAAGACATTCTCTGCTGCCTGTTGGCAACAGGTGCAGGGGCACCGAGGGGAATGCTCAATGAATGACAGGGCTAATTTCTGTGAAATATGGGAGCCTCACTCCCAAAACTAATGTATACAAGTAGACTAGCCAGGCCAGCGCATGATGTGCACTGCAACACAGCCCCTGAGAGGATGAGGAAAGGGGCACATTTCCATTAAGAGAGGAGTCTAGAAATAGCCCATCCATCGTAGGACTGGGATACCATCTTCATAAGAGTATAGATCCTTATATGGCCTTTTGCTACTACCATGTGTGAACAATAGCGTCATATGCCATGTCTGTTCTTCACACACTAAATACAGTTATCCAAATGTAGACTTGAATACCTAGGTAGAGTTTACTGTGCATCACAATGTCAAATGGTAGCTGTCGTTATCATATGCAAGGCAACGCTTTCTATGTCATGCTGCTGCCTCCATAAGTCGAGGGCAGCTTTAAATGGACAAGTATTGACTACTATTGAGCAGTACATCCACTTCTCCCAACGCACACGGAAGTGCAAATTCCTAAAGTCTCTTTGAAGCAGAGCAGAGCCATACTGAAGGCAACCCCATTTAGGCAGAACTCCCTTGTGCAGGCCAAAATGCACCAGCAACAGTGCTTCATTATGTAAGCCATGGCTTGTAAACCATATACATGTGCACTCACACCAATTCCTAATGAGCATATCACTATTAAGTACTAACCAGGAATCCATTAGGAGCACCATAATGAGCGTAGAGGAAAGAATGTTTTTAAATGAATTGAATGAATAACACATAATGTAGGCTTCAAGGCGAGGGCAGTCATTTTAGGGGCATAAGAATCATCATGAATTAGTAGAAAACGTCAGCCAGACTATCACAGAAAGACATACACACACACTAAGCCAGTAACTTCCAACAGCAGAGCTGCATGCCACACAGTGATTGGTCAAGATAGGCAGGCAAGAACATTCCTGAGACCCTGAAATCCGGCCGTGAGGTTATGCCAATGAAACTACAGACCCTTGAACTAAGAAACAAACACTGCACACGATTGGTTGAGACACATCAGCTCAGCCGAGTTCCTAAACCTGCGTTCACAATACATATATCCCTAACCAGTACATTAGAATGTAACACAGTGAAGGGCACACTTTTGTAGGGATAAAGCAATGAGCAGTGGAAAAGCGTGTGTGTTAAGGACGCACAACCAAGGAGCAACACTGCCCCTTGTAGGAAGGAACTCAGTGAAAGAGAGCTAACCTCTCAGATAGAAACCATATAAGACACCATTGCAACTACATTAGAATCAATTAAACACCCAGGGCCTTTCATGATTTAAGAATGATCTTATTAATATGTACACATGTTAGTATTTAGAATTACATTCATATTCTTTTGCAAAAGATGTGAAGTCCACAGACACTGTAGCACCCCCATTCATAAGGTCAAAGGCACAGCCGGTGAAGTCATGCACAGGCCATGAGCAAGGAAGTGTTGAAGGAAAGCAAGTAGTGTTTCCAGCAATAATAACTTTCAGTTGAACAGTTCATAATGGTGAGTACGGTAAGTTGGAGCCAACCGATGAAGTCTTTGGGAAAGGATATAAAGTTATTATTTTTCTTGCCACACTGTCACACCTCAAACAGGGATTGGTTGAACCCTATTAAGACACTCACTCCATCGAAACTCCTCATAGAACAGCCAATCAGCATTTAGGTTTATATGATAAAATGAGCTAACAACCAATCAATATCATGGGAAGGAAGATGGTCCCAGCACTGAGGTGTTGGAAGAGCCAATAGGGCTATGTATTGTTTAGATTCACCTTTAGTGTAAATGACATTTCTGAAACACAGGCTGGGAATTGGGAACAATCTGTAACATTTGTTGTCACCTCCTGACTCAGTTTTACTATAAATTCAGCCATTTTAGGATGCCATGTTGAATGACTTTTAATTTATTCCCAGTCTGGGCTGTGTGTATTAAACTTTTGTTTTTATCACATCTCGAGCATTCATTTTCTGGCTCATTGGATTGATTTTTATGATTGAATTTTGGGTCTTCCCTTAAATGTTTGGTCGCCGTACACGGATCCAAGTCTCTCTCTTGGACTGTTGCAGGTTCCTCTGCTGCACTACAGGGCAAGTGTGGCTCCTCCTGCAGGGAGCAGAAGACTGCGTAAACCACGAGGAGGCAGCAAGAGCCGGGGTTACCCATAGGCTTGCCTGATCGCTCCAGGCTTCATGTCACTGCACCTGATCTGAGAACTACAGCGGGAGAGTGAGTATGAAATGTGAGAGTGGAGTGAGTGATAGCGTGAATCACGTGATCTTTTTTTGCCTTGTGGTTTTCTTATTTTCCTTTTAGTGGAAACTGAACAGGGCTCCCGTAGCAAGGAGCTGTGACATTACTGTGGTCATAGACTTGGTAGATTAAGTGTACACATCCCTCAATAAAAGAAGGAAGGGCAGTGCTGCTTATTAAAATAGAATGGAAAATCCTGCACTAGCGAGAACTGTACTCTCCATCTGCGGTAAAGGACGAGAGGCGGAGAACATAAAATAAGTCTGATTTTTGTTGCGTTAAACCATGTGTATATACATATATAAAGGTATCGGGTGATCAGAGGCATGAGGGATTGATGGGAGATGTTTGAGTGCAGGGAAACAGATTGGGGTGGAGGCTGCATTTGGTAGGGTGCGTGGGCTTTTGTCACTGTGCAGAGATGCACAGTAGGTTTGTGTTTGTTTCTTTTGTGTTTTGTGCTTGTAGGCAACTTAGGGGTGCACCATAGAGGGGCACCCCGAGAAGTGTTGTTTAAGAGTGGCAGAAGGGCCTGAAGGAAACATTTTCATATCATGGCCCACCGAGGACACGCACAATACAAATATAATCCAACATATGTACACCCACTTATTGTCCACATATAAGGGTGAAAAGTTGAAAAAGAGGCAGAGTGTATTAGAATCATGGAAATGATATGAGGAGGTTGAGGCCAGGAATAAAGAAAAGGAGAACACAGAAGGTAAAGCAGCCCCACCCCTTTTAAGAGACAGTCCAATTAAGATGCAGGCTTTGATACCTGCACAGTCATCACCTCAAATGGCTACAGAGAAAGCCACCCAGTTGGCACAGGCTCCAGTGCCTGTGCAACTGACATCCCCAACCACACCTGGACTCTATCCCTTAAGACCCGCAGAAGAGTATACAAACTCTTGATACAAGCCCACAGCCTCTTCAGAAACAAGCACACCTTATAATAAAGATACTGTGAGTCTGACACAGAGTCTTTGGTCCGTGACTACTGCTGCCATCCGGAGAGAGATTACCTACCTGTGTTTTCAGCCCTCCAGTCCTCTTT
This sequence comes from Ambystoma mexicanum, assembly GCF_040938575.1. NCBI lineage: Eukaryota > Metazoa > Chordata > Amphibia > Caudata > Ambystomatidae > Ambystoma > Ambystoma mexicanum. The sequence continues at coordinate 200,829,059 of NC_090921.1, read as the reverse complement.
TTATTTTTTTGTACAAAAACCCGTCCTTCCCGCGGAGCAGGCCTCAGAGTCTGACACAGAGTCTTTGGGTCCTGACTACTGCTGCCATCCGGAGAGAGATTGCCTACCTGTGTTTTCAGCCCTCCAGTCCTCTTTTGATGTTTTTCTATAAAAACCCATCCTTCCCACAGAGTGGGCCGCGGAGTCTGGGTCTTTGGGCTCAGCAGGCTCTGTGGTCCCACTCTGGGTGATACGGACGGTGACCCTGACGTTTCACACAACCTATCGCCTTTGCAGCAAAGTCTGCCATCTTTGACGACTGAACGAAGATCACATACGGAAAATTACCCCTGTTACTTTTTAGAGGTGACTGAATCTGCCGGGGACACTGCACCGCCCGCCGCCCAAAGACTGCTGGCTGCTGCGCAGTTTGCATTGTGGTGAACCCTGGAGGATCTGCTGAGACCGTCGCACAACGCTGCAGTATCGTCTAAACTTAACGGATCTCTGAGCCCTGAGGAGGACTGCAGTATGCGGATGAGGTGAGCGGGTCTGATACTCAATCCTATATCCTTAATACTCGCTCCAGTACAGACCCTGCTGTGATATTAATTAGCAAATGAAAATCTCTCTTGGTGTGCAGGAGACTGCAGGGAACCTACCTTTGATCCCGCCCGCCTCCAGGGAACCTGCAACCAATAACTCTCGAGATACGCATTCTGAACAGTGGATGTTCAGGAGAATGCAGGGTAAACCCCTTTGATCCTGAACGCCCTAGACTAGATTGCAACAACCGAACATATCGCAACCACAAGACCCAGAGTCCACCATCCGAGACTGTAGGACAATGCCTGTCAGCGTGCCAGAGAAAACACGCCAGCCCACTGGCCCCAAAACTGGGCTCTGCAGCAAATGGTGTACTGCCTCCTCTGGCTGAAATTCAACAGACCCAAGACAGCAAACACTGGAACAAGCCCTACATAAACGGAACTAGATGGCTCATGTCTGATGGTGCCGTGCTCACTTCAAAGCACAGTCCTTTCACAAACGTCAGATACATGCGAGGCGCACACTGAAACAGTGCAAAGCTCTGTTCTCTCACCAACGCCAGATGCATGCGAGGTGCACATTGAAACAGTGCAAAGTCCAACTCTCTCACCAACACCAATGCATGCGAGGTGCACACCCAAACCGTGCACAGAACAATAAGTCAAGATCAACAATTAGATCACCCACCAGTTGTTGAAATGTTGCTATCTGGAGAAATGATAACAACGGATCCACTACCAGCCGAGACACCCCTAGACAAGGATCACACTGCTTTCATCAAAACTCCAGAACAACCGAATGCGAAGATCACGGACTACTCCATAAGAGAACAACAGTGGTCGAAGTGTACAAAAAGATGTAGTGGAACTATGTTCCTACTGGTCTGCCCCTGCACCTCACAAACTCCCTCATTACGCCCCCTCCCACATGTCAATCAAACCCCCAAACAAAGACTCATGCTGTTTAAGGGAATGTTCAGTGCAGTACATGGAAATGGTATCCAGTCATTGCATCGAATACAAAGCATTGAATGCCAAAAGCATCGAAAAAATGCATTGCAAAAAAAAAGCTTTGAATGCATTTTTTTCAAAGGTAAAGGTTTTATTTTAAGTATAATGGGTTTTAAGGGGTAAAAAACGGGGGTTGGGGGAACCCCTCATTAAAAAAAAAAGAAAAAAAATGCATTTGATGCTTTTTTTTCATTGCTTTTTTTTAGATGCTACGGCATCCGATGCTTTGACATTTGATTCAATCACTATAAACCCACTGAAATGCAAGATTCAACTTCTTTCTACACTTTTATTTTAAAACAAAATCACTCCGGATGGTTTCTTTTTAAAATAAAAGTATAGGAACAGTAAATCTAAAAAAAATAAAAGCAGAGGAGCACCGCTCCCAACCGCTCCAGCCCACTTCGACCACTGGAGAACAACATTCGATCGGAAGAAGAGCCACAGAGTTACAGGATTCCAGACAAAAGCTATAGACGAAAATGCTGTACAACAAGTAAATGAGACCAAGCCTGACATGCCTGGCCCCAGACCCCCAACAATTCAAGTGGAGAATGCTGACAGATCCTCAGCACAACAAGCCAAATTGAAACCTACCGAAACAAGAGAGCTCCCACCACTGGTTCATACAGCACAACTCAAGCATCAGACACAACTTCACATTACAGAGCAGGTCAGCTAACAGGAACACCACAAATCCTGCTAAGAGACCCCAAACAGCAGCCTTCTATCATAACCGTCCAAAAACAAGCAATGAGGCAACCCCTCGCTGATATCTCCAAGAAGGAACAAGCAAAGCTAGCAAAGTTAAAATGGCTACACACACATGTTACTCTGAACTAGAAGAATGAAACCATAAAAAGGCATGCCATTAAACCAATCTATACAGCTGCATGGCTATCTCTTGACATCACCAAGATCGAATCTCTAATGAGCAGCGTAGAAAGACGAAAGGAAATCTTCAGCGACATCTCACAATGAATTCCACCGGAATCCACCTCAACCCCCTTGGTAAACCGCCCACTATCGAATACGAATATAAAACCTTGGACAAAACATGAAGAGCAAAATAAGAAACTTGACAAAGAAAATATGCCCTGCCAATTTAACTATGACTTCGAAGAGTCTTTTTATACTCCATCCTTACAATTCGAGAAACAGAAATTAGCCTCACTGACACCCTGTAAAAAGGAGGACAATAAAAACATCCTGTCTGACACCCCAGAAAAGAAGGATATAACACAGCCAAGGATACCTACGGCGATGATAGACTTGCAAAATATGCTAATTGTGGTTATTTCACAATCCATGATACCTTTTCTGCAACTACATGAGAATATCAAAGACAACATTTGCGATCAAGCAACACTTCTTGCGATGATTCACTCGAAACAGGTCTATATGGAAAACTTTACACGCATCATCGAAAAAAGACTAGACGCTGAAGCTGAACAATTTCAGATATGGCAACAAAGACTATTTGAGATATCAAGAGGGGATCGCGAGGAGAAAATACGACTAAACACCAGTGTCATGTCCTGGATGAAAGCCCCACAACAATCACAGCCAAGGCCTGAAGTAATACCGAGAAACAATAAACATACACTCCTCGCCTCCAGCGACTGGGGAATTCCCCCCTCCCACTGGTGGGATAGTCAACTTCTCTATACTTCTCTATACTCCAACCCACCATCCTGTGACAAAAGCAACAGATAAGGATGCTGAAGATATCTTTCAGATATTTTCTCAAAATAAGAGACCCACCAAACCGCTCAATGAAAAATAACAAAAGAAAAGAAAGCAACAACTAAACAGACAGGATAAAGGGCCTTTCTACGTACAATAAAGCAACCGATAGAATAACTCACAAAGAAACATCCCGAAACACGAAACCAAGGGGGGATAAAAGAAATTACAAGCACCCCTATGGCACTGAGGAGTGCATATGACACGATCACCGGTAGTATCCCAATTGCCGAAGACACTGATTGTAGCCTAGAAGACTTTCTCAATCTTACAACCCATATGGATGAACAGGAAGAAGTCCTTGATGGAAATTCTAGACCACCAAACGACTCCAGCCTGATAATAATAGATGAATACATGGCGATGCCACAGGACCAGTGGGATTTCATGTGCAAAGACATTTCGGACAATTCTCTTCCAGATGTAACGAGACTTGTTATCGAACAAGACCTGTGTGAAGAAATCTCTGATGAGTCCCTAGAATATACATCAAGTGGATCCTTTCACACGGATAGACAGCCAGAACAGAAATCTAAAGACCAGAAAAACACATGCCTCAAGAAGAGATTGATTCGCAAGAGGAATCTCCAAAGGAAAGTGCGCAATCAGAATATGCAATCCGACTGCCACTATTTGTGAATCCGATGGCTGAACAACCACACCACAACCTATGACTAGAAAATATAATATGAAGAACTGATCCCCTAATACTCAACAGAACTAACATTCTAATACTCCTGCAAGCAATACCACGATTAAAAACAATTGCAACAAGAGACATCAAGTTGGTCACATTTGAAGATGACGAATGCCTAGACAGCGCACAAATAGAACTATGGGACAGAAACTTGATGGGAAAAAATACTCTCCTTGAGAGATACTCTAACTAAACTTGGGTTCAAATGCACAAATGTTTCACAGTACAAGAACCCCTGTGCAACAAAACAGAAGAACCAAACTTCAAAGCATAGGTATACTGAAGTGGACGAAGACAATTCAACGTACAATAGAACATCGGAAAACAGAATCACAACACTTGCAATTACGAACTCTCCAACAGTTCACTCGGAATGCAGAGCAGACCTGGACTATGAAAACTATCCCTTTCGACGAGTCTACCATAGGCAGATTCAGTCTCCTCTAAAAAGTCGCCTGGGTAATTTTCCATATGTTATCTTCATTCAGTCATCAGAGAAGGCAGACTTTGCTGCAAAGGCGATAGGTTGTTTGAAACATCAGGGTCGCTGTCTGTGTCGCCCAGAGCAGAACCGCAGAGCCTGCAGAGCCCAAAGACCCAACAGCGGTATCATAACCACCAAAGAAAAACTAAATTAATTGGTCCTTATGTACGTGGGATACTAGAGGAAACACCCAGTTATTCAATCGACCTTCACCCGAACTAGAATATTTCAACATTATCTGCCTTCAAGAAACATGGCTCACGAAACACCTTGTTGCGATGGGTTCGTTACTTTCTTGAATCCAGCTCTCATAGGAACCCAAGACAGACCCTCTTCGGGATTACTCACTTTGGTTTTAAGAACATCAAACTGGAGTATAGTGACCACTAAAAACATCAATTCATGGACCCAAAACACAATAATAAAAATCCAGCTAAACAACCAAACAAGCACACAGAAGAAACCTGAACATCTGATATCAATCATGAACGTCTATTTGAATCCTGCTAATATCAATGACAACATCTTTCTTGATGGAATCTTTCTAACGATAGATGAAACACTTGCAATATACCAACAAGCCGAATTTATCATCTGTGGCGATTTGAACATTCATCTCTATACAGACAAAGGAGAACTAATGAACCACAAAGAACTATCTACGCACGCCAAGAGATGGCAGAAAGAAACGAACATGCGGAATCTCACAAGTTTTAAGCAACCAACTGACGACAGAGAGAGGATCATACTGACCTGGGTAAGAGGAACCTCTTCAGCAATAATAGATTACATTTATCTATTGGATTACCTCAAAGCATCAATAATTGAAGTAACCACAGAGCCGGCTACAGCAAGCAACCATTACCGTCATCAAAAGGCCAAGGTCTGAGGGAACCCACAAACCACCATTCACGTGCATTGGTAGAAATTATGGGCAAAAACTTAAGACTCCAAATGAGCCAAGCACAAACCCTAGATCTATTTAATCAAATACAGCAACCATCGATGAACGATACAGACAAACTCAACTACAATTGGATCCTAACTCCCTTCCTCAAGGAGAGCAAGAGGAATGATAACAAGATACAGCAACATAAACTTCAATGCCGACTTGTAGAGAGGAAAAAAGAAATGCAGAAGACAATCCGTCAGTTGAGAAACATCGACAGCCCAAGTCGTAACCAACATATAAAAAAGCCAAAACAATCTTACGCAAATTGGAGGAAATCATTCCGCATGACGCTGTTACAAGAAGATGCAGAAGCAATTATGAGTTCATTTAAAAGCCACAACCTAAGAGAACTGCGGAATCTCTTGAACAACGACACAAGAAAAAAACATGACCTAACAGCAAACGTCACCCAACAACAATGGATGCAGCAATTTAAATGCCTCCCTCGCAGCTGGGACCTGACGGCTTGTCAAACGCAATTATTAAGAAAGATGCACATCTATGGGCCAACTTCATGGAACAAGTGCTCTCTTTAATCAACAAACTTAAACAGATCCCTCAGTCTCGGCACACCGCAACAATAGTCCCAATCTACAAGCAGTGCCCTTGGGACAAGCCGCAAAATTTCAGACCGATAGCTCTCCTTGATCCACAAGGGAAGTTATTTGCATCAATCTTACTCAAAAAGCCGAAACAGTGGGCCACGGAAAATGAGCAATTTGCTATCCGACAAACAGGCTTTTCATCTAATGTCGGAACAAACATAAACTTAATGCTACTGAATCTAATCAAATACGCAGCAATAAAAAAAAAAAACAATGGTTCATGCGGCATTTATTGACCTCCACATGGCTTTTGACTCATATGAAGACAGAACCCGTGGAAAAAATTAACAACATGGAAATGTCCCACTGAAACATTGGAACCAATCAAATTACTGTACTCAAATACCTCCATAACAATCAGACTAGCAAAAAGTGGCATTACCACCCCATCTATTAGGACAACGAACAGGTTAAAACAAGGATGCCCGATGGCAGCTCCTCTCTATAATCTTTACACCGCAGATTGTGAAGAACACCTGGAAAACAGTGCTCTAAATCCTCCCAAAATAAACTCGATTCCTGTTCCAGTTATGATGTATGCTGATGACACAATTTTACTAGACAAAACAACGTCTGGACTACAGAAAAGCCTATAACTTCTGGAAGAATATATGAATGTAAATGAACTACATCTCAATCCCACCAAAACAAAAGTGATGTCCCTGGTGAAGCAGTCCTTTAAGAAGAATAAACCTTTGAACTTGACCATTGATGGGAACCAACTAGATGAAGTCACAACATTCAAATACCTGGGCATCACAATAAACCAATCAAAAGTGGAAAAACAATGGATTACCAACCTAGAAGGCAAAATGCAAGCACTTGCCAGATAAGGATGAGTGCTCCATCGAAAATTTGGCAAATTCTCCTTCAAACCAATACTCTCGTATTACAGACAGAAAGTAATCCCAACTACAATTTATGGAAGCAAAGCAATGCCACACCTCCAAACCACCAACTTGATGAGAATGGAATCTATGTTCTGGCGCAATATCCTGAGACTACCACGTTCTTATTCAATGGCCAGAATACGCCCCCAAATAGCCACACAGTCAATAAATTCTATAGTCAAATGGAAACAACTGGACATTCAAATTGTTGACTGATGAAAAAATACCAGCACTAGAAATACTCAGAGGCCACCCTACCACCATGAACAGCTCTGTTTTGCAAGCATGGAAGGAATATCTATTCTGGCTACTTACAATTGAGGATATATCAGTCGAAAAGCTCACAAAGACCTCAACATGCCAAGAAAAAATTGATGGCGAATGACTGGATAAAGACATGTAGAATCAAAATAACATACTCAAGGAACATACAATGCCGCACTGAGGTACGTGCCATCAATGAGATACCAAAATATCTCATAACTTTCCCTGACCCATCCATACATGCAGCATACATGAAGATGAGACTAAACTCTTTGCCTACTGGAGACTATCTAGCTACGTTTCAGCTAATAGTGGCCTCAGAGCACCCTTGCCACTTCTGCAAAAACCACGAGACACCGGAAACAACACACCATCTACTAATGATATGTCCCGAACTCACAGAAAAGAGATTGACTTTTGGCACATACTTTAACATCTCATCGCAGTATGTGGATGCTGAAACACGATGGACACCGATTATGAATGGACAAGAAAACAAAATTATTTTCAGAGTCGTCCAATTCCTGAAGAATATTCTAGAACTAGACAACAGACCTGTGGAACAATCCAACAATTATTAGACTTACTCACACGAGACCAGCCATTAATGTAGGTAGATATTGACAGAGAGCCGCAAAACGCAATCTTCTAAACCCAAAAAATGAAAAGTTTATAATAAACTACACCATTTAAAAAATATATATATATAAAGTTATAAAATAAAAAGCAGTAGGCATTTAGAAGCTGCGATACAGAAAACAGAAAAGGAAATGTTAAGGCAGCAAGGAAAAGGGAGGGACCTTGCCCTATGGTAGACACTGACACTTGGGCAGCAGGATAAATACTACTGAAATTAAAAAAAATCAGTGAAAAAAGATGTGAAGTTCGAAACAGAGGAGCCAGAGCGACAGGTTGTAGAATATAAGTATGAGTTGATTGAAACTGAGCACAAATTCGGGACCGTACTTGTCCTCTGTGGAGCTGCTGAACCCCCTGTTGCTCCCGAGAAGTGCAGACCCAGAAGCTCAGATATAACTCCTGTGGATGGGTCATACCAAAGAGAAAGGAAAAGTGGATCAAATAAAAAAGGCACAGGATTAAACCTTCTGTTGGATGACACTCCTGTTTAGTAAAAAAGGTAGCATAGACATGTATTATTACTTCTCTGTAAATAAACTTCTCCCCACAATGTCAGTTATCTCCCCCCTCGTCCTGTAATATACCTGTCCTGCCTCAGCTAATGGCTGTAAGGAAACGGTTTCTGCAATGTTGACTGAAAACTGCTTCTCATTCACTGCTGCTTCTTCTTACAATTTGACTGAACTCCTTAAGGGCTTTGTAGATGCTGCTAATTTATTTCCTGAAGAATATTTCCTTTTGCATCTATAAAGGTACCAGTAGTTTATGTTTTATTGCTGCCAATAAACTTCCTTAACCTGTTTGGCATGTGAGTTAGCTTTTGTCCGTTCTTCTAAACTTTTATGAGTTTTCTGTAAATGAAACAGAACCTTTATTTTGCTCAAAATGCTGCTTACCCATAAATGTATTATCAGCTTGCTTCCTGCAGCTACCGAACACTATTTACATGTTGCCTCATCAGTGTCCCATTCATTAAATCAATGTCTCTGAGTGGTTGCAGACTTACACGTTACAGCAATGCCTCTTTCAGCCTTCTCTTGTCACCATGCACAGCCGCCTTTGATCTCCGCACTACACTGCTAATAAAGACTCAAACACTGCTTCCTGCATTCGCCGCTGCTTGCTGCTAATCGCTGCGCTCCTTTTCCACTTCCTTGTATGCCTGAACACTGCGCTGCTACTGCCTTCACCTCAAGACTCTCTTGGTGTGCAAGTACAAACTGCTACTTCATAAAAAAAAAACATGCATTGCCTGACCTGTCCTTCCTCACCAGCATTCCAAGGTCAGGCAGCTCGTTATTTCATGTCTCGAGTCTGCGTGCCTCACACTGGCAACTGTCTTTTTGCTCCAATCTCACTCTGAATACTTTCTTCCTGTTTTTAAAGATGGGCGCTGTCCTAATCAGCTCTACTGCAAAGGTTTTGGTTTAATTCCTTATGGTTTGCTAAAACCTATTTAAAGCTATACTTTCTACTATGGTTGTCTGCAATATGATTGACGAATTACATTTATTCTCTTGGTTTATTGAGGCAAACTAACGTGCATTCAGTAAATACGTTACTATGATTTACAAAACTATTCTAACATGATTTAATTAAGCTGCTATCTTTCACAGGGCTTAAAGCACTCTAATAAAATAACATATGCTTTCAAAAATGCTGCACTCCCACCAGTATTGTTTCTTGTGTTGCTCCTTCTTCAACTCCAAAGCTTCCTGTACTCCAGATATCTAAATCTTCTTGTCAACTTGTCCTTACTCCAAGAGAACTGCTGAGGAGATGTTACTGTTTCAGCTTCTGTCATGAAATGCAGGGAAACACAGTTTAGAATGCCCAGAAGCTAGATTGCTCTCCCCAAGGGGTAACTTCAGATGTCTCTATATAGAGTTAAGGATTACAATGTGATTAATCAACCAGTTACCAAACTGCCTACGCCTTTTCCCCTAATTCCACAGGCACCCAAATATATAGGTGACTGAAAGCTAAATGTCTATGTACAATATGGCCCAGAACCCTGACTGCAAGCAGGAAAAGAGGGAGGAGAATTGGGAAACAGAGGAGTACCAGGAAGAGAGAACTCCAAGGGAGAGACGGTTAAGACCTCCCTCCAGAACAATGGCGATAGCCAGAGAGAGAAAGAAGGCTAGAACACACCATAGACTACAAAGGGGAAGGCAGTTCCCTTTGATACAAAAAGGGGTAGATTGATCACAAAAAATACCATGGCCCCATATGGACAAGAATAATTTAATAAAGAGCCTACTACCCTTACTGGAGTGGCAGGAAAGAAAACCACACAGCAGGGGCCACTCTAACTGTAGGAGATATGATGAGTTTACTAACCCATATAATAGGGCATGAGATGAACACTGTTTGGGAACGAGCTGGATACCCTGGTGTCCGATTAAAAAGTGACACACACATGGAACTCCATTTAACAACTGTCGTGCCCGTGTGTGGGATGAATTGAGAAGGACGTTCCAAGATAAGCCTCAAGTAAGTTCTATTGTGGCACATACAATGAAGCACGGTGAGGACCCAGATTTATATATTCAGTCCTTCCAAGAGATGTGGAGAAATGAGACAGGGGAGACATGGGAAAATACCATACCCCTATTCAACTATGTTCTGAGGAAGGGTCTTGCCACAGATGTGCAAACAGAGTTACACAGAATCGTAGGCATAGCAGCGAAAGGGTGGTGCAAAATACATGCACACATAGTACATTTCTGTAAATGCAAGCAAGAGAATGAAAGAGCAGCAGAAGAAAAGGTGTAGTGCACAGAAGCAAAATGGGTACAGAAGAAATTGGCAAGGATCGTTATGGGAGGCGCAGTGGTGAGCAATTCCACAGATACAGATACAGAACCATCACAATTGAAGAGATAGCGGAGGGGCTCAAGGGGCAAGGAGCAGTTCACAAAAATGACAAGGGCAAAGATTTTGGAGATTACGACCACGATTTGGAGGAGCATGTTGGACATGTGGAAATGTGGATAGGTGGGGCACATAGCTAAGGAATGGTGAAGCAGACCTCCATTGCAGTACCATGCGGGAGCACTGCAACTCAGTATCTTGCACCAGAGCCCTCATACCGCAGACCAGTGCAAGGAGTTTATAACCCAAACCAAGCCATCACCCCGGAAATCATGGATGCCCCAGGATCTGCACAACCCAGAATGTAGGCCCAGTACAGGTAACCACACTGACCCAGGGACAACCCATACAATACTGAACAATATGCAGAACGTCACACAACAGGTTCCATAACAATCAATTACAGCTTCATGATAACAAAATGCCCTTCCACGAGAAACCATACTGGAGCCATTGTCTCACAGAGCAATGCTTTTCCCCTTCCGGGGTCAAACACACAATAGGACAGCCCACAGCAAGCCCTGACATGCAGAGTCCTCTCAATCACCCCAGACAAGGAACCTAAAGTGGGAGTGTGGATAGGGGACCGGATATTCACCTTCATGGTGGACACAGATCTTATATAAGGGAAGGATGGTTTCCTTTGACCAACCTATGTATGGACACTCAGGGAATCTCTGGAGCTATTGTTAAGGTACCATTCACAAAAGAACTACACCTCACCATAGAGAACCAAGACATAGAAGCACCCTTAATGTACAGCAGAAAGACACCAGTGAATCTGTTAGGTGGGGACATCCTTCAGAAGCTAAATATGACCATGTCATTCACTGACAAAGGAATCATGTGTTCTACAGCAGGCATGTACAACAATAGAGAAGTCACAGTATTATAAGCATTCAGCAGCACCAACACAATCTGAGTCCTACCATTACATGAGATGCTATTCACATATGCAGTGACTATTGTGATTGGCTGGTTACCAGGTATGCAGAATGTAATATCCTGTCTGCCAGCAGAATTCCTATTCAGACCAGCAGTACCACATGAGACTGCCCGAGGAGCAATATTTACATTACGCATAGAGGCAGTGATCATGAGAAAGAACATAATCATCCTAACAGCAAGACGAGGAAGGGATGGAGTGAAGAAGAGTATTATACATTGACCCCACACTGCTATTAAGAGACCTCACTAACGAACAGTTATTTGCAAACATGGAGACTGACAGAAAGATCATATTTGAAATCAGCATACCTTGCCACATGGTAGTGCAACACAGAGAAGGGCCACAGACAATATTGATGGCCACAGCAACACCTTCATAATTACAGGAAGACTTGTCACAAGTTACCAGTCATTCATGGACAGACATCCCACACAATGTAGGGTGACTGAACAGCAAAGAGGCAGTAAAAATGAAACTTAAACCAGGAACAAAACTCCCAGAATAAAACAATGCCTGGTATCTATAAAGGCAGATGAAGGAGTCTACAACACCATCAAAGCATTATACTACCCTCAGGATCATCGTGCAACACAGCCATACACCCCTGAATAAAGGGAAAAGGGTCATCATGGAGATTAATTTAAGATCTCCGCCACTGAACAACATAGTGGATGCAGAGTACCCACTGATGGCTAACCCTACATCAATCGTATGCAGCATCTCTTTCAATGCAGTCTATTTCACTGTAATTGATGTAAAGAATACAATATTCTTCATACCATTACATCCAGATTCTCAGTTCTTAACACATTCTTGTATCACTGTAAAAGATTCCAGCACACTCGTTTACGACAAGGTTACTTTGAATCTTCTTGTGTCTATTACAGAGTCCTTCAAAAGGACTTAGGAAACATTCTTACCCTGCAATATTCATATGGTTCTCCTTCAAACACAGGACAGTCATGTACCTGATCATTGGACTCAACTGGTTCAGCTAGGAATGTTTCTGGGTAAACAATATTGCATCTCACTATGGTGATGACACAGGAGAAGTGCTCTAGGTGGACGGGTCATCAAGTATAGATCACGACAGTGGCCAAAGACACATCTAGGTCACATGCGCTCCTTAACATCTTTGCCCCCCGCATCCTATCTACACTTCCCCTCCCAGCATTTCCCAACCTCCCTCTCGTATTTTCACCACTTCGCTCTCTGACCTATTGTATTGTCATCCCCATTGTTTTATTTTCTCTACTGTGCCATTGCATTGCCTGCATTCCTCTACTTGTAGGTTTGTGGGTTGTGTATTTTGCCTTGTTGGGTTGGGTTTCAATACCATACTTTGACACTGCCTTTGTATTCTCTACTGTATTGACACTATCTTGTTCTCTATGTTATTGACAGTCCATTTTGTTGCCAGCATTATTTTCCTCTAGGTACCTTGGTTGCGCATTGCGATTTGTTGTTGGTTTCTCTATTGCACTGTCCATTGTGTTGCCTGCATTCTTTTCATCTAGGTTTCCTTGGATTTGCATTGTGCTTTGCAATTGGTTTCTGTATTGTAACTTGATTTTTTAGGTCCATATTGTAGGACAGTGTGTTGTTCTATATGTTATTGGCATCCCGTTGCCTTGCCTGCATTCTTCACCTCTAAGTTTCCTTGGTTGTGCCTTCTGCTTTGTTGCTGGTTTCTGTATTGCACCTTGATATTGTACATCCTGGTGTTCTTGTTCTGTGTTGTGCTCCCCTCTCTGTTGTGTCCACTCTTTGTGCCTGTCTGCCCCCAGTGCTATACACCCTTAAGCACTCTCTTGTGCACCCTCTTCTCAAGAAACCCTCAGCCGACCCCTTCTGCCCAGCTAACTATCACCCGATCTCCATCACTCCTTTCCTGGGGAAACACCTGGAAAAGCTGGCCATCTCCTAGCTTAATTTCATATTGAACCTGTGGTTGTCTCCATGACCATCAGTCTGGCTTCAGTGCAGCCAGAAGCATGGAAACTGTTCTCCTGAAAACCAATGAAGACCTGCTCTCCAACTTAGATTCTAATACCCCCTGTCCTCATCTTACTCGACCTCTCTTCTGCCTTTGACACAGTAAACCAAGCCATCCTGCTCAACTGGCTCCGTAATAACCTGGGTATCCTGAATCATGCAACCGTCTCTTTCTAAATCTCCCTGCCTTCTACTCTCCGCCCTTTGCAACTCATCCAGAACAGGACTGTGAGATTTGTCCTTGCACTCAAGCCCAGGGATTGTATCTCTCCAGGACTGAAATATTTGCACTGGCTCCCAGTGGCTTCGAGGATTAAGTTCAAAACCCTTTGCATTGTCCACATGGATTTCTTGGGCCTGGGGCCTCAATACCTTCAACCTTCTCTTTCTAAATATCTTCCTTCTCGAGCTACTCACTCATCCGCCTCCAACTCCCTTAGGGTCAGCCCCTTCTAAGCAACGAGTTAGTGGTAGATCTCTTTCTTTGGCTGGGGCCTCCCTCATGAACAGCCTCCCTGCTTCCCTGAAACGTGAGGAGAACAATTTCCGGTTCTCGAAGCACTTCAAGACCTTCCTCTTTGCTTCTGCTTTCTCTCCTCTCCCCTGCTGAACTCCTGACTGAAACTGCACTTGTCACCTAGCTACCCTCTGATCTCAGGCCCAGGTACCCTCCCTCACCAGCTGCACGCCTGCACTGCCTCATGGGCAAACCCTTCACTTGGGGGCTGTTACTGTATCCCTGCAGGCCCCGCCAGCTCTAGACACTTGATGTCTGCACTTACCCCTGCACTTAACACAAGATGGCCGCTCTTTTTACCTATTTTTTCTATTTATTTTATTTATTTATTCATGTTAATCCTATGTACTGCAATGCCCGCTCCCCTTCCCCCACACTTTTCCTTTACCCCTCCCCTGCACTTGTGCGATCTCAATGTCACCTAGCCTAGTAAGATCGTCGTCTCTGTCTTCCCTCTGTTCCCCCTCCTTTGCCTCTTTGGACCATGAAACACTTATGTATAGGCGCGTTATCAATGCCATCACATATCATATCATCACTGATCAGACCCTGGCCTGGTTGACCTCTTTCCGCTCTGATCGACCCTCGCAAGGGGTCCTTTGCCTCCTCTATTTCTCCCTCTACCTGTGGTGTTACGAAGGGGTCTAACCTCTCTCCCTGGCTGTCCAACCAATACCTGGCACCTCTTGCCCACTGCTTTGCCGCTCTTTGCCCCAACATTCAGTGCTATGCGGATGGCACTCATCTCATTTTCAGGCTCCCTTCTGTCACCCAATCTCCTTCTCTCATCTCTGACTGTCTGTCTGCTATCCAGGAGTGGTGTGCCACCAACAATCTCTGCCTTAATGCCAGTAAGTTGGAGAGTCTACTCATCGGTACACCTGCACCCTCCTTTCCTGTCACTCTCTGGCCGGGCTACCTTGACCTTCTTCCTGCTCCTACCTTTGAGGCTAAGAACCTTATGTCATCTTTGACTCCACACTCTCCTTTTTTCCTCACATCTCTGATGTCTCTAAGAAGTCACACTGCCTACTGCACCTCCTCAGAGGTATTCTTTCTTTCCCCTCTTTCCACCAGAAGCTCACTGTCTCCAGAGATCTGGTTCTACAGCAACAGCCTCTTTCTAAATCTGCCTGCGTCTACTCTCCGCCCTCTGCATCTCATCCAGAACAGGACTGCAAGACTTTTCCTTGGCCTCAAGTCCAGGCATCGTATCTCTCCAGCACTGAAATCTCTGCACGGGCTCCGAGTGGCTGCGAAGATTATGTTCAAGACCCTCTGCATTGTCCACAAGGCCCCTGGTGCCTAGGGCCTCAATACCTCCAACTCTCTTTTCAAAAATATCTTCCTACTCAAGCTCTTCGTCCTCTTCTTCCAACACCCTCAGAGTCAGTCGCTTCTCCAAGCAACGATTTGGTGGTAGATCTCTTTCTTCGGCTAGGGCCTCCCTCTGGAAACACCTCCTGCCTCTCTGAAACTTGAGGAGAACCATCTCCGGTTCCAGAAGCACCTCAAGACTTTCCTTATTGTTTCTGCCTTCTTCCTCTCACCTGCTGAATTCCTGGATGAAACTGAAACTGCACTGGTCACCTGTCTACCCTCTGATCTTGGCCTGTGTCCCCTCCTCTGGCAACACTTGAACTTGGGTCTGTATCTGTAACCCTACAGTCCCCCCTACCTGCACTTTAGACACCTGCTGTCTGCACTTACCCTTGCACTTGCCACCAGCTGGCCGCACTTCTTATTGTTTGATCCCATGTACTGCACTGCTCCTTCCCCATTCCCCTTGCACTTTTTCCCACCCCTCTCCACTACACTTGCGCAATCTCAAAGTCACCCGGCCTAGTAAGATCATTGTCTCCATCTCTCTTGCCTCGTCGTGCCTTGAAACACTTGTGTATGGGTGCTTTATAAATGCCATATCATATCATATCATACCCCCCTCCTGCTTGGGCTCGCTCCGCCCCTCTTTCGACTCCGCTCCCACTATGGAGCTCTCTGTCTCCCCTATATTCTCTAACTGCTATTCTGTCTACTGTCCTTTCACTCTCACTAAGTCTGGCAGGATGAAGTTCAAAAAGGACATCCCGGTCTCCAACTCAGGCCTCTCTATCGCTAATGCCTACACCAGTGCTTCCTCCAGAAAAACCCTTACCGACATCTTCTTTGCCATTCCATCTCCAGGCCTATGACCCCCATATGGTCTCTGTTCTCTCTCCTTTTTTCTCCTCTCCCTTTAATTGTGGCACCCGGTGGGAGGGCCTTCTGGCCCCCTTCCGCTCCTCTAAAACCATCATTAATGTCTACTTAAACGGTGCCATCTTGGTCTAGGGCCCTCAGGCCAATCTCCTCCTTTTTGATAGATGGTTCTTGCCCCTTATCAACTTGCTTTCTTCTCCTGCTATCCCTACTTACCTCTCTCTGGCTCATCAGCCGCCTCCTTCCTCCACTATCTTTCCATCACCCTCCGATGCTTCCTTGGTCACCCTGTTGCCTTCTTCCTCCACTACCACTCTGGAACCCTCGGCTGCTTCTTTGGCCGCCAAGTTGCTTCCTCCTTCAGTCACCTCTCTGGCACTCTCTCCTTCCTCTCTGACTACCATGCCATCTCTTCCATCCTCCTCCGCCTATTCCTGGGCACCTCAAACACTTCAGAAGGGAGTAACTCTGCCCTGTACCCCTCCGTGGAAGTCCTGCAAAGGTGGCAACCTGTTCCACATCACTACTCTTAATTCTCGCTCCGCTATCAAACACTCCTCTGACATCTGCTGTCGCCTTCAAGAGTTTAATTTGGATGTGCTCTATCTCACTGAGACTTGGTTCCCGGCCAGTTCTGTCACATGTTTTGATACTCTCCTTCCTGATGGCTTCAAGATCCACTCTGAAAACCAGATCCACCCATCCCAGCTGGAGTGTAGCCCTAATGTTCCCAGAGTGGATCCCTGCTTCTGTCATTCCAACACAGGACTGCTCCTCCTTTGAATACCTGGTCTGCAGGCTATCTATCTCTCCTGGCCTCTCTCTTACTGTATCCACTATATGCAGGTCACCTGGCCAGGTCGGCTTAATCCTCTCTGAGTGGGCTGACCTCTCATCCTCCCTCCTTGCCTCTACCTCTCAACTTCTCCTCCTCAGAGACCTAAACATCCACCTGGATGCTTAAAGCCCCTCTTCTGCGCTCTTTCACAACCTCTGCGACTCTCTGTCTCTCTCTCTCTCTATTCTTCCCTCTGGCACGACTCACTCTGCAGGGCACAACCTGGATGTTCTGATCTCTTCAGACCTCCCCCTCTCCAACCCTCTCACCAATCCTCTCTCTTGGAGTGACCACATTCTCCTTTCCTCCCACAATTCTCTGTCTACTCCTCTGGATAAGCTGACACCAGCATTGCCACCCACCTTCTCTGTCATTCGGCACATGAAGCATGTGTCAGTTGAGGCCTTCGCTGCTACTTTCTCTCCTCCTCCTACACATTTGGCTGAATCACACTCTGTCACAGCCCTCTCTAACCTTCATCTCTCTATCTCTCACACTCTTGTCGCCCTTGCCATGAGGATCTGTTTGATGCCCACATCTAAGTGCTCCGAAACACATGTGTATGAGAGTGATATAAATAAAATATCATATCATATCATACTCTTGGTTCAATTCTGACCTTGCCACTCTTAAACGCAAATGTAGGGTGGCTGAGAAGAAGTGAAGGGCATCAAGTGCACTCTTTGACAAACTGGCCTGCTGCCTGCTCCAAAGGCAGTACAGACTCTCTGTGCTCTCTAACAAGAGAGCAGACATCCAAGCACACGCCTCTGCAGCCTCTAACAACTAGGCTGACATTTTCAAGATCTGAAAGGAGCTGGCCAACCCTGTCACAGTCTCTCCTGTTCCCTTCCAGCGCTCTGCACGGCTCTGGAATCTAATTTCACCACTAACACTCAAGACATCTGCCCACTCTCTCTTCATCTGCCTCCTCTTCCTCCTCCTCTACCACCCCTGGGCCCTCTTCAGCTGTCATTTCTCGCGTTTGTCCTTCTTTCCCCTGTTCACCCTGACAATGTTTTTAGACAAGTCTGATCTATGAAAGTCTTGTCAAAGCAGGATCTCCCCTGCTCTTCCAGAACCATCAAGGACCACATCAATACCCTTGCTCCAGCCTTGGCCGATTTCTGCAATCACTCTTTTTCCACTAGAACCTTCCCGTCCCCTCTGAAGCACTCCCGTGTGCACCCCCTTCTAAAGAAGCCCTCTGACGATCCCTCCTCTCTGGCAAACTATCGCCCGATCGCCATCACTCTTTTCCTAGGCAAACTCCTGGAAAAGCTGGCCCACTCCCAGCTTAATCTGCATACTGAATCTGTTGGTTGTCTCTGTGACCACCAGTCAGGCTACAGAGCCGCCGGAATCACAGAAACTTCTCTCCTGAACACCTGTGAAGTCCTGCTCTCTAATCTTTACTCTAATCTACCTTCTGTTCTCATTCTCCTCTGTCTATCCTCTGATTTTGACACAGTCAATCATGCCATCCTGCTCAATCGCCACTGCAACAACCTGGGTATCTTTGGTCATGCCCTGGCCTGATTGACCTCCTTTCTCACTGACTGACCCTCCCAGGTCCAACTTGGGTTTTCCCTCTTTTCTATCTCTCTTTCTACTTGTTGTGTTCCCCAGAGGTCTAACCTTTCTTCTTGGCTTCAACCACTACCTGGAACCTCTTACCCACTGCATCACTACATTCTGCTCTAATTCTCAGTTTTAATGCGTATGACACCATGCTCTCCTTGAGGCTCCCCTCAGTGACCTCTGCTCCTTCTCTCATACCAGCCTGTCTGGCCATAATTTAGGAATGGTATACCACCAATGATCTCTGCCTTAATGCCAGTAAGACTGAGAGTCTCCTCATGGGGTCACCTGCTCCCTCCTTTCCTCTCTCTCTCTCTGGCCATCCACCCTGTACCGCCTTCCTTCTTCCTGTGAGACAAAGAATCTTGGTGTCATCAGCGACTAGCCTCTCCTTCTCTCCTCACATCTCTGACGTCTCTAAGAAGTCACACTATCAGGTGCACCTCCTCAGAGGTATTCTGCCTTTTCTCACTTTCCCCCAGAAGCTCCATAGCACTGGCCTCTCTAGGCTGGCCTATTGCAACAGCCTCTTTCTAAATCTGTATGTCTCTACGCTTCGACATTTACAATCTATCCAGAACAGGACTGCAAGACTTGTCCTTGGCCTCAAGCCCAGGGATCATATCTCTCCAGCTCTGAAATCTCTCCACTGGCACCCTGTGGCGGCAAGGATCAAGTTCAAGACACTCTCCATCATCCACAAGGCTTTCTGGGTCCTGGGACCGCAGTACCTCCAACTTTCTCTTCCTAAACATCTTCCTTCTCGATCCCTCAAGTCATCCACCTCCAGCTTTTTGAGGGTCAAACGCTTCTCTAAGCCAAGGGTGGGTCCAGATCTCCTTCTTCTGTTGGGGCCTCGGCCTGGATCAGCTTCCCTGTCTCTTTCAAACTTTAGCAGAACCACCTCTGGTTCTGGAAGCAACTCAAGACTTTCTTTTTCACTTCTGCTTTCTCTCTTCCTCTCCTTTGCAGATGTCCATGACTGCTCTGCACACTGGTTCACCTGGCCACCCTCTGAAACTTGGACCCAGGATCCTGCATGTGTAGTTGCCCTTGCACTGTCCCCAGGATCCCCCAGAACTTAAGGGTCTGTAGCTGCAACCCTACAGTCCCCTGTCTCTCAAGCCACCCTCCATCAGCACTTATTGAGTTACCTGCCCTTTTCGCTTCCTTCTCCCCCGCTGGCACTTCTCCCCCTCCCTCCTCCCTGCACTTGCACGATCTGAAGGACACTAGGCCTAGTAAGATAAATGTCCCAATTGTGTCAGTACCTGGCTGGACCCCTTTTGAAACAGCCTAGATGTGCTAAAAACAGTGCTGTGGTAGGTTGCCCAGAGCAATGCCAGTGGTTTAGATTCATTCAAAACCTTCCACCGATCACTTTTTTGGTTTCAGTTTGTCTCCCTATGTGAGAGAGGGTATGCCCAGACATGGGTTACTTGCTCGCTGTGCCATAGGGAACCAAGCTGCACCTCACCGAGGAGGCCCAACAAGGCCGGAACATGTCTGGGGTTGTTTGTGGTTCCGTGCAGAGAGGGTCTGGTTTAGCAATTCGGGCAGGGCTGCTCCAATTGGGGGCAGTACCTGACTGATTTGCATATGGCCGTACCCCTTTGCAATGGCACATGCGGGCTAACAAACGGTGGTGCCCAGAGCTGGTTTAGATTCATTCAAAACCTTCCACCCATCACTTTTTTGGTTTCAGTTTGTCTTCCTCCAAGTCTTGTTGTGTCTAGAAATACTTGTGTACAGGCACGCTATAAATGACTTATATAATATCCCATTACTGGAGAAGTAGTAATTAGATACGTAAGAGACCCTGATTCATTAAACTGTGCAAAGTTTATTTTTGCAGTGTAAAGCCATTTTGTACTGCACAAAGGACCACTTGCACTGGCTTTGCACTACAAAAATACACTTTGCACAGTTCCATGAATCAGGGATTGTGTCCGCAGTGCAAAGCCACATTTCATCAGTGCAAAGTTACCATGAACCGTGCAAATATTCCATGAATTGAGACTCCAGACTATGTACAATTCCAGTAGAACATATGGCCCTTCGGGCACAGCAGAACCTGTTCTATGGCAAATAGTCAAGAAGCTAAAGTGAACAATCATTGAAATGTCAAGAACATGTTTTTCGGGATATGTTGTTTATTCAATTCTCTTCTTCTCTCCTTTTTATTGATGAAGTTGATGGGGAAATAATGATGCAGAAGTTGTAAATGTAATCAACATTAGAAATAACCTTGGGGCTAAACATAATAAATACAGATGCTAATACTAATTTGTTAGAGGAGCCTCACTCTGATGGCATTAACAATATGGTACAATACAATGAAATAGGGCTCAAATGAATGAGTCATGTTACATATGGGGGCTTATCCCGCATGTGGTTGGCACCACCAGACTTCCTATCTAAGGAAGTGCCAACTTTAGAGTCACAGTGCATGGCACATTTAGTAATATGTATATTGAAAGGACACTTTCAGGTACACACAGTACGAATTACCGTAGAAAATAAGATCTGCAGAAGAATGCAAGAGGAAGGAGTAAACTGAAGCTGTGCAGTGTCCTTAAAACCACAGATTCTTATCGAGGGAGTAACGTATTGGAACAAAAAGTGGGTAAATGGGCAAGCAGTATTCAATGCAGAGGGATTCCTGGGATTCAATGAAGAAGCAATTATGAAAACAGATACGAGTTGTACAAATATATAGGCAATGCAAGTGAACAAATAGACCAGTCTGCATCAACATGAACAACATGTAAAAGTACAGAAACTCACTTGATCGTCTTTTCGTTTCAGGGGCAAAGGAAGCATGCCAGTTGGCAAGAATAGCCACTACAATCGGACCTGTGTGGTGCCAGCCTGGATGATGGACCTGCCACAATCATGGTTCTCCTGTTGCAGTGTGGTACAACAGTGCACTTTTATTTGCCTGCCTTATTGAATGTATTATGTTCCATGGTAACGCTGCATGCCCCTGTCCTGTTGGTCTCAGAAAATCATGTATACTTGCCCAAGAGACTGTCCCAGCCCCCTGTAATGTCCCTGGCAGTTCAGGACAAGGGAACTCACAAGCAGGAAGGCAAAGGAAAAGATTGACTTATTTCTCAAAGGAAACAGACAAGGCACTGGAGAAGATACCACCACAGTACAGACTCTTCTCTAGAACTGAGAGCTTTCTTGCCTCACTCCTGGCCCCTAGAATACAAACCGCTACAAGTGTGAAGTGGAAACAAACTGTCTATTGGAAATTGATGGAACTTGCAAATGCCCCTTGACATGGACTCAATGCAATATATGAAGAATTGCATGCACAGCAACTTATGGCGCTCCAAAATCGAATGGTGCTCGACCTAATAACAGCAATGGAGGTGGTGTGTTTCAAAAAATCCGCAGCACATACATGACTCCTAACGATGTAGATAACAGAACCTTGACATTGGAATTAAACAGATGGCAAATCTAAAAGTGTACATGGAAAAGGCAGGGGGGATTAATAAAGATGAGAGTTGGTTGTCAATCAATACCTCCTGGATGCCACAATGGCTCACTAATGTATGCAGATACTTATTTCCCATTCTCATTTTCCTGCTAATAATCTGGCGTATACACCAAATAATTAAAACATGTTGCGTTTCCTGTGCAAATAAAGCAAATCTCCTTGCAGTTATGGTAGGTGATGCCAATCCTCCTTGGAAAAATGAAAGCTGTCAAACTGATCCTGAACTAAAGGTAGGAGAAATTAGAGTTGTTCGCCTGGTGACTCAAAGGCCGAGAATGTACCCTCTAGTCACCACACTCTTATTCAGAAAATTACCTAGAATGCTTTGCAAACCCAGAAGCAGATGGGGACATTAACTTTTTAGGATGCAATCCATGGGATTTTGCCATGGGGGGAGAAAAATCTGAGAAATGTATGCAAAATATGGATACCCAAGACTATGTATCATTGGAAGCAAGAAGAGGCTATATAGATAGATTTGCCCTGATGGGATGAAAGGGGGGAATGTTGGAGAGTATATCCAATACTCCCAATGCATAAAGAAGTACAAACTCTGAAAGTCTCTTTGAAGCAGGGCAGGGCCATACAGAAGGCAACCCCATTCATGTAGAACTCTCTTGTGCATGCCCAAAATGCATCAGCAACAGTGCTTCATTATGTAAGCCATAACTTATACACCATGTATCGTAGCACTTACAGAAATTCCTAGTGAGCATTTCACTATTTAGTTCTAATCAGGAAACTATTAAGGGCACTGATAATGAGAGTAGATGAAGAATGTTTTTACACTAATTGAATGAATAATACATAACGTAGGCCTCAAGGTGAGTGCATTCATTTTAGGAGTATAAAAGTCATCATGAATTAGCAGAAAAAATCAGCCAGACCGTCACAGAAAGACATACACACATGCTAACCCAGTAATTTCCAAGAGCAGACTTGAATGCCACACAGCGATTGGTCAAGATAGACAGGCATGTATATTCCCGAGTCCTGAACTTCGGCAGTTAGATCGTGCCAAAGAAACTACAGACCATTGTACTAAGAAACAGATACTGCAAACGGTTTGGTTGAGACACATCATCTTAACCAAGTTCCCAAGCCTGCGTTCAAAAGACATACAGCAGATTATGTTCCTAACCAGTACATTTGAATGTAACACAGTGAAGGATGCACTTTGGAAGGGATAATGCAATGAGCAGTGGAAAAGCATGAGTGCTAAGGACACACAACCAAGCAGCAGCACTGCCCACTGTAGGAAGAAACTCAGTGAAAGAGTTCTAACCACCCAGATAGAAACCATATAAGACACTGATGCAAACAGATTAGAATCAATTAAACACCAAGGGCCTTTTATGATTTAAGAATGATCTCAGTCATATAAATATGCATATTAGTAGTTTGAATTACATTCACATTATTTTGATTTATGCACAAATATATCATTGAAAAGATGTGAAGCCCACAGACACTGTACCCCCCTCATTCATAAGGTCAAAGGCAGAACTGGTGAAGTCATACAGAGGCCATAAGAAAGGAAGTGCTGAAGGAAAGCAAGTGATGTTTCCAGCGAGGAGTTGCAATGTTAACTGTCAGTTGAACAGATCATAATGGTGAGTACGGTAAATTGGAGCCAACCGATAAAGTATTTGGGAAAGGATGTAATGTTATACTTTTTGTTGCCACACTGTCACACCTTACACAGGGATTGGTTGAAACCTATTAAGTCCCTCACTTCATGGACTCCTCATAGAACAGCTAATCAGCAATTAAGTTTATACAATAGAAGGTAAAAGGAGCTAACAGACAATAAACATAATGGGAAGGATGATGGGCCCATCACCGATTAATTCATAAACTGAAGTCATCTCCCTATCGCGAGGTGTAGGATGAGCCATTAGGGTTAGGTATTATATAGATTCACCTATAGTGTAATTGACGTTGCACAATCACTGGGTGGGAATTTGTGAACAATCTCTAACATTTGGTGTCACCTCATGTCTACGATAAATTTTTATGATAAATACGTCCATTTTATGAGGCCATCTTGAATGTCTTTCTGATTATTCCCATCCTGGGCTTTGTGTGATAATCTTTTTTTTTTCTCACATCTCGTGAATTCCCTTTTTGGCTATTGTATTGATGTTTCATATTGAATTGTCGGACGTGCCTTGCACTACCATTTCTAGGTAGAACCACCTATGCAAAGTCCAGTCTTCACATGAAATACAAGGTCTCACATGGCTAGGTGCTACCATCTCACACTAAGTGCAGCCTAAGAAGTTCAAGTAGAACACTCAATAATATGTCTCCATTCAGGCTGTCAATGGCCAGCACACAAAACTCTGCTCTCCCAGAAGTGCTTCAAGAACAATGCCTTTCATGGAATCATGGTGCAACCTTGGAAAACTGCAGCCATGAGCAAACAGCTTAGTGTTCAATGGGAACAAGGAAAGCAGAGGTAAGGCAAGCTTGGGGGAAGGGACAGTGCAGGTGGCAGAGAGCTACCACCTGGCATTATACTGACTCACAGAGTGGACAGGTGTAGCAAGCTGGTGGACTTTTGCCAGTACCAGAGATTTCTAGCAAACTTCTACCCACATATGGATCTAGATTACAATAAATATAGGGACCTAGATTACGATAAATATGCATTCATGTGAATCCCAGTCTGGTAGTAGGAGCATGATCCCTGAGCAAATGAACATTGCACCTGATCATATAGTGCTATTGTGTGTAAACAAAGATGGACAAGTCTTAGAGGCCCAGATGCATGTATCCAGCTACATCACGTTCTTGAACTATTTTTATCCAGACTGTCCTTTGCCCATGCCCCTTTAGTGGTCCCTGGTCTTGAGGTGTAATCAATTCTGTCCAGGATGAAATATCAAGATGTTGGAGCAAGCCTGTTTTGGGGAGAACACAGTATTATGTCACCCCAAGCATCATCACACCTCTTCCATCTGTTATCCTGGTATGGAAGGCACTGTTGAGGCCTCACACTGACTTCCACATAGAAAGAAAGGCGTAGGAGCAAGGAAGTGACTGAAACATTTAATCATCAGAGACTTACAAAACATTCTGCATTCAATCACATTGCTGCAGCACAGTTGTGCATTGAAAAACGGAATGTTTGTTTCACTGAATACAGTGTTATTGGTATAATATTGTTCAATATACTTAAGTATGGCAATCACCCCAATATGCCATGGCATTAAGGTTGGATTTTATGACCACGAAAGTCAAATGTCTTCCACTAGCCGTTCCCGGCATAATATAC
The DNA here is from genome assembly GCF_040938575.1 of Ambystoma mexicanum. Classification (NCBI taxonomy): domain Eukaryota; kingdom Metazoa; phylum Chordata; class Amphibia; order Caudata; family Ambystomatidae; genus Ambystoma; species Ambystoma mexicanum. The sequence continues at coordinate 200,803,497 of NC_090921.1, read as the reverse complement.
TCCATTCTAGTAAATCTTAAATGTCAATATCAGTTGGTAATTCATAGGGTCACTTCTGTTCTCCTTCTTAAATATCAGAATTACCACTGATCGCTTATAGGAAGGTGCATGGGTCCCTGTGACTTATTAATGCAAATTAAAAAGGCAAAATGAATAGCAAACTCTCTACTTTTGAATTTGAAAGGCATATTTGTATCAGTTGGAATGAGAGTTAGGCGCGGTATAAGAACAGTATATAAGGTCCATTGATTGCACAGGCCTCTATGATGTGTCTTTGTAGACACGTAATTGTCAACCTTGTTCCATTGCAGCATCCCCGTGATGGCATAAGATTGTGTGATAGCATAATTACAGCACCTACTTTCAGTTTCAGCTCATGAGGAAGAATTTGTTCTACAGTGTATCGCTCTTTGGAGACTGAAACGTTGAGCCAGTAATTAACTGTTCATTAACACTGGAAACACCATGCCCTGTGTGAAGAGAAGTGGTGGTGGGGAAGAAGTAACTTGAAATTATTCAGAATGTTTGCGATAGTGGAAGGTGAATGTGATCATGTAGAACCATGCTCATTCTGTCTGTTCGAATGATAGATGTTGTTGAATTGAAAGAGCATACAGAGGCGCACTTTGCCATTTGGACAGCAGTGGGCAACCTAACACTGATACATTGCATCTGCTGAGTACAGAAACATACCTAAGCGTTTTATATCTATAGATATTCTCCTATCACCGAAACCATGATCCTTAACCACAGTAGCCGTAAAAGAGGCTTACCTCTCACTTGTCTCAAAATACAGCTCTGTGCATCATCCATGATAGCCTTCACAACAACAGGAGCCAGACAGAAAAAGTATTAACATGCAGGTCCACTGCAACAAACACAAATGCATATTCTAACAATCAAGTGGACCCTAGTAGCATAGCCTCTCATGCTACGGAGGCTACATTAAGACCTGTATCTACTGATCTATCACTGTCAATTGATGGGAAAGTCCATAAAAGCGACGTTGCACTCAGAAACCCATCTAATTTCAGAAGCACACTTCAAATTTACAAATCACACAACTCTTGGTTTTGCTACTGCAACAAAGCCACTTTAGAGTTTGGGAAAGAGAAATTATATCTGTGCACTCCAGGAAACTAACCGCTATGTGACACGACTTCTGTCGTGGAATAAGGAAGATCCCTGAGACCTTCCCTCCTCTTGCCAATCTTATTTTCAGGAGGCCGCAGGACTTAGAGAAAAATGCGGGTGTTAAAAATACAGGCTGTCAGCTCAGGGACTGCAACATGCGAAACACAGTTCGCACTGACTTGATGCATTTAGACTCCCAAGGCTGTGCGTGTTAAATTCAAAAAGTGGAGTGGGCATACAGCTTGAAAAACTCTCTGATCCCATATCCTGGACGGTTAGGGAACAGAGCAATACATTCCCACATGTTCTTTGTCACCCTGGAATCAGGAATTTGTGTCATGGAGCCACAGAAATGCCCTACAGCTCTACCTCACCCAAAAAGACTAGTGAGGCGCTTTAAGCTCCCTACCTGCATTCCTCATTATAATTAATCAAAAGCTGAACAAGTCAATCAGGGAAAATCACAACACATGAAAATAAAGCTCAAAAGAGTTACAGCTCATGGTAGAGATGTAAAAAGGATGACCTGTCAAATCATGCACCACAGGGCATACAAGGAAACAATCCAACAATCCCAGACATTATTGGGGAAGTGAGGATTGGTGAAACAGTATACACATAGACATAAAGAGGCAGACAGTTCATTGAGCATTGCAGGAAGGGAATTCGATTTCCAAAATCATGCTGATGGCTACGGACCGACACTCCTAGCGGCCAGATAAACTAGAAGAAGAACAGAACTAATTGCAACATTGTTGAGGGTTGCAGCCCTGCACCTGGCAGGAGCCAGAGAACGATAAAACGAAAGAACAAAGTGAGAAGGTTGCATGCTCATGACCAGGAGGGCAACCTTGGCTGGTGTGTGAGAATCACTTCAGTCTAAACAGCAATCAGAGAGGAGGGAGACATTCCTGCTGATAATTGTTTTAGATAGCCTCTACATTATGGAGGAATCATAAGTACTTGTTGGTAATGGGAGTGTCGACATCCCTGACGCCTAGGAAGGTGACCCACGGCCTGAGGGTCACACTATCGTTGCCAAAAAGCAAAATAAGGAGCAATGAAAAAAGTGTGCTAGGGTGCTCTAGAAATCGTGTGACTATGAAAGACCCCAAGCTATCCAGCATGGAATCTATCTCTCGGTAACTGTGTTTCTGTAGACTAGATGACTGGACTTGAACAGAGGCGCTATGTTCGCTTTGATTAAGAACTTGAGCTTGTTTTGTTGTACCTCCATCTTGACACCGTTAGACAATGTTATCTCTCCTAGGCTCTCTGAAATTACATGTACTTTTCATAATGTGGTCTTGTTTCATCCTTATAGTCTCTTTAGAAGTTCATCCAACCTGTATTACGGGGGAAGTGGTAATGCAGATGGCAAGTATTTTTATGAGGTTAGGGAGCATCCGGTTTGGTCCACAGACTTTACACATCATTACCCTCACTAAGAGTGTTCTCTTTCTCCTTTCTCATCAGAATGTTCATAGAGCTGCCAGGATGGACAACCCTTTATGTTATATCTCCCCCAGCATTCCACCCTTCTGTATTAGAATTGAAGGTGTTGAAATTAATTTTTAATTTACGTTGAGGATTTTGTTATTAACACAGAGTCACTTCAAAGACCACCCTTGATGCAAAATCCTTCTTCAATGCAACATGCCTGACATATAAGCCTGCAACAAAAATCACAAAATTGTGTCCCCACAGGGAATAAAATAATGGTGATGCGGTATATCCATTACCGATGCTCATCTTATTTTCTCTAACCTCAGTTTGTGTGTTAAACTGTTTTAAACAAGGATTACCACAGACTAAATCTATTGCTCCTAAGTTATGTGTGTTTAACCTCTTCTTTGCATATAATTATGTCATTAATGTTATCAGACGATCATTGCTTTGAAGATATACATTTGACACAATGCAGAATCTTGATCATACAAAAATTAGTATTTCTCGTTATTTTAATGAAAAACATAAAACAATCTTTTGTGCATGAGCCTCAATGTCATTTAACAAAATATTATCTGGAAGCAGGTTCAATTATGAATACATAACGTATTATAATCATGTTAACGGCATCAGAATAAATCATGCACCGTAAAAAAACAATAATAATTGGAAACAGGTAAAGTAAAGAAAATATACAAAAAATTAAACAATTCAAAAGGACAAACCACTGAAAAAAAGACTTTACATTTAAACAAAACAATTCTAAATATCACAGGACATGAATTCTATCCTTATAGGCAGACAAATATTATAAAGTTATTTAGTTTTCACCCTGTTTTATTTATGGGAGTCCACCTGTGTACATTCCAAGGAAAGCCAAGGAACGAAAGAAACAATTATAATTCCTAGTGGGGTGTGGAGATGTATGGCTTGTGTAAGCTTGGTTTATACATTCACACTTGCCAACCGCTTCTTACAGTGCTGCTCAGGTCTACGTATGTGTGAACTGGCCTAATGCATATAGGCACAGTGGCCACCACTGTCAGCCAAAGAGGTCAGTCAGGTGTGGTCAAATACGTTTCGGCGTAGAGGTCTAAACAGAAAACGCCTTCCTCAGGACCAAAAGTCAGATGTATACGGTTTTTAACCCCTATGAAAAAAACAGAAAAGGGTAAAGTGAAAGGGAAAAAAATTGAAGTTAAAAAGCCACCCGTAGATGGCTAATGAAAGATTAAAAACATTTCAATTCCTGTCGGAAATAAATGTAAAAAAAGAAGAGAAACCCAAGTCTTGAACAAAAGTGATCAATACCTCCACTAAGGATAGGGAAGAAAAGCGGAGATCAACACCCAAAGCCAGAAAAAAGTCAAATTCTAGAGAGTAGTGCTTCTGGCAGAAGTGTGTGCCCATAATCCAAAAAATAAAAAGTGCTTAAGTCTGTGTATAGTTAAATTGAGTCAGAGGAAAAGATAGTATATATAGACCAAGACTTATTGATAGAAACAAGCAAAGAAACATAATGCAGTGTAATAACATCACCAGATCTGGGTAATGTGCCCCACACCATGGAGGGTAAATTTACCTCAGATGGAGTAATAGAAGAAGTGCCTGGAGACAAATCTCGGCTCGGCTGGGTTGGAGTATTATGGTGTCAACTAGCTTGAATGCAATCAGGTGCAAAGGGCCCGATATTCGCATCGCTTTTCTAGGGAGGAAACAAGAGTAGAACCCGAAAAATATGTCAATTTCTCTCGCATCATGTTCCTAAAGCCTACGTGGTAGACAGTGTATAGACAGTAAAAGTACTAAAAGAAGAGGCTGACCTGAAGCCGTGGTTAATGCTGGTCATTGAAAAGTAGCGTGTATTCTTGTATAAGGCTATCTGTGTAGGGTTCCATGTAATAATGTCGCCACAGAAATATCGCCATGCAAAAATATCACCGAAAAAATGGCCGTTTTTTGTGGCGACATTATTGCATGGAACATGCGGGGGGGACACCCGCAACCCCTGAACTTTTTTTTTTTAAAAAAAAATGTTTTTTTTCCCCTGTCCCCATATATATGGTCACCCAAATAATATCGCCACGACATTTTCCTGGCAATATTATTTAAGGCGACCATATATATAGCGATATTATTACCTGATACCCTGTGGTAGAGCGCTTTGACAGTCAGCAAATCAACATTAAGGAAACTCCATATGTTATTATGTTCAATGGTCAGAATACAATGGTAGCCAGTTACTTTCCTACTTCACTCTTGAACACCAGGATGCAAGTACATATTGTTCTATTCATAACGTGTGTGTAATTGTTGCTCTACAATGAGTCATAGGTGATGGTCTCTCTAATAACGTATGAGCTCCAAAGAACAACAAGTGTGAAGATGTGTCTTGTGGTTGCGTTATTTTGGACCCCTGGGTCTCCTTATGCAATTCACTAAAATCAGTACCGCAGAGGCCAATGAGTTAGCACAGGTGGTATGATCCTTGATCATACACGTTAATGTATTTAATCACTTGCCATTCCCCCAGGGGGCACACGTTGGTATAAGAGAGAACTTCCCAGTTCTTGTGCTCTGGGTTCCAGAGATGCTTCCCTTCACTTTGGTGTGCTTATGGAAGAGCCGATGAAGTAAACCCTTACGCCTCATAAAAGAACTGTGGAGCCACCATGCAAAGGGATAAGAGGACACACAACAAGTAAGAATTCTTTGTATTCATTTTATTTTAAAGGTCTGCTATATCAGTTTCTTTCACAGTGAAGGATATGTGGTTGCATGGTCACCCACAAAATGTAACTCGCCATGTCCACATAGTCTAAAACATGCACATTGCATAGAGTGTACAGCCTGCGCTTGAACTTTGCAAAATGGTTCCCTCTGTGCAATATGTATCATTTTCACTATGCAGTGCAAAACAGTCTTAACCCCAGTGACATCACATGTAGACACTATTGTTTGCATAGTGTAGGGGATCATGCTCAGTGTTGTTTCACAGGGATGAGACCTGGTGAATGTGATTGTGCACCGGCACGTATTGTCTCACAGTCAGATCAATGTGATATGGTGTGTTGGCGTCTATATATTAAATGCAACTCAGCCCTCAGCTGTGTAGACAGCCTTCATACCACCGCACCCGGGCTGGCTCATTGTTAATCCTGAACCTGATGAGCAAGCTGGTGCTGCTATGCTAGTTATCCATTTCAATGGATAACAATGAGCTGGAAGGCCACAGTGCTGCCGCTGTACCGGTGCATGGCTCAGTAAATCAGCAGCAAGAGCACCAGGCTATCCAGTTCAGTGGACAGTCACACCCATACATAAATGGCAGTGCAAGTAAAATGGCAGGGCAAGCAAAATGGCAGGCGCATGACACGTGCTGCTTTGCCACACTCTGCAGGTTGCGAAACACAGTGGGCACATGTACATACTTGCTAGGCGTGTTACTCCCCCTCACATTTCTGGTACACAGCCAGCTTGGGATGTGTCAATATTCGAGGCAATATGTGGTTTCATTCACAAGTGCCGGCTCTCTCAGTCTTATATACACTCTGGAGCATACAGTGGTGGATTACCCAATAGGCAAAGTAGGCACCGGCCTATGGGCCCCACTCCTTTTAAGGGCCCCGCCAGTGCTTAATTGTTGCCGGTGTTACCTGGGGCTCGACACCGGCTATCTTTTTTGGGGACTTCTCAGCTGAGCAGGGCATCTAGCCTGTCGCCAGTAGCAGCAAGGCAGAGGAGGTTAGCATTCTTTTTTTTCTTTCAAATCATATCGGTCTCCCGCTGCGTCCATGTGGCTACACCCTCCTGCCAACTTGGATTTCCGTTTTTATTTACTTGCATGCCCGTGCATACAAGCCAGGGCCCAAGTGCACACTCAATGAGTCTAAGACACACCCTGGCTGGTGCGAAAGGGTGGGTAAGAGTAGGGCTAGTAGTCATCAGAGATCCAGGGCTGCCACGAGGATCAAAAGGGAACCTGTTTTTCAGACCAGCCCAACTTCTCTATATTGGAGTCGCTCCACTTATTTAAGGTAGGTAATAATAAAACCAATTGTCAAGTGAATATTCAGTTTGCGTTGTGCCATGAACATGATTACTGGTATTTTTCATACGGGACACGTTTCCAAGTAGCTGTTGTACATATGGCAATACTGCAGATGGAGGAGGTATTCCACGAGCAGGGCACCTTCACAAAATGACGTTGTTTATGTCGATGAGGGCGAGCCAGTAGCTGAGGGGCAATGCGTCGGTGCATAGGTGGGGGAGGAATGGTGGCAGTGAGACATACACAAAATATGGTGTACGCAGCACCAAGGTATGAATTTGCTATTCATAAATTAGGCCCTTTCTCATGAGGGTAGGGTAGGTATGGTAAGGTGAAAGGTATGTATGGTATGTACGAAAGGTATGTATGGTAGGTATGTAAGGTGAAAGGTATATATGGTAGATATGGTATGGTGAAAGCACCCATGAGTGGTCAAGGGTGCCCTGTTAGTACTACTAAACCCTAAACCCATGCCAGTTTTTGTATCATACAGGGAGGGGAATACCACCAGCAAGACATGCTGTCAGCTAAGCCTGCGCAGGGCTACAGTAATCTAATACAGAGCACTTGTTTTGAGCAACACATCATCAACACCTATTACAATTATTGGTTGGTAAAATTAAAAACGGAGATAATTTGCAAGGGGAGCCCTGAAACTTCGACTGCCTAGCGACCTCCACAGGGTTTAATCCGGCACTGGGAGCATGACTGCAATCAGTACCTTTCAATCACCATTGCCTGTAGCAAGCAGTGGCACACCAGGAGCAAGCGGGACAACAACAGGACAGTCACCTGCCAACACCAACTCAACAGAGAGACGGGTAGGTAAAATCGAGTGCTGGGAAGGTCTTGCTACCAGTGGTGTACTACAAATAGTAGCGGAGCTGTGCCCCTGGCGGGGGACAGGATAGGCAGGAGGGCAGCAACGTGCTACCCATTTTCCAAGGGTTGCAGCCATGCTGGTTGACAGCCAATTGAGTTGAAACCGATTTTAATTTAATTGTAACTGCTATTGGTTGCTAAAGGGGAGGAGTGTGCTTTAACTTCACAAAGAAAAGTTCTGAAACAGTGAAAATGGTTGCTAAAAGTAGTGCAACTGTTAACAGTAACAAATAAAAGTAATGGAGCTCAGAGCCTGACCGTTCCTGCTCACTTCGACCACTACCACTGCTTTCTGCAGTGTTGGGTCTCTATTAGTCCAATACTTTTCTGTCGGGATAAATAGATTCCACTCTAATTTCTGTGGGTATCTGGTCAAAAGGGTCTGCTTGCCACCCATACAACCAGTGGAAAATGAGAATGAAATAAATATGTGTGTCCAGGCACTTAAGTCTAGAGAAATTAAGCATTCCAAAATCGTAAATGCTGCATGCCTCCCCATCTGGCCGACAGCATTTACACTGCATTCCTATTGACTCCACCTAATACAAGTCCTAAAAGCAGGCAGATTCCTTAAGAACTCTGTTGCTATCCACGGGCATAAAAATGACGTGCTGCTGGAAATCCATTCGGACTTGGCAGGCGGAGCACACGGTGGAGGCGGAAAAGGAATCCCATCGTGTTTCCCTGTTCTCTGCCTGCCAAAACATAGATATTAACCCAAAGCATAACAAGACAGGTTTTATACTTCCTCTGGTGTTTTGGGGACCTTTTTATTTCTCTCGGGGACTCGGTAAATGATGTCCTTTGTAGGCATTTCAAGTGGCAAGAATAGTTTCCTTATTGGGAGGTGGGCGGGTTAGAGCAGTAGGGAAGATGTCTTATTTATTTATTTATCCTGGAATTTTAATATGCTTGGAATTAGCTCAATACGAGACTTGCTGATTCTCCTGTGTGGAAAGTTATTATAACATACATTACACCTCGCTCAAGGAATATACTAGAACGATGATTTTTCTTTTTCAGGGAATAATTTAATAACATGCTTTTTCATAGGGGCGGCAGAAGTGATGTCAGTGTTTCGAGATGAACTTGAGGGATCCCATACAAACAAGTCTTACCTCCGCATGGAAGGACACAGGGGTCATGGGGAGGTGCTGTTATTCTAGGAAAAGCATGTTCTTCCCTTGGAGCGTCACCCTGCGGCTGTGGAAGGAGCATTTATGCCGAGGTGAAAACTTTGCTCTTGAAGGGAGTCAAGGCACAGCAATGTTGTCTGACACGCTTTTTAATTGGAGGGGAGTTCATGTTTTCCGCAGAAATGCAAAAGCAACCAAGCTTCGCAAGGAAGCCCGACCAAGCGAGGAGATTTAGGCGGGTTTCTCGCCTTAGTGAATATTTTTAAAACAATGAGTTAAAAGGGTGCATTTTACAGCATACTTTCTGTGAAAAATGGTGTCAAAAGTCACAGTGTACATTTGGTTGATCATGGCAACACATAAAAACGCAAGCCATCAACAGTGCACAGAAGCATTTTCAAATCATGTTCATGATGCCTTTGCCCCACAATAGATGTTGACTGTGCCCATGTACGCTGCATCAATATATGCATTATTACCATACAAGACATTCTCTTGTTGGTTTTTACCAGTAGAAAATAGCATGCCAAATTTAGAAAATGTAACCAGAAAATGTAACCTGAAAAGCTGCGCCAATGGAGGCACCTTAACAACGCTCATCATGTTTGCTTTACCATTGATGACCCATAAAAAATGCCAAGCCAGATTAAGGCAAGCATTGGCAAAGCCAACAGTTTGGGCTATTGTGCAGATATGGGATGGGCATTTGCCAGGTTCTTAAATAAAGATATTACCTGGCCATAAAATCACAGCTGGATAACGGAGAAATTACCTGGACATGACTTCAGTACTTGGAAAATGTCTATCTAATACCAAACAGTTGGACTTCAGTGAAAGGGGCAAAAATAACTTAAGTGGCTACGTGCACACTTGGTTACACCTTTTTTTGTATTACACCAGCAGCCATTTACACCTGCAATAAAGCCATTAACTCTTAGTAGGCTGCTTAGAAAAATACTGGCAGGCGAAAGCGTAATGTTACTCCTTGATAGCGAAATCGCAAAGACATCCAGAGGGATATGTTTTGGGTTCTGAAGGACACGGAGTGGGTGGGAATTGCCATAGGGCTTAGCATGGCCATGGGCAGTCAATGGGTGGATAAATAACCAAACAACACCCAAAGGCTCTGTGTCCCTCCTCACATGTCATCTCCCTCTGACCTGTACCCCAATGCCATAGTTTTGTTGCATTGGTGGTGCTCAAGTGCCGCCTAATACATGTACGCCAGTGACAGCACACTCTTGGGATTCATCATTAATGCAGCAATCCAGCAAGTATTCTCTAACCTGGCTTTTCTGCCCCTGAACACTCAGGCTTGTCCCCACTCTTGACACAGAAAGGCTAGTTTTTTTTTCTGCCTTCCTGAAACTGATCCGCTCTTCCCTCCCCCCCTCCTTACCCACTTCGGCCTCACCTCTATCAGTGGACTGAGGCAGCTGTAATGTGGTCCACACCACTATTTAAATCACTAAAAGTAAATGTATGTATTATTACAAAGGTAATTTTCTATCCAAGGGACTCAAACAGGTGACAATATTTAAAGCTGTTTGCAACAAACACAAGGTAAACTGGGAGTTTAAACAAGCAGTGGGTATCACGTTGTTTCATCCCCACTATACTTAATGAGCATAACGGCTTTCACACACTTTTTGCTCCATTCAAATTTACTTTCTTTCTTAAGTAGTTTCCTGATTGGTTCTGTTAAACTATCAAAAGCCCTCACAAATTTGCTGTAGTATTTACAGAAACCTAAAGCTGACCTCATTTCATCCTTGCTGGTAGGTTCTGGCTTGCTTTTTATGGCCTCATACCGGCTATTTTGGGTATGTACCCTTTACCATTTACCAAATGCCCGGGATAATCTACCTCATGTCCTTTGAACTTGCACTTACTCCTTTCCACTTTCAACCCCTTGGGGGTCATTACGACCCTGGCGTTAAGGGTTTAACGGTGCCATAAAAGGTGTCGGCGCCGTTAAACCCTTAACGCCTGATTACGAGGTCCCTTTGCGGGACCCGACCTTAACGGCTGGTATTACCAGCCGTTAAAGTAGGGTGCGCAAAGAGACCTCGGTGCTAATTACGGTACCGCAATTTGCGGTACCGTACTTAGCGCCTTCCTCAGTCCCATTGAGCCCTATGGGGCGAAAATGGGAATAGGGAAGGGCCATGGTGAAATGGGGAAATACCGCCCCGTCAACCTTGGAATGGGGCGGTATTTCCCCATTCCACGATGGCGGACTTGTTACAACACCGGCACCAACCATGGTGCTAATAGCGCCATGGTTTAGCGCCAGGGTTGTAATGAGGGCCATTATCTTTCAACCTATGCAATACCAACCTCAATCTCTCATCATGCTCTCCTTCGCCATTTCCACACACAATAATATCATCCTGATATAAGAACTTGTGTTATGGCTCTCTGAAACACTGCAGCTGCTGACGCCAGCCAGAAAGGCATTCTCCCATATTGATTCATTCCAAACAGTGTGATAAATGTAGTCAAGTCTCTACAGTCTTCTGTGAGATTTATCTAATGATAGGCATTTGACAAATCTAATGTTGTGAAATCCTCTTGCCCTTCTCTGCAGTTCTCAACATTTCAGAAATAATTTGAATGGGAAATATATCCACTTGAATGATTTTGTTCAAATCCCTTAGATCCACACTGATCCTTAGTTTGCCATTTGCTTTAATGCCACCACTATGGGGCTCACCCACTGTGAAGATTCAACCTTTTCAATGATTTCTTCTCTTTCTAATCTGTCCAATTCTTGTTCCACTTTGTCCACTAATGTGAACAGGGTGGGTCTAGCATTTCTGTGTACCACTAGAAATGCATCAGGGTTTAGAATGATTCATATGCTAATTCCTCTCTTTCATAAGCATTGCTTGCATCTCTTGGTAGATCTCTGTCTTTGGCTGGGGCCACCCTCTGAAACAGCCTCCCTGCCACTCTAAAACTTGAGGAGAACCATCTGTGGTTCCGGAAGCACCTCAAGACCCTCCTCTTTGCTTCTGCCTTCGCTCCCCGTCTCCCCTACTGATCTGTTATCTCTCGGCAAAGTGCACCTGGTACCTGTTCACCCTGCCACCTCCCATACTGCCTGTGGGCCACCACTTGCACTGGGGTCTGTATCTGTACCCATACAACCCCCCCTTTTTCTTCCTGCACTCATCAGACCTACCCTGTATGCTGCCTTAAACCAAGCACTTGCCACTTGCTTGCTGCACTACTACTGTTTGTTTCCTTTATTATTTATTTATTATTATTTATCTGTTTCTCCTTTGCTCTGCACTTTCCACTTCTCCCCCCTTCCATGCAATGTTCCCCTCCCCCTCTCTCATGCACTTGCATGTTCTCAATGTCACTGAGCCTAGTAAGATCGTTGTTTTGTTCTCCCCTGTTCCCCTCCCTTGCCTTGTCGCACTCTGAAACACTTGTGTACGAGCGCGATAGAAATAAAATCTCAATATCAATATCTTCTCGGTTTCTTCTCCAAGTTCACATTATCCCCCTTTACATATAGAATTTGGTTCAGCTTTGCCTGGGGCCAATCCTATTTTCATAGCCACCTGATCTTTCCAGCTAACTTAATTTACACCCTTCTTTGCTTTGTAAATCTCCAGTTCTGCGCGGTTTAAATTGAACCATACATTGTATCTGGCCAATATTGTGAATTTTGGATCCCTCAAATCTGCCAGGGTTTTTTTACGTCTGGTTGGTGAAACTTTGCTTTGAGCCCCTTGCTCTTGAGATTATACCACTTCATTTATTTGTTATCATTGTGTAGGGGGAACAGCTATCGACCATGACCTTCAAAATCCAATTTACAATAAGTGTATCACAGCTAGGGCACTTCAACCATCGGTTGCCATTTTCACAAATCTCCATAACTCTTTCTTCATCTGAGTCTGAATTTTCTTGCCCTACGGTTACTCTCTTCTTATTTCTGTATAGGACTGCAAAATTCCCCTTCATTTTAAATGCAGCACATGTTTGTCCTATTTCAGGGCAATTCCTAGACATTGCACTGGGATCAAACCTGCTGCATCTGAAACACCTATCACTGTTCCTTGTTTCACATCTGTATGGACCCTTCTTCACAATTTTCCTTATGTCCTTATGTTAATGAACTTTAGATCACTGGTGCTTCCCCCCTAGACTCTTCCTCATTCCCACCTTGCTCCATTTTGTTTCTGATCACATTAACATGGGTCCACCCCTCCACTTCATTTTCTGAAATTACCTCTGATTGTGTCTGCTTTGCCTCCTTCTTCATTCTTCTTATTTCTTTTGAGCACAGCAGTGTGTGCTCAGTCTTTTTTGCTATGGCCAACGCTTCTTGTAGCGAAGGGTTCCCACTCATCCATAAACATTCTTGGATGACAGAGTGTTTTGTGTGTATTATGAGTTGGTCTCACATTAGTTCTTCAGTTGTTATTGCAGCACCATAACAGCATGTGAGTGCTAACTTTTTGAGAGATTACACATATTCTTCTACTGTCTCATCTTCCTTCAGGATACTTGTTTACAAATTGTATCTATTAATCGCAACACTGGTTTCAGGAGCATAATATTTGTCAAGATGCCTGATGGTCCATTTATGCGCACCCAAATCTCCAGCTTCAAAATCGGTTAACTCTGGTAGCTCTCTATATTTAGGCTAACCTTCTGATCCCAGGACATGCAGCAGTGGTAATCTCCTATTATCCACCATCAAATTATCACGTTCTACAGTGCTCATATAATTCTTCCAGTATTCTTTGCATTCGGCCCACAGGATGGTCGGTTGTCCATGATTCAGAAGGAAACTCTGGGAATGTTAACTGTAATTCCTTGCATGTCTGATGCAGATTTTCTGTGGCTGCACGGATGATTAAATCGCTGCAGGCTACAATGTCACTCTTACTTTCCAATTTCATTTTCTCTCTTTTGCAACTTCTAATGGGGATAAAGAATGTGCCTCTTCTTTACTAAGTCATCTCACTGTGTCCATAGCAACCAGTAACAATGAACGCTTCCGACTGACCAAACTACTGTGACTAGAAAGAGGAATGCGGATAATGCTGATCACTTTCAGTATTTCCCAAAAGAGCTGCACACCGTGCGACTTTCGAAGGTCCTTTCCTCCGATTCTCTTTCAACTGCATCTGGCACTTCCTGGTTATTGGATGCCTAGTTGTTAAGCCTGAGTATGGCCTCTAATGTGCGCACATCGCACAAGCCCTTATCTCACCATTCACCCCTCAGTATGGCTTTGGCTTTGTGTGCGTGGCACTCTCCCCAACAATTACACTGCAGCAATACTCTTACTTCTATGCTGGTTGTCCAGTACATAAGGATATTCCAGAGTCAAAATGGGAGCACTTAATGCTTCGATGTCAGTTTCTTTCTCTGCGCGGGTCCAGGTTGCTGGACTGCTCATCAACAAATTGATGTACCTGCCACCATAAAGCGAGCCCACACAATGATGGTAAGAAAGTATATGCTTTATAGTATAATGACCAGCAGCCTTCTGCATGCTCCCTCCACCATCTCGTAATCCTTCCCCCCAAACGTCACTCCATGCTCCTTGCATTCCCCTGTTCCATAACTACATTCCAAATAGGAGCAGAGCACCTCAGAAGCTGCTACTTCACGCGTGCTGCCCGAGTGTTCCTGCTTGCACATAGTGCTCATTTTCACTCTGTCAGGCAGTTTGAACTCTGGGGTGTGGTGCATTTCTGCCCTAAAACACCAGCCACTACTTAGTAACAGGTATTATCCCCATATGGAAGGACAGTCTGAGGCCACGAAGAGATGCTCTTATGGCAAGACTACTCTAGGAAAAGGATGTCCTTTCCTGGTGCATACTTGGGAGGTGCATTGAGTGGCTGTGCTGGGGAAGATGCCCCTTATGACATGGATTATAAGGGGTATGCCATGCTGAACGGACAGGTTACTGATATGGATGAACATGTCAGCATGGAAATAAGTGACAATTATCTTTCATACACAGAAAATAAGGTGCCAGCAGTCTCGAAATAAAGATAATTTGACTTCAGCATGTGTAAAACATTCCCAAGTGGGGTTTTCTATGTGGGTGAAGCAGAACACACAATTGAAGAAAAAATGGCCACGGATTAAATCATCAAAGAGAAAGAAACAGGCGGACCAGCTGGTTATTGCTTTGCTTATTAAAGTGAAATTCTGAACTGGAATCTGAAAACAGTGAGCGAGGAGGGCTGAGAATTCAAAATGGCGGTTTTATGACTCACTGCCCAAGTCAACACGCTCTTCTCCCCTCTACCAAATCAAAATAACAGAACAACCTTCATAAAAGACAATTACACATGTTAAAAGCAGACCTAAAAATAAGATACTATTGCAGGGAAATCGTTTTTAGGCGCAGGCAAAGCTCCCCAAGCATAAGGGTTTCAAACCATTACTTAAAATGCACAAACGTCACATTACATGCACTCCTAATATTCAATGCACTCTCAGTAAAATAGAACCTGGATGAAAAAGTATGGGCCCGATTTAAAAATCTTTTTTTTCAATGGAGTTGCACTATTGTAAAACGCGCATGCGTATTAGGATGAAGCGCATGTACTGTAGGGTAGCATGGAGCTGTATAACTCTAGTTACCCTTAAAATGGAACTAAACATGTCCTCCTAATGAAAGTAAACGCTCTCCAAAACAAAAAGGAAATCAATATTGTGTAGACTGTCACAAAATCTGTTTTCAGGGCTCGGAAACACACCGGATTATTTTCCTATCTAGACTAACCAAAGGCAGCTACATATGGACTAACATTTTATTTTAAACTGCTTGAAACTGCTGACACTCTGGACCTGATTCACAAAAGCGTTTTATAAAAGCGCAAACACATGGAAACTCCTTTGTGAAGCGGGTCTTTTGTTTTCAAAGTGCAATAATGATACGACGTCTTATTTTACGCTTCATGACACATTAAAAGCGCTGCAATAACAGGTTTTTTGATTGCCTCCCTTTGAAGCACTTTATTCATCAACGCTGGAAAGACTTGCCAAGAGCGGGAGGCCGCTTGGGGTCATGTAGCGCTTAGAAATAGACCTATTTGCAACCGCATGAGGACGTTCATTTCTATATTTTACTGAAAGCAGGCAAGGGCAGGATGGCATTCAAAATGCCAATGTGTGCTCAACAGAACATGGTGCATTTCTCTTGCCTTATTCCAGAGGCGTTATTCTGAATACATGTTGACAAACACTTTAGATATGAATAACTATTTTTTTCCTGTCCGTTTCAGGCCTCAGTTCCTTTAAACAAAACGTGTATGTATTTCTGGCTTCCCTTTACGAAGAGGCAATGTTTCAACGTTATGAGAACGGATTAATGCAGGGACTTGTTTTTTTGCTGAAAGGCTTCAAGAGGCACATACGCTTAATACCAGTAGATGTTTTAAACTTGAAGAGACCTATACTGATGTTATTGTTCTGTCACGTGGCCATTACTTTTCTGGACGGTATCCGCTGGTTCCAGGGGTGCAGGGATTAAGCATACTGCGCACATTTCTGGGTGCCAAAGCATGGGTTGAAAGCATACCGTAGGTAGTCATTGAGCTGAGGGGGAGGCACCAGGCCGGCACCCCCACCAGGGTCGGATTGGCCCCTCGGCCCTCGAAGTGGGGGCCGGTTTCTGGCCATGCTTTTATTTGATGCCACTCCCTGTTTTGTCAAGGGGTGAAAGGTCGTGTTTCATCGCTTCCCGGGATGTCACTTTGGGGTGGGGTCAAATGACATCACTTCTGGTGATGTCATCAGAGGTCAAGGGTCGTGAGGCGAGGGGTAGGCCACTTTTTTGAGTCGAGGGGTGGGCCACTTTTTTTGGGTGACCGGGCCTATTTCTTGTACCAGTCTGAACCTGGCCCCCACCCGCACTCATTGGGACATAATAGCCCTTTTCCTGACGTTTCACCAAGGCCATGACATCAGCTACCCAGGACCCTTCGACACATGTAATTGTTAGGTGGGCGAGGAAGCAAGCAAAGGAGAAAGCAAGGATGGGCATTGTGCGAGGCATTATGAAGAGGTGGCTAGGGTGAGGATTGTAATGCCTTTAGAGGGCTAACAGGTCTGGGGAAGATTACACTTCGGGGATTTGAACGTTGAGGAAAGTGGACCTGAAGAGGCTGAGGGACAGAGGAAGTTTAACGCTTATAATGAAATTGTGGAACGGCGGCACTGCCGTTTAACTTTCGGGTGGCAGAGTCTTTTGTGCTGCAGAGGAAGTGTACAGGTGGCCTAACACACGTGGGTAAGATGCCTGTACGAGCCTGCAGAGGTGGAGAAAGGTGGGTACGCTGCCTCTCTGGATGGAATCAAAGATCTGATTCCCTAAAGCAGGATTTTGGTGTTGCGTGGGAGAGATTATTACCCGTGGGGAGAGTATGAAAGGGGTGCAGAGACTAAACCCTCAGGCCCCGTGATAAGCTAAGTGATTAGGGACATTCTGATCACTTTGAAAAGATAAATCGAAAACGAAAATACTGACTTTGTTTTTTTCTGAACTATTTCCCGCAATTATGTGTGGGTGGAGAATCCAGCCCCTAATGCCGCCTTTATATTTTTAATAACCCTCCACACAGTACACCATGTCATTGTGGGGAAATTACGTATTTTGGTCTTCCACATTTTGAAACGCTCTGTAATTGACTGATAACAATTATCGAAATGCATTACATTGTGTCTGAAGCAATTCCCCCCAATTCCCCCCAACTTTGAAGTGCACTTCACGGGTCCATCAACACACAAGAACAGATAACACTTTACACCAGGTGACTGACTCATGTCAGTTACACTCCCAAATTGGCTACACGTGCTTTTGGCAGCCAACACCGTCATCAGCCCGCCCACTGCCTTAACATGCGTGAAGTTGAGCAGTCAAAGGTCAGCTCTCAAAATAAGATGAAAAGATGCATATTTACATACATGATATAAACAATACTAATTATGGAGTGAAGGGTTACGCTTAAAATGACACCTTAAATTACAAATAATGTTGGGAACCAAGCACATTTAAGCATTGTGAAACCATTGCAGAGGAAATTGCGTGTTTGTATCATCAATCACAAGGCCGACTGCCCCCTTTGTAATAATATACGCAAATGGATGTGAAACAAATTCGGTAATAGGCAGGTCAGGAAACATTCTATGTCTGTGTTGCTGGTTCCATATTGTGTGCAGACAACGCCCTCTCCTTTAAGAATAAAACCGTTTTTGTAATAAATGAAAATACATGGGGGATTTAGGGACTATCACAGTGGACTTTGATTTTGTACTGCTTTTTTTTTACTAATATTGCACACATATTCTTCAAGGAGGCCAGTATCTTTGAAAGGAACGACAGGTTAAACCAACATCTCATTGTCTACGTTGGTATGTGTTAGCGCTACAAAAAACCGAGAACATCGACAACTGAAACAGCTTTGGGAAATTACTAGTGAATGGTGCCGAACAGTAATTAATGCAGAAGTTGTTTGGTAAAACTAGTCGGTCAATTTATCGACCAATAGGCTCATTCTGATGTGGCTTGTGGGATCACTGGGGGGAGAGCCATTGCGATTCAACTCCTCACTAGGTAAAGACATGTCAGGAGGAAGGGATCCTCATTAGAATACGCTAAATGTATGGAAAATGAGGTAAAGCCCTTTATCCAAGCCTTGACACACAGATATGACTAGCATTTGCATATCTGGTGCATCCAACAACACGGCTGAACTCTTTAAAATCTGCAGGGAACTTGCCAACCCTTCCGCAGTATCCTCCTCCCCTCTTCTTTTGCAGGCCCTTTCCAGCGCACTGGCCACAAAACTCTGGACACCCTAAGAACCCTTGCTACCTTCTCCTTCAACCCCTCCCACCCTGCTTCCCCCTCTCTCTCCTCCTTCCCCCTATCACACCCGATGAAGTCACCAGAGTGGTCCGCTATATGAAGGTCTCATCCAAACAGGTCTCCCCTTGCTCCTCTAGAACCATCAAGGACAATATTGTCTCCCTTGCCCCTGCACTAGCTGGTTTCGGCAACCACTCTTTTTTAACTGGACATGCCTCAAGCACTCCCTTGTGCAGCCCCTCCTGAAAAAACCTTCAGCAGACCCTACTTGTCCAGCCAACTATCGCCCCATCTCTATCAACCCCTTCCTCAGGAAACTGCTGGAGAAACTGGCCTTTCCCCAACATACCTCATACACTGAACTTGTTGGTGGTCTTCACGACCATTAATCTGGATTCTGAGCACCCATGGTGGCACGGAAAATGCTCTTCTGAACACCCGTTAAGAACTGCTTGCATCTCTGGACTCCAACTCCCCAGCCATCCTCATCCTTTTCAATCATTCCTCTGCCTTTGACACAGTCAACCACTCCATCCTCATAAAATGGCTCCATGGTATCCTGGGTATCTCGTAGCAGGCATTGGACTGGCTGACCTTCTTCCTAACTGACCATTCTGGGCACCCTCTCCTCACCTACCTCCTTCTCTACCTGTGATGGCCCGTAGGGCTTAGGCCTCTCCCCCTGGCTCTTTAACACTTACCTTGCTGAGCTGGCACTCCTCATTTCCTCTTTCTCCCCCAATTTACAGTGTATTCAGATGACACACAGCAATTTCTCAAGCCTTCTGCTGACCCTCTTGATTCTTCCATCATCCCAGACTGCCTATCTACCATCCAGTCCTGGTGCACCTCAAATGATCTTTGCCTCAATGCTAGCAAGACTGAGATATTTCTTATTGGGACCCCTGCTCCCTCTTTCGTCCTCTCTCTCTGGCCATCCTCCATGGGCTCTCCCCCTCTCCTTCACCTGAAGCCAGAAACCTGAGCGTCATCTTCAACTTCTCTCTCTCCTTCCTCCCTCACATTCAGAACATTTCCAAGAAGTCCACCTTTCAAATCTTTCTTCTCAAAGGAATTCTCCCCTTTCTTAAATTCCCCCAGAACCTCAATGTTAGCCGAGCCCTGCTTCCCTCTAGGCTTGACTACTGCAGCAACCTTTTCTTGAATCTACCCTCTCCCACTCTACAACGCCACCAGCTAATCCAGAATAGGTCGGAAAGACTTATCTTTAGCCTCAAGCCCAGGGACTGCATCTCTCCTCCCCTAAAAACACTTCATTGGCTCCCAGTTGTTGCACAGATTAAATTCAAATTCCTCTGCATCATCCACAAGGCGGCCTGAGGCCCGGAGACCATGCTGTCTGCAACATTCTCTTAAAAAATACTCTCCCTCTAGATCCCTACGTAACTCTGGCACCAACTCGGTATGTGTAAAACGTTTCACTAAACAAGGGGGCAGAGGTCGATCTCTTTCTTGGTCTGGCTCCCTCATATGCAACAGTCTCCCCCTCTATCTCCTTCTTGAGCAGGGCCTTCTCAAATTCCAGAAGCTTCTCAAAACTTTCCTCTTCACCTCTTCCTTCCCTTCCACCCTCCTCTGTTAATCTCACAATCACTGGTATTGGTGACCAGGGCCCTTATGTATCCTTCAGGGTTGTGTTCTTCCAAACCCAATGGTCCTAGACTCTGCCTGACTCACAGCACTTTCCTCGGCACACACCTGCCTGCATCCTGAAGGCTTGCACTCACCCACCTAATGTGGTTCCTCGCCTCATTGCACTTACTAACACTAGGCACTTACATCTGCTGCTCACCCATGATCACGGACACCCCAGCACCTACCCCACTTCCCCTCTTTTCTCTGCCCTTGCACATTCTGAATACTCAAAAGGCATAGTAGGTTCGTCTTTTTATCCTCCACTGTATTTTTGCTTCAATCCCATGTTCCCTCCATGTAGCCCTATGAGCGCTTTGAAACAGAATTGACTTGCTGTATAAGCCCCTAACACATGTCCAATAAATAAATAAATACATACATTGTGTGTTAAATCAAAACTCAGAAGCCCAGAATACAACCCTTAAGGTGATGGAGGACTGGCACATTTTGACCAGGGGCAGGGTGGATCTGTTTTGGGGTAAGTACAATTTAGTGGCCCAGGTTACAGTTGCAAAACCAAAAGGTGATAACTGGAAGGTATTGAATAAATCATAACCACTGGCACAGCTGCAAGCAACCTCCCATATCACTGTTTTTCAGCCTGCCTAGCCAGTACTGAAAGGGAAAGACCATATTCTAACAAGCTTGCTCCCACGCAAAAAGGAGCAGTCCAACCAGAACTGACAAGTCACATCCCTTCTGCACGAGACCACAAGCATACTCAGGAATATTTTGGTAGTTGCCCAACCCAACAAAAGAGTTGTCCCAAATTGCCTATCAAGTCTATGGGCCTCTTTACGAGTCCGGCGGTGCTACTGGCAGGTTACCGCTAGACTTGTAAAATGTTACCGGCATCTGACTTCCCGGTGCCACCGGAAGATTACAAGTCTGGCGACCCGGGAAGTCAGGCGCCGGTAAAATGTAAGTCCCTGTTCCCAGAAAGTCCAATAGAACTCTATGGGAGTGGGGAATCTGAAGCGCCGGCACCATTGCCAACTTAACCTTCCTCTACTTAACTACCCTCACCTAACTCTTCCTCTTCACAGTCTCCCACTCTTCCGACCTCACTCTTCTTTGTCATGGCCCCAAAATCACTATTCACTATCACAGTAAGCCACTACCCCTAGCCCCTCATCTTTGTCACAGAGCCTCACTCTTCCATGTCACAGTCCCCAATACCCCACACCACTCTTCCTCATCACTGTCTTCCACTGCTTCCACCTCCTTCATCCTACTCACAGTACCCATTACTCCCACCTCACTCTTCCTCGTCACCGTCCTCCACTACCTCCACCTCATTCTTCCTAATCACAGTAGCCATTACTCACAAATCTCTCTTCCTTTTCACAGTCCCCAATTACCCTCACATCACTCTTCCTCATCACAGTCCCCCACTAACCCCACCTCACTCGTCCTTGTCAAGAGTCTTCACTACCCCACCTCACTCATCCTTGTCAAGAGTCTTCACTACCCCAGCTCACGCTTCTTCATCACAGTCCTCATTACTTCCACCTCACTATTCTTTTTCACAGTCCTCAATTACCACACCTCACTCTTCCTCATCACAGCCCACCACCTCACAGTCCTCCAAGTCACGATGCCGCAGCTCACACCTTACTCTTCCTTGCCACAGTCCCACACTATCATACTTCACTCTTCCCCATCACAGACATCAACCTTGCAGTCACCTAAGGCACTCTGCCGCATCTCCCACCTTACTCTTTCTTGTCACAGTCCTACATTACTCCTTAATAACTCTTCCTCATCACAGTCCCTGAGCACCCCACCATATTCTTCCTTACAACAGTCTTCCACTAACACAACCCCAGTCTTCCTTGTCAAAGTTCGCAATGTCCCCTCCTCACATTTCCTTGTCACAGTCCCCATTACTTCCACTTTACACTTCCTCTTCAGAGTCCCCACTATCCTGCCTCACTATTCCTTGTTACAGTCCCCCAATGCTCCACCTCACTCTTCCTTGTCACACCCTCCCACTTCATGCTCCTCACTCTTCCTCCTCACAGTCTCCCACTACACCAACCTCACTCTTCCTCATCAACTTCTCCTATCACCCCACCTCACTTTTCCTTGTCACAGTTCTCCATTAATTCTACCTCACTGTTTGTCACCAGAGTGCCCAAACACCCTACCGTACTCTTCCTCATCACAGTCCCCCACTATGCCCACTACACTCTTCCTCATCAATGTCATCCACTACCCCAACCTCACTCTTCATCGTCACAGTCCTCATTACCCCACCTCACTCCTCCTCACAGTATCACACTACTCTGACCTCACTCTGTCTCCACACATCCCATACTACCCCCAGCTTGCTCTTCTTTGTCGCAGTCCTCCATTAATCCTACCTCACTCTTCCACTTACTCTTCCTTCTCACCTTAATGTACAAACCCACCTCATTCTTCCCCATTACTGTCTCCCATTACTCCTAACTCACTTTTCCTCATCACCGTCCCCCATTACTCCCACCTCACTTTTCCTTG
Organism: Ambystoma mexicanum; assembly: GCF_040938575.1. Taxonomy (NCBI): domain Eukaryota; kingdom Metazoa; phylum Chordata; class Amphibia; order Caudata; family Ambystomatidae; genus Ambystoma; species Ambystoma mexicanum. The sequence continues at coordinate 200,780,828 of NC_090921.1, read as the reverse complement.
TTACAGTTCTCCATTACTCACCAACTACCATACCTCACTGTTCCACATCACATTCCCCCACTTCCCCAAGCTCACTGTTCTTTATCACAGTCCCTCATTACTCCACTTCATTATTTCTCATCACAGACACCACTACGCCCACCTCACTCTTTGCACTCACATCCCATACTACCTCCAGCTCGCTATTCACTGTCAAAGTCCTCCATTACTCCCAATTCACTCTTCCTTGTCACAATCCCCAGCTACACCATTTCACTTCCTCATCACATCTCATTTCATCACAGTCCCCACCTCATTCTTCTTCTTCACAGACCACCACTACCCCACTTCTCATCGCCAGTCTGCCACTACCCCTGCCACTACCCCTACCCCACCCAACTCTTCCTCATCACAGTTCCCCACTACCCTTGCCCCTCTCTTCTTCGTCACAATCTCCCATTACCCACACTCCACTATTCTTCATTACAGTCCCCTATTACTCCCACCTTACTCTTCTTCATTTCAGTAACATATTACTCCCACCTCACTGTTCCTCTTTTATTTTATTTGGTTGTGTTTTTATAACGCGCTTAATACCTGCGTTGGGTTTCTAAGCGTGGAACCAGGATTCAAACCTCTGTTGCTCTACCAGCACTTTGCCCCTGTGCTATCCTCCGTTCACAAACGCTGAGTACCCAACCTCACCTTTCCTCATCAATGTTCCCCACTACCCTCACCATGCATTTCCATGCCACAATCCCCAACTACCCCACCTCATTTTTTTCATCTCAATCCTCTACCTCACTCTTCTCAATTGCAGTGCACCACTACCCCACCTCGCTTTTCCTCCTCACAGTCGACCACTACCCCACCTAACTGTTCCCCATCAAAGACCCCACTTACTCTACCTCATTCTTGCTCATCACAGTCCACCACTACTGGCACCTCCTTCATCATCAAACTCTCCCACTACCGTACCTCACTCATCCTCATAGCAATCCCCATTTCTCCCACCTCACTTGTCCTCATCACAGTCCCCCATAACCCAAACTCACTCTTCCTCATCACAGTCCCCACTACTCCACCACACATTTACTCATCACAGTCCCCCACTACACCCACCTCACTCTTCCTTCTCACTGTCCCAAACTACCCACACCTCACTCTTTCTCATTAATGTCCCCCTTTACTCAAACCTCACTCTTAATCATCACGTTTGCCCAGCCCCTACCTCAATCTTCCTCTTCACAGTGCCCCACTACACCCACATCTATTCTTTCTTCTTCATCCCAGTAGTACATTAATAATCTGAAGCATTACCTGTGCATCCCTCGTCCGCATCCAAGTACCCTATTAGTCATCCACTGCATCACACCATTAGTAATCCATTCTAATCTAGTGGACAAAAAATGATGGAATACATGATAAACCCAAATTAAAATAGCTTAAGAATACATACTGTTAACATATGACATCAGTTACAGGTGGATTGCAACAAAACCCCTGAAATTTGGCAGTTGTTTGAAGATACACCACCTGAACTTTGAGGCCCATATTGCACAGGCCCTAAACACACAGATTACATCACAAATATTACTGTTGACTTCACATATGACATCATCAGTGACAACAGCGGTACAGGAGATCATGCAATCAATTTTGCATTCTGAAACACTTGTGTATGAGCGCGATAGAAATAAAATATCAATATCAAGTAAGAGTGATGGATGTAAGGATATTTGGTGTGTTACAGCACAGAGTACAGCACTACTGCACAGGTAGCAATTTTTTTTTATGCAGCACCACCACATGGGTGCGGTGCATTGCTATATGTGTTACCAGATTAACATGGACATATAAGTAAAGACAGGCTATTCAGTCAAAAAAACGATTTTAACATATAAGATGCAAATCTATTTTTACAGTTAAAAGCACACATGCACATTCAAAAATGCACACTATTTTTCACCTGAAATGCCTATGGTGCAAGAGACACATTTGAAAATTAATAACTAACATTATTAATAACTAACCTGACTAATAAAACTGCATTTAACATAACCCACTAATAAAAATGTGTCTCCACTGCAGAAATAGGCCTACTCTGAAAGTGAACTTTTAAACGCACATTCATTTTTGTTTCTTTTTCTCTGCTGCTCTGTCCACATAACTACAGGAAGCCAAGGGCTCGAAGAGAACAGGAAATCTGTTGGTTACAAATGGTTACTGAAAAAAGGAGCCATTGTGTAGTGAGGGAGGAGATCCCATGATTGATTTCTGATTGGAGCAGCGTCATAGCAAGTATCATGCTAGAGGCAGTGATGAGAGTTTTGCTGGGGGGAGTTTGAAGAGAGGGGGAGGACAGTCGGGATTTGGCAGAGCTGGGAGAAGGACCTGTTTTCCTGGCTGAAGCATTCCTGCTGCAAAAGCTGAGAATTCCAGGCAATAACCCCGGTTTGAGAACGAAAGACGCTTGTTTTCACCGGGGTTAATCTTCAAGGGAGCCAAATTCAGAAAGAGAACAGCTGAAGAAAACTCATGCTGAACAGATAAGGTAATTACAGAAGTGTGGGGGCTGAGTGTGTACGAGAATATTCAGTCAGTGTAGGAAAGGAGATTCCTGTGCTTTAATCACATGTTAATGTTGCAAATTGAGTTCTTGTCTCCGCCACTCTCTTTTCAGTGTATCACAGACAATGCTGTTACTGTGCTATTTTATTTATTTCTGTAAAGAGTGAGAACGTGTTTAAATGCAACTTTTATAATACACAAAAATATTGGAAAGCAGACGGGTGGTGTGTTTTATATTTACCAAAACAGTGCTGATGATGTGGAGAGATGTTTAGACAGTGCAATTGTCATTTTCAAGGTAGCTAAACATCAAATTTGGTTGCAGCCGTGTGCACAATGTAATTCAGTATGAGCAGTTATAACTAACTGTGTGTGTTGTAGTTTGTCGGAGGTCTATGAGTCGGCAAAAAGGGAGGCCCGGGACATAGTTCACTACCGTATATAAGATAGTGAAAATACCACATGATAGCTCGCTGCCGTAGATAAGACAGAGAGAAATTGCCCATGGTGGCACACTAAAAATGAAAATGTGGTGTTCCTGAAATGCAAGCCTGAGGTCTCTCTAGTGATTACAAGAAAAATCTAAGCAAAAATAAGGGGTTCTGGATATTGGGGCCACAAATAAAACAAGGGAATTATGCTCACCAAAATACCACCAACCATGCATACCAACCACGCATACCAAATACGCATGTCTGGGTGCTGAAATAATGCATGTCCACTGTATTATTGTTGTACATGGCCCAATCTGAATACAAGGAGTGATTGTTGCTAAGTTATTTTTCGGCGGTAAGAAAATACCGTCAGGCCCCAAATCTCCACAAAATACCCTACATATTTATGGTGCGTTGCAGGCCGGGAAAGTGATCATAGAGTACCTACTGGGCGTGGCAAGCGTGCCTCACACTGCCATTTGCACATTAAAGGGAACCCATTTTATAATAGCAGTGTGCCACTAAAAACGAATTTCAGAATGTCACAAAGGGAAACCACATTCTCAGATCTAGTGCAATATTTAGAGGCAAAGTTGTTTGCACATGGGAATTGGTCGTCGAATAGCACGTTAGAATGGCGTGAACGCATTCAGGGTGAGGTGCAGAAAGAAAAACTAGACAATATTTTTGCAGAAGGCAGCATAATTCAGGTCTGCCTTACAAGATTAATGAATGCAGCCGATAAAAGTGCAGAGAAAGACTGTTTAATACGGCTATGCGGCAAAATATGGTTTATTTTGAATAAGTCCCTGCGAATGCAGGAGAATGATACTCAGCTAATTAACACGTTAAAGACTGAATTAGATGGGGCAAGTAAAAATCAGGAAATGTTGAGAGCAGAATTGGATGTATGCCAAAAAGACATGCAATTAAAATGCAGAGACTTTGATACTCAGTTATCCAAAAGCAAGAGACAATTTGAGGATAGTGAGCAAGGATTGGTACACTTAAAAGCCTTAGTGGACCACATTAGACAGGATAAAGATGAGGTTGTTTCAGAAATGCAGATTTTACAAAAAGAACACTGTGAAAAAGAATGTGATCTCCAGAGTGCAGAACAAGAAATGATTAAAATGATTCAAGAAAGAGACAAGAGAAATAAAGAGTTCAATGAATGCCAAATGCAAATGTGCGACATGCAGGAGGTGATTAGTAAGATGAGTGATGAAAACAACTATTTGCAAAATGAAGCCAACAGACTCCTTAAAAAGTGTAAGGGCTTAGAACAGCAAATGTGCATCCCCAGGTCCCAGGAGAGGTGGCAGGGTACCACATTCAATGGAGTGGAGGTGAATTCTAGCTCTGCCCAAAGAGCTAGTGCTCCAGTGACTGGGCCGGTGACTGAACTTGGTTGCAGCGCCCTTCGGGGATTTGATACTCCCATTGGGGGCGGCCACCAATCTCATACACCTGAAAACAGGATTGAATCACAAAATAGTGCAATTCCATGCATTGCAACAAGTAGCCCCATAAAATAATGAAATCCATTAAAGCCCTGATCAAACCATTTAAAAAGGGAGGTGAATGCTGCATTGAGGATCACTTAGAAGTGGTGCATGACATTTTTAAAGCACTCCAGATACCTAAGGAACAGTACAGACAATATTTTCATTTAACTTTAGATGCCCCGACGGCCAGCATCATAAGGGGATTAAATGAACAGCAGAATATGACCTGGTTGGAGTTTGAAAAAGAAATTAGGCGTCATTTTTCTCCTTTTCAGTCATTGCAGGAGGCAAAGAAAGTCGCTTACACAATTACTGCTGGACCTAATACATCCCCTCGCCAATTTTTACAAGACTTAAAAAGAGCATTTTCTCGCTTTGATGTATCATTTGACTCAAATTCCAATGAGTTTAAAACTGCATACTTCTATGGGCTACAGAAAGACATCATATCCCAATTGGTCCGTGAATTTGACCGTGATAAGTCCCTTGAATGGATTGTACATCAAAGCACAAAACTATATGAGGTACTATATTGTCAGGGTAGAGAAAGTGATAAAATGAAAGATACTAGACCTAAATCTAAAGAACCCTCAGCCACAGTAATGGAAATCAGGTCAGCCAAAATGTCCCTTGAGTCTGCTCAAAGCCAAGGTAAAAATAATGTGACACCTGAACAAAGGGGTAATCAACAAAGATCGCCATTTCCTGTACCAATGTTCCAATCACATGATCCTAGTAATAGAGAGAGCTACATCAGCCCTAGGTATTTAGGGGACAGACCCCGGGTAGGATATCGGCCTGATATGGCAGGTATGAACAATAACCAGAGACAAAATCAAGATCAAAGAAATGATGGTCCCTACCAGTCATTGGGGACACAGAGCAGATTTGATCCCAACACCATGATATATGGTAATCAGGATAGGCCCCGATATGTGGATCGATTTACTGATAATGGAAATCAATCTAGGGGCCAGTACCCACAATCTGAGAGACAGGACATGAGGCCAAACGTGAACTACAATCCATGCCAGTACAATGATTCCCCACCAGGGGACTACAATCAAAGGATGGGTGCAACCCGCTCCCCTCCACAAATGAATCAAGAGTTCAGAAACCATCCCAACCGACATCATTCACCTGAAAGGTATCAGAATAGACCCAATCAGGGGGAAAACAACCAATATCGACCTAGACCACAGAAAGAGGATCCTAGAGAGATGGAAAGGTTCCAGTGCCTTGAGGCCCAAGTGAAAATGTTAGCTGAGCAAATAGGAAAGGTCTGTACAGCGCAAAAACAACCTTCCAAAGAGGGGGCTGATGGCCATAGCAATGACCGGGGGGCTTCCGAAAAGTGACTAAGTACTCATGATAACTGCAGTGCCAAAATGACAGATTGCTCTGATATAATTTTGCATAACGACTCTGAGATGCCTAATGGATTAAATGTGAAAGTGCCAGTAAATGAACTTGTGAGAGAAAGTGCAAATACTTCTAAAAAAGAGGTAAGGTTTAACCTAGAGCTAAATAAAACAGTAAAGATTTGTACAAATGAAAAAGAAACATTAGGAATTCCAAAAGAACAAAGTGACAGACTTAAGAAAAATGACTCATGCATGGGGAATACCAGTGGACAGGGAGTAAGTGGGGATGCTATAGCTCCTTCCCTGGGCAAGCAAAACAATGACCAAACACAGACAGAAAAAGGAAATACTCAAAAGGAGGGTACAAGTCAATCACCTGAAGAATTCTTTGAGCCACATATTTTTGAAGAGGCTGAAAGGGCTGGTATCACACTAAATGATCACAAATGCACAGAATTAAAAAATGACAAATTGCTGAATGATGTTGTTACACATGTTCAGTTGGAAGGTTGTAATGTGGTCTGTGATGTTACCCAGATGGATAGGCGAACAGTGGCCACACTCCAAAAAACCTCTGATCCTGGAGAAATGAATAAAGTCTCTCGCGCAGAAATGGGTAAAAAGGAGGGAAAAATGTCTTTCCATTTACCAATGTGTTTAGCCAAAAGTGAAAAAGACCTGAGAAAGGTGAGCCCTGAAATCAGTAAGAATTCACATTTCTTATGTGTATTAGAGGAAGTTGAGGACAGATATTATGCACCCATCACTGTAGAAGAAAAATGCCACACCTTTGCTATGATTGACACTGGCGCACAGGCCACAATTATGTCCAAGGAGCTGGTAAAGAGTATCAATGAAGGGAGAACCCCACGGAGTCAGATCACAGTGAAGGAAAATCAAGGCCCAGTGCATAACTTTAATGGGGAGGAGGTGCCCATCATAGGTGTAACTGAGGTTGACATAAAAATAGGAAAGCACAGAATGAAACAAGAGGTATTGATCACATCTATTTGTGAAATTCCATTTCTGATGGGGACAGATTGTCTGAAAAGATTGGCTCCTCTAATAGATGGGGTGAATGGAGTGCTGTGGTCCTTAACCAAAAAACCATTGAGGCCTAAGAAACTAAAATCACAAAAAAGCAATATAAATGAATGTCACACCGTTGCCAAAACAAATGATGCTGTGGATGTATATCTCCAGAATAGCTGCATACCTAGTGTCACTGTTATATTAATGTGTCAAGACAAAATGCAGAGCGACAATGAAAAATTACCTGTACAAATATACTTGGACCCAAGGAAAAATTGGCAGACTGCCATAGATGAGCACACATTACGTTTTTATTTAAAAGAGAAAACATGCAAACAGAATATTGCTCCTAAAACAGATTCAGAAAAACACATTACCACTCTGGCAGAAATACACATGGAAGATGAGCAACCATGGGTTCATGTTGGTATAAATGACTATTTTAAAACAATAAAAGCCACTTTAGCGCTTGGACATGAAAGGAGTTTCATTAATGAAAAATTGTTGCAAAAAATAATGGAGAGGGAAGAAATCCGGAGATTTAGGATTAAAAACCAATATGTTTCTGGGTTGGACAGTCCAGACTTTGAAAACCGAATTGCAGGCAGATGCATGCTTAAAATTAGCATTGGGCAGAAAACAATTTACCATAATGTATGGATAGTGAGTGGAGCACAAAATGAATTTTACATGGGCAATGACATCATGCACAGAATGTGTATGGTGTTAGATTTCCTTAATCAAAAAATATGGTCACGCCTACGTGGTCCGGCACCTGAATTTGAAGACAAAAGAAGGGCTTATGATTGTGCACAACTGGTTCCTTATGCAATCGAATTACAAATGAGGAAAGATAATATTATTCCTGCATTTACAAAACAGTTTGCAATAATACTGAAATGCAAAAATGGACAGCAGATGAAAGGCTCTGATGCATTTGTATGCCTGAATGAATCCATAAAACAGCAAGGCCTGGTTTATGAATACATTCCATTGGTAGATATTGGTGAAGAATCTGTAAAAATAATGGTAAATAATAAAGGTTGTCAGGATATTCATTTAGAGGAAAACTCCCCATTAGGAATGGCCATACAAAAATCACATTATACGGCAGATTTAAATAACATGGTGATTGGAAATATTCCTGAAAAGTATGTAGATGCCAAGGGTGAGTTGCCAGAACACCTGGACTCTCAGCCCAAAGGAATATTTAAAATTCATTCTGTGTATCCTTATGATTTAAATGAGACAGTGTGCTGCCATCAAGAGGATTGCATAATATTTAATTTAAATGAAAATGAAACAGAAAATCAGCCCATTGAAGTGGAAGCTGATATGCCAAAATATTTAAAAGTGGCAGCTTTACAAAAAGACACAGCCACACAGTTAGAGGAAAGCGCCGAGATTCCCTTACCAGAAGATTTTCCTGAATTTTCCAAAATGGTAGAAGAGCAGATCTCCTTAGCGAATGCGTGTGAAAGCAATGAAGATAGGGACAATCTGAGGGAGATATTTATGGAGTTTAAGGATGTATTTGCAAAAGATGCTTATGATTGTGGTTTAACTGATTTACATGTGGCCACACTACCAGAAGGGTGCAGCAGAAATCCAGTGTTTGTACGCCAGTATAGACTACCGCTGGCATGTTTAGAATCATTGGCAGAGATTATTAAAAATTTGGAATCGCGGGGAATCATCAGGCCCATTCATAGAACATCCAATACACCTATTTTAGGTGTGTTAAAGCCAAATGGTCAATGGCGGCTGTGTGCAGACTTGAGAGAGTTAAATAAAAGAGTACCAGTATCTAGATGGCCACTGCCATTCATTGATCAGGGCCTAGCTCAGGTACATGGTTCAAATGTATTTACTACATTATATCTCACCTCTGGATATTGGTGCGTGCCATCGGCAGAGGAGATACAACATTTATTTTCCTTTACATTTGACAGAACTCAATATGCCTGGCTTAGAGCTCCGTTCGGGTACATCAATAGTGGGAGTGAATTTGGCATATTTTTGAGAAAGGCCATGCCGGATGCAGCGGAAAGAGGAACAATAGTTTATGTGGACGATGTCCTGATAAAAAATGAAAGCCTGAAAAGCCATTTTGATGAAATAAGACATGTACTTGGCCAATTGCAGAAAGCAGGCGCCAAAGTATCTTTGCAAAAAGCACAATGGTGCAAGAAAAAAGTGAACCTTCTAGGGCATGAAGTGACTGAACATGGGCTAAATCCACAAAAGAACAAAATAGAGGCCATACAAAGATTAAAAGATCCTAAAAATGTGAAAGGAGTAAAAAGTTTATTAGAGATGACAGGCTATAACAGAAAGTTATGCAGAAATCACTCAACCATTGACTAAACTGCTTAAACTGAATACTCCCTGGAAATGGGAAAAAGAGCAGTCTGATGCAGTGGCTAAATTAAAGGAATGTCTTGTAAAGGCACCATGTTTAGCATACCCCATAAAGGACAGGGATTTCTTTATAGAAATAGGTTTTTCTGAACATTGTATGTCAGCAGTGTTATCACAAAAACACGATTTGAATCACAAAACCATTGCATATGCAAGTAAGGCATTTTCCCAAGTTGAAATGAAATTTAATGAATGTGAAAAGGCCCTATTAACCACTGTGTGTTCGCTACAACATTTCCGCCCCATTGTCCAGGGAGAAAAGGTAATTATTGAAACAAATCATCAACCTTTGCAATTTTTAGAGAGTAAAAGAATTAGATCAGGTAATCTAGCGCAATCCAGAATCACTTCATGGACGCTGGCATTACAAGGTTTTCCCGTAGAAGTGAGATATGGACAAAATAAAAAGAACCCAATTGCCCAAGGGTTAGCCGACTTACATGACTATGCAGCTGAACAAATACCAAATGAAATGGAAGTGGAAACTAGTTTGCAGGAATTTGAACAATCACCACGCAAAGCTTTTGATGAAAAAACATGCAAGGATTTGCCAACTGTATATGTGGATGGTTGTGCTTTTCACATTGAAAATGACAGTAATAAACAGTTAGTGGCAGGAATAGGAAATGTCTGGTTGAAATGTGAAGGCGTCCCCAGTATAGGGATGAGGATTGGAGATAGGAGCAGTCAGGGGGCGGAATTGGCAGCCATTTATAAAGCAATTGCTACTGCAGTTGATAAAATGTTCAGTGAAATTGTCCTGGTGACTGATTCTGACTATGCATGGAATAGCTTTGTGGAGTATTTGCCTGGTTGGAAAGCAAGAGGCATGGTTGCATACAACAAAAAGCCACTTAAGCATGGAAAAATGATACAAGCCATAGACAACTTGGTGTCAGAGAATAAGTTAACAATATACTGGAGACAAATTCGTGGGCATTTAAAAACACCAGGAGAGGATAAGGAGGGAAATGATAAGGCATTCTGAAACACTTGTTTATGAGCACGATAGAAATAAAATATCAATATCAAGTAAGAGCGATGGACCATTGAGAAAGTGTGATTCAAGTCCAAAGCTTGATTGTATTGGAGTTGTCAATTAAAAATAATGTGCATTTACAAACTTGGAATCCTTACACTCCACAGTTACAGAGTAATGAGCCTTTGCCATGTTGAGGTACTCACCTTTGCAAAGAAGGCATTTGGGTAGTACAACTATAATTTTGCACAAGACGACCAACAAATACACCATGTTTAGGAAAGGAATTGTTTGCGAAATCAACCTATGTTCATATATTACACAACTCACTGTCAGTATGACAAATCACAAGTTTGGCCTTGAAAATGTAAAATGGTAAAGGTTAGGACAGGTGGCCTTTGTAATGTGAAGGGTATGAGCTTGTTCTTGGGATCAGCTCAAACACAAAATAACACCCCCTCCCCTGCCAGTTCAAAAATGATGCGGCAAACAATGATCTGAGTGTGGAAAAAGCCAAGCCAGAATATAATATACTTACATTTATTTCACAATGAGTAAATAACATGAATGAGCAGCAATTTTAGTAAAATGGGAATAATTCAAATTATAAATCACAAATTCACAGAACACAAAAGCTTACGCTCCTAGATAATCAAGCTCAAACAGGACCTGTTACACCTAGCGCCTGGCCCCCCTTCCTCTCTCTGGACAGCACTGGACTAGCCTTTTTCCCTCACTGTGGTCAGCACATAGGTGAAATATGGCTGCCTAGGAACCTCTGCACAGGAGTCTGCTGTCAATTCTATGCACCCCATATGTGCACAGTGTAAGGCTTGCAGAAGAGGCCCTCCCAATCAATGTGTATGAAAACATGTATCAGGTAGGCCTGTCCATAAGAGTGACGCAAGATTCTAGAACCTTCCTTGGATAACTTTGTGAAATAGGAAAAATACTAGTAGGCATCGGCCTGCTCATTCCCTCTCCCCTCCTCTCAGAGACCAGCCGTGCTGGTAAGCGTTTCACTGGAATGCCTCTTCTCAGTGCGTGTGCCCCGGTCAGTACATATTTTGTCGTGCAACCATGTACCTGTTTACCATGGACTGTGAAGCAGCACTTGCAAAAGCACAGTGTCTCAGTTGAAGCTAAATGTGAGCCCTGTGATTAACCATTAGTGAGCAAGCTCTACAGGCCCTGAATTCTGCTAGTTAGTGTCTAAGCACTACGCTGCTAGGTTGCAAGCACTCACTACCTGCCTTGATTAGCTATTATATCATTATAATCAACTTTCAGTACACTCTTCGAATAAACTATTAGCTCTATATCGTACAGCAGCAGGCTGTGTACCTAGTACACAGTGTTGCACCTACGCACAATTTTCTCATTATAGTACAGCCTGTAAAGGTCAACCATGTTGAACAGTGCTGTCGTGTTGTGAGGGCACACGCATCGCAGGACATGAGCAGCTAATGTACTGAATGGATAAAAGCTGTAGTCGTTTTAGTGCCAATGTTTGAAGCCTGCATTTTGCTACATATTAGGGACTATGACTCCCATGGTCACTCACCATTGCGTATGCTGGGTAGGGTTAATGAACATTTTAATGTAAGACCTCTGGAGATCCAGAGGATGCAGACTCCCAGTGCATTGCTTCTGAAATTGTAGATTTCTATGTACAAGACCACTTATCTTACTAATATTCATAATGCTTGTCAAATGTGTTTGGACCTTCTTAAAAGATATGATATATTGACCTGTGCTGTATTTTCAAATACTGCCCAAAATGTTTCTACATGACTGATACTAAACACTAAGGTTATTGAGGAGGTCATATGTGGTATCCTACATGATTTCACATATGCTGTGATCAATGGTGGCATCTGACATGTCCTAAGTAGTTTAATATGTGATGCTATCAGTGATGTCATTTGTGATGTCATCAGTGTGCTTAGAGGCTGTACAATAGGGTCCTCATTGTTAAGGTTCTGTAGATTCCAACACCTGCAGAATTTCAGAGGCTTGTTGCTTTAAATTGGCAACTTAATGTCACTTCAACTACATATTTTTTAATTGAATTTCAAGGGTTTAATTGCATCAAATGAGTTCACCGTAACAATGCTTATTTACATTTTCCTCAGTTACGGTGAAGACTTTGTACCTAGACCTTTCCCAGAATTCTATTGCTAATAACATTTGACTCTTCTGGATGGATAAGGATGAAACTTGCAAATAAAGTCCTGAACTCCAATAAAATGGACATTTTGGAAACAATTAATCAAAAGACGAAAAAGTTATTAATAAAAGTTTTTAAAAAAATGCTTGAGGCCCTATCCTATTCTTTTTCCATTAGAGAAAAAAGTGCATCATTTGAACACCCTCAGCTAAACCCGCTGGACAGATTTGTATGCCAACTTTGTGCCCATTATTGTGGACAAATGCTGCCCAAAAGAGGGTGGATAGTTTAGGTGGCTTTACATGAAACGGCTGCTGAATTTCAGGGGTTTTGATGCGTTAAATCTTCACCTTAACATCTCTTTAACCACTGTTTTCTCACTGGATTTCAAAGGCTTTGTTGCAATGCATTTTTCACATTAAATCTGATCACCTCAACTCTCTCATAACTAAAGTTTTTTTTTACTGAATTTCAAGGGATTTGTTTTAGTATAGTTTCTTCAGAGCCCACAAGCCATGGCTTTTGGCCAGGACATAGCCACTGTATATCTTACACCAATAATTTCTTACCAAAGACCCATTGACCTCTGCCTAGTAGATGCCATCTATGCAGATGTAAAACATGTTTTACACTGCCTATTCTCTCAGTAATTTCCCAAGAAATCATTTGGATCCCTGCAGTAGTGTAGCCTTGTGCCGATTCCCTTGATAATGGGAAAATCACCTCGACAATCCCGAGAGAGTCCCTGGTATTTCCCTGATAAGCTGGCAAATGCTTGAAAATAAAAGAGGCACTTACTTACATCTTTTCTTGGTCCCCCCACCCTCCTCAATTGCTTTTTACCTCCCTAACTCTCCCTCAGCTGCTTTTCCAAGTGTGTTTTGCAGAATGGCTGTGGTAATCATGCAAGAGTCCCCTGGTATTCCCCTAATAGGCTGAACATGTTCTAACTATAGTTACTCCCCATTCCCCCTTTAACTCTCCAACTTCACATGATATCCTCTTTCTCTCTCCCCATCTCTACCCTGATGAGATTACACCGATTTTCTTCCGCCAAAAAGATTTTTGTGCCCTTTTCTTCTTTGGCTCTGTCCAAATTATTGTTGGAATCGCTGTAATTGATCAAAAACAAAACGTCAGATTTTCTTTTCTGAAAAGGATCTCTGATGCAAATACTATGGGAGAAATAGAAAACATTTTGGGAGAATAGGGCACCTCTCTCTCTATCGAATAATTTGAAAACCTTTGGACGGATTTATCCCAAACCAGTTAAGGAAAATAAGTCAATGCTTTGTGCCCAAGTTGTTTATTAATTGGTCCAAATCTGTCCAGCGGTTTACATCCTACAACTGTCACATTGTATTCTAGTAGTAGTTGATACCTGTATTTCACCTCTTTCTGGGTGTGTTTACCAACTGTGCCCAAATGTCAGTATTACAACCAATCCAACAGCTGTTAATATAACAACCATATAGTAACAATACAGTCTTCACGGTGTATTACAATCTTTTTACAATGAACTCACTAGTGATCAAGAGGTTTACCAGAACTTTGGGGAAGTATTCTTACAAGATGAAACTGTGGTCAAACTCTGGTTAGCTAGGGACCCTCTTACTACCTCAGCAACAAGGCTTGTAATAAGCTTCTGAGCAGCAGAGCATTTCACCGGTGTATGACCCACTGTATGGGGAACATTAAGATCCAATATCACAGAATCTGTCACTGAAAGGCCTGGGAGAAATGAATATGTACCTCCTGTCTAGGCTTTTCTCCCTCACACTCACTCTCGTGCTTTGGAGAAGAACATATGGAGGCTACCTGGGCACATTTGCAACATTGTTGAAATCAACACAAGTGCCTCATTCTGTCTACACAGTATTTATTTATTTATTTATTTATTTATTTATTTATTTATTTATGTATTACATTTGTATAGCGCACAAGCAGCCCACGGGCACCGTGGCACTGTTACTTGAGGGTAGCTTAGTTACAGGGAGGTACAGGTGGGTTATGCATTTTTACATGTTTTACATTAATACAATGTAGCTGAAGTTACAAGCAAATTTGCAAGTTTACAGGCAATAAGTTACAAGCACATTTGAAGGTCAAGAGAAGAGGGTGGTTTTCATGGCTTTGCGGAAGGTCAAAAGGGAGGCTTCTGAGAGAAGGCTTGGACGGAGCATTTTCCAGTATAGGGAGGCAACATAGGGGAAGCTAGCGCCACCAGCTCTAGCTCTTTTTACCCTGGGCACGTTGAGCATGTTTACGTAGGGTGTTCTGGTTGGCCTTGCGGATGTAGAGGGATGGATTCTTTGCGATAGGTAGGCAAGTGCAGAGCGGTGGATGGATTTATGGGTAAGAGTCAGGGCTTTCAAATATTTCCCTCTCCTTTATTGGGAGCCAGTGGGCAGGTTTTCTGGTGGATGTGATGTGTTCTCTTTTGGAGATACCTTGGGCTGCATGCAGAGCACTGTTCTGGATTACTTGTCGTTTTTTCAGATTTTTGGCGGATGTCCCTGGGAAGAGTACTTTACAGTAGTCCAACCTAGAACCGGTGATAGCTCTGCCTGTTAGTGCAGTTCAGTTTAGAGAGAAAGAACCTAGCTGCGTTAATGAGTTTCACATGATATTCTGCTGAGGAAGCAATGGCATTAACTTGTCTGGTCATGGATAGATTGGAATCCCAACATTTTCAAATCTTGTTTCACCTCTACGCCTAGTCAGATGTGTAGGTGGGGTTTGGTGCAAGATTTGATTTTAGTTCCAGACTACTGGAGAATACCCTCCCCTGACGGATAATTCGGGCTGCGAAGTTGAGGCTTCCAGCTAGGGACTGGATTTCTTTCACTGTGTTTTGTTGTTAAGCTTCGGATTTTTTCCAGGAGTTCTGCTATTTCTGTTTCTGGAATTTTGCATAGGCCCTTTGTGGAATCTATTTCAATGCCTAGAAAGATTATATTGGTGGCTGGTTTGGTCATTTTTTCAGTTGCCAGGGGGATGCCCCATTGCGCCGCCATTTCTTCTAATGTCGCCAGGACTCTGCTGCATTCTTCATAGTTTGCTGTCCCCATTACCATGAAATCATCGAGGAAGTGTACTATCCTGGACCCTGGTCTCTGTCTTTGAAAAGCCCATTGAAAAAAGGAACTGAATTGTTCAAATAATGCGCAAGATACTGCCATGGGGAGGCACCTGTCTACATAAAATGTGTTTTTAAAAGTGAAACCTAGCCATCGTTGTGAGTCTGGATGAACTGGCAGTAATCTGAAAGCGGATTCGATGTCCAGTTTGGCCATCAGGGCGTTCATGCCGCATTCCTGCATGAGTCTTAACGCTTCTTGAAAGTGTGTGTATGATACCACGGATTCCGTGTGCGGAATGCCGTCATTTAGTGATTAGCCTTTGAGGTAAGATAGGTGATGAATTAGCCTCATTTTCCCAGGTTCTTTTTTGGGGACCAGTCCTAGAGGCGAGATTATGTACTCTTTGAGGGGCATGCGGTCCTAAGGTCCTGCGATCCTGCCTAATAGTAATTCCTTCTCAATTTTGCTTTCGACCATTTGTGGGTTATCCCTGGCTGACTTCACGTTGTTTGGAACATTCAGGGACCCAATGCCTTTGAACGGGATGACAAAACCCTTGGTGAAACCCTGCCGGATTGCTTCGCTGGTTTCTTTGTCTGGATAATTTCTGAGGGCCTATCTAAAGTTGTCTGGGTTGATGGGTGAGCAGCCCGGGGTTAGACATGGGGTTTGACGGGATGCATCTGATGCTATTCTTTTGTATTTTTGGCTGGTAGTCTGGTTCAGTTACCACGCAGGTCACTGTTGCAGTTTGTGCATGTGTGTTTGTACCAGCATTCTTTTCCCCATGTGCACTGGTTTTTCCCAAAGGTTTTACAAGAGGTGTTGGATTTCTGAGAATGGTTTTTGTTCTGCCTGTGGGTATTAGCTTTAGCCCCCCATGGCTGGTTCTTCCGAAAGGGCTGCTCCCCCTTTTTGTGGTTTCCATTGTCGTAGGGTCTGGGGCCCTGTGAGTTTTTGCTATTTTTGGTGGTTATCTGCGCAATCTCTTCTTTGGAAGGAGGCTCTGCGTTTAACATGTATAAGTCGTTCTGGACCTCGTCCCATTCTATGGCTGGCCTCTCTGACATGCTTCTCCTGAATCTAATGTCGTATACTAGCCAGGTTTTCTCTTTTTGAGCGATTTTTACTTCTCTGATTTTGTCCACATATGCCCATAATTTTCTGCCATCGTGGGGGAATTTTTCTTTGTAAATAGTTGCCAAGATGGCGAAAGCCTGTAGCCAGTTGTCCCAATTCGGTTCTACCTGGGCGTTTCTGGCTATGGCTTTCTCCTCTATCTTTTGGGGTCTCTAAAAGCATCCTTCCCTTTGCGTTGGGCTTCTATCAGTGAAAAGATCTCGATGAACTCTTTTGCCCATATGGCTTCTTTGATTGCTATGTCAATGTTCCATGCTAGACACCTTTTGCATCTGTCAATATTTCTGCTTGAAAAGATTTAAGTTTTTGATCTAATTGGGAACTACTAATCATAACCGTCTCTGCTGGATTGTTGTTGCTTTCTCCTGACTGTCCTGGGGTATTTTTAATGGGGACTGACCATGCTTTTAAAGCACCCGTTGTGTTAGGAACTGTCATAGTTGGCGTAGTTAAAACTGTGACGGCTGATGTTGGTGTTGTAGGCACCTGCGTTATTGGTGTTGCTGGCATTGGTGCTGCTGCAGATGCTGCTGGTGGGGGGTTGGTAACTGTGATGTCCGGTACTAGTGGTAAGGTGGGGTCTGCCTGCCTGGACTCGGCTGTGGGAAGAGTTTGTTTGCCCCTAATTTCTAGCAATAATTGCTGCATCTCACTCATGTTCCCGTACAATTGAGACCGTTTTTTGTTACCTTTTGCCATGCCTTCTGCAGACTTCCTTCTCTTTGCCGGTGTCGTCTCGTCCTCATGGTATGGGGACCCCTTCCTTTGGTAAGCCGTCCATATTTTCTCGGACCCAGGCCCAGCCGTAGTGCTCTGCTGCCTCCATGGCTGCCAGTAAGTGGGGTGATTTCGGTTTCTGGGACGGTGCTGGAGGTTCCCGTGATTTTTGCTTGGGACCCATGTCTTTGAAGGTCTGTCAAGCTGAAATAGATATGGGCACCTGCGCCTGGCCGCTTTGTTTGTTTTTCCCCCACGCTCGTTCGTGCCCGCCTTTGATCTTGCTTCTACTTGCGTTCTCCCCAGGGTGTCTTCTGTTTCAGCACGGTTTCACGCTGCTCACCTGTAGTTAGAAGTTTTCTGAATAGTGCAATGTTCAAAGGAGGGGAGAAAGCACGCTGCGTAAGCAATGAACTTTTAAAAGACTGCTAAAGAAGCAAAGTGTAGAAGACGCTGAGTGAACAGCGAACCTCCTGTCAGTTTGGGTCCCCATTCAGGGTCCACAAACAGATTGTGTTCTCTTAGAGCATGCTGCTCTTATTTATCAGACCCAGGGAAGCGCTGGGTCTTTGATGTGTATAGTAGTGGGAGCTGTGCGCCAGCCCCAGGCCGGATAGCTGACATGTCTGGCCCCCTGAGGAGGGGGCAGGTCTTTGAACCTGCGCCCTGCGTGCCTTTTGGTTTTCCAGAGGTGCTTAGCACCTTGTTGTTTGGAGGAAGGGTGAGGCATTTGTTCGCACTTCATCCTTCCTCGATTGGTGTGACAGAGACTGCGTGTCTCTGCACTTGTGGGGGAGAGGAGCAGGCATGGGGGCGGGAGCTGCGCCTCTCCTAGCCTGCCGGATGGTAACATCATTTACTCTGCCTCGCCTTGGGTGGCGGCCCCCCCTGCGGCATTGCCCATTATTGTTTTAAAGAACAAATAATGACTCAGTGATGCACAGGCAAAGAAAATCGACAAGCTGGAACTGAAGATTTGACATTGTTCGACGTGTAACTGAAAACAGTGTATGGGTCTGACCAGGGACTATATAACAGCAATACATGCAATGTGCTTCTAATCATGCCACAGGCTCTTGCAGGCCCAGATCAAAGAATGCATATTCTGAAGGAACATATGAAGCACAGATTAACATGGGAATGCTTGCACAAGTATCAAAAGATGCACATAAAAGCACAACAAATGCAAAAAACAGGACTGAAACGCTGTTGACTAAGAAAACATCCTTTTAGGCAATGACAAGAACTTGATTTTCATCATTATCCAATTTTTGATTAAAATCATTAAAAGTGGTGCACTGCCTATAAAGACATCTAATAATTAATTCATACTGAGCTTATAGTAAAACATGAACTAACAGTGACAAAATGAGTTTCTTTGTAAACTATAAAAAAAGGATATGGGTATCAAATGAAAATATGAATAATCTTCTGTTGTGTTAATTTATAACGCGAAATGCAATTAACCTACACTTATTTGTTATATGCGATGTAGGTGATTTCAGGCTTGCGCTGGTATAATGAGAATGGCGTTTACTCAGACCCCTACACTATCGAAGTCCAGATGCCAGCCTCTCCACTGTGAGAAAGTCCTACCCTGCCTGATGCTAGCATGTCTGCTGCCTACATCCCTCAGCCAGCCCACACATACCGCCTGCCAAATGTATAGACCTGCTGTTGCCGGAGCCTCAAGAGCAGGAGAGGTGCTTATTGGGGGAATCTTCCCCGTCCATCTTCCAGGCGCCGTATCCATCTCGTACACAGGACCACCTTCATGGGAATCATGTCAAAAGTAAGATGTCCTTTCATATAAGATCTTCTAGAGCTTAGGTTGCATGTATTGATGCATCTAAGAATGAACACTTTCAAGCAAATAAGAGTGAAATCTAGTTGGGATTTCAGAGTCACCAATATATATAAGAACATCGAAATTAATTCTTTGTAAATTGATTTTTAAGTAAGCATTGATTGCATGCTAACATCAAGAATGGTTTGTAGAATTTGAAGGGATAATGCAGCCTGGCCTAATTGGTATTCAAAAGCCCTAGCTGCCTATATGCCGCCCTGTGACTTCTATATGATCATCATATCTTCAGTCCCTTGTTTGGTTTCCTGGCAAGGCCACTTGCCAAGTTAAGCACTGTCTTGGGAGATTTGTTGATCCGCCCTTCATCCTACCAAGAAACAGATATGCTGTGCCATTGATAACACCTATTATGGAGCACTTAAAACAGGTGCAATTATGAAAGAAGTGTGATTTAAAAACATCATATATTATCATATTATTTCCCAAACCTATTCTGATTTTCACAGCTATTTTCAAGGTGTACATTTTAATCACTGAGACAAGGATTGAAAAGGTGCTACTTACAAGTTGTACTCCTCCTCAGCATTAGCAATTCGCCTCCTCAATGGAAAATCCATTAAGGAGGAGAACTACCACTTATTGAATGATACACACAGTTCATTACTTGTATGCAAAGTGTCTGGGGACAATAGAATTTATTTTTCATTTATTTTACATTTTAATTTTTTCCCCATTTTTTTATTGTGTGTACAGTTTTAAGAAAACACAACTTTAAAACATACATACATAATTTCTGATAAAAAGATAATTACTCATTACACAAATAAATAGAGGTACTGGAATTGGACGGAATTCGTAAGAGGTACTGTCTGGGCAACTAGATTAACATTCTCTAAGATAAAGTAGTTGAGAACATTTGTTACCCAAGCAAAAAGCACCATTGATTAGAACTTGGCAATATGGCAAGGTAGAGATTGAACTTGGATACCAACTATGAATAGATTCAATGAGATTATATGTAAACTGTGGGAAAGTGTTAAAG
Organism: Ambystoma mexicanum; assembly: GCF_040938575.1. Lineage (NCBI taxonomy): Eukaryota > Metazoa > Chordata > Amphibia > Caudata > Ambystomatidae > Ambystoma > Ambystoma mexicanum. The sequence goes on along the minus strand of NC_090921.1, from coordinate 200,760,581 downwards.
GTTTTCGATTTGTAAACCAAATGACCCGCTTAATAAAAATAAAAAAATAAAAAAACAAATAAATAAGGCATACAATAAATATATCAATTCATACTTATACATCCAACATGTATATTCAAATAATGAAGGCAGATACGTAGTTCATACAGAAAGAAAAAGGATGGAAAAGAGGAGCAATAGCAGATCCATTGCATTCAAACATCAAATGTTATGGAGTTCCTCTAGTAGTTAAGTGTCTGCCTCAAACTTACACAATTTCTCATCTGCGTGTCTTCAAAACTGTGTTATAGCAACGATTTTACTACGGCTCTGGCCAGACAAACATCTTAGCCAGAAAAATGTGCAGGTTATTTCTTCCAGATCTACCACAAATTTAGAGTGATAAAGTTCATAGTGAGTACATGCCTAGATGATTCCACTTTCTGCCTATCACAGCAAATTCTGCAGGTTCTGTCATGGAGTGGGGTTTTTGCCCAAGCACCTCTGATTTCTAGTACATCAAGCCGATTTAGCCTAATATTCATAAATATCCCGCGTGTTATCCTAGACAGACATAGTCTAAGATAACCTTGGGTTTCCTGATAATCAAAAGGTATCCTAGAGAAGGCAGACAAAGATTATATGCTTGCAACCTTCTCATGGTTTTTCACCCAGTCAAATTTCTCTGCCATTTTTTTCAGGGATTTAAGCAGGGCACCTTTCCCATATTCAAACCTCAGGGTCCAGCACAGCTTGTCAAAAAAACTCAAATTCTTTGTGTTTAAATTTAATCAAGGTCACATTTATATCATTTTATCATTTTTCAAAGGCATTTGCACTGTTGACAAGATTGTATCCAGAGATGAGAACATGATCTTTATATAAAGCTTTGCTTTGTTGAGGGCAATTAGGGTGTTAAAGGATATTAGTCCCATTTCCAACATAATACCTTCAACAGCTAGATAATTGCTTAGGCCTAGTATTCTATGCCAAACAATCTTATCGGCCCATGAGTTCCAGTCTCTAAATGATGCCTCCAGACCATACAAAAAGGCAGTTGCCAATTTCTGTTTATAGATGGTATGAATGCCACACAAGCTGTAACCCGCTGTTCTTTTAGAAAAAGATTAAATCACCCCCATGGTAGAGAGAACATTAGCTCTTTTATTTTGCTGCAATTTTTCATTGACCCCTTTGTTATTTGACACAACTCGATGACGAAGATATTTGTAAGACTTTACCCTTTTGATACAGCACCATTGTTTGTATTATACTGAGATACACACCTCCAGATTCCTTACTGGTTCTCAAGCTTTTGGACATTTCTACATTACCTAGTTGTCCTTCTTTTTGAAGATACTTCTGTGAATACAAGGATTGTAGTTGGACAATCCTCAATTGTACTGCTGGTTGGAGGCCCTCTATTGTATCTGATTTTCAGACCCGGCTAAACCAACCTTTTTTTGGTTATTCATTGGGCATGGCCTCACTGAAGATGTGAAGCACAATGTCTCTGCCTAAGAACTATGAGAGGCATCCGTTTGACATGCCCGATATATTCCCTCTGCCCCATGTGATCATCCCACAATGGTTGTTAGATTTCCCATTGTGAGGGGGTTGGAGTGCAAATTGCTGTACTCCAGAAGTGTACTCAATTGGAACCCCAAACTAAATCCAGTGAAGAGACAAATGACTCAAAGGTGTCTACTGTGCGTTAGAGTGGTTTATTGATGTGGCAGTATTGAGCTTCTGCCATTCCTGGGGGGGACATCAGCAGAACTGGGGATGTCAGCAGAAGCAAGACTGGATCGCCTGAGAAAGTCGGGTATTGGTCACCCCCAAGCGGTTGGTGGCAAATATTTTGAAAGACAGGTTAAGAGACCATCTTTCTGAAGGTTATCCATTTGACGTTCCCTAAACTGTGAACAAAATAATCATGAATGCTCCTTCCTCCTCTAGCAAGGAAAGGCTCACATATTTCTGAACTATGATTGGGAATTGCACTTCATGCAAAAAATACAGCTCTCTCAGGAAATGCTTTAATGGTAATAGGTCAAAGCCAAATACTGATAGGGTAAAACAGAGAAGAACATGACAATATCTGCAGTTACTATTTCCAATAATTTATTTAGAAAGGCGCAGAAGAGTGAATCTGCTAAATGTTGTCACCATGTTTCTGGGCTGTGGGGGTTTCTACCGAGATAACTGAGAACATGATTCTCATATTTGCTTCATATATTGACCTCACAAAAACAACTGTGAGATTAAGTGTGAAGTGCTGTGATTAAATAGTTTTGAGTTTGAAGGAGGACCCTGTTTTGACAAATGTATTGTGCATATTTGTGCGCTTTCGTGGAATTCCTCCTCCTCCTCAGGCGGACATGGGATGAAGCCTTTGAAAAATATGACTGCATTAAAGTTTACATGGCCCCTACTGGCCTGAGATTCTGAGTCTCAACAAGATTGTCTCAACTTGTCTGCACCTACTATGTCTGAGACTAACCCATTCCCTTCTGCCATCCTGATAGCAATAACAGAGTGGGTGTTTTTATAATTTCCCTGCTCTTCAGTCCCACTGACTCTTGCCCCACTCAACACAACGCACCATTTAGACCTTGAAGATTGCAATGTGTGCGAGAGTTCAATATCTAATACATGCCTCTTGGAGCAAATCTAAAAATCAGGCACACAGACAGGCACAGATAACAGGTTATTTGCAGGAGGAGACATGTAAGCTGTAATGAATGCTGGAATGTTTTCAAAGGCTTCATTGATTCTCTGCCTGAGGAAGCTGAGGAATTCCATGCAAGCTTGCAAATATGAAAAAGAAATGATTTGGTTAGCCCAATTAAAGGTGTTGACTCATTATTTTCTTTTGGATCAACATTAAACACACATATATGTATATATTGGCTTTTATAGCTTTCCTTGGAGTTTGGGGGACCAGGGACAGGGATGGAGGCATGAGTGAAGCAGTCTTTAATAGAAGAAGATGTTGACAATAGGTTGATGAAAATGGCACACCTGACACTTTCAGATATTAAAATAATGTAGTCACAAAGAACGGTTATCAATAATATGCTCTAGCTAGCTGCTCTATCTAAACAACATAGTCGATACACAAGTGCCGGAAGAATCCCTCCTGTCGCGGTAATGTTCCCTGTACCACTCTCAAAAGTATGACTTGGCAAACATTTCTGACAAATCACACAAGTATGCACACATTCAGACACACATTCATATACATTTGGAACACACCAGTCCTCACTTATCCCAGCAGCCACATACTCTTTTAATACATGGGCAGGCTAATGAAGCTGCTCCAGGGCCACATTCAACCACATTTTTGGCATCACAACTTTGCCTGTGCTGGCATGCCACCAAATGAAATTGGTTGGTGACAGAGAGCACCATTTTTTCTTCCACTGTTCTTTTTCATCATCTGGTGCTTCTTCCTGTAATTCTATTATTTGCACTATCAGGATTATAGTAAGCTTTCTGGCAGTGCATCGTTTTCTTTGTTTGTTTAATCAATGCCACAAGTATTGATTATTCTTCCGTGCCAGGGAACAGCACATGTGTCCCTTCTGGCAGATATGCTGCTTTCTTCACTACTTTGTCTGCTCTTTCATTACCAAGTGAAATGAAATCTTGTCCCCCGTATGGGCCCTGCACTTTCATATTGCAAATTCTACTGGGTGGAGCAGCATTTCCAATAATGTACTCAAAAGTGCTGCATGTTACACTGGTGTGCCATCACTTCTTTTGAATTCTCTGTTTTCCCACCTTTTACTGTATGTACAGTGGATGTTACGTATGCAGAGTCTGAACATATATCAACTACTTGCCCTTCTGACATGTTTAGTGCCCAAATTCTGTTGCTTGTGCAGAGTAGCACTTTGACAGACATGTTTGGGAGCACACCATCAACTCCTTCCTTATTCATTCCATGTTTGTGTACCTCTACTTCTGAACCAGAATGCCTTTGTCCAGAATATGGGTGGGTCGATACTTGATCTTCTGTCAATAAAGATCATAACCCCCCTGTCAATTATTTCTTCTTTTACCAAATGTTTCCCTTCATTTCAGTCCATACACGCCACACAGTCACGTGTGTAATCTCCTTCATCTATTGGTTCTGCAATGAACTCTGCTGGGTTTACCGTCCTAGACCTCAGCACTTCTATTGCAGGGTTTGTTAGCATAATCTCATACCCTGATGCTCTCTGAGTTGTCAATGTTAATTTGGACTTCTCTAGTACTGTGAACAATGCATGTGTCAAGTACAAAATTATTGTTGATGCTTTCTCAATTGCAAATGTAGTGGAGGCAAGTGACTGCTCACAAGGAAAGTGTCCCTGCATCACTTGATCTATTGATCCACTGTAATAGGCCAGTGGTTTGTGTCCCTGTCGCTTCTTTTGTGTCAGTATGCATGTCATTACCTTGTCGTCTTAATGGGAAAACAAGTGAAACTTCTCTTTATAATTGGGTGTAGCCAATACTGTTGCGTGTGCCAGTTCATGTTTGAATTCATCAACATTTTCATTCATTTCAGCTGCCCATTTTATACTGCTTTTTTTCTGAGCTGCCTTGAGGGCCTGGAGAAGTGGCCTGGGGTAAGTGGAGTAAGTGGAGTAATCGAAAAACCATGCTCTGCAGTAATCAAAAAACCATGCTCTGCAATAATTACATATACCTAGTAACTGTTGCGTTTATTTCACTGCCTTGGGTTGGGGTGTTTTATGTATTTCCTCAACGGTTTCAGGTGTTATTTTTCTCCCATCAGATGACACAGCCTGTCCCCAATAAATCACTTCTTTTTGACAATACTGCGATGTCTCTTTGTCCACTTTGTACCCTTTGTCATCCAGTAACGTTAGAAGGGTCACTGAATCCTCCCTGCACTTGACTTCTGTTGTTCTGCATATTAAAAGGTCATCCAGATACTGTATCAGTGTACATGCAACCTGCAGATTGCTCAAATCCATTTGTATTGGCCAGTTAAATATGTTGGGTCCCACACAGTACCCGTGAGGCATTCTAGTGTGTTCAAACCTCATCCCGCTATACGTAAATGCAGTGAGATACCTGGAGTCAGGATGCAGTGCAAAAGAGAAGAAAGCATTCTTTTAATCTACTACAGTGAAGTAGCTCACCTCTGCTGGGATGCTGCAGAAAATTGTTGCAGGTTTGGAAGTAGTGGATATTCTGCTTTGATAATGTTATTAAGAGGGCATCAATCTTGTATGAAAAGCCACACCCCTCCCATTGTCTTTTTAATTGGATAGATTGCCGTATTACATGGTGAAGTAGACTATTTTATTATACCATGCTGCCATAGGCCATGCAATGTCTCATATATGCCCTTGTCTGCTTCTCGGGAAGGGGGGTATTGCTTCACTGGTGGGAGTAGTGCTCCTGACACCTGTAGTTCATACATTCTTTGGGACTTTATTTCTCCAAATCCTCCTGCATGTATTTTTCAGAAAAAGGGGGGACTGTAGGGTTACAGATACAGACACCAGTGCAAGGGATTGCCAGGAGGCAGTGCAGGTGGGTGGCAGGGTGAGCAGGTACCTGGGCCCGAAATCCATGGGGTAACCAGGTGCATGATGCCAAGGCAGAACAGATCAGCAGGGGAGAGGAGGAGCAAAAGCAGAAGCAAAGAGAAAGGTCTTGAGTTTCTTCCGGAACCAGAGATGGTTCTCCTCAAGTTTCAGAGTGGCAGGCAAGATTTTCCAGAGGGAGGCCTCAGCCGAAGACAGAGATCTACCCCCAGCTCATTTCTTAGAACAACTTCTGACCCTTAGGGAGTTGGATGTGGAGGAGCGAAGATCTCGGGAGGGAAGGTATTTACGGAGGGACAGCTGAAGTTATTTTGGACCCAGGCCCCAGAAAGCTTTGCGGAGAAGGCAAAGGGTCTTGAAGGTAATCCTTGCAGCCACTGGGAGCCAGTGGAGAGATTTCGGGGCTGGAGAGAAACAATCCCAGGGCTTGAGACCAAGGACAATTCTTGCAGTCCTGTTCTGGATAAGTTGCAAAGGGTGGAGAGGCGAAGCAGATAGATTTATAAAGAGGCTGTTGCAATAATCTAACCTAATGAGGACCAGGGCAAGAGAGACAGTGAGCTTCTGGAGGAATACCTCTGAGGAGGTGCAGTAGGAAGTTCATAGAAGGAAAAGTATAGAATCAAGATGACCCTGAGGTTCTTAGCCTCGCAGGTGGGGGTTGGAGGAGGGCCAAGGGAGGCTGGCCAGAGAGTGAAAGGAAAGGAGGATGAAGATGTGCTGATGCTGGCATTCAGGCAGAGAACGTTGGCAACACACCAATCCTGAATGGCAGTTAGGCAATCAAAGATGAGAGAAGGAGAGGAGGTGGGCGAGGGAAGCCTGAAAATGAGTTGAGTGTCATCAGCCTAGCACTGAAAATTGGGGCAGAAAATGGGAATGTAGTGGCTGAGAGTTGCCAGGTATTGGTTGAAAAGCCAGGGTGAGAGGTTAGACCCCTGGGGATCACCACAGGTATAAAGGGAGATAACGGAAAGGAAGGACCCAAGTTTGACCTGAGAGAGGAAAGAAGTCAGCCAGGCCAGAGTCCGATCACTGATACATAGGTTGTCATGGAGACAGTGGGCAGGATGGTATGGTTGACCATGTCGAAGACAGAAGAGAGATTGAGTAGGATGAGGACGGAGGGAATGTTAGAGTCTAAGTTGGAGAGCAGATCTTCACGGATGTTCAGGAGAGCAGTTTCTGTGCTTCTGGAAGTTTCCATTCTTCTTTGTCAGAGGAACCTCTTCCATGGTCCCCAAAAAAATAAAATTCTTGCATGTCAAATTCGTTGTTGGGTAATGGGAATCCTCCTTCCTTTATACAGGATCTAGTAGCTCCAATATTTATTAGAATGGAAAAGTCCCTCCATTGTATCTGAACTGCTACCTCAGTCTCATCTCCGTGTCTTCAGTTACTGCTAGGACAGGACACATTCGTACTTCCCATGGGTAACCCCTCTGGGAAAGTGTATTGCCCAAAGATGTAAATGGATTTCCTCCCACTAGTGTGACTCTTGTTTAATGAGACACCCCATTCTGCCCCAACATTGTCGCTTTTCCTGGTACAAGTGTCTGCGCTGGTGTCTGTAATACGCTCACTGTACCCTGTGATTCTGCTTCCCCTAGGACCAGTCTTTGTCCTTGTGGGGGCATAACCTGTGTCTGGATAGGCTGCACTTGCATTTGTGACTGCGACACCATTTTTACCAGCTGCAGTGGTACGTATGTCTGTGTATACTGCTGCTGTGGCTGCATTCCTTGCTGCTTTCCTCTTTGTTGGATAAGTGGGCATGTTTGTGCAAAGTGACCGACATTTCCACAGGCAAACACTGTCCTCCAAACCGGGGCCCCATACCCCTATATCTGAATCCTCATCCCTTAGATAGTATCCCCTTCACATCTGATACTGTTCCATGGATGTGTTTACTCTCCCTGCATGTGCAAACTCAGGCTGGTGTGTATTTATGAATCCGGGCTGCTGTTGTATTTGTTGTTTTCCCCACTGCGGGCGATATTGTACTAGTGTGCAAACCCTTGCTGTAGTACCACTGTCACTGGAAGCCCTTGTTTGGTGAGTGAAACGCTGACTGGTCCTGTGAACACTGCCCCTTCCATGCTTATTTTGGCCAACTTTTTTTGGCAAAAGTTTTTTTTCTGCTTTTACCGCGTTGTGTACTGCCTCCTTGTCATTTTCCTGTTTTCTTTTACAATAATGTATAATGGTCGCCTGAATCTTGGGCCCTCTCTTTGCTTCGATCCTGACAACTTTTTCTAGTGAAGCTTGTACATCAGTGGGGAGTCCCCTCAATAGAATGTAATATAATAGAGGTATTTTATCATCCCAAGACTGCTTATTCTCTTGTGTCCACATTTCTTGGATTGATCGTATGCATCCTGCCGTGTCCTCATCTGGCTTCATTGTTTGTGCTAATATGATCTCATAACTGATGTATCTGGATACAGCTCTCTCAGAGCCTTCCACATGTGTGTTCTGTAATTATTTAAAGGTGCCCTGTAGAGGTATGTTATAGCTTAACTTTACCCTGGCGTATCCTGCTTGCTGTCAAATCTTGTTGCTTTGTTCCCCACATACTGCCAATAAGCTCTTAATGTCCTCTATGGCCAATGGGATCCCTGCTGTCTCCTTCTCAAATACATATATCCATTTGCTAGCCCCCGCCACCAGTGAAGGTAAACTGTAGATCAAATTATACCTGTCCATTGTCTGCCAGGGTAAGTAATGCACTTCCCCTTTTGCCCTCTGTAGAAGGGGCAGCTGTGTTTGTGCTTGGTGCTTAGGACCCATTTGTGGTCTTTTTACTACTGCCATCCTTGCTTTTCTACTTTGAAGTCTGTTCCCCCAGACCCCTGTGTGTTCCTCTCTTTCCTCTAACTCCCCTTCTTTTTTCCGCTTTCCTCTATTCCCATTCGTTAAATCACATGTGAGATTTGTCATCCCTAATGTCACTGTCGCTGCTATCCTCCCAATCTGATGCAGTATGATCACCCTCTGTCACATCTGGTTCACCTTCTTCCATGTCCTGTCCCCAGTCATCAATTTTAAATTCTATGTGTCCTGCTGTTCATCGCTGCTGGCCTTCCTTCTTTCCCTGATCCTTCCCCTTTTTCTTGATCTCCCTTTTAACTGCCTGTTCTGCTTCTCTAAACATGGAGTCATGTTGCTGTTGTTTGCTTTTCTTAATATCTGCTAAGCATTTCTTTTTTTCCCCTTTCTCTTCCTTATCTCCAGAAATAGGCTCTGTCTCTGCCTGGTTTTTCTTTATTAACATCCTTGTCTGGAGATGCTCACCTAGGGTCTGTATATCCAGCAGCTGGTTTTAACATTGGATATAATGCATAGGGAGGGAGTGGAGAATTATTCTCCTCCTCCCCTTCTCCCTTCTCCTTCTCCATTTTAGTTTCTTCATAAAGTTTCCAGAGACCTAAAATGTACCATCTCTTTTTGAGCATTGCACCTTTATAAGTAGCTGACAGATATGAGTAGATACCGGCAATTATATCCTTTCAAATGTTCCCTCTCTGGGCCATTCCTGATAGCACTTCCCCACTGTGTCATTCAGCCATTAAAAGAGATATTTTAATATTTTATCATGATATTGTGGTAATGTTTCACAGATATGATTGAGTGGGGCATCCATATAATCGGATTACATTATTGCACCATTTTTCCCAATGTTTTAGAGTACTCTCCCTTCCCCTTCTATTCTTGACCGCTCTCACTTATATCTCCAAATACTTGTACCCCCTTCCTCACTCACATGCACTCACTCACTCTTATACTTACCATTTAACTCTTCACCCTAGTTCATTCACATTGGCCTTCTCCTTAGGCACCACCCTTTCACAATGCTTACACACAATGGCCCTCTCAAGAGGCCCATTTTATTAGTATGGCCCTCTACACTGGCTTTCCACTTGAACAAGTATGCCCTATTTTAATGTGCATGGGGTTCGGTCCCTCATCCCTTCAGTCAACCGCACCCCTTGCATGTGCAACACAGCTCCTCTGATATTAACATTTATTTATTTTAATAAGGCACCTTATACCTAATACCACACCTGAGGTTCGTTCCTAAGCGCGTATCAGGGATTCAAACCTCTGCTGCTCTGCGTGGTCTTGCTTCCAAGACAAGCGATTTGCTCGTGAGCTATCCTCCGTCCATGTTAATTTGGCTCTGGTTCTTCCCTGATTTCCACAGCCACAATAAACTGAACAACACACTAACTATACCTTATCACAATGAACTACTATTGCTTCAACAAAACACCAATGCATAGGCCTTTTTTCTTTTTCTTCACAATCTTCAATACAAAATGATGCAACTATATCAATTGCCTGCTCTACAAGCAACTATCGTCTAACAAGGTCCGCCAGTTACTATGCAACCCTCTGCTCTAATGCATATGTGCCACTGCCCACTCACTCCCTATCAGGTGAGTGGACCTAGGATCTATGACTACTACGGCCAATTGCCCGCCAAGTCTTCCTATTCACTGTTAGGCAGAATTATATGCAGTACCCTTTGGGAACACCACACACAATTAAGACTACAAGTGACAGTACAAATTCACCTTTGGTACAAGCCTGTACTACACAGTAAAGTGGTAGTGATGGCTGAGCAGCCAGACTTATCTCAAGAGTAAGTCTGCAGTATCAATAGTTACACAAAGGACAGCAATTACTATTATTCAAACAAACACGGACTCAAGGTTTCTGAGTAAAAGAATATACATTTATTTACACTTCAGTTGTATAACATATCACTAAAGTAAAACAGTTGAAAAATCACACTCTTAATACACTACACAACACCCGATAAATTCTGGACAATTAAGGCTCAAAATTAAGTGTGAGCAAAATGGCACTCCAGAAATTTAAAAGGGAGGGAAATACAAGGTTAGACAAGAATTGAGCAGCACCAACAAGTATGTAAGCAGGGCAACCTAGAAAAAAGAACTACAGTGAAGAAATCAGATTCAAACAGAGTCTGGTCCAAAGTCAATGGGTCAGAGCGGAGTCTTTTGCTCGAGATCACACAATTCAGGGTAGTTTGCGGTTAAGTCTTTGCCAAGAGTTCTGGACAAAGTTGGTCAGCAGAAATGTTAGTTTAAAGAATGGAGAAGCTCAAGCCCTCAGATTGGCAAACGGTTTCAGGCACTTTCACCTCAGCTGGATGAAACCAACAACCGGATTTGAACAGTACCTTAAATGGAGAAGAAGGTTGTAGCTGAGGCAGACTTTCCTGGAAGGTCCTGCAGGCTCCCGGTTCCTGAAGCGACTGTCGGAGTGACATGAAGTAGGAAGACTGGAGGGTCCTGCACTGCCCAGGGAAGAAAAAAGCAGCAGAGCAAAGCAGCAGAGCAAAGCAACAAATAAAAGGTGCACTCCTTAAAACGCAAGCAGGGTCTGTTCCTCCTGTCTATCCGGTTGACCAGAGAAGAGAGCCTTGCTTGGAGTTTGGGTGAACTTGTTGGTCCCACCAGCTCAAAGGGAGAAGATTCCTTGAAGATCTTCCCTGTCGTTGGAGTATGAAGATTCTGACCTGTAGCAAGGCTTCACCAGGTGTTTCAGTCATTGTGGAGGTCCTCTTTTGTCAGCTCCTCTTTGGTTCACTCGCTCCAGTGGTGACTCTGCCTTTCCAGCCCCAGATACCTGCTTTTTATGCAGTTCTCCCCTATTCACACAGCCTGGCTGCCAATCACACAGCAGGGTGGCTGTCCTGCCGGGACAATCACCATAGCCAATCCTTTCAGAGTGCCACATGGGTCTCCAAGGAGACCCTGCGCAGGGAGTCCTAAACCCCTCCCTCACATCCTGTCCCCTCCAGACATACAGGCGCCTAAGGAGGGCTTCTGTGCAGAAGCCTGCGAAAGGACGCCGAACAAAGGAACCAAACATGGTTTGGTGCACACAGTAAAACATGAGAAAGACTCATACAAAAAGAAATGGCGACTAAACCCAGCTGGAACTGTATAAAAACGTATATGGTCTAGCGGGTTTAAGTTTGAGGCTACCAAGATAGCCTAAAACAATACCATGGATATTTAAGATAACAGTGGTAGGAAAAAAAGGGTAGCTACCACAACTGCCAGCCAAGCCTTAATAAAAGGGAGAAAAACAATGCTCCAAGAGAAACATACAAAAAGGGATAACTATTAACCTTTCCAGAACTCTATTTAAGATAGATTGTACTGGGTCTGTGAGTTTTAAAAGAGACTAATAAAGTCAATGGCAACTTTACATGTTCTGGGAGACAGTAGTCAGACCCAGAAAATGGAGTCGGAGTTGGGAAGTCAAAAAGACAACCCTGTGTCACTGCACTAAAGGTGCTGTGTAACACACAGTAAAAAGATGATGCCTATGGAGTAGGTGAGGCTCCACAGTCTATGAACACAAAAATGTTAAACACACACAGCAAAACACATGTAAGAGTGGGAAAAAAAAAGCTCACACTATTACTAGGTGAAAAAAATAAACCCCATTAGGTACTCAGTAGTTAAAGGAGAGTTCCGGGACTTTTTTTTCATTGTCCCTACGGTTCGGCCATGTGTTTTTAAGCATAACTCGGTAGATCGTAGAAAACTTTCCTATGGACCTTACCCGACTTTTCGTCCATTAACGCACTCGAAATCAGCCGCCATTTTCTGATAATCCTATCACTTGCCGCATCGCCCTGGCTCACCTGCTTTTGCGGCACTAAATCAAATCCCCCGCCCCTGAAACAGACTTTATCAAAACATTCATATTCCCCGCCTCTATCCGTGACGTGACTGTGCTGCGTAGGCAAACGCGCCCAGGCGTCTTCTACGCGACTCCACACAGAACCCGGAAATCAACACAGATCAGCTCACACAACACAGCGCGCCACAATTCAAAATATGAAACTGTACTTTTAAATCAAACCGCAAGATTGTAAATTTGGTAAAGTACATTTATTTGACATCAAATGTTTAGAGAATATTCAGCGATTTTCATTTTTATTTGCTCACGTTCCAAAAAGTTCATTTTGAGGCACGCGATGTTCCTTTGCTGTACACAGGGTCTTAGATCATCTCACAATACAGCGCCACAATTCGGAATATGAAACTGTGGTTTAAAAGCAAACTGCAAGATTGTACATTTGGCAAAGTACATTTATTGGACATCAAATGTTTAGAGAATATTCAGCGATTTTCATTTTTATTTGCTCTCGATCCAAAATAGTTCGTCTTGAGGCAAGCGATGTTCGTGTGCAGTACACAGGGTGTTGGTTTACGATAAAATAAGCTCTTCGGTCGCACTGATAATCGCATGGCTGTTCCAACAACGAGGCACTAGGCCACCACAACGGTCTGTATGTTACATCTAGCCGTTAGTACCGCGTAAGGGCATACTTGTACTTGGCGATCGTCCCATAAAATGGTCAGGGTGGTAACGTTGTTCACGCGGAGAAGCAACTGGCGGTTGAAAAAGCCGTCCGCCGGTGTCTGGTACTCGTGACACAGACAATAATGGGTGAAGTACCTGTTTGAAAAACATAAAAAATTAAATTAGTCTCACCATCAGATCTTTATTAAAATTATTCATTTTATATATTCGGTCTGGAAATTATTTCATAGCTAGGACAGTGCAACTGGGTTTTAAACGTCAAGGGGGGGCTGTAGGATACTGAGACAGTCCCTCAGTGCAGGGGTTGACAGGGAGTGCAGGTGGAGAGTGGAAGGGCCCAGGACCGAGATCGCAGACAGTGGACCAGTTGTAGCAGGGGAGAGGGAGAGAGAAAGCAGAAGCAAAGGTTTTGAGGTGCTTCCGTAAAAGGAGACGGTTCTCCCCAAGATAGTGCGCGGTACAAAACAATATGCCACATAGAACGAACAAGTACAACTTAACCCGTCTTTAAAGCTACTGTATAGTAATTAAATTGCGGTATAAACTCATCTAAAGAGTTACTTACATTATATTTGCATTTTCCATTGTGTCTGTGTGTAGGGCAGCCCCGAAATAACACTCCTTCTATGCCGACGTTATTTCTTCTAATGAACGAACATGAAATGGCTTTCGTTTCTGAAATTATATTCATTATCGTTTCTTACGTGGTCCCGGCCTGTCAAGGTCAAATAACAATAGAACCTTATACTGAGTCGTGGGCCATTCTGGCACCCGAGAAAAAATCAAAGCAGCTGACCTTCACTTTGAACGATCACACATTCCTAGTTAGCTACATTCAGTGTAAGGCATTCTCACAGGACTTGAAATTTGCACTCCATCTTTGCATTTTGTCTGCGTGCTTTGCAGCCCCACAGAACCCTAAATACGGAGACATTCTATATTTTTTGAAAAATGATTTATATTACTGTTTGGTTTAATTTAATGCGCAAATGAACAAGGTTGGATAGATACACATATTCAATGGGCCTGCGACATGAGGAGACTCGAGAGAACAGACAATCAAATTACAATCATTTAAACCGTGATGTGTATTTCTCAATGAGTTCTTCTTTAGGTGGACATGGAACAGAGGCAATGTTGGGTGGCAATGCAGTTGTCCCCTGCACAGGTTCGTTCACAACTCCATTTATGTGCCTATCTAGGACGTCAACAATAAGTTTCTCAATAAACTCATATTGCATATCCTCAACACTGGTTTGATCACCCATTGTTTACTTCTTTTAGTGAAGGCCTTATTGTAGCGAAGCGTCCCTAAAGTTCCGGTCGTCCTACTTTGTTGACGGCCAACATTATGGTTATGTGCCAAGACCGCTAAAAGAGTCCGATTTATCATGCCCTCCATGCCAAAATGCAATCGTTTTGGCCTGTACTTTAGGCACATATTGTGGAACACCTCCAAATCTCCTGTGTGGCAGAATTCCGTGAGTCCCCTCAAAGCTTTTGTTATAGTTTTATCAAATACAATCTTTTCAATGGCTTTGTGAGTGGGTGATGAAGGAATCAACCACTTCTTCTTCCGTGCCTCCTATGTGGACAAATGGCCATGTTCACAATTGTGGAAATGTTGGTTCGTGTTCCATCGGTGAACGTTTGTACAGTGTGGCATTACTGACCGCCATTTTTCCAGTAGAATTTCCAACGACCCTCCACATGTTTTTGAGCTCCACCAAAGATGGTTGCTGATTGACTTGGACCACTGTGAAATACCTTGCAATTCTTTTTTTTTACCTGCAGCCGACAATTTTTTATTGATTGATTTTGCAAGATGCCAAACGTCAAATTGGTGATTTATATTTTTGTACTGTTCTCTCATTGTCTTGGCAATTGAAACGTGTCTGTCCGTGGCTATCAGGTCGATCACCATTCCCCGCGATTGTAGTTCTTGCAATGATGCTACAAAGCCAACTTTCTCCATGGCCACTGAGGATGTACTTTGTGACACCTGCACGACCACCGAACTCACAATTTTTTTACTTTCCATGTCCTGAAAGTGGTAGGTGCAGTACTTGGCTGAAAATCCTGGGCTGTCGCACTGTCCATCACCGGCTAGCCTGAACCGTTTGCCCGCGAATGTACTATCAATAGACATTTTTTCCATTCTCCAAGCTTCGCTAATGGCTGGAAATAGATAATCGGTTTGGTATTTGTAGAACTGAGTTTTCGCAATGAAATGGATTCCCACAAACTGAAAGAAAGACTCTAATTTTTTAAAACTTGAACCACTAAAAAGTGCAGCCGCTGCACAAAGTAGATTGCCTGCTGGCAGTTGTCCCAGCATAGGTTGTGCAGACCATGTGAAAGGATGATATTTTGTACAGGTGGCATGTATTTTAAGGTTAGTGCCTCGAATTGCACGAGTCACATTAATCAATGGCTCCCCACATACTTCCCCACCTACCAAATGCCCACATTTAATCCGAATAATAATATCAATCAAACAACTATCGAATACAATGAATTTGGCCTCTTTCCTTATACTGTCACTCTGCATCCCAGCTGGTTCGGCCTGTAACGTTGAGGACATGTCACTCACATGAAAGGTAGAATCTCTGATATCGTCTTCCGCTATGTTCAGTGATATTGATGGTGTTTCATTGTCGTCTACTTCATTCTCTTCCATTGCAACATCTGTTCCTTCTCCGGCGATGGGTGAATAAAACAATTTCTTCAACTTTCTCGCGGTCTTAGTTTTTGCGGGTGTGGATTCTGTGAATTGATCTCCGACTGCATCCGAACTACCAGGAGGACATTCACTATCAATGGCTGGTGGTGGTATAGCTCCGTTGTCAATCACTTCATATTCTTCCCATTGGCACGATGCTTCTCCAGTCTCAAGTCCCTGCCAAAAGGTTTGACAAGCAACATCTCTCGTTCGCTTCACTGTCTGTGTAGATCTAGTTTGTACACCCACTCGCAACTAGAGGACAGATTGGAAAAGGGGTGTTCAGTTTAAACACAACTTACAGTATTGAACTATTAACAGTGAAAAACAACATAATATAGTGACCAGGACACTAACCTTCTTTTGCTTTCTTTTCTTTGAAACTTTCTTGCCTCGAACTTCAACATCAGGACGCTGTTGCTCCGACTCCTGTGTGCATGTCTCCACTTCCTCTTGCGCTGCAACGACTATGTTTTCCTGATAAGCACATCCATCACGCACTGACGCTCCATCGACTCCCTGAAACATAGAACTTTCATTAGTATGTATAATAATATCGAAAACACAAAATGTACTTGGGGACCAATACCCACGTACATCTCAATAGCAAAACACGAATGAACGCTTTGTGTAGAACATTCAAACGACAATTATTCACGCATTGATGGAACTGTCAAGATCCATACCTCGGGCTCCTCATAGACTTCCATTGATGATATTATTGAAGATGATGCTTCAGTGACTCCCTGAAACACAGTAATTGCATTAGTATGGTTTTCTATTTTGATAAAAAGAACAGAAAGTTTGTGCAGGCGTGAACGGCTCATCTAAATAGACCTGCACAAATGATCAGTTGTCTAAAATAAATAATGGATATCTAAATATGATTCGATTTGCTCGATCGTTGGAAGTGTCACCACCCAGAATTCTGCATCAACTACTAGGGGTGATGTTCTTGTAGAAGAAGCTCCGTCATCTCCCTGAAACATAGTACTTGCGTTAATAAAGAAGGAAGTATAGCGGATGTAATCAAGTCATATGATCTCGCTTGATCGAGCTGTCAGTATCCATACCTCGAAATGCATAAGAACATCAAGGGACGATGTGACTGCGGTGCACACTTCTGCAAGCTGTTGCGCCGACCCGTAACTGCACGCTCCCCCTTCTTCTTGGACTAATGCTCCATCGACTCCCTGAAACATAGGACTTTCATTAGTAATGAACACAATATTGAAAAAAGAAGACACATAGGAGGGCGACGACAGAAGGACATATCAATGGCTAAAAACGAAAGAAACATTGGGCCTCATTACACGGACGGCGGTAAGGGTTAACGGTCACCGTTAATGGCAACGGTGACCGTTAACCCTTACCGCCGTACTACGAGGTCCCTTTGCGGGTTGGAGGAATTAACGCCTGCTTCTTGCAGGCGTTAAGTACCAACCCGCTAAGGGACCTCGGAGCTAATTACGGCACCGCAAAATTGCGGTGCCGTAATTAGCGCCTTCCCCATTCCCATAGAGCCCTATGGGGCAGAAATGGGAATGGGGAAGGGCAATGGCGGAAGGGGGATTTACCGCCCCTCCAACCTTGGAATGGGGCGGTAAATCCCCTTTCCGCCAAGGCGGTGCCGGTAATTTACCGGCATGGTCCAGGGTGCTAATAGCACCCTGGATTACCGTCTTCCGTGTAATGAGGCCCATTGTGTGTAACAATCACGCTACAAGAATGCAAGATCTGATGATCTCCATCGATGGAACTGTCCTGAAACGTACCTCGAGCATCTGAGTGACATCAACGGTAGTCGTCAATACGTTGGACTCCTCAGCATCTCCCTGAAAGACAGTACTTGAATTATTTTGGATAACAATAATTATAACTGAAAACAAAGACTAGAGGACGAGTACAAGGGTGTACCATTAGGTAAAATAATTACACGATAAATTAAAACTATTGATTTACATGCCTAAAACAAGTCAGTGGCAGAATAGCCAAGTAAGATTACCCGATAGGCGCTTGAAGTGGCTGATGACTGCAATAACGACACGGATGGAGAATCTTCCGCCTTCATATTGAGTGGATACATAAATGGGGAAATTATTGTTAGCTAATGCTACACACTACCGCAAGGCCGAGAGATAAATACGTAAACTTGACTCACCAGTGGAGGGATGTGGACGAATAGAGTGGGAATAGCGGTTGAGAGCAATTTTCGCCTCGCTCGCGGTGTGTTCTTCTTTATTAGCAATGATGTGGAGTACATGTCAGAGGTAAAGTGCCTGCTGCAGATGCGGTATCGATCACCCCTCTTGTCCGCAAAGACTTCTAGGACTCTACTTTCAAGCTCAGAGGGTGGATATCCGCAATATCGGACCCATTCTCTTATCTGATCTATTGTCTTAGGGAAAACATGCATTATAGTACCTTCAGATTTATTATGGGTCTTCGAAGGGCAACCGCCAATGGAACAGGCAGGCATTGTGGAAAGTTCTGAAAAGTAAAGATCAACAATTCTCTATGAATACCAATGTGTTAAAAAATTAAATGACACATAAAAGGTTCAATGCAAGGTATGTTTTGGTTCTTGGAACTATACACGTTATTCACATGCGGATAAGTATTTGAATAACTTTAAAAATATAGAAAAATAATTTGACTAAACTCAGAACATGTGACTAGTTCCTTGCATGTACTGTCTTGAACGAAAAGAAATTGGACGCAAAATGAGTATGGTACATGGCCTTACCTTGACGAGCAAACAGTTAGATGCAGGGATCAGAGTAGTTTCTTGTCGTAGAACAGGGAGCAGTTCACAGGTTGCAAACTGACGAGTTTCCTCGAAGTGGTCACGGAAGTTCACAGAGACGAAGAGCAGATAACCAGCACCTTCACGGGTTGACTAGCAAAGTGCAAAGAAGTTCTCATTATAAATATGAAGTGGGTTATAAAGAATTCGAAACAGGGGTGTGTTTGTGAATGAATGACGTGTATATGTCGTGGCATTATGCGGTTTGCAGGGGGCCGTCCAGCGTGAGGGGGGATGCTTGGCAGGAGACACGGGGTATGGCGGTAGACATGGGAACAACAACCCATGCTCTATAGACCACTTTGAAGTGTACATGGTCTTTGGCACCTCTTGGCCTTTATCGCTCCCTGACAGCTCCACTTGCCAGCCCAAGTACCCCGGTGCGAACTGCCTTTGATAGGGCGGGGGGTGGATTGGGGCGGTGGGCGTGCAGACAAGACACAGGAAGACTCGTGAATGGAGACACACTTATGTGGATTGCAGGGGGGCGTCCAGCGTGAGGGGGGATGCTTGGCAGGAGACACGGGGTCTGGAGGTAGACATGGGAACAACAACCCATGCTCTATAGACCACTTTGAAGTGTACATGGTCTTTGGCACCTCTTGGCCTTTATCGCTCCCTGACAGCTCCACTTGCCAGCACAAGTACCCCGGTGCGAACTGCCTTTGATAGGGCGGGGGGTGGATTGGGGCGGTGGTCGTGCAGACAAGACTCGTTTGCCGCAGGGCCTCACCAAGGAGAGGCCATCTAACTGCATGTAAGAGGCAGGCTGCAGGATCTAGTACATGGAAGGCAGGGGGGTGAGTTTATAAATACCTCACCCTCCCAGGAGAATATATGGGTGCAGTTCACCCTGGAGACCCTGGATGCCTAGGCAGTTAGTCAGCAGCAGGCTGGCCTGTGGTGGCAAGGCGGCACGGGCCAGAGGGGGTCATCTCTGTACCCGGTACCCAAAAGGATGATTTATTATGATCAACCATATTGATTATTTACCTATAACCATGTTTTGTATCAATAAAATCCAACGGCCTTCCTTTTATTGCCAACGCTTCAACAAAGTGGTGTGGTAAGTATTTTTGGGGGAGGAGGCAAGGCCGGGAGGCTTGATGCCAACCCGCAAAATAACATATGTATGTCTGCTGCATATGGGTTCAACGGTTATGTGGATTGAAGGTGGGCGGCCAGCGTGAGGGAGGATGCTGGCCGGAGACATGTGGTGTGACAAGACAAGGCACAGGAAGACTATTCAATGGAGACACACTAGATTCATTTAAAAAATCAAAACAACCATTGTTAAAATATATGTTGGGTTTTATTTTAGATCTTAATTTCAATTGAACATAAATAATAAACATTACACATTGTAAAGTTGCGGTTGCAGCACATCCAGGGAAAATCTGCGGTATTGTCCACTGTCGCTGGGGAAATGTTGTCTAATGGCAAGTACCGCACAGGCAGGTATTACTCTCCGAACGCGGTGTCCGAGCCTCCCGTGAAGCCACCAAGTGAAGCAACGATAGGCCACCAGCCTGTACCACCTGTGAAAATGAAAGATGCAAACTGTATTAAAATGACAACTTTCTTATCACTGTCGATTCAGGTAAAAAATGTCATTCTGCTTTGAAAAAAATTCTATCTAGAAAATGCACAACTTGGAACCAATTTACATGCATTCGAATGATATGTAGATGTAGTTTTATATGTGGAATACGACCATGAAATAGTAGTGGCATCACTGACATCACAACCAGAGTATACTTACTCGTTACTCGGATTACGCGGACGAACAGTGCCGCAAAGTTCGTGCATAAGCACCATCATCATCCTCAACACGATCCGTGAGAGGCAGGCTTCCCTGAACTCTGGCAGCTCGGTGATGCATTGCGGACTTGGCTCGCCTTCCGAAATGTAGGCCAAGCACCCGGAATTTTCACGGCAGCAGCAGTTCTCCTCCTCAGTTGGCATTAGCTCGCACCGATTGCACGTGCACCAGGTGGAGACGCCGTCCATGCGACATGGTCCAGGCTCTTCATCCGTTGACTGGTCCTCCCAACTGCCGTCCGAATCCCCATCGTTTTCGCGTGCTTGCCTTTCCAGTAGTTCTTCCTCGGTGTACTCGGGCTCGTACATATACGGCATTATTGTAGCCATTGTGTGGTAAAGAAAGTAAAATAATTTATAGCGGTGGTACTGGTATCTGTTCACACGGGCTACAATCAACGAAGGTAGCTGACCAGAGCACAGAAACGAGTCACAGAATACTCAAAGTAACACACAGAGAGTAATGGAATCGAAAATCTGCTGCTGTGTGTTGTGAAACGGTGTGTTTATACTTATTGAGGAAAGAGGCGTCCTGCCATTTCCATGGCGACACTTCATTAGCTGAGGCGCAGCGATTGTTGACACGAAACGTGCTTTGGCGTTGGGAAATGGGCGGTACGCGTCTGCTGATGTCAGGCTCAGGGGCGGGGGATTTGATTTAGTGCCGCAAAAGCAGGTGAGCCAGGGCGATGCGGCAAGTGATAGGATTATCAGAAAATGGCGGCCGATTTCGAGTGCGTTAATGGACGAAAAGTCGGGTAAGGTCCATAGGAAAGTTTTCTACTATCTACCGAGTTATGCTTAAAAACACATGGCCGAACCGTAGGGACAATAAAAAAAAAGTCCCGGAACTCTCCTTTAAGGGAAATTAGCCATTCTGGAGAATTCTCCCTAACATATACCATACAAATAATCCCTTCCTTCTCCCTGCACGTTCATGCATGGGTACACTTGTTTATCCTTCTTTGGAGATTTTTGAGTCTTCTTGACCCCAGAATCTTCGTTTAAAAGGCTAGTACCCCCTTCTGCGAGTAGGTAGCATTCCGAACAGGCAGACCATCGTAAAAATGTGCGGTCTGCATGGCCTCTCGGTTTTGAGCTCTTAAAACTGGTCTGGAAACACTGTCCTACACCCCTCCAGGAGTACGGCTGGACCACATGTCTGGTCGGGAATGCTGAATCCCTGTATAGGCCACCAAAAATGTACCGTGGGTTGCCTTGGAACTCACCAGTACAAATTTAAAAAGTAGTCTAAAAATGAGTGCACACAAGGCAAAAAGTAACACAATTTATTTTGGGCTCAGATACAGCTGGGAATGCAACATTTAAACAAAATGCAGAACAGAACTGCCTGAAACTCATTGTCCCAAGATACGCAACAAATACCAAAGCTTTTATAATAATTCAAACTAATTAGCAACGCTTTATATTGCAACATTAGGATAGTCCTCTATGGGCCTGATCACAACCTCGACAGTAACCCTTAAATCCGGCAGTAGCGCTATTACCGCCGGATTTAAGGGTCTGCCGAATCAGGGCTTCGGCGGATTTCACCCCAGCTCTTGGCTGGGGGGAAATCTGCCGAAAATTCACGCTATTACCGCCGGCGGGAAATCCGCCGGTGGTAAGAGCGTGAATTTTCCCCATTGAGCCCAATGGGGAATGGGGCATTCCCGAATGGGCTCAATGGGGAATGGGAACTTCCAAGTCCGCCCAACTCGTGATCCTGCGATATTAGCGCCGGGGGCTTTGGCGGTCGCGCTAATAGACCCCGCGCTAATAGCGTTAGCGTTACCGCCGAGGTCGTGATCAGGCCCTATGTGAAGTTAATTGGCAAAGTCATATAATTCCCCAATAGAAGGACACACATTAGCTTGAAATGATTGGGTCCTGCAAACCTTAACACACCACCCTTGGCCCCCCCTGTGACATCAACGTCCAATCCACAATTCCCACATCATAGTGCCAAAACATTGAGACATTTGAAATGACCAGCTGATCTTTATTCATCTGCCGCAAGTCACCTCTGTCTGTTCCTCATGGGAACACAACCGATCCTGACACTGCAAGAGCCTTGAATCATTGTCAACTTGCTGTTTTAATGTTGCATCTTAGGAACTCTTCAAACCACTTCCCAGGCTGAGATGTGCAAATGGGCAATTTGAAACCGCCATGGGGCACTTTGAAAATGTCGGTAAACCAGTTTCATTAAATTAATATGCCGAATTATAAAATGTGTCTGCATTCACTGCCTTTCCCCGGCACCCATGACCTTCTCCTGCCAACCTCGAAAGCATCAAAGGCTGTTTTTTTC
This sequence comes from Ambystoma mexicanum, assembly GCF_040938575.1. Taxonomy (NCBI): domain Eukaryota; kingdom Metazoa; phylum Chordata; class Amphibia; order Caudata; family Ambystomatidae; genus Ambystoma; species Ambystoma mexicanum. The sequence goes on along the minus strand of NC_090921.1, from coordinate 200,737,995 downwards.
TTTCCATATAATCCTGGGACTGTGTAATTTGCAATGTGCTGCCAGCCTCCGCGGCTACTAAGCAACTTATTAAAATGTGAATGCTCTGAGGCCTTTTTAAAGTGCCTCAGTCTAATGTTAAATCTATATACTTACCTGCAACCTACTTTTATCGCCTACATTTTATCTGCTTGAGCCACAATTATTCAGGGCATTTTTCAGCCCAGTGCATACTACAGTGTGTCTATCAATGAAGCCCCCTCCCTCTGTCGGGGGCTAATCCTGCAGCTGAGATGTTTGTGACTTTTTGCTGTGCTGAATTTGCATTTTACCACAAGATCATGCCCCCTCATCACACAGTGCTGTTCATCATTGGGTACTTCCCTTGATGTTGTGTGTATGAGGTCAGAAGACTCCACGCTAGTTGAAACATGCGGCCATAGGTGATCCTTGAACATCATTATTAGTGAGTGTACTATACCAGTTGAAGATCCTCATGACTACATTTACCATACAGATTGGTTTTGATAATGAACATTATGACAGGAAGTAACACTTAGGTGCCACGTAGATCTTAACAGGCATGATATTCCATTCCTAAAACAAATATAAACCATAAAAAGGAAGCAAACTAAAACTACATCGCTCCAAATGCACTCAATTAGTAAATGAAAACCGGGAATTGACAGCCTCTATCATCTGTAGATTAGTGCTGCCTTTGGAATGTGATGCCTTTCTCACTTAAACGTGTAATTTCTGTATGTAGACAGTGAGCTTCCTGCAATGAGAATTTTGAATTGAGTAAGCTGTGTAATGTGTAGACAATCATGGATAAGGGTGTATTTAAGCAGAACGTCTTATCGGATATTGGGATATAGTTTTCTGAATACTTTTATTCATCCAGTTGTAGCAAACAAACTGGTATGCAAGGATACAACCCGACAGAGTATCCATGTCTGAAAAAAGAACTCCAAAAAACAAGTAGTCCTCTTTCATACTCTAGTAGACTAGTAAAGAAGGAAGAGTTTCTTACAGTTGTTTTAATACATGTTTCTATTTTCACAATCGAATGTCCTTACCATCAGCTAACAAACGGATGCGATGTATCTCCTGGCTTTGTGGGAAACACTGAGAAATGTATGTGTGTTCTCCTAGTGGGAGCCCCTTAAATTGCGAATTTGTAACCTGTGGCTCCCTAGATGTGTTGGATCGCATCTCCGAAGATCTCTCACCATTGCCAATGTGGACTAAAGATGATGGGAGTTATAGACCAAAGCATATGGAGAACTAAAGTTTGCATATTCCTGATAGATCTATTACCATGACTATTTCTCTTCAACAATTTGGTTGCATCTTGTCTCTACTTTTTGCGTATCCCCATAACTACTGATGCAGAGTATGGTTGTCCTAAATTCCCATAAGTACTCATTGCAGGCTCAACCAACTTCAGCAGTTAAATGGTTAACTCTCCTGTGTTGACATAACTCTCACTCTGCTTTTTGTCTGCTGTTCACTGGAGTTTTATGGTCACTCCAACCCAAGTCTTTCGCAGATACTAATCATTAAAGTTCATGACAAAAGTATGCCTTGCTTTGTCAAATGCATCTTGGGATGTCCTGTGTCCAGTGCATGCATGTATTTCGTTGTCATGCTTGCACATACTAACACATCCACTGCCTGACAACACAGTGTATGAGAAGTATAATTTAGCTAAGTATTTTCAAGCACAAACGACATTCACAAATGACTGAGTGTGTTCCTATATCAATGATACCATATGTAAAGCAATGCACTCGTTTGCAATCGAGTCCTACACTAACAAATCTAATTGGGTTCCTCCGTAACAATTCCATGTTTGCTTTTCAGGTTCAGTTATGGGAATTTCCAGTGGCTCCAAGCTATGGTTTTCGCCATTGAGCAGATTAATGGGAATCCAGGATTTTTACCCAACATCACCCTGGGCTTCCACATATATGACTCCTGTATGCGCATGCAGCGGGCTCTCGAGGGGACCCTGTGGATGCTGACTGAACAGAAGCAGCCCATTCCAAACTACCGGTGCCGAGGGGAGTCCCCTCTAGTGGGAATCGTGGGCGATGCTGTGTCTTTTTACTCAGTCCTGATAGCGCATGTGCTGGGCCTGTATGGATACACGCAGGTAATTTTGCGATCATCACCTACGTTAACAGTATTTATAAGAGCAGGAATTGGCACAGAAAATATTTAATTGTGTTTTTACTGGGCACAGGAAGGGCAAAGTAAAGTTTGGGAATGTACAGTTGATCTACATTTGTTGTACAATAAGTGTAACTCAATCAAGACTGTGGGCCTCATTACACGGACGGCGGTGGACCAAGGTGCTATTAGCACCTTGGTCCATGCCGGTAAAATACCGGCACCGCCTTGGAGGAAAGGGGAATTACCACCCTATTACAAGGTTGGTGGGGCGGTAATTCCCCCTTCCCCCATTGCCCTTCCCCATTCCCATTTTTCCCCACAGGGCTTAATGGGAATGGGGAAGGTGCTAATTACGGCACCGCAAATTGCGGTTCCGTAATTAGCTCCCTGGTCCCTTTGCGGGTTGGTTTTTAATGCCTGCAAAAAGCAGGTGTTAAATTCCCCAACCCGCAAAGGGACCTCGTAGTAAGGCGGTAAGGGTTAGCGGTCACCGGTACCATTACCGGTGACCGTTAACCCTTACCGTCGTCCGTGTAATGAGGCCCTGTGTATCATTTATTGTGATTCACCTCTTTCGGCATATACAATGTTTGTGTTAAAAAGGGGAGTGAACCTGTGGAACATAACTGATGCATCTGCATAAACAAATTCACCCACCTACTGTTGGATCTCAAACACAGTCATTCTGTCTACATGTTTTATTTCTATAATGAATGTTACATGACCATGGTCATTAAGCTGTATCTTCTGCCTTTAACTTTTTTAAACAGATAAGCTATTTTTCAACAAATCCTGTCCTGAGTGATCGGAACCAGTTCCCTTCCTTTTTCCGCACCATCCCCAGTGATGACTTCCAAGCCCGGGGGCTGGCACGGATGGTGATCTACTTTGGATGGACCTGGGTAGGTCTCATAGCCGCAGACAATGAATATGGCCAACAGGGCATCCATATAGTGCAACAGGAACTTGTGAAGGCAGGGATCTGTATTGCTTTCTCAGAGACTGTCATAAAAAATGAGGGCATACCCAATGCACGTTACATTGCCAAGGTGATTAAGCACTCAACAGCAAATGCAATTGTCATCTTCTCCAGTGAAATCATCTTGAGCCCGCTCATGGATGAGCTGGTGCAGCAGAATGCCACGGGCAAGATTTGGATCGCCACTGAATCCTGGTCAACATCTTCTCTCCTATCGGCAGAGAAATACTCATCCATTCTCTCCGGTGCCATTGGGTTTGCAATCCACAGTGAAGATATGCCAGGCTTTAAGGAATATCTTACCGTTAGCCCTCCTGCAATAATTACGCAAGATATTTTCATGAAGGAATTTTGGGAACGTGTTTTTAATTGTGCCTGGCTTGACGGTGAATCTGTCCCAGCTTCAAGGAATGACACGCCCAAGGCATGCTCTTGGCATGAGAAAAGGGCCATTCATGGCAGTTTCTATAATGAACTTATCAATCCTAGAGTCACCTACAATATTTACAGTGCAGTGTATGCTCTGGCATTGGCTCTGCAGGATTTGCATTCCTGCATGCCAGGGAGAGGTCCCTTTCAACAAGGAACCTGTGCAAATATATTGGACTTTAAACCATGGCAGGTAAGAACTAATGTGTGATAATTTTAATTGAATTAGATATAATACTCCTGGTATTTCAAACCAATATGATGGACAACAAGATTCTTACCAACATGTGGTGGCGTTTTAAGCAATGTCAGTGTCCAATTGTCTGAAACATTCACTGACACTTATGTCACTATACAGTGAAGCTAAAAAATGCTATGTTTATCTTAAAGGTGCACTATGCAAAATACCATGCCCCTGTACAAATTCATCAGCACTAGTCCATTTGAAATCCGATAACATCTGTTGTTTTCCCCAAATGCAGGGGTAGCCTTTTGAAATATACAGGACAGAATTTCCACAGGTTTCACTTGCCTCAAATCTTGGTAGCTGTAGTAGGGAATGAAAGAACAAAATCTCAGTAAAGGATTAGGGTGAGCAAGAAGACAGATGAACATGGATGGTAAGGGTAAGAATGCATGAAAGTTAACATGGTATCCCTTTGATTAAAGGAATGCTCACACACAGAGGTATAGTATAGCTAGTGTCATGGCAAATGGCAGGGTGACTCCCAAATGAAGTCACATGGATTGGGCGACTTTTATTTGCAGGCATGGCATAATTATGCTGTTGAAAAATGAGCAGCTGCACAAAATAGATCCACACGGACACACAACTTCTGATGTTCTGCCAACAGTCCTGTCTCTTTGTGTTTTGTCGTATTGTGTTTTTGTTTGCGCTCCGATGCCTGCCGGCTGCCGGCGTGGTACAAATAGATAAATAACAAATAACTAGGAATAACCAAAGAAGGTAATCTGGTGGTAGTGGCAAGGGGACTTGTAAGAAGTAATATCTGTAGTCTCACTAAATATCTCCCCAATTAAATCCTTAAACCCTGATCATATTCAGAGTAATGATATTATTATATTTGGAGAAAGCCTCAATTTCTGCTTGGTCGATGTAAGCGAAATATGACCTAGCCTTTTTTCTGGAAGCTAGTAAAGTCAAAACGGCTGGTATCCAACATTTGCCAACGTATCTGTTGGATAGAAGGTGATTGCTATTTTAGTAAACTTTTAACAATGGCAGAATCAGAAGTATCTATGATTTGTTATTGTTCCTGGAAGATCACTGCTTTCTTTTGTTCAAACACTTGAAAATATGTCACCTCTAAATGATTGCGCAGCCCTAAGCGAAAGGTAAATGTCCTATTCATATTGAGTGTGTAACTGGACAACAAATACAGTGAAACAAAGAGTCCAAAGCAATAGATTCTTCAGTCAAAAAACACTGTTGAAACAGATTTTATGAGTTGATGCAAAAACAAGACTGCCGATACGTGTTACGACCCAAAACAACGGGTCCTTTTCAAGGCAAGACTGTGGTGTTGGTATGATTCATATGCATTCTATGTATGTTATTCAAACTGAGTTGGAAAACCCAAGCCCTCCTTAGGGGCAGATATATGGGCCAATTCTAAAGTAGTTGATTCTCCTCAAGAATATAAACGGCAAATAACTGAAGCAGTCTCTGTTACTGATACAGTGTGGTACATTCCCAGAACATGGGAGTTTGTTCAAACGTTGCAACTGTAAGTTCAGGGGCTGGTTCCCCACTGTGGCCAAAGTCCAAACGCCTCACGAAATCAGTGTTTGTGCCAGCTAGTGTATGAAACCTTTATACAATATTTACAGTAAAAAATTTGGTTAATCAATTTATAATAAAAACATGCACATTCTGCATTTTAGAAAGAAAAAGAAAGTATATCAAATTCTAATTTCATAAATGGAAACATTCATACAGTTAGATCCCTAGCTGTTATTGAGTAACATATAACATACTAAACTTATAATCAATACAGTTTTTCTACCCTCAAGTACATGATAATGAAAGGACGCTGAATTTAAAAACTGCACACAATTCTTGTCCTGCACTGAAGTCCCGTTAAAACAAACATTGGCAAAGCCACTGCTTTCCTGTCTAAAACGAGCATTTGCAAAGCCAACATTGTTAGCTTCTACATATATGTTAAGCTTTTGCCATGCCCTGATATTAGATGCCAAGGTCCTCACACAATTTTGCAACTGCTACCACAAAATGCCTTTCCCGTTCCTACACAAAAGCACGATCTGTAGTCATTGCCAGTGCTTGTTCCGTTTACGTCTGAATAAACACATACTGCCCTGCCGCACAGTTTCTGTAGAGTTGCCAGATAATGAACCTGAAAGACAACTAAATTAAAAGCAGACTTTAAAGGTAGCCCAATCTTCCAGAATAATATCTCTTCTTTCTTTTCTGTCTCTAGCTGCTCCATTATGTCAAACGCATGCGCTTTCCACACGCATCCACCCGGGGCCAATTTTTCGACAGTGAGGGCAACCCACCAGCACGCTACGACATTGTAAACTGGCAGCAGGACGGAGCGGGAGCCCTCATGCATGTGAAGGTGGGACTCTATGACTCCAGTGCGCCTGCGGTGCAGACCTTCACCATCAGGAACAGCGCCATCCGGTGGGCTGCAGGGAGCACTCAGGTAGGGGAAGAGCAGATTTCAGGACATGTTGCAGATTTTGTGACAGGTCAAAGTAGCAGAGATGCATTTCAGGTTCTCATTCACGGGGATGGTGCAGTTTGACCATGTTTTGCAGAGGCACACACACATCAGAGGGTGGAAAGATGTGTTCATAACTACGCCGGAGCACACTACATCATCATGGGGGAGAGGTATATATATAAATGCACAGGGGCACTTCCTAACATCAAGATGATTGTCAGAGAGCACATGCCCACTGCAACGTGCACACATGTTCCCATACATTGGCCGGCAGTGCACGCAAACCTTCAAAATATAGGATTAATGATTACCAAAGAAGTTTGGGCATCTGCTTGCTGAACAGCCTTCTGCCTCTTTCAGCGCATGTGCTAATCGTGCATGTGCGCTGGTGGTTTAAGGATATTTGATGTGGTAACAGAATGCAGGTAGGAAGAGGTCGGTGGAGGTCAATGAGGGCAGGAGGGGGCATTGTAGAGGTTGCACATGGAGCCTGTTCTGGCACTGGGGGCTGGAGGTTGCAAGGGTATCTCCTGAAGTGTCAGGGGGGAGCCATGGTGGATTGGAGTCACAGGGGCACCCCCCGTACTTACATGGGGGCCTCATGTGGTCGAAGAAGTCCACAGCACTGAGGGACTTGGAGGGAAACCGCTTCACCACCATGAATATGGTCAGAGCAGGAAATAATGGCCCAGGAAATGGAGATTCTGGAAACTGGACCTAAAACCACACATCGTGGAACCCTTTAACGATGCCAACCTCTCAGGAGCCTGAATGCATTTGGCAGTAGGTTTGTAGGCACCCACTTCACATGAGCAAGAAAGCTTGTGATGCATTAACAACACCACCCTTTGCCCTCGAGGTGGAGATGCTGGTCAGTAAATATTCAGGGGCAACACCATATACATGAATGAAGAAATGTGCCCATTCATTGACCTGGGTACTCTTTCTCAGTTGGGTGGAGACGTTTTTCCATCTAGATTTTCTTCTGGCCCACACCCGCATGCAAAAGCCAAGATGGATGTGCATGCATTTGCAGATGCAAATAGCCCCCACCTGGTTGAAGTCTGTTGCTTAATTGAATATGTAGATGCCTGGCCATGCATTTGATGTTGCACACTTTTCCATCCGGATTCAGAAGTTTAATATGGCATTTACAGTGGCACACACGTCAGGATGGATGACCTTGGCATGTTGCTGCAGTAAAGAGATGTTTGCAATGACAAAATCTATTTTACTCAAAGGTAACATTTTCATATTTGGACGTCATAAAATAGTGAGATCAATTAAGCAAAATGCAGGGCGTAGTGGAATTGGCATCACGTGTCGTGACCAACTGTGATTTGACCTTCGACCTGATATAAAGTAATGTCACAAGGCATTTGACCCAGATAACATCAGAGGATGCGACATTCAATCACTGGAAGTGACATCACAGGTATGAAACAAGCATTGTCAGTGCCAATAGTTTGGGATTTTGTGTAGGCATGGGATAGGCACTTGCCAGGCACAGCCATAGCGGTATTAGCTACCAATTAACTACCCATTGTTTGTAGCAAGTGCAAAATGGTTCTAGTACCTGGGCATGTAATAGTAGTGCCTGGAAAAAGATTAACACATATGCACAGCCAACAATGAAGGGGTTGTCAATGCTTGTTTTAAACAGGACTTTGGTGGCCTTGCCAATGCTTGTTCTTAACAGGACTTAAGTGAAGGACACACAGCGTGCTCTTAAATCGAGTGGATGAAGGCAGTCTGGTAAGAAATGTTTATTACGCCAGTAGCATATTTCCAACTCCAATTAAGTCATCAAGTCTTAGAAGAAGACAGCTTTGAACAAACACTTGCAGGCCTGAGTGTAAGGCTTGATTAAAGCAGGCTCAAAGAGGTACCATGAAGAGGAGTTTGGGGTGGGCGAAAGCAGGAATGGGTGGAAATGTGGCCATGGGCAGGCATTGTTTGGACAAATAACCAAACAAGAACTATGGAATGTGTCTCCCTCGTCATTTGTCATTCCTCTGTGCCCCTTATCATATACCCTCCCTATCTGTACTCCAATTTAATAGTTTGGCTTATAGGTTTTACACGCAACACCTCATAGCACAAACTAAAAAGGAGACAAAGGCATATTTTAGATACTAGTTTAGCAATAGAACTGCCTTGAAATGCCTTGGATGGTCATGGTATGACAAGAGGCCATCCAGCCAGTTACAGCCATCTTATACCAATTATAGAAGTATGGGTATCTGGTGTTTACCAGCTCCCTAATGGTGACTGTGCATGGTACCCTTAAATCTCCTTCTTTCGAATCCTTGACATTTTTGTTGTAAAATATTTTTTTTAATTTAGGTTTTCTGATGAATTTGTACACATCAACATATGTGTTGGTGATGCTAGCAGACTTTAAATGTGCAAAGGACAGGCCCTTATTAAGTACTGATCTCTTGTGTGTGTAGTATATGGTTTGATACATTTAGATCTAAATCTTCATTAGATTCTGGTTCTTGATGTATCGAATGTGCTTCTTGGACACTGTGTTAATGCCATATTGTCTTTACCTTTTGTTTCCTCTTTCCCTTGACACTTTCTCCTCTGGGATGGTAGTTGACATAGGGCCTCATCACGAGTTTGGCAGTAACCCTTAAATCCGACGGTAGCACTATTACCGCCGGATTTAAGGGTCCGCCAAATCAGGGCTTCAGTGGATTTCTCCCCAGCTCTGAGCTGGGGGGAAATCCGCTGGCGGAATGAGCGCGAAATTTCCCCATTGAGCCCAATGGGGAATGGGGCATTCCCGAATGGGCTCACTGGGGAATCGGGATTTCCAAATCCGCCAAACCCATGATCCGGCGCTAATAGCACCGGTGGGTTTGGCGGTAGGGCAGATAGCACCAGGGCTATTAGCGCCGCGTTACTGCCCAACTCGTGATGTGGCCCATAGTATCTTTTTTCTCCAGATTCTATAAAAAAGTTGCCTTGTTTCTTTGTGTAATTGTTGTTTTCCAAATAAATGGTTTGCCCGTACCTCTTCAGCTCTGCTAAAAATATTGTTCCTTTTAACAGGTTGAACCTACAATAGCTTCTAGTTGTGTGTCAGTGCCATTATTTTCATCACTGCTTTCTGCTTCTGAGCTAACCGGTTTAGAGGTTGGTTTGGAGTAGTTTTTATGGTCATATTTATTTTGAAATGTGTATGTTTCCTTCTCTATGACTTCTTTCATCTCTGAAGAATGTATTACTTCTTTTAATTTTAATTTCATTTTTATGATCTTTTTAAGAATCTCGTCATTTTTCTTTCTTGGTTCTGGCATATCTACTGCTCAATTTATTCAATATATTTGCCTCCCTAATCTTTTGAGTACTATATCAGCATGTTCTATCAGCATTTTAACCATCATAATTCAACTATTTCTGAGGCGTTCCTCTCACTTGCTGCTAAATTCCTCATCCTCTTCATCTTCACCGTTAGGAAAGGCACATTTGTCATGATTTACAAAAGTCTTTTCAATGGGAAAGCCCCATTAAAAAATCAAACCAGCTGTTTTAAACCATTGGCTATGTCATGTTCTAGATATTGCTCCAGTGTTGATTTCTACCAAAATGTACTGATTCTTGGTTTGTCAAACTTTCTAATCTAAAAAATGTGTGACTTAATCTTCCTTCCCCTTGAGAATATGTTTTAAATGCATGTTCTGCGTGGCATCTAGGTAGAAATAGGAACCTTAGGTCTTCTTGAGAACTGTCTAAATAGTGTGCGTATTTAGCAGTGAGCTCATAGACTGTAGAAAAAATAACAATAATAATGTGTCCAAACATGTTATGTGAATGACCTTTATAGGCTATAAGTATACTCTATATATATGGTAACATTGATTTCAGAGAAGATATAATTCGTCTTCCTGCACCATGATGTATTTCTTTTGATATTATTTAATGTTGTGATGTCACAATCAGGTTCCAAGAAATTGAGACACTTCTCTGCCCGTTGTCAAACATAAAAGAAAAATAGAGAATGTATTGGAAAATGACTCTGCCTTCTTTAAGCTGGTGTGTATTATCAAGAATCCCAAATCAAATGTTTCGATTTTAAGGACAAATGTTCTGACGAAATTTCTAATTAAATTATTTGAGAAAAAAATCCTTTGTGAAATATGAATACCATCTTTTAGTTTACAACATAACTAATGATTGTATGTTTCTGAGTATAGCTTTAAATGCCTCAGAAATGCCTCCAATGCCATCTACTGCCATAGTCGATGTATGTAAAATGCATCCTCACATTTTCAGCTGATGCAATTATATGGAAAACACAGCCTCTAAAACCCCATCAATAAATCCGTTCCAATGACAGTTAATTCCTCATGGGAGTGGTATAGAACCAATGAGTAATAGTCAGCTCACATACCCAATTGCTGCAATCATATGCCTAGCGCAGCCTGTGATAAAGTAACTCACATGATGCAAAGAACTGTGGTGAGGGACTGTGGTGGCTGGGGAAAGCCACCTGATCCATGATGCCAACACTAGAGGCAGTATGAAGGATCCCTCAGAGCCTCACACCAATTTTCTAACCTAATCGCTCAGGCCCCACACATTCCCTCAGATAGCCTTAGATTGAGGGACTTGGATACCGAAAGATACAACAAGCAAACATCATCCATGAACCACGGCCTTGAATGTGAGACAGTACATGAGAGAAAGAGTGGGAGAGAGGATAGTGCACAGTCCATGGGTTACTCTGTGGATATCTGCACAATCTTACCCAGAGTTTTCTAGGGGATCTGCAAAGGGATGCAGGCAGAAGGATAGATTGCAAACAGACCTTCTTGGAATCAGGTAGCCCTATCATGGCAGCTGCCTGATTCCACAATGGGTTCCTCTGACCTGCATGTGGGATGTTCACTGTCCATCATACAGACTCTTTCACTACCTCTGTGACTCTCTCTCTCTTTCTTTTCTCCCCTCTGGCACAACTCACTCTGAAGGACACACTTTGGATGCTCTGATCTCTTCAGACCTCCCCCACTTTATCTCTCTGTCCTCTCACCTGGAGTGATCACTCTCTCCTTTCCTCCCATCTCCCCCTCGCTACGGCCAAGTCAACTCCAATAATTCCACTTACCTTCTCGGTCATCCGACCCATGAAGCGTGTGTCAGTTGAGGCTTTCACTACCACTTTCTCTACCCCTCCTCTAACTCAGACTGACTTACATCCTGACACACCCCTTTCCATGCTCCACTCCTCTATCTCTGATACTCTTGATGTTCCTGCCCCTGTCCCTAGGATCAACTTGAAGCCCAAAGCCAAGTGCAACTGTTGGTATGACTCTGACCTAGTGACACTTAAACGCATATGTAAGGTGGCTGAGAAAAAATGGCAGCCTTTTTGTGCATCCTCTGACAAAATGGCCAGCCGCCTGCTCCAAAGGCAATACCGTCTCCTTGTCTGCACTAAGAAGAGAGCCCATATCCAAGCCTGGATCTCTGCGGCACCTAACAACTCGGCCAAACTCTTTAAAATCTGCAAGTAGCTGGCCAACCATGCTGCAGTCTCTATCTCTCCTGTTGCCTCCCAGGCCCTTTGCACTGACTTGGCATTTTATCTAATAAATCCAGGAAATTATGTCCACCATCTCTTCCTCCCCCCCTCTCTCTCTGATTACTCTGACCCCCTGCAGCTGCCTCTCCTCCCTCCTTCTCATCTTTCCCTCTGTTCTCCCCTGATGAGATTTCCAGACAAGTATGATCTATGAAAGTTTTGTCAAAACAGGTTCTTCCCTGTTCATCTAAAACCATCAAGGACCACATTGACACCCTCTCTCCAACTCTAGCTGGCTTCTGTAACAATTCCATCACCTCTGGAGTCTTCCCCTCCACTCTTGTGCACCCTCTTCTCAAAAAACCCACAGCCAACCCCTCTATCACTCAATTTCTTTAACTCCTTTCCTGGGAAATCTCTTGGAAAAGCTGGCCATCTCCCAGCTTAATCTTCACACCAACTCTGTTGGTTGTCTCAATGACCATCAGTCTGGCTTCAGAGCTACCAGAAGCACGGAAACTGCTCACCTGAACATCCGTGAAGACCTGCGCTCCAACCTTGACTCTAACATACCTTCTGTCCTCATCCTAATCAATATCTCTTCTGCCTTTGACACAGTCAACCATGCCATCCTGCTCAACCATATCTGTGATAACCTGAGTATCACTGATCAGGCCCTAGCTTGGCTGACCTCTTTCCTCTCTGATCGACCCTCTCAAGTCTAAATTGGGCCTTCGTTTCCTCCATCTCACTCTCTACCTGTGGTGTTCCTCAGGGGTCTAACCGTTCTCCTAGGCTGTTTAACCAATACCTGGCACCCCTTGCACACAGCACTGCCATTCTCTGCTCCAACTTGCTATGCAAATGACACTCTGCTCATTTTCAGTCTCCCCTCCACCACCTCTTCTCACTCCTCATCTCTGACTGGCTGTCTGCCATCCAGGAGCGGTGTGCCACCAACAATCTCTGCCTTAATGCCAGTAAAATAGAGATTCTCCTCATCGGCACAACTGCACCCTCCTTTCTTGTCACTCTCTGACTGGACTCTCTTGGCCCTCTTCCTGCTCCCAGCTGTGAGGCTAAGAACCTCTGGGTCACCTTCGACTCCACACTCTCCTTCTCGCCTCACATCTCTGACGTCTCTAAAAAGTCAAACTATCAACTGCACCACCTCAGAGGTATTCTTCCTTTCCTCTCCTTTCCCCAGAAGGTTACTGTCTCTAGAGCTTTGGTTCTCTCTAGGCTAGACTACTGCAACAACCTCTTTCTAAATCTGCCTGCTTCTACTTGCTGCCCCCTGCAACTCATCCAGAACAGGACTGCAAGACTTGTCCTAGGCCTCAAGCCCAGGGATCGTATCTCTCCAACCCTGAAATCTCTTCATTGGCTCCCAGTGACTGCAAGGGTTAAACTCAAGTCCCTCTGCATTGTCCACAAGGCTCTCTGGGTTCAAAATACCTTCAACTCTCCCTCCAAAAATACCTTCCCACTCAAGCTCTTCTCTCCTCCACCTCCAACTCCCTCAGGGTCAGCTGCTTCCCCAAGCAACGAGTTGGGGGTAGATCTCTTTCCTCAGCTGGGGCCTCCCTTTGGAACAGCCTCCTTGCCACTCTGAAACTTGAGGAGAACCATCTCTGGTTCTGGAAGCACCTCAAGACCTTCCTCTTTGCTTCTGCCTTTGCTCTTCCTCTCCCCTTCTGATCTCTCTGATTCAGTTCCGTGCACCAGGCTATCCTTTGATTTTGGGACCAGGTCCCTGCCCACCAGCCACACACCCATGCTGCCCCCTGGTAACCTTTGCACTTGGGTCTTTATCTGTAATCCTACGGTCCCCTTACCTGGACTTATCAGACACCCCTTGTCTGCGCTTTAAACCTTGCACTTGCCAACCTGCTGACTGCACTACCAGTTGTTGTTGTTTTTTCCCTTGGTTAGCACATTTCACCTCTCCCCTCTACCTTGCACTTCCCCCTTCCTTCTGTCCCGCACTTGCACGTTCTCAATGTCACTGGGCCTAGTAAGATTGTTGTTTTGTTCCTCCCTTGTTCCCCTGCCTTTCCTTGTCACGCTCTGGAACACTTGTGTATGAGCGTGATACAAATAAAATAGCACATCATATCATATCATACTAGCAATCATAGTTTGGAAGCAGCCTGTGGTGAGCTCTTGCAATGTTTCAACCTGTGGTGGCCTTTCAATCAGCGTATTTTAGTCAGATAGCAAGAAGGCAGATGCAGACACCTTTGGTGTTGATATATGCAGGTAGGAAGTATCTGTTACCTTTGTGCCGATACAAAATTGTCTACGTTGTTTGTGGTTGGTGACAAACGAGCAGGATAGCCATATTTGCAGCACTAAGATTGTAGAGCAAAAAGTGACCACATGGTTCTTGTAGAATATGAATGGCGTATTTATCTATTAAGTACACTAGACCTGGAAGTCATCTGAAGGAGTTAGCAGTGAGGAGTACGTTTAGGGATGAGGGGGTGGAGAGAGAGTGCTGCTGTTTCCTGGATCTTTCTTGTAGAGTTCACTGCGACTAAGGAGCAGACCAGCATCACACAGCAGAGGTTCCATGAATCAAATTGGTTTCCCACAGATGGTAGTGACAAAAGTTCTGAATATTGCTTGTCCTAAATTAGCTAAACATTGTGGTGCACAGTTTTTAGTCGGTTACTGTTATTTGTCATTTCTTTCAAAGTCATTGATTGATTCATGACTTCCAGGCAGAGAGATTTGGGCAGGTTTTTCCACAGTTTTGTGGCCAGAACTGAAAAGGAGGACTCTCCTTCTCGCTTCTTGTTGAAGTTGAGGGTTGGAGATGAGAATTAGTGCAGCTTTGCTGGACCTAAGTGTTCTGGAAGAAGTGTAGTCTTGAAACCTACTTCTGAAGTAAGAAGGGCCCCCTCCGTGTTATGCACATTTTAAATTAACCTTATTTTTTTATAGGAAACCAGTGAAAATACATAATGCTGCTGTGGAATGTTCAAATGGCTTCATTCTGAGAAGTGTTCTTGGTGCTGCATTTTTAACTCTTTGAAGTTTCCATATTAGGTAATCTGGTAGTCCGAGGTAGATGCTGTTTGCATTGTATAGTTTGGATAATATTAGAGAAATTATGGCTGTGGGGGTGAGTATTAAGTTAGGTAAGGAGTGGCATAACATGTGCAGCTGGGAGAAACAGCTTCTGAAAATGGCTTTGGCCTCTGGATCGAGAGTGTGGGTGTTGTCCATCGTTGTTCCAAGTTTTCTAATTGTGGTTGATGAGTTTGGACAAGGGCCCATCTCATCAGGCCAAGGGATTGTGGTAGAGTTAGAACCTGTGGATTATAGAGCAGTAGTAATGTTTTGTTTGGGATGAGTTTTAGTCTGTTTTTTGTCATCCATGCTCCCAGATATGCAAGGCAGTTTTTAACATCTGCAGTATTTGGTGATGGGTGGTTAACAATTTTGTAAATGGTTTGTCTGTCAGATTTATTGATGTTGTCTAGTAGGGTGTTGTGTCATATGGGTGTTGAAAAGTAGCAGTGAGAGTGTGGATCCTTGGGGCTACTCCGCAGGCAAGTGGGCGAGGCAAGGAATTATAAGCAGTAGCAGTGTATGTTCCATCCAGCCCTCTATTCCTGCTAATTTTCACCCAATTTTGCTTCTTCCTTTCCTCTCTAAAATTCTTGAGCAGGTAGCTAGTTTCCTAAATCTCTATTCTCTTCTAAAAACATCTTAAATCTGGATTTTGTCCCTCTCGTTCTACTGAGACTGCTGCTTTGCATGACTCCTACACTCTTCTGTCTGCTCGCCACCGCCACTCTAAACTCTCCTCTTTACTTATTATTCTCAATCTAACTGTGGCGTTTGACACTGTTGTTCACACTCTTCTTATTCTTATTTCATCTCTTTCTTTGGGCATTACTGGGTCTGTCCTTGAATGGTTATCTTCTCAGCCTTCCTATTCTGTAACTTGGTCCGGATGTTAGGGAGAATTCTCATTCTATGGCTAATTTTCCTTACCTATGGAGTCCCCCAGCAGCTTTGCTGGATTTGAAGGGTTGTTTCTTTTTACCTGCTAAGAGGGAGACTCTTTATCCCACTCTTAGGCATTTCTGCTATGTGTGTTCTAGGCTATTTTTGTGTTTAATGCCTATGGCATTTTCTCTCACCCATAGGAACCATCTTTATTCAAATGTGTTACACAGCACCCTCAGTGCAGTGACACGGGGGTGTCGTAGTGACCCCCAAACATAGACTCAATACCCTGGGACTGACTACTGTCTCCCAGGGCATGTAAAGTCCCCATTGACTTAACTAGTCAAATTTTATGAACTTAACCAGTCCAACCCATCTTACTATGGAGGTACTGGAATGGGTTAATAGTTTTTCCCTTGGGTTCATTTTCGAGGGGGTACCTTAAAGTCCCGCTCTCTAAAGTTTCTGGCTGGTGGCATTGGTTACTACCATAAATATGCAACCACAAATATTTTCCTATGGGATTTTCCCATTGTTCGAGGATGACACTTTTACTGACAGCCTCTAACATACCTCCGGTTTATTTCATTATTAACTTTACTCCGTTAGGTTTTAATTGCCAGAACTTTAATACAAATTCTTTCTTGTGTCTTACTCTAAACTCCTAACCCAAGGGATCCTTTGTTCGCTCTTTTGGCGGGCTTCTGCTAAGAAGCCCTCCTTTCGGCACCTCTGAGTCTGGGGTGGGTCTGTTGTTTGGGAGTTGGAGTAGAACTCCTGGACAGAGTTGCCGCAGCAACTCAGGTCGCACTATAACCTGATAGGCTGGAGGGTCTCCTGCCAAGAAGACCACTCCACTGTGTGAGTGACAGCAAGGCTGTATGAATGGGTCTCTTTCTGCATAAAAGCAGGGTCCTGAGGACTGGAAGAGAAAGACGTCACCACTGGAACTACAGAACCACCGGATCGTCTCACCACTTTTCTTCCACACGACGAGAGGAGATCTTCATCGAAAGAGCCTTCTTCCCTTGAGCTGGCGGGACCAACCAGTTCACCTATCGCTTCCCCGGACCTGCCTTGGTCGAATCGACAGTGCCCAGCACTTGGAGACCGGATAGCCAGGCAGTTATCGACCCGGACTGCGATTAAAAGGAGCGTACCTTTTAAACTTTGTTTGGCAGCACCGCGGCTGGTTTCATACCTGGGTAGTGCAGTGACTCGACCCTTCCTCCACGACGAGAGCCTCTCTTCCTCTTCTGGACCCGTCGACCTGCAGGAACTACCAGGAACAACCGCCACCACAGGAGCCACTTCTTCATGTTTAAGGTACATTGTTCCGCCAGGCATCCCTTTCCCTGTGGTAGCCCTAAAGGTGTTTTAAATCCTTTATCTACTTGTTGGGTTGGCCACCCTCTCTCTTAACATTGTCTTTCGCCTCGCATCTACCTTTTCAATATTCGTCTACCAAAGACTTGACTGCAACTACAAGAACATTTTTGCTCCTAAGCTCTTGGTCCTGTACCACTGACTCTGGCTCAGGCCTATTGACTCTGGTTTATTTGTTAGATCTGCTCTCACTAGATTGATTTTCAATGAGAAATGTGTTGATGCACCTGAATCTTCTAAACCCCTCTTCCTTCCTACTGTTTTAACTTGTGGAGTGCCATTTTGCTCAGTTTTCATTCACTTATCTTTCTGCTAAAGTGTTACTGTGCATTACTTGTTCACAAAACTTCAGGGAAGTGTTGCTAGGGGGTGTCTAAAGATATTTCGGTTCAACTTGTGCTTTCCCTCCCTTTCCTTAAATTGCTAAAGTGCGTACTTGGTTTTCACTGTGCCGATTTGCTCAGTTTTCACTCTACCGCAAACTTGTCTACAATTGAATAGGGAGTTTTATATTCTTTTCATTGACTAAACTTAACTTGCTTTATCAACTGTGATTCATGTGTTGAACTAGATGTGTATAAAATAAATATATATTCTCTTTTTGATACAAATGCTTTGGTCAGTGTTTCCTTGTTCCATAGTACTGGGATACCTATTGTGTAAGCCCTGAATACTGCTCATCTCCCTCTTGCGATAAGTCTGACTGCTTAGCCACAGCTACCAACTAAATCTTTGTGGTACAGACTGATACCAAAGCGGATTTATTGCTCTCACCTGTAGTCCTAATCCTGGGTAGTGCTCCCTGAGGGAACTGCACGAGATTCTGCCTAACACCGGACTTCTTCATTTCCTCTTATCTATGGTGTCCCTCAAGGTTCTGTACTTGCTCCTCTTCTCTTCTCTATTTATATTGCCCCTCTCTCTGCTTAATCTTTATTTTTGTTCCTTTGACTCCATTATACACTGCATGGTATCAACTTGCCTTGCTGCTGTCCAAATCTGGATGTCCTCTCATTTTCTCCACCTCAACCCTTCTTAGACTGAGGATCTGTTTTTTTCCGGTTCAACTATTCCTCCTACTCTTCCTCCTCCGTCTCCCTTTTTTCCTCCTTCTTCTTTGCTCTTTTCTTCTTCTGCGCACAATTTGGGCATTATCTTTGAGTGCGTGCTTTCTTTCACAATGTATATCTCTTCTATTGCTTGCACCTGTCGCTATGCTCTTTTCAACATATGTCGTGCTCGCCCTTACCTCTCATTTCACGCTACTAAACCTCTTCTGTTCAGTTTGTTTTTTCCTCATGTTGATTACTGTTCTTCTCTTCTTCTTGGTCTCCCTGCCTCACATCTTCTTCCCCTCCTCTCCATTTATAACTCCTTGGTCGGTCTTCTCTTTCCTTAACCTTTTCGCTCTTCTATCACATCCACTCTAATATCTATTTTGTTGCTTACCTTCGAATTGTGCCTTCTCTACCATTTTCTTTCAATTGTTTTTACATTCACTCACGGTCTGGCTCCGCCTTACCTTTCTTTGCTAGTGTTATTCTATTCCCCTGCTTGGACTCTCCGACCACATAATACGCTTCTTCCCACTGTTTCCAAACACCCCTGTGCATCTTTGCCTTTCCGCTATGTTGCTCTATTAGCCCCTAAACACTAGAATTCTCTTCCTTTTTCTGTCCAATCCTTTCCATCTCTTTTTCAATCTAATCTTAAAGCTCATCTTCTGTCCCTTCTTTCCACTTAGTGATTATCTGTTCTCTTACCCCCTCCTGCTGTTTTGAGTTGTTCTGCATTATCCTGTAATTGTACTGCCCTTTAATATTTTGTAATAGTTCATTTGGCACTTTATAAATGCAATAGAATGAAAATGAATTAATGAAGGAGGTGATCCATTGTAGTGTTGTTTCTTTAATACCAATATCTTCCAGTATGTGTAGGAGGATCTCTTGACTGATGGTGTCAAAAGCCGCTGAGATGTCTAATAGGATGAGTGCACTTTCAGAGTTTTCATCGTTATTGTTTTTAGTGTATCCCAGATGGAGCAGGGAGCTGATTCCCTACTCCTAAACGGTCTACAATCTTGCTGTACCTCATTCAGAAGTTGAGTTTCTGATGCATACATTTCTCCAGATGTTTTGAGATGAAAGACATGTTTGAGTTGGGGCAATAGCTAGTTGGGTAATATGGATCTGCTCTGGGTGCAAAGGTCTGATGTATGAAGATTTCAACTGAGCTGGTACTCTCCTGTTATTCCTGTAGTTGTTTAGGAGGGATAGGAACATGGGTGCCAAGTCTGGCATTTTCACAATTGATTGCTAAAGACTGGGGGGTCATGAATCCTCAGGATATCTTGATGGGTTGCATGAGTCATTGGTAGTTTATAGATCCTCTGGTGACCAAAGACAGAAATGCAATGGAGAGGATGTAGTGGGAGGTGTTAATGGGAACTCATTGGTAGCATCTATCTGTTGATGATAGGTGAATTTGCTAGAGTCTAGATTGCTTTTTCTCCAGATATTTTCCAGCTTGAAATGTTCCTGTTTTATGTAATTTAGTGTAGGGGTGAACCTCTTGGCCTGCTTCTTTTTTTGAGAGATGTTGAAAACGTTTTTAGGGGTTCAGTATACAGTTTAACATGAACATAGCCCAGTTGTGAATGTGGTGGAGTTTTGCATTCAGTGTGGTTTTTAGTCCATCTGTGGGGATGGTAGATTTGGTTGCTAATAGTCTTTCTAGTAGGCAGTTAATTTGTATTTCTTTCTACAATCCGGTCATGGTTTATGGTTCTTTTCAAGGTCTGGCAAGTCGTGGTGTCTCTGTGAATATTGGGAATGGGATAGATATGTGATCTTCTGCGGAGCAGGCAGTGATTATTATTTCATTACACAAGATAACATCCAGCATGTGTCGAACTATGTAGGTGGGACCCTTAACCATCTGTTTGAGGTGTAATGCAGTAAGGATTGCCCTAAGTAGCTTCGTTATTGTATTGTCTTCTTTCTCAAGTTAGATGTTGAAATCTTTAAGTTTAGTTGGTAGTTGACCATCTACGGACAGGATGGGGGTGGAAGCGGGTTTGACAGCAAAGTGTGGGTTGTCGGAGGCATTTCTGTTGATTAAGAGGATGTTTACTGTAACTATGGGTGAGATGGAGCTGATCAGAGACATTGATTAGCAGTCTGGAATGATGCCAATGGTGGGTTTTGAGACTACAAGAGCTATGCCACCTCCACTCCTATTGTTGGGATTAGCATGGATGATTTTGAAGCCTGATGGGATACTCTGGTGGCTACCTGGGGATTGATCATCTGAGAGGCAAGTTTCTGTGATGAAGAGTAAGTCTATTTGGTCTTCAGATAGAAGGTCCAAAACATCAGAGGAGTGCTTGAAGAAAGAACATGCATTGATCAAGATGCATATGTTGCCTGTCATTTCTGTGTGGGCTTGACTGCTTGGCTGCCTAAGCCAGTGCTGTTGGGTTATTCAAGGTTGCTGTCATTAGGTTTGTAGGGCTACTTGTTAAAGCTTTTAGATTCAAAGAGGCTTATCAGGCTCTTCTTGAGGTCAGGCACATCTCTCTGTTCCTTCTGCAGAGTTGAGGTGGATGATGCAGGTTGTCTACTGATTAATGGAGTAATAGGCATTGCTTCTAGCAAGTCCCGCCTGATGGTTGACTGGCTGTCAGGGTAAATGCATACAATGGTATTAGGTTATTGATGTGTTCTCTTTCTCTGACCATTGAAAGGTCATAGAAGTGTGGTTCAGCAGGTTGCTTAAGGAGGTATCTGGAGTTTAAAGCTGTCAATAGTCTCTTTAGATGAGGGAGTGGGAAGCTTGGAGATTCTCAGTATGCCTGATCGGCAGGGGTAGTGGGGTCTGCTTCCAGTGCTCTCCTAGTTCTTTCTTCCTTACTGATTCTGTTATCTTTTCATAGTCTAGGGTTCTTATCACCTTCTTTTCCTCATGTCATTCTTGAGGGTTCGGAAGAGGGAGTTATATGGTTGGGAGAGATGGGAGGGGTGATATCTTTTGGTTTTCTTCGGGCCTGCATTTGTGGTTGTTCATTTAAGGATTTCTTTACACCCCTGATGATGGTTATTTGTTATTTTAGGGAAATGTGCTGAGCATACTACAGGCCAATTGACTGGTAGACTATACAGATAACAGGATTTTACAGGGGTCAGGTTTTGGAAGGCTTCCTTTGGCGTAGGAGTGTATATGGTTATTGTCTAGATTCAGTGTACACATTTGCTAGCCATGCAGACTTAAACAATGAGCCAAGAGTTATGCTAGCATTGCAAGCAAAAACAGAGTCAATCTAGCTAAGTATTATGCTGTTAGCAATACAATTAGATATGCAGATGTATTGGCTGGTAAACACAGATTTACTCCAGGTAATTGGTAGTAATACAGTTTAACACAAGTGGTCAATACAGATGTTCTGAGAGGATTTCAGGCAAAAACAAGAGTCAATTTATCGAAGTGTTATGGGGTAAGCAGTCTAGTAAGTTATATCAATTACAGTTGTTGTTTAGGATAACACAATGATTCAATATAACTCAGTGCTAGGGGTTCAGCAACAGATATCAGGTGGACAGTTATGATGCACATATACAATCAAATGATTCTATATGTCTCTGTGTTATGTAAATCGACTAATACACAGTGAGTCAGCCCAGATTATTTGTAACTGTGTATTTAGCCATACGGATGTGTGGCTAGCATAATGATTCAATCTAGCTGTTTGCTAAGATATTTAGGGCTAGATATCAGGATCCAGTAAGATTTACTGGTAACAGATGCACACAATGAGTATAGTCAAATATGTTATGTATTAGGAGTGGAGGGAAGAATCAAAGCATAGACTTGCCTTACCGAAATGATGGGTTTTCTCTGACCAAATTGTGGAGGCAGCGGGGAAATTGCTAGGGTGAAAGGCAAACAGAGTAATATGCAGCACTCTTTGCTACTGCAAAACAAAGGACTGGGATAGGAGCAGATTAGAGGACAGGGAAACGGGCAGTAAATAGCACCAAACAATACAATATGCCTCCAAATGACCCCACAACAGGCTCTAAACTCCTTACCAAGTGTTTGTTGAGCAGGATGGATGCAGATTGAGTGGAGAACAAACAGAGGAGAGCAGTAAGAGAGGACTGCAAAACATGCTGGTTAAGTTCAAAGAAAATATATCAGATCTCGTAAAACTGAAAAAAAGCAAAATAGTCCTGAGTTATTGTGACATATGTTCGACAAAGGGAGCTCGACTTCTTAACCTTATACTAAAGTAGTTTGATGGAACTAACTGTGTTTAGAATATGCTTTCAGAATATGCTTTAGGCCAGCGAATATTGGTTTTGGTATCTGATATACTCAAGCTTTTATTTTGGGGTAATATTGAAAGAGGTGGTGGGCACTCTCCTGACAGATGTCTTACTGAACTTATTGAGAGAGTTTTCCTCAATGTTCAGATCATTTCTAGGTAAGATTATATGGATGCAATAATGGATATTGTTAGAACAGGTTGTTGGCATTCTCGTTTTGACAGATGTCTTACTGAACTTGTGGAAAGAGGTGTGCTGTATGTTCAGATAATTTCTAGGAAACGTTATAAGTGTTAGAGATTTTTCTGGGTGGTATTTGTGGTTGGTGGTATTTCGTGGTATTTTGGTGAGTCTAGATTAAATTAAACTGCCTGGTGATTGTTTTAATTTCAGGGTCACTAACGGTAATCAAAGACTGGACATGATGATAATTGAATGATGATGTTATGCCCTTTTGGTATTTTATTCACAATATCACATTATACCCTGTTGGCAGTATTTCAGAATACATGCATCATGTAAACAGAATATTGTCATCCACATGCATAGCCCCTCTGAAAACCCAATTCACAACTATCAGTTTAGATTGTATCTTATCAAACGTGGCAAAAATGATTAACCGCAGGCGGTAAGCAAAATTCACCATTTGTTATTCACAGTACCCTATGTTACCACCACAGGCCATCGTGAAAACAGTTTTTTGTTCCCACCTAACCCTTATGTGTGTTGTTAAAGGTGTTATACCTGAAAGAGGGTCGGTTAGAAGTGGGCAGTGCCACTTCCTCAGCCTCTTTTTGTGTTTAATGACCACCACAGACCATAACACATAATACGTACACTGAGGTTATTTCAATATACTAATTTAAATGTTTTATTGAAGATTAGAATTATGCAGAACAATCAACCAGAATAGATAAAACAGTGTTCTCTCTGAGTATTTTGCATCTGTGACTCAAAACAAAACGGAGACATACAGAAATGCAACTCACCTGCAGTTTCTTTCACCCCAATATTTGTTTTCAATGTCTTAGTGAAAACTTCCCTCACGCTAGCTGGCTTTCCTCATAACCAGCTATAAATCCTTCCTTTTTTGATGTGTCCAAATTCCTGTAAAAACTGACCTTGTCACTCGCAACTAAACTTAGCAGAATATAAACTTGTGTTACATTTGAGTTGTATCGCATGAATGGAGAAACATGAGCACAGCTGTCTACATTTAAAATGTAAAGTGCAACACCTAAAAAAAGGAATTACCCACCTTTGACTATTTATAACAATATTCACCACCCTATACTACCTGATAACAAATCATGCACTCCCTCGCACCTCAATTAGCTCAACTCACCAAGAATAATACTTGATTGTGTGTGTTTACCCGGCTGCCAACAGCCCCATTCTAGTTGCCGGACAGAAGAATTCTTTATCTGGTTTACTCCTTCTGTCCTTCGAAAGAGCCCACAACATTCTCTACCAGCCTTTCCACCTATCACTGCCACACGCTTCTCCCAGGGTCAGTCAAAGATTAAGTGTTCCCGAGACTGCAAACTGTTTTGAGACAACTGCCAGACCAGAAGCCCAAGAGAGAAAGAGAGTGCCAGCCCTCCTGCGTTGTGCTACTTAATCCTTCTGAACTAAGGCTGCTCATAATGTAGACCTTGCTTAAATAAAATATAGAAATGCCTGCCTCTTTCAGTGACATCATTCCATCTGAACCACCTACCTTTGTCAATCAACCAACTCTCTGGAAACTTCTGAGCATGTGGCTAACCTGCCTGCTTTGTGCGGCAGCAACGGATGCAAAAGTTACATTTCCCTACTCTGTCCTTCCAGTTCTACAATAGGAACAATGCCACCAGTTTTCAGATCACCTGCAACCTCCACAATTATTTGCTTGTATTTTAAATCAACTCTGCACAGAACATCACATTTATGAATTTGCACTGAAGTTTCTACACTTAAATTATGAACTGATTTTCCCTAAATGTTTATAGGGAATATGCAATAAGTATAAGTCAGAGGGATAAGGTACATTAGTACATGTTAGTTTTATGGTACACAACAATTAAGTCCATGACTGTGATATGGAATAAAATCCATGGTGTGCATTATCAAATTCAAATTCATTTTTTAGCTGGCATGTCTTGTGCATCCACAATACTGACACACACTAAATGCAGCCTGAGTCTTACACATGAGTCTCACACTCTTGCTCACAACTCAGATCAATAGTTTATCCTTGTCAAAATCTGGAGCCCTAGCTAAAATGTGGAGTCACTGTTGAAATTCAGTGTCACCTCTCCCTACATAAGGATGCAATATGTCCATCAACAATGAAATGATCACTTGACATGAGTCAACTTTATCATATAACACTGTGTTATAAATGGAATTAAGTGCCCCCACTATACCTTTCAAGGATATAGGAAGTCACTGAAGGTTCTCTGCCAAAATAGAGCAATGAGCCCATAGGCAGAGTTCTTTTTTAAGGTCACAAATCTCAGAGTTGACTGGCAATATCATTTTGGTAGGTGGTATTTTATTCCTCATAATTCATGGCCACACACTGTTATCTCCTTTATTAACTGGGATCTTGCTTAATCTAATGTAAGATATTCCTTTTGCCGATTCATATGATGAATGTAGAATCTGTTTGGATTTTAAAAAGCTAATATGCGGTTACTTATGTGATGCAAAAAATAGATTAAGCAGTTTAATAACATTGACCAATAAAACGTTATCATGATGTGCTTTAAAACAAGTAGTTACATACACTTTCTTGCTAATGTGTGGTACACTTGTCAGAGCTTTAATTAATTGCTGCAGAGACAACTGGGATTCTGTTATCTGCTGGCTCAAGCAGCAGTGTCTGTGACGATAGAACTGAAGCATAATAACTTATTACAGAGCAGTTGTGATGTCATTTTCTTAAAATAGGTTGGTAGAGATGTCACAACAAGAAATATAAATTGCAGGCTTTTACACGGATATTGCAGGCTGCCATGAGTTTTAATCAGGGTGCAGAAATGAGGTGATATATGGGCCACAATGTTGGAAGCATATGGGTGATAGATGTGTTGGGGAGAAGCTGGACCCCCACCAGGGCAGTGGGGGGCCAGCAGCCATACCCTCACCAGCTATGGGAGACCCCAACACCTCCCATATGGCCCCCAGATATGCAACAGAGTCCCAAGCAGGCAGCAGCATGTTCCAAACTGCATTTATTTCTGGGCAGCAAAAAAGAAAAAAAAACACACAGAGCATCGTGCACATCGCGAGTTCAGGCGCCGTCTCCCGGGGGCTGGCTTGCAAGCCAGCTTTGTAATCACACTGCAGGCTGACCTCACAGAATTGGATCAGCTCCCACAAACCTATCTCCTCCTGCTATTGGCTGCTAAGTGATAGGTTACCTATGTAGCCCTTATAGAGAGCCTGATAATTGGATATTAGCCTTTTTGCGTCAGTGGGTTGATTTAGCTGTGCCAGCCCCCATTACCTAATTCTAACTTGTTGCAATATGACCTTGTTCCCATAACTTTTTAGCTGAAGAAAGCAGTTTGCACCTGGGCTCTGGGCGCAGATTGGCTGGGCTGCACCATTCTTGTTATAATTTATGTTTCAAATGTTGTTCGAGTACTTGAGAAAATGTCTTTCTTTCCCAGAAAGGAAAAAAAAAACACACTGGGTTGGCGTGATTTATTCGCATTTGTGGCAGTCTTATCTTGAATGTGCGGCCTTGGCAGTTCGGGGGTTTTGCGAGGAATGTTTGTCTGCAGAAAGCAATTTTATCTTGAATGTGCGGCCTTGGCAGCTGAGGAATGTTGCTGAAGGCTTCTGCAGCCAGTGTCCAGTGAGAGAAATGAACTTGGCTGTAATTTTCCTGAAACATGGCTTTACACTGTGCAATTAGACCATGTTAATTCATATAGGCATTTGCAAGCCTTTAAACAGGGATTTTTGTGTTTGTAGGTTCTGATATTGCAGCATTGATTCTAATGTAGCATGGAAGTTGCACTGTTGGTGAAGTGGGTGTGTTTCACATATTTGTCACCCATGGGCGCGCTGGGGCCTGGTTCAAATGATAAGTGTGCTCCTTGTTCTTCCTGCTGTTCTTCTATATATGCGCCTGGGGTGAGGGGGCATGGGTTTGATCTCGATTTTCCCTCTTCAGATGACATACATGTTTGCTGTGTTTATGTACACTTATGGTGCACATGAGTTTTGTATGGTTGTTTTTTTTCCCCATCATTTCCTTTCAGAAAAAGTCCCAATTGGTTTTGTATGTAGACAGTTTGCAAAAACCAAAGAGTACAAATACAATTACTGCTTTCCCAGAAAAAAAACATGTTGTTTTTGGCATGGTTGTGTACTCAAGTATCCCTTGACAAGTAGGGTTTTAGGTCAGCGTGATGATGTGTATGATGTTTTCAATGCATTTGTTACCCAGTTTGCAAAGTATAAAACGTATGCAACGATTTTCACAAACAAAATACATGAACATTACAGTTTATTCTGAAAATG
This sequence comes from Ambystoma mexicanum, assembly GCF_040938575.1. NCBI lineage: Eukaryota > Metazoa > Chordata > Amphibia > Caudata > Ambystomatidae > Ambystoma > Ambystoma mexicanum. Next base: position 200,710,992 of record NC_090921.1, on the reverse strand, counting down.
TTCTCCCTGTGCATGCCACAGAATGGGCCTGATTGGCTTTGAAAGCCAGCTTTCTTACTTATTTAGAGCACACATGCTCATCTGACTGTCACATGGAAAAACAGTCTGAGCCCCCCGCTCCCCCAGTTGCAAAAACCTGTGAATCATGAATGGTGATTACCTCTCCCTGTAATCACGTATCTCCTAGATGTATTTATTTTATTCATGTATTAATAAACATCACTGGGAAAACAATACATTTTTGGCACAAAAATCACATATAACATTTTGCATTGATAACAGACTGGAGCGGCCATGAGTCCTTTACAATAGGGTAAGAGAATGGAACTTGAGACCAGATGTTGCAGGGGAAGGTGGAAACATAAACCAGTGACCAGCATAGGACAGAATGACATAGGAACAAGATGGTGGAGGAAGTGTTAAATTAAGGATGGAGGGGTGACAGAGAAGTACTTTTTGAAGTTTTTGACAACTGCTCGTCATATAAGGAGTGAAATTAGAAGAAAATGTGAGTGTCATCAGCTGAAAGTTGATAGGATAAGCCGTACATTGAGATCAGGGTGCCAATACCTGAGGTTTAGAGAGTGTAGAGAAGTGGACCATTTACAGACCCTCGGAGAACTCCAACAATAAGGGAAATGAGTGGGGAGGTAAGCCTGTTCCAGGACACCTGAAAGTGTCTGGGGGCCAGGTATGAAGCAAACCATATGAGGGCCTTACGTCTGATTCCAAGGAGAAATAATGTAAAGAGAAGGTTAGAATGGTGAACATTATCGAGACAGCAGAGAGGTTGAGAAGAATAACAATAAATTAAAGTTTTGCATGACGAGCATCAGAGATGAAGTTGCTGACATTGAGGAGAGCTGCCTCAGTAGAATGCAGAGTTTGTGGGCCAGACAGAACAGGGCACCATAGGTTGTGAGGATCAAGGAACTCAGTGAGTCTATTGAATACTAATCACTAATCACTCTAAGATTTTAGAATAGTATGATAGAAGAGAGAAAGTGTGAAAGTGTGCAGAACTGTTAGGATTTAGACCATGTTTCCTAAGGAGATGAATGCCAGTAGCTGTCTTACAGGATGAGGGAAACGTGGAATTGCCCAGAGAGGAGTTGAAGAGGGAAGCAAGATGTGAAGCAACACTGGGAGGTATGTGACGCACAATGTGTGGGGACAGTGTGTCAGTGGATGCCCAGGACAAGTTAGCCTTGAAGAGTACAGCAATCATCTCATCAGGGTTGGTGGGGGCCAAGGAAGACATAGTAATTGGAGAGGAGGGTAGGAGTGGTGGAGAAAAGTGAGCAGTAGGATGGGATAGAAGGTAAGTAGTGAGGGTATTGTGAATGGTAGAAATTTTAGAAGCAAATTAGGAAGCAAGATAAATTGCAGAAAGAGTAGAGGAGATGGAGGTGGGCTTAGGAGGTGAGAGAATTGAGTTTAGAGATTCTTGGAGGTGCCTTGGTTGGAGTGAAACGAAATGAGAGTGAGATACAATTCACATTTGGCACAGTCTAGAGTAGAGTAATAGTTTTGTAGAGCAATGAGATAGAATTGGAGATCAGAGGAGTGTATTGACATTTGCCAAGTGTGAAGGTTTTTCCACATTTTTGTTTTCAGGCTGTGCTTGAGAGGTGTAATCCAGGGCCATGGAGAAGAGTTTGCAGGAGGGAAACATGTGCATAGTAATAGTTGTATTAGATGTAGCGAGAGAGGAAGTAGCAGGAGTGGAGATTGAGGCAAAGACAATAGAGTGGTTAGAGGAAGAAGTAGCAGTGGAGATTTTAGAGTCAGATATCCCCATGTATCTCCTTCAGACAAGCAACAGACTGCATGTTGTGTGTTCCATGTGTTAAAATCGTGGCAAAAATGGCCATGGACACAAAATATTGTGGCAAAAAGGCAGTGGTTTTGCTGCCGCAATCCATGTAAAGGATGCGACGGACACCTCTGCAACCCCCAATCCCATTATACCATTTAAGAGAACCAGGGGACACCCCCGCAACCATGACTCCCCTTAAATGGTGTAAGGGGGTACACCTTTAACGGGTGAAACCAGAGCATTTTTGCCACAATTTTTGAACAGGCAACATTTTTGCCGCAATTTTATTAGCACCAAGCTCCGGAGACACCTGCATCCCCTACTCACAGAGACAGGTAGGGGACTTCATCACACTGACCTAGAGATCAGGTCAGAAACAATCCACATTACTTAGACTCTTCAAAAGGACTTCAAGCAATGGCATAAGCATTTAAACATTAATCACTTAAGCATTAAGAATGTAAGGGGTCAACACACTGAAACACCCTCATGGCCCTCATGGCCACACACATTCACATTGAATGCCTATATGAAAGCCATTCTGGCAACTCAATGAGTGAAGAACTAACCTCTTAAATATTGTTTTTAAAGTCCCAATTATTTTTGAAATGGTACTTAATTAAAATATTATTTAAGGGAAAAATCAAGCACAATCTTAACATGTTTTTCAAATCTAAATACTCACATTCGAAATGTATATGAAACTTGTGCTTATAGGTTTGGAATCAGCAGGGAAGACTCATTGATGTGGTCAGCCAAGGGTAATACATTCAGTACCACTATATTTGCTAACAATAATACCATACATAAGAGTCACTAGAAGCATGAGGAAAAAGTCTTATTTACCAAAGCTTTGTCTTAGAAAACAGAAAAGGCAGGAACTCCAGTAAATTTGAAAGCTCCTTTCAGCATTTAGAATACAAGATAACAATATGCAACTGTCTCAGGACCTGAAAACCACATCAATGTATGCTGCAAGAAGACAGACAGTGAAATTGCTGTCTTGTCCTGCAATCGCGCCTAGAAACACTTGTGTACAGGCGCATTATTGATGCCACATCATATACTATTGACATATGTGCGACGAAAGGATGATTCATGGTCCTATTGAATTTTGTAGATTAACATCATTACCTTTTAGTTTTCACCCGGTTATAATATGAAATCTAGAGCTCAACTTCACATCATCCCAGCTGAGATCAAATGGTAAGTGGGTTGGTCCTACTAAGTGAAAATGATTGAGACTCAGGGGAAACCTTGTTCTAGTTATAGTTTTTAATGTTTGATGAATCTTCTAAACTCTGTCTTCTAAGAGTGTTTGACTAGTTGCTGAGAGCCATAAAAAAAGGCTGGCTGGTACATCTTTATAGAACGTATCCCTATTCATATTTTCAGATGCCTGCCTCAAAGTGCAGTCCTAGCTGCCCACCTGGTACCAGAATGGCTGCCATACAAGGAAAGCCCCTCTGCTGCTTTGAGTGTGCCATCTGTCCTCAGGCAGAGATATCTAACCAATCTGGTATGTGATTGAGCATCGTGAAGCTAAATTCACTTCTGTTATGTTGGAGATCAACAGGAAGTAATGATGTTGGTATTCATTTCGAATCTAATGTTGAGTTCCTCTTTCAGATTCCATTGATTGTTCAACGTGCCTGTGGAATATGTGGCCCAATGAAAGACAAGACCAGTGCATACCGAAGACCACTGAGTTTCTGTCCTATGAGGAAACACTCGGAGTCACATTGGCATCAGCCAGCATCTTTTCATCCATGATCCCTGTGGCAATCTTAGGTCTCTTTTTCCATTATCGGAACACTCCCATTGTGAGAGCAAACAATCGCTCCCTTAGTTATCTTCTATTGTTATCCCTCACCCTGTGCTTTCTCTGCTCATTGGCATTCATAGGTTACCCCACGCCGGAGAAATGCCTCCTCCGCCAGGCTGCCTTTGGCATCACGTTTGCTCTTTGCGTCTCTTGTATCCTGGCAAAAACTATCATGGTGGTCATTGCCTTCAATGCAACAAAACCCAACAGTGACATGAGGAGATGGGTTGGACCAAAAATGTCATACATGGTCATTAGTGTTGGAACGTTTATCCAGGTTATTCTGTGTTTCTCTTGGCTGATTCACTCTACTCCGTTCTCAGAATACAACACCCACACTCATCCTGGAAAGATAATTGTGGAATGTAATGAGAAGTCTCCCATTGCTTTCTGGTGCATGCTGGGATATCTCGGTGTTCTGGCTACTATCAGTTTCATAGTGGCCTTCCTGGCAAGGAAACTACCTGACAATTTCAATGAGGCTCAGTTTATCACCTTCAGCATGCTCGCCTTCCTCAGCGTCTGGATCTCATTCATTCCAGCCTATCTGAGCACTAAAGGAAAGTACATGGTGGCCATGGAGACCTTCGCCATCTTGACATCTGGTTCTGCACTGCTCTGTTGTATTTTTCTTCCAAAATGTTACATCATCCTGTTGAGACCCGAGATGAACTCAAGAGAACATTTGATGGGGAGGGGAAAAAGTCACACAATCGATATTCAATGACTTTAGAAACACATTAAAAAAAAACTTCTAATACACTGTGATATGTGTTAGCTTTATCTGGTGTAACCTCAATAATAAATGTTTGAAAGATTCGTGTTTACAAATTGAAGTTTCAAGAAAGAAGTTTGAAAAACAAAACAGACAAAATAAGGTAAATGTTGTAAATTAGGAAGCCGTTTAATATGATTTCGAGTGAGAGGTTTTGCTGCTTTACGGAAAAGTGGTGGGGAAGAAAACTCATTTTTAAATGACATGACTTATCCTAAAAAGTGCAGTTTTGAGGTTTGGAGTAGGCAGTGTCTGCAGTACAAAAGGTGGCGGAGAGAGGTGGTTCCTCTTTAAAAAAATTTAAAAAAACATACAATCATAAAGCGGAGACGATTGACTTAAGGGCATGAGTGAAGATGGGCATGGGGATTTCGGAAGGGATGCAGGAGTAAAGACCATTTTAACATAACAAACAAATGCCCAAGAAAATGCATATTTTGAAACGTATATTTTTCAACTCAAAAGCGTAGCGATAATAAGTGTATTAAATGGTGTATTTAAAAAAAAATGTTTTTGATATTTGATTTTAAACATTGTTTTTTCAAACTTTAAGCTTTTAAAATAAAGACCTATCATAGTTTTGGCAAGGGCATTCAGTTGCATTAATTGATATGCGTTCAATGGTCATTGCAGTCATTAATACTTGTTCCTATTTTTCAGACTTCTTTCCCAACTTCCATAGTTCAACACTTATGGGTGCCATGGTTAGAGAACATATACACGCACACTATGAAAAGGGACGCTTATTGGTGCCACGGTTAGAGAACATATACACCACACTATGAAAAGGGGCGCTTATTGCATGTTTACCACAGTTTTAGTGCCTGGTTTAGATTGAGTCGCCAATGGATGTTAATGTAGAAAGAGCGCAAATAATTTTATTTAGTTAAGGAAATTAAGGACAGCATAACTATGTGAAGGAAAATAAAGAAGACAACTACATCTATAACTAGGGTGCTGAGTACAGCTAGATGTGTTTTCCATTCTATCCCACATAGTCAATATTCAAGTATAACAATTGTATTGATTAAACGGATAACAAAATAATGTCCTTATTCTTGGAATTATTGTACAAGTCTTGAAAAACATAATTGATCATTTCAATCTATTTTACAATAAATAGCTCTGATCAGAAACGGACCAATCTAGTCAATATTGTGGTCAATGTAAATTCTTTACCACAAAAGTATGTTCGTCCTTGGACCAATGTCTCTAAGTGACTATGAGGAATGACATATGTTGGGATATTGGTAAAGGCTAAATACATATTTCCCTTAATATATATGTCATACCATTTCAGAAATACTATTTGCACTCTTATTGTACAACTTTCATTTTTTAAAAAAAAACATTGTTTGTAATTGTATAAATGGCATTGCAAATATTGATGCATTTGTGGTAAATTGTGTAAGGATTGCATCACTGATGGTATTAGACCAACATGTCAACTGTAATAGAGAATTCATTGATAATCCATGTATTTTTCCAATTAGCAGATATTTATAAACATGTTGAAAATAGGACACATTTTTACTCAGCTGAATGAAATCTCTTGGAATAGTGGGACATTGAACACATGTGGTTGAAAGGAAACTGACCAATCTAGCTTGGACGCGGAATTTTCCAAAGTGGCTCCTAAATGTTAATGGTAAAAAATAAGTGTGGCATATATAGATTTTGACAATTTTGCCAAAAAGATCCAAATGTCAGCACATAACATAATATCTTTCCTACTGGAATGAGTGTAGGAAAAAATAACATAAAGAAGCAAGCAGTAATAGTTTTGTTGTAGAGTTTTATGTTAGCTAATCGCAGTACAAACCAGGTCAATAAGTTGTTGAATGAATGCTCTCTCTCTCTAGCTATATATATATATTCAGTGAAAAAACTAGAGGGACGTTATGGTTATAAATAAAACCTGAAAAATTCCAGAACTTCACCAGTTATGGTAAACTAAGCAACCATAACTCGTGCCACCACCATGCACTGCTCAGACTAACACCCAGGATATCAAAGATGACATCATTACGTCATGCCAAAGTTATAAGCGATCCAAAAACTGCTTTTCACTAACCCTCTAATGCAAATGTGCATGGATGTCCCCGAACAATTGAGATGTTCGCAGACATCGGAGAAGAACAAACGCCCGTTTATTTTGCTTTTTATGGCCATATCCCATCCCATCCTCATCACTCCTCACCTCCCCAGAGATAGTTTCATTTGTTTGAGAAGTGCAATGTTGTGGTTTTAATATGCTTTTACTGCAATGTCCGTGGACTATGGGTGCAGTTCACGAATCCAACATGGCGTCCGTTTCAAATGTTTTGAGGAACCTCATGTTTTTCACCGACCAATCAGCCGGAGCGTATGATGTCTGCAAACTTCATGCTGCTCTTTGACTGGTGCAGAGGTGTACAGGGACTCCAAATCGGGAAATGAGTGGTGGGCCAGACCCAGATATCCAAAATCATTTTACCTACTTTTTGGCCATTTAAAAAAAAGTACTAGATGGATTTACACCAAACTTACGAACGCACGTTTGGGCTGTAGGCGTGAGCACATTTCTTTCCATTGTGTCTATGGGAAAAACCACACTTTTAGGAACCCCCATAACTTTGCCTCCACTCCACGCAACCTCAGAAAACTTCGGAAAATCAATCTGATGGGGCGATATACTTTTTTAACAAAGTTTCGGGAGGATTCATCCAGGGGGGTTATAAGCCGCCCAAAAATTGCTCTTCCTAGGAGTTGAGAAATTTAACCATAACTACTATATATATTACAGGGCCTGTGGTAATAAATCCACCTAGTATGATTTTTTAAAGGGCCAAAAGGTTGGTAAAAAATAATTAGTGATATCTGGGTTTGGTTCGTGGAATCACTTCCCAGTTCGCTCCGTGGCAGGCTTCCGATATGTCCAGAAGGCGGCATGAGGTCCCCAGACGTCGGATGCACCCGTGGATTGGATGGTGAAAAGCGTTAGCTGGGTCAGATTTTTGAAAACTACCACCATGTTGGATTGGCGCGAACATCACAGTAAAAACATTAAAAAACAGAACATTGCACTTGTCAAACTAATAAAATAATCTCTGGAGAGGTAATGGGTATTGAGAATGCGATGGGATATGGCCTTCAAGAAGCCCAAAAAATTGGTGGCTTTTCACCTCTGATGTCCACGTACAGTCCGGATGTATGGGGCAGTCCTGTCATGTTCACAAACATCTGAGATGTTTGTGGACATGTACGCATATTTCTGTATTACAGGGTTGGTGAAAAGCAGTTTTTGGATGGCTTATACCTTTTGCGCCACACAATGAAACTGCATGAAATTCTGAAATTCCATTCTAGCCCTGACTCTGAATAGTTCTGCAAAGTGTGGTGCTGTTTTGTCAAAAGGGACCAAAATTAGAGGGGGGTCCCAAAATATTTTAAATGCTTATAAATGTGGTGGCATTTGATGAATCTGCACACATGTTTGCAAAAAGATTGTAGACCTAGATATGAGTATTTCTGCAAAACATTTTAAGATGGCTTATAACTTTGTTGCGGTTTGAAGAAAGTGGATAAAGGTTTCTCTCTGCTGTTAGCTGGAGAACTCTCCCAGTGAGGGATCTTGCTGATATTTAAACGTCCTGCTTTCAGATGCAGACACAACCTCTTGAAAAACTGCCATCTACCCCTCCTCATCCACCATGCCACCATCCTCTACCCCTCCCTGACCACCTCTTCAGGCACCCTCTCCCCCTCCTAACCCTCTGTCTCCCTTTCCTCAACCTCCATCTTCAACCACCGTCTTTCCTTCTGCACACTCATCATAAACTGTCAACACTTCTCCCAGGGCTCCATCACAATCTCTGACACAAAGGTAGAGAAGTATACTAGCTCCACATCCACCCGGACATTCCTATAAAAGGACATGTTGCCTTTGGTCTCAGAGAGAAAAACCCAAATGTGTCTAATTTATCTAAGGTGTTAATGAGCAAAACACAAAATAAGTGACCGATGCAATCAAAGCGATACTCACAATACTTACATGATGGCAAAGAGTTCTCAAAACAGACAAAAACCTTTCCTGTGCTGTGCTCAAGAAAGATGAATGAGCACAGCACCAGAGTTTTTCTCAGGTTAATAGAGTAAGGTTTCTCAGCAAAAAGGAAAGGAAACATATCAGGAAACCTGGTTTGATTGTTTATATTGTTTTACTGCCATAACAGGAACAGCAAAAAGTACAAGAGGAACTTCGAAAAGGGAATACAAGTCAAGATTAGAGAGGAAGCCAACACAAACAGACACAATCGGCTAGAACAAGAACCATGACACTCTAAGGGCCTCATTCCAAGTATGGTGGAAGTCATGGCGCTATTTGCGCCATGACTACCTCCCATACCGGTACCAACACCGACTTGGTTCAATGGGGACTTACCGGTGTAGTCCGACCTTTACGGGACTGATAAGTCCCCATTGAAAAAGCCATTCCCCATTCCAATTTGAGCCCCCCATAGGTCTTAATGGGAATGGGGAAGGCGTTAATAACGGTTCTGCAAATTGTGGTACCGTTATTGGCTCTAAATTCCCTTAATGGGTCCCGTCCATAATGCCTGTTCAGACCAGGCATTAAAGGAGGGACCCTCTAAGGAAACTCGTAGTAGGGCGGTAAGGGATTACCGGCATCGGTCTCCTCACCGGTGCCCGGTATCCCTTACCGCCCTACTCGTAATGAGGCCCAACAAAAACTCTGTTCGTAACTAAGACTTCAAACACACTCCTAAATTCACCCACAACACTTTAAAAGACTTCAGAAGCCACCAGCTTGTGCTGCTCACTCCTAACTCGACAGTCAAACAAAGCCTGTAAAAAAGCCGGAAGCGAGCTGGCCTTTTACATGCTCTCAAACTTTTATTAGAATGGCTCAGGTCCTCTGATTGATTGCTTGAAATCCTATTTAGAGTCTCAGGCCTTGAAAGGTGATGGTGGACCATGCACCCCACTTTGAGACCTACGGCAGTGTTAGACCTTCAGGGATCTTGTGGCGCAGGTTGAAACAAACCAGAAAAGTGAGCAACATTTTGAAGGTTTGGGCACCAATATTCCCAATAAGAAGGTTCATTTGATATGGTATTCCATCAGTCAACTTTGGAGGAATAAAGGGTCGTTGGTTTTTTGTTTAGTGCTGTTTGATTAGGGCTCCATAATGTGTTACAATGCAGGCATCCCACTTCAAAGTGCAAGGAGAGGAAAGAAAATTAAGAAATAGATAGTGGAAGGCAAAACTGACTATGGCCCATCGACAGGTGGCCTTCGGAGATCTCCAAACTAAGCCATGGTATCTTTGGGATTGACTGAGATGGAGGATTATAAATTGAAGGGGGAGATGTGATGGACAGGGGAGTCCATTCATCAACCCTCCTTGAAATGCTTATATAAATGCAGTGGCAGTGTAAAATATTATTTCTTTAAATGGGATGATTTGCACTGAAATATAAAGAAATTAATGTTAAACAAATAATACAAAGTGAAAGGAAAAATGATATGCCCTAGATGGTAAAATCCAAATCAAGTAACAGAACAGGGTTTCTGGATGTTTGCAGTCATGTTAAAGGAGATCATGATGTGCTGTGCAACTTGAATGTTCATATTACATAAACCAGTGATATCCAGACTTGTATTACAAATCACATGAGATATCAAGTGTATCAATGAACAGATCAGCATATTGTCAGAATGCCATTACAAGTAAACATTCACACAGAAAGAACATTTTCTTTTTACATGTGTTATGGACATTGTAGACTTATTTTGAACCAAAGGTATGTATGTATAGATGGGAACTCTTTCGTTAACCAGGAATTCTGAAATCCATCATGTTGATCTGTACATGGAAGGTTACACTGACCCATCTGGATGTACTTAAGGCAAGACCCTGTTTCCAATTCACCAAAATCCCACAACTAACTGCAAGTTTGATATGTGGGAAACTGCCCAAATCCTGGGGCTTGTACTTTAAAGCTGATAGCAGTTGCCCATGGCTGGTCATTGACCCATAACGCGAAAGAGCAATAGTCTCCATTAACAATGTGTCTGTTCCATCTTAGCTGCCTCTCAAAATGATCCCTTTGTTCAATAGAATGGGCCTCAGTTTGGCGGTGTGGCCAAAACGTGTACATTACAGCTGCATTACCACCCTGCCAAACTATGGGTTTGGTAAAAAAGGCGGAGGATAAACCTGGACAAAATGCTGGAGGTAATTCTATCACCTTACTGCCAAACAAATGCAATTTCAGCAGAATTACCACCAGCAGTAATTTTGCTGAAATCCTACAGACTCCATAAATGGGGAGTAACAGCGCCATACTGCAACTTGTAATCCGGCGGTAGTTCCACCAGACCAAGTGGCAGTAATGGCAAATCTGTTTGGTGGTATTTCAGTGGGTTTACAGCTGAGATACCACCAGAGTTGTAATGTTCTCCACAGCAGAGTAATTCTGTCAAGCAACACACACACACAATTGTTATTCAATGTGCACAAAAAAATATGCATTGAAAGTGACATTGGAATGCATTTTTAGTTGTAATTTCGGTTCACTTGATCTGAAGCCAGATTCAGATTTAGATTCAGCGAGTAAAAACCGATCAGATGCATATTAGAATCCTTAGACCATCTTAACCTACTCTAAAAATGTGCCATACAATTTCTGATACACTTGCTGCACTTCACTCTATTGACACTGTCAAGAAATGCATTTTCATGTATATCTCATAAAGCAGTTTTTCACCTAATATTTAAGAATGCGTGTATTCATCAAAAATATTGAAACATGTACTGATTGTATTACCACAGGAAATGTTAAGTTCCTAAGTTACAGTCCCAAGTACATTATCATGAAAGAGACACACATGTGTTTCACGCTATATAGGTTGCTTACTGAGCCCCCAAAGTACATGCTTCTTCCAGGCCAAATGGCCTAGCATACACTATCACATTGTATGGAGTGGCTATGATTGCCAGAATGAATGCCCTTGGCAGATTGCATCCCCAGTCATTCTGCAATCTTTATGGCCTCACCTGCATACAAAACACATGGCCCTTAGACACTGCCACCATTGAAATTTGGCCATTAATGTATGGTTGTTTTGCGTGCATCGTGCTCCTGTGATTTTGGACCGTAAGCCATCTCCTCAACTGTTTTTCACCCGATTTCCCGATCCTGCTAAATGTTCATCTGTACATCAAGCTTCCCTTCACTGGAATGCTTTCTTGGCTCTTCAGCCAGTAAGCTTTGATTGGCCTGTACTTGCCTCACAATTTGGATCCATTGCTGCCTCGTTTAGATCACACCGGTCTGGTTCTCTTTTGTTTTGTTTCTTGGTTTGGTGTCCTTAGGGTGGTAGCTCATTGTTTGGATCTTCTCTTGTAACTTACTTGTTCCCAGGTTAATATTTGCAAACTCATTTCTAGTGGATTTAAATCACTCCGTCTCTCGGTGCCCGGAGTTATGGAAGCGTCCCTTTCCCTGAGCATTTGAATGCTGACAAGTAGGACAGGTTTTATATTTTACCTACTTCTTTGTTCGCCTTATCCCTTGGATATGTCTTTTTTTCACTTTTCTGAAATATATTGCTAAGACAGATGGATGACCCTCTCTATCTTTTTTCTTGCGTGGCCTACGTTAGTAGTATTAAGGCCCGTCTTCCTCCCCATCTTTTAATTGAGTTTACCTGCTCTCATTTGCACCTACTATTTCAGATATGTAGGTCCAGAATTTTTTTGGGGGAAGGCAACGTCCCAGGGCGCAATCACTGGACATGTGTGACCTCACCGAGGGACGGACATTGAATGCAGTGAAAATATTTCTCTGCTTCAAGTCATAAAAATACAAACATTCCAGCATGTCCACCGAGTATGGCTTGCATATGTGAATGGCTACCTCCTTTTTGACTGTATCCCTGAGGGTCTTCTACGTTTACTTAATGCTTTCAACCATTTTGCAACCAAACACTCCCTAAAAGTGAACCCTGATAAGACTAAAATAATCAAGTGTTCAAAGTCGATGCAAAAGAAGAGGTATACATGGCAGATGGCTCTCGATTCTGTGGGGAAAATATTGAGTATGATTTATTTGGGCTTCTTGATTGCTTCTAACCTAGTGTTCCTAAGATTTGCATCTGGATTAGGAGTAGGGCGGTAGCTTTGGCCACTCAACTCCAGAGGGTTGACTCCAAATTTGGCAAATTTACTTTAAAGCCTGGGATATGGTATTATGAAGGCAAGATAGTCCCAAAATGACTCTATGGGATTGATACTTACCATATGGTAGTGCTTGGTACTTTCCCATTGGTTGTGGTATGAACAATGTTCAATATCCCCTCTTCAATTCCAGCAACTTCTAATAGATATGAGCTGAGTGTTGTATCATTAAAAGCGATAGCTGAATTGAATATGCTGTCACTTCTTTGAAAAATGTTATGTCCTTCTGAAAATTCACTGTATGTGAATCTTAAATTGATATTAGATTCCTGAGGCAATTCCTGGTTAAGTGAAGTATATGATTACTGTATCAATCACCTGGAGGGGATGGGTAATACATTTCAAGATTTGATTTATTATCCAACCAGAATTAGAGCGAAATTGTATGAGCTGGATTGGATATTCACCGTAGAGTCTATGCACGCGTACTTCTCATTAGGTCATTTTGGGGACGAAAATAAGAGACTGTGACTATTGGGACGAAAATAAGAGACTGTGACTATTTTAGGACATTTTTCACCTCCCTTGTTGTGTTCATCCAACAGACTCAGAAGAGTGTCCCGGCTCCCGGGTCATGAGACTGCCTCTGCCTCTGATAGACCTTTGCTCCAAATTAAGACTAGCTCTGCCTTCTCCAAACTTACACATCCAACTGTGACTACTTAAGGTGTTTTCCCTCCCTTATAGTGCTCTTTTTCTAGGCTCAGAGGAGTGTTCCTGGTCCCACGACCAGCTTCGTCTCCTGCAGCTTTTCGTGCAAATCATTTATGTTGCTCCTCCAACTCCAGTATACACTTAGTAAGCTGTATGAAACACACAGGGATTCTTTCCCATATGAATGTACAAACACATGGCCGCAGGGGCAAGCAAAAGGACATGAAAGGAACATAAATCAGCATGTTAGCGTGTAATATGCATAGCCTTGTAATGTCCTGAGCCAACTGACACGTGTTATCTAAGCACAAGTGCCATCATAAACCCCAAATATACACTGCTTCCTACAGCGAACCCATAATCCCTTGGCCATCTCTTCCTGACCCAGGGAATGCGAGGTTGAAACAAGTAAACATTTTCCCCTTAGGAGAATTGTTGTAGCAGTTCAAAAGAATAATGTCGGAATGCTGACCATACCATGATAATGCAATACAAATAAACAAGCATGCCACTTAGCTTTCTGTCCGGGAGCCCCACAGGACTACTCGGACTGGAAGAATTCAAGCATTAGCAAGGAAAGCCTCCTGTCACCGGCACACTGCCTGGTTAATTTCTTGATGGAGCAGATCTCTGACGTTCCGCTTTCCCAACCCAGTTTCTCCTCCGACAACGTGACTGCCCGTGCAGAATCTGAATAATCTGCACATGGCATGGCATGCTAATGAACACTCTGCAATCACACCCAGCTGTCCTACTGGGAAATGAAGCTTTGTTCCCCCATTAACAGTTTCCTAGCTGACAGCGTCGACGTCTGCCCCAGCCCTTAATCCTGACACCTACTTTGCAGTTTTCTTCCACCCGGCTCAAAGGAGTGTTCCATGTCACCTGTTTCTCATGAAAATCGTTCTCTACTCAAAGCCTTTGATATGTTCTCTCCCTTGAAGTGGTCTTCCGCAGACTCAGAGGTGTGCCTTTAGTCATGTGATCAGTTCTAATTCATCCAACTGTTTATGCCAAACAGGTACTACTTAAAAACTTGTTCTTTACCCCTACCTTGCATTGCTCTTCCGCCAGGCTCAGAGGAGTGTTATTGGTCATGAGCTGGCCCCACCTCCTCCATCTATTCATAGAAACAAAGACTAGGTCTGCCTCCTTTAGTTATCAGAACAAACTTGTGACAACTGAGGGGCTTGTTTTCTACCTACTTTTGCAGTGCTCTATCATCAGGGTTAGAGGAGTGTTGTTGGTCACTTGACACACTCTACCTACTCCAGATTTTAGCACCAAACTATGAATATCTCTGCCTCCTTCATCAAGTTGATGACAAGGAGATCACCTGCTGGTGCTTGTTTGGGCCAGGACTTGGGCAAGGGCCAAGACACCTTGTTCTCAAGCATAGGGTTTACATTATAATGCTTCTCCTGCAGGTTTAGTCTATTCCTATACTCACAAGGACATAAACTCACAAATGCTACCTGCAACAATGCATCTCAAATCCTCTCAATCTCACCTTCATCCCCCTTGTTACCATGCCATCTTAACTACCCTGCCTCTATTGCAACCTAATGCTCATTTGCACTCTACCAACATTGTCCACCTTATCACCATGTGCAAACTTGATAGCATTTGTATCACTGCTACTTGATTCTCCCACACCTCTACCCAGGTCACTGAAATTCTAGTCTCACCCGGATACAGCATCCACCATGTTGAACTCACAGGGAAGTTGTCTGCCAATTACCCTTGACCTGTACCAAACTCAGCCAAGCATCCATTAACTCCTTAGAGCTTCTGTCATTCAGCCTTCTACTATTGAATAAACAGCAAACCTAATTATATCAGATCTATCACCCACTTCCAAGTTATGGGTAATAATTTGATAACATGTTCAACTTCATAAACTATCTATTGAAAACTCAAATAAACATCTTCCTTGGAAATTAGAGACTGACAGGGACCCAAGACAATAAAAGTACCAGGGACTTGCCCCTCCACCTCATTGATTCTCTGAATATAAAACAACATGTACTAAATAGCATATCATAAATCCCACCCACATCAGAGGAAATATACTGTTTACAGCATCCTCCCAAATACAATGTTTTAAACTATCACAATTGGCAGGACATGTCACATCACCCTCCCCTTCCTCCCTACATAGACTATTATGTCCAAAGGATAGGATACGCCATCTAGGGCTTTGAGTCGCTCTTTTAAAGGCTTCCACTCGGAAGTACCAGATCACAAACTACCAACTCTAACCGACACCAAAACCCCAAATGTGGATACTCTTATCAACTATTTAAGTAACCATAATAAAACTGGTTGATGTAGTTTTCCACTTAAAACTATGTTGCATCTGTGTTAAACAATCTGCCCACTAATAATTGGAATCACTAAACAACAATATGTGCAACATCCCATCACTTAAAAGACGGTGGCATGGGCGACCACTAAGGAGGCGCGAGACAAGATGGCTGTTTGAGAACGCAGCTCCCACTCCCTCCAGAATTTTAGAGAGGAGATTGAGCGTATTAGCCCCAGAGAACCTAAACAGTGAAGCGTACTCGAAGCAGAAATATCTAAGGCACTTGCAGGTTGGAAAGGTGGCCTCTGATATCAGAGAAGGCAGCAGCAACGCTGAGGGGCCGGCGCCTGGCATGCACTGAGGCCAAGCATAGCATGGCCACCGCACGGAGAGGCGGACCGCAGCAGCACGGACATTCCAAGACGTTGAAGTTGGCCCGCAGAGGGTGCCTGTAGGGATATTTGGGTGTTGATTCATGCAAATAACAGCACATGTGTACAGATTCGAAGGGAAGAAAAATGGGTGTTTATTGGCAGTGTTTAAAAGGAGCCATTTCAAAATGGTTGCAAATGGCAGTTTTTCTGTTTGCAGCCAGTAATATGTATGTTCATTTTAAAAAACACTCAGCAAAATTATACCAGCTTTTCTCAGTTTGCAGTCATTTAAATGGCTGTTCATTTTTAAAAAACTCAAGCAAAATTATTTCAGTTTTTTTGTTCAGTTTGCAGACAGCAAGATGGGTATTTATTTTCAAAAGCATTCAGCAAAAGGTGCAGTCATTTTTAAATGCACATGGGCACATGTGAGGACAATGTAAGGGTACAGATTAGCAGGGTAATGAGGCTAACTAACCTGAAGGTAGGAAAGACATGGGAAGTTACATGATGCAGGTAAAATGCCACATTAGGCTTTACATAAAAAGAAAACAGAATGCAGAAAAAGACAGGGTCAATGTGCATATTTACAAATTCGGTATTTCTATCTGTGACAAACTGCATTGTGGACATAATCTATATATAACAGAATATACTAACCAAAAGCCCCGTAACCAACTAATTGTCCCAAATTAACATTGTAATGCAAATGGTAAACACACAGATACAAATTCATTCAGTTTTAGCACTTTTCTATGGAGAAGAGAAAATATGCACAGTAGGAAACTAGATGAATAGCTGACTTTTTGTACAATGAAAGATCCATTGTTCTGGCAGGAAATAAGTTGTTACATGAATGCTCTTGTAATGTGATTGGTAGAAGTCGTGGGGTGTTAGAACCACGTCAGCGAAGGCTGGTTTAATTTGTGATGGACAGACAGAGAAAAATTAAGCAGCTGGAAAGAGGGGTATAGTCTGTCAGTCGGAGATTTGGTTCCTATCAGCACACTGTGGGATTGTGTGCTACGGGGGCTGCAGCTGGAAGAAATCCTGGAGACAGGGCAGAGAGAGCGAGAGAGAGAGTGTGTCGTCCTGGCTTTGGAGTGAATGAAATGGCTGTGTCCGTCAACTGTGTGCGGTAGGCACAGATAAGATCCCACAGCATGAGATTCAGACCTTGCATACTCTGGTGAGTTAGGTCTGATATGAGGAGCATGAGAATGTATGGAATGCATTGTATTTACTGGCTGACAGTGTAGCGATTTAGGCTTGAAAATAAAAGTGTTATATTTTTTTTTCTGCATTTCAGCACTGGGTAAAAAGAGCTTCACACCATGTTCAAAATATTTTCCATGTTGGATGTGTTTGTTTAATCTTATCTTGTAGAGGCACAAAGTTGTATCCACTGTTGGTAAGAGCATGTAATGGTAATATCATGTAATGTCATATTAATATTTTTGGTTGTGTAATCCAGGATGTAAGGTAAATAATAACAGCATTTGAAATTACCGAAAGAAGACTGGGCTGTTTATTTGTGGGACTCACTTCATGCATCTGTATGTCCTGTTTCAAAGAGGAAAGAATAACTGGGAGATTTTTCACCAAAGGTAAATTTAGGAAACAAGGAAGAATATATGTATATGTAAAATAGAAAGTTGTGTGTGTATGAATGGGCTTTCTCTGCATGCTGAAAAGAAAGCGGTGCCCTCTAAGGCACGTAGGTTACTGATGTAAATAAATCAGTAACATCAGATACATGCAATAAGTGCATTCTGTATAATCTTACTGGGATCCCTGAAAGTGTGCCAGGTCCAAAGATTCTTTATCGTCAGCCAAAGGTGGATCATAATTATAAAGAGGGAAGGTTTGTCTTATCATAGGGCTATAGGAAGGAAGGTAAAATTACCACTATACCGCAAAAATAAGATACCACTAAAAATGACCACCAAAGTAAGCGAACACTAAATTACCACCAGAATAAGAAAGTTCTGAACTATTACCAAAATAGGGTGATACTGAACTAACACCAACGGTAAGGCCAATTTACTGCCAAAAAACCACAATACTAAAATACCACCAAATAAGGAATTAACCCTAAAGACAACATCTCCAACATAAAATCGAGCATTGGCCATGTGGGAACAGACGGTAGAGCAATTACTGGTGTGGCAAGTGTGCTGCACACCGCCATACATGCATTAAATTGAACTAATTTTGTGAGATTAGTGTAACGCTGGAAATTGAAGCCCATAATGTCTCAAATTGAAGCCATTTTCCCAGAATTGGTGAAGTACTTAGAGGCCAAATGATATGCACATGGAATCTGGTCGTCAGATAATGCCATACAGTGGCACGACCGCCTGTGTGGGGAAGTTCAGAAAGAACCACTGGACAGCATTTTGTAAGAGGGCAGCATAATTCAGATCTGTCTTCTGAGATTATTTAATGCTGCTGACAAAAATTCAGAGAGTGACTGTTTGATACAGCTCTGTGCCAAAACGTGGTTCATTTTAAACAGGTCTCTGCGAATGCAAGAAAATAATGCTAAACTAATTAGCTGACTAAAATTGACTTAGAAAGAGCTAATGCACAGGAGAAAAAGTTAAAAGCAGAACTAGAGTTATTTCAAAAAGACATGCAATCAAAATGCAGTGAATTTGACACCCAATTGTCTCAAAGAAGAAAACAATTTGAAGACAGTGAGCAAGAGTTGAAACACCTAAAAGGGTTGGTAAGCCACATTAAACAAGACTAATAGGAGGTTACCTTAGAGATGCAAGCTTTACAAAGAGAGAATCTAGAGAAAGAAGGTGAGCTCCAAGCCATTGAGCAAGAAATAGCTCAAATGTTCCAGGAAAGAGACAAAAGGGACAAAGAATTTAATCAATGCCAAATGAAAATTAGTCAGATGCAGGATGTGATTAATAAAATGGGTGATGAGAATACTTATTTGGGTCAGGAGGCAGACTGGCTCCATAAAAAGTGCAAAGATTTGGAACAGCAGATATGCGATTTCAGGTCTCAAGACAAGCGACAAGGCACCACATTCAATGTGATTGAGGTTAACTCCATTTCTACACGGGGAAATAATATCCCGGTGGCTGTGCCAGTGTCTAGGCCTAGTTGCAACGTCTTTTGAGGATTTGACTCACCCATTGGGGATTGCCACCAATCCCACACACCTGATAAAAGGGTTGAACCACGGAATAGTACAACTCCAAACATAGCATCAAGTAGCCCAATCAAGATAATGAAATCAATCAAGGCCCTAATTAAACCATTCAAGAAAGGAGGGGAGTGCTGTACAGAAGATCATCTAGAAGCAGTGCATGATATATTTAAAGCCTTAGATATACCCAAGGAACAATATAGACATTACTTTCATTCAATTCTTGATGCTGCCAGAGCGAGTATTATCAGAGCTTTGAATGAACAGGAAAACATGTCCTGGGCAGAATTTGAAAAGTAACTTAGGCACCATTTTTCTCCATATCAATCATTGCAGGATGCAAAGAAAGCTATATACACGATGACAGCTGGGCCAAATGTATCACTTCGACAATTTCTACAAGAGTTGAAGAGAGCTTTCCTCGCTTTGATGTATCTTTTAGTCCTAACTCGATTGAGTTTAAGATTGCTTATTTCTATGGATTGCAAAAAGAAATTATATTGCAATTGAAGCGCGAATTTGATCGTGAGAAACCCCTTGAATGGATTGTAGACCAAGGTACTAAACTATATGAGGTGCTCTATTGCCAGAGTGGAAAGTGGAAAGCAGATTTGACTCAAACACTATGGTGTATGGCAACCAGGACAGACCACGATATGTGGGTAGGTTAATTGGAAATGGAAACCAGCATAGGGGACAGTACTCACAAAATGAAATACAAAATGTGGACTATGCGCATGATAATCCATCACCACCACCAATGGATCATAACCAAAGAATGAGCACACCACGTTCCCCACCCCCCATGAATCAAGAGTTCAGAAACAATCCAAATAGAAATCAATCTCCTGAGAGATACCAGAACAGATTTAACCTGGGTGAAAATAACCAATACCTGTCTAGGCCACAAAGAGAAGATTCTAGAGAAATTGATAGATTTCAATGTCTTGAGGCCCAAGTAAAAATGTTGTCTGAACAGATAGGGAAGCTCTGTACAGTGACTAAATGCTAATGACACCTGCAATGATAAAAATACAGAACCTCAGAGACCAATTTTGTGTAATGGTAACACATTGCTTACTGATTTAAACATGAAGATGCCTGTAAATGAGAATGAGGCAGGGATTGCAACCACACCTAAAAAAGAGGTTTGATTTAACCTGGCGTTGAATCAGACTATGGAAGTCTGTGCAAATAGAAAAGAGAAAGGAGAAAATAAACATGAAGTTCCAAAAGAGCAGAGAGACAGATTCAGAAAAGACATCATATGCACTGAAATATAATAACTGATGGCAGAGTAAGTGTGACAGCTAAAATATTCTCCTTAGATGATCAAAATGCCTATAAAATGCAAACAGGAAAAATAAGTACTAAAAAGAGGGGTACAGCCCAGTCACCTGAAGAGTTTTTTGAACCCCATATATTTGAAGAAATCAAAAAGGATGATACTGTGCCAGACACCAATAGGTGCTCAGAATTAGAAAGTGACAACTTACCATGTGATGTTTATGAGCATGTTCAGTTGAAGAACTGCAGTGTAAACACTGATGGTCCCCGGGCAGAGGGGCGAACATTGGCTACAATCCAGATGACTTCTGAACGTGACAAGATAAACCAAGATTCCTGAGATGTGATGGGCAAAAAGGAGGGAAAAATATAATTTCATTTGCCCCTGTGCATGGCAAAAAGTGAGAAGGGCCTGAGAAAAGTGAGTCCTGAAATCAGCAGAAATTCACACCTGTTGTGTGTATTAGAAGAAGTTGAGGACAGGTTTATGCTCCCATTACTGTGGAAGAAAAGTGCAATACATGTTCAATGATTGACACATGTGCACAGGCCACGATTATGTCCAAAGAGCTGGTAAAAAGTATCAATGTACTATGTACCACAAAACAGCAGTGTAAACTAATGCCAGACTGTTTCCAAATCAAATGATGCAGTGGAGGTATATCTTCAAAATGGCTGTGTACCTAGTGTCACGGTCATCCTGATGTGTCAGGGCGAAAAGCAAAGTGAAAAGGAAAAACAATCCATGCAGATTTATTTGGATCCTAGGAAAGAATGGCAAACCGAAATAGATGAAAATACATTGCGATTTTATCTAAAGGAGGAGAAGTGCAAGCAGAATACTATTCCGGAGGCAGCCACAGAAAAACATGTCACAACCCTTTCTGAAATACTTATGGAAGATGAGCAGCCATGGATTCATGTCGGTATAAATGGCCATTCTGAAGAGAAAAAAGCCATGTTAGCACTTGAACAAGAAAGGAGTTTTATTAGTGAAAAGTTACTTCAGAAAATAATGGAAAGGGAGGAAATCACAAAATTCAGAATTAAAAACCAATGCGTTGCTGGGTTGGACAATCCAGATTTTGAAAATAGAATTGCAGGACGGTGCATGCTAAAAATTATTGTTGGTCAGAAAACCATATACCACAATGTGTGGATAGTGAGTGGAACACAAAGTGATTTTTATTTGGGAAATGACATTATGCACAGAATGTGTATGGTGTTAGATTTCCTTAAGCAAAAAGTATGGTCCCTGCTAGGAGGATCTGCATCTGAATTTGAAGATAAAAGACAGGCTTATCATTGTTCGCAATTAGTGCCATATGCAATTGAATTACAGGTAAAATAGGAAGTTACCATTCCTGCATTCACCAGACAAGTCACCATAATACTGAAGCATAGAAATGGACAGCAAATGAAGGATTCTGATGCATTTGTATGCATAAGTGAATCCATGAAGCAGAAAGGGCTGGAATGTGAAAATACACCATTGGTGGAGATTGGGGATGGGCCCATCAAGATCATGGTGGATAACAAAGGGTGTCAAGACATTTATTTAGAGGAGAATTCTACATTAGTAATGGTAATACAAAAATCACATTACACTGCAGATTTCAATAAGTGATTGGGAACATCCTTCCGAGGTATGTAGATGCACAGGGCGTGTTACCAGAGTCTCTGGATTCTCAGCCCAAAGGGATGTTCACGATTCAATCAGTGTATCCTTATGATAATTCAATGAGACAACATACCGCCACCAAAAGAATTGCATATTATATGATTCAAGTGAAAATGAAACAGAAAATCTGCCTATTGAAGTGGAGGCTGATATTCCAAAATATTTAAAAGTGGCAACTCTGCAAAGAGATACAGCCACACAATTAGAAGAAAGTACAGAGGTTCCACCATTGGAGGATTTCCCAGAATTTTCAAAAATGGTAGAGGAACAGATTCTATTAGCAGATGTCTGTGATAGTGAAGAGGACAGGAATGAATTGAGGAAAATATTTATGGAATTTAAGGAGGTGTTTGCCAAGGATGCATGTGATTGCGGCCTAACTGATCTATATGTTGCCACATTACCAGATGGATGTGGTAGAAATCCGGTTTTTGTGCGCCAATATAGGTTGCCACAGCCATGCTTCGAATCATTAACAGAGATAATTAAGAATTTAGTATCCAGAGGAATTATCAGGCCCATTCACAGAACTTTGAACATTCCCATTTTGGGTGTGTTGAAGACAAATGGTCAGTGGCATATGTGTGCAGACTTGAGTGAACTAAATAAAAGGGTGCCAGTATCTAGATGGCCACTTCCATTCATTGATCACAGCCTCGCTCAGGTGCATGGGTCAAAGGTGTTACCCATGTTAGAGCTTACATCTGGGTACTGGTGTGTGCCATTGGCAGAAGACATTCAGAATGTGTTCGCATTTTCATTTGATAAAACGTAATACGCTTGGTCCAGAAAACCGTTTGGGTATGTCAATAGTGGGAGCGAGTTTGGCATATTTTTGAGAAAAGCACAGCCAGATGCAGCAGAAAGAGGTACCATAGTTTATGTAGATGATGTAGTGAAAGCCTAAAAAGTCATTTTGATGAGATTAGACGTGTGCTTGGCCAATTGCAAAAGGCGGGTGCCAAAGTAGCCTTGCAGAAGGCCCAATGGTGCAAAAACAGAGTGAATTTCTTAGCCCATTAAGTAACTGAACATGGGTTAAATCCACAAAAGAAGAAGGTGGAGGCTGTACAAAAATTAAGAGATCCTAAAAATATGAAAGGTTTGAAAAGCCTATTAGGGATCACAAGGTATAATAGGAAATATATTTAAAATTACGCTGAAATCACTCAACCTTTGACTAAATTATTGAAGCAGAATGTACCCTGTGAATGGGAAAAAGAGCAGTCTGAGGCAGTTGCTAAATTGAAGGAATGTCTCATGAAGGCGCCATGCTTGGCCTATCCCATAAAGAATAACGATTTCTTTGTAGAAATAGGATTCACTGAGCAGTGTATGTCAGCGGTTTTATCTCAAAAACATGATTTGAATCATAAAACTATCGCCTATGCAAGCAAGGCATTTTCTCAGGTTGAAACTAAATTCAGTGAATGTGAAAAGACCCTTCGGACCACTGTGTGGTCATTACAACATTTCCATCCCATTATTCAAGGAGAAAAGGTAATTATTGAGACAAATCATCAACTGTTGCAATTCTTATAGAGAAAAATAATGAGATCAGGCAACCTAGCACAGTCCAGGTTTACTTCCTGGACGTTGGCGTTGCAGGATTCCCTGTAGAAGTAAGATATGGACAGAACAAAAAGAGCCTGATTGCTCAAGGGATATCAGATCTGCATGACTGTGCAGCTGAGTGTGTCTCAGATGAGATAGAAGTGGAGCCCAGTTTGCATGAATTTGAACAATCCCCACACAAAGCTTTTAATGAAAACATATGCAAAGATTTGCCAATTGTGTATGAAGATGGGTGTGCTTATCACATTGAAAATGACACTGCGAAACAGCTCGTGGGAGGGATCAGAAATGTCTGGAGAAAATGTAAAGGCATTCTTGACATAGGAATCAGAATTGGGGCCAGGAGTAGCCAGATAGCAGAGTTAGTTGCCATTTATCAAGCAATTACTACTGCAGTCGATAACAAGTTCAAGAAATTGTCCTGGTAACTGATTCTGATTATGCACGAAATAGCTTTGTAGAGTGTTTACCTGGCTGGAAAGCAAAGGGTATGCTCACATATAGTAAAAATCCCCTAAAACATGGGAGAATGATTCAAGCTACAGATAAATTAGTGTCAGAGAATAATTTAACAATACACTGGAGGAGAATTTGTGGACATTTAAAAGTACCTGGCGAGGATAAGGAGGGAAATGATAAAGCAGATCAATTGGACAAGATTGGGGTTGTTATGGGGGATTATTGCCCATTGAACACCTAATTGGTGAAATACAGGTGGATGCTGTCACACGATCCAAATCTCCAAAAGAAGTTGAACAACTGTAGTGCAAGGGAGTTATGATACGCCAGATCAGGATCTGGTTAAGGCACAAAAAGATGACCGAATATTGGGGATTTTATTATAATCATTTGATAGACCCCGAACAAAATCCCTTAACTGAAAATGATTTTACAGGAAAAGAAGAAGTGAGGGTGCTGTTAAAGAACAAGACGAGAATTAGACTACTGGATGGTCTGATGATTAGGGAGCATGATGCAATAACTGCAGGACACAGGGGTTCACAAAAAATGTTGGAAATACTGAAGGACTATGTTTACTGGCCACATAGGTCCCAGGATGTGAAATTATATACTAGGGCTCCATTAATGAAAAGGGTTTTAACTCTTCCATGGTCAGATTTGCAAATCGACTATGTTAGGCCTGTAAAAAGATCAGCCAGGGGAAATAGAAATTTATTGACAGTGGTATGTTTAATGTCAAAATGAGTGGAGTGCAATACTGCGCCAGATTATAGTGCACAAACAGCAGCCACATTGTTGGTAAATCATATATTTTCAAGATTCGGGTTACCCCAAAGGATAGAATCATACAGAGGAAGTCATTTCACGAGCGCTTTAATGATGTGCAATGATGTGACCAATATCTGCAAGCTATTGTAGATATTGGGGGTAAAAAGTAAATTGCACTTTTCCTACCGGCCCGCCTCTTCTGGAAATGTTGAATGAAGCAATAGGTCTATTGTGGAGATACTAAAGAAGTTTGTAGCAGAGGCAGGTTCTAGTTGCGATCTACGGCTACCTTTAGTGTTAATGGCCATTAAATCGACGCCTGCTAAAGCAACAGGTATCAGTCCCCATGAAGTATTGACACGAAGGAAAATGGTGCTGCCACAACATTTATTGTACAGGGCACGTGAAGACACTTGTGAGTGCATCCACAGTTCACCAATATGTGGTAGAATTGAGGAAGCACTTACAACATGCGTTTGCATTTTCTCAGCGGAATCTGGAAAGAGCTGCTGAAAGTGGAAAGACCTATTATGATAAAAAGACATCTGGGAAAGAGTACAAAATAGGTGATCAGGTGTATAAATATAATTTTGGAAAGTGTAGACCAAAAAATTTGAAATTTCTCGCAGCATGGCAAGGGCCATTTGAGATTGTAGATAAAATATCTCCTGTGGTGTTTAAAATGTTGAGGACAGAGGGTGAGATGGTGACAGAACAATTTGTCCATGTTACCCAAATTAAGCCCTGCCACCCAAAACATGAGATCAAGAGATTTGAGCGGGTGGAGACTGGCTAAAGGTACTGATTGCAATGAAAATAAAGCTGACAGTAGAGAATAATGATAAATAAATGTATTATTGGCGGATGCATTGAAATATTGACGGTTTCATAATGTATAAGGATAAGTACAATATGGGGTATATTTCACTCTATGAATAATCAGAAACATGGGTTGGTGAGTAAGTGAAAGCAATCAGAGAAGGCCAGATATAGCCTATGACAAGAATATGGTGTTATGTATTTATAAAAGACACTCAATCAAACTAAGATATTCTGATGCTGTGTGATAAGATTATTTAGCATGAAGAATTAATGTAATGTGTAATAATGCAAGGTATAAAATGTTGAATGTTTTTATATGATATATGTTTAACTGCAGGTGTCCAAAGGTGGCAAGTTCTGGAAGATACGCTATTTGGGATGAGATTTTCTTTTTAAACCAAGTAGAGAAAAAGGGATAGACAATTGTTCTATGCTATGTACTTAACCTGTTTCTTTTCATTTTGAATTTAGATCCAATTAACATGTTATCCTGGCATGGCCAGTTCATGGTTCCTGGAGATGGATCGGAGGCCACTGGATCGGAGGCCACTGGATCGGAGTGCACAGGATTGGAATCCACAGGAGGAAACGCAAGAAAGTCTCCAGACCAAAGTATGGAGGCAAAGATAAACAGCCCGAGATGCCAAAAGGGATGACTTAAGTGAAAAAAAGTCCATGAGTGCCAAGCCAGAGAGATTCCGCTGGGAAGGATGCTGTTATGGATGTCCGGTGATCAGGACATCTCAGAGGTGTGGTCCTGAGGATTGTGAATGCCAGCAACAGTGTTCAGTTGATTTTAATTTCATAGCGTTGCTGGTGGGGCATAGTATTGTGCTGTGCTTTACCAATTTAGACTTGAACTGGAGACGGTGGAAATTGTTTATTTTAATCTTAATTAATTTTATTATTTAATTCAATTATTTTATAAAATTATTTTATTTTATTATTTTATTTTATTGTTTTACTTGGTGCACACTGATGAGAAATGTTCACTCCATAAAATACTTGATCAGAGACTATAATTTAGACATTATAACAATGTTATGGAGTTTGGACAATTCATAGACACATGGGGCCTCATTACGACCCTGGCGGTAAGGGGCTAACGTCAGCGTTAGCTGCGCCGACCCCTTACCGCCAATTACGAGGTCCCCTAGCGCCATGGTGCTTTTAACACCTGCTTTTAGCAGGTGTTAAAATCCATGGCGCTAAGGGACCATGGAGTTAATTACGCCACCGTAATTTACGGTGGCGTAATTAACGCCTTCCCCACTCCCATTATGCCCTATGGGGCAAAAATGGGAATGGGGAAGGGTAAATGGGGATTGGGGACTTACCGCCCCGCCTAGGTCGGAATGGGGCGGTAAGTCCGCCAACCACCATGGCGTAAACGTAGTTTACGCCATGGTGGTAAAGTCACGGCCCAGGCGGTAACTTACCGCCTGGGTCGTAATGAGGCCCATGGACTATTAGAGATGTGTGCTTCAGTCAGAAGTGTGCACATATGTTTTTCCATCACACATGCAAATGCATGTGAAGACTAATATACCCAATTTGGGATCTGTTTCATTTCTGTTTTTACAGTTAAACAGTTATTTGTTGTGAAATGCTTATATGTTGATTTTGTTAAGATGTCATTATTTCAACCATTCATCATCTGGTGACGATGGAGAAGGAGAGATACTGTGACACATATAATTTGAAAATTGATATGCGTTGCCTCCAATTATTACTTTGCTAGCAGTTATATTTGTCTGAAGAAGGGGTATATGTAAGGATATTTGGGTGTTGATTCATGCAAATAACAGCACATGTGTACAGATTCCAAGGGAAGCAAAATGCATGTTTATTGGAAGTGTTTAAAAGTAGCCATTTCGAAATGGGTGCAAATGGCAGTTTTTCTCAGTTTTCAGCCAGTAGAATGGATGTTCATTTTAAAAACACTCAGCAAAATGATTCCAGCTTTTCTCAGTTTGCAGTCATTTAAATGGATGTTAATTTTTGAAAATATGCAAACAAAATTATTTCAGTTTTTTAGTTAAGTTTGCAGCCAGCAAGATGGGTATTTATTTTCAAAAGCATTCAGCAAAAGGTGCAGTCATTTTTAAAATGCACATGGGCACACGTGAGGACAATGTAAGGGTACAGATTAGCAGGGTAATGAGGCTAACTAACCTGAAGGTAGGAAAGAGATGGGAAGTTACATGAAGCAGGTAAAATGCCACATTAGGCTTTACATAAAAAGAAAACAGAATGCAGAAAAAGACAGGGTCAATGTGCATATTTACAAATTAGGTATTTCTATCTGTGACAAACTGCATTGTGGAGATAACCTATATATAACAGCATATACTAACCAAAAGCCCCGTAACCAACTAATTGTCCCAAATTAACATTGCAATGCAAATGATAAACATAGATGAAAATTCATTCGGTTTTAGCACTTTTCTATGGAGAAGAGACAATATGCACAGTAGGAAACTAGATGAATAGCCGACCTTTTGCCCGCTCCCCATGTTTGGTATCTTTGGCTTGGGGCTTTGCAGGGGTGTCCCCTGCAACCTTAACATTGGCGGTGGGGGACGAAAATTGCTCAGGCCCCTATTTTTTATGAATGGTCAAAACGGGGGCCCACCTTTGGGGAGACTTTGTTGAGTGCCTGCTGCGCACGACCACTACATGCTCATTGAGGTCTACATTTAAATCTACACATTGTATCACAGGAGTCCAATTGCGGACCGGCTCCCATAGAAATGGAGAAAGTACTGTAAAAGCAGCCCTGCGTGAGGGCAATGAAAATAAATAGAGAACTACAAGATAAGGGCCGGGTTCGAGCTCCGGTAGACCGGTGTTGTAGGTCAGGCAACCTCACCCACGACTTGCGCAGTACTTTACAAGGGAAGGAAAATCACAACATTAACACAATGGGCCTCATCACGAGTTTGGCTGTAATCCTTAAATCCAGCGGTAGCGCTACCGCTGGATTTAAGGGTCCGCCAAATCAGGGCTTCGGCGGATTTCTCCCCAGCTGTGAGCTGGGGGGAAATCCGCTGAAAATTCACGCTATTACCGCCAGCGGGAAATCCGCCGACGGTAAGAGTGTGAAAATTCCCCATTGGGCCCAATGGGGAATGAGGAATTCCCGAATGGGCCCAATGGGGAATGGGCAATAACCCTTCCGCCAAACCCATGATCCGGCGCTAATAGCGGCGGGGGGTTTGGCAGTAGGGCTCTTAGCGCCAGCGTTACCGCCCAACTCGTGATGAGGCCCAATCTATTAACATAAGAAAAGGAAACTAAAAATGTGTGCAGCTAAGTTTACAGTGAGTGGTGAAGCTAGTTCACACAATTAGGCAAATGTAATACACTGAAGTATTTTAAAAACAAATAAAAAGGACAGCAGCGAAAACACAAAGCGCTGTCATGCTGAAAGATCCGGTGCTTCTACCCAATTAGGATTCACATATAAGGACTCTAATCCAAACCTAATACTGAAACGTACAGCTTGAATTATGGAAAGAGGGACCTGACAGAGTTATTATTGAAGCGCACTGCACAAATTATGGAAGGATGAACGACACTCTATTAAAGAACTGAGATCAACGCACTCCTTGTGCCTCAGACACCCACCTAAGTACAGCTATCCCGCATGAGACTAAAAAGTTTCTACTCTAAATGGATTTTGTAACAAAACATGATGACTGTAATCACTGTTGGGTATTTTGTGTAGATTTGGGGCCTGGCAGTATTTTCTTACCGCCAAAAATAATTTAGCAACAATCACTCCTTGTATTCAGATTGGGTTATGTATAATAATAATACAGTGGATATGCATTATTTCAGTACACAGACATGCATGGTTGGTATGCGTGGTTGGTATGCGTGGTTGGTGGTATTTTGGTGAGCATAATTCCCTTGTTTTATTTGTGGCCCCAATATCCAGAAACCCTTATTTTTGTTTAGATTTTTCGTGTAATCACCATAGAGACCTCAGGCTTGCATTTTCAGGAACACCACATATTCACTTTTAGTGTGCCACCATGGGCAATTTCTCGCTGTCTTATCTACGGCAGCGAGCTATCATGTGGTATCTTTCACTAACTTATATACGGTAGTGAACTATGTCCCGGGTCTCTATTTTTGCTGACTCATTTACCTTCAGCAAAAAGGCAAAAGGCAAAAAGGCTATAACACACACAGTTATTATAATTGCTCATACTGAATGACATTTGCTCATACTGAATGGCTGCGCCAAATCCTATTTTTAGCTACCTTGAAAATGACAATTGCACTGTCTAAACATCTCCCCACATCATCAGCACTGTATTGGTAATTATAAAACACGCCACCCGTCTGCTTTCAGATATTTTTGTGTATTATAAAAGTTGCATTTAAACACGATCTCACTCTTTACAGAAATAAATGAAATAGCACAGTAACAGCATTATTTGTGATACACTGAAAAGAGAGTGGCGGAGACAAGAATTAAATTTGTAACATTAAACACGTGGGTAAAGCACAGGAATCTCCTTTCCTACACTGACTGAATATTTTTGTACACACTCAGCCCCCACACCTCAGCGAGATAATTACCAGGCTTATTCAGTATGTAACTTCTTTGGCTGGTCGCCTTCTGGAGGGATTCACCCATTAAGTACAAGCATCTGCTGTCACTCAAACTGGGACTTGTTGACTGGAAAAGCCAGTCTCTGCAACCAAGTTGAATCTGCTTTAGGAATCAGGCATCCCCAGCTGTCAACCCCATCGTTCTTCGAGCTGTGTCCAGATCATCTGCCAAATCTTATTTTCAAGATTCTACAGGAAAACTTGGTTACCAAATGCTTGTCCAATAAGATTCTATCATGTCATCTCCTCCCTCACTACACAATGGCTTCTTTTTTTTTGCAGTTGCAACTGTAACAAACTGATTTCCTGCTTATTCAAAGTCTTTGCTTCCTGCAGTTTCCGTGGACAGAGCACAGAAAGGCAAAAGGAAAAAATACTTGAATGTGTGTTTAAAACTGATTTTCAGAGTAGGCCTAATTTTGCAGTGAAGACACATTCTTTTATTAATGAGTTATAATTATTAGTCTTGTTAGTGAGATTAGTTTGTTAATTATCAAATGTGTCTCTTGCAACATAGGCATTTCAGGTGAGAAATGGTGTGCATTTTGAAGGTACAGATGTGTGCTTTTAACTGTGAAAAATGTATTTGCATTTTATATGTAAAAATCGTTTTTGACTGAATAACCTGCCCTTACTTATATGTCCATGTTACACTGGCAGCACATAGCTTGAAACAACTGCATCATACCAATGCACCAAACCCATGCAGTGGCGCTGCATAAAAATGCTCAATAACACATGTCTTGCTGTACCACATTATATCAATGCACCAAACCCATGCAGTGGCGCTGCACTTCAAAAAAAAACATGCTATACATTGATCCTGTGCAGTGGTGCTGTACTCTGTGCTCCCAAAACACGCTAAACAATCCTACATCACTAACCAATGTGTAACAAATATAATGATGTTTTTATAACATATGGAAAATGTAAACCTTGGGACTGAATTAGATCAACTAATGGTTGATATCATTTAGGATTGTGAAGGAACAATGTCTAGGAGGATAATATGATTAAGGAAGTAATAACCAGTACATCTAGACATGCCAATTGGTTTTAAATTAGTTTGATTTTTGCTACGCCTTGACAAATCCCGGTGACGAGAGAAACATTTACACGTGCCACCATTTGGATGATGTTGGCTTAGGAAGGTAAAAATATTAGCCTAGGATGAATTTGGACGGCCTTTTGCACCCAAGGACAGAAAATAATTCTTTAACAATGTATCTACTTTGTATATATATGCTTGATTTGAGTTCAATTCACACACATCCCTACATAACTATTCTGATTTTTGAATGGCAAAAGGACTGCAAAAGCAGCCGTCCTTGAGGGCAAGGAAAATAAATAGAGAACTAAAAGAAAAGTGCAGGGTCAGAGCCCCGGTAGTCCAGTGTTGTGAGGCCAGGCACCCTCACCTGCGAGTAGCATGCTACTTTACAAGGAAAGGAAAATTAAAAATAACAATGAATTAACATAAGATATGGAAAATAAAAATGAGTGCAGGTAGGTTTAAAGTGTATGGTAAACCAAGTTCACACAATTAGGCAAATTAAATAAACCAAAGTATTTTAAAAGCAAATAAAAAGCAGAGCATAGACAATGTGGCATCTACCTTCCTTTAGACGAAGGAATCCAGCAAGCTCAAGCCCATGGGGAGCTAAGAGCCTAAAGTGTCCAATCACAGATCTGCTCCAATAGAAATGGAGAAAGGACTGAAAAAGCAGCCATGGGTGAGGGCAAGGAAAATAAATAGAGAACGACAAGATAAGTGCTGGTGGTTCCCACAATTAGGCAAATGAAATAGAATTTTAAAAGCAAATAAAAAGGAGAGCAGCGAAAATGCAGCATCTACATTCCTTCAATCCTCGTAATAGTATTTTTTAACCCATAAATGGAGTCATTGAAATTAATTCTCATTGACCTGAAAATCTTACACTATCAATACACACAAATACAGTGGTACATAGGACAACTTGCAGCTCAGTAATTGCCTTGCCTCCATCCAAGCCTTGCTGAGGCAGAATCCCACAACGATGGATTTAGTCCTTCTTGGTCGCCCATCTAAGCAGGATACTAGTCAAATTTGGCGTCTCCACACCTCACCTGGTGCTGCTTGCCAAATCACTAGTGTTCACTATAGAGAGCACCGCCTCCTGCAAACAACCTATCAGCATACAACCTGAAACTGTGTGGTACGAGGAAATGTCCCTTCAGAAGATAAATCCCTTCCTTCCATGCAAGGACTTCACAAACAACATCAATGCCATGATAATCTCCCACATGAATGCGGAGTCGAGCATAGAGTCAGTCTACGGCAGTCCACGGCTGGTCGAGGCTGCGAGGCTCCCAGCGAACAGTGCGACCGCAATGACGGCGCAATCAGGCACGAGTGGCCAGGCGGTTCCAGGCACTGGCCCCCTCACCCGACGAAAGACAATCCAACAACGTTGGATGCAGAACCCCTGGACCGCACTGAAAGCTGACTCGTCGCTCGAGTCCTCGAAGGTAAGCTCAGTGCCACGGAAACGTGCGACTGAGAATTGTTTGGACTCACGTACAGTACAAATGAAATCCTGCCACCACGACAGTCCCTCACCTGTACTAAAGAATAAGCTTTCTGAATGTTTATCAACTGACTTATTTCCTGCCAGTGCAGAAACCTCTATTTTTGAGAACGGGATCGAAATTGCAGGCTCATTGAGTTTGACCATCACTTTTGACAACCCCGATAGTACAACTTGCCTAGAATCATCTGGTCATGTTGACCTAAATGAAGCTGTAACTGTTGTCGATGAGTTTCTCATTGAAATGAGACCATCGAGCCTGTCAATCGACTCTGTGGCCACAGGTGTGACTGAGCCTGACCCAGTAAGCGAGGTCGAAATCTCAATCGCAATCATGGATGTAAATAAAGAGGAGGCTTACCTCCCACAAAGACCTCTACTATCCTTGCTTGATCTTCCTCTCCTTTAACGAAATGTTGCGTCACCAGCCGCGGTTAACCAAATTCACTCCGACAAAGGAGATGAGTTTTTTACGGCATTCGACTTGACCGACGCCGAGCTAATGGAAGCCTCGCAAGACGAAGATGACATCACATCACTAAACGATTTGGACGTACCATCTTCAAAACTTTTGAAAGAACCAGCTATTTGCGTCAACGATCATGACGACACCATTCTGGCCGGTGGCACTGCAGCAACCAATCCAAACAACAAGCATCACATAGATTCCAAAAACACAGAACAAAGAGCCACCTCCTGTCGAGAAGCTGAATTAAAATCTTTCAAAAAAACATTGCCTTGTGCCACCTCCACTTACCCACGGACTCAATTGTTTGAGACTGACGACCTAACGTCGCGAACGAGTAGTTCCCCATTCGTTTGCTAGAACCAACGAGTCCAGGAGACTTTTTCCGACCGGGCCCACAAGTCAAGTAACGCGCTGCTAAAACCTCCTTGTGGTGCGCTGATAGACCTGTCGTCGGGGCTTGTCCCACATTGTGGAAACCTAGTACACAGCCGCAGTAGCTCTGATGATAGAGAAACCCATGCCTTAAGTCGTCGGTCACACAATTCTTGTATCCAGCATCACAGGATGTCGCCAGTGCATTTATCATGACACAGGGGAACGCTCTTAAACCAACCACATGCCCCAAAGGGTGCCGTTATGAACGTAAATGGAGACTCATCTTTAACATCTGATCCCCAGTCTGACTCAGTAAATAGCAACCATTCAAATACGGCCGACAAGGCTAGTGCCGAGTCTAAGCCTAGCCTCTCGTCGGCAGCAGCCATGCAGATTTACAATAACGTTTTGGCCGGCTCGTCAGCTGCACTTCTGCCTTTCCTGAAGATGTATGAATCTCTTCACGAGGTCCACAAAGACCAGTCTTCACTCATCATTTGTCTAAAAGAAAAAATGGACAGCTTCAACTCAGTTGCAAACTTTCTACAAAGCCAGCTTACCCAGGAAGCTGAGCGAACCCTGCGCTGGCAAGAGCGCCTAAGCGACCTTGCCGCACGCCAACATTGCCAAAATGACTCTCTTGCAGACGGTCTACTTGAGGCAGTGAAGTGGATGCGGCACTCTACTGCTGAGTCGATATCTAGAGTTGATACCCAAACAATTGGATTATCATCTGTGAGAACATCCAACGCAAGATTAATTCCTTCATCAGAGTCCATGAGTCAAGGCTCCAACAAACTAAAAGAGCGGCCATCTCCCAGCTCTACAGCCAACTCAATACCCAAGGCCATCCCCTCAATAATGTATCAACTGAATCAAGCTTCAGTATCAAGTAAGAACAAGTCTGACTCAACTTGCAATGCCTCAGCGCCTGCTCAACCTACGTGCCAATCACCGCCTGATCCACCAGTGATACACATTGACATGATGCCTATAGTGTCCTTTGGTATTTTCCAAGGACCGCCAAAACAACAAGAAGGTCAACCAATAACTACTGAAAGTTTTTTAAAGGGTCCATCGACGCAAACACGACCAAGAAAATCGAGGCAGGTAACCAGGAAAGGTGTACCGTCTTTAAACACACGAAACCTGATACGAAATTTACCAACAGATGCGAACCCAGGCCTTTTTAATCGAGCTGATACAACCAAACAGACTGTGGCCAACACCGCAAAAGATCAAGTCAAATCAACAGACGCATTCGGGCCATCGGAAGTCCACTCCAGTAAGCGTCAAAGAATGGACTCCGATCCAGAAAGCTTTGTAGGGAATGTCTCTAAATCTATGATCGATATTTGCGATCTATCTACATACTCTGATGACATGTCGGACGAGCAACCTACCGCTAATCTTGGTGTGGCATTAGAAGTTCCACAAGTGGGGCGTCTTTCGAATAGAGTTTCAGCACCAAGCAGCAACGCGAAATTTGATAATAAGTCAAAGATGTCTGAGCAAAATAAGGAACAAAAGTCATCTCGCCTGAATCCAAATCATACCAGCTCTCAAGGAAATAAGTCTGCACGTTACATCTCAAAGGCTTCCACATCATTGAGTTCTCGAACCAAACTAAGATTGCAAAATCTTCATCAAGACGAGGATGATTTGAACTTGAATCGTCGAAATGTGATGAAATTATTCACCTGTATCCCATCACTTCGAACAATTACATCTGACGACATAGAAATCGTGGAGTATGCAACTGAACGTTGTTGTGATCAAGTTCTCTTGCATATCTCGTCTGCCTTAGTCCGCAACACCATCTTGAACACTGCGGACGAATTACTGAGCTATGGATTCAATATTTCTCTCGAACCTACAAGCCCTAGTCACGCTAATCCAAAGTTAAGTCCAGGGCAGGCCAATTTCAATCAAAAGGACCAAAGACGTCCGCCCCTCGGTGGATTGACCCCACTACCGACCGCCAAAGATCGCATACTGATCAGACTTTTAAAAGCAATACGAGAAATGGCAAAACAGACTGGCATTAGCCATTAATTTCTGGAAACGAATGTCCACGTGAATTTATCTCTTGGAACACCAGAGGGTTCTCCCATTTATTTAATCAATTCGATGTGGATTTGGGAAAAGTTTTTGTCATGTGTCTGCAAGAGACATGGTTAAGTGTGCCTCCAACCAGAGATGGATTTATGATCTTACTAAATCCCGCAATCAAAAACAAAATAGGGCGTCCTTCATCAGGCCTACTAATGATGATTAGGATTAATACATGGTGGCAGCTCAAAGAAGTATATATCCCCAATCCGTTCATACAAAGCACCTTATTACAATCAAATCATCAAAACATAGGCGCGAGGAAGCATTTGCTCATTTTAAATGGGTACTGGAACCCGGGGAAAATCACTACAAAATCCTTCATCGATTCCACAATTCACATACTTGATGACGTCATATTGAAGCATAAGAATCTCTCAATAATCTGTGCAGGAGACTTGAACTGCAATTGGTTCAAATACGATGAAGGAATTCAGAGTTACAAGCCAGCTCCTGCCAAAGAAATTGCGTCCCAGGGTCGTCAATGGAGTCAAGCACTCCACATGAGGAATTGCCAAATGGTTAACGGGCATGTGACAGGTGACCGTCCTCCAAAGCAAACGTGGTCAAATAATAAGGTTCATTCAATCATTGACTATTTCTGGG
Source organism: Ambystoma mexicanum (assembly GCF_040938575.1). NCBI lineage: Eukaryota > Metazoa > Chordata > Amphibia > Caudata > Ambystomatidae > Ambystoma > Ambystoma mexicanum. The sequence continues at coordinate 200,674,473 of NC_090921.1, read as the reverse complement.
TATCGCAAAACCTGTTTGAAAAAGAATTGTCATTAACAATCGTACCCATGACTAACAGTGATCACAATCTTATGCGGCTCACCTGTCCGGTGGAATGGCCAACAGAAAATCAATGCCACGATATTCCTGTCTCAGTGAACGCAGGTGGCAACCGTTTAAGGATCGACAAAGCAAAAATCCAAAAGATCAGCCAAAACTTCAGCAACGACGAAGAAACAGTGGTTGATTACCTCCCCTTGCTTTTCGATTTCGTAACTGTTCGAGTGGCAAATTCCACCATGGGGCATAAACATAAACACATATCATCGACAATTCTGATGCAAGCCAAAAAAGCGATGCGACGTGACGTGAGGAAGCTGAAGAAGTCGCTCAAGATTACCAACGATACGAGCTCCACAATCTCTGCAATCCACAAACGTCGCAAATTGTATCGTAATTGGTTAAAATCTCAGAATATTATAATAGAGCAGGACAAAGCTGAGCTATTAATGAAACAACTAGTCCAGAAAAACTCACGGGAAACATGGGCAATCCTTAACTCTGGGAACTCCAAACATCAGCCCATGGTGTCAAATGAGATTGACTCAGCGCAATGGATGCGCCATTACGCAAAAATGTTTAGCAATCCACAACATGAAGTCGCAAGTGGCTCTGATCAAAATCTGTCTTCATGGTGCTTGCGTATTCCAGCCGAGGACATAAAACTCGCAATTCGGTCTTTGAAGAACTCGAACGCCGCTGGTCCGGACCTCATAACGAATGTAATGTTAAAAAACAATGAGGCGGAATGGGCTATCTTCATAGACTCCCTATTTGCAAGAATATCTTCAACGAAGAAAATACCTGTTTCTTGGCGGGATGCTATAATAGTTCCCATCCATAAGAAGGGCAATCGGGCTGATCCATCCAACTATCGCCCGATTGCCCTGTTGGATACCATCGGAAAAATGTTTGCCTCTTTTCTACGTCAACAGCTTTCTCAATGGTCAGTCGTGGAACAAATCCCAGACATGCGACAAACAGGATTCACAAAAGGAGTCGGCGTCAAAGTGAATTTGCTGTTGATGACCATCTTAAAACTTGAAAGTATAAGGGCTAAAACACGTCTGTACGTCGCATTTATCGATCTACGTGGCGCCTTTGATAGTATCAATCGTTCTAAGCTATGGCAAAAATTGGAAAACTGGAACTGTCCAAGTAATTTGATCGACCCAATAAAAGCGCTTCATTCAGACACAACCATTATCATACGTTTAAAAAATCAAGGCGCCCTATCTGATCAAATATCTGCAAACATGGGCGTGAAACAAGGCTGCCCACTAGCTGCCGAGCTGTTCAAACTCTTCATTGCCGACATTCCAGCCTATTGCACAAATGTGAGATGTTTTCCACCAATCCTAAATAACACCGAAATTGGATGTCTTGTTTATGCGGATGACGTGGTCCTTGTAGATAAGACCCAGATAGGCCTACAATGGCAAATGACAAACTTACATGAATATCTCATCAAAAATGATTTGGAGATAAACACTGACAAGACCAAGATCGTCGTCATTGGTAGAACAAACCTCAAAAGACAAAGGGCCTTCACTTGGTACATCGATAAGAACCCGCTTGATGTAGTAGACTCAATAAGATACCTAGGAATCTCTTTTAACAATTCACTCTGCGAACATCACTGGAAAACTGACCTAATAGCTCGAATGACTCAATTCAGCACACAAGCACAGCTCTTGAATAAATTATATGGGAAATTCACTCTTACTCCCATATTGACCATCCACTCTCAAAAAGTAGTACCGGCTATTACTTTTGGCTCGGAAGCAGGCTGGAGCATAGACGTGGCTTTTTGGCAGAAACTCGAGGGTATTTTTCGGCGGCGGGTCCTGAAGCTACCAACATACATTTCAATGACTCAGTTAAGACATGAGCTTTCCTTAAACTCGTTACATACTAGTGTCTTGTGGAAATCTTTAATGGCATTCCGGAAAATGATTGTAACGCCCACGACTCCTGCTTATCAGATCTTCTCAAAAAGTGTTGGGCCTGTTCACTCCAATTTACTTGAAGAGTGGAAACAACGCTTGGTACAGATATTAGCTGGTGCTGATTTAAATACCGACGACCTGATAATGAGACCACAATCTGCGAAAAAAAAGTTTGAGACTGTGAAGTGGATCCAGAATAATGAACAAAGGAGAAAGATGGCCTCAACATTAGATGCTGGAATAGGTGAACTTAAGCTGGGTGTTCCATGTAACTATCTGACGAACTGTCCGTCTAGATACCATCGTGAGCAGTTCCTGTGAATACGTCTGAATGCCATAGACACAAGAGCCATGTTGTGGCTTCGTCATTCCAAAGAAGTAACTGATGATATATGCCGATTTTGCTTGAAGGAGCCTGAATCCCTAGAACATTTAATAACTAAATGCACGATGATTACAGCAAAACGTATCTTACATCTTGGGAACTTTAGTCCTGCGAGCCCCGACTCTCGAGATTGGTGGTCTCATGCAATGGCAGGCAATTCCTTGAAACTATGCTGTGCGATAGTTGATTTCATCGCCTCTCTTAAATTGGAGGCTGTGGGTCAACTAACACAGATTGTGCCGCCCTAATCATGAAGCTAGATGGTATTTGAACAGTGACTTCGGTCGCTCCTGTGTTCTTTATGCACTCATCTTTCTTTTATTTTCTCTTGGTTTGGTCTAGTGTTAGTGTTTTTGGAGGAACATTTGACAAAAAATGTTTGTAATAAAAGTCGATTGTCACAGTGTTATGCTGAGACATATTAGACTGATGTTTCAATAAAATAAAAAAATTAAGAATGGGAAAATCTTACTTCTCAAATACATACCAGGAATTGACCTAGTCCCACTTACGCAACCTACTTTGAATTGGCATGATCTTTAAAGGGAAACAGGACAGTCAACTCCATTATCTCCATCCTATAGGGGCTGCACTGGCTTGCATTGTCTTGGCATCCCAGCTAAAATACTCTTTATGACTGCATGCATGTTAGGCATAATTATATGTAGTACCCTTTGGGAACACCACACACAATTAAGACTACAAGTGACAGTACAAATTCACCTTTGGTACAAGCCTGTACTGCACAGTAAAAGTGGTAGCGATGGCTGAGCAGCCAGACCTATCTCAAGAGTAAGTGAGCAGTATCAAATAGTTACACAAAGGATAGCAATGACTATCATTCAAACAAAGACTGACTCAAGGTTTCTGGGTAAAAGAATATACATTTATTTACACATCAGTTGTATAACATTTCACTAAAGTAAGGCAGGTTAAAAAACACGCTACTAATACACCACACCACTCCCAATAGTTTCCAGACAAGTTAAGCTCAGAAAATGAAGTGGGAGCAAAATGGCACTATAGCAATTAAAAAGGGAGGGACAAACAAAGTTAGGCAGAAATTGAGCAGCACCAACAGGTAAGTAAGCAGGGCAATCTAGAAAGAGGAACTACAGTGATGGAACCAAATCAAATAGGCTTCGGGCCAAAGTCAATAGGACAAAAGTCTTTTGCTCAAGATCACACAGTTCAGGGTAGTTCGCAGTTAAGTCTTTACCAAGAGTTCCCTCGATTTGGAGAAAGGTTTCACACACCTACACCACGGCTGAACAAAACACACAAGCGGATTTGCACAGTACCTTTAAATGGAGAAGAAGCTATAGCTGAGGCAGACGTTCCTGGTAGTTCCTGCAGGCTCACGGTTCCTGAAGCGAATGTCGGACTGACAAAAAGTAGGAAGACTGGAGGGTCCTGCACTACCCAGGGAAGAAACCAGCAGCAGAGCAAAGCAACAAATAAAAGGTGCGCTCCTTAAAACCCAAGCAGGTTCTGACCTTCCTGGCTATCCGGCCCACTGTAGCTCTGTACAGCGAATTCGATCAGAGAAGGGAGTCCTGGCTTGCAGTTTGGGAGAAATGATTGGTCCCACCAGCTCAGGGGAAATCGATTCCTGGAGGATCTTCTCTGTCGTTTGAGTTCGAGGATTCAGACCTGTAGCAGGGCTTCACCTGGTGGTTTAGTCGTGGTAGGGGGTTGTCTTCCATCAGTTCCTCGTCGGTTCTTTTGTTCCAGTGGTGAATATGCCATTCCAGACCTAGAGACTTGCTTTTTATGCAGTTTCCGCCATTAACACAGCCTGGCTGTCAATCACACAGCAGTATGGCTGTCCCACCGGGACAGTCACCACAGCCAATCATTTCAGAGTGTGACATGGGTCTCCAAGGAGACGCTGTGCAGGGTTGTTCAAAACCCCTCCCTCGCATCCTGTCCCATCCAGGCATACAGACACCTAAGGTGGGCTTCTGCATAGAAGCCCGCGAAAAGAAGGTGAACAAAGGAATTAAACCTGGTTTGGCGCGCCGAGTAAAACACAAGAAAGACTTTTACAAAATGAAATGGTGAATAAACCCAGCCGAAACTGTAATAAAACATATATGGTCTAGCTGGTTTAAGATAGCCTAAAACAATCCCAAGGTTATTTAAGCTAACCGCGTTAGGAAAAATAGGGTAGTTACCACTGAGACCAGCCAAGTCTTGATGAATAGGGAGCGAAACAATGCTCCAAGAGAAACAGACAAAAAGGGATAAGTATTAAGCCTTTCCAGTTCTCCATGTAAGATGGTTTGTACTGGGTCTGTGGTTTTACAGAGGCTAATAAAGTTAATGGGAACTTTATGTGTTCTGGGAGACAGAAGTCAGTCCCAGAAAATGGAGTCTGAGTTGGGAAGTCTAAAAGACAACCCTGTGTCACTGCATTGTAGGTGCTGTGTAACACACAGTAAAAAGATGATGCCTGTGGAGTAGGTGAGGCTCCACAGTCTATGAACACAAAAAATGTTAAACACAAACAGCAAAAACACATGCAAGAGTGGGGAAAAAGGCTCACACTCTTAACAGGTGAAAAAATAAATCCTAGAAATCCAGCAAAGCTGCTGAGGGACTCAGTCGGTAAGGGAAATTAGCCATTCTGGAGAATTCTCACTAACACTCGCCCCCCTCCCCCAGACTAAGGGACAGGAGGATTTAATCCACTCATGGATGAAACTCTAGCTCTAGTCGGTTAAAAACATCCTAGAGAGACCATCAGCATTTTAGTGGTGACATCCTGCTCTGTGCTCAATGATGAAATCAAAACCTTGCAGGCAGATTGACCATCTCAGAAGTTTTGGGTTTTCCCCTTTCATTTGCATTAACTATCTCAAGGGTTGGTGGTCTGTCTGAATCACAAACTTAGATCCATACAAGTATGTCTAAACTTCTTCAGGGACCACACAATGGCAAAAAAATCACGCTCTATGGTTGCCCACCTTGTTTTGGGTTCCTTCAGTTTCATACCGATGAAGCAAATGGGGTGCTCCTTATCTTTCTCATCCAGTTGACTAAGGACTGCACCTATACCTCTATTGGAGGAATCTGTCTGCACAATGAAGGATTGGTGATAATGAGGAGCTCTTAGGACTGGAGCTTGACACAGGGCTTTCTTCAGGTTTGCAAAGGCTTGAGTGCACTCCTCATTCCATCTAACCTTTTTAGGGAATTTTGGAGAGGAGATCACATTCAAGGGAGAATCTATGGTCCCATTGTTCTCTATGAAATTCCTGTAGTACCCAGTGAGACCTAGGAAAGCTCTCACCTGGATTTAAGTAGTAGGGGTGGCCCAGTTTTGTGAAGCTTGTACTTTGCTAGGCCATGGACTTATTTCACCTCCTCCTACCTCATGACCAAGGTAGACCACTTTGCTCTGACCAATTTGACATTAGCTTGCCTTTATGGTCAGATGGGCCTACTCAAGAGCCTGCAAAACATATCCTAAGTGGTCAATATGTTCTTTCGATGAAGGGCTGAGCACTGCAATGTCATTCAAGTATGCCATGCAGAAGTCCTCCATCCCATTCAGAACTTGATTGACCATCCTCAGGTATGTAGCAGGTGCATTCTTTAATCCAAAAGGCACAACCTTGAACTGGGAGAGGCCTTCTGGGGTTGAGAATGCAGTTTTTCCTTGGCATGGTCTGTCAGGGCTATTTGCCAATAGCCTGACTTCTGATCAAATGTACTGAGGTACTTGGCTGAACCAAGTCTCTCCACCAGTTCATCTGTTGTCATGGCCATAGCCCCTGGCGAAGAACGGATCGAAGTAGACCAGATGCACACCCCATGTACGTGTGTTCCAAGGACCATGTTTAGCGTGGGACAGAAAGTTCTGTGGAACGAATGCAACTAGGAGGGGTCGGACCCCCTTTAACTAAAGCAGAAAGGGACAAGAGGAGGGAAGAGCAGTTATGCTTGTACTGCGGAAAGGCAGGTCATTTTCTCAAATAATGCCTGGTAAAACCACCAAGAAGGACCGTAGGAGCCACAGATAAGGAGAAATCAAGTGAGGAGTCGGAAAACTACCAAGCCCGGCAATTGTAGGGGTCCATTTGTTGAGCAAGGAAACCCAATTACAGACCTCCCATTTTGCGTTGCCTGTGATCCTGATCAACCACCAAAAGCCGTCAAAGATGCATTCATTAGAAGCTTACATTGACAGCGGAGCCATGGGGAATTACATGGACCAAGACCTTGCAGCAAAGATGGGGCTTCCACTCTGTCCACCACTGAGACTGTAACCACCGTAGATGGCACTGAAATCACCTCCGGCCCCATGTCAGAATATACCACTGTTCTCACCCTCTTATGTCAGGATGGCCATTGGGAATCAACCGCTTTTGACCTTATCAAAGCACCTCAGTTCGGACTGATCCTAGCGATGCCATGGCTGGTCGCACACAATCCACGAATCAACTAGCGTGCTCGAGAATTGCACACACACCTGCTATCATAAAGGGAGGAAGACTACAAACACTGGCTCATCTGTTCAGGAAGGGGTGACAAGTGCCTTAGGTGTGGTTGGTACCCTGCCGATCCAATATCAGGACTTTCAAGATGTGTTTCAAAAGGAACAAGCCCTATGATTGCCAGATGGACCTGATACCTGGTGCACAAATCCCTTGTGGCAGAATCTATGCACTCACAGAGCCCGAGAACCAACATTTGAAGTTATACTTGGAACAATATCTAGCCAACAGTTTCATCGCCCCTCAAAGTCGCCTGCAGCTTCTCCCTTATTCTGCGTGCCAAAGAAGGAAGGAGATTTGAGGACTTGCATCGACTACCGTGCGTCGAACCAAGTCACCGTCAAGAATCGTTACCCCTTGCCCCTGATCCCGGAATTGTTAGATCAAGTCAAAGACACCCAAATCTACACAAAATTGGACATTAGAGGGACCTACCATTGTGTTCACATTAAAAAAGTAGATGAATGGAAAACAGCGTTTCGTACCAAATATGGCTTATATGAATACCAGGTAATGCCATTTGGCCTTTGCAATGCCCCAGGCTCATTTCAATATTTCATGAACTATGTATTCAGAGAGCTGATTGACGTTTGTGCTCTAGTCTATATAGACGATATCCTAGTATATTCGGCCTCAAAACAGGACCATGTCAAGCATGTGCGTTCCGTCCCTACAAAGCTTCGTCAACATCATCTCTACGCCAAACTTGAAAAATGCTCATTCCACGTTAATGAGGTAGAATTCCTGGGGTTTATCCTCACTCCAAAAGGAATCCAAATGGATGTGCACAAGGTCGACGCCGTTCTAAATTGGCCAGCCCCAAGTTCATTCAAAGGGGTCCAGAGCATGGTAGGCTTTGCAAACTTTCACTGCCGATTCATCCCAGGATTCTCTCAAATAGTACACCCAATCACGTCTTTATTAAGGAAGTGCAATAAGAAATTCCAGTGGACAGAAGAAGCTGAAAAGGCTTTTCAGGAACTCAAGGTGAAATTCACTACCGCTCCAATCTTATGGAATCCTCGCCCAGATTTTCCATAGGTGGTAGAAACTGATGCTTCCAGTATGGCTATGGGTGCTGTTCTATCGCAAAGGGACCCACACACCGCCAGTTACATCCAGTAGCCTTCTGGTCATGTAAGTTCTCGCCACCCAAGCTCAATTATGCCATCACTGACAAGGAGCTCCTGGCCATAAAATCTGCCTTCAAGGCCTGGCAACATTATTTGCTTGGGGCCAGACACACTATCACCGTGATAACCAACCATCGATATTTACAATACTTGAAGAGTGCGAAGGCTCAGTCCTCTCGTCAACTACGCTTGTCCCTTTTCTTCGTGGAGTACGACTACGTAATCACATTCCGGCCTGGAGTCAGAAATGGGCACAGATGAACTGGTGTACACACCCCTTGATCCCGTGGCCATCATCCCCTGCGACAATCTCCTAGGCATTACAACCACCATGACTCAAGACGAATTGCTGCAAGAAATCCAACAAGTAATGACTCAGGAACTACTATGTGAATGGAATTCACAGGAAGAACAATATGCAGTAAAGGACCAACTACCATACTACAGGAATTGTTTATTCTTGCCCAAGAAAGAGCTTCAGGAACAGGTCATCTCGGAGAATCATGACTCCCACATGGAAGGTCACCCGGGAATAGCTAAAACCCTGGCCAAAGTGAAGCGGAACTACTGGTGGCCAAAGTTGTCAGGAAGGGCCTGAGGGTAGAGGCGTATCCACTAAGCTAAAGGTAGAAAGGCACACACGAAGCTGGACTACAAGGAGTGCTGTAGACAAGAAAGCATATGCAACAGAGGCTGTGAAAAAAAAGGGGCAGGGAATACAAAGATACAAACACGCTGTGTTCCCTCTTGGGGTGTATGCAGAATGGGGAAAGAGTGTTCCACATACCTTTGGAAACTCCAGACCTCTGCACAGTTTGCTATTACAGGGGCCCACTCTGAATGCTCATGGCTGGGAGCAACAGCAGTCGGTGTCTGTACCCGAACTCTAAGGCACGAACAAGGGAACAGTACTCACAAGACTGAAGCCTGTACAGGTCCAGCAGGAACCAAACAATGACTACTTCCTGAAACAGGAACCAGTACACTGTAAACAATGGCACGAAGTGCAACACTGAAACGCGACAAGGGAAGTGGCAGAAATTGCCTGCTGGAATCCAACAGTCAAACTCTGTACATAGGATTTACATAAAACATAAGTGAAGACAAGAACAGAAATATCCAGGGAAAAGGAAGTCAAAGAGAGCAAGGTTCAGAACAGAGAACCGGAGGAAAGAAAGGCCAGAAACCGAGTATCTATATGCAGGGAATGGCGACCAGAAACTGTACACGGGAATCAAGAACAGTATCTCAGGGCTGGAAAGACAAGGGAAGGCTAGCAGAGGGAAATTAAGGAAATAGTATAACTGAAGTGGAAAACCGAAGGGGAGCACTGAAGACAAAAGGAAGACAAGGACAGGAATCACGGACAGAGGGCTGCAGGCAAGAAAGAGAGCAAGGGAGCAGTAGCCAGGAAACAGAGAGCTTTAAATAAGAAAGGTAGCAAGGGGGCTGTAGCCAGGGAACAGAGGGCTGAAAACAAGGAAGAGAGCAAGGGGGCTGTGGCCCGGGAACAGAGGGCTGCAAACAAGGAGGCAGGGCTGCAATATGGAAGGCACAGCGGTGCAGGAAAAAGGCAGGGGAGAGAGGGCTGAGAAGCAGGGCAGCAAGGCAGGAAGCACAGGGCTCTGGAACAAGAGCAGGACCTGGAAGCCACAGGACACAGCAGATATCCAAGGAACAGGGCAACAAATGGCTGGTAGAAAGCTCAATGCAAGAGGCCTGTGCTCCTGCAGGCAGCTGCTTAAATACTGAGCTGCCCTGTGCTGAAGTAGGCTAATTAGCATCACCTGGAGCAGCACACCTGAATGTAATTGGCCTCCACCCTCTCTAGTCCTGGGAAAGCGAAAGCTGCACTGTTCTCTAAGGCTTCTGGGGATTGTAGTGATCGAACTGCTGTATAGGAATAGCCAAGAAATGGAAACCGCCACAAAGTGCATTTTGGGACATGTAGTTTGTAAAAGTAAATACAAAAGTTCCAAAGCCTTGTAAATGGAAAGTAAAGACAATAATATTAATAGGTGTTGTTCAGGAAATATTACAGAAACAATTGAGTCCCAAATAGTCCACGATGGGTGCCAATTGGTGCGCCAGTTGCACAATCATGACAAACATGGCGCAAGGACGTTATTCAGTTCATCATCTCTTGTGGTATTTGTGCACAGAATAAGTCATCAAAACAAAGACCAGCTGGGCTCCTTAGACCTTTGGACATTCCACCAGCTCCATGGCATACTTTATCTATCGACTTTATCACTGACCTACCCTCTTGTCAAGGATATAACACCATCCTAGTGTTCGTAGACCTGTTCTCTAAAATGGCCCACTTCTTGCCAGTTAAAGGACTCCCAAACACATCCAGCCTGGCTAACACATTCCTAGAACTCATTGTACGGCACCATGGGTTCCCGTTAGTACTGATTTCGAATCGGGGTACCCAATTTGTTTCCAACTTCTGGAGGAAATGTTGTTCAATGGCCCAAATTGACATTAGGCTATCCACTAGCCACCGCCCCCAAACGGATGGCCAAACGGAGAGGACAAACCAGACGCTCGAACAATAGTGGAAGGGGATTCAAAAGACTTGTGGATTGCCGAGTATGCCTATAATAATTCTCTACACAGCAGCACTTGTCAGACTCCATTTTATACTGCGTATGGCAGACACCCGCGCACTTCCGAACTGGTCATTCCCACGACTCTGGAAATGCCTGCCATCAAAACCCTTCACACCACCATTTCTCAGGCCTTCACAAGGGCCATTGAGCACTTGCATCAAGCCAAAGTTCGCCGAAAGAAATACGCAGACCTGCATCACGAAAAGGCCCCTGATTAACAAGTAGGAGACAGAGTATGGCTAGCATCCAAGCATGCACCTCTAAAAGGGACCCGGACATTCCGCCCACGATACCTAGGGCCTTTTACCATTGAATCCATCATAAACCCTACAGTTATAGTTAAACAGTTAAACTGACTCTGCCAACCAATATGCCAACCAACATGCATATCCACCCGGTGTTTCATGTGCCCCTCTTAAAACCAGTTCAGCCTGGGACTCGAGTAACCACACCACCAGGACCTGTAATGGTCCACAGAGAACTAGAATTTGAGGTCAAGGACATTTTAGACTCAAAGTACATTAGAACAAAAATATACTACCTAGCAGACTGGAAGGGATATGGTCCACAGGACAGAACATGGGAACCCAGCAATTACATCCATGCACCACGTTGAATACAACATTTTCATCGTGAGTACCCCACTAAGCCAGAACCAGACAGAGGAACCACCTTGAGAGGGGCCTTGGAGGGGAGTGCTGTCCTGGCCATAGCCCCTGGCCCTGGTACTCAGGTCTCCGGGCTGCATCACAGTGTTCCTGCAGGGCCCCAAGGGCCCAATCATGCTCCTCAAGACTCTCCTGGAGTCAGTCCTGGCGCCTTTGGCACCAGGCTCATATGGCAGATGGAGCTTTGAATGGGAATGGAACAACATGGCTGCCCCCACATGGTTCAGTTCAGAACTGAACCATGCGGTCTAGCATCTAGAGTGTGGTCATCCCTGAAGGCGCATGGGATACCTGTAGACTCGCACCGTGACGTTCACCGTGATCTGTCCTCAGCATTCCAGGCCTGCACCTGCAAGGGAGAAGAGAAGAAGAATACCATTAACCATCCTTACCATCCTTCCCTGCTTACCTGCTTGGCAATCCAGCTCCTCGATCGCTCCAGTGTCACCTCTGAAGCTCATCCTCGCTTGAAAGCAGCATCCTGGAGGAGAAACGAAAAGGACAAACTTAGTAAGCGTTCACCTTCCTCATTCAAGCATCATTCGGAAGCGCGCTTACCTAGCGAAACTCTCTGTTGGTACTTGACGGCTGTCCGAACATCTTCCACTCAACGTTCCGCGTCCTCCCGGCCGTTCTTCATCCAGGAACATCACAGCGGCCTGCAAGAGAAGAATAATACAGGTTAGCCAAACAGCAAAAGCACACATAGCGCTGTGCTCCGCGCATTCACGCACCATCTCGAGCACAGCCCTCTTCATCAGCTTGACGTCTTCATCATCTCTTCTGCACCTCCGAGAAAAGGAGGACATTAACCAGGGCAATTACAATTATGGACACATTATTTAAGAACAATAGACTTACCTCAAGAGCGGAGTCGTAGCAGGTCTGGACTCTCGGGCCCACGCCAGTGAAGTAACTTGGCAGTAAGGCACCCATTTCATGACGCACCACTGCACAGAACAGCAGGACGGAGAATGCATCTTATTGAAACACAAGGTGAGGAAAACTCTAAGGGGGTCGCTGGGGTTCACACGGGAGGTGGGCACTGAGAGAAAGAGATTGTGGGCTAAACCAGAACTCCTGTCTTCCAGACTAGATCCTCGTCAGAACGAGAACCCAGGGGAAGCAAATCCAGGTCGGAAGGGGTCCAACCAAGTCGGGTGGCGTCTCTGTGGATACCAGGTGAGCGTTACATCTGTCCTTGGCAAAGGATGGGCATCAGTCTTAGTGACTGCATTTAGAGCTCTATAGTCCACACATAATATCAACTCCTTGGATCCTCCCTTTGGTACTAGAACAACTGGACTAGACCATGGACTTGTAGATGGCTCTATAACCCCAAGATCAAGCATCTTGTTGACCTCTCCTTTGATGTGGGATCTCACATGTTCTGACATTCTGTTACCTCTGCTTTTCACAGGTAAACAGTCACCAGTGAGAATATCATGCTGGCCCCAAGGGGTCGGGCCTGGTGAAAGTGAAAACAGGGAGGCAAACTGATTTAACAGAACATAGCACTTCGCCGGTTGCTCAGAAGTCAGTTGGAAAGAGAGATTAACTCCTTTGATTTTCTCATCCAAAGGTTGGCCTCTGAGGATGTCAGGTAGAGGTTCACTCTCCTCCTCCTCTTGAACTGAAGCTAAAAACAATGGTCTGACTTCTGGTCTTGAGACATATGCCTTCAAACGGTTGGTGTGAAAGACTCTGGGAGGCTCCTTAGGTCTGCCTAAATCCACCAAATAGTTCACCTCTCCAGGTTTGGCCACAACCTTGAAGGGTCCTATCCATCTGTCCTGCAAGGCCCTCTGCCTTGTTGCACCATAACTAATAGAAGCTGGTCTTGAGTAAACTCAACCATGCTGGCCTTCTGGTCATGCCAATGTTTGACCAGAGCCTGACCTGCTTTTAAGTTATCACTAGCTTCTGCCATCATGTGTGACATTCTCGTCTGGAGACCTATCACATAGTCAGTCAATCTGACTGGCTTGGGGAAGGAGCACTCTACAACCGCTCCTTAATCAGGGCTAATGGACCTCTGACTGGATGGCCATAGAGAAGCTCAAAGGGACTGTAACCAACTCCCTCCTGAGGGACTTCTCTATAAGCCAAGAGAAGGCATGGCAGTAGAAGGTGCCACTTTCTTTTAAGGGGTTCCTCTAAAGCTCCTATCATCCTCTTCATGGTACAATTAAACCTCTCTACCAGTCCATTTGTCTGTGGATGGTAGGCTGTAAAGAACTTGTAAAAGACACCACAATTTTTCCACATGGCTTGCATGTAGTGAGACATACAATTGGATCCCTTGTCAGATATCACTTCGTTAGGAAACTCTACACAGTCTGAGCTGTAACAGTTCTCATAGGTATAGCTTCTGGGTATCTCTTAGCATGGTCTACTACAACCATGATAAACCTGTTCCCTGAAGATGTGGGAGGGTCAAGGGGACAGCAATGTCGATGCCCACCCTCTCAAAAGGAAATCCCACCACTGAGAGAGGTACCAGGGATACCACATTCTTGTCTCCACTCTTGGTTTGGCAAGTGTTACACCTCCTTGTTGGTAGCACAGGGGTGCTGTCTAACTTTTTCCTTGAGGCCTTGGGATTCCCCTTTGCCTTTCAAATGGCAGTGAGCAACTCCTGTGGAGTTGGAGTGATAGTTTCCTCTATCAGCTCCACTGGAGAGCCCCTCAGGGTCCTCTCCCTTGCAGGCCTATTGAGGTACTGTCTCCTTTTACTGGGAGGCCTGGGGGTACTTGACACAACTCCAAGAGTTTTCAGGTCACTACCCATCAGAACTCTCCTAGGCACTTCACTCTGCACACTAACAGGTATTTTGACAGTCATACCATTACACTGGATGAGAGCTGGTAACTGGGGAAGCATTTGCACAGGGCCTCCAGCTAATTTGGTGAGGCGTTTGGGTGCCTTAGCAACATCCTCCACCTTGAAAAATGATTCATCCACCACAGTTATGCTGGCTCCAGTGTCTCTGATGACAGGGGTCTCCTCGCCATTCACAAGAAGACTATCTTTATAATACTCTTTAATATTTTCTGGGATGGAATTATAGACATCTACATGCTGTTGTTCCCACAAGCCCAGGAACACTAAAGAAACACTAGCTGACACTCTCATGGGTTCATCAGCCTTTAGGGGAAAGTTTCCACTTGCCATAGGTACTTCTTCCTCGGGGAGAAGGCTAAGAAGACAGTGTGGATCCCTGAAGGTTTACCCTTACATCTGGGATCCCCTTTCACATTGTCAGTTGACCCACAAACATAACATTTCCTAAATGTGTTGATGAATGGGGGTTTGTTCTGACCTCCATCTGGTTTGGGTCCAGATGGTGCACTAGCCTGATTCGTTTTTTTCCCTGTGGATTAGCCTTATGTTACTTTTTGTGGCCCTCTTTTGGATTTTGGATTGGAGGTATTAGAATTCTCTTTGTCATCTTTCTTTGGCTGCTTTCCCTTCTTCTGAGTTGCCCCAGAATCCTTGTGAGTAGCCTTGTTGGCAACCCACAAGTCAGCAGCCTTAGCTAACTTCTTATGATCTATCTCCTTAGAATCAGCCAACTGCTGTCTGAGCTCAGGAGAGCAGGCATCATAAATTGAATCCAACATAACAAGATTTCTCATACCTTCATAAGTGTTAACACTGTAACTCTTAACCCAACATCTACGTTTTTCAAACATTCACATATCTAGGTAGCCCGAGAGGTACCATCATGCTTTTTGAGGGTCCTAAACCTCTTAAGGTACTGGTAAGGGGTCTTCCCAAATCTAGCAATTAAAGCTAGCTTCACACACTTATAATCATTCCTATCCACCTCCCCCGACTCCATCACAACATCAGATGCAACAGTGGGTAGCCTAGAGAAGAGCCAGGGAAGCAACTGATTCCCTGTAAGACATTGAATACCATGGTTATATTCAAACCAATCCAAAATATCAAGCTTAACCTCATACATACCCACAATTTCTTTAGGCATACAGGGTCTCTTAGGACTGGAAGACCTAGAGGACTCTGGGAGAGAAGCATTTTCAAGAGATCATCTTTTCATTTCTAGTTCATGATTCAACTCCATTTCTCTGAGCTTAAGTTCTTGGTGTTTTTGTTCAGTTTGAGCATTTGAACATTTGAATTCCATTTCAAGCCTCATTTTTTCTAGAGCAATGAATTCAGGACTGAGTGTAGGACCTGGTGGGGTCCCAGTGGACAAAGGTTGAGGTTGCTGAGCAGCCAAGGGAGCAGTAAGGCCTACATTATTAGACCCATCTTCTTCCTCCAACTCATCAATAATAGACACATTATCATCCTCATTATTGTTGACATTTGCTGAGAGGTCAGGCATTTCAGACCCACCCTCCAGACTTT
The DNA here is from genome assembly GCF_040938575.1 of Ambystoma mexicanum. Classification (NCBI taxonomy): domain Eukaryota; kingdom Metazoa; phylum Chordata; class Amphibia; order Caudata; family Ambystomatidae; genus Ambystoma; species Ambystoma mexicanum. Next base: position 200,658,804 of record NC_090921.1, on the reverse strand, counting down.
GTTTCTCTAACAACCTTTCAATCAATTTAGACTTTTTACCTTTAACAGAGAGATTTTTTCTGTACAAAGATTTTTATTAATTATCCACAGTGTAACTAAGGAGGGTCTTCTGACTGCAGCTTTCCATATCAGACATGATTAATGTAGCTTTTTAGTAATATTAGCCTTGTGGTTAGTTGATCCAAGGTAACAGCAGCACTCTAAGTGTAATTAATATACTTGATCCTCACCGCGGTACACCAGTGTTAGGCAGAATTATATGCAGTACCCTTTGGGAACACCACACACACTTAAGACTACAAGTGACAGTACAAATTCACCTTGGGTACAAGCCTGTACTACACAGTAAAAGTGGTAGCGATGGATGAGCAGCCAGACTTATCTCAAGAGTAAGTGAGCAGTATCAAATAGTTACACAAAGGACAGCAATTACTACGATTCTAACAAACACTGACTCAAGGTTTCTGAGTAAAAGAATATACATCTATTTAAACATCAGTTGTATAACATTTCACTTAAGTAAAGCAGTTGAAAAATCACATTACTAATACACCACACCACTCCCAATAGTTTCCAGACAAGTTAAGCTCACAAAATAAAGTGAGCGCAAAACGGCACTCAAGCTATTAAAAAGGGAGGGAAAAACAAAGTTAGGCAACAATAGAGCAGCACCAACAGGTATGTAAGCAGGGCAATCTAGAAAGAGGAACTACAGTGATGGAACCAAATCAAATAGGCTTAGGGCGAAAGTCAATAGGACAAAACTATTTTGCTCAAGATCACACAGTTTAGGGTAGTTTGTGGTTAAGTCTTTGCCAAGAGGTTCGGGCGAAGTTGGTCAGCAGAAAAGTTAGTTTAAAGAGAAGAGAAGGACAAGCCCTCGAGTTGGTGAAAGGTTTCACACACCTTCACTGCGGCTGAACGAAACGCACAACCGTTTTTTCACAGTACCTTTAAATGGAGAAGAAGCTGTAGCTGAGGCGGACATTCCTGGTAGTTCCTGCAGGCTAACGGTTCCTGAAGCGACTGTCAGACTGACACTAAGTAGGAAGACCGGAGGGTCCTGCACTACCCAGGGAAGAAACCAGCAGCAGAGCAAAGCAACAAATAAAATGTTTGCTCCTTAAAACCCAAGCAGGGTTCGAGCTTCCTGGCTATCCGGCCCATTGTAGCTCTATACAGCGAATTCGACCAGAGGAGGGAGTCCTGGCTTCCACTTTGGGCGAACTGGTTGGTCCCACCATCTGAGGGGAAGAACATTCCTGGAGGATCTTCTCTGTAGTACCAAGTTTATTTAAGGTAACTGCGATACAAAAAATAGGGTAGTTAGCAATGCCACCAGCCAAGTCTTTCTGAAAAGGGAGGGAAACAATGCTCCAAGAGAAACAGATGAAAAGGATAAGGATTAACCCTTTCAAGTACTCCAGATAAGATGGTTTGTACTGGGTCTGAGGTTTTACAGAAATAATAAAGTTAATGGCAACTTTATGTGTTCTGGAAGACAGTAATCAGTCCCAGAAAATGGAGTCTGAGTTAGGAAGTCTAAAAGACAACCCTGTATCACTGCACTGAAGGTGCTGTGTAACACACAGTAAAAGGATGCTGCCTGTGGAGTAGGTGAGGCTCCATGGTCTATGAACACAAAAAATGTTAAACACACACAGCAAAAACACATATAAGAGTGGGAAAAAAGGCTCACACTCTTACCAGGTGAAAAAATAAATCCTAGAAATCCAGCAAAGCTGCTGAGGGACTCAGAAGGTAAGGGAAATTAGCCATTCTGGAGAATTCACACTAACAATGCATCACCAATAAAGCAACCAACACTTGCACATATGCCCACCTTGCCGTAGTTAAGTGGGTTGTGCTCCTTCAAGAGCCAGGCCATTGCTTGGGTCAAGTCAAAATGTTAGTGAGTAAAAGATATCAGGAAACACGTTTTGCCTTTTTACGTCCATGCCCTCTCGATCACCATCCCGATGGCAATCCTGATCATGGCAATACTCTCGCACTTCAGGAAGGCACTCAAGACTTTACTCTTTAGCCAATGAATAGCCGCCCCTTAAAGTCCTTGTGCCCCAACATTACATTCCACCCCATTCTCAAAATATCACATGCTGTATATTGGAACACCCTCTCTTTACCTGATATGTTAACCTCAACAACATGTGCAGCACTCCTTTGCTTCATATCTAGGTTTGTGCTACATAAAACCTAAATTCAAATAAAAGGATTTATCTAGCAGTGTTAGCACTATCAATGGAACCAATATTTCTCAGCAAGACGTTGTTTATGTCTGGTCTCAAGGATTCTTCAAAATTCACCTCCAGAACAACACATGATTTCAGTCACCAACAACACTCTCCTTGTACACAGAAGTCTAGTATCATGAGGGATAACCATGTCAGCAGCTAAGCACTTCTTGGACATGTGAATGCTCTAACATTAATATGAGAATACATCTTACACACTGGCGAAAGAGTGGGCAAATTCTTAGACTTTGTTTTTTTCCGTCCTCAAATGTCACTTCGATACAGGTCTTACAGAAGCCCGAAAAATAGGATCTTGTACAACATCTTGTACAACATTAACTTTTTTACCCCACAGGCGCAGTGCCGTATTGGGATGAGCCAAGCACCTACTGCACTTCTGGAAGAACCTGGGTAGAGTCCACAATACGGAGATAGACATTGGCTAGTGCTGTGGAAAAGCTAAGTTGAAATAAGGACATTGGAGAATGTTAGGAAGTATTGGTTTGTAAACAGAGTATAATGGACTAGGCCATAAAATCCTACATTGGCATGTTTTAGTCATAGGAATGAGGCATCACCCTAATATGTGTTTATGAAAACTTACCTGTGCTGTTTAGTTTACAGTCCAGCACAAGCTGACTCCACTTCATGCAGAGCCCTGACAACGTTTATAAATTCCATTAAAATTAACTCACACAATGCACTCACAACATTTATATTCATTGTTGTCATATGAGGGCACTATGAAGGTAACTGGGGAGCCAGAGGAACTTCCTTAAAGGATGTGATACATTCTTACATTCTTGACCGTGCACATTGAGTTCATTGTATTAGGAATTTGATATTTGCTGCAGCCTGCTGGGAGTGGGGTGCATAGGACCGTTGGTCTGAAACTGTGATTTTATATGTACATTCCCGTGTCACCCTCTGCTATACTGCTATTAACATTTTGCCAGACTAACCTCACCTAAACCTGAATTCGAGTCTGAGAGATTCGTCTTCACCAGTGGTATGCTCATCGCATGAATCAACAACACATCTAGGACCATGTATCCCCTGAAGGTGGACGATATGTAAAAAGATTTGGACAGACTCAGGCTGTTAGTTATCCATCAATCAGAATACAGCATCCTGTAGATGTGTGTACAACCATTCTGCACTTTAGAAAATATAGGAGCCTAGTGGCTCATGTGATATTTAGATCCTTTTTACAGGGATTGCCTTACTTCCTGGATACCTTCTTTGACTAGAATCCAGGCAGTGTGATGTCCAGTGTGCGATTTTAGGGAGATGTCCCTGTGTGGTGTGAAGCAATTTAAGTGATATCATTAACATGTGTGGGAATGTAGTCGTATGTTTCCCTTCAAGCTAGGAATGTTAAACCAACATTCCCCCCTCTGTCAAATCGACCAGGTTGTGCAGGGCAAAAACCTAATCAAAAGAGTTCAGCGATTACAAAATCAGACCAGCACAGGGTCTAGTTGAAATTTGAGTATGTTAGTCTAGCAATGAAAGCACTGCACTAGGCACCCTGCTACATGCATACTATCTGTTGCAACAACCATCCAAAGTAACTGCAGAAATGGTCTTCCCATCACCCTTAAATGCCAGTCTGACAAATCTTATCATCCACCTGACATCGAATTCAAAAGTGAACATTCAAATGCAAAATGAAATCTAAGCACCTTCAGGGCCCTAACCTGTGGAGCACTTGGAGCCAATGCCTGGAAATGGACCCAGAACACCTGTGCTTCAGGAAGCTCCTACTAATGGAACTCTTGACACAGACCTTTGAAAAGACCTCCAACTTAAGGGCACAGACTGGAAGCAAACCGAATGTCATCAAATCTTTGCATTTTGGTGGACTGCAACAGCGCATATATTTGCTTTTCCTCGAGTGATCTAGTTCTCCACTAACCACTAAGAAGGTGCTGTAATGCTGCTTGTGGAATTTTATAAAACCTCTAAATAACACACCCTATGAAGGTGCTGTAATGCTATGCTGACACTTTATAAAACCACAACATGAATTAGCTTACTTTTGAAATGTGAGGTGTGAATAACCCGGAAAGAGACTGCGCCAGATATTTGCAAATAACCTTTAATACTCACAAATGCCCTTAAAAAGATGACACGTGTTTCGGTCCTCCAAGGACCATTTTCAAATCAGGGCTAATGGTCTGTCGTAGCACCATATAGTCATAAAACATATGAAAACATAAGAGGATAATCACATTGATAAACATGTGTAAATATCAAAATTAAAGTGACAAGAAAAGGTTAATTATGCACCCAAGGTTAAAGTACAAATGCATGAGACAAATATATAGAATAACAATGGAAATAAAAAACAGACAAAAATAGTGTGGGGAAAGGGAGTGGAGAAAGCTTTGAAATGTGTTGAACATTGATCTTAAAATGAGGGAACATGGATATGTTCACTACACTTGCCTTATGGGACCGAAATCTCTTAACTACTGTCAGTGGATCAGGACTGGATTTCTCAAACATAGAAAAAAGCCATTGTCTCATCGTTCCATGGAATCACGAAACTGCAAGTTTTAAGACACTGACAGACTACTTGAAATTCGAAGAGGACGTGAAGTGGTTTTAGTGTCAAAACCTAGCCAGAAGGGGTGAGGAGAACAAGTCTCAGTCCATGCCAATTTTAGCATCACTTCTCCTTTTACTGCTATCTTCTGATCTTTCTCACATCCCACCCAGGGCTCTAAAATACCCGACTGGCTGTCACCAGTAGTGCTTTGGGGTGAAGTGTGCCTCAACAGGACATCTTGCATTTGGGTGGCTTGATGAGCATTTGTGTTCCGAGATCAGGCTTGAGCTGGTGTCAGAATATGAGAATGGCCATCTTGGCTGTTGCCATTCAGTGTACTGTATTTAGTTATATGGCAAGGTACTGACTGCCATTTGCTGGAGTCACTGGCTGCAATTGACCCATGGATTCCAGGGAGTCACTGCATATTACCATTGATGTTAAGAGCCTGCATTGATGTGAATCATAGGTTGCTGGTCTACCAGTGTAGAGGTGTGTTTTGAGATCTGGGATTGTGGCTCAATGATACTTGGATTCTGAATGTTAAGTGATGTTCTGGCTGAACTTTATGTTTTGTGGTAAGCTTAAGGGTGCAAGATGCTGACTCGATTTGAGGGTGATGATGAGGGTTTTGCCAGATAAATGCAGTGCATTGAAGTGTGCATATTTTATTCAAATTAAAATATACCCACAGCGTGTGTACCGGTATCCCGGTAACATCAGAGTATATCATGAAAATGGAAGATGGACAACAGGCAGACATCATCTTCCATTTGATGTGGGTTGCAGAATGAGAGGCCATGCCCAGCGGGCAACCACTGGGAACAGAAGCTTGCTGACAAGGCGGTAGCTGGTGTTGATTGAAGAACGCGATGGAGGGAGACTAGGCATGGAGTGAGAGGGAAGGCACATGGACACCGAGGCATGCATATTCACCAGGAAATGGAGGGAAATGTTAAGGCCTCAGGATGGAACTTTGGCTTATACCATGTGTTTCATTCCTCTGATCGTAATTGTCTGGTGACTTCTGTTCAGCTGCTAATAGGGTATGTTACAATGGTGAGACAAAGGTGTGATACCTAGGTGTTGGGTTGCGCAACCACAGTAGTCTCTTAGGTCTCTAATCCGCTAGGATCCACTTGTATACATTATGATACAGTACAACATTATGCTCCTCCCCCAACTGCACATTGATACTCTGGGATGACCAAGTACGTCCAGCACAGCTGAAAGAATCTGGGTAGAATTATTGTGGTGGGCAAGAGCATAAGATATAAGGTGGTCCCAAATACATACTGATGCCCTGATAAAATTCTTCCCTCCCACGCAATAATTGTAATGTGCAGCTAGCAAGCAAATTGCTGCATTATTGCAAAATCCTATTCTGGAGCCACCTCAAAAAATCACCAAAAGGCTTTAGATAGTAAACAATTGTGCAGTTGGAATTTGCATGAAGCAGTAGAAAGATGACCTTGTGAAGCCATCTCAGAAAGCACCACACTAGCTACCAGTGGAGGTGAGGATCACATTCCAAACACTGCTGCACTACATGATTACTTACTTGGTAAGTTTGTGCACTCTATTAATGCAGTTTTTAGCGATAGTTTGTGGGAAACTCTGATGGACGGAACATATTTATTATTATCTATAATATTGGTAAACTTTCTGAGCCTTATTTTTCGACTGTTAGGGGACGTTCATGCATTTGCCTGTATTTTGCTTTGTATACAAGATGGAGAAGCTGAAAGAATTTAGTGTTGACCTAAGAAGTATAATGATTTCTTTTGTTTGTGTGGGTTATATAATTATATGTTCTTATTCTTATTATTGTTGGTGATTAATGGTTTTTAATTATGATGACAATGGGAATTGCATAATTAGACATTATATTATGTAGAGTTTTAACTTTGTAATAATATTTCCTGATGTTATGCAATATTGTAACTATTGTTTTTGTGTGAAAGGTTTCATATTTATTAAATTTGTTTGTTAAACCCAGAAGTTTTCAAAACAGAAGTAACAACAGTCTTTCCAATTCTCATGTAGGCAGACAATGTATTCCAGACTGGGAGTTCCTTATCAGAATAGGAGTCCTTGTCCCCAAAAGGGGAGTCACTCCCAGTGTGGTCCCACTTGGCCAGACCCCTAGGGAGGGTCTTACTGAGCGGACTCACCTCCCTACCCTCAAAGACGGTGGCTCCCCACGGGGAGAAGGGACAGATACTCTGGATGTGTCCCATGGCACATACATGTATATATGTAAGCCATGCCTGGTTTGGCACGATGACTAGTGGAATCACATATTTATAAAGCCATAGCAATCACAACAGTGTCATCGCTCTGAGCAGGGCTTAACTATGAGTATGGGTAAGGTAAATTGAGTGGGTGTTGAGTAGAGTGAGGTAGAATGTGTTGAGATATAGGGCCTCACTCAGTCCGGCACAATTTGCGCTGGATTTCAAGTTGCGATGGTGCTGTAAATCTTCATTTATTTTAAGTCCATAGAATTCTTTGGTGCTTTTTGGCACTATAACCATCGGCGGTAATAGTGCAGGGGGTAATAGTGCCGAACATGGGCAGAAAGGTGGAGACTTTTGCACACAAATTCGGGAAAGGCAGAGCGGTAATGCAGCGGTAATAGTATTACCACTGCATTTTTACTGGTTCACCCAACCCCTGATGAGGCCCATTGAGTGATGGATGGCGCATGTAACTAGGGTAGGATTACTGATGTGTGGGGTACAGGTAGTGCTTGATTGGGGTAGATGCAAAGACGGGGTGGGTGGGGATAGTCTGTCTAAGTGTACAGTGTGGAAAGGTGGTCTTGGTGTAGGGTAAAGTGCGATGGGTGTGTGGGTCTGTGGTAGAGTGAGTATCTCTTAAGAGGGTGGGTGTAGAATGGGTGCAGATGGTTTAGAGTAGGTGAGTAGAGTGATTGTATACAGGGGATTGAATGTATAGGGTAGATTGGTAGGGTAGTGGGGTTGGGACTATAGTGGTGGCATAGAGTGGTGTGGTACAGTAGTGGGTGATAGTTAGGGGTGAGGGTAGGAGTAGAGTATGGTATGGCTAGAGTTGGGTAAAGTAGGTTACAGTGATTTGGAGTAGAGCCGTGTTGGGGTCACATGTGATAGGTATAAGTTCAGATAGAGTGGGTGGAATTTCAGTGGGGTAGGGTTAGAGTGAGGTGGGTGCAGTGATGTGAGATGGGATATATTGGGCTGACGGGAGAGGGGAAAGAGTAGTGGGGTGGGTACAGTTGTGGTTTGGAGCACTTCCGTGGTGTGAGATATAGATGTGGGATGGGGAAGATTTGAATCGGATTACTGGTTGAATAGAGCAGTGGTAGAGACAGAGTAGAACAAGGTGTGGGAGAGTCGGTGCAGTTTAGAGCCAATTATATAGAGTGGGGTAAGGTGGGGGTAGATTAAGGTGATTCAAGGGCAGAGTGGGTGGGGGAAAGATTGAGGTAGGGGTAAAGTGGGGTAGGGTTAAAGTGTTGTGAGATGTGGGAAGGGGTAGAGTGGGATGTGATATTATATAGGTTGGATGACGTGAGGTGGGAGTAGAGTGGGCTAAGAATAGAGCAGCATCTGGTTGGGTTGGGTTTGATTTGTCGTGGCATGGGAGAGAATGTCTAGGTTCAGAGTGGGAAGAGGTGTTGGTGGAGTAGGGTGCAGTGGGCTGAGAAAAAGATGTGCAGTGGTAAATTCAATAAGTTCTAAATGGGTGTGGGCAGATTGGGGTGAGGCAGTACAGATTTGGTGGGTAAGAGTGAACAAGATACAGGCATTGGATATATGGGTGGAGCATATAGAGTAGTCTCATGGGGAATTGCAGCCATTAGAGAGTTGGTTTACAGTAGGTGGGAAAGGTGGTGTGTTGGGTGTGGTGGCATAGAGTTGAAGGGTAGAGTACTGGGATGAATTATAGTAGCATGTTGCATGGCAGTAGTGGGGTAGGCTACAATAGAGTCATGGCAGGTAGAATGAGTGGGGGTGGATAATGGAGAGGAGAGACTATATTGGGTTAAGCTTGGTGGGGATTGAGTGGGGTGAGGTGAAGATTGAGCATGTGGGTGTACGGTGAGGTGAGGGTTGGTGAGCTTAACGTGAGTGGGGTAGAGTGTGAGTTTGGGGATGGTGGAGTACAGTTTACAGTAGGATATAGTCGAGAGTGGGTAGGTGTTGAGAGGGTGGGGATAGAGTGGGTGAACCGCAGATAGATTACAAAAAAATAAAATAGCAGAGTGGGCAATCTGCCTTTTGTTGGCTCCAGATTGGTCGATGCTATTGTTGAGGCCTGCTGTTTGGCCCCGCCCACACTGCTGCATAGGGCTATTTAAGAAATTGAGCATCCTGGGTAGTACTTGGGGCTGCCACCATGCACTGAAAATCAGAGCTTCTGCGGGTGGCAAGGAGAGGAACATGTCTGTGCTGCGGCTTCCAAGGAACATGGTTCTCTGTAAAAGCAGGTACATTATTTATAATATTAGATCAGAACTCGGTGCCCATCTCCCCCTCTGTTGGAATCATCTGTTGCTGTAGACCCTCTCAAATATTTGGTCAAATAATCATTAATACGATAAAGAAATCGTAATGTTACGAATGTATGTACTTGAAGGTATGTTTCTGAACGAATCTCCTTGGCGGACTCAGATCGCAACCCTCTGCGCTAGTTGGAATCTACAAAATTTAGAAAAACATTTACATGTCGGACCTCCAAACATTAATTAAGGTTGCTACAAATGCAGACTGGCACACAGATGACTGGGCTATTGCAAATAATGTCTGCTCATTAAACTGTGAATGAAAATAAATGATCCTTTAATAGCTGAAAGATATTCATATCTTTAGCAAAACATCTATTAGACTGAACCTTTTTAGACTTGGAATCAAATCGAGAAGGGTAGCTGGTCTAAACAGAATTTTGTGTGTTTATGTTTGACCGGGACTGGGAAACCTCACAATGGTATTTACAAGGTCTTTCTTTGGCCTAATCCCTCGTTCAGATATTTCATGTCCTAAGTATTGTATGCTAGATTTATAAAATGTACATTTATTGTTACTCAGTTTTAAACCAGCATCTTTAAAAATGTCTAGTACTTTCTTGAATCTAGCATTATGTTCTTCATGTGTCCCTCCACACACTAATACATCATCTGGAAACATAATACCCCTTGCATGCAGTGAAACAATTGGTACATGATACATTGAAATACATCCACAGCTGATTCAAGACCAAAAGGCATGCGCTTACATTGAAACAAACCTTTGGGAGTAATAAATAAAAGCTGTTAGATTCCTAGAGTGTGGGTGTAATACAATTTGATAGTACGCAGACTTTAAATCTAAAGTACTCATCACACGCGCACCAATAATTGTGTCCTTGATTTCTGTTATATTGGGCAAGCGATGCCTGTCTGGTATTACACATTGATTCACACATCTCAAATCTATGCATAATCTAAGTTTCCCATTGGATTTATGTACTATGACTAAAGGTGAAACCCATTTGGAGGACTCAACCCTTGCTAATACACCTTGCCTCTCTATTTGATCAGTTCATCTTTTACTGGAATTCTGATAGCCAATGGTACCGGTCTCACTTTCTGTACTAATGGGGTGGCATTGGATTTCATGCAAAGTTTGGGCATGAAGCCCTTCAAATGTCAGCATTTAGGTCCAACTTTGTCTTGAGTCTCTCCTGGTGTGACCAACTAAGAAGGGGATGTGAGCCTTTGCTGGAAACATAGATTTTTCATTTAATTGATCTGTTCTTAAATCGCATAACAGACCAATGATGCCTGACATGGAATCAGATGAAATGACTGACCAACAACCTCCCACCCAAAATAAGCATACCCAAAAGCATTACAAAAGTTGTAGTTGTAACATAACAATGAATGCCTGTCTACATGGACAATGTGCATTGCAAAATCAACACTGCAGCTTCTGTGTGCCGTGTCCATCTGCTGCAACACACTGCTCAATGCACAGCACAGTGAACAGCCATTGTGTGTGATGCACACCCTGAGCATCACATCTAAGCGACAAACTACATCAAAAAACAAATTAGGCATGTACAGGATCCACAATTGTTCATAGAACATGTGCTGCAGGGACACAGTGGGAACCAGAAGGCAAACAGAGTGTACACGTGGACATGGAAGGGTGGTTGTACATGTAGTGGATAATAGTGCGAGTGTGTGGGTCAGTGGGGACATACACTCAACATATGCATGTGCAATCAAGTGACCATCAGTGTCCTCTACATATCACATGTGAACATTCACCATATGTAGACCCCAGCATGTCAAGCCACAACTATCCCCTCACACCTGAAAGGTAAACACAACACATGAAAAGGCATTGATCAGCAGAATACATCATGTACATAGGATACCACAATTACAATGTCAGGGTGCCCATCACACTGCAGGGCAAGGCAACTATCAACAACAACACCCCCCCATCACAAATCCCCACGACCCACTGAACAACTGCACCTGGGTTATTCAGCCTCATCCTTTAATTTCACCTGGCCACAGGATCACCCTTCACCTTTGTCACCATCTCCCACCTTGTGTGTAAAAAGTTGCCAGCACCCTCAGAGTCCACCTTGATTTGCAAAAGCACCAAATCCAAGAGAACTCAAAGCAGACCAACACAGAAGCCAAGCAAATAGACTGCAGGCAGGAAAACAAACCAGAACAGCCTCCAGTAAATGGCTTGAAGTAGCAGTACGCCACAAAGGCCAAGTACTACCACAATGATGTTAACAACCAAGGTAGCACAGTAAAACAATGTCACAACAGGATGTGTAGAATGTGTGGTACATAACATAGAATGATGCACCACGAACGGATGAGTACTGTCACAGCTCCCGTGTACAGGAGCAGGAGTGGCACGAACCAACCACCCCCACCGTGGTCTGGGTACCTGCAAGGTCAAACTCACACAGGCCTCTGAGACCCTGGCGGGGAAGGAGGGTCAGGGATATGCAGTCGGGACAGGCATTGGCATACTGGATAACTGGAATGAGGGGCAGGAGAGGGGAGTAGGATTGACACAGGAAAGTAGGGAATGCACAAAAATGTAGTACTCACATTAACACATACACAATTAGACCAAACTTGTTCATCATGCACACAGCAGCAAATTACTCAAATGAACGTCAAAGAGAAACCTATCTCTGGGTGAGTGCTGGTCTCCTGCCTGTGCACTCTCAGGACCGGTAACAAGAGCAGTTCAATGCTGCAAAGAGAGCCACAGTTAATAATCTGTGTGTGTCCAAAACACACAAACACACCACCAAATATGCCCCAAAGTAACAAACTACTCTACAAATAGACAATCTTGTGTGGATGCTTCGTACCCATATGTAACATTACCCCTGTGATGGTTCATACACAGTCAATGCAGTAAGTCAGGCGCCGCTGGGTGCGTGGCAAATGGAACACCAATGTGTCACGATGCACACAACATGCAATGTTCCCTGGGTAAGCAGACAGACGCATATAGCAAAGTATGACTTCAGAACAAGTCGTGTACCACCATGACCAAAATAAAGTAGGCAGTGCATGTTGCAAATTCCACTCGGAAATGAAATGCACTGCACCCGAGTATGTCCCTTGCTGTCTGTCCCTGTGAGCTGCTTCTTTCCATGTCTCGGAACACTACATGGCTAATACAAGTGCCTCAATGGCCCATGGTGAACTGGAGGGTATGTGCCACTGCCCCTGCAGGTGCCCCAGACAACTTTCGATATCAACTAGCCATCAGTCCACTAACACATCTGAGCTGTATTGTGCGCTTCAACACCAATATTTGTCCAAGCTCACCGTCAGTGCTGCTAATAAGCAGGCATGTGCAACTGGCCTGGAGGAAGGTATGCTGTGTTGTGACCCCCCCCCCCCGTGCTGCTCACCTTGCCTGGAGTCGCTTGAAACAGGTCAGCAGTTTTTGGATGTATGATTGCAATCCATGTGCCTCTGCTTGCGCACACATGCGCATGTCGGCACCACCAAACGTGTCCAGATTCCAGCCATCCAATGGTCCATGTCTCCTGGCAAAGGGGGTCTGGAGGCTCATCCCCCTGCAGAAAGGCCATGAAACACATGATGAATGCTTTCAATTCATCTATGTGTGTCTCTTCAGGCATTTCATGACTGGACCATGTCAGAGACGTACATCAGAAATCACACCATCAGTCTGTCTTTCACAGCCAAAGTGTGGAACACACTATCTACGGTATTAATTGCAAAAAGCACATGTACAGTAAAGATACGAAACATACTACACAATGCATAGCAATGAATGTACACATGAATCATGAAACACCCCATCTAGCAAAAGAAGAACAGTGGTCAATTACACCCCAATCATCCCCACTAGGGGTGTCAACACAATTTCCACCGCAGCAGACATGGCACATATATGACAGTCCAAAGCCCTTGTGTAATAGGCTGTTACACCGAACCATCCTTGCGAGCCCATGGATAAGGGAAGCAGGAGTGGCATATGTGAGTCAAGGACCCCAAGTAGCAAACACATACACAAGACAAGCATGAAGGGCCCAGATGGAACAGATAGTGGATGCTTTCAAAAGCCACAAAGCATTACACCGTCACATGAAAGCACAATAGATAAGCAATTTTAAACTATATTAACTAATTACACTAACTATGAAAAACCTACATTACCTATCTAAACTAACTATCAAACAGAAACTTAACTAACTAAACTAAAAGAAAAATAAAAAATGGCCACATATCACCTGGGGGGGGGGGGGGCAGGAGAGGGGAGGTACATGGTGCTGCTCAACACCCACATGCGAATATGCTGAGGAAAAAAAAACCCTCCATGGGCTCAACGCCTGCACAGCCCGACCTATGTGGGAGATAGATTGTCGTCCGAGTCTGGCTCTTCCTGGAAAGGAGTACGTAGCACAGGAGCATGACCACGCCCAGCCGCAGCTTGCCCCTCGTTGGCAACAAGTCTGCCGGACGGGTGAGCCTGGTTCTGTGTGGCGATGATACGTAGGTCTGCATGCAGAACCTCCCGTGATACACGTGCTTCCTATTGCAAGGTAGCATGTGTAACACAGAGTTCCTCCTGCAAGGCCTGGCTGGACAACCGCTGCACCTCCCGGCAAGCATGTAGCTCAGCCGAGATGGTACGCTCAAGCTGTGCAAACCTCTCCTCTGTCCGCTTCCTCTGGGACATCAGAAGGACACCCAGAGTGGATCTGAGGGAAGCATACTCCTCCCTCAGGACTTCCATGTGTGCCTCTGCATGAGCAGCAATTGCTTCACGCAGAGACAACATGTCAGCCTGGCATGCCCTGTCTGAGGCCGCCATGCCCAGCCTGAGTGAGCGGGCCGTGGACCGTACCGCCTGCTGCTGGAGAAGCACCTGCCTAGCAGGGGGGAGCACAGATCAGGCCACACGCTCCATTGCTGCCCCCTGGCATTCAGAATTGGCAGTCATGTCTTGCTGCCACTCAGTATACAGCGGTTGGGCGCGACGACCGCGTTGCTGGGCTTGACCCCTGAGGGACCCAAGGACCGGATTTCCTCGTTGTGTTGGCACCGCCCACGGCTGCACAACTACATGCCCCCGTCGACGTGATGTCCCAGGCACATCAGTGACTGGTGTGGAGGGTGACCCTGCGTCCCGATCCACCACGGGCGGAGGTTCCAAGACTATCTGACCCCTCAGTGCAGGTATCGCGGACAGAGGAGTGTCCACATCAGAATCACTCACCCCTGACATATGGACCTGATGCTCATCCAACTCGACATGGTCGTCATGTGAAAACAGAAACAAAATATCGAGGCTGATTACCCCAAAATGAAATACACCGAACACGGGTTACAAAGGAACATACAAAGTACTTTATTCTCTACTGAATTCAATTACAAAAACAGTGCAAAGTCAGATAGCTATCAGCCCTCAGTACAACACAACAAACTCCAGCTTGGTTCAGTGTGTTCAGTGAGAGACGCTGTACATTAGAATGCATTCGCCTTTTATATATTTTGTGGGCACTATGTCCAGCCCCACTTCGGGTTAATATTCCACTTTATACATCACAAATTCTAGGGTGCGTTCCCCGAATCCCAAATAACCGCATCTAACTGGTTTGTTATTATTACATGTAACAATAAGCGTATGCATTAACTGTGTATTCTAAAGTTTCGCATTGCAGGTCTTCTTAACCATTACTACAATGTAGTAAAACAGATGTTCTTTGTTCAATGTGTAAATACATTATCATAATATATACTTGTGGATTGGTTTCATTGCTCGAGTAGTCCTTTTACAAATAGGTCAACGTAGGACGAGGTCTCAGTTCATGACATCAACAAGTAGCCTGCAGGCAGAATACACATTAGCGATGTACTGAGGTCAAGGCGGCCATGTTGCATTTTGCAATGACTTTTCCACACAAATCCTAAAATGGCGGTTTGACCTAACATGGATTAAAGGACAGGACCTTGCAACACAGATTTCCCTCGCAAGCGACTTTTGAGCAGCTTGGCGTAGGCCAATATTAAATGTATTTTCCACAATAGGAGGCACAATATACTTTCTATTCCGACAAACCCTCCTTTTGGCCTATGCCAAGTGCTAAAAACTACTTTGGGTCTCCTTGCGAATAACTCCATGCATCAGTATCCATGTACCCTGAATCACTATCTGAAATATCTATTGCCATTAAGTATTTTACTAATATATCTTTTAACACATATTCTTTGGGAGTCTTATTTGAGGCATACACCTTATGTCCTATCGAATCTATTGCTTGTGCGCAACATCCCCCTAGCATCGAACACATACCAGGCAGACACTGAATACAGCAACAAAGGAACAACAGAATTCCTAAAATAGTTAATAATACTGAAAGTACCTCCCAACCCCAAGATCGCAAGAAGTCCCAGAACCAAGCGCCAAGATCCCAATTTCCCACGGGAACATGCACTTCGGAACTAAGGACGTGCAGATTCTGTTTTGCCTTGAAGATAGTTGGGGAGGAATCCGGTGCGAAAACACAGCAAGCGGACCCCGCTAATTTGCATATTCCACCACGCTCAGCTAAAATAACATCTAATGCCATACAATTTTGGAGTGCTACTAATCTTATTGCTTTCTACTCTAATGTCATATTGTAGAGTATATCCGTGGTCCGGTTGATGGTTCTCTCAAGTACTCTCGCTAGTCTCCTGATATCCTCTAAATACGCTATCTGCCCCCAAAATGGCACAATTGATTTCGCTATATCTCCAAAAAAACTTGTGCTGGGGTGTCACCATTCTCGCCCCGTAGTGGACAAGCTTTTGAAATTTCTATAGTACTTGCTATGAACACCCGAGGTAACAGTATCCCTAAATAACAGGTTCCCTGCCAATCCCTGGGCAACCATGGAAACGCTACATTACCGCAAACAGAATAGACAGGTTCGCCTACATACAAAGGTCTGTCTTCCCCAGTCAAATGTGAAACGTTGGCACAACCTTTAAAAACTCCCATTGACCGAGTGCCATTCCTCTGTATGCAGAAAGAAGCTGAATCGGGGCTATGGTTAACAGTGTAAGAAGGAGGCATGGCATCCTTATTGCCTATCAGAGACATTTTAAAGGAAATCAAAGATTGAAAGGGACGGGACAGTCTATCAGAAGGCCTAATAGAAGCAACATTCGGTTTACTCCTATTTGCAAAAAGAGAGCATCCCAGGGGAGTCAAAACACGTTTCTCAAAACTATTCAAATTGGTGCCATCAAAGTTCCCTGGGACGCTATCATTCCATCGGCCAAAGAACAGTGCTCTAAGAGAAACATAGCAAGCAGTTGTCAATAGTAAAGGATGAATATACCAACCTAGCCCCTTATCCCCGTATTGCGGTAAATGTGAACAGACCCAGCAATTGGACCTATTAAAAATGGCATGTGTAGCGTTCATGGTAAGTAACTGAGTATTATTATGATACATTTGTCTGTGCTGGGAATCTCTTGGGGACAAAGTATGCAACTGCACAAAAGGTGTATGGACAGTGGGTATATTTCTAGTCGGTAGCAAAAACTCTAAAGGATAGGCTTCTTCTAAATGCCAAAGGCCTACAACAGTGACTATTATAAAACCAAATATTATTACAAAAATACAGCAATACGTTTTTGGGGCCCAGGCATTTTATCCATTGTCCTGGTTGGTCACCCCCTTATTTACAAGTCCAATACGAGCCGCGGCGGTAGCAGGCATTGCAGTCTTCAAACTGAAACCCCAATGTTCGTTGCTGGTGACCCACCCGGTATCGCGATTTCTGTGTCCTTCCAAAACCCTAGCCAACAGAATCCCCTTTCTCAAATTTGGGCAAAAGCAAGCCCTCGATGACGCTTTTGCTTCCTTGAATGCACAGCCGAACCGTGCCGTATGCCTATCAGATGCACAGCATAACCGTGCCGTATGTCTATTTTCTCGGATGCAAGTGATATCTGGCTATTCCTGATACTGATTGATCCGGAAACAATGTGTTGTCACTTCCCGTTGGAAGCAACGTATCAGGGACAGATGAAGAGGCTGAATTTGAAACAGCTGTTTCCGGGTGCAAAATTTGTGGAGAGTGTGGAAACAAAATGGCAGCTTTCCCAAGCCTCTCGGGCTTAGAGATATTCTCCGACACATTCTCAGTGCTGCTTACTGCTTTGGGATCATCAGTTGCAGTATCAGCGAGGGGTTCTGCTTCTTCAGTAACGTGTGGCACAGGGTGAGGAAGTTTCTTGATGTGTGACGCGTAGATCCAATTCTTTCGGCCAGCTACCCGCACCGCTGTTTGGGTGACCAACAGGACCTGGAAAGGCCCACGCCAGCGAGGCGTGAACAAGGAGGTGCGCTCAAATGATTTAATGAGCACCCAGCTCCCCGGTCGTATGCCATGGCCCGGGCCTTCATAACGCACAGGTAAGGCCTCTCGTACCTGGTGGTAAATCAAATACAGGTTTTTAGTCAATTGGCTACAATAATTTGAAAGTAGTACATTTTCAATATTTCTCAAACTTTAGACATTTTGGCATATTCCAGATATAGGCAGGTCTCCCCATTACCACCTCTTAGCTTCTCCTAATGTGGCATCGGCTTGGATATCCCGTACAGACTCCACGCCCTCATCCATCACATAAGCATTTTCAGTCTCCCTAGAAACATATATCTCCGTAAAGAGATCAGTGGCAGTTTGTCTAGCTATTTGATCAGAGAAAGCATTCCCTTTTCCAATGTTATCTACAATCTTTCGATGTGCTGCACATTTTACAACTGCTAACTGAGTAGGGAGCGCAAGTGCTGAGAGTAGTTGCACTATTAGGGTGCCATGTTGGATCTTGGTGCCATGCGAAGTTAGGAATCCTCTTTCCGACCAAAGGCTCCCAAAGTTGTGAACCACCCCAAAGGCATACTGACTATCAGTACATATATTTACTACAAGCCCTTCGGAAAGTTCACAAGCTCAGGTTAATGCTATAATCTCTGCGGCCTGCGCAGAATTATGCATAATTCTCTTAGTTTCCACAACCGTGCTCAAGGTAGTGATTGCATAAGCGGCTGTGGATGTACCATCCGGAAGTTTAAAGCAGGAGCCGTAACAAAACAGCTCTCCTTGCAGATTATCCAAAGGGGTATCTTTCAAATCAATCCTGCCCTCTGTTTCTTGTTCGGTCGTATACAAACAATCATGTGAGTCTTCATCGCCGCAAGTAATATCTTGCGGGAAAGGTAGGAGTTCAGCCGGATTAAGAACACAACGCCTCTTAATTTGAATGTGAGGGGCAAACAAGATCAATTCATATCTCGTCAACCGTGCGGAAGTGAGGTGTTGCTTTTGAGTTCAGTTCAATAGAACATCTACAGAGTGAGGCACCATCAGGGTCAAATCATGGCCTAGGACCATTCCCTCACTCTGCTTTACAGACGCAGCAGCAGCAGCGACAGCGCGCAAACATCTTGGCAAAGCGCATGCTACAGGATCAAGGGCGGAAGAATGGTAACGGCATGGCCTATTCTTCCCTCCATGCTCCTGTGTTAATACAGCCAAAGCACATCCATCACATTCATGCACAAACAATAGGAAGGCCTTTTCATAGTTTGGTCTGCCCAAAACTGGTGCAGAGCACAATGCAGTCTTAAGCAAGTCAAACGATTGCTGGTGTTCCGAGGTCCATGGCAACGGCAAAGAAATGCCCTTCTTCATCAAGGCCAACTTCAGTTTTATCACTAGTGAAAAATGTGGGATCCACAACCTACAGTAAGAAGCCATACCTATCGAGGCCCTAAATTCCTTCTGCGTATTTGGGACAGACATGCCAGAAATGTGTTTTATTCTTTCAGGTGTCAATCTTCTTCCCTCCTTTGACAGGAGATAGCCTAAATAGGCGACCTCCTGACAACAATATTGAAATTTCTTAAGCGAAGCTTTGTGACCATGCTTAGCTAGATGAATAAGTAGTAACACAGTGCCCTCCTTACAGGGACTCTCAGAGTCAGCAGCCAGAAGCAAATCGTCAACGTACTCAAAGTACAGGTAGAGGGCAATTCAAGGGTATCAAGTTATTCTTTCAAAGCCCTACTATAAATACTAGGACTCTCTGTGTACCCTTGAGGTGCATGGGTAAATATAAACGAGCGTCCCCCTAAGGTGAACACGAACAAATATCTACTATCCTTGTGTATAGGAATACTAAAGAACGCATTCTTCAGGTCCACAACACTAAAGTAAGTAGCTGTATCTGGAATCATGGTTAGGATTGTCGTCACATCAGGCACAATTGGAAATTGCGGTGCCACACAATTATTAATGGCACGTAAATAAATTATAAAACGGAATGGAATTACGTTATCGCCTTTCTTGTACATGGGTAAAATCGGACTATTACAAAAACTTACTGAAATTTTTTCAATCACACCGCGGTGCACAAAATCGGAAACAATACATTTCAAAGCTTGCTCGCCCTCAACCGAAATCTTATACTGGGGAATGAGTGGGAGCTCAATTACATGTTTCAAAACTATCTTAACAGGCTCAATCTGCAAAACACTGACATCATTGTCGTCAACAGCCCATAAGTTCTTTGGTACATCAATGAATTCTGGAGGCAAAGGTCTAGTCAGAAATTGCGAGACAGAAGATTGCTGCGGTGAAATCGTCAAGCGCACTCCATCAGAAGAACAATAAATCACTGCATTTATTTCTTTTAACAAGTTCAACCCCAGCACGTTTTCCCCGCAATCCGAGGTCAATAGAAAAGGACACTGGTCCGTAAAGGGACCCAAAGAAATAGGTACCGGCATAGAGACCGGACAAACAACTGGTGTACCGGAAAACCCTACAGAAACATTGGTTTGCCCTGACAGTGGACTGTTTGGAACCCGCGAACGATCAATGGAACACTTCTGTGCTCCAGTATCTATCAAAAACGGATGTTTCCTATTTCCCATCATCATTTCAAAGTAGGGACCTTTCTGATTGACGGGAATAGGTGTAGGTTCCAAACCCTGCTCCGGGCAATCCTAACGAAACAGAATATTATCAAAAGGAAGCTCTTCAGATAAATATGCAGCAGAAGGATGATCGAATATGTTGTCTGCACTCGGAGTCTCATTGTCCTGTGAAAAAGGCTGTTGAGGGTCCTGTGTAAACTGACTCTACCAGGGCCGCCTACGCCTGGGCGACCTCTGGATCACCTACCCATATTACCAAATGTATTATTCGACCTCTGTTGAAGGACGGGGCATTGTGCTCACCAATGACCCTCTCGACGACAATAAGCACATTGATTAATGTTCACAGGACCCAAGGGCACATTCCCCTGTGGGACATACTGACCTCTAACCTGAGAGTTACCCCCTCTCGGGCCTCGAACAATTTGCTGCAATAGCACCTTAGTTTTTAAATCACCTTTCCGGTTTTCAATCCTATCTTTTTCATTATTGACATGATTCTCATAGTACTGAGCCATGTGCATTACTTCTTATTGCGATTTCGCCTGCCAGGCGCTCTCAGAGGACATAATCTGTGACTGGATGTCAGGCAGCAATCCACGTACACATTTGTCCACAAATAATCTTTTCCCAGACTCTGTGCCTAAGTCTTGTCCACTGAAATCCGAAAATACCTGTTTGAACCGATTAAAGAACTCGGTAGCACCCTCAGACTTTCCTTGGACACAGGCCGTAAGCTTGTCCCAAATAATTATTTTTTCGGGAATTATGGTTTTTAATTTAGCAATAATTCTATCAGGCAGAGTTAATATCACCTGTTGTGGTCTTTCGCCAGCTTGCCTTTCCCCATCGAGCCTAGTTAAATTCGCCCATGTATCTCCCAACCCGGGTACATCGTCAATAGTTCTAACTTGTTTCCATAAATCTACGGGCAGGAGTACTGGAAACAATAAATCAATGTCACCTAAGGTGAACACTGAGGATTGCAAAACAGATTCCATCTCTTTATAGAACCCTGTCGGATTTTTCCTAATGTCAGGAATAGACTGTCTAATGGTGTTCACTTCCTGTCGTGAAAACGGGACGTGAACAAACTGTGATACATAATGTGCGGGAATGTCCACAGCGACTATACCCTGAGCAGCATTGGCTGCAACCTCAACCTTCGGGACAAATGTCGGAGGAACCTCTCTCATAGGCAACTGAGATGTAGGCAACTCCGAACGCTTACTAAGCAACAGAGCCAAGTCGAGCGCTAAAGCAGTCGAAGAAGTGTCAAGTGAAAAAGCTCTTTTATAAATATTCAATAACTCTGTGGGACAACTAATCTTCCTTTTTACACATTCATCCTGCAGGTACTCTACCATTACCTGTATCACTTTCGACTGCATTTCCATATTGACTATATGTGTTATATACCTCAACTGGAGTTATCGATATGTCTGAAATCCATCTAATCGCATCTTTCTTACAAATTCGCATTTCCTCCGATATCGGTTTACGACACAGAAACAGTAACTTTCCTCTTCATCATCCTCGTTCCGTATCTTTTCTAACTCTTTCCAATACTCAAATAACCTCTCAACATGCTCATTTACATTCTCCACAGTGTCTCTGGAAAGTGCTAAAGTATTTAGATCCCTTAACCCTTGTGGAAAATCAGCATTATTTAATCTTCACCACATTATACATAACTGCATCCCCAAACCTTCAATAAAAAAAATTTTCTCAGGAAAATTATCCGTATTAAAAAGTATGGAAAAAACACTAGCTTGATCATCCTTCTCCATACAATGCTTAGCCCATGCAATTAACTCACGTTTCTTCTCCGGTGGTACAGTACTGCGAGTGACAACCTTTGAACCTGCACCATGATCGATTACAAGCGGCCCAAGACCACTTGGAAGAGGGCGAGCAGGCAAATTCGATGGAGGAGCTATAACTGGTGCGATAAAAAGAGGCGGAGGAGCAGGTGGAGGAACAAAAGTCGGAGGAGTAGGAACAACAGGTTGAACAGGAAGAACAGGAATAACGACAGGAAAAGGTACAGCAGCAGAAAGGGGATTATACGGAAGTGGCACAGAGGCACCAGGCCTTCGTTCATTTAATATTTTCTCAAAAAACTCATCAGAATCATGAAGATCTTTGGAAGGATAGATTTTCTGAATGCCAAGTGAGAAAGCCCTTTCCATATTCTTAGCCGATTCAGCCTGTTTATCCTGGTCATATAACAACGCTTTTTCAGCATTCGTTTTATGACGACGCGCATGTTTCTCTCTACTCTTAAGTTATTGTAACGCTTCTTTTTTCCAATTCTCCAAAACATCAAATGCTGCAGGTCTAGCCTTTTTCTTTAACAAAACTGACTCCAAATATTCAATGTGAGGGATCTCAAAACTACCATTGATTGGCCATTGAAGTTTGGAGGCATGTCTGGTTTGTCTGTGCCAAATATTATTAAATACTATACTTCCAATGCCATGCTTACACTACATAGTACATGCCGACGACCCCTCCTGTGGTGCGGGACGGCTTAATTCCAAAGATTGTCTATCACTGCGGAATAATGCTCTAAAGCAGGTAGACAATTTCCCAGGCATATCTCAAATTCTTGGTGTTACCTGGTCAATAATTGTGTCTGCAGATACACTGTTCCAAAATTAAAATTGCCATGGTTAAATTAAGAGTCGGGTCACGACTCACCTGGCCAAACCTAAGGAGTACCGATCGGTACTTCTAAGAACCTTACCTAACTCATCTTACCTCGTGTATGGTGATTTCGGCAAATCTGCCCGCCTCGATAAGTGGACCCTCGTCAAGATGCCGTCTCAGACCACATGCTAGGGGCCCCTTACTTTTTGTCACACCGTCCGATCCCGGTCCGATAGCGTGTGTTAACCTTCAACAATCCGGCATCAGTCTTGAGGGTCACTATTCAGGCGCCAACTGTGAAAACAGAAACAAAATATCAAGGCTGAGTACCCCAAAAGGAAATACACCGAACACGGGTTACAAAGGAACATACAAAGTACTTTATTCTCTACTGAATTCAATTACAAAGTCAGATAGCTATCGGCCCTCAGTACAACACAACGAACTGCAGCGTGGTTCAGTGTGTTCAGTGAGAGACGCTGTACATTAGAATGCATTCGCCTTTTATACATTTTGTGGGCACTATGTCCAGCCCCACTTCGGGTTAATATTTCACTTTATGCATCACCAATTCTAGGGTTTGCTGCCAAATCCCAAACAACGCATCTAACTGGTTTGTTTTCATTACATGTAACAAGCGTATGCATTAACTGTGTATTCTAAAGTTACGCATTGCAGGTCTTCTTAAACATTACTACAATATAGTAAAACAGATGTTCTTTGTTCAATGTGTAAATACTTTATCATAATATTTACTTGTGGATTGCTTTCATTGCGCGCGTAGTCCTTTTACACATAGGTCAACGTAGGACGAGGTCCCAGTTCATGTCCCAGTCCAGATCAGGCAGATTACACATTAGCGATGTACAGAGGTCAAGACGGCCATGTTGTATTTTGCAATGACATTGTCCACCATTTTAGCTCACAGGGTTACTTTTCCACACAAATCCTAAAATGGCGGTTTGACCTAAAATGGCGACCTACATGGATTAAAGGTCAGGACCTTGCAATACAGATTTCTCTCGCAAGCGACTTTCGAGCAGCTTGGCGTAGGCCAATATTAAATATATTTTCCACAATAAGAGGCACAATATACTTTCTATTCCGACAGTCAGTGTGTTCATCAGGGCTGGACTCATAGGTAGCCAGAGACAAGATGGACCGTAGCACTTGGGGGTTTTCGTGGCCTAACACCACGACCCCCACTTGTGCTGGGTTGATGTAGTGATAACAACCCTATGCCTGGCATGACAACACCATCCTCTGGCTCCATTGCGTCATCAACTGAAAAATAGAGAGGAAAAAGGTCACTACACATGTTAGAAGCACACAACACACACACACACCGACACCAAACACATCAGGCAGACATGTGACACACAAAATAGAACCTGGCATGCTTGCTGGGTAAACTTGAAATTGCTTCTGTGATTAGACCTGTGGAAAGGTGGCAGTTTGCACTGAAGTGGGTCTATGCAGTGTAGCAAATATGTATGTTACTCGCTATCTACATGTACAAGGACTTCATGGTGTGTGTCAGAAAATGTGAAAACAGTGCAAGGTCAACTTCAGGCATCACGTGCAATGTGCATTCAATGGGTAGCATGTCTACAAGCAAACCACCCCTCCACCCAAGTGCAAAAGCAGGGATGCCTAGCATGGTATCAAAAGGCTGACCATAGACCTGTGTATTGACAGACAGTATTGACTAGCATCAACAGCATCATGTGAGTCAAGTGACAACACAGCAAATGATGATGGGACAGTAAGCAGGACACATGATGAAACCTCTGGAGTACACCCACGTGTGAAGAAGACACTACACCAGTTGGACAGAGTCATTGGCCACTAAACATGCTGAGGCCTATGACCCACACAGATTGTTAGACCGTAAACATGTGTACAACGCATTACTGAGCCACAGTTGACATGGGAAGGCAGATGAAATGCCTTGCAATGTAGGTCATCCAGGACTTGTATTACATTGATCATCCAGTCATGGACACATAGGGGCATGCGTGGAATGCACATGGAGCCTGAATGGGCACTCATGTCCCTGCGGGGCATCTGACCTCTGGACAGTCCAAGTGTGACACCCTGCATCAAGTACCACACAACATATCTCTGGCAGATTGGCCGCTGGATGTTAGCATGTACACAGGAGGCATGAACAGGGAAGTACCCAGCAGCAATATTGTAGCAGACCAGTGCTAAATTGGAATTGGGGTGCAGAGCGGGGGGTTGAGGGGCAAGGGAGCATGCCTACATTGAGTACCCGCTTGCAGGCAGAGGACACATGCACGTCAGTCATGCTATGCATAGTCCCTGGGCTGAGAGGAAGGACAC
The DNA here is from genome assembly GCF_040938575.1 of Ambystoma mexicanum. NCBI lineage: Eukaryota > Metazoa > Chordata > Amphibia > Caudata > Ambystomatidae > Ambystoma > Ambystoma mexicanum. Next base: position 200,633,512 of record NC_090921.1, on the reverse strand, counting down.
CCCACGCTACATGCAGAAGTGCCAGTGAGCTGGAACATGGACCGGAGGGGCATTCTGTTAACCAGCATTTGAGCAGGGTGCAATAGTGGTGATGCGGACAGTCCCCGTCTGCTCCATATGTCCACCATCCAGCAGAGTAGAGATGCATCAGGGAATCATTACATTACTTTCACATCAGAACCATGTACACGTGACATGTAGTGGCAGTCATGCACAACACATCACACAAAAAAACACACACGTCCTCAACAAACACGCATCAACACTCACTGGACTGGGCATCAAAATCCGGCATCTCTCCCACTCTTTCACCGATTCAGATGGTATGAACTCCACAACGAGTGACTCATGCGGAGTGAGGTCTAACTCCTCTGGTGCAGGCCCACTGCCAGTCACCAGAGTCAAGTTGTAATTTGAGGCCCGCTTAGCCTTAGCGCTGCGTTTGAGGTCATTCCAACGCTTTTTGCACTCTTGCGCCGTGCGCACTTCATGGCCGAATGCACTCACATGTTCCGCAACTTGCTTCCAGTGGGTATCACGGTGGGAAGCCGTAGTCTGACAATTAGCACCCACTAGCATGTCACAGCTGTGTTCCTGCACGTAGTCCATGAGGAAGTCCAGTTGCTGTTTGCAGAAAGGCTTCTTCCTCGACGTGCCGGAGGTCGTGGCTGTGTGTGGGGTCTCAGCCTGTGCTGCAGGTGCAACCTTCCTCCTCTTGGATTGTGGCGCAGACCCTGGCTGGCTAATGCCGCCCTGATCAGTATGGACAGTGGGTTTGGTGGATTGAGCCAGGGGAGTGGCAGGTGGAGGGACGACCAAAGGCCTGACTTGTGTCAGTGGCAGCTGGGTGCCCTCTAATGGACCCTGCGCAGCAATATCCGCTGTGGCATGGTCATTGACCGCAACTGTCCTGGTTGGCAGACTCACAACCAGGGTGTTGTTGGGTGCATCTGCCCCTGCACTTGCCAAAACCCGACTGTTCGGGGCAGCAGATGACATAACTGCCCCAGGGACATGTGTCTTGGTCAGGGCAGCCATGCGTGCCCCTACGGTTTCCCTCCTGGCCTGTTGGAAATCTTCCAAGGGCTCTTCAAGTGCCAACGCAGCCTACGGTGGCAGACCCTGAGCCTGGGTGGATGGTGTCTACAGCTGTACCTGCAGCTACCACTACCCTTAGGCCCGTGGAAGTCAATGAAATGGACTGCCGGGTCACACGGGCACCAGTGCCAGATGCAGAAGCTGCATCTCCCGGAACCACAGGGGTGGTGGCATGACTGCACCGACACATGGCACAACATCGTGCTCAAGTGGCACACCCCTGCCTCTTCCCCCTCTGCGGCCACCCTGGATACCCTGGAGTCCCCCTACTCCCTGGTCACCCCGGCCATGTCCCGACCATGCCGGCCACGAGGAGGACTCCCAGCTGAGGCACCCCTCACCTTTGGTGGCCTCCCAACCATGGCACAGATGTAGTAGTGCTGGCACAGATGGAGTAGTGCCAATGGGAGGTGTACACCACAATTGACCTGGGCAATTGGGGTGAAGGGGGAGGGATGCAAGATATTAACATCCTCCTGCACCTGCAAGGCTGTGTGTGACCCCGGTGATGTAGTGATGGATCACGCAATGCTCAGGCACCCCAAAACTGCAGTAAAACCGTGCACGCAACCATGCAACCTATGTGCATGGAATCAACCTCCCCGTAGTACGCGGTGGCACCCAGTAACACGAACAATGCATACGCGTGGGACACGCAGGCTACTATGACCTCGAAAACGGGTGCGATACACAGGGGCACCCGCAGTGGGAAAAATAGCGTGCGCGACTCACCGTCTGACTAGCGCGATGCAGAAAAACACGCGTAGCCAATACCCCCGCCAAAACAAGAGATACGTCCATGATAGCTGTGAAGTTGTGATGGTGCGCGAAACAACACGAAGCAGCAACACACGTCGGTCTCCACCAAAGGCACATACAGCGAACTGCTGGCCCGACTCACCTTTAACCTATGCTGAGGAAAACGCCTGTGTGCGTCATGTCACTTATGCGCACAGACCCTTTCCTCGGATTACACACAGTCGCACGCGGACGTGCAGTTTTTTCACGCGCGGTGAACCACTATGCCCACGTCACGAGGGAAACGCCTGCACGAGTCACATCACAGAAGTGCTTACGCGCTAAGGGCCTTTGGTCCAATGAAACCGTGTAAGTGTGCTGACGCGCTTATGTGCGAAGGGCCTTTCCTCGAATTACACGCTGACGTGCAAGATTTTCACGTGCCAAATCACTCCGTATCTAGCTGGCCACGCAACAACACACGGAAGACCATGCTCCTGCCCCGAAGCCCGAATTACTGCCCCCCAGAGCCCCGAGCACGCTCCCACCTGCCATCTGCTACTGCCTGACTGCCTGCTGCCCACATGCCCTGCTATTTGCTGCCTGCACGTCAGCCAGGGGTGCAGTTGCTGTGAGCACCCCTGCTGGAATCGAAGACTCCCGACTGGGATACCATCGCTCCACAGCCCAGCCCAAGGACCCAGTTGCCCACCCACTCCTGCCTCTGGGGTTGCCATGTTGGGCACAACACTATCTGGCACCACTGGCAACCCCCAGCCAGAGAGGCAGAGGGCCACCAGCTTCAGTGCCAGGGAAGTTGGTGTCCTGGTCGAGCAAGACCTGGGGCAGTATGATGCCCTCTTTGGAGGTTTGCGCGCCGACAATGAAGAACAGACCAGGATCTGGATGGACATCGTGACTGCCATCAACGCGGGGGGAGGTGGCAGTCCGTGACGTACACCATGTCAAGATGCGCTGGGAGGACTTCAGGTCCAGGACCTTCAACAAGGCCCGGCGCCTCCTGAAGGCAGTGGATGCCAAGGGGGCCACCTGTCTGACCACCAGATGAGGGTCCTGGAACACATATGCCCAGCGCTCCACGTCCAGGTCCTTGAGAGGCAGACCCGTCTGGAGTCGAGCAGTAAGTGTACATGCCTACTGATTGGACGCTGTGCGTGTGGTGGTGTGCCAGTAGTGTGCAGGTTGTACATGTGTTTTCGTAGGGCCATGTAGGAATGTGTATGAACAGGGGTGTGAGGCTGCCACATGTGAGTCCTCTTAGGTGTGAGACACGTCGATGGTGTATGTGTTGGTAAGCATGCTGTGCAAATGCAGGTGTGGTAGCACACATGTTTGAATTTCTGTGTATGTACTTTGGCATGGTTTTGGTGTCACACATGGATGGTGGTTCCTGCTGCATGTATCTGCACTGTGTACATGTGCATGTGTGTGTATTTGACAAGTGTGCAACTGTGATGCAACATGGATGCACGTGACACTGATATGTAGAAGGCTGAATGCCAGATGTGACATGTATGGTGATCGCATCACTGCGACAGTTGGAGGAGATGTAGACATGCATCTAAGTGTGGTGCTGTGTGTGCATGTCTAGTGCACTCCCTATGTTTCATGTGATGTCAGGCTCACCTTCGGCTGTTCATGCTGTTGTATGTGTATGGATGTTGCTGCCTGGTGCAATATTGCTGTGGAAATGCTCATGTGTGTGAGTTGAAATTACATGTGTGTCGTGGAGTGTGATGCCATGTCTGAAGTTTGACACTGCCACTCATGTGCAACTGTCATGTGTGTATCAGTCCATTGCACAGTGCCCTGATGTCTGTGTTTTATCTCTCCCTGTCTGCAGCGTCAACTGATGAAGAGGGTGGAGAGGGTGCTGTGGAGCACAGCGGCAGGGATCGCACCATCAGCCGGAGACGCAAGGCCCAGCTCCCCTCCCAGATTGTCATCTCGTCGGGGAGTGAGGAGTCTGGTGCCGTGTCCCAGGCCGCAGCTGCCGAGGCTAGATCCAAGAGGCAGAGGTCGGAGGTGGACTCCTCGGCAGCAGAAGGGGCAGCCGAGACCCCACAGGGTCCAACGGAGGAAGATGGCACGGAGTCATCCAGGTTGGTGGAGGGTTTGGTGGAGGAGGAGCCCGCGGAAGGTACACACACTGGTGCTAGTGGTGCAGTGCAGGGACAGGAGGCAGCACAGGCAGCCGCGAAGGTGCCTGTGTGTAATCCAGTCCCTGATCCTGTCACTGCATCATCTGGCACCAGCAGGGATCCCTACGTCCAGACCCGTTTTCAGGGAGGGGATGAGCGCACAACAACTGGCCTTCCTCTCCGCGTGGATGTGGCTATCCGGGACCGTGTTGAGCCTGTCCTGAGTGGGATAGCGTTGCGTCAACCGGGCATGGGAGGTGACCTGCAGTCTTTTTGTGGAGAGACGGCACGTCGTCTCGCATGCCTCTTTGACCATGTTGACCTACTGGGACGGGTCACTGGTGCTGGATTCCTCCGTGTGCTGGACCTTCTTTTCACCCCCTCCTCACCTGAAACCCCTACGCGCCAGTCGTCCTCCGTGCCATCTTCCCACCCATGTCACATGGGTACCCTGCGGAGCTGCCCCTGACCCAGCCGCCAGGCTGGTGGAGGACACAACCCTGCCACAGTCGGGAGTCGGACGTCCAGCAGGGGTGGCCACCACGACAACTGCACCCCAGCCGGAGGAGGACATGCAGGCAGCAAGAGCCAGGGCGCAGACACAGGCACAGCAGCAGCAACATGGTGGGAGCATTGATGACTTGTGGCCTTCAACATCGGAGGGGCAGGCATCGGACATAGGGCAGGAGGACCCCGGATTTCAAGTGTCTTCCGTGTGGCAGCGGTTGGGCCACGCCATAGATGCGGAGCGGCAGCAGGCGGAAGAGGCACGGCTCACAATGGTCAGGGCGGAGAACTCCATGCGGAGGGCCCTGAGGCGGGCCGAGTGCCTCGAGGCAATTCGCAGGGAGTTGGAGGTGAACATGTCACCGTACCTGCGAACCCTCGGGGCCATGGAAGAGGACCGCCTTCAGGACATTGAGCAGCAGTTCGATGATGCCCTGGCCCAGGACATCAAAAAGTGAGCCGTCAGACTAGCCCGCTGCCATTGTAAATAGTTAGATAGTGTTAGGTTTCCTTTCTGTTTTTGTTTATTTTGGGCTGCTTGGACAATGCACCACATTTTTGTATATAGTTCATTAATAGGTAGGGTTTTTTGTAGGTTTCATTTCATTTGTTGGGCTCATGGACCCTGGATTGGTGATTTGTATAAAGTTGAACAGTGTATGTTTCTCGTTTTTATTTTTATTTCACCATGGCGCAATGGATTTCATATATTTGTTTTCCCTTGGATTTGCTTTATTGGACTGAGGCTTTGGACAAATTTTCATTTGGATTTCTTTGTATTCTGATTTCATATTTTTTATTTTTTTCCGGACATGCTGCATTTTATTTCTTATTCCCATTATTGATTTTTTTTATTTTCATTACATTCATGTTGTGTTCAATACATTTTTGTTTCATACTTCGATGTGTGGTATTCTCTCATTGGTTTCATGCATGTCATGATATGGGTTTTCACATTCACTTGCACCCTTGTGTGTGTGTGACGGACATGTGTTCATATACATACTTGCCATTTGGGTTTTATCATGTAATGGCCATTTCTCTGTGGGTGGATGCAATACTTGTTTGGGACTTTGGGCTGGGGTGGCGTGGGGTGTGGTGTGGGACGCCATGAGGCCCATGATTGAGGATTGTCATGACGTGGGTGCTGGGGGACATGAGTGGGACATGAGTGGGGGCCTGCTGGCAGGTGCCCCTGACTGCTGGGGGGTGGGGGTGCTGGGGGACATGAGTGGGGGCCTGCTGGCAGGTGCCCCTGACTGCTGGGGGGTGGGGGTGCTGGGGGATATGAGTGGGGGCCTGCTGGCATGTCCCCCCGAATGCTGGGGGTTGGGGGTGCTGGGGGACATGAGTGGGGGCCTGCTGCCAGGTGCCCCTGACTGCTGGGGGGTGGGGGTGCTGGGGGACATGAGTGAGGGCCTGCTGCCAGGTGCCCCTGACTGCTGGGGGGTGGGAGCGCTGGGGGACATGAGTGGGGGCCTGCTGAAAGGTGCCCCTGACTGCTGGGGGGTGGGGGTGCTGGGGGACATGAGTGGGGTCCTGCCAGCAGGTGCCCCTGACTGCTGGCAGGTGGGGGTGCTGGGCGATATGAGTGGGGGCCTGCTGCCAGGTGCCCCTGACTGCTGGGTGGGTGGGGGTGCTGGGGGACATGAGTGGGGGCCTGCTGGAAGGTGTCCCTGACTGCTGGGGGGTGGGGGTGCTGGGGGACATGAGTGGAGTCCTGCTGGCAGGTGCCCCTGGCTGCTGGGGGGTGGGAGTGCTGGGGGACATGAGTGTGGGCCTGCTGTCAGGTGCCCCTGACTGCTGGGGGGTGGGGGTGCTGGGGGACATGAGTGGGGGCCTGCTGGCAGGTGCCCCTGACTGCTGGGGGCTGGGAGTGCTGGGGGACATGAGTGGGGGACTGCTGGCAGGTGCCCCTGACTGCTGGGGGGTGGGGGTGCTAGGGGACATGAGTGGGGGCCTGCTGGCAGGTGCCCCTGACTGCTGGGGGGTGAGGGTGCTGTGGGACATGAGTTTGTGATCACTAGTGCAAGGCAACATGTGGCTTGGCTGGGTGGCATGCCCATGGTGGATGGGCTGCCTGCGGGACATGACCAGGGGTGCAGGGTAGTCCCCTGTGGTGTGGGCTACCTCCAGGGGCTGTGGAGGGTGTAGAGGCAACACCTGGGAGGACCCACACAGCCATTTCATGTGTAGGACTCCCCGCGCATGCCTGAAATTCACGTACCCCGCTCTGACAGCAAAATCACGTGTGAAATTTCCCGCGAAGCCCAGTTATTCACGTCCCCACTCGCACAGGGCATTTTGTGTGTGAATCTTCCCGCGCACCCCCGAAATACATGTTCCCCTCTCCAATCGCGTATGAAACTTCACGCGAACCTCAGTTATACACGTCCCCCACTCACACAGGGCATTTCGCGTGTGACACTTCCCGCGCACCCCACGAATACACGTACCCCACTCGCACCGGGCATTTTGCGTGTGAAACTTCCCGCGCACCTCAGGAATACACGTACCCCACGCGCACAGGGCATTGCACGTGTGAAACTTCCCACGCACCACAGGAATACACGTACCCCACTCGCACAGGGCATTTCGGGTGTGAAACTTCCTGCGCACCACCGAAATACACGTTCCCCTCTCCAATCGCTTGTGAAACTTCCCGCGCACCCATTGAATACACGTACCCCACTCGCACAGGGCATTTCACGTGTGAAACTTCCCGCGCACCCCCAAAATACACGTTCCCCTCTCCAATCGCGTGTGAAACTTCCCGCGCAGCCCAGGAATACACGTACCCCACTTGCACAGGGCCTATCGCATGTGAAACTTCCTGCAAACTCCGAGAATACACGTACCCCACTCGCACAGGGCCAATCGCGTGTGAAATTTCTGGCGCATCCCTGAAATAAACGTTCACCTCTCCAATCCCATGTGTGAAACTTCCTGCGCACCACAGCAATACACGTACCCCACTCGCACAGGGCATTTTGCGTGTGAAACTTCCCGCAAACCCCTGTTATACATGTACCCCGCTCCAATCGCATGTGACACTCCCCGTGCAGTGGGGTACGTGTATTCGGAGGGGTGCGCAGGGAGTTTTATAGGTGTTTTCGTGGTTCGGGGCCTGTGCGCCATGTACAGGATTTGTGCGCTGTGCATGGTGCACGGGGAGGGGTTGGGGCGTAACTGGTGCTGCTAAAGGGTCGCTGCACCACTCTGCACCACGGCTGGTTTTGGAAGCTAAAATCCATCAATACGCTGTGCGCGGAAATGGATTTTAGCGCAGGTGGCTGGCGCAGTAATTCACACACGCACACTGTGCGCCAGCCACATGCGCCTCTTCCTGAATTCCTAAGTGGGCTATTGACAAGTTTCGTCCATTTCTTTGGGGTATGAAATTTGTAGTCAGATCGGATCATAAACCATTAAAAGAGATATTGACAACCAAAGGTTTGTATAAAGTATCTTCTAGAAGACGCAAGTTGGTTGCGGGATTACAAGACTATGGGCCTCATTACACGGACGGCGGTAAGAGTTAACGGTCACCGTTAATGATACCGGTGACCGTTAACCCTTACCACCTTACTACGAGGTCCCTTTGCGGGTTGGAGACTTTAACGCCTGCTTTTTGCAGGTGTTAAAAACCAACCCGCAAAGGGACCAGGGAGCTAATTACGGTACCGCAATTTGCGGTGCCGTAATTAGCACCTTCCCTATTCCCATTATGCCCTATGGGGCAAAAATGGGAATGGGGAAGGGCAATGGGGGAAGGGGGAATTACCGCCCCACCAACCTTGGAATAGGACGGTAATTCCCCTTTCCTCCAAGGTGGTGGCGGTATTTTACCGGCATGGACCAAGGTGCTAATAACACCTTGGTCCACCGTCGTCCGTGTAATGAGGCCCTATGACTGGGAGATAGAATATATACCTAGTTTGAGAAACAAGGCTTCCGATTGTTTATCAAGGTTAACTAATGTGATGGAAAGTGAAGAAAATAATAGCAATGTGGAGGATCAAATTTTAAGTATCAATCAGGACATTGTGTCAGAAGCATGTATTTGATGAGCTACTCATAAATAAAGGTATGATCTTAAGAGGCGACAAAGTGTTTCCCCCCACTAGTGTGAGAAAGAATATAATAGAAATTGCATATGAGGGCCATCAATTCATGACCAAAACTAAGCAAATTGTAAGACAAAACTAATGGTGGCCAGGAATGGATCTGCAAGTAGAGAGATTAATCAGAGATTGTCACATTTGTGAAGATTCTGCAAAGAATTGTACTGCAAGAGTAGAACCAATGAAAGTAATGTCTGTTCCATCCATACTCTAGAAAAAAGTGGGAAAAGACATTGTGGTACCTGTAAGGAGTCAAGACACGTAAAGATTTTGCATTGTATTGATAGACATGTTATCTAGATGGGTAGACATTTATGGTTCAGAATGTCTGCTCTAAAGAAATAATTAAGTTCATGGAAGACATGTTTAAGAGAGAGGGTTAGCCAACAACCATTGTGAGGGACAATGGGGTCCAACTTGTGTCTGAGGAAATGGAAGTTTATTTTCAGGAGAAATGGTATAGAACACAATAGCAGTTCGATCTATCACTCAGAGACCAATGGAATTGTTGAGAGATTCAATAGAGTCATTAAGAATAGCATCAGGTGTGCTATTTCAGAAGATTGGTATTGGAAAATGCAGCAGAAGACACAGTAGTGGCACATAGGTTTATGACCCATGCCCCAACAGGATGTCGCCTTTTGAAATGTTGATAGGGTGGATACTCAATACTAGAGTGTGCCCACCATGGTTAGGTAGGTCATGTCCCAAAGAGATTGATTATGATGCTGACAAAGAGAATATTACCATGAGACAGATGTATAACACAGTCCCTTTTGACATAGGGAGGTAGCAAAGAAATGCGTAGTTGAGGAAGGTGATTGGGTGCAGATAAAGTTTCCCCACACCAGAACAAATGGTAGGGTATGGAATGTAAACAGAGTTTTCAAGTGTGTGAATAACAAATGCAGTGACATCACACAAAATAGCACTGAACTGAAAGAAAGGGATGAAGAGAAGAGTATCTGTGTAGTGCATGTGAAGCGTGTGTGTAGGAAACCTTTGCACTTGATGGATTATGTGGTTTAAGGGTGGAAATGGTTATATGAGATTACCATCACTTTGTTCTTCTGCATTAATGCAAAAATGAAAATGTGAATTGTGAAACATTTTTCCTAAGTTCTTTGTTGTTGATGTTACTATCCTTTAGGTGTTATATCCTGACTATGGGCCTCATCACGAGTTTGGCACTAACCCTTAAATCCGGCGGTCACGCTATGACCGCCGGATTTAAGGGTCCGCCAAATCAGGGCTTCGGCGAATTTCTCCCCAGCTCTGAGCGCGAAAATTCCCCATTGAGCCCAATGGGAGATGGGGCATTCCCGAATGGGATCAGTGGGGAATGGGGAATTTTATTACCGCCAAACCCGTGATCCGGCACTAATACTGGGGGGTTTGGTGGTAGGGCTAATACCGCCGGCTTTAATACTGCCGGCGTTACTGCCCAACTCGTGATGAGTCCCTATATCTTTAGGAGTACAAATTTGAATTTATTGTCACGCTGTAAATAATTGATCTTTGCACTTATTACATATTTGTTTTATTTTTTTGTTAAATTACTTTAATGTTGTAGAGTAAAAAAGGGAGATGTGTAGCATTCCATGCTCTGCAGGCAAGACTCCATGCAAAACCTGGTATGGAGTGTGGAATGTAGAGCATGGAATGCCAAAGGAAAGGTGCACCAGAAGGAAACTGTTAGAGAAGAGAATACTTGATGTTAAGGAGCTCGTGGGCGGATGTATGATCCACAATAAACGTTAAACATACCTTTCTACCTCCTGAGACTATTTCAAGAACCTTTCTTTGTTGTCGCTGTGACACAACATCTCTGTGTATATGAGATTCTCCTCCACCAACTTAATTACTCAAGCCAAAGATTGACAAACTGCTACAGCCAGAGAAAGAAAGAGAAAGAGGGAACATTGAAAAATCTAATGAAATATTACGTATAGAGATACATGACAAAAAGAGAAAAATACCTGATAGCCATCTCACTCTCCTAATCCCCGAATCAACCAACTGCCTGATAAAGATCATGGGCCTCATTACGACCATGGCGCTAAGTGTTTAACGGCGCCGTAAAAGGCTGCAGCGCCATTAAACACTTAGCGCCTTACTACGAGGTCCCTTTGTGGGACCCGACCTTAACGGCTGGTCGACACCAGCCGTTAAAGTAGGGACCCTCAAAGGGACATTGGTGCTAAGTACGGTACCACAATTTGCGGTACCGTACTTGGCGCCTTCGCCATTCCCATAGAACCCTATGGGGCGAAAATGGGAATGGAGAAGGGCAATGGTTCAATGGGGAATTACCGCCCCGCCAACCTTGGAATGGGGTGGTAATTCCCCATTGAACCATGGCGGACCAGTTAGAACACCGGCACCAACCATGGTGCTAATAGCGCCATGGTTTAGCGCTGGTGTTGTAATTAGGCCCCATGTCATCAGTAGACCAGTGGCACCTACCAACTTCTTCAGATATCCCCTAATCTCCAGTCTGCCTGAGGCATAAAACTATCTAAACACTCTGGTAATATTTTACAGCATACTCTAATTGATGCTGACAGCAGATTATTAGCACTAATAAATATGCATAAAATTCAACAAACTCTCCCTGAAACAGAATCTGCCTCATTTTGCACAGTTTTCTCTATAAATGTTTAACCTTTCACTCATCATACTCTTAAAATATGTATTGCTTTTGGGCAGAAGAACATCCTAAAATCCTTGCTGCCTCTATTGTTCTGCAGCATAGCACTCAATCGACAAAGCAGTAGCAGACCAAATTTGCTCTCACACCAACACTGCCAAAACAGCAAAGCATGAGCCTTACATGCAGACTGTCTGCCCATGATGCATTTCATTTTAATTACAAACCATGCAAGTAGTAGGTACTGGACAACCTTCCCTACATTACAACAAAATGTAAAAAATAACTAAAAGACAAACACGATTCCATCTGTATCTTTGACATTTACAAACACAAGGTTTATTACATTATATGATATTAGCACACAGGGCGGGGGGAGCCAGCCAATCATGAAGCGCCCACAGTGCACCTGACAATCGAAGCAAAGCACACGATGCTACCACCAAACTTCTGCATCCTCCCTGAGAAAGAGCCCTCTGACCAACTACGAAGAAGAAAAGTTCCTCAAATTACATATCCCCAGACTCATCAGAACTGCTTGCGCAGATTCCTGATTTATTGCATGTGAGGGTTGTTTCTTGCCACTTATTGTTAGTATATTTTGCCCCTTGATCACCAGGTATGGTTCTTTCAAACTGTTGGGGTTGGTGGTAGTTGTTTTGCATTTTCGTGTTTCTGGATTGATGAGTTCTAGGTGGACGTTACATGCCTGGAATGTGTCTTTATACTTACTTAGCGCAAGATGAATTAGGCATTGTGCCTCTATCATTGGTACTTCTTACGGTACTAAAACTTAGGGTGCCCCAGATGCAAGCAGTATTAAGAAACAGATGTAGCAACTCCCATTTGTGGTTCGTCGTCCGACTGCACTCATGTCGTAGTACCAACTGTTGGAGTGCTCGGGATGATGAATATCTTCAACTGCATCTAGGCCTAAGCGAGGGTATGCGTCATATTTGACTTTACATGTTTGCTGTCTTATTCTATTATGGCATAGTATGTGCCTTTTTACTATGCTGTTTCTGCTAGTTCTGATATTTACACGACTGCTTCCATTACTCAAATTGCTTTTGACATTTGGGTGTAGTATTATAAACAATTTACTTGTACATACAGTTGTATGGGTGTTGCTACTATTTGCGGGGGTCACGTTATGTGTGGTTCTCGTTATGTCATTTGATTCTGTGGGATGAAATTGTACACTTTCATTCGGGTCTGAGCTGGTATTCAGTGTTGTTACACTAAAGATATATGGGTGTGGTGAATTCATTTAAATTGGAGGGCACAGGAGTCAATTCAGTGACATTGGAAGGTATACTCATGTTCCAGGTCCCTGTGGTCCCAACCCCCCTTCTTTTAGATGGCCAGCCCAGATAAAAGATGTTCCCCAATAAATCCATAATAAAAATATTAATACTGTAAACAAAATGGCCACAAAGTACATCCTGGTGCTACTAATACTGTATGCTATTAATACTGTACATATCTACAGTTGAAGAACATCTGGGCACGGTAATTTCCATCACAGTTACCCCTGTGGTTTAGAAAAACAGGGAAGAGAGGGATGAACGAGGTGGGGGGAGAGGGATGGGAAGGAGGAGAGAAGTATATAGAGAGAGAGTTTTAATTTACATAGCTCGTGCTCTAGCAGCAATGCATGTATTTTTAACATGCACTCATATGATCAGCATGAAGCTACGCAAACTGACGTAGTTGTGTTGTATTAACTTTGGACAGCTGGTATCAAATTGGCTGGGGCCCTGCGGATGTCTGAAAGGTGTATCCAATACCTGAGCCAATTTACCTTCACTATGAGGAGGGTGAAAAACATGACGTCGTAGGGCCCATGGAACCTGGGGTTGTTCCATTTTCGCACAAAGCTTCTGACATAGACCAGTTCCCCCGCCAACAGTGGTTGAACAGGTACAGCATCAGTTTGGGAAGAAGTTGATATTTGAGTGTCTTCTGTGTTTGGTGGAGCCATTTTCTTCGCAATACATCTGATGCACAGGTCATTTGGGACAGATACTGCTTAAATTCCTCCCCCATAATTTCTGCTGCTCTATGAGCATCTGACGCTCTCGTCACAGGTGATAGAGGTCTTTGCATACATCTGCCATTCACTATTGCGTGGGGGGAAAGGTGGTGGTCCTTACTGGGCTGGGTGCGCAGATGAAACAGGCCCAGGGGCTGGCAATACACCCAGTTCTTTTTTAGGGTGTTACATAACTTGGAAAGTCTGCTTTTAAGGAGGCCCTTTATTCATTTTACAAACACATTTGCTTGTGGGTGGTAAATCGAACACATGCAGTGTTCGATTACTAAAGGGCTGTTTTTTTAAAGAATGGGTGCAATTATCCGATCTCAAAACGTCACTCTCTCCCCAGCAGGGGAAGACCGCTCTGATGAGGAATTTGCAGCAAATTTGACATCTGTGTGGGCACATGGGCCTACTTTAACCCATCTCGAGAACGGATATACCACCACAATCAAAAATCGCACCCCATTGCATCGTTCCCCCATGTCTGCGCAGTCAAAGGGCAGCTCACGGAATGGCCAACGGGGCGGGGCAGAGTTCCTCGCAATGTTCTTAGGGTCATTCTTGTACTAAATACTTTCCAGGTGGTAGATGGAACGACCATAGTTGAAAGGTGTTCTTGTAAATTGGGGATAAACCAATCCTCTTGCATGTCTGCTGCAATGTGTTGCTTCCAACTATGAGAAGGGTAATGTAATTGCTTGAAGGCCGTTGCAGTAATTCCACAGGCATCACTACTTTTCCTGTACTTTGTTGTCTCCATAAGAGATCAGTGGGGGATTACATGTACCCATGTTTGAGCCCTATGTCCTGTTCTTCTGGGGCTGGCTACCCTACGCTGAAGCTCAATTATCTGCGTGATAGGGAGAGCTGTGTATGTCTCTGCATCTGGTCTGGCATTTACTGTCAGTACCATGTTTTCAGCAGATCTGGTCACAGGGAAATATGCTGCAGCTTTTGTGCCACGTCAGCGACTACGTTTCCTAATGATATTTTCTCAGTATTGTCTGTATGTGCTGCGCATTTAATGGCCACACCACAGAGGGTTCTGCGAGGGCGGAAATCAATGCGATGAGCAGTGTGGCAAGATGTACTGTGTTGGGTGTTCTGACCCACGTTTGGACTATTATGCTACAACATTTGGTGCTGTGAGCTTAGGAAATCCAAGATGGCCGAAAAAGCCCACATGTGCGCCAGAATCTATGAAAACCGTGCAGTTTGTGCGCACACCAAAATGGTCGCCTGCCTTGCCACCCCCCGGTGGGGGTGTGCGGGGTCAGAAGAGCCATGAGTGAAATGGGGTGCCAAAGAGAAAAACAGCAGTGCCTGTTCGCTAGAAAGCACTTTAAAAATCACCCTTTGTTTCTCTGAAGGCAAGCTCAGAAATAATTAAGAACCTTGAGTCCAGGGGAATAATCCGTCCCGTCCACAGCACCTTCAATAATCCGGTGCTGGGAATATTAAAGCCAAACGGCCAGTGGAGACTCTGCAGTGACCTTAGGGAGCTCAACAAACGGGTCCATACTTCCCGATGGCCTCTTCCCTACATTAACCAAGGGCTGGCCCAGATTCAGGGGTCACAGGTATTCACTGCAATAGACCTGACCAATGGATACTGGACCGTGCCTGTCAGTAGGGAGGACCAATACAAGCTGGCTTTTACCTTTGGGGGCCAGCAGTATACATGGACCCGGACTCCCTTCGGATACCTCAACTCCGGTAATGAATTCAACATTTTCCTACATAAGGCCCTGCCCGACCTGGGTGCGAGGGGTAACCTGGCTTATGTAGATGATGTCCTCATCAAAAGTTCAAGTTCAAGGCAAGCTCAGAATGCCCATTTCAAACATTGCAGAATATCCAACAATCTCACTGAACACCAGCAGACATTTGACAGAATAAAGTCTTGTGGGCATACAAAATCTGGAAAGAGGATGAGCCTAAAATAATGTTCATAGCAAAACTGGCTGAGCTGTGGATTTCAGCAGTTTAAGTAAATTTGGACTGAAAGACACAAAAAATCTAAATGTTTAAAAGAAATGAGTGACCTACTTTTGAGTGTCACATAAGTTTCAATTGTTTAAATGTCATAGTTTTAAACTTAGAATCAGCATTCTAGCTGCATGTGTAAAAATTGTTAGTTTATTTGAATGCAGAAAACTGGGTAGCTAGAAGTGACATTAGCTGGGGCCTGGTTTAAGGAACTGAATTTTGCCTGACATCTACCACCACAGGAGTTAAAACCTGCTCAGCCACTCTTCCCCTTGCCAAAAGGAGTTGTCACCTCTCTGATTAGATTAGGGGTGGAGCAGCTAGAGGGAGTTAAACAAAGGCCTGTCCTGGGCCCAGGCAGATGGTTTATTAGGGTAGTCGTAAATGGCTTCCTTTTGAACAATGGGCCTTCCATGGCCCAGGCAGATGGTTTATTAGGGGGACTGTAAAATAGCTTCCTCTTGGCAGAAGCTGGGAGGGGCAGGGTCTCTGAGCTTGGCAGAAACTGGATAAACTGGTTTCTACACCATGTGACCTGGGAAACCACACCCCTTTGGGGCCAGAACATAAATCTAAAAAGATGGATCATTCATAGAGCGGACTTGTGAAAATGTTATAAGTGATATCATTATTCTTGTGATTTTTCTGTGCACATTTGAAGACGTGTTAGGACCCGGTGGTATGTTCAGGGGGGTTTTTAGCGGAAAAGAGGATATGACTCTAAATGTATGTATGTTAAAAATCTGACACTCCACCACCTAATCCCCACATGCTTTGCGAACATTTCTGTAAATGCGGGGACAAATCCAATATTGGTAACCCGACCAAAAAGTGAAATATGTTGCCATTTTTGAACCCAAGCTCCTAGAAACGACAGAATTGGAACAGGGGCTACCATCAGTAAATGCATGATGTGTGTATGCAATGCCAAACAACTGTCTATCGGGGAAGTATGTATTTGGATCAGATATAGATTGTGTGTAAAGTTGACAGGGGTGGGTTCTCTGTATCATAAACAGACCTCATCATGATGACACTTCATTTCATTCCCCCAATCAAGGGGAAGAGGAGGAAGTGGCCAATGACAAGTGGAGAGGGGTAGGGCTTAGAAAGCTAGCCTCTCCACCCACTTTCAAAACACATAAAAGCAGACTGTCAGGACAGATAGGGACATTCTATTCCACCTGCTGCGGGACGCTCTGCCGGGAAAATCCATACTTTACCTCCATCAACCTCCAGAGAGCCAACATAGAGACTTCAATCTATCCACCTTCAGAGACCAAGACTTTACTTCAGAATGTGTAGCATAGAGGTCAACTACAAGCTAAATCCCTCTTTAGCAGGCCTCAAATCATTGCCACTATTCACAGCTAGGCGAGCTGTTTGAATTCTTTGCAAGAACTCTTGCCATTTGCCAGAGAGCATTGTTGTATCCAGAGAGAGACCAGCTGAACCGGAGACCGCTGTATCCGGACCCACAGACCTGATCAGAACCAGAGACCCAGACCAGACCAGCAGAGTAGAGCTGACCCAGACGCTGTGCGCAGAAACCGTCCGTGGCGAGTGAAGAAAACCTGTTGAGCAGATCCGTGGCGAGGCCCATTCCTTTTAAAATTATATTGTGAGTACCTCGCACAACTGTGCAGAACCAATCTCTTAGTTAAAATAATATAATTCAATCTATTTTAATCTAACCAGAACTGCCTCCTAACTGTCACCTGTCATTTGCAAAGCTGTCACTTGTCATTTTCTAGCTGCAAGCTGTAACCTGTCGCTTTGAACTTTTAAAATTTCAAATCCGAAAAAGTACCTTTATTCAATTGTCCGTATCTCTGGAACCGTTTGGGCTAGGAACTTGGTTTAACTTTCCTCTAACTTTCCTCTGAGAGCTTAGAACAAGCCTTTCAACAAGCCTCCTCATACTCATACCGTAATCACGATTCTCGCACTCGCGAATTTTACCGCGATTTGCAATTTGGTTAAAAATCCAGCCACGTGTGAAAACAGCAGCTTCATTACTTTCCTTTGCCAAAAATTCGTTTAACCTGCTAGTTACTCCTAGATCCTTGCTAAAGTGAGCCTGAACTCATCCCAAGTATATTTAACTCACCCTGAACCTCCTAAAGGGAATTAAAACCATTTTCAGCATATTTCTCACTGCATTGTCACCATATTCAAAGCATTTTGCCTGTGTTTCAAAACTCCTATCTGTTGTATAAACTGCTGGGGGGGAATCGGACTGAATTCTATTTGATTGCATTCCTAAGAACTTTGTCATCTTCATCTCCTTACAGTGCATAAAAGGGGGGGTGAATTGTCCAAGAAAGTGATTACATTGTCTTTTGCTGAAATCATATCAAGTTATTTTCTGTACTGCATTTCATTCCACATTGCATCCATTTGAAACTATAAAAGTATTGTTGCTATCGTATCCATCCTATAACCACTCATCATTGATTATAAAGAAGTGTGCTAGTGCCGGACTATCCATTATTGATTACTGCTCAGATTAAGTTTGATATTCAATTATTAATTTATTATAAAGTGTGATAACTACTTCGTGGCTCAGTGGGGTCAGGGGGATTCCAAGAGAGGGGTGTTATATAGGGGTAGTCATCCAGAACGCATGAACTGGGTGTAAAGATATATCAATAAGGGTTTCCATTCAGTATCACAGACTAGGCATGGACTTAGCTGTAGTGTTGAATTGAATCCTCTTAAAAATTGGGGGCTCGAGCCGGAAGTTTGGGTTAGATCTATCACTTGTGCAGATTAATACAGCATACACATATACACATATCCGGTCGGATCACCATGCTGTGTTACGCTGTAAAGCACTCCTCAAAGGAACGCTCTAAGGAAAAGGTCTGTTTTGCAAAAATAAAATACAAACTTCTGTAAGTCAGGAAAGAGACCAATCTCTAGAATGACGACCTTGGTAGATATGAAAATAGCCAGAGAACACTTCTTACATAAGCTATTTGTGAGAGGTGAGTGGACTCATCAGAACCAAACTGTCTGGTGGCAGGCAATCGCGCAACAGGTCACTGAAACAGGGTCAGATATATGAGGAGATCAGGGTCCCCTACATGTGGCCCTGAGTGAACTATACATGGCCCCGAAGGCCAAGGATGAGCACCACAAGATTGCCAGGGTAGCGGCATATTTATATTTACATACGGGAGCCATGCAGAACAAATGTGCTGAAGGCCAAGATCTGGCGAGTAGGCAACTGCTGGCATTACAGAAGGCCCAATCTGATCTGGACTCTTCTGAGCAGAGGCTGCTCAGGAGCCAGGAGTCAGAAAATGACAGCAGACGGTACATCACTAAAATAAAGGAGGATATGGATGTGCTGCAACAGAAAAAGGCGGACCAGGATACCAGATTTCTGGCCTTGCAGAAGGAGTACCAAGAAGGTTTGGACTCCTTACTGCAGAGCCAGAAAAAGCTGGAGCGACAGTTAGACTTCAATAGGGCATGTGCTGAGCAGGTAGTCACCCTGCAAAGCCACCTAGATAGGGAGAAGGCAGAGAGCAATAAACTGATTTTGAAAGACCTGGATACCCAGGCAGAGTTTGACCAGGAGCGCCAGAAAACTGGTGCCTTCCAAAGGCAAATGGACGACCTGGCGGCACAGATGCAGGCTCTTAGTCAGGAAAGGGATACCTTAGGCCAGGAAGTCTGCCACTTAAAAAGGAAAATGGAAGAAAATCACCTGGCCCTCCAGGGACTGGGTGACCTCCAAAAAGAACACCAGAACTTGTTAGAGCACACCAGGAAGGTGGAGGATGCTCTGGCAAGAAAGGAGCAGGCCAATAGGGACACAGCTCAGGAGGTAACCCTCCTGCAGCAAAGACTGGCCCAGTTCTCCAGGACCAATCAGGAAACGCAGAGAGAGAATGAGGCTCTCTGCCATCACAATGATAGGCTCCAACAACAGGTAGCGATGCAGGAGAGACTGATAGAGTCTAGTAAGGCCTTAACTGAGGAACTGAAGGCGCAGGCTCTTGCATTGCAACAGGAAGCAGGGGCGGATAGAGACCAGGTTCGCTGGGAAAGGGAAACTCCTGAGCATAACCTCAGGAGCCCTAGTACCAGAGGCATTTATCTCTCTCAGTCCCTGGACTCTGCCACCCCCCTGTCCCCTGGCGCACATGAGCACCGGGCCACAGGGATGGCAGATTACTATCCAGCCAAAAGCATGGGGCTCATAGGCCAGTACCTCCCAGGAATGGATGGGCGGGCATCCGGGTATGGGCACCCAAGCACAATGCAATTTAGTGGGGAACCCCAGGAGAATAGGCCCATTAAGGGCATCCTGAAAACTTCTGCCCAGTTAGGTCAGTGGGGGGGGGGTACCCATCAAATCCTGGCAGCAAGGAGGAATCTGAAGACTCCTCTGAACGGCGCAGGACACAGGAGACCAGGTCCCCACATTCTGCCAGCCATTCCCAGGCTTGCAGAATCCGGGAAAACCTGGAAGATCAGACAGGAACCTCTGGGAGCAGTGCCTCTGAGTCAGAGGGTGAATGGACAAGGGTTACCCGAACCAAAAAGGCCAATAAGGCAAAAAGGGCCTTGCTTAAGGACCCATTGAAACAGATTAAGGCAATCAGGAGTGTCATCACGCCTTATCATAAGAACGCCAAGTACTCTGTTTGGGAACACTTGGAGCTCTTTGAGCAAATGATGGAGACTTTCCATTTGAAGGACAGCAGTAGCTGCATCCAGTACGTCAAATGGACATTCTCCCCAGAATACTCCAGTTTCTTTGCGGGGCTGGAGGACCAAAATCATTTAAGATGGTCCACCTATAAGGCGGCCATCTTGAAACATTTTTCTGTTCACAGAAATCCTCAAGAGGCTCACAAGGCAGCCTACAATTTGCAATGTGGTGAGGATCAGGCCCCACAAGAATTCGTGCAAGAACTGAAACGTGCCTTTACGCAGACCACCAGAAGGGTGCGCACAGACAGCAGAGAATTTCTCAATACATTTTTCCATGCCTTGCCCAAATATATAATGACCCAGCTTGTGAGAGATTTTCATGAGAAAAGATATTTAGACTAGGTCATTGAACAGGCTACCCGGATCTATGAGTTGCAGAAGCCCATAGAAAATACAAGCAATAAAAAGAAAAATCCCAAAACCAACAGCACCCCTGCTGCTGCCAAGGTGGCAGAGGTAAAGGTCACCCCCATTTTGGATTTGGAGATGGGGGGGGCCTAAAAACCTACCTGCACCTAATAATGCCAGGCCCAGAAGGTCCTCGGGCCAGTCACAGACAGGGAGTGAAAGAGGTAGTCCCACAAATGAGGTCCCTCGCTCTCCTGACTATGTAAGTCCCCGTTACAAGGGAAACAGACTAATCCTGGGTTATGTGTGGACTCCTCCAGCCCAAGGGGGGGGGAGGATCCAGCCAAGCACCGACCCGGGGAACTTCCCTCCTAACTTCCCCAAGGAGGGCAGAAATTCTCCAAATCCTGGGCAGAACTTTTTCCCCAGGTATCCACCCAATTTCCAGCCCCAAAATCATCCATACTTCTTTCCCCAATTCCCTGAGCCCAGACAACCTAATCCGGGAGAGGGGAGGCCAAGGGTGGAGGGGTAACAAAATCTTCCCAACCAGGGGTACTACCAGAGAAGGGATAGCTACCCTTCCCGGGATCAGCCCAGGGGAGAAAATAGAGCCCCGTATCAGCCTGAGCGGGTTTCCCAGTTAGAGCGCCAGGTCCAAAATATGGCACGGGATCTGGGTCACATACTGAGGGCTCAACAGAACCCTCAGATGAGCATGCCACCGCAGAATGCCCCAAACTCTGGACCTGGTGCTCCAGAACAATGACGGGGCAGCACCTCGATAACACACCGGTTCCCAGGGAGGAGGCACAAGGGGAAGGGGGGTGTAAAGCCTTGGAGGAAGCTTCCTTCCCAACTTGTAAACAGCCCCTGGAAAACCAGGAACCGGAAACAAAATCTCCTGCCCCTGAAAACCCGCCTCCCAAGGAGCAGAGGGGGGATAGGAGAAACAAAGGACCCAAACAGACCCACTTTGTGGAGGAGGTACAGGTCTTCCAATTTGAGGGAGAGGGATCCTAGAGGATCCTGGGGAAAGGACCTTCTCCTTCAGAGATGGGGGAACTCCTCCAAAGGAAAAATGGGTCCCAAGGGATGCCAATTCAGACTGGGGAGATATGGAGACTGAGCTACCGCCGCCCATCATCTCATCCCAGAACCCACAATACCAAAATCCCCTGGTTCAAACCTATCCTGATGACTGACTCCAAAAAGGGGGGGGCGGCCCAGAACCGGAACCAGGGGAACCCACAATGGCTCTGATCTCCAGTTGCCAACTTTTTCTTTCAGATTCTCAAGGCTCTCCACAGAATTCTGCCCAAATTTCTTCTCTTGCAATGTCCAAAACCAGAAAGTTAGCCCACCAGTTGTCCAAAAATGTGCATTATCTGTGCCCCCTTGAGGAGAAGGAGGGAAGATATTATGCCATGGTACAAGTACAGGGGCAGGGTACGATTTCAGCGCTGGTGGACACGGGATCTCAAGCTACCCTTCTGTCCAGAAGGGCCTTTGATGAACTGAATGCAGGAAGGGGAGGGAATTACCAAATTCCAGAACTTTGATGGGAAGGAAATTCCCGTCGAGGGGACGGCAGATTTGGACATTAAAATTGGGCGACACAAGTTGAAACACCCAGTCATAGTTGTGACTCCAGAGGGCACCCCTTGTTTACTAGGGAATGACCTCCTGAGAAGGTTGTCACCCCTAATAGATTGCGTAAACAAGGTCCTCTGGACCCAGACTAGCCGACCCATAAAATTAAAACAGAGTGTCAACCATGTTAGTTTAAACGGCACATGCCACATGGTTGAACAAAAATCGGACCAAGTAGAATTCCACTTCCAGAATAACCAAATTCCAGACGTGACAGTAATAGCAGTAGCACAACAGACTGGTGATGGGGGTCCTCTCTAATTCTGAAAATCAACCTCCCTTCCAGTTTAAGGTGGTATTCCACACTGGAAGGAAACACCCTGAAATTCTTTACTAATCCACAATCAGAAACTCCCACTCCTATAATCCAGAAAGATGTGAAATCAGCTCAGAGCCTGGCTGATATTCAGCAAATTGGAGAGCAGTTGTTCATCCCTGTTCAGTTAAATGATGGGAAGCACTCTGTTCTCGCTCGAGTTTGTGTGAACAACGGTAAGAGCTTCATCAGCGAAGCCATGTTCCGCCAACTCCCAAAAGATCCAGCCATTCCCACATTCAAACTGATAGACAAATGGGAAATGGACCTGGAAGCACCCAATTCCAAACATCTCCTGCCAAGCAGGTGTATGCTCGAAATCTCCATTGGCAACAAGAGCATAGTCCACAATTGTTGGGTCGTGCGAGACGTCACTGCCGCTTTTTACTTAGGCAGTGACATTCTCAATCGCTTTGCCATTAGTTTGGACCTAATAAACTTCAAAGCTTGGTCCCGATTAGCGGATAATCCCATGGGCTTTGATGATCCAGAAAAAGCATTTAAGTCAGCTCAATTGCTACCTTATGCAGTTGAGATTCAGATCAAAGAGGAAGTCACCATCCCAGAAAGGACCCGACAATTCTCCCTGGAAGTGAAAGTTAAAAGAGGACAACATTTGAAAAACCCTGATGCTTATATACACCTAAATGCTTCTCTCCAACAGCAAGGGTTGGGGGTAAACCCAACTCCATTAGTCAACATAGAACATGACACCATTCTAATAGCGGTGGACAACAGCGACTTAAAGAGTATTACTCTAGCCGCAGGCACCATTATTGGAATGGCGGTTGATGACCGACATTTTTCCATCGATTTAGGAAATGAACTGTTAGGACCAATCCCCAAGGACTGTTTTGACAGTGACAGTGAGGACAATACAACACCAGACAGGATTTTTACCCGCCATGGGGGGAACTTCCTGGTGTACACTTCTTGCCCTTATGGTAAGGAAGATGTGACTTGTGACTCCAGGAGGGATGAGGTGATTTTCCAGGTCCATGAGGGCTGCCTTTCCCACCTGAAGCCTCCAGTCCAAATCAGCACTCTGACCAGGGACTTCTCCACCCAGCTGGAGGAGGCCGCTGAGATACCCAAACCAGAAGTCTTTCCAGGCTTCAGTCAGATGGTGGAAGAGAGAGTCAACCTAGCTGATGCCTGTGTGACTCTGGAACAGAAGCAAAAGTTGAAACAAGTCTTCTTGGATTTCCAAGATCTCTTTGCGATAGACTCATATGACTGTGGTCGCACCGACATCCACACAACAACAATCCCCACGGACCCTGGCATGACTCCAGTGTTTGTGAAGCAATATCGCTTGCCTCTCGCATCAATGGAGTCCCTTACTGAAATAATTAAGAACCTTGAGTCCAGGGGAATAATCCGTCCCGTCCACAGCACCTTCAATAATCCGGTGCTGGGAATATTAAAGCCAAACGGCCAGTGGAGACTCTGCAGTGACCTTAGGGAGCTCAACAAACGGGTCCATACTTCCCGATGGCCTCTTCCCTACATTAACCAAGGGCTGGCCCAGATTCAGGGGTCACAGGTATTCACTGCAATAGACCTGACCAATGGATACTGGACCGTGCCTGTCAGTAGGGAGGACCAATACAAGCTGGCTTTTACCTTTGGGGGCCAGCAGTATACATGGACCCGGACTCCCTTCGGATACCTCAACTCCGGTAATGAATTCAACATTTTCCTACATAAGGCCATGCCCGACCTGGGTGCGAGGGGTAACCTGGCTTATGTAGATGATGTCCTCATCAAAAGTTCATCTGTGGAGGAACACATAGCGGAGATCCGTTATGTTCTGACCCAGTTGAGGGCCGTCGGAGCAAAACTTTCCTTTCAGAAAGCACAGTGGTGTAGAACCCGTGTTAATTTCTTGGGACATGAGATTACTCCTCAGGGTCTCTGTCCCCAGGAAAAGAAAGTGGAAGCACTTCAGAAACTGAAAGACCCCGCAACTCTGCGGGAACTAAGGAGCCTCCTTGGACTGACTAATTACAGCAGAAAGTTCATTGAGGGCTACGCAGAGATCACCAGACCCCTGATTCATCTCCTGAAGGGGGGGGTCAAGTGGGAATGGGGTCCAGAACAAGCTGAGGCGGTAAAACAACTCAAGAGAAGCCTCTCACAAGCGCCTTGCCTAGCTTACCCTGTCAGAAACAAGGAGTTCTTCCTGGAGACGGGGTTCTCTAATACGTGCTTGACGGCAGTATTATACCAAAAGCATGACAAGGTCAATAAAGTAATCTCCTATGCGAGCAAAACTTTATCCTCTGTGGAGGAAAAATTCAACGATTGTGAGAAGGCACTCCTGGCAACGGTATGGGCATTGAAGAATTACTGCCCGTTTATCCATGGGGAACACATCATAGTGGCGACTCCACACCAGCCTCTGCAATATCTCCAAGGTGACAGAATCTGGGCCGGAAATGTGAGTAATTCCTTAATTACTTCCTGGATTCTGTCAATGCAAGGCTTTCCTGTGGAGGTCAGATATGGCCAAAACAAGAAGAGTCCCCTCGCGCAATGTCTGGCTGACTTGCATTATATTGCCAGAGAAAACTGTCTCGAGGACGAAAGTCTAAAAATCAAGGACAACACCGAGGCATACCTTAATTCCCCACACAAAGTCTTTGAAGAGGACAAGAGTGAGGGAATGCCCACTGTCTATGTGGATGGATGCTCGTACCATGTTGACAACGACGGGGAGAAAGAACTGGTGGCTGGCGTAGGGAATGCATGGGTGAAGGAGTTCCCAGAACCCTCCGCTGGATACAAAATTGGTCCCCGAAGTAGTCAGGTGGCAGAATTGATGGCTGTGCATCAGGCCATCCTCACTGCTGTCCAGCATCAACTCCACGAACTGGTCATAATCACAGATTCGGATTATGTACGGAACGGGTTTGTGGAGCACCTGGTTAATTGGAAAACCAGAGGCATGTTATGTGCTAATAACAAATCCTTGAAACATGGGAAGTTGATCCAAAACATTGATGATCTGGTCACCTCGAATGAGATGACCATCTATTGGAAAAAGATCAAGGGTCATTCCAAAGTAGAGGGATCAGACAAAACTGGAAATGACTTAGCTGATCAGCTGGCCAAAACCGGGGCCATCCAAGGGGATCTAATAGAAATAGAGTCCCTGTTGGGGGAAATCCAGGTCACTGCTATCACTAGGTCCCAGTCAAATGCTCACAATGATCTGTCAACTGCCCAATGGAGCAAGGAGACCCCTGATGCTGATTTGATTACCGCTCAGAAGGGGGATCCAATAATTGGTAAATTTTACCAACACATTGAGGACCCTGAGAACTTTCCCCTGACGGATACCGATTACAACGGGAAAGAGGACCTTACAGTGTTGATGAAATGTCCAAAAATGTTCCGGATCCAAGACGGTTTGTTGGTAAGGAAATCCAAAGCTGGCCACGATCAGTGGGTGGTTCCTACCTCATTCCGAAGCCTGATGTTAAGTCACGCCCATGATGCGTCCACCGCCGGTCATAGGGGGTTTCACACAACATTGGAAATCTTAAGAGAGGTTGCATACTGGCCACACATGGGCCAGGACCTCAACCAATACTTGAAGGGTTGTCTTGTGTGTGCACAATTTCAGCCAACATCCCTCACACACCGGGCGCCTCTCCAAAAGAGGGGGATGACACTGCCATGGTCAGATTTACAAATCGACTTTGTAGGCCCTGTGATTCGCTCATCTAGAGGAAATAAGTACATGTTGACTGTGACATGCTTGTTTACCAAGTGGGTGGAATGTCTCCCAGCCCCAAATTGCAAGGCAGAAACAGCAGCTGATGATTAACCACATCTTTTCCCATTTTGGTCTACCTCAAAGGATTGAGTCAGACAGAGGTAGCCACTTCACCAGTGAAGTAATGACAAAGATGTGGGAGATACTGGGGGTCAAGAGAAAGCTACACTTTGCTTACAGGCCAGCTTTTTCTGGAGCATTGGAGAGATACATCCGAACCATTGTGAGCATATTAAAGAAGTTTGTGGCAGATTCTGGGCCAAGTTGGGATATCCGATTACCTCTGGTCCTAATGGTCATCAGATCTACCCCTTCATCTGCAACCAAAATGTCACCATTTGAGTTGATGACTGGAGGCAAGATGGTGCTTCCTCAGCATTTGCTCTACAGAACCCAAGAGCAAACGTTGATAAATGCCTCCACAACTCATGAGTATGTGGAGAATTTAAGGAAACACCTTCAACATGCTTTTGCCTATGCTCAGCGGAATCTAGAAAGATCAGCTGAGAGTATGAAGACCCACTATGACCTGAAAACTTCCAGGAAGGAATGTCAGGTGGGGGACCGGGTCTATCTATACAATTTCCAAAGGAACCAGGCCAAACAGCGAACATTTTTGCCTACATGGAAGGGACCCTTTGAGATTATAGACAAGATCTCCCCTGTGGCCTACAAGATCCACATCCCCAAAGGCGGTTTGGCAGAGGGGGAAGACAAGTGGGCCCACATTAACCAGTTGAAGTGTTGCCATCCAGGCACACTCTGCAACAACTGGAGGAATCCTCTGGAATCCTAGAGGGTACTGTCTCAGATTAATTCAGTTCTAACTTAAAATATCCTACATATCGCCTATCAAATTCTGAGTTTCTCAATGTGGGTTATTTCGTTTTTGAATGCAAAAAGAAATGTGCATGTTCATATGTTTTGACTATAAATTTATATGCCACCCCACTATATCAATGGTGGGGGAAAAATGTCTATGAATAGGTATTGCCGCTATTCCTTTGTCGTCCTAGGAGAGATGAAACCAAGGAGAACGACCCAGGGACCAGGAGCAAAGATCCGAGGGGCCCAGTGTACCGCCCAATACTCCCATCAGGACCGGCGAGGAGAACCGACTGATCCACCCCTGATGGAGGAAAGGATGCTGAACTTTGTCATCTGCGGAATTGGAAGAAGATGATGCGGACCTCCCAGCACGTGGGTCAACATCCTTAGCACCCGACATCCCCTCGACTCAATCCAAGTGCAGTTTGGCGGGGGGGTTTGTTGGGTGTTCTGACCCACGTTTGGACTATTATGCTACAACATTTGGTGCTGTGGGCTTAGGAAATCCAAGATGACCGAAAAAGCCCACATGTGCGCCAGAATCTATGAAAACGCAGTTTGTGCGCACACCAAAATGGTCGCCTGACTTGCCACACCCCGGTGCGGGTATGCGGGGTCAGAAGAGCCATGAGTGAAATGGGGTGCCAAAGAGAAAAACAGCAGTGCCTGTTCGCTAGAAAGCACGTTAAAAATCACCCTTTGTTTCTCTGAAGGCAAGCTCAGAATGCCCATTTCAAACATTGCAGAATATCCAACAATCTCACTGAACACCAGCAGACATTTGACAGATTAAAGTCTTGTGGGCATACAAAATCTGGAAAGAGGATGAGCCTAAAATAATGTTCATAGCAAAACTGGCTGAGCTGTGGATTTCAGCAGTTTAAGTAAATTTGGACTGAAAGACACTAAAAATCTAAATGTTTAAAAGAAATGAGTGACCTACTTTTGAGTGTCACATAGGTTTCAATTGTTTAAATGTCATAGTTTTAAACTTAGAATTAGCATTCTAGCTGCATGTGTAAAAATTGTTAGTTTATTTGAATGCAGAAAACTGCTCAGCCACTCTTCCCCTTGCCAAAAGGAGTTGTCACCTCTCTGATTAGATTAGGGGTGGAGCAGCTACAGGGAGTTGAACAAAGGCCTTCCAGGGCCCAGGCAGATGGTTTATTAGGGGGACCGTAAAAAAGCTTCCTCTTGGCAAAGGTGGGAGGGGCAGGGTCTCTGAGCTTGGCAGAAACTGGATAAACTGGTTTCTACACCATGTGACCTGGGAAACCACACCCCTTTGGGGCCAGAACATAAATCTAAAAAGATGGATCATTCATAGAGCGGACTTGTGAAAATTTTATAAGTGATATCATTATTCTTGTGATTTTTCTGTGCACATTTGAAGACGTGTTAGGACCCGGTGGTATGTTCAGGGGGGGTTTTAGCGGAAAAGAGGATATTACTCTAAATGTATGTATGTTGAAAATCTGACACTCCACCACCTAATGCCTACATGCTTTGCGAACATTTGTGTAAATGCGGGGACAAATCCAATATTGGTAACCCGACCAAAAAGTGAAATATGTTGCCATTTTTGAACCCAAGCTCCTAGAAACGACAGAATTGGAACAGGGGCTACCACAAGTAAATGCATGATGTCTGTATGCAATGCCAAACAACTGTCTATCGGGGAAGTATGTATTTGGATCAGATATAGATTGTGTGTAAAGTTGACAGGGGTGGGTTCTCTGTATCATAAACAGACCTCATCATGATGACACTTCATTTCATTCCCCCAATCAAGGGGAAGAGGAGGAAGTGGCCAACGACAAGTGGAGAGGGGTAGGGCCTAGAAAGCTAGCCTCTCCACCCACTTTCAAAACACATAAAAGCAGACAGTCAGGACAGATAGGGACATTTTATTCCACCTGCTGCAGGACGCTCTGCCGGGAAAATCTATACTTTACCTCCATCAACCTCCAGAGAGCCAACATAGAGACTTCAATCTATCCACCTTCAGAGACCAAGACTTTACTTCAGAATTTGTAGCAGAGAGGTCAACTACAAGCTAAATCCCTCTTTAGCAGGCCTCAAATCATTGCCACTATTCACAGCCAGGCGAGCTGTTTGAATTCTTTGCAAGAACTCTTGCCATTTGCCAGAGAGCAGTGTTGTATCCAGAGAGAGACCAGCTGAACCGGAGATCGCTGTATCCAGCAGAGTAGAACTGACCCAGACGCTGTGTGCAGAAACCGTCCGTGGCGAGTGAAGAAAACCTGTTGACCAGATCTTTGAGATGTGTCAATGCATGTGTTGCATACATAACATTAACAGTAACATTCAGTAAGCATGGGTCTATCAGCAACTGACACACATATGTGCACGCCCATGCAATCAGCATGAAAATGACAAACACACAAGTTTACGGACAGTGATGACTCAGTGTCATGACGCATGCACATGTCAACCCAGCACATTGTCGTGTGGCCACAAACACATTTAAACTCACATGCAATGGCACAATATCAATGCCAAAGTGACACTAGTGTGACATGCAGCCAGAGTCATGGGAAGTGCACCTGGGCACCTTTCCACCAAATTACATTTAGCAACATGCATCCCTGACAGCTTGACCTGTAAACATGCAACATGTACAGGCACACATTTCTGAGGAACAAGAGCAAACATATGCCATGATCCCACGTCAACACTGGCTTCACATACAGTGGGAAGAGATATCACATCCCCAACCAGGAAAGAGCAATGCACCAACATGACATTTACGGACATCCATGCATATGTGGCACTCTCTGTGAATGTGTGTCAATTGCCTAACTTGCAGATGTGCAACACATAGAGGTGCCCTGCATTCATTTCCCTCACATGGCTGCAACATCATAACCAGCATCCGTACTGTCTCAGCACTTGTTCTCATAAACTAACATTGCAACTAGTGCACCAAGTCACCAAGGACAAACAGTGCATGTACCAACACATGTCCATCAACATATATCTGCCATCACATACGCCCAGCATTGGCAGGAGGATGTATGCTGCTGCAGATCACTGCAACACACTTGCTATATACATATATATATAGAAGGGGGTACCTGCAATCATTCATGCCCATGCATCACACACATACACTGTAGAGCAGTGCACCACATGGGTACTCACCAGAAGCTTCCAGACAGCATTGCAACTCACAGATCTGGAAGTGGAGTGCTGCGTAGACCCTCTCAAGGACCGAAGTTGGTTAGGTGACATCTGGTGGCAGCCTGCATAGTGCACCTCCACGATGGGCACTGTCGTGAGGGCTGCCAATACCTTGAAATGTCTCTGGGTCTTGAGGCCCTCCAATTCCTTCATGACGGTCTTGAGTGAAATGACTGCCATCCCCTCCATGTTGATGGCAGTCGTGATCATTTCCTAGATCTGGTGACTTCTGCCGTGTCCCATCTGCATTGCTGGATGAAAGAGAGCATCCTAATTATCCAGGACCCTATCCACCAGGATGCCAACTTCACTGTGGTGAAATTAGCAGACCTCTGCCTTGCTGACATGGGGGTGCCACTCTCTGTAGATGAGAAAGATGATGCGGGCGTGGCAACCCCTGAGGCAGGTGTCGCTTAGCTGGGTCCTGGATATGTGCTGTGGAGCTATGGTGAATGTGGCAGGGACAGGTGGGAGTCCCACGTTGCCAGGGTGGTCACAGGGCAGACACAGGAGAACAGGCACTGGCTGAACAGCAGACACTCAGATGCAGAGTATTGGAGGCATTAAAGGGCACAAGGAGGCAAATCTAATGGCACAGAGGCCGGAGGAACTTTGGTGCATGTCTCACATCTGAGGCAGCAGAGAACAGAGTAAAGGTGCTAAGAACATAATTTGTGTGCTACATGCTGCACACTGCACGTAGCACGCCTACGCATTTTACACAGTACAGGGCAATGATAGCGATATTTAAGAGGTGCGACGTGCATCACTTGTTGTGCGGAAAAAGGTACGAAGATGGAGGATTGTGTGTCGCTGACACACACTTGAGCGTGCTATGCAAGCGATTTCGTTCACGTAATACATACCATATTTTTATTTTGGCAGTTGCCTCTGCGTATCATATACTGCTTTTTTGCTGTTTTCAGAACTTTCACTGTATCGCGTTCACATGTTTTAGTTTTGTGGTGCTATTGTGTATCGCATAACGCTTTTTGGGGTTTTGGGGTGCTTTGGAGCCTTGCAGCATCACCCATCTCTAGCAAAGGTACAAATACAATGCTTCCAAGGGCGACACACCTATCAGTTGCAGGAATGATGGGTAAGGGGAGGGGTATCCCCGGATTGGGGAAACCCCATTCACAGCTGCAGCATGTACCTTGTGTACCACGTGCACAGGCACAGCTTGAGTTTGTGGGATACAGCAGGGGTGGGGGCTCCCAGAGGGGATCTGGGGGGACCGGAGCAGGGGTAGCGGGGATAGCAAAGTATAATGTGAACTATTCAATAACCGCAATGATATATAGGCCGCAGATAAGTAAATCCACCTGGGTTTCCAAACTGACAAACCCCATATTTCAGGGCAGACATTTCCACCTGACTGTTCCCAGGAGGCTGTAGTCACAGGGAGATGGGTACAACAGATACTTTCGAGGTCAGTGAGCCAGTCTCCTGGGCACTGCTGGGAATGGAAGAGGTCTTATTAATAAACACTGGTAAAATTAAGAAGCATCATGGGGCGGTTAATGGTTTCAAATTGCCCCTTGGCAGACCAGTCTGGGAAAAGGGTTGTGGGGTGAGGGGATGGGCCAGGAAGGAACCCATCAGTTGATGAGTTGCATTGTCCTGGGGTGCAACAGTGTCTTGTGACCTTGCCGATCTCAGCAGGGAACCTCATTTGTTAGATGCTGTGTGTATATCTCTTCATTACCAAACACGGGTTGCAGTGTTTCTCTCATGAGCACTGGCCACTGGCAGATTGATAAAGTTCTGGGGGTCAGCGCAACTATGCCATGAAAAGTTCATCATTATGGGGTGGTGTGGGAAGGTCTGGGACATCACTGAGGGAGGTTGAAGACAAAGGGTGTCAAGAGGGTTTGCTCCAATGTTTGACTAATGTATGCCTAGCTATAGGGGGCTGACGTAGTCCCGCCAATAAGCTTTGTAGGATGATTAAACAATGTTGCTAACTTTGTTCTATGCTCATAATGTTTAACTGTATAAAATGTTTGGTCGCCGTAGGCCGCTGACAGCGCCCTTCCTACATTCCGGTTCCATTGTGCTGAATGAATTGTGCTCTCCCAGCTGAGTCTAGACTCTCCTTTTTGGACTAATTCAGCGTTTCTAGCGTTGCAAGCCTGAGAGGACCCCTGATGCATTTGGAGTCCCCAGCGAGATTCTCACTTCCCTTGGCCACCTGAGGGTATTCAGGCCAATCTCCAGGGGGGCGCAGCCCAGGCGAGCACAAACCAGTTCTACATGCACCATCAAGGAGGTCGTGCAGATGCTGAGTTCATGAGATTCTGCCTCGTCCCGAGTGCCACCAGCACTCAGGTGGAAGGACAAGCCACAAGGAAGGCTTGGCATCGGGAGGACTCGTGGATCTCTAGGATATATGAGTGTACCCCTGCATTAATACATAACAGCAGAGTTGCTTGTTCAAAGAGGGGGGAGGCATTATCTTTATGGTGTTTAGGACACATCGACCAGAGCTGGTAGAACGATTGACCGTAGTAGTAATAGATTTTACTGCTATCCACCCAATAGGGAGTTTATGTGTGGCAGGCATGTCTGCGTTAGAGTAGAAGAGTGGGTAGATAGTGGTGGACCCCATTAGATGGGAGTTGAATGTAGTGCAGGCGATTGTATAGTTGCATCATTACTGGGGACAGGATATTTATGATTTGTCTAGATGGTGAATAAGGGTGCACGGTAAAGTGTTGCAAGTTGAATTCATGTTTTCGATTAAAACTTTAGGTGTTTTCTTTTCATCATAACAAAAATAGTATTTGTTGATTAATTTGGAGCTGGCCAAAGTGGAAATGTCAGCACCAGAGATCATTTGTATATAGGCACTTTACAAAATAACGGCAGATGTGAGCCAGGAGGAGGGGGGGCAGTGCCCAGCATGCAGCATACTAACATAAAAAGAGGTGAGCTTGTGGAGAACTAACACAGAGAGAGTGGGCAGGCCTGAGGAGAAGGCCAGTGTGTGTGTGCGGTGAATATATGGGGGGGTGAAAACGAGAAGAGTGAACAGGGGAATATGAATACATTGTAGAAGAAGAGGAGGGGATAGAAGTTGTTAGAGGGTATAATAGGGGTAGTGTCCAAAGGGTCAAGATGGCTTTAAGGGACTCCTGGATCACATGTGTAATAATTTACCCCACTACCATGATTGATTGTCCAACGTTCTTTTATCGCCATGCTTTCTAATGCCTGCTGTTTCGATGTGGAAAGATTAACAAAAACGTTTCATTGATTGTTTTTGGGGGAAGGGAAAAGGCAGATAAGGGGTTTGGGAGATCGGGAATAGTTAAAAAGCGGTGTCTGAGGGGGTGTTGGGGGTGGAACCCCCCTAATAAAAAATAATAATAATTCAATGAACGTTTTCGTTATTCTTTCCACGTTGAAACAGCAGGTTTTAGAAAGTTTGTCGATGAAAGAACTTAAGTACCATGTATCGCTCATTGTAATGCAACCTGTAAAGCTACTGTAAAGTTAACCATGAATATGTATAACCCTATGTGCCTGCAACCACCAAGCTTCATGCCAAGTATTTAATGTAAAAATTGTTCTACGCCGCGATACCTCAGGGCTTGGGCGTATAACAAATGCAATAAATATATAAATAAAATAAATAAAATGGAATCGATAAAATAGTGATGTACCACTTTCAATGGGTTTGGGATACTGCAGGACAGTGTTTCCGTGAATGGCCCGGGAAAGAAACATTAGATAGCGGAACAAAAGAACACATGTTCTCATACTTGCTAGCGACATATAAAAAATCTAAACTCAAGAGTAGACAAAATAAATTAGGGCTTTGGAAGCTCTATGATGAGACGATGAAAGAGCCCGACAAGAAGGGCAAGCATGACAGAACCACCAAGTGCTCCACCCCCTCCCTATGGGCTGTATCAACATGATAGCCTGCTGCATGGTCCACCAACCCACAGTGCGTGTCCCAGAGTGTGGGGGCGGTGGGTCTCAGGGAAGAGGGTTAATGGGGAAGGTGGGGCAGGTGACCCCAAGGCAAAGGGTGACTGAAAGTATCGAGCAGACATTGCAATTGCATTCAGTGACATTTGGACACAATGTTCAAGGAAGCAGAGAGGGTGATAGAAAAAGAAGAGTGGAGAAAGGATAAGAGCAAGGGACCACCAGAGGTGAAAATGGGTGGACATCAGGAAAAGTTTATAATGGACAATAAAGAGTCAGACAAGGGGAAGGAACAAATGGATACATCCCACTTACACCAAGACCATTCAGAGGAGGCATAAATAAGTGGGGACGAAAATCCATCGGTGACGTATAGGGAGAAAGAAAGGTTGTTGAAGCAAAGAAGGAAGGATGATGGGGAAGGAAGTAGAGATTGTTAAACGATACCCTGCCATAGAAAGGCAAAGGTAGGGATGGCAAAGGTCACAAGAAGGAGACGCACTTAGGGCCCCGGACAACCCAAATGCCCTTGTTCCAGAAGGCGAGGGGAATGCATACTATGTACTATGGCAGACTATGGGCAGAGACAATTTGACATATAGCTTGCCCTCCATCATGGCAGGGACAAACAAATGGATGTACGCTCTCGAAAAAGAGACAGCTGTGGTTACTCTGGTGCTAGGGGACATGTCAAGTCTGTTTGCAGCGATAATACGGTAGCGAGGAAAACAAATATGGGAACAAGTGGGATACAACAGAGTTAAACTAAGTACAAACATACACAACGGAGATCCCTTCAACAACTGTCATGCACACATGTAGAAAGTACTGCAAAGCATGTATCCCTAAAGCTCAGATTTAGGGGCAATAATTGTCCGCAAAATGAAGCCAGATGGGGACCCCGCAGAGTATCTACAACAAGTATAGGAGCTCTGGACACTAATGACCCAGAATTCATGCGACAAATATTTACATCTTTTCATCATTTACTGGTCAAAGGGTTTCCATCAGATGTACAGGCTACACTAGATGAAATAGTGGCGTAGAGGCAAAAGGTGAGTCTGAAATTCAGGCAACTATTGTACACTATTGAAAAAGGAAACAAGAGAAGGAGAGGAAGACACCATATAACACGGCAAAGGCAGAGAAAAAATTGGTACAAAAGAAGCTGACAAAGTTATCAATGGAAGGGGCAATGCTCATCCCAGACTCTGCCACAGTGGTCCCAGCCCAACAGGGAGTGTTCCCAAAAGGGAGTGCAGCCCAACAAGGGGGTTATATGAAACCACAATACATCCCACAATGGGGGTCCAGCAGCAGGGGTTTCTACCAACATGAGGAAGCTAATCTGCAAATGGGATACTATAAATAGGGGAGAAGATACAGTGGGGTCGAGGAGGAGGGTATATAGGTGTGGGATATAGGTTTATTGGGCCATGCTTTATATGTGGCCACCAAAGACATTTCGTAAAAATGTGTCCCTTTGTACAGCAAGCCCAGCAACAGGCACCACCACAGCAGGTGCCACTCCTGCAGTTCCAACCTCAGCAGGTGCAGCCCAAGCAGTTCCAAATGCACAGGTGCAGCCTTCACTCCTGGAGGCACAGATGTTGGCGCAGGCTGTAGTACCAGCAGGGATGGCAGGGTCTACCATGTAGTTAGTGTAAACCCCAGCGCAGACACAGCAACAAGGGGAGGGAACACTCCTGGGCCAGAACGTAGTAGCCGACTACACAGGAGTGACTGTCCTGGGTGGGAACCCTTAAAACATAACACCCCAATAGGACGGGCCACAGAAAGTATGTGTGTATGTGGGCAGTCCTTGCAGTAACTGAAGACCCTGACAAGGAACCTGATGGTAGCAGTGAAGGTAGGACAAAGATATTTCTCTTTTTGATAGATACAGGGGCTACCAATGCTTGCATAATGGAGGGTAGATTTCCATTGTCAAACCAAGTTATGGACACACAGCGCTTTTCTGGATTTATTGTTATGGTTTCTGTTACACAGGATTTACCCCTAATGATAGGAACACAGTACATTGTAGCACCCATACGGTACTTCAAGGACACTCCCATTAACATAATGGGGAGGGATTTGTTGAGCAAGTTGAAAGCACCATTTCGTTCACAGAAAATGTTATGGTGTGTTCCACTCCTGGCATTTATCCAGCAAGGGTGACCACCATCTTCTGAACTCTTGCTTGCGCCACATCTAGATAGAAATGTGATTGTCTAGAACACACCAAACGTAGAATTCAGAACTTTCGCTTGCGCCACATCTAGATAGAAATGTGAATGTCAACATGTACCGCACCTAGTTGGAATCCCATAATTGCAAGGACACCAATGCCAACTAACAATTCCATCCCTCTACATACACCTTTCAAACTCTAACCAAACACAACCACAAGCCTAAAACGCAGCAATCCGCACAAACTTCACAACAATGCAACAACAAAACAAACCTCACATAGACTTGCACAACAACACACAACGACTACGGACCGTAAAACACCCCAAGCCCAGCCAACGGACCCACCGGGCTGAGACTGCCAACAGCACATCACTGCTCTCTTGCACTTTTCCAGCTTATTCCCACTAACCCACCCCTCTCCTCCCCTTTTTCAGAGCCGCCAGAGCGCCAGGGGACCACTTCGGTGGTGATAGTGCGCGGTACAAATGTCCGTTAACATTAACATTAACATCTTGCAGGCCCACTATGCCCAGGTGTTCCTATATGGGATCCAGATACTATTGTGTTGGGTGCCAGGGATAAAGGGAAAGACGTTCAGACTCTCTTTGGAATTCCTATTCAGGCCCTCATGGCACAAGGACATTATCCCAGGCACACAGATACTACTGCATTTTAGAGGAGGTGATTATATGAAAAGACATGGTCATATTGTGTGGGACAGATGAGGACGACATGGAATGCGTATAGTACTCTGTATCGGCTCCACATTAACATTGACTGAACTGGCTAAAGTAGATCTCTTTGAAGATGGGGATGAGGAAGAGGAAGGAGAAGTGGTGTTTCTACTGCACATCCCATGCCCCATAGGAGTGATAGAAAGGCTGATACAGCAGATGACTCAACTTGTCAAAAAACAGGCAAATTACACTGGAGAAGACTTAAAGCAGGTGCCTGAAGCATTGTGGACAAAGGAGCACCATGACGTGGGAGTGCTCAAAGGTGAAGGGGACATCCGTGTCAAAATTAATCGAGGGGGCGCTGCTGCCTCGGGCAAAACAGTACCCCCCTTTCCCAGGAAGCAGATGAGGGCTTTTATGAGATGCTTCATGCATTATGGAATCAAGGCATAATACAGACCTCAACTTCCCCATGTAACATGGCCATGTACCCAATCAAGAAAGCACAGGCAGCAGTGTGATGTTTAGTACAGGACCTCCATCCCTAAAGAATCTGGTAGAGGCTGCATTTCCACTAGTACCAAATCCTGCCACATATTGTGCCATACACACATAAATGCCAAATATTTTACTGTGATTGATCTCAAGAACAAGTTCTTTTCTATTCCATTACATCCCAACTTACCCCGTTCACATATTGTTAGACCAATTTGAGCAACCAAGCTTGCCTCAGTGGTATTGTGAGTCCCCCCACTTTTCTTTTTTTAAACTCTTTTTATTGTTCAGCAGTGGTCTCAGCAGTCACAGCAACCTCCTCCCATCAATACATACAGGTCAACAAACAGGTGCAACGTTTATATTTAGTGTTATAAATGTTTATATTTAATATGTGAATACCTCCTGAAGAAACTGCAACAGATCCAAAACGCAGTGGCAAGACTACTCCTCAAACTATCCCGAAGAGACCACATCACTCCAACCCTAAAAACACTACACTGGCTCCCAGTAAAACAACGCATCACCTTCAAAACAATGTGCATAACGCACAGGGCAATCAGCGGACAAGGTGCAGAATTCCTACAAAAGAAAATAACAGTCTACAAACCAACGAGACCCCTCCGATCAAAAATGAAATCCAGCTGGAACTCAAACCATACCTTAAGAAAAATCTTGGAGGCACCTCCTTCTACCACTTAACCGCAAAAACCTGGAACAACATCCCAAAAGAAATAAGAAACACTGAAGATCACCTAAAATTCAGGAAATCACTAAAAACCTGGCTCAACACCACAGACTAAACCTGGAAACCAAAACCGGAAAAAGGATGACTAAGTCGGAAAGGACACGGACATCCCCAACCCGAGAGGACAGCTCCCATGGCACCTGGACGGGTGACACCGGATAGACTGGAACACAGGCGGCACGCATGGAGGCTGAGTCAACTATCCCAGACAATCCCACCAACACTTTCACCCGCCCCTTAGTTACCGCCAGGTACCACAATAGCGTGGAATTGTCGAGATATTGGCAATCACCACACTACCTGAGAGGTCGACATTAGCAGGTGCACTGGCCACAGGAGAATGAAGGGAGAATAAGGGGAGCTATGAGAGAGCTTGTTGGAGGTGGTGGCCAGAGGAGTAAGGAACCTTGTATACCAGTCGGTCCCAGTTAAGGACAGAGCCGCTTCAGGGGAGAATACGCAAGCCGAGCGCCTCGACTCAGGATAGAGACGCAAACTAACCAAGTCAACTAACAATTTCCCTTTCTGCATACACCTCTCAAACTCCAAACCAAACACAACCAAAACCTACAGCACAACAAACCGCACAAACTTCTCTACATTGCAACAACAAACCAAAAACACACATAGTCCTGCACAACAGTACATGACGACTACCGGCCGCAAACACCCCGGGCCCAGCCAATGGACCCACCGGGCTGAGGCCGCCAACAGCACATCACTGCTCTTTTGCACTTTTCCTGCTTCCTCCCACTAACTCGACCTCTCCTCCTCTTTCAGAGCCTCCAGAGCACCAGGGGACCACTCTGGTGGTGATAGTGCGCGGTACAAATATCCTTTAATATTAACATTAACATTACATGGACACTTCATCATCTGAGAGCATTTCACACAAATACGTGCGGAAGGGGCCCCATATGTCTTTTTGTCGGCTTGCCGCAGGCAATGTCAAAACATATTGTTCTTCACATTCATTGGAATATGTGAGTTCATGGAGGAAAGTGGTCATGGTTGGTGGTGTAGGAGTTTTCCAAGCTTGTAGGATACATTTCTTTGCCACCACACATGAAACATTAAATAATCTCCTGGTTTTCTCCTAACACTTGCCAATGTCTCCAAATAAGTATTTTTGGGGGGTTAACAGTGTGGATATCTGCGTGATTTCTGCCAACATCTCGGCCACCTCTCCCCAGAATCTCAACAGCGCAGGACACTCCCAGTACATATGAAAGGAGCCAGCACGCTTGGTCCCACACTTGGGGCACTCCCCCCCGTACTCTGCCACTAATTTTACCATCTTATCTGGTGTGTAGTGCAATCTATTAAGGAGTTTAAATTGGATCAGGCGTAGTGAGTGCACAGTATCTGTTCCATTTATCTTCTGGAATGGCGTTTGCAGGTCTGTGTCCCATATGATTTTGACCCGGTTTATTGTGGGGGTGTGGGTTTGTATTGCCACATATAGTTTGGAGATAAGTTGTGTAAAGGGGTGTTTGGGGGGGGGGGGGTTCACATGGAAACATTGTCCACCTTTTCTGAAATGCAGCTCTAACCCTGCAGTATTGTAGTATTTTGAGTGGCCCACCGCCCATAGCTCTCATGAAGTCATCTTTGGTAGCAAAATTACCATTTATGAACATATCTCCCACCTTCATTTCCATATGAGGGTCCCAGGCCTCCTGGATACTCGTATCATAAGTTGGGGCTATACCTGGAAAGTTCCACAAGGGGACCTCTGGGTTATATGGTGTCTCCAGCTTTAATCTTTTAAATAGTGCGCCCCAGGCCCGGACCGTGCATCTGGCCGGGTCATAATCACATGTGTCTTTGTGTCTTGGATGAAATATAACTGACTTGATGTCTGCAGGAGATATAGTTTGTGTTTCTACCCAGGTGTGTGGTGTTCCATCTGACTCTTCGTACCAGTACTTCGCAAACTGTGCCTGAGCGACAAGATAGTAGAGCTCAAAGTCAGGGGCCGCTATACCCCCGGTGTTATAGGGCTCTGTCATTTTCTCCCACCCGATTCTTTCCGTTATCCCGTTCCATAGGAAGGTGACTACCAATGACCGCATTCTGGAAAAGAAGTGTCTGCCCGGCCATATGGGTATATTTACAAAGAAGTATAGTAGCTTTGGGAGGGCTATCATTTTGCGTAAGTGCTATTCTGCCATAAGGGATATGGGGAGGTGTCCCCATATCTGTAGCTTGCTACCCAGAGTTTGTAGTGCCTGTTCGTGGTTGTCTGCATAAAGCGTGTTTCTGGTTCTAGATATTAGCACACCAAGGTATCTGATGTGCTGTTCTGACCATTTGAGTCCGCATGTGGTTGTTAGGCATTTAGTGGAGGGGGTGAGCGGGAACATTTCCGATTTAGATGTGTTGATGACATATCCCGAGTATTCTGCAAACTCATGTATATCGGTCAATATGGGCGCTATATTCTTCTCTGGTTCGCGGACCCAAGGAGTGTATCATAGGCGTAGAGTGACATTATCTGAATGGAGCCTTTCATGTTTATACCCTTATCCCCATGTCTCAATCTGACAGCCACTACCATGGGCTCAATAGTCAAGGCAAACAAGAAGGGCGAGAAGGGGCACCCCTGCCGTGTACCCCTACCTAATTGGAACAACTCGTTGATGGTTCTGTTGGTGCATACTCTGGCACCTGGGGGGGTGTAGAGTAGCCAGACAAATCTAATGAAGGCGGGTCCCACCCCAAATGTTTCCAAAGTAGTGAGGAGATACACCCACGAAACGGAGTCGAATGCCTTTTCGGCATCTAGGGCCACAGCGACACTGCTTCTGCCTCGATCTATCTGCGCCATTATACAAAATAGTCTACGGAGGTTCTGCGCAGTAGATCTTAGGGGAATAAAACCATTCTGATCATGGTGGACCAATGTGGAAACCAGGGGCAGCATTTGGTTCGCCAATACCTTAGCAAATATCTTAGCGTCAACATTGATGAGCGATAAGGGCCTGTATGATGACATGTTGTTGGGCGGGCGTCAGGGCTTGGGTAGCACATTTATAATTGCTTCTCTCATTGTCGGGGTAGCATGTTTCGCTCTAGTGCTTCCTCCCATGTCTCTAGCAATATGGTAAGTAGTTCCGTACCGAACTCTTTGTAGAATTTGGCCCCTAGCCCGTCGGAGCCCAGTGATTTGCCCGATGTTAGCCCCATGATTTCCTCGCTCACTTCTTCCACAGTTATCGGCTGATCTAGAGCCATTTGGATTTCAAGCAGTAGTTTTGGGAGCCCCAGTGTCGCCAAGTATGTCTTAATCTCAGCGATAGTTTTCCTGTCTCTGTTTGAATATAGTGATTGATAAAATTTGGAAAATTCCTGATTTATACCTTCTTCGCTCGTTACTCTGTCGCCTGTTATTGCCTGTATGCTGGTAATTGACTGTGATCACCTCTCATGCTTAATCAGGTTAGCCATTGTTCTACCTGCCTTATTACCCTCGCCATATCTGCGTGCCCTGGCCGGGGCTGTCATGTATCGTACTTCTCTGGGAGCTAGATCGTCAAAATCTTTAATGGATTTGTGAATCTCGGCCAGAGTGGCCCTATCATGTGTGCGGCTATAGGTTTCCTCAAGGCTATTTAAGGTGTTTTCCACTCCTTCAAGCTCTCGTCTTACACCCCTCAAGAGGCCCGTGGATTTTGAGATAAGTGCCCCCCTAGCCCAGACCTTGAAGGTTTCCCATACCGTGGAGACCCTTGCCACCGTCCCAATATTATTAGTAAAAAAACGCAGTTATTTCCTCCATTAGGGCCTCCACTACGCATGGGTCACCAAGTATCCCGCCCGGCATTCTCCATCTTCTAGCAGGCCTGGGGACGTCTCTCAGCCTGAGCTCCAGTATTACAGGGGAGTGATCAGACAGTGTACGGGGCAGGATTTCCCAGCTATGCAATGTCTCAGACAGGACCTGCGACACAAAGAAATAGTCCATACATGATTCGCAATCATGGACGGATGAGTAATAGGTGTATCGTCTAGCATCTGGGTGTAATGTTCGCCATGCATCTATCAATGTCATTTG
This sequence comes from Ambystoma mexicanum, assembly GCF_040938575.1. Classification (NCBI taxonomy): domain Eukaryota; kingdom Metazoa; phylum Chordata; class Amphibia; order Caudata; family Ambystomatidae; genus Ambystoma; species Ambystoma mexicanum. The sequence continues at coordinate 200,591,227 of NC_090921.1, read as the reverse complement.
GGCTATTAGTTGACCTAATGTTAATGCCATTCTGGTTGGTGTCCTCATTTTCGTGCTGGATCTATCTGTCAACGGGTCAAGGGACATATTGAAGTCCCCCCCATATTATGGATAATGCATCGAGTTTATTGAGGGTTTCATATATATTTAAGTAAAAGTCTGGGTCGTCAATGTTGGGGCCATATGTATTAACCAATGTTATTTGTTTGCCAGCTATCTCCCCCCATACCAACACATATCTTCCGAGCGCGTCTACCTTGTGTCCCGCTACCTGGAACCTCAATGAGGGGTGTATGAGAATGATAACTCCTCTTGACTAAGACGAATAGTTCACATAATAACAGAGTCCCCCCACTTTGTTTAACAGAGTAGTACAGATTGATCTGGACAATTTGCAGGTACCCAACACAGTGATACAGTACATGGATGACCACTTAGTGTGTGGCATGACAGAGCAACATTGCTCTTCTGACACTGCTAGCAGACAAGGGGTAAAAGGTAGCAGACAAGGGCTACAAGGTAGACAAGGAAAGGTTACTGTACTGCCAAGAGGAGGTGGTGTACTTGGGGCAGATAATATCCACACAAGACCTCAACCCTGGCACAGTGAAAGAGGTGCAAAAATACTTGGAATCATGCAACTACTGGAGGGCATGGGTTGTTGACTATTCAACATTAAACAAATGCCTTCTTAAGGCACTAAAGGAAGCACAGAAGGAAAAGGGACACATGAAATGAACTGCACAAATGACATCCTCATCACCCTTACTGCCAAAGCCAAACCTGAAGACTTCCTACAATATGCTTGCCCACCGCAGGCTGCATTCACTTGCATCACCACCCTCACAAGTCACGGGCAAGACATTAGGAACTGCTGTCTCTCACATGCCACTATCCACTCTCCACTGATAACTGGACAAATTGTCAAAAAAACATCTCTTGACCCCATACTCCCTGAAAATGATCACCCCATCACTATCCTGCCAATACCTCAACAGAATCATTGAATGCTTTGTCACTACCCAACTGCAACAACAAATCACAACAAACAACCTACTCAACCCTCTCAAATTTGGCTTGCTACTTGGACACATCACCAACACTTCTACTTTTCACAACCTTGATGACCTCCACACCATCACTGTGAAAGTACACACATCACTACTGGCACTGCTCTGCCTCTCTGGAGCCTTCAACACATTCAACCAAACCATTCTACTCAAAATCCTAGCTGACAATATGAGGCTCTCGGACAATTTTACCACCTTTCCTAATGACAAGACACACTTTGTTGCCATGGCTGCTTTTTGATCAAACCCCCACCCAGTCCAGTAGAGTATCACTCAAGGATCCGCTTTTTCTCCACTCCTCTTCAAACTATATTTCGAATCCATTGGACTGACTCTTAACAAACACAATGATCATTTTCACCAATACACAGACAACACACAAATATATTTTTAAATTGCATAACCTCACCCAACACCACACCCTCATAATCTGTCTCTCCTCCATCACTGCCTAGATGGCCACCCACTTCCACATTCTCGTCTGTTCCAAAACGGAATGCCTCCTCAACTTCCCCACTAGACACACACCCAAACCCACCCCTTGGATCAACAAACTCACCATATACAACCCACACACATCCCTGTCCATACATTTCAAACCCCTTGGCTTCAGCATAAAACCCCAACTTTCTTTCACACAGCACAGGTCTTGGCCAACTCCACCAGCTCTCTGCATAATAGGGAATTGTCTACAAAGCCATCCACCACAAAACCCAATCTTACCTTCACAACAAAGTCAAACTGATAACTGACACAAAAAACAGTCAAGCAAGACGTCATAATCTACACATCCCACTCTGCAAACTAATATGTGCACAAAAACAAGCATTTAGCCAGTGGACACCCAGAGCCTTCACCACCCTAGCTCTTCACATCTGCAGTGCACCCTCCATCACCACTTTCAGAAAGAGTCTCAAAGTATACATATTATCCTGCACATTACTTGCCCCCCATCTCCTCTCCTATCACTTGTCTATAATAATCTTCCTTTTCTATCCTGAAAATATGTTGTAACTTCAGTTTCACTTCCCATCTTTTTAACCTTTGAACCTTGTAAGGCGCTCCGAGACTCTCTGGGTAGGACAAGCACTTAACACAAATTAAAATAAAATAAACATATTATAATTCTGATATGCATATACTCATTTAACTGCAATTAACTCCTTAATTCCTTTCTGATCTGTTAACTCTTTTACCACATGTTCAACTATACAGATAGATGTGCTATTTAGCAATGGTGCAACTCATTTTACACCTTACACAATTCGAGACCCCACTGTAATATTTGCAGACTGATCTCCTTCGCATTCTGACGGCAGTCAATCCACATGCCGTTTTTATAGCTTCTTTCACAATGTCACCTACAAGAAGGTAGGGTTGTGCAGAATATTTGCAATTCCATGGATTTCTCCACTGATGCTATTGCCTGGGATCGGGCTCTTGAAATGACACACACACACGGAGGGATACAACAGGAACACCTCTTTATTAACCGATGTCCAAAACGAAACTGGCGCCGTAGCGTGCCTTTCCGTTCAACCCCTGCTCCCTAACCCCTGAGTCACATGGCTCTGCCTCTTAGTAGCCGGGGCTTGATTTAACCACGTGGTGGCGGGCAACACCACCCCTGGACAAATGTCCAAATGCCTCTTTAACATTCTTCAACCAGTCTTGCTGGTCGCTTGATAACTCATTGCGGTCGGGGGCGTGGCCAACCGCCATGTAGAGCGGACGCGACTTCGGCAAGCTCTGCACAATGAGCTACTGATAAGCTGTTATCTAACATTTAAGTCGTCTTTAGTGCCTGCAAACTACCCCAAGAGCTGCTGGCAGCGGCGGGAACCTCCTGGTCTCCCCACATTCGAGAGTAGAAGCCCGGGAGCCGCGTTGGGGAGACCCCGCGCCTGACGGAGCGGGCAGCCAAAATGGCGGCCTCCACTTGCTGAGCCCGGAGAGCCCGGCGTCAGCCTAGCATTTTGGGAGAAGGCCACCCCACGCCGCTGGGCGGAGCAGGTGCGGGTGGTACCCCTGCTGGCCCCTCAGAAGCAACCACTACGATAGGCCTGGGTGTGCTCCGGCCGGCCCTGCTGTGGGGATCGAAGGTAATCGAGGACCGGCCGGAGGGGAAGAGAGTACCGGAAGCAGGGCCTAGAGATCGCGCACTATATCGAGTGCGGACGCTGGCCGCCTCGCGGCGCCCCCGGTTGACGCTACTACGAGAGCCGCGCATGCCATCCGTCCGCCCGAATTACACCGCGACCCCGGCTCCCTGGCCACAACTACAGGCCGGAGAACGGCCCCTGCCTGGTGGAGCGTGTGGGGGCCTAGTTATACCGCACGATCGTGCGGCCCTGGTGAGGGACCTCCTGGAACCACCACGGGGGGCCTACCAACCTACACCCATCGGGTCGTACCTCTCTACTGTACTCTGCCTGACGAAGCAAAACACTGACCTACTGCACCTCGTGGGGCCTGGAGAACTTGGGGGACCGGCGCCGGAGCGCTTCACACCCTGCCGGAGGGCCCAGAGCGCGGACTGGTTACTGGGAGAACCGTGAGTTGGCAATTTTCTAAAGTACCCTGGCCGGAGCACCCGATTGCAGCACTTGATACCTGCTGAGCTAAGAGAATGTCCAGCTTAGATAAGTCTACGGGAAGGGGGGCCAGGTCAAAGCAGCGGCAGACCACCCTAGATGCTTACACAGCCGCCGATCCCCCCAGCCCTGAGTGCCCAACCATGGCAACTGCCAGTAAAGACACAAGCCCCTCGCCAGAAACGTCCGAACCCACCAACTCCCAACTCTTGAAGGCCATCACATTAATCCAAACAACTATGGTGAATAAAATTGACGCTGTGGCCATAGATCTAGGACTCCTTCGCCAGGACGTCCGCTCCTTGGCTGGTAGAACTGAAGCCCTCGAGACCCAAGCACGCAAGAACACTGAAGCGAATACCCAGCTTCTGCATGACATGGAGGGCCTCCAGCAAACGGTCAAGAACTTGGAGGACAGAGTGGAGGAGGCCGAAGGAAGGGCCCGCCGGAACAACATCCGGTTGCTCGGATTACCGGAGGGCGTCGAAGGCTCGGACCCCACCAACTACGTGGAAAACCTCCTGCTGCAGGAGATCGGCGCGGAGAAACTATCGCAGGGATTCTCCATCGAAAGGGCTCACAGGTCGCTTGCCAGGAGACCCCCGCCAGGAGGCCCGCCCAGGCCCATGATAGCAAAAGTATTAAACTACAGAGACCGTGAAGTCGTCCTGGCGTACTCTCGGTCAGGGGGCCAGATACTAAGGAATTCGGCCAAGATCGCTATTTACCCCGACTACACCTTCCAAGTGCAGATGAACAGAGCTCAGTTCAGTCACTCCAAAGCCAGGTTGAAGGCCACTGGCCTAAAGTACATGCTCCTATATCCTGCAAGGCTAAAAGTAATACACAAGAACAGAGCCCACCTATTCGACACTCCGGAACAGGCCCGGGACTGGATGGATGAGCAGCAATTACCTGACATCGAAGGCAAGAGGCGCAAGCCGCGCTGACACACCTACCGGAGACTGCTGTAGCGAATTTGCTTAGTAACTTAACCCCAAGAGCAGCTGAAATGATCCTTCCACGCGGAACACCGAAGCTCCAGCTCTCTCGACCCCCCTGGAGCTTGTTTTTTTTCGGTTTTACAGGGTACGTTTACCCGCCCGTAGGGCACTCGAAGACCATGCCTGGTCCTAAGGAGCGGAAATGGGACAGTCACCACGAGGAGTACCTTGTCAGACCAGTTGTTTGCTGGGGAAGTTTTTTTTTAAGGAAGGGGGAGCCAGAAACCCGCTCCCTAGTTGGGAACCCTAAAGTTAAAGTACCAAGAACGCAAGACTCCCTTATTATTACAGCACCTTTAACAAGACCTCGACCAGGTCCGGGGCAGGAGAGAGAACATCACCACGACTATGGCTGAGAGAATAAAATGATGACGTGGAACGTCAGAGGCATGAACAGCTATGTCAAACAGCGAAGGATCCAAGCATACCTGAGACGCTGCAAGGTAGGGATCGCCATGCTCCAGGAGACACACCTAACTGGGGAGAAACTGACGGCGCTAGCTAAAAGTTGGCGGGGGACCTTGGTGGGATCCTCCTACTCCTCATATGCTAGAGGGGTCCTTGTATGGATTAACCCGACAGTCCCCTTTATAGTTACGGACACCAAGACAGATAATGAGGGCAGGATGGCACTGGTGCGGAGTACCTTGGAGGGAAGAGACCTATGCCTGATTAGCACTTACGCACCTAACCATGACGCCACGACTTTCTTCCACTCCCTGTACTCTAGATTAGGCCCCTTCGTAAATAGCACCTTGATATGGGGCGGAGACCACAATTGCACCTTAGACCCTCTCAAAGATAGGTCTGACACCAAACACTCCCGCCCGTCCCCCCCAGCCAAGATATTATCCAAACTGATTTCTCAGTTGTCACTTTGCGATCTGTGGAGGGAACTGAGTCCGGAGAGAAGAGAGTACTCCTTCTTCTCCCCGCCGCATAGCGTCCACACTAGGTTAGACTACATGCTGGTAAGCCAGGAGCAACAAGCCACTTTCAGCGAGGCACAGTACTTACCCAGAGTATTATCAGACCACTCGCCCTTGTTGGTCACCTGGGAGGTGTACCCGCCCAGACCCCCGGTTCTCACGTGGAGACTGCGGGCAGAGGCATTTCTGGACGTGGCCCTCAGGGACCACGTACAAGACAGCACAGATGAATACTGGCTCAATAACTACTAGGCAGTGTAGAGTGCATCAGCACCGCATGGGAGGCGTATAAGGTGGTTATGAGGGGGGACATGTTGGCTGCAGTGGGAGGGGCACAAAGGGTCACTATGAATGCTCTGGCGGAAGCAGAAAGAAAGCTGGGGGTGCTAGAGAACAAGGCAGACCCGACCCCAGAGCATGTACGGGAAATAATAACGCAGAGACAGGCCTGTCTGTCGCATTGGGAGTCCCTGGGGAAACTAAGTTACGCCAAACACACCGAAAGGACACACGCTCTGGGAGACAAGCCTGGTAAACTCTTGGCCTGGCTGTACAAGCGGGAAACCCCTAGGACCCCTATCTGCCACATTCGTAGATCAGATGGCACTACGGTGCACACCCAGGCAGAAATTAACACAGCCTTCTCTGAGTACTACCAGGACCTATACTCCAAAACCCCGCCCTCGCTGAACACCGGGATCGAGGACGCCCTAGACTGCATAGAGTTGCCCAAACTGGTCCCACAGTTGGCCGTAGCCTTGGAAGACCCGATTACCCCAGACGAAGTCAAGGCCATCATTGCTGTAGAGCCAGTGGCCGCGTACATCCGGCAGGAATACGGTGGGGGAGGCATCATACTAGATGGAGTGACACACCTCATCTCCATGTACGCAGATGACATTCTTCTCTACCTACATAACCCTGAGCACCTCCTGCCCTACATCTTGGAGACACTGGACTGCTTCCAAAAACATACAGGCATCCAGATAAACAAAGACAAGTCGTGTCTCTACCCCCTCGCAGCACTATATAGCAATGAGTGTGGATCCCAGCCCCCACTGGCTCTTCAGTGGCAGGTGACTTCCTTCAAATACTTGGGTATCACCATACACCGTAGCCCGGCTACTGAACATATTCTCAACACAGTCAGAGCAAAGGACGCACTCACTAACTCTATGGCTTTCTGGGGGAAACTCCCTCTCTCTGTGGCAGGAAGGGCGGGACTCCTCAAAATGGTAGCGCTCCCTCGCCTACTGCACTGCTTCACCAATGTCCCCTACAACATCCCCCCAGCCTTTTTCAGAGACCTAAACAAACTCTGCAGAGGATTCCTGTGGCAGGGAGGCAGGCACAGAGTGGCGCTTGACATCCTTCAGAGGCCCTACGAGAAGGGCGGACTGAGAGTCCCCAATTTCGAACTATATTACCTGGCCAGCCAACTGAAGCACGTAACGCACTGGATGGCAGATGAAACCACCACAGACACCAGACTTCTCCAACCGGCTCTGCCGCGACTGCTACTTCGAGACTTGTTGTGGGTCAAGAATGGGGCTCCACAGGGTCACCCATACCTGGCTAAATTAGGAATTCAGCTCTGGAAGCGGGCCTGCAAAGCTGTGGGGTTGAAAGACCCATACTCCCCACAGATCCCCATCGCCGCAGTCATGGCGAAACCTTCCTGGGGGAACACTGAAACACGCTCGGTGTGGGAGCCTTACGGTGTGGCAGTACTGGGCGACCTCATGCATGAACATGAACTTTTGGCATTCCCCGACCTCTGCGAATTGACGGGCCTGCCCACCGGGCAGTTTCTGCTCCACAGGGCAGTAACACTGGCCTTAGAAAATAGGTGGCCTGAGACAGACAATCGATTCACCGAGAACGAAACCATCGAAACCCTACTAGACACTGCCGAGGGAGGCCACGAAACCACCAGAATTTACGAAGCCCTATTGCTGGCCACGACAAAGAACGAACTAAAATGCAAAAAGAGATGGGAGTGCGAATTGGGCCTTGTATTTGAGGACAACACATGGGAGAAAATAACACTCTACCATAAAAAGACCTCCAGGAATGCTCGCCTCCAATTAATACAGCTGTATATCACAAACAGAGCCTACCTTACGCCTGATGCCATATCAAAGTTCAAAGGGGCCTCGCCACAGACCTGCCCCAAGTGCCACGTGCCGCGGGCAGAAATGACCCATATGTTCTGGAGCTGTCCAGCGGTCCTGAGGTTTTGGGCCCGGGTGAAAGAGAGGGTGGCGTCGGCCGGGATCGAAGTGGAAACTCATATACCTACAGCTTGCATATTGGGGACATACACGCGAAGCAGCAAGAACAAACCCCTAAATAGACTCCTAGACTTGATTTACATAACGGCTAAAAGGCGCATAGCCATGGGCTGGAAGAGCGTACGGGGTCCTAGCGAGGCCCTTTGGTGGTACGATCTCAAGAGGTGGATTGCTGCGGAGACGGCGGCTTGGGAAATGGCAATTCAGGTACAAAAACTAGACTCCAGTGCAGATCTTCTTCGCTGGATAGAGCTGACCGAGCCACTTCTCCGTCCAGCGACACCAGACAGCACACCGAACAGTCCTGCAAGCCCCGGCCCGGCACGTGAGCCCATGGAAGACTGAGGTTTAATTGCGGTCTCGGGGGGAGGGGGGTGGGGTGGGTGGGGAGGGTATGTTAAAGTTAATGTTCTGTTATCATACATACTACAATGCTTTGCCTATGCGCTGTTTGTTACATGTTATCGAAAAACCAATAAAGATTTTCAAAAAAAAAAAAAAAACTCATTGCGGTCTCTCATGTCGGACCTCTGCTCCACTGTCCCTCTGAGTCTCTCCATTTTGGTCTGTCCCACTTGGGTCTTCCTGCAGAGGAATCCACAGGTCATCTCTGAGAGCCCTTGGCTCTGGGGTACTGGGTCTCGGAGGATTCTCGTGTTCTTCTCTTTTGACAAAGTGTTTGAACTGCTGGCAGTTCCTTGTGATGAACTTGCCTTGGTCCTGTGCGGTCACCATTGTTCCTTTTACTACTGTGATTCTCATGGAGATAGGTGCGTACCTAGGGTCTGTCTTGCGTATCAAGGGTTGTTGTACCAGCACCTCGTCTGCAATCTGAAAGTCTTTGACTGTTGCTTTGCGCCTGGTATCGGTGTCTTGCCATGGGTGATCTGGAATTCGTGTATGTTGCAAAGGAGGCAGTGTTTCGGCTGAGGACGTGCACTGACATGCATGGCAGTTTTTTACTCATTCATCTACTGCAGCGTCCAAGAATGGGAACCAGACATGACACCTCAGTTGTTTCTTTGTGTTCTTGGCTCCTCTGTTTCCTTCATGTGCGGTCCGGATGACTTCCTTTCTCAGGGCTGCTGGGATTACAATGCGGCAGCCTCTGAGTAGAATGTTGTGATCTTTCACTGCGAGTTTGCTGTGTATCCTCGCTAGTCTCTCAATTTCTTCTCTGCACACCCCCGGGTGAGCCAAAGTTGCTTGTCGGTGGTCTCTCCACTTGTTGGCTGACGTCAGACTGATGGCAAGTGCAGTAGTGGGGTGTGCTGCAGATGCTGCAACAACTGTGTCTAACGTGAGCGCTGGTGGCAGCGATTTTTCGGCAATGTAATTGACATATGCAATGTCTCCTTTCTGTGTCATTGGGGGCCCCACTGGATGTCGTGACAGGTAGTCAGCGGGGTTCAGGTCACCCCCGGATCGAGGAATAATGTCGTAATCGTATTCCGAAAGTAGGATGCCGGACCGTTCTATCCTCGGGGGCATCTTGGTGTGAGGGTTACCGAACAGGGATAACAATGCTTGATGTTGGGTTATCAGGGTAAATCTTTTCCCTATTAGAAAATTGTGGAAATGTTTGCATGCCCAGACAGTTGCCAAGCTTTCCTTTTCTGCTTGAGAGTAGGTGGTTTCATGATTGGACAGTGCTCTGCTGGCATAGGCAAATACATGTCTGGGGTGCACGTCTGCACCGCTCGTCTGCGCTAAGATTGCACCCAGACCAACAGGGCTTGCATCCACAATTACTTCTGTGTGACAGTCCGGGTTGAAATAGGCTAGGCGATGTGTCTCGGTGAAGACTTTCCTGATGTCGTTGAATGCACGTTGGCATCCAGGAGTCCATGCAAATGCTGCATCCATCTGTAAGAGTTTTCTGAGTGGTTCAGTGAGGGATGCATAGTGTGTATGTACCTGGCGCAATAGCCAGCCATACCCAAGAAAGAGCGGGCATCGGCTGCTTGTTGCGGTTCCTTGAGGTTTGCGATGGTGTCCACTTTTTCGGGGTCAGGCATCATCCCATCGCTGGAAAAAATGTGTCAGAAAATGTTTAGTTTGGATTTGCTTAATCTACATTTTTCAACGTTGAGTGTCACTCCAGCGGCTTGAATTGCTGTACAGGTGTGCTTCTTTCGATGAACCAAAAATGAGAATATCGTGACTGTAGTTTAACGCTCCTCGTATTGGCCTGATGATCTGTCGCACCGGCTCCTGAAAAATTTCGGCAGCTGAGGGGATGCCAAAATTCAGTCTGCGATATCTGAACAGGCCATCATGGGTTGCAAAGGTTGTGATGGCTCTGGAGTCCGGGTGTAATTCCAGTTGATGGTAGCCTTGTCTTAGATTGAGTTTGGAGAACGTGCGTTCAAAAGTACAATCATGTCTTCAATGTATGGGCCCGGGTGTCTCTCCCTTTCAATGGCAGTGTTGGCTACCCTCATGTCAACACATAGCCGTAACTTGCTGCCTTCTTTGGGCACTATGACCAGGGGGAAACCCACGGTGTTGGACCCGTTGCTGGTTCAATAATGCCGTCAGACAATAATTGTTCAAGTTCTCGTGACACTGCCTCTTGGAGATGAAACCCCACTCTTCTCGGGTGTTGTGGCACTGGTCTCATGTTGTGGTCTATGTGCAATTTGATTGGGGGACCTTTGAGCTTTCCTAACCCCGCACATATGCTATTGAATTTGTGCACAATGTCTGCCTTCGAGATTAGGTTCTGGGATGTTTCTTGGAGAATTGCCCTGATCTGTTCCTTCGATTCCTGGTGGATTGTGGTGGACGTGATGGTGTCTCCTGCACCTACATGTATCTCAATTAACCGTAAGTGAGAGGCAGTGCGATAGCTGAGCAAGCATCTCCCTTTGGTGAGCAATCTTATTACGTGGATGGTGATGTCCACTTGCCGTCCATGTAGGAGAAGCCTGCGTGTGAATCCTCCGATAGTCTGTAGCGGCGTGGCAGCGCCCCATTGAAAAATTCTAGAATGTGAGGTCTCGAGCTTTGGTGGTCGTGGCATCCTCCTGATTTCTTGCTCGCCCATAATGTTTACAGAGGTGCCTGAGTCTACCATGAAATCGAACAGGCAATTCTCCATTTTGATCGGTATCTTTGGGGCTTCTCTGGCCTCTTCGTTATCAAGTATGATGTTGACATATTCATCAGGATCGTGTGGATCATATTGCATGTAATATGGGGCTGCTGGCGGATCATAGTATTGAGTGTCCTCGCCATACATTTCTGGGGGATTTTCATATTCATCTGTTAGCTGTTGGAATCGATCTGTGTACTCAGGTGCCTGGGCGTAGTCATGGTCGTGATATTCGTCAACCGCTCTTACATGTCGCTGCTGATTTTGTGGGTAGTATCTTTGTGCTGCGTATTGCGAAGGCAGCGGGCGGAATGGCATCCTGGCTGGAGCTTGGGACTGCACTGTGGGGAAAGGCTTCCCTTCCCTGCATACTGATTGAAAATGCCCTTCTCGGCCACAGTTTGAGCACCTTTGTGATAGTGCTGGACATGACCCTGAATGAGGATATGCCATTCCGCACCAGTAGCATTGTCTCTGTTGACGTGGAATTTGTGGTGCATGTGACCGCTGTTGGTGTGGGCCTCTGTCGTTGTTGCGAAGTGACTGGATCGCTGCTATGAGGTCTGAGTGATGGTCTGTGGACTCCAGTTTCGGATTGTTGGTGCCAGTCATGGATGCAGCCTGCGCATCAACTCTTTCAAAAATGCGGGCAAGTTCACTGACCTCCGGGATGGTGAGGGCTTTCTTTAACAGCTGCTTTTTGAGTGCGGGTGATAAGCAGCCTTCTATGACTCTAAGGCGTATTGCTTCTTCTATGGAAAATTCATCAAATTGGCAGTGCGCTCCTTTCTCTCTTAGGTGGGTTATGAATTCATCCACCATTTCTTGTGGCTTCTGAGAGCACTGGTTGAAAAGGTATCTCTCATAATCGCAATTTGTTTCAATTATAAGTATTGTGCTAGGGCAATGATCAGCTTTGCAAAGTCATTTTGTTTGGCAGTTGAAAGAGTCTTAACAATAGTTTTCATTTCCCCCCCACCAGGTTGAGAAAGATGTCTATCATGTACGGAGAGTCACCATCTCCAGATCCTCTCACAAAATGGTGGAAATCTTCCATCCACTCAGTCCACCTTGGTCCTTTAGTGGCTTGTGGTGTGTGAAAAATGGTGGCGGCATCCTTAGCTGTATGGACTTTGCTGCACGTGTAGGCTGGGGTGATGCAGGGTTACTCATATCGCAAGATAGTATTCCCTCGGGGGACGGTTGGGTCTGCGTGGTTTTGTAAATGTGGAACGGTTTGGCAGGAAATGTCGATTCAAAATGGCAGCGGTGGGTCTGTGGCGGTTATAAGGACCACATGGGGCGTCTGACCCTCAGGCGTGTTGGGCCATGTTTTCTTGGTAATCCCACAGCTGCTGGCTGTCTGAGGGTGGGTGTGTTTCCACTCACCGTTCCGCTTCTTTGATTTTGCTGAGACCACTTGTCTCTGCCTTGTGTTCCAGCTTCTGCAAGCTCTGGTACTCTGGACCGCAGAGAAAGCTGTGGGTGGGCTGCCTGAAATCCTATTCGGGCACCTAGTGGGATCGCCGACGTCTGTAGGAGAAAGTGGAGAAGGGGGGGGTGGAGTGTCACTGGCACTGTATGAAGGGAAGTCAGAGGTGCTAGAGCAGACTGAGAGGGTGGGGGGGAAATCCTGCTTGTCCTGGTGTGTTTGGCACCAGTGACAGGCAAGTGTGTGGACACTTCTTCATCGTTATCATAAATGTCATAGGGCGCAAAGGAAAAGAAGCGTCCATAAACTGACATTCAAACATTTGTACGAATCAAACCCTGCTTCCTTCTCATGTGCTTGTGCATTTCTGTAACCCCTAAGGTTCATCCTTTCATTGATGTACCCCGATACAAAGCTGACTTGCATATACTGCATGTCACAGCACCTTCCTGCCCCCTCATGGTTTTCCCCACTGTCAAGCTACATCTGTCCCAGGCCCAGGACAAGTTGGCACAGTCCATGCATGGGCTTACAACATACCCTGTCATCCATGAAACCTGACAACTGATTCCTGTGCATGTCCTTCTGCCTCTTTAAAATTAGGTGCTGTTGAAGAGGATGGCGTCTCGTCCTATTCACGATGGGGGCTCACGTCTATTTCCTTCACCTATTGCTCTTTCACATCCTCCAAAACCTCCATCTACACTTTCTATTCATCTGTATCCAAGCATCCCCATAACTCTCCTGCGCCCTTTCATTGTGTTCTAATTATGTCATCTCCAACTCAAAGATGGTTAAGAAGTGTTCTTGAACGACTATAGTGCATCATCAGCTACAATGTCAATCCCATGCAAGTCAAATATTGTCATCCAGCCATCCCCAGAAACATCCGCCACCTTGGGCATATGGACTCCAGACACAGACCATTCCTCATTGGCCTCACCCCCTATCTTCTCCTCCAGTGGCAGAGGCAAACCCTGCATGCTGATCTCTGCCTACTCCTCCACTTTCTCTCCTCCAACTCCTGCCCCTCTACGTTCGAGGCAAACCATCCATTACAGGCCCTGCCTCCTCTCTTCTTAATGAGCCACCCCCAAAAGACCCATACCTCAGGTAAGCGCTGCTGCAAGAATGGGTGACTGGCACCTGTTCCTGTAAGCACACAATGCAGACTCATCTCCTCAAAGTCTTGCCAATTTACATCCTCCAACCCAGAGGCCAAGACATCAGCAAGCTACAAAAAAAAGCAGTAAAAGTCAAGAAAACAACCAACAGACTGATATATTGCAGTACTTTGGAGTGGCAAACCCACTCACATCAGAATGTACTCCTCCCTCCTGAACTTCAGAAATGAGATGAAGAACCCCCTTCACCTAAATGGAATGTCTTCTTTTTTATCTCTTGTTGTCTTCTGAGTATATATAATATTCAATACTAAATGATGATTAAAAGATTAGAAAACATGTATTTGTTTAGTATTTTGTTAGTAATAGACAGGTACTCAGCACGTTGAATAGTCTTCATGCACTGGTCTGTACAAAAAGAAAGATATGGAATACTAAAAAGGCTAACTATAGTCTTCGAATCCTACAAAAAGACAATCACTAAACATTAACCCCAACATTGCATTTCAAAACTCCTAATTACCTTAACACAGTCTTATGTCCAGATGCACATTTTGCTGTACATGTTATAGTGCTTCTGGCAGGGTGTGCACTATATAATTCTCTACAAAAAATAAGCAGTTTCAGAGCTCTGGTCAGCTTCCGAAAATGCAAGATGAGAAAAGAGGAACCACCTAAAAAGTAGAATCTCCAATCCTGGGAGATTTGTGATCTATTTGTCTAGTGGAGAAATGTGTTACATTGTTTGTAAAGGTCCTGAAACTTGTCTGGAACATTGTGCTTAAGTTGTACAACGCAAATAATTGAAATACATTTTTTGAGGTATATTTGCCCAAATGGGACGGTGACAGCTTTTCGTCTCCTAGGAAGAATCTCCAAGATTTTCTGGGACTTGTATATACTAAACAGTCTCACTTTCAGACAGCATTCTCTGTTTTACAAATCGGTGTGGGTGGGATTGTACCCAGGTGGCCCTGCAGGCCTTTCGGTATGGAATGTGCCAACATCAACATATGAAACGCCCATTGCATATTTGCTTTTGGGTATCCGTATTTGGAATGTCAGCAGCATGTAAGCAGCAATGGGTTTTCACTTTTAGAATGAACCACAGGCTCTTATTTCACTAAACTGTGTAAACCTGATTTTCGCATTGGCTTTTAGGGAATAAACCTGAGAACGCATTGAACTTAAACTGACATTGTTCATGTGATAACTGTGTAACCCAAAGGCCTGGTAACAGATGATATATACATTTAAAGATATATCTAGTTTGATATAGTGGCCTATGGGAATTGTGAGGGTTCAGAAATGTGAGACAGACAACTTTGTGAAGGTTTTTTAAAAGATGGCAATTTATTAACTCAAACGGTTGGATAAACACCTCACTATCCCTACCCTGATAAGGATTTCCCGGACTAAAAGAAACGAAAGGAAAAACTCCAACAAAAGGGTCTGTCCCTCACACTTATACATACAATAATTAAACAAGGTAATATATGGCAATTCAAAAAGACAACACAAATGCAACAGTTCTGTTCACAGCCCAATGGCTGTCTCTCCTGTAATCTGGGTGAATTCCCGCTTCCACAGATCTAAGCAGAATTTAGTTTTATAGTTCCAAAGTGATAAGGAAATCTAGTCTTGCAAAATGTTCCCATACAGTTCTGCTTGACAATTTCCACTTGACAATAACAGTTCCAATCCAGTTTTGTGGATTCTACTTGACAAGTTCCACTTGACAACACTTGACACCAAAAGGTCCTATGTGGATTCAGCTTAACAGTTTAACATTCTCCATCATAGTTTTTCCTCCTTCCACCTGGTCCACTCACCTGCAAGGCATACTACTACACAGTTCTTTTGTCCTGGTGTACTCCCCTGCCAGGAAAGATGCAATTACTAACTTCTACTACTACATCAAATCCATCTCAACCTTTCAATCATTCAGAAACCATCCCATTACATGGATACTGAATAAAAACTAACACTACCTCGTCTCAATCCTGACATCATACATACATACATACCTTAGCATTCACTTTTCTTGCCTTTGCGCTTCGGTTGTATTGCTTTGTACCATAACTGTGTATATAACACATATATTGTCTAAACTGTGTACATTGTATAAACTGTAAAACATTTCTAAATGTATAAATGGTATCCTGCAACCATTTACCTAAGCAACCATTTACCGAAGCGCCCTTTTATCCCTGGGTCTGGCGTGCTATATAAATAAATAAACAAACAAACAAACACACAAACAAACAAGTACTTCAGTGGTTTCGGTCTGCTTTTCATCAGTTAACAAAGTCTGTTGCCTTACAACATCAAATTTGAGTACTTCTTCTGGGTAGACAAGAAACACATTGGTGCTGTTTGTTACACCCATGTGGTTGCCACTCACAAGGCAGATTATGCTCCACTCCCTCTGAATATCTCCTGACAGAAGCAGAGCTTTCCTGCCTCTCTTGTTTTGCCACTTCCACATCAGCCAACGATTGACAATTGCTCTTCCTCACTCTCACACTTGGTTGGCTTTGACAATGTAGGTTTAAGGCATTTCCTTCTACAACCTTTCAATATGTGCAATAAAGCTCACAAACATTAGACGGCTGCATGGCCTCTTCTTGGCTTTGGCAATGCTTGTTCTTTTTACTTTGTTTTAATAGGTTTCTCTTTTGGCTTTGGCAATGGTTGTTTGTATTGTTCTTAACTATTGCCCTCTCTTGTGATTGTCTTTTATTCTGTCCCATACAACCACACCTTTCAGGTCTGTTTGTCAAAATGTGCCACCTCCTCCTGTTTACATCTGCTTGGTTTTCAAAGGGATTAGCATTTAGCTTAATATCAGTTCGGTATTCAAAATAGGATTTCTGTTGCCCCTTTACTTGCTTCACAACAGACTTTAGCAAAGGGAACCTTGGCTTGTCCAGCAGGCTATCACAAAGCGCTCTAAGATCACAACACCATAGTGACCTCCCTGGATCTGTCGTGCACATCTGCTCGCTCCGCTGCTCCATGTCTTGTGCTGTTTTTGCTTCCAATGGCCCGGCAACCTTTTTCTTTTGGTCCCCTGTGACACGCACCACTTGCAACCAGATCACTTTCCTCTCCAAAGGCTCTTCAGTGCTCGCCTGCCTTGGGAGCCTGTCTCACTTTGGTGAACGCCTCCAAAGCGTATGCTTCCTGCCGCGCAAACCTCTTTAGTAGTGGTCCCCAGGGGGAAGGCTTCAAACTTCCATGCTCCCCGCTGTGTGACCTCTGCAATTAACGTGTATAGAGGCAGAGACCCTCTCAGGACCCCCAACTGTTCACCACACAACAGTGGTCCCGGCATCTCTGTTCTCCAGCAGACTCTGCTTCACCTGCAAAGTGGAGAGCCCATGGCTTCTCCACCTTCTACTGCGACTCTTCGTATGGCAGACTTTTATGCCTCCCAGTCTCATTCAGGTGTGTGTCATTATCCCTAATAGGCTGCAACCTGCAGTCCTGCACCTCTGTGGCCCTTTTCTTCATCCTAGTACTTTGAGAATTATGGGACTTGGGGTCCACAATATAACAATAAGTTTTCCTACTGAATATATTAACATCATATTTCTTATCTTCATTATCTACATTCTCCAAAGGAGTATCACAAGGATTTAGTAAATAATTCAGTTTTAACTGTCAAACATGGCTTTCAGAGTTCTAGTTGATACTATTTACAGACTTATATTTAAGGCGCCCCTGAGAATAATAAGAACGTTCATCTCCATAAAAGTCAATGGTCTTAAAAGGAGTTTCTCATTCCTGATACATAACTGGTTATGATGTTTTTCACCCATGTCAAGACAGTTAGTTTGGGAAAATAAAAGCTCTCTCTGACAGCAAGACATCACATACTCTGGTATTTCCAGCACTTCCTTCTTCAGAGAAGATAAATACTGCATCTCCTCTGATAGAGTCCTCCTGTTCCCTTGGGGCCCTTCTCCTCCCAGGTGATCCTCCCGGCTAACTCCACCCCCAGTGTCAGGATTTTGAAGCATATGTATGGAGGAGCAGCTGCATGTCTCAGCAGGAAATCCTGCCCCCCCTACCTCCTATATGATGGAAGCCTGAGATCGTACCGTGTTTGACAACAGCAGTTGAGCAAATACCGCAGCATATATTCAAAAGGAGATACCCATTTAGACCACCTTATCGAATGTATCCCCAAAGAGACGACAATTTGAGGGAGGAACTCCCTGAAGGAATATAAAAAGGGCAAGGAAAGAAGTCTGTGATGTCATAAAAGAGTATGAACGACGTCTCAGAATGTTGGCTGAAGAGGATATATGGATTGTACAGAAACTAATGACGAAGTAAAGAATCGAGTGATCTCTTAAATATGAAAAAGAAGATTACACATGCACAAAGTGCTGTAGAGAATCAACCGGTCAATAATCGTACAGACGCTGCAACGCAAGGTAGACTTAGTCATTATAGAAGCTGGCTATATGTAGTGAATAGAATGCAGGTGAAGCCGCCACTCTATAGAAGCTGGATATCGGTCTCATGAATTTTAATAAACCAGACCCATGAAGAAAAATGAGAAAATTGTGTTGCAGCAAGAATAATCTGAAATCATGCAGCTGCATGGCGAGGTTGTCTGCCCTAGAGTCAAGACTGAAGCAGCCAAAGTCGGCTATCTATTCTGGAAAGGAATGAACGTGCAAAGGATGAATCCTCCCTTGTAAAGGTGCAAAGAAAGAACACCAAGAGTGGCACGTTTTTTTTCATTTAAGACATTTCAAAAAAGTTAAATGGACCAAATTGTGGTCTCCTGTCACGTGAACCAAGGATGAAAATAGAGTTGAACTTGGAGTCCCAAAACAACGATAGTGAGTGTTTGCACTCCCATGTATTCGCAGACACAAGGACACTTTGCAAGGCCAAGTTCAAAGACAATCTGTATTGGCAGAAGGCTTGGGTTTTGAGAGATGCTGGGCTAATTGAGTGGGGAGGTAGAGCCAGACCCATCTCCTTGCACCTGGGTCTAGGCTTACGTGCTGCTAAATGAACCGAATGTTCCAGACATGGCACAAGCATGCCACTCAGTAGTGGTCCATATAACAAAGAACCTTATAGTTTTAATACTAATCAGAAATCGTGTACTTGATGTTTTTGAAGATGACATGTTTTAGAGGTAGGCATATATTTCCCACCTGACAGTGGGCAGCCAATCACAATCCAAGTTCCTATACAATGTGTACTTAGATGTTAATCTTAAGCCTATCCCAATTACCAGTAGGTTTTGTATTATTTGCCACGTAGAATGACGTCACCTCTGACATGTTTTTAGTATAATGTCTATGTTGTGTGAAAAATTAGTTGAGAGAAATCGAGTGTGCATCTGTTGATGTTCATTGTAACTCCCTGTTTTAGATAATTGCAACAAACCACATGGTCCAAACTTCACAAACAGCAAAGCATGGATGATGCAAGTACTCCCATCACTGATGTCCCCCACAGGCACGGATGCAGACAGCGATGAGGATGCTGCAGCGGCACAGCCCAGGACACCTGCCAAGAGGTCCAGGGGTCAGGATGATGGCACCAGGCTATCCACATCCAGGTCACAGGGCCAAGGGGCTCTCACGGCACACACCACTGCCCAACCAGCTGCACAGCCCCCAAAACAGGTCCATGAAACACCTGCCCCCCTCCAGACACACATCACAAAGGATGTGCCCGTATCTGTCGCAAGTGACCATGATGGCACACTGTCGGCAGCCACCAGTTCTGTTGAGGAGGTTGCTGCTTCCGCCCAACATAGTGCCGATGAGGATTGGTGCATGTGGAGGACACCTATAAAAGCAGCATGTTGGGGGATGCTGGACGAACACCCATTCCGCAGGACACACCACAGGGCACCCCTCAGCATGAGCTTGAAGGCCAGGGCAGCCAGGGGGAGTGGTCTCCACCAGAGAACAGCCCTGTCTTGCGCATGTTCACACTAGCCATGCCAACATCCTCTTCCATGGTAATACAGGACCTCGAGGGACGTTTGTTGAATATGGAGGGCCGTTAGGAGTCCGTGCATTCACTAGTCAAGCAATATGTTGCTGATGGAGAGGCAACACGCCGGGCGATGAGGAAAAACACTGTGGCCATCATCAAGGCTGTCAATCGCAATTCAAAGCGGGTCCATGAGGGCTTTGCTACTGTGGCCCAGATACTTGAGAGAATGGCCAACACCATGGAGCAGCGGCATCCTGCATCCCTTTTAATAGTTCAACAACTTGCTTCTTAATCTGTGTTTAGCCTTTCGATGGAAGTCTATGAGAGACATGGCCTGGACTAATAACCCCTTAACAGGGGTTAGAGCAACAAATCTATCAGCCAGTCTCGAAATGATGGGAATTGCAGCAGGCATCAATAGATCTTTGGACAGCTCAATCACAAACTCTTCAGATGTTTTGAGTACTAGATTCCTGGAAGCTCATGAGATTTCAATTGTCCCCACGACATCGCGATAAAGGTGGATGCAATATTTGGGTTGTGTTCTGCCATGAAGGCTGAGCAATATTACATGAAATGCATTTTGGACAGTGTTGTAGATTTTTTTTGCAAACAGCACTGATGCTAAGGTAATAGTATAGGAGGGGGCAAGGAAGGAAAGCTTTGAGGACAAGTATGCTTGACTCTCGTTCCGCCAATGATCTCTTCAACTACGCAGGCAGAGGCCTCAGTCATACTACGAAGGGACGATAGTGACATGAGGCCCTGAAGCAAAAACGATCCCTGTGATGTACAATGGAAACAGACCCTCAGAAGGAGGGTTAGTTAATACGGGACAGCATAGGGGTCAACGGGAGGGGGTTACAAAACCTGTATCATCAGCTGCGATCTTGAATATCCTTCCCCCGGTAATTCCATCTAAAATGGGCCCACGGAGGACGACTATAGAAATGAAGGCCCAATCGAAGGTGCTCAATGGTTGGAGTAAGTTAACTCTCCAAGTGATGGAAAATAAGGGCGATAAAACATTGTGTACCATAGATAAATGGATGTAATTTCCTGAGCATGAAAATAAGGGAGCAGTACAAACCACGGAAGTAGGGTTGACACTGCCAACAGTGACACTACCAACAGTGACCCAATTTAATAACAAAATGACCTTGAGCAATCAAGTGAGAATAGTACCTACTCCACCACTGCTGCAGGGGAACTTTGGCCCTACTCAGATCATCCTGACACTCTTAATGGTGGGGCAACTGCAGCCATTAATACATCCACACAAGAAGCTGCCCAGAGAAATCCTTGGACCTGCAACCTGTAGACATCCTGCACTGGTACAATTGGCAGAAAAAACAACAGCCAGCTACCCCTGGTCAACCCACCAAGTCAACTTGGAAAATCAGAGTCGGGGGACAGTGAGTGCTCGCATAGCTTTCAGTTGCCTCTTTCTCCCCTAGAATAAACCAAAGAAAAAAACGTTGGTTTATTCCATGTCATTACTTTTTGATCAGTCAATCTAAAAGCTGTTCCTAAACATAGGGAAATCATTTTACTGACCTGTAACATTGTTGAATAATGTTCTGGCACATTCTTTCAGCACCACACACATTTTTTACACATCTGTCCCCTCTCCTAAGAAGGAGCTTTGTGACATTTGGGAACAAGGCCCCATACATCCTAGGGATTGAATTTATACAGATAGGGTATACTACTTGTGAACTAGTTTAATTCTACTGTTCAGTGCTTGACTTCTTTTGTTTTGACTAAGATATTGTATGCATTCTTTCAAACCCAAAGGTGACTGTATATGTGTTTTAGAATTTAAAACTCACACCACCACTGTGCACTGCTAAGAAAAACACCCAGGGCTTCAAAGATGACATGACAAATGTCATTGATGACATCACATATCTGGGACACTTGTTTTTGTTCACTGACATATCTAAGTCAGGTGGTTTTTTGTTCACCGACCGTCAAACTATGAAAATTGAAAAGGTGCTATATATCTAAACGTTAACCTTCTTGTTTGTTCTTAAAGTACTTACCTTACGGCTTGGTCTCAGCTCATGGTGCACATATATGAGGCAATAAGCATTTTTATACATGATGATCAACTTTAATGTTATTGACATTTTCTGGTGATGTTGTTTCTTTCTTCATTACTTTAGCTTACATGTATGTGCCTCTGATTTGTAAACATTGTGGCTCTTCATATGTGTTGTTTGTACTAACACAAGTATGTAGTAAGTCTTGAATTATTAGCTATGTATTCCATGTTTAACATTACTCAAAACTCTGATAAGGTAGCATTCATTATTTTACTATCCAAAATTACCAGATTAAACATATGCATGCAGCCATTGCCTACCTGTAAGTATGATTAGGTTTCTGTATTAATACCACACTCCAATATAATGTTTTGTTTAGATGAGTACATTGTTTAATACATTAAGTAGTTCATGATAGGCTTCCCGATCACCCCTGACATATTGTTACCAACATTATAAAGACAACCCCTTGTAGGGACTTTTCATCAAAATTAATTTAATGTGTGATGTCATCAGTGATGTCATCAATGACATTTGTGATATCATCTTTGATGTCCTGGGTATTAGTCTTAGCAGTGCTCGGTGGTGAAGCAAGTTATGGTTGCTTAGCATACCATAACGGGCGAAGTTCTTCAGTTTTACTTGTAACCATAACTTCCCTTTAAAATCTTTTATTCTGTGAATTTCATACGTTTTTATGAATTAACATGTTTCATGTTACATCACTGTGTATACGTTATTAATAATTCCTCTTTTAAGATATATCAAAGAACTGTAATTGTCCTTTAAGAAAGATATCTTTTGCAATAAATTCTGATGTGTGTCGTTATCAGCAGCGCTTGCTGGGGATGCAAGTCATGGATGAATTGCCTAGGACATGAGGCTCAACCATGACCCCATCCCCACCAAACCACCCCCCTTATCCACTGCACCTACCCTGCATCCTAGTTCAGTGTCCACTATACCCTCATAATGTGGCCAATGGCCAATGCTCATGGCTTGCAGCCATGGCCAGTCTCCACAATCCATGGGGCAATGGACAAATCAGTATAGACATTTGTCCTTGCCGAGGTCCAGGCCCACTGCCCAGGCAGCAAAGTTATATCACTATGTGTTGTACTTACTTTTTGGCACTTTCAAAAAAGTAAAACACAGGACAGATTTGGGAAAGCACGCTTTGAGGTCCTTGCTGATGCTCCTCGCGCAGGTTTGCTGTAATCCCTGCCAGCGCTTCAGGCTGCCGCTCAAGTCTAATTTCTTTTCTCATTTAAACCTAGGGCTTTGGCCATGCTGCATGCGTCAATAAGTAAATTAGAGTAGGCATTTGTCCTTGTGGAGGGCCAGGCCCACTGTCGATGCACCAAAGTTATATCACTATTTTGTACTTACATTTTGACACTTTGGAGAAAAAAAACCCAAGACAGATTTGCAAAAGCATGCTTTCAGTTCCTTGCTGATGCTCCTCGCATGGGTTTGTTGTATTCCAATCCAGTACTTCAGGCTGTAGCCGCAAGCAGACTATGTTTTCCCATTCAAACCTAGGTATTCAGACATGGCGCATACCCCACTAGGTCAATCAGAGTACACATGTGTCCTTGCTCAGGGCCAGACCCATTGCCCAGACACAAAAGTTAAATCACGATTCTTTGTACTTACGTTTTGACACTTTAGACCAAATAAAACACAGGACAGGTTTGCAAAACCATGGTTTGAGGTCCTTGCTGATGCACCTCGTGAATGTTTGCTGCAATCCTGTCTAGCACTTCGGGCTGTAGCCACAAGCAGAATTTAATTTCCCATTCAAACCTACCCCAATTTTGAAAAATGTTACCACATAGCCGGTCCCTGGTGGCTATGCCCACTTTAACCCCATTGCTGGTCCCTCGTTGTCATGGCCAGTAGCCAGATTGACAACTGCACATGGCCACAGGCTAAACCTCAGTCACCAAATGCATAGCACTATATTTTGTACCTACATTATGACACTTTTCAAAAAATAAAACACAGACACACTTGCAAAACCATGCTTTCTGGTCCTTGCCAATGCTCGTTGCACGGGTTTGCTGCAAATCCGTCCATGTTTTATTTTTTGAAAAGTATCAAAATGTAGGTACAGAAAATAGACATATAACTTAAACTTTACTTGAAAAAATCCAATCGGACTTTGCCCGCACATTGAAAGTTGGGTCTATAATCCTTCTGAAAAAGTTTGTGTAGATTCAATAAATGGCAGCCAAGTTATAAACCATCTAAAATGTTGAGACCACCCTCTAATTTTGCCCCCTCTTGACAAAATCCCACCAAACTTTTCAAACACATTCATATCTGGGTCTAAAATCGTGTTCCAAACTTCTGTGCAAAGGGCCCCAAATTAAGATGCGTTTCAAATATTTTGGGACCCTCTCTAATTTTGCACCCTCTTGGCGAAACAGCACCAAAGTTTTCATAACCACTCAGGGTCAGGTCTATAATGATATTGCAATGAAATTTCATGCAGTTTGATTGAGTGGCTCAAAAGTTACAAGCCATCCAAAAACTACTTTTCACTGACCCTGTAATGCAGAAATATGCATGGATGCCCCCGAACATCTGAGATGTTCGTTAATTGAGTAGCTCAAAAGTTATAAGCCATCCAAAAACGACTTTTCACTGACCCTGTAATGCAGAAATATGCATGGATGTCCCCAAACATCTTGGATGTTCGCAAACATCGGATTAGAAAAAACACCAAGGCCCTCATTACGACCCTGGCGGAAAGTGACTGACCGGACCGCCACAGCGTAAATAGCGTTTCCGCCATTGCACGATGGAGCAAAGTGCGGCCCATTCCGACCCATCGGGCACGAGCACCACGGCATGGCGGAAGTGCAAAGTCCGCGATGGCGGAAATGACCCCAAAACGGCCCACACCGCCGCCGTACGGCGCCCTAGGTGCAATACCGCCACCCATCCTAGCGGACACCGCAGTGAGCGCCAACCGGAAAGTACGGTGACCGGAAATATACGGAAACGGAAGTAAAAACATGGGCCCGGAACGGGAAACAACACGCCGTACACCTATAAAACCACAAAATCCACACAACCACTAAAAACACTACCCTGAGACACATCCCAACCCGTCATCCACCCTAGCGAAACCAAGTAAAATGGGAAAAGTAGCGAAGAAAGCGTGCGACCGCAAGCGGCAGGTCCACTTCTCCCGTGAGGAACTCACCGTGCTTACAGAGACCCTCCAGGAGAATGCCGCCGCCGTCTTCTCCACGCAAATGACCAGGACGGCACTTGCGAACAAGAAGGCCATATGGGCCCTGGTGGCACAGCGGGTAAGTGCGGTGGGGACCGCACCCCGCAACCCACAGCAATGCAGAAAGCGATGGGACGACCTGCGGATACGCGTCCGTAGCATACTTTCTGCCAACCGCAACATTGCCACAGCCACCGGGGAAGGATCGGAATCACCCATCAAGTTGACCCCCTGGGAAGAAATCTGTGCCTCCACCATTGGAATGGAGAGCATAGAGGGAGTCGGAGGGATGGAGAAAGGAGTGCAGACATCCGGAGAATCAGGTAGGTGGCCCAAATGAAACAATGCTAAATCCACAATGTCCAATCATGTGAAGTACCATGTGTCCACATAGTGCAACAGAAACACATGTCCAGGAGAACGTCCACACACATTGGCCTGATAGCGCACTTTAAAACTCACAATAAATACATAAATAATTAAAAACCCCAAAAACACCCACTACACGTGCAGCAGGCACACCCTAACTGCAGGCTGCCAAACAACTGCACCCTCACTCCACACACAAATGAAAGCACCTCCAAGGCCCCGACCCAAATCACCCTCAGGTACCACCCCAATGCATGTGATACATTGCCATTCCAATTCCCACAGACCCATTAATAACGCTCGCCCTCCTTTACTCCACCACAGGGTCCGATCCAAACGACGAGCTTCTGGACACCCCTACCAGCACACCTGCAAAGAGGGCCAAGACCAACGGCCAAAGACCCTCCACCTCAGCTGCACGCATCAAGACACGGCAGCAGCACAAATCAGGTGGCAGCACAGAGGAGGGAACATCAACAGGCACCCCAGCAGCCAGCATGCCCACAACAGCAGCACCACAGGTCCCCCCAATGGATGCCACAGAAGGCACTGCCTCTGGTGGCAGCAGCACCATAGGTGACACCCCATTAATGGCAGAATGCTCCGACACAGAAGACGGGGATGTCGAAGTCAGATCCATCCATGACCTGTCCCAATCCCCCTGTCTGTCCCATCCCGTACACCATGAGGATACCACGCAGGGGCACCCACAAGACGACGACTGGCCATCCCCCACAAGCCCTGTGGCAGGGCAACATGAGGCGAACAGCCACTCTGTGACACCACCGCAAATGGCCATGGCCCAGCAGAGGCAACAGTCCCTCGACCAGTTAATCGTGCAACAGCAGCAACTGGCCACGCTCCTCAAGGACCATGCCGATGAATGTGGGGGCACTAAGGCAGACATAGAAACATCAACTGAGACACTTAGGGCAGAAATGGAGAGAAGTACAGAGACACTAAGGGCACAAATGGAGAGTAGCACCGAGTGCCTGAGAGTCCAAATGGAGAGTAGCACCGAGAGCCTGAGAGTCCAAATGGAGAGTAGCACCGAGAGCCTGAGAGTCCAAATGGAGAGAAGCACCGAGAGCCTGAGGGGGGAACTGCATGCGACGTCCAAAGACGTATGTGCCGAACTTGCCGCAGTGCGCCGTGTGCTCACTGAGCTCTCACAAACCCTTAGGGACATGCATGGACGTGAGCAGGCAGAGACATCATCCGTTGCAAGTTCCGTCCAGGGCAGCCCCCAACGTAGATCTGGGAGGAACCTGCGCTCCACAGGCAGGGGTGCCCCTGATACCCGCAGAGGGGGCTTGCAATAGCGACTGCCCACTGACAATGAGCATCTTTGGACACTGGTGTTCGGGGGGGAGGTAGGAGGGTGGAGGGGGTGTGTTGGGCTCACTTGGGTGGCGGGTCGATAGGGTGTTCAACATGATATCACATATGCCATAAACAATGCACGATCAACCAATGAGATGTGTGGACAATGATCTTTGTGTACTAGGCCATCATAGGCGTACAGTCCATATTGTGCATGTACCAGACACACACAGTGCCACGAGTCCCGTGTCCATGTATCAGCCACCAGGCGTGAGTGCTAGAAGCATGCATCAATGAGATGCTGACGAATGTCACGGCCCTCCTGTGCCTCGCGGACTCCTTGAGGTGCTGCCACATCCCCACCCTCATCATGACCATCTTCAGGTGCTTGCAGTTCTGCGTCAGGGGGCATGGGCACATTTCTACGTACGCACATGTTGTGTAGCATGACACATGCCATCACCATCTTTGCAACCTTCTCATGGCGGTACAGGAGTGCCCCGCCAGACCTGCTGAGGCACCGGAAACGAGTCTTCAGTAGGCCGAATGCCTGTTCAATGACTACACGGGTACGTGAGTGGGCATGGTTGTAGTCCTCCTCATGCTGGTCCCGTGGGTTCCGGACTGGTGTGAGGAGCCATCTCTTCGGTGGATATCCGGCATCACCTGTATGTGGACGATAAACGAATTATGTGGAATGCCATTGCTACGTACGCACCCCCCCTTCCTGCCAGGTCATTGCCGCATCACATACCCCACATCATCATGCATGAAATGAGACTCACCGAGTAGCCAGGATCTGTTCCCTGCGTGTCGCTCCATGTAGCGTGGTATCGTAGAGTTCCTCAAGACCATAGAATCATGGGTTGATCCAGGGAATCGGGCACAACAATGTGTAATGATCCTGTTGGAGTCACACACCATTTGTACATTCAGAGAATGAAATTGTTTTCGGTTGCGGTACTGGGCCTCCATGGCATGTGGGACGACCAATTCCACATGGGTGCAGTCGATGGCACCAAGGCAACCCGGTATGCCGGCAAGTGCATGGAATCCCACTTTTGTGTTGGTAATTTCCTGCTCCGAGCGTGGTAGAGAGATGTAGTCGTCTGCGTGCTGCAGGAGGGCATCGAGCACTTGCAATAGTGTCCGTGAGAACAGTGGCTGAGAAATGCCATGCAACTGTCCGACTGTGTGCTGGTAGGTGCCTGTGGCCAGGAAGTGGAGTACAGACACCACCTTCAGTAGGGGTGGGATGGCGGTTGGGCTATCTATCATGCTGACAAGGTCAGCCTGTGTCATGTCCACAATGGCGGCTATGGTGTCCCGGTCCAAATGGTAGAGGGTGTGGATCTGCTCATCAGTGAGGTTGAACGGATGTGCTCGGAGGCGGGGGATTGCGGGCTGCCTGCGTGGTGGTAGTGGCTGTGCTGGCGGCCCTTGCTGGCCCTGCCTTGCCCTCCTCCTCCTCCTGCGTCTCCTCCGTGCGGCCGGTTGTAGTTGTTGTTCGTCTTCTTCTTGGAGTTGGAGTACTTGCAGTGCTATCAGGTCCCCCAGGGCCAACATCGCGAGTCCTGCCGGTAGCATTTCGGAGTGGGTGTGGTTGTGGGAGGAGACTGGGTGTGCAATTTATGTGTTTTCAGGCTGTATGGCCTCCACCTGTGGTGATTCATTCCACCTGTGCAAGCTGCTCTCCCCTTTGGCCGAGCACGTCCCGCACACAACGCTGCAATTCGAGGAATGGCATCTTGCTATTGCAATCATGTATTTGTACCCGATGGCCGTGTAACATTGGTTGATATGTTCATTCGGCTATGGTCCCATTGTTTCACATACAATCTTTGCAGTCGCGAACAGACTTGTGAAGGTTCAGTGGAACGTAGTACTCGAGTAACGGTGGACCCTCATGCATCACTGTACCGAGTTGCAACGACGGCCGGGGCGTCCCATTTGTGAGTGAAGGCAGTTGCCATTTTCACACACAGCCGCACTAGATGGATTAATTTGTGATTTCAAGCGGCCACTGATGCCTTTTCGACGTGATGTTGCAAATGAGGAATTCGAAGGGCGGCGCTTTCGGTTATCAGCTAGCGGCGAGGAGATGCCCACAGGTCTGACTGCAAATATAACGTTCTATTGTTCAATGTCCTTGGGACAGGGGCCATGGCGAGGATGCATAATGGATTTGAATAGTTTGGGATGCGCAATAGCGAAGTGGACGATGAGGCCGGACGTTCCCAAATACATGTTACTTCACAACACTGGAATTACGGGCTGGGGCACAGTGGATTTTGCAGGCTGCATAACGCACAGACTCAATGGAATTCGCACATGTTATGTGAGTATGGAAACAGGCGTTTTCATTACGGGATGAGGGAATGATGAATGGATGCATGGGCAGATGATTTGATACAGTGTTTGCCATGTACAGGGCTTCTTGGAATCTGTCCGCCTCCCCTGCGCTATGTGATGCAGGGCTGCCATAGTGGGACCATCGTCTATCTGGCCTTGTTGAGCCCTCCCTGTCTCGACACGCCCTCAGACACTTGTGTCCATGCACGTTACCAATCCCATCTGATGGATTCTGTTTTCACAGACGCATGCACGGGTACACTCGTTTGTGATGGTGTTTACACCTCGATATAGATAGTTATGAGTCGCAAGTGGTTTTGGGGTGGTGATGATCCTTTGGAGTGGGCTAGCATGCATATGGCTGTGGATTTAGTGTGATCATTGAAGTGAGTTGTTCGAATGTAGTTCTGATGGCCATTCTGTTCTTTTTCTTTTCTTTTGGTTGACAGGTATCTCCTCCCCTTTTGCCACTGCCATCTGTATGCCACTCCTGCAGATGGCTTTTACTCCCGACACCTGCTGCTTCGTGTTAATCAGTGGAGCAGCATTACGATCTTATGGGACGATCGCCAATGGGCCACATGCCCTTACGCAGTACTAGTGGCTCGGAGCAACATATCGGCCTTTCAGCTGGACTAGTGCCTCCCCATTGGGACGGCCCTGCGGTTCTGTGCGCTTCCATGTTGCCTTTTCGTACGAGAATGTGGCTCTGTGTACCATGAAGGAACAGGGCGTCACACAAGAAGTAGCTGGTCATTTCTTGCGGATGTAGCCCACAATGGTGAAATGTGTTTTGGAGTTCATGGCCTAATGGCTGTGTGGGCTTGGTGAATTTGTTGTGCATTAAATTTCCATTCTGATATGGGCCGTGTAGCGTTCTTCTTTCCAAGTGATGTGGCTTATTCCTATTTGGGGAGCGATGTATTGTGAGGAGATCTGCATTGGGTTCCAGCTTCGGAGTATAGTTGCGTGGTACTGTGCTGGGCGCGTTTGCCTACGAAGCCCAGTGAGGTCAGGGATGAGGGCTGCCAATATGACTGTTTGAATTATGTCATGCTCAGGGGCGGGGGATTAGGTTTTGTGTAACAGATGCCAGTCAGCCAGGTGGACTGGTGGAATGATGAGATTTTCGGAATATTGCTGGTCACAGGTGCCTGTGTTTGCGTGCGTTTCTTGGTGGGGGACTGTGGTCATGTCCATTGGAATGGCTTCTGTATTCGTGCCATCTGTGCCCTGCGGCTCCCATTGGCCCCTCTTGAGATTCTTTTGTTCGTTGGCATGCATGGGTGACTTGTACATTTCACTGGTTGCATTGTGACTTCATTGCACCTACGGGGAGTTGTACTATGTGGCCAGGGAGCGGTGTACAGGGCACTCAGTGGGGCCGTTTACGGTTGATTCGCGATGCCGTACTTCTCACCATGGCGGAATGGTACTTTCCGCCGTGCTTGATGGCGTTAGGTACATGTCCGCTAGGGTCGGAATTCGCGTACCCTTGCGCCATGGTGGTATTTACGGTTTGGCATGGCGCGCGCGCGCGTACTTGGTGCAGTTAGCGTTGGCGTTCACTACGGTGTCGCTAATGGCATCGTACTTTGCGGTGACAGGTCATAGTCGCACCGAGCGCTATTCGATGGCGGTATTGCATTTCCGCCATCGTTTTTCGATTTCCGCCAGGGTCGTAATGAGGCCCCAAATCTTTGGGCCTCATTTCCACCCTGGCGTTAACCAAGGCGCTATTAGCGCCTTGGTTGACGCCGTTATTTTTCCGACTCCGCCATGGTGAATGGCGGAATTTCCACCCCATTCCAAGGTTGGCGGGGTCGGTAATTCCCCATTCACCAAGGGCCCTTCCCCATTCCCATTTTTGCCCCATAGGGCTCAATGGGAATGGGGAAGGCGCTAATTACGGCACCGTAAATTACGGTGCCGTAATTAGCTCCTAGGTCCTTTTACGGGTTGGTTTTTTAACGCCTGCAAAAAGCAGGCGTTAAGTACCAACCCGCAAAGGGAACTCGGAATAGGGCGGTAAGGGTTTAACGGCACCGGTCTCGTTAACGGTGACCGTTAACCCTTACCGCCCTATTCGGAATGACCCCCTTTGTCTTTTTATGGCCATTTCCCATCCCATCCTCATCGCCCCTCACCTCCCCAGAGATAGTTTAATTTGTTTGACATGTACAATGTTGCTTTTTTTTAATAACGTATACTGTGCCAATCGCCTACAAAATTATAGTGGCTTAGAGGGAACATTTTTCACGATGTGTACACTGTGCATCAAGCAGAAAGCCCAAGACGTCTCTTTCTAAACATAATACATTAGCAGACTAATTAACATACTGTGGTTTAACTCTCACCACAGCACCTGTGAGACATGTCCCAAGATTTTTAATAAATGGTGACTCTTTGCAAGCCAGCAATCCATTCCTGACTTGTAAACAAAATCCAACAGCAACTGTGTTCTGCAAACAAACCTGCAAGAAATACAAAATGGCAGCTTTTGGCCGAATATGAAAAGAATGTCATGAGTGGGCAAGCACTGTAACCTGGGTATTGTGACAAGCCCTCTCTGAAAGGCAGGGGGTACCTGCGCAAAGTACTATAAGTCAAAGAGAAACTCCTTTGCTGTGATGATTGTCATGCTGGCCCAGACTGCAGGAAGACTTGCAGAGAAATGAAGAGCCGAGAACAGGGAATTTACCTCTTCCTTCAGCAGCTGTCTGCAGGATTTGGTCCATATGATTTATGTGTGTGGTATCAGATTCCACTAGGAAGTTCCTCACTCTGGATGACATGGACCACGTCCTGTATCACGATTACAGAAAGATCACAGCGGCCCTGTCACCTTCTGTCATACTCTGTGATATTTATAAAAGTTGGGGCTCCTGAAGTTCTGCATGCAGGGCCATTTACTGCAGAAGCCCAGGAAGGTGTCATTATGTGCTGACTGGATTGTAGCCAGAGACAATATCCACTGTGTGTCTGCCACAAGCAGGCACCTGTGGGAAATCTGCCAGAGCTTAAACAGGACAAAAGTAGACTTTCTAGGTAGGGTGGTCCTTTATAGCCTCTCTCAAGGAATGGGAGGAGCCCAGGATTTACTGATTTCTTTCTTTCTGAATTTAGCTATGGTACCAGGGTACCTATCAAGGTGTGTGATGCACTCATACCAGTAAGGAATAAGACGAAGAGTGAGATTAGCATGTAATGATATTGGTGTGTGTTGGAGATACCAATGATTAAGTTAAGTGAGTTATTTTCACAGAGACACCACACCAGATCAAACAATTGGAGCCCGACTTGAGGCAGTACCTATCCAACAGCAAGGTGAGAATGTTTCCTTCCTGTAAATCATGTTTATTTCTCAATAAGAATACATCAACTTAATTCAATTGTCTTGGTTTAGATCTTCCAGATGCTGTGTATTCCCTCGTAACAAGGCCCAAACAGGCACCAAAGGTAAGGTGCTTATTGGCTTTCTCTGATCATATGCTGCACAGTAATAAGTTAACCTGTAGTGGCATCTTCCACATTGTTATGGATGACTTAGAAAAAGTCACACTACCTTTTGTGCACAGGTGACTAATCCTGACCATACAAAGTTCAAGGGTAAAGATGTGTGCTACACTTTGTTCCCAGGATATTCATTGATAATGCAGGTTTTGGGCAGGAGCGAGTAGTCATGTTGACATTGATACAGTGGACAAGGGTCCTAGTGAAATGTGAACCAAATCAGAGGCAAATTGTTCATGAACATGATTTTTAGTGTGGGCCTTCCAGTTTATGTTACTCACCTAATGATGTACTTTATTTTCAGTAACTGCTTTGAAAGCTGCCAATAGGGCAAGAGGGCATACAACATATGTGATAATGTCAGGCATGAAACTACATTTCCCATAATCCAAGTGTATACGATACTGGGGCCATTTGGCAGCTTTAGGATACATTTTCAGAAGGCTAAAGGTAGCCCACATTAACAATTGTCCTGCTAAAGCAATAGTGAGACTTGGTTTTCTGCAGGCACAAGGAATGAATCGTGACTAGCTATCCATGTTGCTCTAATCCGACACAATTATGATAGTTAATGGTACAGGAAGGCACCTCCAGTGGGAGCTTTGTTTGTGAAAATGCTATGTCCATCATTGCTCATTACTTTGCATTACGTAGAATGTTTGTAGTTATTTATGGGTTAAATATAACTTTTTAACACAAAACGGTTTACATTACAGAACATTACACAAAGAGTTCAACGCTTCTTATAACATCTAAACAACAGCAACAAATTAATTTCTACAGCAACATATAAAAGAGTTACAAAATAGTAAAAGTATCATCATTACAGTCATAAATAAAATAATTTCCCCAAAGAATACAATCAGGTGATTTTACAAATCCAATCAAATATCTAATTATGTCATCTCTCCGAAGTTTTCTACTGCCTTTTGCCAGATATAAAAACATGTAAAATGCATGATCTGGTTAGTTCCTGAATATATATATATATGACAGTATTGGTGTGTGTGTGTGCAAGTAGCGCAAACTGCACCTCTGATTCTTGTATCCCCCCTCGTGGACTGCAGTCAGGGTGCTACAGTCAGGTAATAAGTGACGCAGAATTGCACCATTCCATCCTAGCCAACAGCTCTGCGGTGTTCCTGTATTCATTAGAGTAACAAGTGCTGCAATAATAATGGTCCGACCTTCAACGTGTGGAAAAGAGACAGTATTGCACAGTTCCAGCCCAGCCAACAGCACTCTGAGGCACTCTGCAGCGCTCCACGCCATACCTGTGTTCTTGAGATTAACAAGTGCACCAATAATAATGATCCGACCTTCAACGTGTGGAATAGAAGCAGTATTGCACAGTTCCAGCCCAGCCAACAGCACTCTGAGGCACTGTGCAGCGCTCCACGCCATACCTGTGTTCTTGAGATTAACAAGTGCACCAATAATAATGATCCGACCTTCAACGCGTGGAATAGAAGCAGTATTGCACAGTTCCAGCCCAGCCAACAGCACTCTGAGGCACTCCGTGACAAATGTCTGTGTGTTTAAATCTCCACCAGCGATTCAGAGGAAATCTGCCTTTACATGCTCTGATATTCATTGAAATAGTTTTCAATTAGTCTGCGCCTTTATGCCTGAGGGCCAATAGCGCGCATTACACATGTAATGTAATGTAATGTAATTGTGTTGTATTTAACACATGTCAGGAAGGTCTGCTTGAATAGAAATAGCCTACAAACTAATACAGGTGACAGAGCAAGCCCCTGGGTAGAGTGTCTTTACAAAATGTCCATTAATTATCTGTGTGGTGGTCAAACAGAATTGTCTAAAGATCCACTGCGATGGAGCTTGTACAGAGAAAGATATCAACTATAGATTATGCCGCGGTTGAGACCTAAATCAGGAATGAGGTTTGAAACCTAGATCCTGCTTAAGGGAGAGGATTCTAGTCTGAAGCTGAGGAAAAGCACAAGCACATACTGAGAAGGTACTTTGAATTGGCAACTGACACAAAGACTTCAAATCTGCAACTTTTAGCCAAGAGATGTATAGCCTACAGCATTCAAAGTATTCAGTATACATCACCGTACTGCATCTCAGAATACCTCCGATACAAAGATGAGGAACAAAACTTCCTCAGTCTGTTTGATGCACTATATAACAGAGCTAGAGCACATCTTACTGTGAATGAGGTGACATATGATACATTTGATATAAAAAAGAGGTACCAAACGAGGTTGGCTACTATACCCCACCTATTCAATGTTTTTGTTGAACCATTTACGACTCTGATCTGAAAAAATATAGAAATTAGGGGAATTAACACTGGGCTCTATGAATCGAAAATTTTACTGTCCAATCCAAGCAGATAATTGGATTGTTTGATAGAAGTCATAGAGCAATTCGGGAGAGTAATTGACTTTAAGATGAATACCTCAAAAATGGAAATAATCCCAATAAGAATGTGTTGTTAAAGATGCCTTTTGGAGAGGCTAGATTGAATTGGGTTAATCATAATTTAAAATATGTAGGTATGCAAATAGCAAGACAGGTACACTAAATATTAACAAAAAAATATACTGGTGAATCTGTCAGATATATGGAGACATTGTCAGAAATGGAAACAATTACACTGAAAATGTTTGGGCAAGATTGGAGTATTAATATGTTTCTCCTCCCTAAATGGCTATACCTATTTAATATGCTTCCATGCCACTCCATAGTAGTATTGAATCCGAAATGCACAACGTTTTCAATAGCTTATTATGGGAAAAAGAAACAGAGCCAACATACCTTTAAGAGTTTTGCAATATGGCAGTTTCCCATTGCTTTATACCACAGGGTATTATACTCCCTGTTAACGCTTAGCAATTGGAGTAATGTAAGCTCACTACAAGTTCCAAACTGGGTATACCTTGAGGAGGTTTCTGTCTACTCAATCCCATTTGACTATATTTCATCTATGGACAAGAATCCTCCAGTGCACATCACACTGCCACCTGTGAAACATATTTAAGGATGTAGAGGTAAACATTCTGGGAAAGTGAAATACCTCCTCTATAGCTTTTCAGAAAAAAAGCTATTTATATTGAGAATCATATGATCTCATAGAAAACCAGGCAAAGACCAGCATATGAAAATTAGGACAAATCCTTGATGGTAATACCCTGTTAGACTTTGTATTACTTAAATTTAAATACAATTTTAAGTTGAGGTATTGCCATAATTTCCAGAAACTTCAACATTTCTTTGTAAATATTCTCTCCCCCATTGACGCTAAATGACATGATCCATCTGCAATAATTAATCTCTCAAATATGTCACTCTCACTGCAGGGACAGTTTATTGTCTCCTTGTCTCTAATGAGGCAGAAAAAGTACCAGAGCAAAGTACGTAGGTATGGAAAGAAGAACTAAGCAGGCAGATAACCCCAGTACATAAGAACTGAATATGTAATGGACACATGCATTGGAAAGTGGACCTAGACTTATGAGATACGCCGCAAAGGATCATTTACTATATGAGCTAATACCCAATAAGAATGTGGTTATGTAAATTGCTCACTGATAATCTCTGTTGGGGCTGCAAGAGAAACATAGGATTCACGATTCATATGCTCTGTTATTACAGTAAAGTAAACAATTTACGGGAAGAAATACCTATGCAAATTGACTTGATTATTGGCCTCCACTTACCTGGACTACTGATTCAATGTATTTTGGGATTGATACCAAAGCTAAAAGGTATGACTGATGTTAAACTAATGAGGGTTTACAGAGCTCTCTTAATTGAAAAGAAATAGATCTTGTGACTATGGAAAGATTGGGCTACTATGTGTGAAGACTGGCTGCACAATCTGGTGATGCCATCTGTGAGGGAAAGAGTTTCTTATCTAAGGCGGCACATGACTGAAAATTGCAGAGATGTGGGATGGGTTGAATGAACTTTATGGTTGATTCGATCAAACTAATGAGAGATTTTTGATCCTGATAATCACTCCACATATCATCCCCTATCTCCCTCTTACCCTCCCTCACTATTTCTTGTTTTTGTTTTCTAAAGATACGTTTTGTAATATATATTTGTAAATATTTCTTTGTTAAAAACGTAGTGAAGTTTATTTAAAAAAAATATATACTCTGCATACTGTCATTAGGTACACACAATAGTGGATCTTAATTTTCTTGTTATCAATAAGGCCAGAATATGAGCACATAATTAACCATCTCAGTTATCAGATTATGCTGCAATAAACTGACAATATCTATAGATATCATAATCCAAGGAGTTAGAGCTGAACAGATTTGGTTCAAGGGTCCGGCCATTACATTTGGTAAAATAGAACATTTACAGAGATACATGTGAAATGTGCAAATGTGTGCACAATGCTGGATGCATTCAATACTTTGATTAAAGGGGGAAGGGGGAGCCTCATCCCATGTAATTTATCAGAATAAAGAAAACTTGAAACAGATAGATGATCTCATCGATCTCTTTCAACTTCAAAGTATCGCAGGACGGGACCAGAAACACATCCAACACCTTCTGGCTGAAGATAAACCTGGGCAATTATTTGTGAGCAAATATCTAACTAATCGATAGTTAAACAATTCACGTTATTTTAGTTCAGGATTTGAAAAGCAGCCCTGCAAAACTATATCAATGAGCATGAATTAATAGGTTGGCAGGCACAGAGAAACTAAAAAAAAGGCATAGAACATTAATCTATAGAAAAGAAACCTGAGCAGATTATACGTATCTTCTATAAATTGGAACATATTTTATGAACTGAAAAAACGAAATGCATCAATTGAGAAAATATTTATCTTTTTAGTATGGGTTCGCTCATTGAAGGATTCAGAAGAACAAAGGTTCAAACTGGATTGGTCAAGAGTGAGCACTTTTTTCAGAGAACACCCAATTAAACCAAGATTGTTGCAAGTTTGGACACATCCACTGCTCTCCAGTGGTAGCCCACCAGTCAGATGAGGGTACAGTGTCCTCTGATAGTCTTCACTGACAAATTACAATCCTCCCTGTCTCACACGAGAATCCTGGATACTATGGGCATCATTACGACCTCGGCGGTAGCCATGCCGCTATTGGCGGCATGGCTTCCGCCAAAAACGCGTCCGGGTTCCCAGAGTGAGGAATTACCGGGCCATTCCGAGTTTGGAGGGCCCGGTAATTCCTCCCTCCAGGAATCCAGGCCCGGACCTTCTCCATTCCCATTTCAGCCCCCATAGGGCTGAATGTGAATGGAAGAGGGAGCAAACAACGGGCCGATTAGGAGTGGCCCGTTGTTTGCTCACTCTTCCCTTCGCGGGACCCGGTATCGACACCTGGTTTTACCAGGCGTCCTTACCGGGTCCCGCGAGGGGACCTCGTAATGTGGCGGAACGGGTTTAACGGGTCCGCCTCCTTTTGCGGAGCCCATTGACCCGTTCCACCAGGGTCGTAATCAGGCCCTATGTCTTTTGACCATACCGTAAACAATGGTGTTATTTGACTCAGGAGCCAGAGGACATAATCAGGTCATTAAGTATGCATTGTCCTTAGGGAGTGCTATGACATCTAATTCCAGACCTAATCCAAGTGGATACGTCATAAGGGAATTGCTCCCCTCTAGAAATGGGTGAGCATTCAGCTTCAAATTTGAATCTCGGTGGAACTGACTCAGCCTTTCAACCATACTAGGTCAAAGAATTGAGCACCATCATATTGGGTCATAATAACTGCAATGATTACTTCACTAAGAAGCTAATGGAATCCTGCCTGAAGCCCCAAATGAACCCTGAAGCCAATATGAGCATAACAAATTTACTTTAGGGACCACCACCCAACAGTCAAAGGTCATTCATACACACCATCTGTCATGATGGTCAATGTAAGAAACAACAATTCAATTTCTTTGATGCTTTGCAGAAACGGGACATTTGTGTATTAACCCGGACAATCTAGAATCAACTGAAATCTCAGAGGTACAAGTCATATCATTTGTTTGACAGAACCTGTGAAGTCCAATTAGTTATTTTGGCAGCATTATGTCTGTGGACAAAACAGCAGTTCATCTTCTAAAATGACTAGATACAAATAGATCATTTGTTAAGGCTAAGACTGTGCCACCTCCACCAACTTAACCTCCACTCCTGGGATAACATACTATTGCAGAATGTATTCACTGACTGAACAGAAAGAAAGGTACTCTGAAGGAATTAATTGATTACTACCAATGGGTTAACCAAGCATTCAATCTTCCCAGAGAGAAAAGACAAATCCAAGTACATTGCATGATTTTATAGGAAAACCACAATGATGAACATGTGTTGACATTAAAGGTTAAAGTGCATCTGTGTGGTGAAAATTTATGAAAATCAATCTGCAAAAATAGACAACAGTATAAGGAATGTGTTGTTTGTGTCAGCTTCGCGGTTATCCTCAATAACATGTATTGATACTTACATAAATTATGATGTCATTTTAAAATTCAAAATCTACAAAGTTTCAATAAAATATGCAATGCAAACTATGAAACAAATATACTATGGGACAATGACTATTGTTCATAATATCTCTGGGATAATGGAAATACTCATAATTCTATCGGGTACTGTAGGTAGTCAAACATACAGCATTCAGGCAAATCCATTTTTTAACATGACTCTCAGTCAACGTTTACAAATCTTCCAGGCAACTCCTACAGAGATGGTCATTACAGATCTGGCAGAGTAATTGTATGGATTGCAATCAGTGGCAGGGGTAAATATTTTTGCTGTCACTACTGGACTACCACCAGTGGTGTTTTAGTCACTTGCATGCTATTTGTTTTTTTGAATACATTTTATTGTCATTCTTAGGTTGAGAATGGGAAAGTATCATGTACAGATGTAGACGGCACTGTAACCCTACATTTATTTATAGTACAGAGTATGGTCATCTTTAGCTCTTCTCTAAATTACCATGAAAAGGGACAAGAAGGAGCTACACATTGGAGGTATTTTGGGATCCGAAATAAGACTTTATTAACCATCAGTGGTAGCCTAGGATTATCACCATCATAAATACCCCGATGCCAGAAATATGGTGGGTGTTACTCCAGACATTGTTTGTACGAAGGCACCTATTTGTGACTTACAACCATAGCTGTGTTGAGCACCAAACCATCATATTGAAAAGAGGTGGATTTCTGCCTATAAATAACAGCAGGAGCAACGTGAGGTTGCCAGGTCTGTGACTGGCATTCTCCTTCATGGATGCAGAATTAGTGGTAAAGTGCACAAAAAAAGACAATTATCCCCATGTCGTAAACCTAGGCTTCCTGTAGCAGAAGAGAGAGCTTCAAAGGGTAACAGTGCTTTAGCCGGATGGTGAGTTTCTAGACACATGAGAGTGCACCTGCATTGTTTGTATAGCATCATTTAACTGTTCCTGTTGGTAACAGATGTACATTCATGTTAATTTGTGGTTGTTTTCTTTTTAGGTGGACTCTGTCGTGTACGCCTCTTTAGAGCTAGTAACCCACAGTAAAGTGGAAGCAAGAAATCAGCCTGTTCCTGAGAATGACACTGTGTACTCAGCTGTGAATTTCAAGTAGGACAATCACATAATCAAAACCACTGTTCTTCCTGCAATCACGCCGGCTTCTTGTAAATATACTTTGAAGAGGACATTTCACTTACCCTGTTTGCTCAGAGACAATTTCTATTTAGCATTGATTGTACCACCAATCAAACTCACAAGCGATATCTGGTCTGCGTTTTTTGTATATCGCTTCCTTGGCTGTAGTCCAATTCATATCCCTGATCTTTTTGATACTCTTTGAAACTTCTGGATGAGGCATTCTCCTTAAGAGAAGGGGCTTGCTTCAGAAAAAAATACGGTTGCGGATAAATTGCCACTATGCAATGTAATTTAAGTGGTCTTGTATAATGCCCGTAAGACATTATTGCTTGGCTCTGTAAGAAAATTCTTGGATTGGGTTTATTAGTGGGACAGTGGGAAAGCAGATGCAAAGCCTGTGGTGTTGATGAGAGCAGGTCGGAAGTACCCAGTTCCTGAGTGCCAAACTGCTTACTATGGGTGTAGCAGATACACCTACGTGTAGGTTATCAATAGGGAAGAGCCCAGGAGCTGGTATACTGTAACGCTTTGGGTCTGGAAAGCTACTTATGTGGGAGAGTGCAGCAGGGCTAAAGAGGAGTGCTTGGTCATGGCTCCGTTAGTCTTGACGTGCTAACAGCTAGGCCAGTGGTGGCTGCCTGTGGAGGTTTTGTGTGTGTAGTGCATGGTGGTAGGAGATGTTAAAAGGGAGTTGATTACTCTGGAGTGGTCGGGAGTAGGTCTTACATGGCAAAATAACCCTTTGAGTGTAGCCAATGTATGGCATTTAGAAGAATTTTGAGGGTAGCCATTGTATTGCACTTTGAAGAATTGCCCAGGATAGCCAATAATCTAACCACCCCTGTTCCTGCTCCCCTCCAACATACCTTGCAAGTACCTCACACACCCTAAATGGCCAGCCAAACTAGAAATGAAGCACACAAAACACACAGCCAACAAAACAAACAACCACAGACACGGGGGATAACTCCCCCACCCCCCGACACAACAAGCTGGTGCAGAAAATCAAAACTCACTTTTGAAAGCTGAGAGACATCATTTTCGCCTGGCTCTGTAAGGATCAGCATAAGAGCACTACCCCTATCCTATCCCTCTTCCCCCACTAACCCACCTCACCCTCTTTATTACAGAGCCACATGAGCACCTGGAGACCACACAAATGGGAATGGTGCATAGTATAAGTCAACTTAACATAACCCTGCATTCCTACCCAAGACCATTTACTAACAGGTTCCATTTATCTAGCTCGCAATACCACCTTCCTATATTTCTATCTCTCTCTTCCTCTCTCTTTCGACCCCCTCCCCTCTTGCTCTGTGTGTGTGTCAAATAGATACATGACACCCCATAAGGAACAAAACACAAATCTGCGAGTTGGCAGATGAGAGAAAGGGGTGGTGTGGCAACTCAGGCATTACTATAACCTGCTTAATTGATGCAACAAGTTCATATGCAGTGGAAGGGCATCTTGAATTGTGAGGATCACTGTCACCTAATTCACCTTTTTAGGTGTGTTAGTTAGCAGGCTGAGAGATGCTTCAAATCACACTCTAACATTGCTTAGGTGCTATGCTGAGTGGCCTGCTTTGACTTTTGTCCATCCATGGTATGGGGAGGCATTTGTCAGGGGTTGCTCTGGCAGGAGCCTGATCATTTCACCCAGAGTTCTACTCTACTGTCTTTCACACCCCCAAACTTTTCTCACAAAATCCAAAACAAATCCCCCTCAGCTGCCACCTGAAGACACAACTCACCAGATTTTGAAGCAGCACCAGACCTTCAGTATCAGAGTTATACAACACCACTGCAGGGAATTCTTAATAATGAAATGAGGAGAAGAAACTACTGACAGAGGAGCGTGGAGTCCTCAAAATATGTGCAGCACCTTGGCATAAAAAAGGGACGTGGAGGTGCAACGGCTGCAGGATGGTGAAGAGCAGTGTGTTGACAGTGACAGACAGGGTTTTGGGGCTGAGGGATGTAATTGACTTTCCAATAAGACTGCAATCTCAAGTTAGCAGTCTCTAGACACTTGCTAGATAATGGTCTCATTGGATTTCCTTACTTGTGCAGAAGCTAAATTAAGTGACTAGGACTATGCAGAGTTTACCAATCCACTGGGCAACAGTGGCCACAGTACAGCAATTACACATATGCACTAGCAGTCTAACATGAGATTATGTGGTAACTACCCCCTGGTCAATTACCAGAAAGCGATTTATCAGTGAAGTTAACCCGGCAATTTTAATTGGTTAATTTTACTGATAGCCGGTATTTTCCAGGTAAATGTATTAAAGCCACTGATAATTGACTGTTACCAGTGGCACTATGTGTGGTACCCATTCTGTAATATCCTATTGCCGCCTAAGCAAACTGACCATGGAAACTAGTAGGCACATACTTACTCAGTGAAGTGTTTTGGTCCCTCTCTTTGAGAGAGGTTATTCTAAGTACTCTGATTACACAACTGATCAGTTTTGGGGCTCCATGTATGGAGCTAAATATTTAGTGGTCACAGCGGCTGCTAACCATATATGGCAGAAGGTGGAAAAGCAACAGACTGTTGTATGAATAGTATTTTTATTAGATATAAACTTATGTATCATTGATGTTATTGATTAAATGTCTGCCTCATTGATGTCTTTTAACATTTTACTCTTTTATTATTTGTATCTTTTCTTTGTTGATTGATTTTAAAGTTTAATTAGGTGCGTTAACAATGACATTGACATGTTGAAATGAAATGATGTAAATGTAAAATCTGAAATGATGTAAATATGAAACGTAGAATGTTATAGTGTAAAGGTCTATTTGACCATAGACGCTTAAATAAATAAATAAATATATATATATATATATACATATATATATATATATATATATATATCCCATTACCTCCTCTTCTGAGTTAACATGCAAAAAAGCAGCCTCTTTTATTCTAAACCGAACTTTCAATAAAATGTAATGTGATGAAGGAAACTGGGCAGGATGGCACAAACCTTGCATTAAGTCACACAGTGGCCCTCATTACGACCCTGGCGGATTTTTTCCGCCATCGACGGACTTTCCGGCCATGGCGCAAAGTCCCTTTACGCCATGGCGGATGGCGGACTTACCGCCCCATTCCGAGGTCGGCGGGGCGGTAAGTCCCCATTGACCCATTTACCCTTCCCCATTCCCATTTCGGCCCCATAGGGCTCAATGGGAGTGGGGAAGGAGTTAATTACGCCACCGTAAAATACGGTGGCGTAATTAACACCAAGGTCCCAGAGCGCCATGGATTTTTCCGCCCGCAAAAAGCGGGCGGAAAAATGACCATGGCGCTCCGGGAACTCGTAGTTGGCGGTAAGGGGTCCGCGCAGCTAACGCTGGCGCAGACCCCTTAGCGCCAGGGTCGTAATGAGGCCCAGTGTGTTTTTTTGCAAGTGGCGGTTAGCTTTAAATGTTCTTTTTGGTACTGTTTTAATATTTGGCCCCTAAAGACATTTCAAGGAGATTGAAATGCAACACAAAACGTACACAAAAGTGAATAATGCTTCAGGAAACGAACATTTGGAAACAAGACTCGGTACCTACATTGTACAAAATACAGACAGAACAAAATGTGTATTCCTCTGCCAAACAGGCTGCCTACAGCTTTGATCTGGTCCGATTGTTTTCAGTGAAACAGTCACCAAGAGTGTGGACCCTAACACCATCCCTGTATGTGTATGTGCCCAATAACTGCCTCATGGCCTCACATTATATTATGTTAGCTATTTGAAGATATTTCACCAAATAGGAGAGTGCACTTCTCCTAGAGTAGTATAGAAGGAGGTGAGTTGTTGTCCAGGGTGCAGCATGGTGTGTAGGGTTGAGATTTAAAATAAGGAGGGTGTGCTGGCGTCATGGAATTTGGGCTGTTCAATCTATAGCTGATTTATTACATACTTAAGTAAGCTCTATTTACTATTTCAGGAACATGGAGTCAAGGGAATTCACCTAGACAACCCAGACAATTCAGGATTTCAGGGACAAGGCAAGGATTAGAACCACCGTCACTAAGCATAAAGACAAGGTGCATTATCACGCGTGCATTAT
Organism: Ambystoma mexicanum; assembly: GCF_040938575.1. Lineage (NCBI taxonomy): Eukaryota > Metazoa > Chordata > Amphibia > Caudata > Ambystomatidae > Ambystoma > Ambystoma mexicanum. Next base: position 200,547,161 of record NC_090921.1, on the reverse strand, counting down.
TCGTGGTTTGCTAGACGAGGCAACCTCTTGTAGATTAAAGATGGTATACAAATATTATTTTTAACATTGAAATAGTCTTCATATTAATCAACTATCCTTGAACAAATACATACACTAGATATAGAATAGTACTACTCTTGATGTATAAATCACATAATAGCGTAGAATACCTAAACATAACAGCAAGGGCTAGAAGGGAGTGTATGTTGGTATTTATGTATAGAAATGTACAAAACAAACCTAACAGAAGGACAACTTAGCACTGCACATATCGGATAAAGTCATGGAGGGGCAGATAGGGTGCAGGAATAACAGAGGTAGCTGGGATGGTGGGGGGACAGTGAGGTGATAGCTCTGGAAAGGTGAAGTGCATGGTTGAGTGGAGTGATCATTCAGTTGTGAGATTGTCTTTGAAGATTAGGGTCTTCATGTCCTCCTGAAGCACTGAATCGAGGTGTGTAGTCTTATCTGCATTAGCAACTCGTTCCAGAAGCAGGCTGCATAGCAGGGAAAGTCCAGAATCCAAATACATTGGGAGTGTAAATCCCAAAGTTGTTCCAAATTCAGAAATATGTGGTTTTGCAATGGATACATGTCACTGGAATTTTCACCTAGATTACATTAATTGTTAAAACACGTCTTTCAGTGCATGTATCACAACAACTAACGATATGCAATCAAGCAAATGCAATGGACGGCCAGATAGATTGTGTACACATTGTAATACATATTATACCTCTTTTTACAATATGCCAAAATGCATAGCAGAGTTCATTCTTTTTGCTGTATCTGTTTTTAAAAAAAACATATCTTTCCATGATATATGATTTCAATGCTCTGGGCCACTCCCGTTTTCTTGTGGACTCTTTCTGCAGACATTGACATTGTGCCAGGAATTCCCAGAGAAAAGTTCAAACATGTCTCCAGGGATGCTGGATATCCACGGACACAGATGATTGCATTTTTTTTAAATCAATCTCTATGCAGGAGAAATATTCAGCAATTTCTACATACTTACGCTAGTAGGAGAAACAGTGTGCTCTTCTGTTTTACTTTTAAACACACATCCAAAAGTCTTTGCAAAGGTATTTGAATCAAAATCATTTAACTGAACATCCAAAACAAGTCCAGGCATATTTTAATCAAAACCCATACTTATTGTTGAATGTTGTACAATTATTTTATTTTCATATATTTTAATTGAAACTTTTATTGACACACATGTACAATAAACACCCTCCTTGTCTTTCTCTTATTTACATAAACATCTCTAAATACTAATAGATGTCATATAAAAATGTGGCAAAGCTATGCATCGTAGCGAATGAGTAGATGCGTTGGAGCATCTCAGGTTTGAACTTGCTACCTTACACCTGCTAGACAAAGCCTGGTGCATTGTGCATGTTTGAGATGCTGATGTGCAATTGTGACTAACAGAGATGTGCTCAAGTGAATCTGTGAGATGCTCCAGGAACACCACGATTGTCTCCAGCTGCAGGATTTGTAAATCCTGTATCAGGCAGTAGGTACAAATCGTTGATGTTCACTGGTATTTCCGATTTGATCCCGTGCACATCTTTGCAAATCAGGCGTAGGGAGTTTTGGATCCTTTCCAAGTCCAGTAAAGAACGATGTGAACGTGTGTTATGAGTTAACATAACCCAATTATCGGTTTGCATATCCAGAAACATGTCCAATAAGATACGAGAACAATGACAACATTGGAGTGTATTTGAACAGTTTATGATGAACCACGGGGGAGTGTACAGACTAGAAAACGAAGTTGAATGGTTTCATAATTTTCTGAGAGCCACACAGATGAGGTTGTGGGGAGTTCTAAAGCATATTATCGATAGAGCTATTGAAAATTTTATGAGAATAGTCATGTATGATTGCCTGGAATTGGCTGAAGAAGAGAGCTCCATAATGCTGCCAACTAATACCAGATGTTTCATCAAAGGGGAATATGGAGAGACCAATTACAATTCTGATAAAAGTAGATTCATTCAACTACTGGGGGCACATGCTTAGGGCTACATCATAATAGAAATAGCAAGCATTGGTAAAGTTAATACAGTTTATAAATTAAGAGGATCCCATTTTTTGTACATTTCCGACAGGGAAGCAAAGGTTTGCCCTCTTCATGTTTTTGAATTGAGTGAATTTGCAATACTTCCTCTACATAATGTCTTCCATACTGCCACACTACCTGTTTGTACTACAGCCCTTATTGTGTTTACATTTCCAGCCCCTGCACAATCTGAATGTCACAAGGCCTAGTAAGATCATTTGTCTTGTCCACCCTCAGCCTTTCCTCCCTTGTCTTGTCACGCCTTGCAGCACTTGTGTACATGCGCGTTATAAATGACATATCACATATCATGAATGCCCCAAATATCTGCCATGTCTAATTTGCATCCCCATAAAGAACTGTTAGGATTATGCATGGCCTCTATAATCTTGTAAATCATGCCACATTTTCACAGCAGATGTATTTCGAAAAATTGTGTGGAGAGAGTTGAGTGGCCAGACATTGCTAAAAAGAAACATTGTAATCATATCTTGGGATTTTTGAGAATTAGTGCTATGAATACCAATTTGGAGAGCCATGTTCAATAAAATACACTGACATGACTTTGCCTACGTGCTTTACCAAAGGTGACAATTACACTAAATTAATTAATTATAACGTATCATTCTAAAAGTGTTTACACGCAAGGAAGACATGTACTTTGCTGATAAATACACTGCATTCCTTAATTTCTATCATTCTATGACACAGTTTAAAGTTGCCACATGCATGAAAAAAGGCACACGTATTGTTAATTCTCCAAGCTCAAAGTTGTCACATGCATGGGGAATAAGCACTGGAAAGAAACATTGGGCCTCATTACGACCCTGGCACTAATGGGTTAACGGCGCCGTAAAAGGCTGCGGCGCCGTTAACCCATTAGCGCCTTACTACGAGGTCCCTTTGCGGGACCCGACCTAAACGGCTGGTCTAGACCAGCCGTTAAAGTAGGGACCCGCAAAGGGACCTTGGTGCTAAGTACGGTACCACAATTTGCGGTACCGTACTTAGCGCCTTCCCCAGTCCCATTGAGCCCTATGGGGCAAAAATGGGAATGGGGAAGGGCCAATGTTCAATGGGGAATTACCGCCCCGCCAAACTTGGAATTGGGTGGTAATTCCCCATTGAACATTGGCAGACTCGTTACGATACCGGCACCAACCATGGTGCTAATAGCGCCATGGTTTAGCGCCAGTATCGTAATGAGGGCCATTATCATTGATGCAGTGCGTTGTAAAGGGTGTTTTACCATTCTAAGATGGCACATGTGAAAATACTGTTTTAGTCAAGATGCAATGTTATGTTATGTTATGGGTGCTTATAAAGAGCCGGCAGCCCGCAGGCATCAGGGCACTGATAACAAACAACATGTAATGGTGACATATGGAATTAACGTCTGTCTCGTATTTTGCTAAGCGAGACAATGGGTGGCCCTTACTGTACCATAGAGACATGTATGTTGCTTTAACAACAAAAAACACGGAAACAGCTACAATATATTGCAGAAACACCAATCTTTAAGCACACATAGTTCACCATTATATAATGCAGTGATGCATTTATTAGAATGCATGATTATATGCTACTGCTTATCAAAATCAAAGTTTGGCCTGTACTCCCTTTACTCTTAACTGTTAATCATAAACAACTGCAGCAATGTGGTGGAACATGCTCCTGCATAAAGTACTATATATTATTTTTTTTTATTTATTTTTTTTATTTGTATATAATCTTTCTAGATTTTTTAACAAAGTTTCCAAAAAAGAAAAAAACAGTTGAGAAGAAAGGATTTGTTCGAAAGAAACGGAAGAAACGGTGGAACTTTTCATTCAGTCTGTGTTGGAAGAAGCACGTTAAGGATGTATTTCATGATGTTTATAGTTGCCAACTGCCATGCCTGTTTGTCTCCGTCCAACAGTTTGTTCCAACACGTTTCTTCCTTTTGAAGAGTAAAATTTGTAAAAATGTCTGTCAGGTATCTGTCACGAATTTCTATCGTCGCCGGACAGTTCAGGAGAAGGTGGCGTATGGTTTCCTTGTCCGTAGTGGACTTGCAGAGACGGCAGAAGCTGGATAAGGATTGTTGTCTAGTCGCCAGTATTTCGTTAGTTTCTAGAAGGTTCAATCTTATTTTTAAAAAATAATTTCGGGCCGCTCTATTTGGAAATAATTTCAGAAAAGGTTGGATAGAGTCAAGTTTCTTAGAGAAGGGAGGAAGGTGACTGGCAAGTTTGTACTTTGAGGCTGAGTCGTTGGTGTTGATCCAGTCGAGTTCTTTGATTTTCTTGACAACTCGAACGGGATTGGCGATGAGTACTATATATTATGTATCCGAGTTCAGATTCTCTATGAGCGTGCAATTAATTTGAAAATGAGCAGATTCTACATGCATGCTGCATGTGCTTTGCTATGAGAGGCACATATTGGGGATTTGAGTGATCACTGTGTGGTGAGATTGTTTATGTATGTACATGTTATGTGTTGATTTGAGCAGTTCTATTTGTTTTAGAGATAGACACCAACAGGGTAATTCATAGAATTATGCACAAAAGTGGCGCACGCGGCTGGCGCACAGTGTCCCCATGCGATACACTGCGCCAGCTGCGTGCGATAAAATCCATTTCATCGCACAGCGTATTCATGGATTCCAGCCTCCAAAACTGGCCGTGGCGCAGAGTGGTGCAGCGACCCTGCAGCAGCGCCAGTTACGCCCCCAAGAACATCCTCGCGCAAGGAAAAGCCTTCAAAATTCCCAATTCATCGCAAAGGGCTGCGCTAACCCTGGATCAGTTCACAGGGCTGCCAAACAGCAAACGCCAAGCGGGGAACGTATATTTCAGTGGTTCGCGGGAAGTATCACACGCGATTGTCCTGGGTACGTGTACATCAAGGGTGCGCGTGAAGTAACACACGCAATTCCATCAGGGCACGTGTATTCCAGGGGTGCCCGGGAAGTATCACACGCAAAATCAGCAGGGTACGTGTATTTCAGGGGTGCACGGGAAGTATCACACGCGATTCCATCAGGGTACGTATATTTCAGGGGTGCACGGGAAGTATCACACGCGATTCCATCAGGGTACGTGCATTTCAGGGGTGCGCGGGAAGTATCACACGCGATTCTATCTGGGCACGTGTATTCCAGGGGTGCGCGGGAAGTATCACACGCAAAATCAGCAGGGTACGTGTATTTCAGGGGTGCACGGGAAGTATCACACGCGATTCCATCAGGGTACGTGTATTTCAGGGGTGCGCGGGAAGTATCACACGCGATTCCATCAGGGCACGTGTATTCCAGGGGTGCACGGGAAGTATCACACGCGATTCCATCAGGGCACGTGTATTCCATGGGTTGCGCGGGAAGTATCACACGCAAAATCAGCAGGGTACGTGTATTTCGGGGTGCGCAGGAAGTATCACACGTGATTCCATCAGGGTACGTGTATTTCAGGGGTGCGCGGGAAGTATCACACGCGATTCCATCAGGGCATGTGTATTTCAGGGGTGCGCGGGGAGCACTACATGTATATTGGCCGTGTGGGTCCACCCAGGTGTTCCCTCTGCACCCTCCACGGCCCCTGCAGCCAGCCCACACCACAGGGGACCACCCTGCACCCCTGCCCAAGTCCCGCAGGCAGCCCATCCACCATGGCCATGCCCCCCAGCCAAGCCACATGTCACCTTGCACTACTAATCAACAACGCATGTCTCCCAGCACCCTCGCCCCCCAGCACTGTGGGGCACCTGCCAGCAGGCCCCCACTCATGTCTCCCAGCACCCCCAGCCCCCTGCATCCAGGGGCACCCTCCACCAGGCCCCCACTCATGTCTCCCAGCACACCCACCCCCCAGCATCGAGGGGCACCCTCCACCAGACCCCCACTCATGTCTCCCTGCACCCCCAACCCCCACCAGTCAGGGGCACCCTCCACCAGGACCCCACTCATGTCTCCCAGCACCCCCACCCCCCACAAGTCAGGGGCAGCCTCCACCAGGTCCCCACTTATGTCTCTCAGCACCCCACCCTTCTGCATCCAGGGGCACCCTCCACCAGGCCCCCACTCATGTCTACCAGCACCCCACCCCCCACCAGTCATGGGCACCCTCCACCAGTCCCCCACTCATGTCTCCAAGCACCCCCACCCCCCTATATCCAGGGGCACCCTCCACCAGGCCCCCACTCATGTCCAACTCATGTCTCCCAACACCCCCACCCCCCAGCACTGTAGGGCACCCTCCATCAGGCCCCCACTCATGTCCCCCTGCACCCCCACCCCCTGCATCCAGGGGTACCCTCCACCAGGCCCCCACTCATGTCTCCCAGCACCCCCACCCCCCACAAGTCAGGGGCAGCCTCCACCAGGCCCCCACTCATGTCTCTCAGCACCCCCACTCTTCTGCATCCAGGGGCACCCTCCACCAGGCCCCCACTCATGTCTCCCAGCACCCCCACCCCCCACCAGTCAGGGGCACCCTCCACCAGGCCCCCACTCATGTCTCCCAGCACCCCCACCCCCCTGCATCCAGGGGCACCCTCCACCAGGCCCCCACTCATGTCCAACTCATGTCTCCCTGCACCCCCACCCCCCAGCACTGTGGGGCACCCTCCACCAGGCCCCCACTCATGTCTCCCTGCACCTCCACCCCCCTGCATCCAGGGTCACCCTCCACCAGGCCCCCACTCATGTCTCCCTGCACCCCCACCCCCAGCACTGTGGTGCACCCTCCACCAGGCCCCCACTCATGTCTCCCTGCACCCCCACCCCCCACCAGTCAGGGCCACCCTCCACCAGGCCCCCACTCATGTCCAACTCATGTCTCCCAGCACCCCCTCCCCCCAGCACAGTAGGGTACCCTCCAGCAGGCCCCCACTCATGTCCCCCTGCACCCCCACCCCCCTGCATCGAGGGGCAGCCTTCACCAGGCCCCCACTCATTTCTCCCTGCACCCCCACCCCCCATCACTGTGGTGCACCCACCACCAGGCCCCCACTCATGCCCCCCTGCACCCCCACACCCCTGCATCCAGGGGCACCCTCCACCAGGCCCCCACTCATGTCTCCCAGCACCCCCACCTCCCAGCATCCAGGGGCATCCTCCACCAGGCCCCCACTCCTTCCTACCCTCCCCACCCCCCAGCAGTGAGATTCGCCTGTGTACGTGTATATCAGGGTTGTGAGTGTAGTGTGACACGTGATATTAGCAGGGTACGTGTATTACAGGGTTCACGGGAAGTTCCACACGCGATTGCCCTGGGTACGTGTATTTCGGGGTGCACGGGAAGCTCCACATGCGATTCCAGCAGGGTACGTGTATTCCAAGGTGCGCGGGAATTTCCACTCGCGATTTCAGCAGGGTACATGTATTCCAAGGTGCGAGGGAAGTTCCATACGCGATTTCAGCAGGGTATGTGTATTCCAAGGTGCAAGTGAAATTCCACACGCGAATCCAGCAGCCTACGTGGATTCCGGGTGTGCCGGGCAGTCCTACACATGAATCCGCCGTGGGGGTCCTCCCAACTGTTCACTCGACACCCTCCACGGCCCCTGCAGGCGGCCCACAGCACAGGGGACTACCCAGCACATGTCCCGCAGGCAGCCCATCCACCATGCCCATGCCCCTCAGCCAACCCACATGTCACCTTGCACAACTGCCCACCAACACATGTCTCCCAGCACCCCCACCCCCCAGCATCCAGGGGCACCCTCCACCAGGCCCCCACTCATGTCACCCAGCACCACCATCCCCCACCAGTCAGGGACACCCTCCACCAGGCCCCCACTCATGTCCCCCTGCACCCCTACCCCTCTGCATCCAGGGGCACCCTCCACCAGGCCCCCACTCATGTCGCCCAGCACCCCCACCCCCCACCAGTCAGGGGCACCCTCCACCAGGCCCCCACTCATGTCTCCCTGCACCCCCACCCCCCACCAGTCAGGGCCACCCTCCACCAGGCCCCCACTCATGTCCACCTCATGTCTCCCTGCACCCCAATGCCTCAGCACTGTGGTGCACCCTCCACCAGGCCCCCACTCATGTCCCCCTGCTCCCCCACCCACCCTGCCTCCAGGGGCACCCTCCACCAGGCCCCCACTCATGTCTCCCAGCACCCCCACCCCCCTGCATCCAGGGGCACCCTCCACCAGGCCCCCACTTATGTTCCCCTACACCGCCACCCCCCAGCACTGTGGTGCACCCTCCACCAGGCCCCCACACATGTCCCCCAGCAAACATGTCATCACAATCTAGATCCCTGGCCCTTATGGTCAGCCTCCAAATGCCAAACACCCACCAGAGTATTGCATCCACCCACTTAGAAACGGCAATTACATGATAGAACCCCAATTGCAAGTTTGTAAGTGAACACATGTCCCTCACATACACACAATCGGTGTCAGTGAATGTCAAAACCCATATCATGATATGCATGAAACCAATGAGATGAAACTACACATTGAAGTTTGAAGAAAAAATATGTATTAAAAGCAACATAAATTGAATCAAAAATAAACAAACAAAAATGCGAATTAAAAAAAAAAAAGCAGCATGTCCGTGAAATAATGTAAAACCACAAATCATAATCCAAAGGAAAGGTGTCCAAAGTCACAGTTCACAAAAGTAAATCCAATGGAAAATTACAATCGAAAACCATTGCTCCATCGGTAAATCATTAAAAAAAAAGAAAATCCAACAGTCAAATATATACAGATAAACAATCCAGGGTCCATGATCCCAACAGAAGAAATGAAACCTATCCAATAACACTACCTAATAAAAAAAGCTATATACAAAAATGTGGCCCATTGTCCAAAAGGTCCAAAAAAAATGCTAAACCAAAGGAAACCTAACACTAACTACAGAACTATTTACAAGGGCAGCGGGCTAGTCCGACGGCTCACTTCGGGATGTTCCGGGCCAGGGCACCATCAAACTCCTGCTCAATGTCACAGAGGAGGTCCTCCTCCATGGCCCCGAGGGTCCGCAGGGCCGTCGACATGTTCACCTCCAACTCCCTGCAGATTGCCTTGAGGCACTGGGCCCGCCTCAGGGCCCTCCGCATGGAGTTCTCTGCCCTGACCATCGTGAACTGTGCCTCTTGAGCCTGCTGCCGCTCCGCATCTATGGCGTGGCCCAACCGCTGCCACGTGGAAGACACTTCCCGTCCTGGGTCCGCCTGCCCTCCGGCCGATGCCTGCCCCTCCGATGTCGAAGGCCCCGAGCCATCATGGCTCCCACCTCATTGCTGCTGCTGCTATGCCTCTGCCCGTGCCCTGCCTCCTGCTGCCTGCACATCCTCCACCGGCTGGGGTGCAGTCGTTGATGTGGCCAGCCCTGCTGGATGTCCGACTCCCGACTGTGGCAGGGATGCCTCCTCCACCAACCTGGCTGCACCGTCAGAGGCAGCTCCACAGGGCACCCAGGTGACTAATGGGTGGGAAGATGGCACGGAGGACGACTGGCGCATAGGGGGTTCAATTCATGAGGGGGTCTGAGCAAGCCCCATCAAACGGAGGAATACGGCCTGGGTGACCTGTCCCAATAGGCCGACGCGGTCAACGAGCCATTCGAGATGACGTGCAGTTTCCTCATGAAAAGACTGCAGGTCACCTCGCATGGCCCGTTGACGCAATGCCACACCAGTCAGGACAGGCTCAACCCAGACCCAGATAGCCCCGTCTGCAGGTAGAGGAAGGCCAGTTGTATTGAGCTCATCCCCTGCTTGAAAACGGGTCTGGACGTAGGCATCCCTGCTGGTGCAAGATGATGCAGTGACAGGATCAGGGACAGGATTGCCCACAGGCACCTCCGCGGCGGCCTGTGCTGCCTCCTGTCCCTGGTCCTACACTGCACCAGTAGCACCAGTGGAATCCCCACCTCCAGACCCTGTCTCTGTTGCTTGCACGGCCTCCTCCTCCACCAAACCCCCAACCAACCTGGATGACTCTGTGCCATCTTCCCCCGTTGGGCCCTGTGAGGTCCCAGCTGCCCTTTCTGCTGCCGAGGAGTCCAACTCCAACCTCCGCCTCTTGGACCTCCCTCCGGCAGCTGCAGCCTGGGACGCGGCACCAGACTCTTCACTCCACGACGAGATCACAACATGGGAGGGGAGCCGGGCCTTGCGTCTCCGGCTGGCGGTCGGATCCCCGCCGCTGTGCTCCACAGCACCTTCTCCGCCCTCTTCATCAGTTGACGCTGCAGACAGGGAGAAATAAAACACAGGCATCAGGGCACTGTACAATGGACACATACACACATGACAGTTGTACATGAGTGGCATTGCAAACCTCAGACATGCCATCACAATCCCCAACACACATGTCATTTCAACTTCCACACATGAGCCATACCACAGCCATATCACAACTGCCAGCACCATCCATACACATACAACAGCATGAGCAGGCAAAGGTGAGCCAGACATCACATGCAACACAGGGAGTGCATTACACATGCACACACACCACCACACGTGCATGCATGTGTACACCTCTGCCAACTGTCGCAGTGTTCAGATGGGCATCCATGTCACATCTGCCAATCAGGCTTCCACATCCCGCTGTCACGTGCATCCATGTTGCATCACTGTTGTACCCTTGTCAAATACACACACATGCACATGTACACAGTGCTGATACATGCAGCTGAAATCAACATCCTTGTGTGACATCACGAACATGCCTACTTACATACACATTCATCCAAACAAGTGTGCCGACACAACTGTATTTGGCATGCAAGCATACACACACAAGCACCATCCATGTCTCACACATGACAGCCCTCGCATGTGTTAGCCTCACGGCCCTGTACACCCCCACCCATACTGGGCCCCGTACAAACACATGTGCAACCTGCAAACTACTGGCACATCACCACACGCACAGCTTACAATCATGATGCATGTACACTTACCGCTTGACTCCAGACGGGTCTGCCTCTCAAGGACCTGGACGTGGAGCGCTGGGGATATGCGTTCCAGGACCCTCATCTGATCATCCGACAAGTGGCCGGCGCCCCTTAGCATCCGTTGCCTTCAAGAAGTCCTCCCAGCGCTTCTTGACATGTTGGAAGTCGCGGACTGCCACCCCCTCTGTGTTGATGGCAGTCACGATGTCCGTCCAGACCCGAGTCCGTCCTTCCTTGTTGGCGCGCAAACTTCCGAAGAGGGCATCATACTGCCCCAGGACTTGCTCCACCAGGACACCAACATCGGTGGCAGTGAAGCTGGTGCCCCTCTGCCTCTCTGGCCGGGGGTTGTCAGTGGTGCCAGATGTTGCAGTGCCCGACATGACAACCCCAGAAGCAGGAGTGGGTGGGCAACTGGGTCCTGGGGCTGGGCTGTGGAGCGATGGAATCCCAGTCGGGAGTCTTCGGTTCCAGCAGGGGTGGTCACAGCAACAGCACCCCTGGCTGATGTGCAGGCAGCAAATGGCAGGGCACGTGGGCAGCAGGCAATCAGGCAGCAGCAGATGGCAGGTGGGAGCGTGCTCGCGGCTCTGGGGGGCAGTAATTCGGCCTTCTGGGCAGGAGCGTGGTCTTCCGTGTGCTTACGCGTGGCCAGCTTGATACGGAGTGATTTGGCATGTGAAAATCCAACACGTCTGCGTGTAATTCGAGGAAAGGGGCATAACGCGTAAGCGCGTCAGCACACGTATGCAAATTCATTGGCCCAAAGGCCAACAGCGCGAATGCGCGTCTGTGACGTGCGTGCGCGGGCGTTTCCCTGTACACGGGAATCCCAACAGAAGAAATGAAACCTATCCAATAACACTACCTAATAAAAAAAGCTATATACAAAAATGTGGCCCATTGTCCAAAAGGTCCAAAAAAAATGCTAAACCAAAGGAAACCTAACACTAACTACAGAACTATTTACAAGGGCAGCGGGCTAGTCCGACGGCTCACTTCGGGATGTTCCGGGCCAGGGCACCATCAAACTCCTGCTCAATGTCACAGAGGAGGTCCTCCTCCATGGCCCCGAGGGTCCGCAGGGCCGTCGACATGTTCACCTCCAACTCCCTGCAGATTGCCTTGAGGCACTGGGCCCGCCTCAGGGCCCTCCGCATGGAGTTCTCTGCCCTGACCATCGTGAACTGTGCCTCTTGAGCCTGCTGCCGCTCCGCATCTATGGCGTGGCCCAACCGCTGCCACGTGGAAGACACTTCCCGTCCTGGGTCCGCCTGCCCTCCGGCCGATGCCTGCCCCTCCGATGTCGAAGGCCCCGAGCCATCATGGCTCCCACCTCATTGCTGCTGCTGCTATGCCTCTGCCCGTGCCCTGCCTCCTGCTGCCTGCACATCCTCCACCGGCTGGGGTGCAGTCGTTGATGTGGCCAGCCCTGCTGGATGTCCGACTCCCGACTGTGGCAGGGATGCCTCCTCCACCAACCTGGCTGCACCGTCAGAGGCAGCTCCACAGGGCACCCAGGTGACTAATGGGTGGGAAGATGGCACGGAGGACGACTGGCGCATAGGGGGTTCAATTCATGAGGGGGTCTGAGCAAGCCCCATCAAACGGAGGAATACGGCCTGGGTGACCTGTCCCAATAGGCCGACGCGGTCAACGAGCCATTCGAGATGACGTGCAGTTTCCTCATGAAAAGACTGCAGGTCACCTCGCATGGCCCGTTGACGCAATGCCACACCAGTCAGGACAGGCTCAACCCAGACCCAGATAGCCCCGTCTGCAGGTAGAGGAAGGCCAGTTGTATTGAGCTCATCCCCTGCTTGAAAACGGGTCTGGACGTAGGCATCCCTGCTGGTGCAAGATGATGCAGTGACAGGATCAGGGACAGGATTGCCCACAGGCACCTCCGCGGCGGCCTGTGCTGCCTCCTGTCCCTGGTCCTACACTGCACCAGTAGCACCAGTGGAATCCCCACCTCCAGACCCTGTCTCTGTTGCTTGCACGGCCTCCTCCTCCACCAAACCCCCAACCAACCTGGATGACTCTGTGCCATCTTCCCCCGTTGGGCCCTGTGAGGTCCCAGCTGCCCTTTCTGCTGCCGAGGAGTCCAACTCCAACCTCCGCCTCTTGGACCTCCCTCCGGCAGCTGCAGCCTGGGACGCGGCACCAGACTCTTCACTCCACGACGAGATCACAACATGGGAGGGGAGCCGGGCCTTGCGTCTCCGGCTGGCGGTCGGATCCCCGCCGCTGTGCTCCACAGCACCTTCTCCGCCCTCTTCATCAGTTGACGCTGCAGACAGGGAGAAATAAAACACAGGCATCAGGGCACTGTACAATGGACACATACACACATGACAGTTGTACATGAGTGGCATTGCAAACCTCAGACATGCCATCACAATCCCCAACACACATGTCATTTCAACTTCCACACATGAGCCATACCACAGCCATATCACAACTGCCAGCACCATCCATACACATACAACAGCATGAGCAGGCAAAGGTGAGCCAGACATCACATGCAACACAGGGAGTGCATTACACATGCACACACACCACCACACGTGCATGCATGTGTACACCTCTGCCAACTGTCGCAGTGTTCAGATGGGCATCCATGTCACATCTGCCAATCAGGCTTCCACATCCCGCTGTCACGTGCATCCATGTTGCATCACTGTTGTACCCTTGTCAAATACACACACATGCACATGTACACAGTGCTGATACATGCAGCTGAAATCAACATCCTTGTGTGACATCACGAACATGCCTACTTACATACACATTCATCCAAACAAGTGTGCCGACACAACTGTATTTGGCATGCAAGCATACACACACAAGCACCATCCATGTCTCACACATGACAGCCCTCGCATGTGTTAGCCTCACGGCCCTGTACACCCCCACCCATACTGGGCCCCGTACAAACACATGTGCAACCTGCAAACTACTGGCACATCACCACACGCACAGCTTACAATCATGATGCATGTACACTTACCGCTTGACTCCAGACGGGTCTGCCTCTCAAGGACCTGGACGTGGAGCGCTGGGGATATGCGTTCCAGGACCCTCATCTGATCATCCGACAAGTGGCCGGCGCCCCTTAGCATCCGTTGCCTTCAAGAAGTCCTCCCAGCGCTTCTTGACATGTTGGAAGTCGCGGACTGCCACCCCCTCTGTGTTGATGGCAGTCACGATGTCCGTCCAGACCCGAGTCCGTCCTTCCTTGTTGGCGCGCAAACTTCCGAAGAGGGCATCATACTGCCCCAGGACTTGCTCCACCAGGACACCAACATCGGTGGCAGTGAAGCTGGTGCCCCTCTGCCTCTCTGGCCGGGGGTTGTCAGTGGTGCCAGATGTTGCAGTGCCCGACATGACAACCCCAGAAGCAGGAGTGGGTGGGCAACTGGGTCCTGGGGCTGGGCTGTGGAGCGATGGAATCCCAGTCGGGAGTCTTCGGTTCCAGCAGGGGTGGTCACAGCAACAGCACCCCTGGCTGATGTGCAGGCAGCAAATGGCAGGGCACGTGGGCAGCAGGCAATCAGGCAGCAGCAGATGGCAGGTGGGAGCGTGCTCGCGGCTCTGGGGGGCAGTAATTCGGCCTTCTGGGCAGGAGCGTGGTCTTCCGTGTGCTTACGCGTGGCCAGCTTGATACGGAGTGATTTGGCATGTGAAAATCCAACACGTCTGCGTGTAATTCGAGGAAAGGGGCATAACGCGTAAGCGCGTCAGCACACGTATGCAAATTCATTGGCCCAAAGGCCAACAGCGCGAATGCGCGTCTGTGACGTGCGTGCGCGGGCGTTTCCCTGTACACGGGTGCATGTTACACGTCCAATGACTGCACGTCAGAGTGTCAGCACGTGTAATTGGAGGATGGGGCCTTAGCACGTACACGCGGAAGTGACACTGGACATGTGGGCATGTTTAAAAGGTATGTGTAGAACGCCATTTCCTTGTACGTGCTTTTCGTGGGGAGCGAGTGGGTGAAATCTGTACTTCTTGTCAGTTCACACGCGATTTACTTCACGGCGTTCCAAGTTCGTACTCCCTGTTACCTCTGACAGCTTTTTCTCTTCTTGTCTTTTTCCTGGGCCTGTTTCCTCAAACCGCGTTCACTTCTCCTGTTGTCCTGTCTCCTCAGACAGCGTACAATTCTTCTTTTGGCGGGGGTGTTGCCAACGCGCACACGCGCATATTTTACACACGATTTTTCCTGGCAGACGGTGAGTCGCTCACGTATTTGACATCTGTGCTTGCCCCGTGTGTTGCCTACCCCTTCAGAGGTCAGTCTAGGCTGCGTGTGACACGCATACGTTCATTTTTGTGTTTCTGGGTGCCACAGCGTAGTGCAGGTTTTTTTTTCCACGCACGTGGTCTAGGAGGGGTTGCGTGCACATTATCTCCCCTTTTCGGGGTGCCTGTGTGTTGCGTGACCCGTCATCTTCCCCCAGGGGTCACATACAGCCTTGCTAGAGCACTAGGGTATGAATTCCATCTAGTACCCTACCCCTTTGATCCCCAATTGCCCAGGACAATAGTTTACTGCAACTCCCATACGCACAACTACATCAGTGCCATGGTTGGGAGGCGAGCACACGGTAAGGGTGGCAAAGGTGGGCGAGCCACAAGAGGTGGCCGTGGTGGATACGGTAGGGGACGTGGCCAGGACTTGCAGTGTGCCCCTAGCCCCTTATGTGTGGGAGATCAGTCAGGGACATCCATGCGCCCCCGGTTGAGGGTAACGTGGCTGACACCATCCCTGCTCAGCCCTTGTTGGTCCAGCCCATTGTGGCACCAGACCTGGCACTGGGTGACACCATGGCTGACTTCCAGGTCAGCAGGTCTAGGCCACGTGTGGCAGTGCACGTTGGTGTCACCAGCCCATGTGGATCAGGGGCAGCTATGTCCTCTGCAGCCCCGAGTAGGCAGGGTGGGGAGGCTGCAGGGGCAGCTGCGGCTCCATCCACCCCAGCTCTGAGTGTCCCAGCCAGGACAGTGTCCGTCCTAGTCCATCCTGCTGACGTTCCCCCTGACTACATCACACTTCAGCTAATGCCTGTACCAAGTCCCATGATGAGTGTTCATTCCCACACTCCTAGTCCACAGTCCACCAGGGCTCCCCACCCTAGTGTCCAGAGCGCCGTAGGACACTCAGTATCACCACCACCTTCCAAAGCGGAAGAGGAAGAGTGCTCGTCCAGTACAGGCTGATGCCCCAGACACGGCTACACAGTCCGGCCCACCAATGAAGCCCAGCTTCAATCAGGTCGAACTTGATGCACTGGTGGAGTATGGTCCACACATGACAGCGAAATGGTGATTACTGCAGGATGCAAGACCACACCTGCACAACATCAGGCACACTGGCAGACCATTGTGGAACTCATAAGCGCCCTTGGATTTGTGAGGCACACAGCTAATGATTGCTACAAGCGCTGGAATGACCTTAAGCGCAGGGCAAAGAAAAAGCTGGCCTAAAGTCATGCCTCAACTCTAGTGACTGGAGGTGGGTCTCCGGCAGAGGACATAGAACTCACTCCACATGAGTATGTTGCTGGGACCTACATCACAGAGGAACAGATCCAAGGCATGGGAGACCTGCCAGATTATGAGGCATTGTCTGGTGAGTGCACATGCATGTGTGTGTCAATCATGTGCAGGGTGTGTGTGTGAGTGCTTCTGATTGAGTGCCAGGTGAGGGGGTGTGTGTCTGAGTGGTTTGGGTCACCCATGTGCTTCATCCAATACATTCTGCGCACCAGGATTTGGGTGTTGCAGTATCCCTTCTGGCAACAGTAGACATTCAGCCCAACCTCACGCCAGTTGCCCTTGAATTGTCATCTTGCCACAACATAGTTGCATGTTATTCTGTGTTCATTCAGGGTGATTGTCTGCATTCCACCACTTTCACTAGGCATTTCTCAGTCCTATCGTCACATGTGTGACATGGCTAGGGTACATGCCATCTGTGTGATGGCATGTGTCATGTATGTGTATTGGACACGCCAATCATAGGCCAATGTGTGATGGCACTGTTAGGCAGCATGCAGCAAATATGTTGGTCTTCCATCTTGGTGTCATCAATGTGTGCCATTTGCCTCCCCTTGATACGCAGTGACAGTGCATGCATGGGAGGGTTATAGTCATGTGGTTCATGTGTCAATGAAGTACTGTTTCTGTTGCTTCTCAGCCCTAATTGTGTTCCATGTTGCTAATGCCTGTTCCCATTTCTTTTCTTTCATGTCTTTGCAGGGGATGACGCACTTGATACTGCTGGGGTTGTGGAGATGGTGCAGACCCAGGACGGGTCTCAGGCCCGACTGGGCACCAGTGAGGGACGTGGTGTGGTGGTGGGTGAGAACCTACAATTGCTGCAGGCCGTCATCTCAAGGGGTGTCTCTGGGTGCACCTCCCCCGAGCTCTATTCAGGTGTCGATTCGTATGATGAGACCTATGTTGCGTCGCAGGTAAGTGTTTCTGGGAGGGATTCTGTACTGTCCAACCCACCTCCACCAGGGGTAGAACCCTCAATGGGGATGTCAGTGTTGGTAGGTCAGCCTTTGGTGGTTACAGATGCAGGGTCACACTCCGCTACATCTGATCCTGTTCCTGGGCCAGCAGATCAGAGGGGGAATGCAGTCCTGCAGCCTCAGGCAGTGCCGGCAGAGCAAGGCGCAGTTCGCCTTGCCCCAGACAGGTGTGGTGCCCGCCGACGCGGTGGCCGTACGCCACCTGGCAATACCGCATGGGAGCAATCCATATACGGTATGGCAACCCAACAAGCAGCATCAACTGAGATGATGGCCCAGGCCATGGATAGGGTGGCCACTTCCATTGTCCCCCAAGAAAGGCTAATTGAACTACAGCAGGCAACAGACTCCATTAGCCAGTCACACAGGGAGGACATGTTGGCGTCCAACAGGGACAGGCGGGCGGCACTGGAGACTCTGTGGGAAACCATTTCCATTGAGTCCCAGGGCCACAGGGAAGCCCTGAGGGTGGAACTCCGTCAGCTCAGGGCAACTCTGGTTGAGCTTGAGGCTTCAGCTAACACAAGGACAGAACAGCAGCTTGAGCGGCTCACACGTACCCTCTCAGCTGAGATGCAGGCAACTAGGGTGGAGGTCTGGGCATCCCGTGAGTTGTTGCATGGGGACCTACGCACAATTATCCTCCAGAACCAGACCTTCCACACCCGCATGCTTGCTACCATGGAGGACCAGACTAGGGCTTTGCGTGGGCTGTCTCCCATAGTGCCACCACCTCCTGATGCAGCTGCACAGGGTGAGGAGAGCGACAGCAGCGATTCTCCCACAATAGGGTAGCCGTGCAGGCCATGAGCCCATGGAGGTTTTTTTTTTTTTTCGCAAGATCCACACAGGTGGGTTTTGGTGTGCACCATGTCCTCGGACCTCCTGGGTGGCCTCCCCCACCCCCCTGGCCCATTAATGGCATTTTTTTTTAAATATTTTTTTTTATTTTATTTTTTTTATTTTTTGGACAGTGTGTTGCCTTGTGTGGCTCCCGTGGGCATACGCTGTATTGTGGCTGGGCACATGCAGGCTTGTCCTGAATTTGGGTCACATGCTTGGGTTTGTGTGACACACACCCCTCCTGCTTCCTGTTTCCATGGGCTTGCAAAGGGTGTGCCCAAGTGACATTGACTTACACGGTGACGTTGGACTCCCATTTGATGTGTGGGCAGTCTGTAGTCAATACTGTGTATACATTCCTAGTGCTTTTTGTTGTTGTATTGTACACTGCATGGTGTATTGATATGTGCCTCTGCATCCATCTCATCCTACTAATTTGCAGGTCCATTTCTCATGTCTTCACAAGGCGGTCTACTTTGGGACTGGAGTCCGTGTTGTAAGCAGTGCACCTACACTCTTGCGTGGCGCTAACACTGTATACTTGGAAGTGTTCGAAGTGCTGCCATTATCAGGTAGTGAGGCTACCAATATTTTAAGTCCGTAATGTCATGTTTATGGTAGGTTGGAGGTTGTGTAGGTGATTGCTATTCTTGGTAAGTATTTGGTAATGTGCGTTGTTGGTCCTGCATTACTGTGAGCATTTCATGTGTGGCCAGTTTCCATTAGGGACACTGTAGTTGGTGACACTTGGGGCATGTTGTGGGGATTCATTTGTTTGCTCTCACATTGCATGACATGCCATGGGGTGTTGTGTGGCCGTGCCAGGGAGGGGTTGGGTGACATGCCACTGTTCTCATGTTGTATTTTGCAAGTGGGTATTCATTTTTGCTGCATGGAAGTGTGTATTTTGATGACACTGCATTGGTGGTGTTTGTGTAGGTAGGGATGCACACATTGTGACACTTCCAGATGAACAATCTCAGGCTGCTATGGTTCTGACAGTTGACTGTCCCTTTGTTCATCATAATTGTCAGATTGAGTCATCATTGATTGTCAGATGGTATGTTTCAGGGCTGTGTGCACTCCACAGGGGTGTGCTTTCTATGTGAAGTAATTAGCCACCAGCTGCGTACGGGCTGCCTCACACCGTGCCCTTTCCCCTCCCATGCGCAGCGGGCGTGCATGTGGTTGGGGATGTGGTGGCAGCACCATGTCCACAGCCAGGCCACGGCGTGTTGCAACATTGTGCAGGACACATGCTGCCACTATGATCCTGCACACTACTGGGAGAGTGTATAACAGCTGCCCGCCAGAATGGTCAAGGGAGTGAAAGTGAGACTTGAGCACTCCAAATGTGCGCTCCACTATGCCCCGGGTTACAATATTGGCTGTGTTGTATCTTACCTCGGGAGGCGTGATGTGGTTCCGAATTGGCATCATCATGTGTGTGCTCAGAGGGTAGGCACTGTCCCCTGGGGAGGTGGTGATGGAGATCATTAGTGGGGTATTGGCATTACTCTGTATTTGTCATGCATGCGTGTGCTGTGGCATTTCTACTCACCAAGCAGTCATGCATCGCCATGCCGCCCAGCTTCCATGTCCCGGTTTAGGGTTGACATCCTGTAAATGAAGCTGTCGTGGGTGGACCCTGGATAGTTGGCATATACTGTCATGATCTCTGCTTCCAAAAGATCAGGACTTGCCCGACTCCCTTGGAAGCAGACCCATAACCCCGGTTCCGAGTGCCAGCCAGTCCCAATTGGGACCTTTTGGACCCTATCCTGGCGCCAGTGGCACCAGGCTCATAAAGATGCCCAGTCCCAGCGCTGGAAGCGCCGGGCTCATAATGCTTGGGTGGACTTACCTGCAGCAGACCATGCTGCTTACTTACCTGCCAGTTGAACCCCTGATCCTCTTCTGTTTGGGACTACTTTTCCTGTTGGGTGGGGCAGGAGCCACTAGGTTCAGAACACTGGAACTCTTCTGGAAAGCAGGAACTCTTTTCTTACCTAGGTGTGGCTGTGGAAGGAGACATCTAAGCACTACAGGAGGCTATTTAAACCACACCCGATGGATGAATCTTGCTTTGCGTTATTCTGCATTCTCTGCAGCAGAACGCTCATCGTGTCTTCTGCTTCTGATCCTGGGCCTAAGGGAACAAAGGCTTACCATCCTGGAATCCAGTCTTCAGCAGCACCTGTAAAGACAAAGAAAGAACAGGTTAGCACTACGGTCTTCAGTGGCAGCGCATCTCTTACCTGGCCCATCGGCTGTCACCAACGCCTCGCGCTGCATTCCGGCATCTGAAATACAAAGGCTTACCTACTCTTCGCATGCTCCGGAGGTCTTCGCACTGCATTCCGGCATCTGAAAGACAAAAGCTTACCAGCTCTTCGCACGAGCCGGAGGCCTTCGGCGCTGCATCCCGCGTCTGAAAGACAAAAGAAGGTGCGTTTAAAGACATTGGGCAACTTTATTACTCACGTGCCATTACTCCTTCCCACGCCAAATCCAGTGGGTATTCCAGCACCCTTCAGCTTCTCTAAAGCTCCGAACTTGAACCTGCAAGATAAAAGGGACAGTTAGTGCGCATCGTGAAGCAGGCTACAAGCGCTTACTTACGTGCTTCCAGGCGCTTCTATTCCTCACGCGGGTTCGATCCTCAACTCTCATCAGCCCGCCATCCGCCTTCGCCGGAACCCTGCAAAACAAGAGATATCATTACAAAAGACTTTTAAGACATTTGAAGTGCCCAGAACTTACCGTTCGTGCAGTTAATGACGGACAGCAGTCCTCTGAGGTCAAGAGGCCTGCACCCTTATCCAGTGAAGAAACTGGTTACGGCACCCTGCCCCGAGGCAGATGGAGAGCTCGGCGTTCACTTACCTAAGGTGAGGGTGTTAACCTTTGGGGTTCTACAGGAGAAGAGAAAGGGAAGAGGAGAGAGGCACCCAATAACCCCAGTTCATTAATCCCATATTTTCTATCTGCAGACATCTTACTCTTCGAGTCAGACATACAGTGCACAGAGGTCCAGCCCAAAGGGCCAACCGTGTGTTACACATCACCTTTGAAGATACAGCATTCACCCAGTCAAGACCGGCGCCTCTGCGGGAATCAGTTGAGCATTACAGAACGCAAAGCCTATCGCAAAACTCCCACCCAGGCGCTATGGAAACCTCGGATACCGACCAGCTAGCCCAGTTACTTGGGGAACTAAGAGCAGAAGTGCATGCAGCCCGTCAGGAAACGAATGCTCTAAGAAGGGAACTGATTATTTCCAAGGAGCGAACAGCCGATCTCGCTAGACAATTGCTACAGTCACAAGCCGGACAAACTCTGTTACCCGCATCAGGGGCAAATCTTCCTTCAACATCCTCTACGAACCCAGTGCAGATCAACCTACCTGGGAATGTACCTCTGGCTCCGCCCGAACGATTTTCTGGTGACCCAAAGAGGTTTGCAGTATTTATTAATCAGTGCCGGTTGCACTTCTTATGCCGGCCAGCAGCCTTTCCAACTGATCAAGCTAAGGTAGCTTTCGTGCTTTCGTACCTTAGTGGCAATGCGGCAGACTGGTCAATCCCTCTAGTTAATCAAGATGATCCGGTTCTCCATGATTTTCAAGCTTTTCAGCTCAGTATGGAAAAACTGTTTGCAAGACATTCACAGGGGCAGGCCTTGGACAATGAGCTCCTTTCATTGCGACAGAGTAATCAAGACCTTTTGGCTTATATTGCGTCTTTCAACAGACTGATAGTGGAAACTCGATGGCCTGAGGACAAAAGGATTACGCTGTTTTATAGAGGTCTACGTGGAGAGCTCAAAGATGTGTTAGCCCAAGTAGTGAATCCCCCGCAAGACTGTTCGGACTATATTGACTTAGTCGTTCAAATTGACCACAGACTGCAGAACAGGAAGGCCGATCGTTCCAAGTTTGATGCTTGAGTATTTTCCAATCCACCAACTCCTACCAAAGGAGTAGACTCCGGGGAACCCATGCAAATAGGGGGCCTGAAAGGACCACTAACACAAAAGGAGCGGGAAAGGAGAAAACAGCTGCAATTATGCCTCTATTGCGGAAACTCTTTTGCACTTTCTTCGAGACTGTCCGGTGAAACCAGCCAAGAAGGCAGTAGGAGCTGCAGTTACCAGGGTCACAAACTCTGAGCAGGGAAACGACCTCGCCCGACAAGAATAGAGGTCCTCTTGCCGAGCGTTAAAACCAGTTCCGTGACCTCGCATTTCGTGATACCTATGGTCCTCATTAGCCCTGAACATCCGGATCGATTACATGCGATTGAAGCTTACGTCGACAGCGGTGCCATCGGCAATTATGTGGATCATGAAATGGTTTTGAGGATGAATCTGACTCTTTGTCCAAAGGCTGTAAAGGACGTCATTACTACGGTGGATGGTACGGAGATAGCCTCCGGACCAGTAACGCATACCACCCAAGAAGTGACGCTAGTAAGTCAAGATGGACACCATGAGAAGATCGTGTTCGATGTGATCAAGGCCCCTCAGTTCCAGATTATTATAGGAATTCCTTGGTTAGAGAAGCACAATCCTCAGATCGATTGGCGAGCAAGAACGGTTCAGTTTCCAGAATGTGTCTCTACTTGTCACCCTCGACCTGGTGTTGCACTGGCAGCAATTTCCTCGGAGGCTCCTCAGTTACCTCCTGAATACCTAGAATTCCAAGATGTTTTCCGGAAGGATCAGGCTAACTCTCTACCCCCTCATAGGTCTTATGACTGCCAGATAGACCTGATACCTGGATCTACTCCTCCTTGTAGTAGAATTTATGCCCTCACCGAGCCTGAGAATCTTCACCTCCGACAATACCTGGATCAATACCTAGCGAATGGGTTTATTCGTCCTTCCAAGTCCCCTGCTTCCTCAGCTTTGTTCTTCGTTCCAAAAAAAGAAGGGGACCTTAGAACTTGTATAGATTATCGCGCCCTGAACCAGATCACCGTTAAGAATAGATATCCGTTACCTTTGATCCCTGAACTCCTGGACCAAGTCAGAAAAGCATGCATATATACAAAGCTGGATCTTAGAGGAGCCTACCACTTGGTACGAGTAAAAGAGGGCGATGAATGGAAGACGGCCTTCCGCACCAAGTATGGGCTATTTGAATATCAGGTCATGCCCTTCGGACTTTGCAATGCCCCGGCCGCCTTTCAATATTTTATGAACAATGTCCTCAGAGAGCTCATAGATGTGTGTGTTGTTGTTTACATTGACGACATCCTCGTTTATTCTTCATCGGAAACTGAACATCGGAAACACGTGAAAATGGTCCTCGAGAGATTGCGTCAACACAAACTTTTCGCTAAATTGGAAAAATGTGTTTTCAACGTGACTGAAGTTGAATTCTTGGGATTCATATTATCACCTAGCGGAGTGCGTATGGATTCAAAGAAGGTCGATGCAATTCTCAAATGGCCATCGCCATCCTCCGTAAAAGGTGTTCAAAGCATGTTAGGCTTCGCTAACTTTTATCGCAGGTTTATCCCCGAATTCTCTCGAATAGTCCAGCCCATCACCGCCTTGTTAAAGAAAAACAAACGTTTTGAATGGTCTACCGAGGCGGAACAAGCTTTCCAGAATTTGAAGACTAGATTTATCTCTGCACCGATCTCAAAACATCCTCACCCAGAACTCCCCTACATCGTTGAAACTGATGCTTCGAGCCTTGCCATGGGGGCAGTTCTATCACAAAAGGACCAAGTAACCAATCAGTTGCATCCCGTGGCATTTTGGTCCCGCAAATTCTCGCCTCCTGAAATCAATTACACGATTACTGATAAGGAACTTCTAGCTATCAAGTCCGCCTTTAAGGCTTGGCGGCATTATCTTCTGGGGGCCCGACACACCGTTACTGTGATTACAGATCACCGAAACCTGCAATATTTGAAAACCGCAAAAGCTCAATCCTCTAGGCAACTCCGTTGGGCACTATTCTTTGCCGAGTTTGACTTCATAATTACCTATCGACCTGGTACAAAAAACGGTAAAGCTGACGCCCTTTCTCGGATGGGAGTGGAAGAACATTTGATCAATCCTAAACCTGTACCTATCATTCCCGAACAAAGAATTCTAGGTGTAATCGCCACACAATCCATGAAGAAGTTAAGGATGAAGCCAGGCTACTGGTAACTCCAGCAGACATACAGAATTGGCATCTGCAGGGAAAGGACTTTACGGTGAAGGACAACCTATTATATTTCCAAGAACGGTTTCCCAGCACAGATTTACAGAAAAAGGTAATCTCTTGTTATCACGATTCTTTAATGGAAGGACATCCCGGTATGACCAAGACCTCGGAAAAGATCAAGCGCTACTTCTGGTGGCCGTCTTGGAAAAAAGATATCAGAGACTTTATAATGTCCTGTGGAGTATGCGCCCAAAACAAGAGTCAAAAGGAAAAACCAGCCGGCCTCTTACGCCCTATTGACATCCCGCCTCGCCCTTGGCATACGCTTTCTATGGACTTCATCACCGATCTACCTCCATGCTCCGGATACAATACGATCCTAGTAATCGTGGACCTATTCTCCAAGATGGCGCATTTCATTCCACTCAAAGGCTTACCAACAGCAGCAACTCTGGCCCGAGAATTTCTCGAAAACATCGTCCGACTGCACGGTTTTCCTTTAGTTCTAATTTCGGATCGAGGTAGTCAATTTATTTCTCATTTTTGGCGAAGTTGCTGTCGGTCGGCTCAAATTGATGTGAGACTTTTGACCAGCCACCACCCTCAAACCGACGGACAAACCGAGAGGACCAATCAAACTCTGGAACTGTATTTGCGCTGCATGCTACAACAAACTGAAAAAACTTGGAAAGATATCCTTTGGATAGCCGAATATGCCTGTCCACTCGGGAACTGGGAAGACCCCGTTTTTTCTTTTATACGGTAGTCACCCTCGAACCTCGGAGTTGGATCCACTCCAAGATCTTGGAACACCAGCAGTAGACCACCTGCATTCTACAATCACCCAAGCCTTTAAGGAAGCTGTTTCTCACCTTCAAAGGGCTAAAGAACTATACAAGAAAGGAGCAGACCAACATCGGAAGAAAGCCCCCCAATATCAAGTAGGTGATCAAGTCTGGTTATCCACCAAATATCTACCTCTAAAAGGACCACGCACATTCAACCCAAGATACCTTGGTCCCTATTCCATCACTACCATAGTAAATCCAGTAGCGGTCAAGTTGGACTTGCCCCCTCACATGAAGATACATCCGGTCTTCCACATCTCTCTATTAAAACCCGTGCAACCTCAAACCCGACTAACTACATCTCCAAAACCTATTCTAGTTGATGGAGAACTCGAGTTTGAAGTCAAAAGCATCCTGGATTCCAAGATCTCCAAATCTAAACTATTTTACCTGATTGACTGGAAAGGCTACGGTCCCCAAGAAAGATCCTGGGAACCTGCAGAATATGTCCACGCGCCTCGTCTAATCAAAAGATTTCATCGAACATTTCCTAACAAGCCCAAACCCCCGGAGAAGCCCGGTTTGGGAGGGGCCTTGAGGGGGGGTGCTGTCATGATCTCTGCTTCCAAAAGATCAGGACTTGCCCGACTCCCTTGGAAGCAGACCATAACCCCGGTTCCGAGTGCCAGCCAGTCCCAATTAGGACCTTTTGGACCCTGTCCTGGTGCCAGTGGCACCAGGCTCATAAAGATGCCCAGTCCCAGCGCTGGAAGCGCCGGGCTCATAATGCTTGGGTGGACTTACCTGCAGCAGACCATGCTGCTTACTTACCTGCCAGTTGAACCCCTGATCCTCTTCTGTTTGGGACTACTTTTCCTGTTGGGTGGGGCAGGAGCCACTCCCTAGGTTCAGAACACTGGAACTCTTCTGGAAAGCAGGAACTCTTTTCTTACCTAGGCGTGGCTGTGGAAGGAGACCCCTAAGCACTACAGGAGGCTATTTAAACCACACCCGATGGATGAATCTTGCTTTGCGTTATTCTGCATTCTCTGCAGCAGAACGCTCATCGTGTCTTCTGCTTCTGATCCTGGGCCTAAGGGAACAAAGGCTTACCATCCTGGAATCCAGTCTTCAGCAGCACCTGTAAAGACAAAGAAAGAACAGGTTAGCACTACGGTCTTCAGTGGCAGCGCATCTCTTACCTGGTCCATCAGCTGTCACCAACGCCTCGCGCTGCATTCCGGCATCTGAAAGACAAAGGCTTACCTACTCTTCGCATGCTCCGGAGGTCTTCGCACTGCATTCCGGCATCTGAAAGACAAAAGCTTACCAGCTCTTCGCACGCTCCGGAGGCCTTCGGCGCTGCATCCCGCATCTGAAAGACAAAAGAAGGTGCGTTTAAAGACATTGGGCAACTTTATTACTCACGTGCCATTACACCTTCCCACCCCGAATCCAGTGGGTATTCCAGCACCCTTCAACTTCTCTAAAGCTCCGAACTTGAACCTGCAAGATAAAAGGGACAGTTAGTGCGCATCGTGAAGCAGGCTACAAGCGCTTGCTTACGTGCTTCCAGGCGCTTCTATTCCTCACGCGGGTTCGATCCTCAACTCTCATCAGCCCGCCATCCGCCTTCGCCGGAACCCTGCAAAACAAGAGATATCATTACAAAAGACTTTTAAGACATTTGAAGTGCCCAGAACTTACCGTTCGTGCAGTTAACGACGGACAGCAGTCCTCTGAGGTCAAGAGGCCTGCACCCTTATCCAGTGAAGAAACTGGTTACGGCACCCTGCCCCGAGGCAGATGGAGAGCTCAGCGTTCACTTACCTAAGGTGAGGGTGTTAACCTTTGGGGTTCTACAGGAGAAGAGAAAGGGAAGAGGAGAGAGGCACCCAATAACCCCAGTTCATTAATCCCATATTTTCTATCTGCAGACATCTTACTCTTCGAGTCAGACATACAATGCACAGAGGTCCAGCCCAAAGAGCCAACCGTGTGTTACACATTACCTTTGAAGATAGGGCATTCACCCAGTCAAGACCGGCGCCTCTGCGGGAATCAGGTGAGCGTTACATATACTGAGGTGATGATTCCCTTGGCATCACATACTACCTGGACGTTGATGGAATGCCAGTGCTTGCGGTTTCTATAGATGTGCTTAGATGCCCTGGGGGGACGTAGAGCCACATGGGTGCAATCAATGGCACCTAGCACTTTGGGGAATTGTGCCACCCTGTAGAAATCCTGGCTGACAGCCTGCCTTTCTGCAGGTGTTCTGGGCAGGTATATGTGCCTGCGGACTGATGGGAGTGCAGTGATGATGGCCAAAACCTGGTGTAGGCACCGTGACTGCGTGGCCTGTGACACGCCCCCCACTATGGCACTTGTCCGCTGAAATGATCCGGTCGCCAAGAAGTGCAGTACATTGAGGACCTTCTCCAGGGGGCTGAGTGCTTGGGAGCACAGGGTGGGTGATGTGAGGTCATCCTCCCACTCACTGACCAGGTCGAGTATTATGTGTGGTGGAAACCTGTACCTCCCATACACCTGGTCAATAGGCTGGTTCTGGGTGTGAAGATTCTGGCCCTGACTATCCTTCTCCTCCTCCTGGGGTATCCCACGGCCACTGCTGCTTGGAACGGTATATTCATCCTGGCGTCTGAGCTTGTTTGTTGTTTGCGCACTCTTTTATGCTGCGCGGGACGTGCGCCTGCTTCTTGCTGGCGTACGTGTTTCAGGATTGGTCCTTTTATTTTTTGGCGCGTTGTAGGCGACCGTGTAAATCTTCCCTCCCACCCCAGGAATACACGTAACACGCTCTCCCAGGCCCAGTCACGAGTAAATAATCCCGCCCACCCCTGGAATACACGTACCCCACTCTCACAGGCACAGTCAAGTGTGGAACTTCACGCGCACACACCGAAATACACGTACCCTGCAAATTTGCGTGTGAAACTTCCCGCGCACCCCGAAATACACGTACCCTGCTGGTATCGCGTGTGGAAGTTCACGCGGACCCATGGTACACGTACCATGATGGAATCGCGTGTGAGACTACCCAAGCACCCCTGGAGTACAAGTACCCAGGCAAATCGCACGGCTGGGGGTGCTGGGAGACATGAGTGGGGGCCTGGTGGAGGGTGCCCCTGACTGGTGGGGGTGGGGGTGCTGGGAGACAGGAGTGGGGGCCTGGCGGAGGGTGCCCCACAGTGCTGGGGGGTGGGGGTGCTGGGAGACATGAGTGGGGGCCTGGTGGAGGGTGCACCACAGTGCTGGGGGGTGGGGATGCAGGGAGACATGAGTGGGGGCCTGGTGGAGGGTGCCCCTGGATGCAGGGGGGTGGGGGTGCAGGGGGACATGAGTGGGGGCCTGCTGGAGGGTGCCCCTGACTGGTGGGGGTGGGGGTGCTGGGAGACATGAGTGGGGGCCTGGTGGAGGGTGCCGCACAGTGCTGGGGGGTGGGGGTGCAGGGAGACATGAGTTGGACATGAGTGGGGGCCAGGTGGAGGGTGCCCCTGACTGGTGGGGGGTGGGGGTGCTGGGAGACATGAGTGGGGGCCTGGTGGAGGGTGCCCCACAGTGCTGGGGGGTGGGGGTGCTGGGAGACAGGAGTGTGGCCTGGTGGAGGGTACCCCTGACTGGTGGGGGGTGGGGGTGCTGGGAGACATGAGTGGGGTCCTGGTGGAGGCTGCCCGACAGTGCTGGGGGGTGGGGATGCAGGGAGACATGAGTGGGGGCCTGGTGGAGGGTGCCCCTGACTGGTGGGGGGTGGTGGTGCTGGGAGACATGAGTGGGGGCCTGGTGGAGGGTGCGCCACAGTGCTGGGGGGTGGGGATGCAGGGAGACATGAGTGGGGGCCTGGTGGAGGGTGCCCCTGGATGCAGGGGGGTAGGGGTGCAGGGGGACATGAGTGGGGGCTTGGTGGAGGGTTCCCCTGACTGGTGGGGGGTGGGGGTACAGGGGGACATGAGTGGGGGCCTGGTGGAGGGTGCACCACAGTGCTGGGGGGTGGGGGTGCAGGGAGACATGAGTGGGGGCCTGGTGGAGGGTGCCCCTGGATGCAGGAGGTGGGGGTGCAGGGGGACATGAGTGGGGGCCTGGTGGAGGGTGCCCCTGATTGGGTCGGGGTGGGGTGCTGGGAGACATGAGTGGGGGCCTGGTGTAGGGTGCCCCACAGTGCTGGGGGGTGCAGGGAGACATGAGTTGGACATGAGTGGGGGCCTGGTGGAGGGTGCCCCTGACTGGTAGGGGGTGGGGGTGCTGGGTGACATGAGTGGGGGCCTGGTGGAGGGTGCCCCTGACTGGTGGGGGGTGGGGGTGCTGGGAGACAGGAGTGGGGGCCTGGTGGAGGCTGCTCCACAGTGCTGGGGGGTGGGGATGCAGCGAGACATGAGTGGGGGCCTGGTGGAGGGTGCCCCGGACTGGTGGTGTGTGGGGGTGCTGGGAGACATGAGTGGGGGCCTGGTGGAGGGAACCCCTGGATGCAGGGGGGTGGGGGTGCAGGGGGACATGAGTGGGGGCCTGGTGGAGGGTGCCCCTGACTGGTGGGTAGTGGGGGTGCAGGGAGACAGGAGTGGGGGCCTGGTGGACGGTGCCCCTGGATGCAGGGGGGTGGGGGTGCAGGGGGACATGAGTGGGGGCCTGCTGGAGGGTGCCCCTGACTGGTGGGGGGTGGGGGTGCAGGGGGACATGAGTGGGGGCCTGGTGGAGGGTGCTCCTGACTGGTGGGGGGTGGGGGTGTGGGAGACAGGAGTGGGGGCCTGGTTGAGGGTGCACCACAGTGCTGGGGTGTGGGGGTGCTGGGAGACATGAGTGGGGGCCTGGTGGAGGGTGCACCACAGTGCTGGGGGGGTGGGGATGCAGGGAGACATGAGTGGGGGCCTGGAGGAGGGTGCCCCTGGATGCAGGGGGGTGGGGATGCAGGGGGACAGGAGTGGGGGCCTGGTGGAGGGTGCCCCACAGTGCTGGGGGGTGGGGGTGCAGGGAGACATGAGTTGGACATGAGTGGGGGCCTGATGGAGGGTGCCCCTGACTGGTGGGGGGTGGGGGTGCTGGGTGACATGAGTGGGAGTCTGGTGGAGGATGGGGGGTGGGGTGCTGGGAGACAGGGGTGGGGGCCTGGTGGAGGGTGCCCCACAGTGCTGGGGGATGGGAATGCAGGGAGACATGAGTGGGGGCCTTGTCGAGGGTGCCCCTGGATTCAGGGGGTGGGGATGCAGGGGGACATGAGTGGGGGCCTGGTGGAGGGTGCCCCACAGTGCTTGGGGGTGGGGATGCAGGGAGACATGAGTGGGGGCCTGGTGGAGGGTGCCCCTGGATGCAGGGGGGTGGGGGTGCAAGGGGACAGGAGTGGGAGCCTGGTGGAGGGTGACCCACAGTGCTGGGGGGTTGGGGTGCAGGGAGACATGAGTTGGACATGAGTGGGGGCCTGGTGGAGAGTGCCCCTGGCTGGTTGGGGGTGGGGGTGCTGGGTGACATGAGTGGGGGCCTGGTGGAGGGTGCTACTGACTGGTGGGGGTGGGGGTGCTGGGAGACAGGAGTGGGGGCCTGGTGGGGGGTGCCCCACAGTGCTGGGGGGTGGGGATGCAGGGAGACGTGAGTGGGGGCCTGGTGGATGGGGCCCCTGGATGCAGGGGGTGGGGGTTCAGGGGGACATGAGTGGGGGCCTGGTGGAGGGTGTCCCTGATTGGTGGGGGGTGGGGGTGCTGGGAGACATGAGTGGGGGTCTGGTGGAGGGGGCCCCTGACTCGTGGGGGTTGGGGGTGCAGAGGGACGTGAGTGGGGGCCTGGTGGAGGGTGCCCCTGACTGGTGGGGGGTGGGGGTGCAGGGAGACATGAGTGGGGGCCTGGTGGAGGGTGGCCCACAGTGCTGGGGGGTGGGGGTGCAGGGGGACATGAGTGGGGGCCTGGTAGAGGGTGCCCCTGACTGGTGGGGGGTGGGGTGCTGGGAGACATGAGTGGGGGCCTGGTGGAGGGTGCCCCACAGTGCTGGGGGTGGGGGTGCAGGGAGACATGAGTGGGGGCCTGGTGGAGTGTGCCCCTGGATGCTGGGGGGTGGGGTTGCTGGGAGACATGAGTGGGGGCCTGGTGGATGGTGCCCCACAGTGCTGGGGGGTGGGGGTGCAGGGAGACATGAGTTGGACATGAGTGGGGGCCAGGTGGAGGGTGCCCCTGACTGGTGGGGGGTGGGGGTGCTGGGAGACATGAGTGGGGGCCTGGTGGAGGGTGCCCCACAGTGCTGGGGGGTGGGGGTGCTGGGAGACAGGAGTGTGGCCTGGTGGAGGGTACCCCTGACTGGTGGGGGGTGGGGGTGCTGGGAGACATGAGTGGGGTCCTGGTGGAGGCTGCCCGACAGTGCTGGGGGGTGGGGATGCAGGGAGACATGAGTGGGGGCCTGGTGGAGGGTGCCCCTGACTGGTGGGGGGTGGTGGTGCTGGGAGACATGAGTGGGGGCCTGGTGGAGGGTGCGCCACAGTGCTGGGGGGTGGGGATGCAGGGAGACATGAGTGGGGGCCTGGTGGAGGGTGCCCCTGGATGCAGGGGGGTAGGGGTGCAGGGGGACATGAGTGGGGGCTTGGTGGAGGGTTCCCCTGACTGGTGGGGGGTGGGGGTACAGGGGGACATGAGTGGGGGCCTGGTGGAGGGTGCACCACAGTGCTGGGGGGTGGGGGTGCAGGGAGACATGAGTGGGGGCCTGGTGGAGGGTGCCCCTGGATGCAGGAGGTGGGGGTGCAGGGGGACATGAGTGGGGGCCTGGTGGAGGGTGCCCCTGATTGGGTCGGGGTGGGGTGCTGGGAGACATGAGTGGGGGCCTGGTGTAGGGTGCCCCACAGTGCTGGGGGGTGCAGGGAGACATGAGTTGGACATGAGTGGGGGCCTGGTGGAGGGTGCCCCTGACTGGTAGGGGGTGGGGGTGCTGGGTGACATGAGTGGGGGCCTGGTGGAGGGTGCCCCTGACTGGTGGGGGGTGGGGGTGCTGGGAGACAGGAGTGGGGGCCTGGTGGAGGCTGCTCCACAGTGCTGGGGGGTGGGGATGCAGCGAGACATGAGTGGGGGCCTGGTGGAGGGTGCCCCGGACTGGTGGTGTGTGGGGGTGCTGGGAGACATGAGTGGGGGCCTGGTGGAGGGAACCCCTGGATGCAGGGGGGTGGGGGTGCAGGGGGACATGAGTGGGGGGCTGGTGGAGGGTGCCCCTGACTGGTGGGTAGTGGGGGTGCAGGGAGACAGGAGTGGGGGCCTGGTGGACGGTGCCCCTGGATGCAGGGGGGTGGGGGTGCAGGGGGACATGAGTGGGGGCCTGCTGGAGGGTGCCCCTGACTGGTGGGGGGTGGGGGTGCAGGGGGACATGAGTGGGGGCCTGGTGGAGGGTGCTCCTGACTGGTGGGGGGTGGGGGTGTGGGAGACAGGAGTGGGGGCCTGGTTGAGGGTGCACCACAGTGCTGGGGTGTGGGGGTGCTGGGAGACATGAGTGGGGGCCTGGTGGAGGGTGCACCACAGTGCTGGGGGGGTGGGGATGCAGGGAGACATGAGTGGGGGCCTGGAGGAGGGTGCCCCTGGATGCAGGGGGGTGGGGATGCAGGGGGACAGGAGTGGGGGCCTGGTGGAGGGTGCCCCACAGTGCTGGGGGGTGGGGGTGCAGGGAGACATGAGTTGGCCATGAGTGGGGGCCTGATGGAGGGTGCCCCTGACTGGTGGGGGGTGGGGGTGCTGGGTGACATGAGTGGGAGCCTGGTGGAGGATGGGGGGTGGGGTGCTGGGAGACAGGGGTGGGGGCCTGGTGGAGGGTGCCCCACAGTGCTGGGGGATGGGAATGCAGGGAGACATGAGTGGGGGCCTTGTCGAGGGTGCCCCTGGATTCAGGGGGTGGGGATGCAGGGGGACATGAGTGGGGGCCTGGTGGAGGGTGCCCCACAGTGCTTGGGGGTGGGGATGCAGGGAGACATGAGTGGGGGCCTGGTGGAGGGTGCCCCTGGATGCAGGGGGGTGGGGGTGCAAGGGGACAGGAGTGGGAGCCTGGTGGAGGGTGACCCACAGTGCTGGGGGGTTGGGGTGCAGGGAGACATGAGTTGGACATGAGTGGGGGCCTGGTGGAGAGTGCCCCTGGCTGGTTGGGGGTGGGGGTGCTGGGTGACATGAGTGGGGGCCTGGTGGAGGGTGCTACTGACTGGTGGGGGTGGGGGTGCTGGGAGACAGGAGTGGGGGCCTGGTGGGGGGTGCCCCACAGTGCTGGGGGGTGGGGATGCAGGGAGACGTGAGTGGGGGCCTGGTGGATGGGGCCCCTGGATGCAGGGGGTGGGGGTGCAGGGGGACATGAGTGGGGGCCTGGTGGAGGGTGTCCCTGATTGGTGGGGGGTGGGGGTGCTGGGAGACATGAGTGGGGGTCTGGTGGAGGGGGCCCCTGACTCGTGGGGGTTGGGGGTGCAGGGGGACGTGAGTGGGGGCCTGGTGGAGGGTGCCCCTGACTGGTGGGGGGTGGGGGTGCAGGGAGACATGAGTGGGGGCCTGGTGGAGGGTGGCCCACAGTGCTGGGGGGTGGGGGTGCAGGGGGACATGAGTGGGGGCCTGGTAGAGGGTGCCCCTGACTGGTGGGGGGTGGGGTGCTGGGAGACATGAGTGGGGGCCTGGTGGAGGGTGCCCCACAGTGCTGGTGGTGGGGGTGCAGGGAGACATGAGTGGGGGCCTGGTGGAGTATGCCCCTGGATGCAGGGGGACAGGAGTGGGGGCCTGGTGGAGGGTGCCCCTGGATGCTGGGGGGTGGGGTTGCTGGGAGACATGAGTGGGGGCCTGGTGGATGGTGCCCCACAGTGCTGGGGGGTGGGGGTGCAGGGAGACATGAGTTGGACATGAGTGGGGGCCTGGTGGAGGGTGCCCCTGACTGGTGGGGGTGGGGGTGCTGGGTGACATGAGTGGGGGCCTGGTGGAGGGTGCCCCTGACTGGTGGGGGGTGGGGGTGCTGGGAGACATGAGTTGGACATGAGTGGGGGCCTGGTGGAGGGTGCCCCTGACTGGTGGGGGGTTGGGGTGCTGGCAGACAGGAGTGGGGCCTGGTGGAGGGTGCCCCTGACTGGTGGGGGGTGGGGGTGCTGGGAGACATGAGTGGGGGCCTGGTGGAGGGTGCCCCACAGTGGCGGGGGAGTGGGGATGCAGGGAGACATGAGTGGGGGCCTGGTGGAGGGTGCCTCTGACTGGTGGGGGGTGGGGGCGCTGGGAGACATGAGTGGGGGCCTGGTGGAGGGTGCCCCACAGTGCTGGGGGTGGGGGTGCAGGGAGACATGAGTGGGGGCTTGGTGGAGTGTGCCCCTGGATGCAGGGGGGTGGGGGTGCAGGGGGACAGGAGCGGGGGCCTGGTGGAGGGTGCCCCTGGATGCTGGGGGGTGGGGGTGCTGGGAGACATGAGTGTGGGCCTGGTGGAGGGTGCCCCACAGTTCTGGGGGGTGGGGGTGCAGGGAGACATGAGTTGGACATGAGTGGGGGCCTGGTGGAAGGTGCCCCTGACTGATGGGGGTGGGGGTGCTGGGTGACATGAGTGGGGGCCTGGTGGAGGGTGCCCCTGACTTGTGGGGGGTGGGGGTGCTGGGAGACAGGAGTGGGGCCTGGTGGAGGGTGCCCCTGACTGGTGGGGGGTGGGGGTGCTGGGAGACATGAGTGGGGGCCTGGTGGAGGGTGCCCCACAGTGGCGGGGGAGTGGGGATGCAGGGAGACATGAGTGGGGGCCTGGTGGAGGGTGCCCCTGACTGGTGGGGGGTGGGGGTGCCGGGAGACATGAGTGGGGGCCTGGTGGAGGGTGCCCCCACAGTGCTGGGGGCCGGGGATACAGGGAGACATGAGTGGGGGCCTGGTGGAGGGTGCCCCTGGATGCAGGGGGTTGGGGATGCAGGGGGATATGAATGGGGGCCTGGTGGAGGGTGCCCCTGACTTGTGGGGGGTGGGGGTGCAGTGGGTTATGAGTGGGGGCCTGGTGGAGGGTGCACCACAGTGCTGGGGGTGCAGGGAGACATGTGTAGGGGCCTGGTGGAGGGTGCCCCTGAATGCAGGGGCGTGGCGGTGCAGGGGGACATGAGTGGGGGCCTGGTGGAGGGTGCCCCTGACTGGTGGGGGGTGGGGGTGCTGGGAGACAAGAGTGGGGGCCTGGTGGAGGGTGCCCCACAGTGCTGGGGGTGGGGGTGCAGGGAGACATGAGTTGGACATGAGTGGGGGCCTGGTGGAGGGTGCCCCTGACTGGTGGGAGTGGGGGTGCTGGGTGACATGAGTGGGGGCCTGGTGGAGGGTGTGCCTGACTGGTGAGCGGTGGGGGTGCTGGGAGACAGGAGTGGGGGCCTGGTGGAGGGTGCCCCTGACTGGTGGGGGTTGGGTGTGCTGGGAGACATGAGTGGGGGCCTGGTGGAGGGTGCCCCACAGTGCTGGGGGGTGAGGATGGAGGGAGACATGAGTGGGGGCCTGGTAGAGGGTGCCCCTGACTGGTGAGGGGTGGGGGTGCTGGGAGACATGAGTGGGGGCCTGGTGGAGGGTGCACCACAGTGCTGGGGGGTGGGGGTGCAGGGAGTCATGAGTGGGGGCCTGGTGGAGGGTGCCCCTGGATGCATGGGGGTGGGGGTGCAGGGGGACAGGAGTGGGGGCCTGGTGAAGGGTGCCCCACCGTGCTGGGGGGTGGGGGTGCTGGGAGACATGAGTGGGGGTCTGGTGGAG
This sequence comes from Ambystoma mexicanum, assembly GCF_040938575.1. Classification (NCBI taxonomy): domain Eukaryota; kingdom Metazoa; phylum Chordata; class Amphibia; order Caudata; family Ambystomatidae; genus Ambystoma; species Ambystoma mexicanum. Next base: position 200,511,151 of record NC_090921.1, on the reverse strand, counting down.
GGTGCCCCTGACTGGTGGGTGTTAGGGAGAATTATCTGTTTAGGCTGAATTTCCTAACCTAGTGAGTCCCCCAGCAGCTTTGCTGGATTTCTGGAGTTTGTTTTTTTCCATCCTGCCAAGAGTGAGACTCTTTTCCTCCCACTCTTGGACATGAATGTGTGTAATTCCTTTGAATGTCAATGTGTTCTATGGGCTATGGGGTCTTTTACGCCATAGGGTCTCATGTGTTTTTCTATGTGTGTTACACCGCACCCTACGTGCCGTAACACTGGGGCGTCCTAGCGGACCTCCACCATAGACTCCATACCCGGGGACTGACTACTGTCTCCCCGGGCATGTAAAGTCAACATTGGCTTTACTAGACCTAAATTTACTAACAGAACTAGTACAAACCATCTTATTGTGGACGTGCTAGTAGGGGTAATTCGATTACACCTAGATCTGTTACTCGAGGGGGCACTGTCCCGTCGCCCCTCGTCGAGTTTTGGCTGGTGGCAGTGGAAACTACTTGTTATGCTCGACCCCAAACATAACCCTATGGGATTTGTCCCATTGTTGGAGATTGATACTTTTCCTCGTTAATCTCTAACATACCATCAGTTTACTTATCTTAAATAAGTTTACCGGATGGTATTTTCTGCCAGAACTCGGTTTTTAAAATGGCGTCTGTGTTCGTCTCTGTGACTCCTAAACCAAAGGTTGAGCCCTTTGTTCCACTTTTGGCGGGCCTCTGTACAGAGACCCTCCAAAGTGGTGCCATTCTGTCTGGGTTACCACAGGGGTGTGGGAGGGGGTTTAGGCACCCTGGACCGAGTTGCCTTGCCAACTCCATTCGCACTCTGGTGTGATTGGCCCAAGTGGTGAGCAACCCCGCTCACCACTTAGCGTGTGTTGATTGACAGCCAGGCTGAATGAATGGGGGTTTTCTGCATAAAAGCAGGGCTTTTGGGACTGGATCTTCAGAAGTCGCCACAGGACCTAAGAATCTGACGAGGGTAACGCTGAGCCAACCTGCACGACAACACCTCCGATGGATCCCTGCGGAACCGACTCACCACTTCCCGACGACGGCAGGAGATCTCCCTGCCGGAGAGTCTCTTCCCCTGACTGGTGGGAACAACCAGTCCCCTTTGCCTTTTTCTTCACCTCAGGACGCAGTGGTCGAATTGCCCGTGCAGAGCACCTCAGCAACCGGATAGCCACTACCCGTGTACCGTGACCAAAAGGTGGTGCCTTGTGACGGAGCACTCCGCGGCTGGTCTCTTCCCTGGTGGTGCACCGGACTTCACTTTTCTTCAACGACGAGATCATCTCTACTCTTGGCAAAGACCCGACGTGCATCCACCACCAGGAACAACTGACCCCGCCGGAGCTTTCTCTCCACAAACAAGGTACCGTGTCCGCCTGGCTTCCCTTTCGATCGGTTCGAGTGAGGTGTCTTAATCCTCTCCTTTCCGTTGGGTCGCCTCCAAGCTTTCTCACGTATTGTTCTGAACTGGTTCAATCTGCCGATAACAATTTGCTATAAAGACTCGAACGCATTTCCACTAAGAGACTTTTTGGGACATATCGCCTTGCCTCTCTCCGAGTGGGCCTGGCCTCTGAACTTTATGATCTATTGTGGTTCTTGCCTTCTTGCCTTGCATTTTTGCCGTGAAGTATTGAACTTTGTTGATTTCGTAACCTGCTTATTTTTCTCTCCCGTCCTAACTAATATTAGAGTACCATCTAGGTTGAGGCATACACCTCTGTCTGTAAATAAGTGATGCTGGTAGAACCTAGACTTGTTGAAATATTGTTAGGGGGATTGATTGTTTCTTCTTCGTAGAGTAATTGTGATTGAAGTGTTTGCCGTGATAGTGCCATAGTGTTTTCCATAGATGTTCCTTTATAAATAAATACCTTAATATCTTTACACTGAGCCTCGTTGCGTGTTTGCTTGTCTTACTGTGAAGAATTGCCCTATATTGTATACTCCACATACTGCTTAACTCTTCTTGAGGGAAGTCGGACTGATCATCCACAGCTACCAAGTGAATCTGTGTGGTACAGACTGCTACCAAGTGGGTTTACTGCCAAACACCTGAAGTCCTAAATCTTTTGCAGTGGTCCCAGAGGGAACTGCACAGGTTTCTGCCTAACAGTGGGGGTTGGGGGTGCTGGGAGGCATGAGTGGGGGCCTGGTGGAGGGTGCCCCTGACTGGTGGGGTGTGGGGGTGCTGGGAGACATGAGAGGGGACATGGTGGAGGATGCCCCTGGATGCAGGGGGGTGGGGGTGCAGGGGGACATGAGTGGGGGCCTGGTGGAGGGTGCCCCTGACTGGTGGGGGGTGGGGGTGCAGGGAGACAGGAGTGGGGGCCTGGTGGAGGGTGCCCCTGGATGCAGGGGGGTGGGGGTGCAGGGGGACATGAGTGGTGGCCTGGTGGAGGGTGCCCCTGACTGGTGGGGGGTGGGGTTGTGGGAGACAGGAGTATGGGCCTGGTGGAGGGTGCCCCACAGTGCTGGGAGGTGGGGGTGCTGGGAGACATGAGTGGGGGCCTGGTGGAGGGTGCACCACAGTGCTGGGGGGGTGGGGATGCAGGGAGACATGAGTGGGGGCCTGGTGGAGGGTGCCCCTGGATGCAGGGGGGTGGGGTGCAGGGGGACAGGAGTGGGGGCCTGGTGGAGGGTGCCCCACAGTGCTGGGGGGTGGGGGTGCAGGGAGACATGAGTTGGACATGAGTGGGGCCTGTTGGAGGGTGCCCCTGATTGGTGGGGGGTGGGGGTGCTGGGTGACATGAGTGGGGGCCTGGTGGAGGGTGGGGGGCAGGGGTGCTGGGAGACAGGATTGGGGACCTGGTGGAGGGTGCCCCACAGTGCTGGGGGATGGGGATGCAGGGAGACATGAGTGGGGGCCTGGTCGAGGGTTCCCCTAGATGCAGGGGGTGGGGATGCAGGGGGACATGAGTGGGGTCCTGGTGGAGGGTGCCCCACAGTGCTTGGGGGTGGGGATGCAGGGAGACATGAGTGGGGGCCTGGTGGAGCGTGCCCCTGGATGCAGGGGGTGAGGGTGCAGGGGGACAGGAGTGGGGGCCTGGTGAAGGGAGCCCCACAGTGCTGGGGGGTGGGGGTGCAGGGAGACATGAGTTGGACATGAGTGGGGGCCTGGGGGAGGGTGCCCCTGACTGGTGGGGGGTGGGGGTGCTGGGAGACATGAGTGGGGGCCTGGTGGAGGGTGCCCCACAGTGGCGGGGGAGTGGGGATGCAGGGAGACATGAGTGGGGGCCTGGTGGAGGGTGCCTCTGACTGGTGGGGGGTGGGGGCGCTGGGAGACATGAGTGGGGGCCTGGTGGAGGGTGCCCCACAGTGCTGGGGGTGGGGGTGCAGGGAGACATGAGTGGGGGCTTGGTGGAGTGTGCCCCTGGATGCAGGGGGGTGGGGGTGCAGGGGGACAGGAGCGGGGGCCTGGTGGAGGGTGCCCCTGGATGCTGGGGGGTGGGGGTGCTGGGAGACATGAGTGTGGGCCTGGTGGAGGGTGCCCCACAGTTCTGGGGGGTGGGGGTGCAGGGAGACATGAGTTGGACATGAGTGGGGGCCTGGTGGAAGGTGCCCCTGACTGATGGGGGTGGGGGTGCTGGGTGACATGAGTGGGGGCCTGGTGGAGGGTGCCCCTGACTTGTGGGGGGTGGGGGTGCTGGGAGACAGGAGTGGGGCCTGGTGGAGGGTGCCCCTGACTGGTAGGGGGTGGGGGTGCTGGGAGACATGAGTGGGGGCCTGGTGGAGGGTGCCCCACAGTGGCGGGGGAGTGGGGATGCAGGGAGACATAAGTGGGGGCCTGGTGGAAGGTGCCCCTGACTGGTGGGGGGTGGGGGTGCCGGGAGACATGAGTGGGGGCCTGGTGGAGGGTGCCCCCACAGTGCTGGGGGGTGGGGATACAGGGAGACATGAGTGGGGGCCTGGTGGAGGGTGCCCCTGGATGCAGGGGGGTGGGGATGCAGGGGGATATGAATGGGGGCCTGGTGGAGGGTGCCCCTGACTTGTGGGGGGTGGGGGTGCAGTGGGTTATGAGTGGGGGCCTGGTGGAGGGTGCACCACAGTGCTGGGGGTGCAGGGAGACATGTGTAGGGGCCTGGTGGAGGGTGCCCCTGAATGCAGGGGCGTGGCGGTGCAGGGGGACATGAGTGGGGGCCTGGTGGAGGGTGCCCCTGACTGGTGGGGGGTGGGGGTGCTGGGAGACAAGAGTGGGGGCCTGGTGGAGGGTGCCCCACAGTGCTGGGGGTGGGGGTGCAGGGAGACATGAGTTGGACATGAGTGGGGGCCTGGTGGAGGGTGCCCCTGACTGGTGGGAGTGGGGGTGCTGGGTGACATGAGTGGGGGCCTGGTGGAGGGTGTCCCTGACTGGTGAGCGGTGGGGGTGCTGGGAGACAGGAGTGGGGGCCTGGTGGAGGGTGCCCCTGACTGGTGGGGGTTAGGTGTGCTGGGAGACATGAGTGGGGGCCTGGTGGAGGGTGCCCCACAGTGCTGGGGGGTGAGGATGGAGGGAGACATGAGTGGGGGCCTGGTAGAGGGTGCCCCTGACTGGTGGGGGGTGGGGGTGCTGGGAGACATGAGTGGGGGCCTGGTGGAGGGTGCACCACAGTGCTGGGGGGTGGGGGTGCAGGGAGTCATGAGTGGGGGCCTGGTGGAGGGTGCCCCTGGATGCATGGGGGTGGGGGTGCAGGGGGACAGGAGTGGGGGCCTGGTGAAGGGTGCCCCACCGTGCTGGGGGGTGGGGGTGCTGGGAGACATGAGTGGGGGCCTGGTGGAGGGTGCCCCTGACTGGTGGGTGTTAGGGAGAATTATCTGTTTAGGCTGAATTTCCTAACCTAGTGAGTCCCCCAGCAGCTTTGCTGGATTTCTGGAGTTTGTTTTTTTCCATCCTGCCAAGAGTGAGACTCTTTTCCTCCCACTCTTGGACATGAATGTGTGTAATTCCTTTGAATGTCAATGTGTTCTATGGGCTATGGGGTCTTTTACGCCATAGGGTCTCATGTGTTTTTCTATGTGTGTTACACCGCACCCTACGTGCCGTAACACTGGGGCGTCCTAGCGGACCTCCACCATAGACTCCATACCCGGGGACTGACTACTGTCTCCCCGGGCATGTAAAGTCAACATTGGCTTTACTAGACCTAAATTTACTAACAGAACTAGTACAAACCATCTTATTGTGGACGTGCTAGTAGGGGTAATTCGATTACACCTAGATCTGTTACTCGAGGGGGCACTGTCCCGTCGCCCCTCGTCGAGTTTTGGCTGGTGGCAGTGGAAACTACTTGTTATGCTCGACCCCAAACATAACCCTATGGGATTCGTCCCATTGTTGGAGATTGATACTTTTCCTCGTTAATCTCTAACATACCATCAGTTTACTTATCTTAAATAAGTTTACCGGATGGTATTTTCTGCCAGAACTCGGTTTTTAAAATGGCGTCTGTGTTCGTCTCTGTGACTCCTAAACCAAAGGTTGAGCCCTTTGTTCCACTTTTTGCGGGCCTCTGTACAGAGACCCTCCAAAGTGGTGCCATTCTGTCTGAGTTACCACAGGGGTGTGGGAGGGGGTTTAGGCACCCTGGACCGAGTTGCCTTGCCAACTCCATTCGCACTCTGGTGTGATTGGCCCAAGTGGTGAGCAACCCCGCTCACCACTTAGCGTGTGTTGATTGACAGCCAGGCTGAATGAATGGGGGTTTTCTGCATAAAAGCAGGGCTTTTGGGACTGGATCTTCAGAAGTCGCCACAGGACCTAAGAATCTGACGAGGGTAACGCTGAGCCAACCTGCACGACGACACCTCCGATGGATCCCTGCGGAACCGACTCACCACTTCCCGCGACGGCAGGAGATCTCCCTGCCGGAGAGTCTCTTCCCCTGACTGGTGGGAACAACCAGTCCCCTTTGCCTTTTTCTTCGCCTCAGGACGCAGTGGTCGAATTGCCCGTGCAGAGCACCTCAGCAACCGGATAGCCACTACCCGTGTACCGTGACCAAAAGGTGGTGCCTTGTGACGGAGCACTCCGCGGCTGGTCTCTTCCCTGGTGGTGCACCGGACTTCACTTTTCTTCAACGACGAGATCATCTCTACTCTTGGCAAAGACCCGACGTGCATCCACCACCAGGAACAACTGACCCCGCCGGAGCTTTCTCTCCACAAACAAGGTACCGTGTCCGCCTGGCTTCCCTTTCGATCGGTTCGAGTGAGGTGTCTTAATCCTCTCCTTTCCGTTGGGTCGCCTCCAAGCTTTCTCACGTATTGTTCTGAACTGGTTCAATCTGCCGATAACAATTTGCTATAAAGACTCGAACGCATTTCCACTAAGAGACTTTTTGGGACATATCGCCTTGCCTCTCTCCGAGTGGGCCTGGCCTCTGAACTTTATGATCTATTGTGGTTCTTGCCTTCTTGCCTTGCATTTTTGCCGTGAAGTATTGAACTTTGTTGATTTCGTAACCTGCTTATTTTTCTCTCCCGTCCTAACTAATATTAGAGTACCATCTAGGTTGAGGCATACACCTCTGTCTGTAAATAAGTGATGCTGGTAGAACCTAGACTTGTCGAAATATTGTTAGGGGGATTGATTGTTTCTTCTTCGTAGAGTAATTGTGATTGAAGTGTTTGCCGTGATAGTGCCATAGTGTTTTCCATAGATGTTCCTTTATAAATAAATAACTTAATATCTTTACACTGAGCCTCGTTGCGTGTTTGCTTGTCTTACTGTGAAGAATTGCCCTATATTGTATACTCCACATACTGCTTAACTCTTCTTGAGGGAAGTCGGACTGATCATCCACAGCTACCAAGTGAATCTGTGTGGTACAGACTGCTAACAAGTGGGTTTACTGCCAAACACCTGAAGTCCTAAATCTTTTGCAGTGGTCCCAGAGGGAACTGCACAGGTTTCCGCCTAACAGTGGGGGTTGGGGGTGCTGGGAGGCATGAGTGGGGGCCTGGTGGAGGGTGCCCCTGACTGGTGGGGTGTGGGGGTGCTGGGAGACATGAGAGGGGACATGGTGGAGGATGCCCCTGGATGCAGGGGGGTGGGGGTGCAGGGGGACATGAGTGGGGGCCTGGTGGAGGGTGCCCCTGACTGGTGGGGGGTGGGGGTGCAGGGAGACAGGAGTGGGGGCCTGGTGGAGGGTGCCCCTGGATGCAGGGGGGTGGGGGTGCAGGGGGACATGAGTGGTGGCCTGGTGGAGGGTGCCCCTGACTGGTGGGGGGTGGGGTTGTGGGAGACAGGAGTATGGGCCTGGTGGAGGGTGCCCCACAGTGCTGGGAGGTGGGGGTGCTGGGAGACATGAGTGGGGGCCTGGTGGAGGGTGCACCACAGTGCTGGGGGGGTGGGGATGCAGGGAGACATGAGTGGGGGCCTGGTGGAGGGTGCCCCTGGATGCAGGGGGTGGGGTGCAGGGGGACAGGAGTGGGGGCCTGGTGGAGGGTGCCCCACAGTGCTGGGGGGTGGGGGTGCAGGGAGACATGAGTTGGACATGAGTGGGGCCTGTTGGAGGGTGCCCCTGATTGGTGGGGGGTGGGGGTTCTGGGTGACATGAGTGGGGGCCTGGTGGAGGGTGGGGGGCAGGGGTGCTGGGAGACAGGATTGGGGACCTGGTGGAGGGTGCCCCACAGTGCTGGGGGATGGGGATGCAGGGAGACATGAGTGGGGGCCTGGTCGAGGGTTCCCCTAGATGCAGGGGGTGGGGATGCAGGGGGACATGAGTGGGGTCCTGGTGGAGGGTGCCCCACAGTGCTTGGGGGTGGGGATGCAGGGAGACATGAGTGGGGGCCTGGTGGAGCGTGCCCCTGGATGCAGGGGGTGAGGGTGCAGGGGGACAGGAGTGGGGGCCTGGTGGAGGGAGCCCCACAGTGCTGGGGGGTGGGGGTGCAGGGAGACATGAGTTGGACATGAGTGGGGGTCTGGGGGAGGGTGCCCCTGACTGGTGGGGGGTGGGGGTGCTGGGTGACATGAGTGGGGGCCTGGTGGAGGGTGCCCCTGACTGGTGGGGGGTTGGGGTGCTGGGAGACAGGAGTGGGGGCCTGGTGGAGGGTGCCCCACAGTGCTGGGGGTGGGATTGCAGGGAGACGTGATTGGGGGCCAGGTGGAGGGGGCCCCTGGATGCAGAGGGGGTCAGGGTGCAGGGGGACATGAGTGGGGGCCTGGTGGAGGGTGCCCCTGACTGGTGGGGGGTGGGGTGCTGGAGACATGAGTGGGGGTCTATTGGAGGGTGCCCCTGGATGCAGAGGGGTGGGGGTGCAGGGGGACATGAGAGGGGGCCTGGTGGAGGGTGCCCCTGACTGGTGGGGTGTGGGGGTGCTGGGAGACATGAGTGGGGACATGGTGGAGGATGCCCCTGGATGCAAGGGGGTGTGGGTGCAGGGGGACATGAGTGGGGGCCTGGTGGAGGGTGCCCCTGACTGGTGGGGGGTGGGGGTGCAGGGAGACAGGAGTGGGGGCCTGGTGGAGGGTGCCCCTGGATGCAGGGGGGTGGGGGTGCAGGGGGACATCAGTGGTGGCCTGGTGGACGGTGCCCCTGACTGGTGGGGGGTGGGGTTGTGGGAGACAGGAGTGGGGGCCTGGTGGAGGGTGCCCCACAGTGCTGGGAGGTGGGGGTGCTGGGAGACATGAGTGGGGGCCTGGTGGAGGGTGCACCACAGTGCTGGGGTGGTGGGGATGCAGGGCGACATGAGTGGGGGCCTGGTGGAGGGTGCCCCTGGATGCAGGGGGGTGGGGTGCAGGGGGACAGGAGTGGGGGCCTGGTGGAGGGTGCCCCACAGTGCTGAGGGGTGGGGGTGCAGGGAGACATGAGTTGGACTTGAGTGGGGGCCTGTTGGAGGGTGCCCCTGATTGGTGGGGGGTGGGGGTGCTGGGTGACATGAGTGGGGGCCTGGTGGAGGGCGGGGGGCAGGGGTGCTGGGATACAGGAATGGGGGCCTGGTGGAGGGTGCCCCACAGTGCTGGGGGATGGGGATGCAGGGAGACATGAGTGGGGGCCTGGTCGAGGGTGCCCCTGGATGCAGGGGGTGGGGATGCAGGCGGACATGAGTGGGGTCCTGGTGGAGGGTGCTCCACAGTGCTTGGGGGTGGGGATGCAGGGAGACATGAGTGGGGGCCTGGTGGAGCGTGCCCCTGGATGCAGGGGGTGAGGGTGCAGGGGGACAGGAGTGGGGGCCTGGTGGAGGGTGCCCCACAGTGCTGGGGGGTGGGGGTGCAGGGAGACATGAGTTGGACATGAGTGGGGGCCTGGTGGAGGGTGCCCCTGACTGGTGGGGGGTGGGGGTGCTGGGTGACATGAGTGGGGGCCTGGTGGAGGGTGCCCCTGCCTGGTGGGGGGTTGGGGTGCTGGGAGACAGGAGTGGGGGCCTGGTGGAGGGTGCCCCACAGTGCTCGGGGTGGGATTGCAGGGAGACGTGAGTGGGGGCCTGGTGGAGGGGGCCCCTGGATGCAGGGGGGGTCGGGGTGCAGGGGGACATGAGTGGGGGCCTGGTGGAGGGTGCCCCTGACTGGTGGGGGTGGGGTGCTGGAGACATGAGTGGGGGTCTGGTGGAGGGTGCCCCTGACTGGTGGGGGGTGGGGGTGCAGGGGGACATGAGTGGGGGCCTGGTGGATGGTGCCCCTGACTGGTGGGGGGTGGGGGTGCAGGGAGACATGAGTGGGGGCCTCGTGTAGGGTGGCCCACAGTGCTCGGGGGTGAGGGTGCAGGGGGACATGAGTGGGGGCCAGGTGGATTTCCCCTTACTGGTGGGGGGTGGGGTGCTGGGAGCATGAGTGGGGGCCTTGTGGAGGGTGCCCCACAGTGCTGGGGGGTGGGGGTGCAGGGAGACATTAGTGGGGGCCTGGTGGAGTGTGCCCCTGGATGCAGGGGGGTGGGGGTGCAGGGGGACAGGAGTGGGGGCCTGGTGGAGGGTGCCACTGGATGCTGGGGGGTGGGGGTTCTGGGAGACATGCGTTGGTGGGCAGTAGTGCAAGGTGACATGTGGGTTTGCTGGGGGGCATGGTCATGGTGGATGGGCTGCCTGCGGGACATGTGCAGGGGTGCAGGGTAGTCCCCTGTGGTGTGGGCCGCCTGCAGGGACCATGGAGGGTGTAGAGGGAACAGCTGGGAGGTCCCACACGGCTAATTCACGTGTGGGACTCCCCGGCACCCGCGAAATACACGTAGGCTGCTGGATTCGCGTGTGGAATTTGCCGCGCACCCGGAGTACACGTACCCTGCTGAAATTGCCTGTGGAACTTCACGCGCACACCGAAATACACGTACCCTGCTAATTCATGTGTGAAACTTCCCCCGCACACCGAAATACACGTACCCTGCTAATTCATGTGTGAAACTTCCCGCGCACCCTGAAATACACAGACCCAGGGCAATCGCGTGTGGAACTTCACGCGAACCCCGTAATACACGTACCCTGCTAATTCGCGTGGGAAACTTCACGCGCACCCCGGAATACACGTGCGCAGGCCAATCGCATGTGGAACTTCCCGCGAACCCCGTATTACATGCACAAGCTATTTTTCACACAGCGGCTGTCCGTGTTTGTCGGTACCCCTTTGCACCTCATTTGTCCTAGAGGGCCAATGTATGGACCATTCATCATAGCTGTATGTGGGTGCTTTTTGTTAGCGCACATTTTGGCGCACATTTAATTCAGGCGCAGGGAGGCTACCGCCTGCTTTCTTGTGGCGTACTTGTTTGGCCCTGTGCGCGTCTTTCACCGTGCGCTGGTTTGCCCTATTCGATTCCATGAATACGAGTTGTAGGCGAGCATGTTGGCGTTCCGCGCACTTGCCTCCTGTACTTCCCCCGTGATGCCCATATTTTCACGCGTTGTTCCCATTCCGAGTGTTATGCCCCGTGTTCCGCCTACTTTTGTGATGTGCGCCGCGCTATGTGCTATTTCGCAATGGCCGTGGTGCACGCCGTTGGATGACCTGTGCGCCGGCGTGCGCTGCGCACTTTTTCTGCGCACATCCAATGTTTTTCTCACGCACGGACTTCCATGAATCGATGTGCGCTGGTTTCCCGGCGATTTTCACAGTTGCACTGCGATTTTCGCATTTTTACTGCGAATCGCACGTTTTGGCACCTCTGCGCGGGAATTTTCGGTGCACATTAATTCCATGAATCGGCCTGCAAGTGTAAGAGAAACTCCTGAAATAACATTTGTCAATAAAAGTGAAATATGTTGAAGCTGAATTGATAGGCCTAGTCAAAAGGTGAAATTTAGGAAAGCCTTATCTGGTATTCAGTGAATACAATGTTGCCATTTGAAATCGTTACATATCAGATATTTACCTACACAAACTGGTTTACTATCATAACGTCTGTAAATATCAAACAGTTCTACATGGTTCCATTTTAAATAGTCTACAAATAGGAAAAGTGTGAAATGATTGCAGTTATTGACAATGTTGAGTTTTTTAGTAAGACGTTAAGGTTGAGATGACACAGAAAGTGGGGGTTAGGAAGAGAGGGACACTTTACATATAAGGGTTTCACAAGCTGCAAGGAAGGTCACAAATAGGAGTATTGACACCCCTACTGTGTAGATCCCCACAATCATAGGCAATTGAGGATCTGTGGATCAAGAAGGATCACATTCCCTGCGGTATAAGTGATCAATTGTATTTTGAATTAACACAGTTATTAGTCTAAGGATCGTTCTGTTTATTGTAATCATTCTCACACAAAGCTCTAGTTGGAAGGCGTTATCATGCCATTATGTAAGTTGTAACCAAATGGGAATAGAAGAGAAAAAAAGAAAGAAAGACATAAAGAAAGAAAGTAAAAGAGAAAGAAACAAAGTAAAAATGAAGTTAATTAGGTGAAGCATTTGGGAGAAGATGCTATGAATCAGGACCACATAGCTAATCCAGTGCAGAGCTGGAGGAAAGGATTCCAAATCCCACCTGCTATTGATAAAAGGCCTCACAAAGATCAGATTTGTCTTCTGGTGGTAGGGTTAGTTGAATACAGAAGTAAACCCCATTTCTTGGAGTCCATAGGACTCCACTGGGGATTTTTTCTGCTATTACCTTTGGGGGAATTTTGTGGTAAATCCTCCACTTTACCTCCAAAAATAAGTGGAATTAACACCCGTATATTTTGCCAGAGTTATGGAGTTATCAGAGCTACCTCCACTTTTTTTGCCGGACCACCAAACACGTAATGAGGCCCATACACCAAATGGGTTTTTCCTCCATATCATAAAGAGTGCAGGCATGAAATTATTTCATCAATAATTGAAACCATTACCATTATCATATTGTTCTTAATGTGGGCTGCACTCATTTTATTATATTAAATAAAATATTGTGTTAAATACTCCAACCACATTTTTGTCATGGAACTCATCAAATATAAAGAAAACAGCAAGGTGTTTGATCAAACGACCAACATCCAACCTATTGGGTATTCTTTCACAGCATTAGATGCTTTGGTTTTTACATCAGTGATATCAGTGATTTGATGCATGCTTGCTCAATCATACCAAATCAAAACTCAATGTTAATACCTTTGTTGAATATTGAAATATGTAACTTTGAATTCAGTAAGCATATCAGATAGGAACACAAGACAGACTGTTCAATATAATTGTCACTTCTAATACATTTTTCATATTTGTTCTAGGTAGACGCATGTATATAGGAACAACACATTTCCTTTTATCGTGCCTATTGTGAAAGTCTTTGTTTGTAAACTGTAACTTTCACACTATAGCCCTATGTTATTGGGACTGTGTTTTTATATAGTATTGGGTTTGTAATTATGAAATGTGCCACCTGTCTCAAGGTTAGGTATGATATTGTTGTGTTTTGGAAGCATTAAACTGGGGTTGCCCTCACTCATTCAAGAATTTGAAAAAGGCAGAACAAGGCAAATTGTGCAATTTTTGTTTTGGGTGGGTTGGTAAACTAGCTGGACTTGTGTCACCACTTACACACTCTCACTATTGCATCTGATAAAATACTTGTTTAGGTAAGATGGAATTTTCCAAATTGAAATTCACTATCTGCATCACAGATGATCTGATTGTTAAAGGTAGGGGGAACCATTATAATATGTGATATCCACATAATAATTCCCCACAAAGTGGAAAGAATATCAGTGTGTCAAGCAGCAGAGCAACACAGGTAGCTCTTCAATGCTACATTTGTGAACGTTCTTCCTAGCATACACATTTGTTTTAGCTTTACATATTGTACAACATCATAACATATATATATGACTTCATTTCTTTGGCAGGGAGATGCATGAGGTACCCAAGTCCTGAGTGATAGCATGTTTTATGGTGGTCGTGAGTATAGGGTATGGGATCTATCCCTTGGGAAATCCTGATTTCTATTAGTTGCCAGCAATGGGACACAGACAGCCACAAGTCTGGTATTGCTACAGATGTTGCAGACCATGTTTTATATTAGCAATTTTAATTGTTGTTAAATGATAGTCATGAAATGTACAATTATCTGGATCCATAACACGATTTTAATGATAATCATTTACATTACTAATCAAAACTCCCCAATGAGCTCTTTTTTTTAGTAATCCTTCTTAAATTATACTACCAGTAATCTTGTAACTGAACATTAATTTCTTATATCCCCACAAAATTATTTTTTCTGACTATTTCTGGAATTAAAATTCGAACAGTTTTAGGACATACTTTTAATCATAGGTAGATACTGAACTCCAATAACACTTTAAATCCCAAACAAATATTTTGCATATATTTAAATAACATTCTAATATACATCTCAAATTTACATTTTTTCTTTATTTTGCTCTCAATACAAATATCTAAAATATGGGTAAAAAATGTGTGCATGCATCTCAATGAGACTTTATTTAGGATTATACCTCTCTTACAGTAATTCAGATATTGATGGGTGTTGTCTGGATGAGACCATCTCCCTCTGAAGAAAAGAGCAGCCACTTGATGGATCTACAAGAAACATACTTCCTTTCTGTCATCATGATGCAGTATTCTGGGTCGTGACCTGTTGCAGAACTCCCAGGTTTAATCTACACATTGAAAAACAACTGCAATGGGCAGCTATGGCACGTTCATCAAACATTTAATCTGAGTGGTTGCATCCCTAGCTTTGAATGGAATGTCCCAATGTTATATCTGATAACATGATGATGGTGTTTTGGTTAAGCCCTGATCCTCCTGATGGAGTAGGCTATGGCCTATTCAGTGGTCACTGAATCAAACTATTGGTTGACTCTCACTGCAGCGTACAATGTTTCGGCATCTTGCTCTTGATTCGATTTGGTGGTCTTCTTCCCAGATTTTTCCATGTCCAGCGATGCATAGACTAGGTTGTCATCATTTCCCTTGAACAATACATACAAGAATGTGGTCAGTTCTATTTTCCTGCAGATACCATAAAACATATATTGATAGATATGGCACACAAGGTGCACCTTACTCAGGCCACCCATTTCTATGCCTACTGTAACACTATAGAAACGGATTAGATCCAGCACCTAACTGAATGATCTCACTAAAATTATTTGGTATACAGTAAATATATTTTTTCAGAAAATACATGAAAATGCATTGGTCATATCAGCAGTTTTGGTGTTTATATAGCCTTTTTTTTTAAATTGTGTTTTAGTTCATTGCACTTTTCACAAATGTATATCCTAGCATACCAAATATAATTACAATTCATAAAATTCATACAGAATGACAGTAACATTTTAAAAGAGAATAAACTTAATTACATAAAATAAGACAAGCACACATATAAAAGAAAGGAGAAAACCAGGCCAAGGTTATGAATTAAAACTTAATAAAAAAAATGGAGACAAAGGACATAAAATACGATGAGCACAACAAACTTACATAGCAGGTAGTAACAGAAGAGATATTGAAACACATGAAATATGTGATAACAGCGGGTATAATGTCCAGTGGTCAGTCTAGGCTAGGTATCTAGCTCTGTCAGCAATTTACCACCTCTTCAAATTTTCGCAGGCGTTCTTTGACCACCTACCAAATCTGGGTAATAGCAA
Source organism: Ambystoma mexicanum (assembly GCF_040938575.1). Classification (NCBI taxonomy): domain Eukaryota; kingdom Metazoa; phylum Chordata; class Amphibia; order Caudata; family Ambystomatidae; genus Ambystoma; species Ambystoma mexicanum. The sequence goes on along the minus strand of NC_090921.1, from coordinate 200,496,118 downwards.
TGACCAATCTATTATTCATCCCAGAGAGTCACCACAACCAGAAGAATTCACTTACAATATATACCTGATCATATTCAAATTTGGCAAAATATTTGTCATAGGTTGACCTCATCATCGGACAGCAGGTGATTACATGCCTAGCAGTTTCCACCACTGTATCATCTAGACAGAGGGCCTCATTACGACCCAGGCGGTAAGTTACCGCCTGTGTCGTACCTTTACCGCCATGGCGTAAACTACGTTTACACCATGGTGGATGGCGGATTTACCGCCCCATTCCAAGGTGATTGGGGCGGTAAATCCCCATTTCCCATTTTACCCTTCCGCATTACCATTTTTGCCCCATAGGGCATAATGGGAGTGGGGAAGGCGCTAATTACGCCACCGTAAATTACAGTGGCTTAATTAGCACCATGGTCCCTTAGCGCCATGGATTTTAACGTCTGCAAAAAGCAGGTGTTAAACTCACCATGGCGCTAAGGGACCTCGGAATCAGGCGTTAAGGGTCGGCGCCGTTTACGGCGCCGTTAACCCCTTAACACCTGACTCGTAATGAGGCCCAGAGTCTGCAATTCCTTCTCTCAACTGGAACACCAGTCCAGGCTCCCCTTCCCCTAATACATTCAGGCGGTTAAGTCTAATATACAGAAATATTCTACGATTAGCCTGAGAGGGCATCAATTTCAAGTCGTTTTGAGGCTTTTTATATAAGAAAGGCATCTTGGCAAACATACACAGAAAACTCATAGTAGCTACCTTGTCATGGGTGGCAACCCAGTCCCACTTCTCTATCAAACCCTTGAGAGATTTTAACACAACCCCTTCCCCGTATTCCCATTTGGGAGACCATCCAATTCTATCAAAGGGTTGGTCATTTATCTCCTGCAATTTGTTCATGGCATCCGTTTTACCTCCCTCCAAGCCTTCCCGAAGGATATACAACAGGGGTTCAGGGCGGGCAAATTTGATTTTTACATAGAGTTTAGCTCTATTTTGCTCTATCTGTGCAGACAGGGAGATACGCCACAATTCAAGCCGCAGTGCCTGAACCGGTGTGTAGTTATTGAGGCCTATATATACATTGGATAGGAATTTTGCAAGGCACTGCCATGACATATGTAGGTAGTCACACCCTTTCCCTTTTTCCCAGAAAATACTGCCATGTATTAACATGATATGCTTAGGTGCTCACATCATGTGCCCGGGTTATCTTTCTTTTACCAAGCATTGCCATCATTCACTCAGATACTAGAATCTGCATGGATAATGTTCTGTTCATGTGCATCACAATGAGTGCTTGATGCTGTATAATGAATGCATCAGCATATTATATATGGATGGCTCTCAGTTCTTCATGAACAGGTTGACTCAATACACCAAACCAGAGGTTTTGTATTTGTAAAATTGTTAAAACAAACTGTTCACCAAGTTAGAAAGAAAAGTAGAGCTTTTCTTATTGAGAAAAAAAAAACATGGAACTTGCTACCATAAATGGATATCTCATTTATTGGAGACACCTCAAGACCTGGATGTTTCCCCAGTAGACAACAACCTTGTTACCTTAATGAGGAGTCAAAAGATGCCAATGGTACTCTTAGAATTTACATTTATAGAGAGTTGAGTCTCTTATCACTGGAGCAGTGCTACCCTAGAGTACAGAACTAAGATATCACTCTGATGCTATTTTGACATTGTATTAATAGAAACCTAACTAGCAACCAAGAAGCACCCTTCATATATAACAAACATTTTAACAACAAAAAACGTTGTTAAAGGGACATTACGGTTAAGTTGCACTAGTAAAGACCTATGCAATTCAATGGCCAAACGTTATTACAAGGATGTTATGGTTACAGGTGAAACCGAAAAACCCCATAAATTTGGCAGTTATGGTAAGGTACCATACCACTGTGCTCTGCACGTACTAACACCCACGACCACAAAGATGACATCACAAATGTGCCGTTGCACATGTATGTATGTTTTGGAACAATGCAGTCCTGCTTTCCGGGTGAAAGTTATCATTAGCAACCCTACAAAAGGGCACACCCCAGAGGTGCTGTGCAATCTGTTTGAAGCTTTTCAGAAAAGAGTAGCAGGCCACATAGATTTGCCCTGTATGTAATGGTGCACCAGATCTGCTGTGCTACAGTGTGCCTGCAACTAATAGCAACCATATAAATCCAGCTGAGTACATACAGTAATGGAGAAAATTATGAATGGGCCTTGCTGTGACCCATACCCGCAGCTGTGATAGTCCCCATTGTCCCAATCTCATGGGTAGCTAGCGGAAAAGGGGAGTATGCGCACGGTGAGTGCCGTGTCCCAATGAAGCAGAAACATTCCATCTTCTGTTTCTAGTTTCGTCTTTGCAGCACATCGTCATTGCGTACTGTAAAAAAAGTTCCACACGCTTCCACCAATGACATTGAAGAGCTCTCCATGTAACAATATCAGTTCTGTACAACAGCCCTCTGCGTACACATCACACCCAGAAACGTTGTTGCACAATCCCTGTGGCTGCACAGTCCGATTTCCATGGCCGCCATCCTGAAAATCCCTGGATGTGGCTTTCATGCTGCGTGCGAGCATGGGGGAATAACTTTCAACCAGGGTAGGGGGAGTTGTTCTAAGGGGCAGCTCTGAAAAGAGACTTTTTTTAGATGCTTCTAGAGAAACAACTTTTTGTTACTTTTTATTTTATTTTGTGTTTTCTTGTGTGGAAATTGTTACAGTAAACTCTTCACCGCATCCTGTGCAGCATTACCAATGGGCGACAAAGAAATGACATTTGTTTGGGAATATTCTGCATTTCCACAACTAATGAGGTCATTGTTACAGAAGAACATCCCAGCAGCGGACAAAAAAGTATACATGCTTCTTTTGATGAGACACCTTCCTGCCTCTGGCTCAGAATAGCTTCCATGACCAATGTCCCATACGCTGCATGGTGTTATGGATGAGAAAAGCAGCTTAGCAGTAGGAAAAAGCCTCTTCACTAGATTTAGCAACGTCTTCAGTCGATGGAACAAGCCTTAACAAGAGACATAACCCATATGCATCACTCATAGACACCATTCTACAATGCAACCACTCCTTCCAACCCGAAATTGCCATCAAAGTTTCTTTCCAGGGAATACTTGTGCAGATCTAGTAGAAAGGCATCACCTATAGGCAACACAATGGCCCTCATTAGGACCCTGGCGGATTTTTTCCGCCATCGACGGACTTTTCCGCCATGGCGTAAAGTCCGTTTACGCCATGGCGGATGGTGGACTTACCGCCCCATTCCGAGGTCGGCGGGGCGGTAAGTCCCCATTGACCCATTTACCCTTCCCCATTCCCATTTCGGCCCCATAGGGTATAATGGGAGTGGGGAAGGAGTTAATTACGCCACCGTAAATTACGGTGGCGTAATTAACACCAAGGTCCCATAGCGCCATGGATTTTTACGCCCGCAAAAAGCGGGCGGAAAAATGACCATGGCGCTCTGGGAACTCGGAATTGGCGGTAAGGGGTCGGCGCAGCTAACGCTAGCGTAAACCCCTTACCGCCAGGGTCCTAATGAGGGCCAATGTGTTTTGCCATGTCAGCCAGCCTCACTACGCAGAGTATAATGTACAGCAGTTTGACCGCCACTTCCTGTGAACCACACCCACAGTACCTGATTGGATAATCCCAAAAGTCCCATGTCCATTGGCCAGCAAGGTAAGAAGTGCAGATTGTGGCACATGCAGTGCCCAAAGTACCGCAAGGGCTGTACCCGAGTAAATCAGGAGTAGTCTTTCTTCCCTTTCCACTAACTTTTGTCCAGCACAACCTCATTGGCACACACAATTCCACCAATGCCATCCAAGACATTACCATCTAACACTGTCAGTTCTGCACAACACTTCATAGGTACCGTTACAAATTCAGCCTGCTAGTGTACTTTCACTGGTCAGCACGTTGTAGGGTTCTGGGTTCCCCACAGATGACTAAGACCTCAGGCAAAGTTCCAGTAACTTATTTAATTAAGTTCCAGTACATTGTGATAATCATATAAGGTCAAGTACATCTGGGTTCAGGGCAACATACACCTGTATCCTCCCAGGTAGGCTTACATCTCTCAACTGACCAACATAGAACCCTTGAATCATACATCAACATTCTCACAACCAAGATTATGTGTCACTCACTCAGCATTCTGCTCCTTCTGCACAAGCAACAAAGACACCTAATCACTACACATGTCCAGTAGAAAGTTCAGTGAAAGATTGCAAGATTTGTGCAACCTCATTCATCCACTTGCGCACCCATCACCACAAAATGGAGGTACAGAAACCTTTTCTGCACTATGTGTATGACTGTGTTATAAGTGCCTCTGCTCACAGTATCTGCCACTGAGCGGCCATTACATTCTTTAAAAGCATACTGTTTTTTTTCCCATCCTTTACCATGAAGTACCACTTCAGTGATATGTCCTTGCAACGTTCTCATTTACCCATATCATAGAGTGTAATATCGAAACAGGAACTCTCTGCTTTCCTTCCGACAATGCTATGAAATGTTTTCCCCACTAACCCACCTCCTACATAAATCGTATAGAAATGCCACCAATAGCAGCATTGAATGTATCGTAACAAGCAAAAGCAACTTTTCAAAAGATCACTGTCTGCACTGCTGTATTCTGTCTAGGACGCACTATTGCAACAGGCTCTTTTTAAATCTGCCCCCTACTACACTCCACCCTCTGGAACGCATCCAGAAGACGTGCGCACAACTTTGGGTGGTATCTCTCCTGCACTGAAATGTTACCAATAGCTCCCAGTGGCTGTGAGGAATAAAGTGAGAAGACTGCACTATGCCGAAGGCCTTCTGGCCCCTGGGACCTCAATACCTTCAACTGTAACTCCCTACATATCTGTGTGTGCGAGCTCTTCCGTCATCCGCCTCCAACTCCTTCAGGGTCAGGCGTTCTGAAAAAAAAACTGTTGGTGGTAGATGTGCTTGTTCTGCCTGGTGCTTCCCGCTGCAACAGCCTCCCTGCCCGTGACCCTTGAGGGTAACCATTGCTAGTTCCAGGAGCACCTCAAAGCCTTTCTCTAAGCATCTGCTGTTTCTGCTCCTCTCCCCGGCTAACTGCCTGACGTAAACTGATTTACAGACCCTAGCAGAATTGTAAGAAACAGTGGGCTACTGCTTATACATGAATCCATCTACACTAGCCACTAACCCCGACTCTAGCAGAATTGGAAGAAACAGTGGGCAAGTGCCGATACATGAACTAATCTACACTAGCCACTAACCCCAAATGTTACCACAAATAACAATTGAATACACCTTGGCCATTTTGGAACATATATTTTTGGACTCCTAAAACTGAAGTTGGGTTCAAACTGAGTTATTGAACAAGATCCTTTATCATAGGATATGAATCCAACTTTTGTGATATTTAGCGAAATTACATGCTTAATGGAAAGCCTCTTTTTTGCTTTATTATTATTATTATTATTATTATTATTATTATTTCTCTTTTTTTCATTTGTTGCTTGTTCTGCTTAGTTTGTTTTTACTTAACCACTATTGTTATTTATGGTTTATGTTTAATTTAGATGACTCTTGCCTTTTTTCTCTATGTAACATGCTTGAAGTTGAGCTTGTTTTAAAAGAATATTGCTACATGCTTTGCAAAATGTTGTTGAGGTTTTGTATAAAAGATTGATTAATGTTTTGTATTAAATGATGAAAAGTACTTTGGAGTCTCTGGTTAGATCTTATGTTCAGCCAAGAGACAAAACTGTGTGAAATGATCCAGATAATGGTATACATTCTGGCCCGATATACATATGTGATGTTACTTTGAACATACAGAGAACATTAGGACACCAACTGGGAATACTGATTAGCACACCCAGAAAGTAGTGATCCTTGATCTCGCATTTCTGCGCTTTTGTTGTTCAGCGAAAACGAGGTATGTGTGGGTAATTCATACACCACATTACCTATAGAGTGTAACCTGTGGGGACTTATTTTGTTGGTTTTTGACATAAACTGATTGGCACAACTTACCTGGCGACTCTGTGATGTCGGGCCTATGTCACCCCCCCACCATGTGAACCCCTGCACTGGCTTTCTAGCAAACCTTGAACATGAGGACTGTGTTCTGAATGCCTAACAGTGCATCCACCACTTGTTGTGTGCACTTACCCGTGCACTTGGCACAATTGGCCCTTATTTTTACTTATTGTCATTTGTTCTTTTTCCCATGTACTGTACCTCCCCCACCTCTGCACCGATGCACTTGAGCGATCTAAGTCACACCTGGCCTAGTAGGGTCGTTGTCTCTGTCTCCCCTCTGTTTCCCTTCTCTGGCCTCATTGCGCTTTGCTAGACATGGGTTTAGGTGAATTACAAATGCCATAGGATACAATTGCACATGATATGATATCATAGAAACAATGCATGCACAACAGTAGGATACCTGCCACTTACTTTCACATTATTGACATGATCAATCAATAGATCTAGTAGTAGCTCATCACGTAGCAAGATTTTCTTTGTCCAGTTCTATAGTTACTAGCATCAAAAACTAATTCAGCGCCAAGATCAAACAGATGTTCGTGCCCTACATGCAACTACACCAGAAAAGATTTGTCGACACTTCCAATTCACTATCAAATCTGTCCTTGAAGCTCTCAAAACGCTTAGCGTAAAAGTAAGGACACATGGTAACTATGTGTCTCAAAGTCTCACATGAATCTTTGTCACCACAGAATCGACATTGGTTCTCAAGATGGTTAAGTGCCAGCGTTGTCGGAAAGTTTTTCCAGTGCCTAAACCTTTCAAGAATAGGCATTTGGTTAAACCTAAATCGCATTTAGCTCAGTCGATTCTTCATAGATGGAAACCTTTGAAGATAAAGTGGCAGACATTCCCTAGCATGCCCAAAATTAGAATATTCTCTAAAGGTCAAATATGTGGCAATAAGATCAGCAGTCTCCACCCAGTTGGCCCTAAAGAGAGTCCACTTCACTATCCCTTGTCGTTGGATAAGATCTTCCAACGTTACCCCCGAAGAAACCAGGACCAAATTCATTCTAGATGAAAACTTCTGCATTGAAGGGACAGAATAAACATGCATAACGACAGAAAGCATTTCATACAATGGCCCTCATTACGACCCTGGCGGAAAGTAACTGACCTGACCGCCATAGCGTAAATAGCGTTTCCGCCATTGCACGACGGAGTAAAGTGCGGCTAATTCTGACCCATCGGGCACGAGCACTACGCCATGGCGGAAGTGCAAAGTCCGCGATGGCGGAAATGTCCCCAAAACGCCCCTCACTGCCGTCGTACGGCGCCCTAGGTGCAATTCCGCCACCCATCATAGCGGTCACCGTAATGAGCGGCAATCGGAAAATACGGTGACCGTAAATATACGGAAACGGAAGTAAAAACATGGTCCCGGAACGGGAAACAGCACGCCATACACCTTTAAAATCAGAATCCCAACACAACCATAAAAAATCCTACCCTGAGACACATCCCAACCCGAAATCCACCCTAGTGAAAACAACAAAAATGGGAAAAGTAGCGAAAAAAGCGTGCGACCGCAAGCGGCAGGTCCACTTCTCCCATGAGGAACTCACCGTGCTCACAGAGACCCTCCAGGAGAATGCTGCCGTCGTCTTCTCGACGCAAATGACCAGGACGGCACTTGCGAACAAGAAGGCCATATGGGCCCTGGTGGCACAGCGGGTAAGTGCGGTGGGGACCGCACCCCGCAACCCACAGCAATGCAGAAAGCGATGGGACGACTTGCGGATACGCGTACGGAGCATACTATCCGCCAACCGTAACATTGCCACAGCTACCGGGGGAGGATCGGAATCACCCATCAAGTTGACCCCCTAGGAAGAAATCTGTGCCTCCACCATTGGAATGGAGAGTATAGAGGGAGTCGGAGGGATGGAGAAAGGAGTGCAGACATCCGAAGAATCAGGTAGGTGGGCCAAATAAAACAATGCTAAATCCACAATGTCCAATCATGTGAAGTACCATGTGTCCACATAGTGCAACAGAAACACATGTCCAGGAGAACGTCCACATACATTGGCCTGATAGCGCACTTTAAAAGTCACAATAAATACATAAATAATTAGAAATCCTAAAAACACCCTCTACACGTGCAGCATGCACACCCTAACTGCAGGCTGCAAAACAACTGCATCCTCAATCCACACAAAAATGAAACCACCTCCAAGGCCCTGACGCAAATCACCCTCAGGTACCACCCCAATGCATGTGATACATTGCCATTCCAATTTCCACAGACCCATTAATAACGCTCGCCCTCCTTTACTCCACCACAGGGTCCGATTCAAACGACGAACTCCAGGACACCCCTACCAGCACACCTGCAAAGAGGGCCAAGACCAACGGCCAAAGACCCTCCACCTCAGCTGCACGGATCAAGACACGGCAGCAGCACAAATCAAGTGGCAGCACACAGGAGGGGACTTCAACAGGCACCCCAGCAGCCAGCATGCCCACAACAGCAGCACCACAGGTCCCCCCAATGGATGCCACAGAAGGCACTGCTTCTGGTGGCAGCAGCACCATAGGTGACACTGCATTAATGGCAGCATGCTCCGACACAGAAAACGGTGCTGTCGATGTAGGATCCATCCATGACCTGTCTCAATCCCCCTGTTTGTTTCATCCCGTACACCATGAGGATACCACGCAGGTGCACCCACAAGACGACGACTGGCCATCCCCCACAAGCCCTGTGGCAAGGCAACATGAGGTGATCAGCCCCTCTGTGACACCACCGCAAATGGGCATGGCCCAGCAGAGGCAACAGTCCCTCGACCAGGTGATCGTGCAACAGCAGCAACTGGCCACGCTCCTCAAGGAGCATGCTGATGAATGTGGGGGTACTAAGGCAGCCATAGAAACATCTACTGAGACACTTAGGACAGAAATGGAGAGAAGTACAGAGACACTAAGGGCACAAATGGAGAGAAGCACCGAGAGCCTGAGGGTACAAATGGAGAGAAGCACCGAGAGCCTGAGGGTACAAATGGAGAGAAGCACCGAGAGCCTGAGGGGGGAACTGCATGCGACGTCCAAAGACGTATGTGCTGAACTTGCTGCTGTGCGCCGTGTGCTCACTGAGCTCTCACAAACCCTTAGGGACATGCATGGACGTGAGCAGGCAGAGACATCATCCGTTGCAAGTTCCGTCCAGGGCAGCCCCCAACGTAGATCTGGGAGGAACCTGCGCTCCACAGGCAGGGGTGCCCCTGATACCCGGAGAGGGGGCTTGCAATAGCGTCTGCCCACTGACAATGAGCATCTTTGGACACTGGTGTTTGGGGGGGAGGTAGGAGGGTGGAGGGGGTGTGTTGGGCTTACTTGGGTGGCAGGTCGATGGGGTGTGTAACATAATTTCACATATGCTATAAACATTTCCCATTCATCCAATGAGATGTGTGGACATTGATCTTTGTGTACGAGGCCTTTATAGGCGTACAGTCCATATTGTGTTATGTTCCAGACACACACAGTGCCACAAGTCCCGTGTCCATGTATCAGCCACCAGGCGTGAGTGCTAGAAGCATGAATCTATGATAATCTGACGAATTTCACGGCCCTCCTGTGCCTCGCGGACTCCTTGAGGTGCTGCCACATCCCCACCCTCATCATGACCATCTTCAGGTGCTTGCAGTGCTGCGTCAGGGGGCATGGGCACATTTCTACGTACGCACATGTTGTGTAGCATGACACATGCCATGACCATCTTTGCAACCTTCTCATGGCGGTACAGGAGTGCCCCGCCAGACCTGCTGAGGCAGCGGAAACGACCCTTCAGTAGGCCGAATGCCTGTTCTATGACTACACGGGTACGTGAGTGGGCATGGTTGTAGTCCTCCTCATGCTGGTTCTGTGGGTTCCGGAGTGGTGTAAGGAGCCATCTCTTCAGTGGATACCCGGCATCACCTGTATGTGGACAATAAAGGATGTTTGTGGAATGACATTGCTACGTACGCATCCCCCCCCCCTTCCTGCCAGGTCATTGCCGCATCACATACCCCACATTATCATGCATGAAATGAGGCTCACCGAGTAGCCAGGATCTGTTCCCTGCGTGTCGCTCCATGTAGCGTGGTATTGTAGAGTTCCTCAAGACCATAGAATCATGGGTCGATCCAGGAAATCGGGCACAACAATGTGTAATGATCCTGTTGGAGTCACACACCATTTGTACATTAAGAGAATGATATTGTTTTCGGTTGCGGTACTCGGCCTCCATGGCATGTGGGACAACCAATTCCACATGGGTGCAGTCGATGGCACCAATGCAACCCGGTATGCCGGCAAGTGCATGGAATCCCACTTTTGTGTTCGTAATTTCCTGCTCTGAGCGTGGTAGAGAGATGTAGTCGTCTGCGTGCTTCAGGAGGGCATTGAGCACTTGCAATAGTGTCCGTGACAACAGTGGCTGTGAAATGCCATGCAACTGTCCGACTGTGTGCTGGTAGGTGCCTGTGGCCAGGAAGTGGAGTACAGACACCACCTTCAGTAGGGGTGGGATGGCGGTTGGGCTATCTATCATGCTGACAAGGTCAGCGTGTGTCATGTCCACAATGGCGGTTATGGTGTCCCGGTCCAAACGGTAGAGGGTGTGGATCTGCTCATCAGTGAGGTTGAACGGATGAGCTCGGAGGCGTGGGATTGCGGGCTGCCTGCGTGGTGGTAGTGGCTGTGCTGGTGGGCCTTGCTGGCCCTGCCTTGCCCTCCTCCTCCTCCTGCGTCTCCTCTGTGCGGCCGGTTGTTGTAGTAGTTGGTGTTCGTCTTCTTCTTGAAGTTGGAGTACTTGCAGTGCTATCAGGTCCCCCAGGGCCAACATCGCTAGTCCTGCCGGTAGCATTTTGGAGTGGGTGTGGTTGTGGGAGGGGGTTGGGTGTGCAATTTATGTGTTTTCAGGCAGTATAGCCTCCACCTGTGGTTATTCATTCCACCTGTGCAAGCTGCAATCCCCTTTGGGCGAGCACGTCCCGCACACAACGCTGCAATTTGACGCATGGCGAACAAACTTGTGAAGGGTCAGTGGAATGTAGTGCTCGATTAACGGTGGACCATCATGCAGCACTGTACCGAGGTTCACCGACGGGCAGGGCGTCCCATTTCTGAGTGAAGCCAGTTGCCATTTTCACACACTGCCGCACTACATGGATGAATTTGTGATTTCGAGCGGTCACAGATGCCTTTTCGACGTGATGTTGCAAATGAGGAATTCGAAGGACAGCGCTTTCGGTTTTCAGCTAGCGGCGAGGAGACGCCCACAGGTCTGACTGCAGATATGAAGTTCTATTGTTTAATGTCCTTCGGACAGGGGCCATGGCGAGAATGCAATGATTGATATGAATAGTATGGGATGCGCAATAGCGTAGTGGACGATAAGGCCGGACGTTCCCAAATACATGTTACTTCACAACACTGGAATTCCGGGCTGGAGCACAGTGGATTTTGCAGACTGCATTACGCACAGACTCAATGGAAATTTCACATGTTATGTGAGTAAATAATCAGGCGTTTTCATACCGGGATGAGGGGATGATGTATGGATGCATGGACAGATGATTTAATAGAGAGTTTGCCATGTACATGGCTTTTTGGAATCTATCCACTTCCCCTGCGCTATGTGATGCAGGGCTGCCATAGTGGGACCAATGTCTATCTGCCCTTGTTGAACCCTCCCTGTCTTGACGCGCCTTCAAACACTTGTGTCTATGCACGTTACTAATCCCATCTAATGGATTCTGTTTTAACAGACGCATGCACACAAACACTCGTTTGTAATAGTGTTTTCACCTCGATTTATATAGTTATGATTCGCAAGTGATTTTTGGGTGGGAATAATCCTTTTGAGTGGGCTAGCATGCATATGGCTGTGGATTTAGTGTGATCATTGAAGTGAGTAATTCAAATGAAGTTCTGATGCCCATACTATTCTTTTTCATTTCATTTGGGTGACAGGTATCTCCTCCCCTTTTGCCGCTGCCATCTGTATGCCACTCCTGCAGATGGCTTTTACTCCCGACACCTGCTGCTTCGTGTTAATCAGTGGAGCACCATTACGATCTTATGGGACGATCGCCAATGGGCCACATGCCCTTACGCAGTACTAGTGGCTAGGAGCAACATATCGACCTTTCAGCTGGACTAGTGCCTACCTAATGGGACGGCCCTGCGGTTCTAGGCGCTTCCATGTTGCCTTTTTGAACGTGAATGTAGCCCCTGTGTACCATGAAGGTACAGGGCGTCACACAAGAAGAAGCTGGTCATTTATTGCGGATGCAGCCCACAATAATGAAATATATTTTGGAGTTCATGACCTAATAGCTGTATGGGCTTGGTGATTTTGTTGTGCATTAAATTTCTATTCTGATATTAACCGTGTAGCGTTCTTCTTTGCAAGTAATGTAGCATATTCCTATTTGTGGAGCGATGTATTGTGAGAAGATCTGCATTGGGTTCCGGCTTCTGAGTATAGTTGCGTGGTACTGTACTGGGCGCGTTTGCCTACGAAGCCCAGTGAGGTCAGGGATAGGGGCTGCCATTATGACTGTTTTAATGATGTCATGCTCAGGGGCGGGGGATTAGCTTTTGTGTAACAGATGCCGGTCAGCCAGGTGGATTGGTGGAATGATGTGATTATCAGAATATGGCTGGTCACAGGTGCCTGTGTTTGCGTGCGTTTCTTGGAGGGAGACTGAGGTCATGTCCATTGGAATAGCTTATGTATTCGTGCCATCTGTGCCCTGCAGCTCCCATTGGCCCCTCTTGAGATGAGCCTGGCTGCTCAGTCACTCTGCCAACTTGTGTGGTCCATGCTTATGCTGATGGTTGGTTTGTTTACTGGCAGGAGTACAGGGCTGGTGCAGTCTCCCTCAGGATACTGCTTTGAATGTTGCCTTACACTGGTGTCAAGCGATGGGGGGCCTGTTGTTGTTTTGTCTCATATTTCAGTTCATGTTGCTGTACTTGAACCTTCACATGCCTGTGCTGCATCAGTACGGCAATGGTGACATGGCAAATATGGATGGCCACTCATAAGGCTCTTGGAGCCCCTACATTCATTTGTTCGTTGGCATGCATGGGTGACTTGTACATTTCACTGGTTGCATTGTGTGACTTCATTGCACCTACGAGGAGTTGTGCAATGTGGCCAGGGAGTGTTGTACAGGCACTCAGTAGGGCCATTTACGGTTGGTTCGCGATGCCGTACTTCTCACCATGGCGGAATGGTACTTTCCGCCATGCTTGATGGCGTTAGGTAAATGTCCGCTAGGGTCAGAATTCGCGTACCGTTGCGCCATGGTGGTAATTACGGTTTCGCATGGCGCGCGTGCGCGTACTTGGTGCAGTTAGCGTTGGCGTTCACTACGGTGTCGCTAATGGCATCGTACTTTACGGTGACGGGTCATAATCGCAACGAGCGCTATTCAATGGCGGTATTGCATTTCCGCCATCGTTTTTCGATTTCCGCCAGGGTCGTAATGAGGGCCAATGGCCCTCATTACGACCCTGGCGGAAAGTAACTGACCTGACCGCCATAGCGTAAATAGTGTTTCCGCCATTGCACGACGGAGTAAAGTGCGGCTAATTCTGACCCATCGGGCACGAGCACTACGCCATGGCGGAAGTGCAAAGTCCGCGATGGTGGAAATGTCCCCAAAACGCCCCTCACCGCCGTCGTACGGCGCCCTAGGTGCAATTCCGCCACCCATCATAGCGGTCACCGTAATGAGCGGCAATCGGAAAATACGGTGACCGTAAATATACGGAAACGGAAGTAAAAACATGGTCCCGGAACGGGAAACAGCACGCCGTACACCTATAAAATCAGAATCCCAACACAACCATAAAAAATCCTACCCTGAGACACATCCCAACCCGAAATCCACCCTAGTGAAAACAACAAAAATGGGAAAAGTAGCGAAAAAAGCGTGCGACCGCAAGCGGCAGGTCCACTTCTCCCATGAGGAACTCACCGTGCTCACAGAGACCCTCCAGGAGAATGCTGCCGTCGTCTTCTCGACGCAAATGACCAGGACGGCACTTGCGAACAAGAAGGCCATATGGGCCCTGGTGGCACAGCGGGTAAGTGCGGTGGGGACCGCACCCCGCAACCCACAGCAATGCAGAAAGCGATGGGACGACTTGCGGATACGCGTACGGAGCATACTATCCGCCAACCGTAACATTGCCACAGCTACCATGGGAGGATCGGAATCACCCATCAAGTTGACCCCCTGGGAAGAAATCTGTGCCTCCACCATTGGAATGGAGAGTATAGAGGGAGTCGGAGGGATGGAGAAAGGAGTGCAGACATCCGAAGAATCAGGTAGGTGGGCCAAATAAAACAATGCTAAATCCACAATGTCCAATCATGTGAAGTACCATGTGTCCACATAGTGCAACAGAAACACATGTCCATGAGAACGTCCACATACATTGGCCTGATAGCGCACTTTAAAAGTCACAATAAATACATAAATAATTAAAAATCCTAAAAACACCCTCTACACGTGCAGCATGCACACCCTAACTGCAGGCTGCAAAACAACTGCATCCTCAATCCACACAAAAATGAAACCACCTCCAGGGCCCTGACCCAAATCACCCTCAGGTACCACCCCAATGCATGTGATACATTGCCATTCCAATTTCCACAGACCCATTAATAACGCTCGCCCTCCTTTACTCCACCACAGGGTCTGATTCAAACGACGAACTCCAGGACACCCCTACCAGCACACCTGCAAAGAGGGCCAAGACCAACGGCCAAAGACCCTCCACCTCAGCTGCACGGATCAAGACACGGCAGCAGCACAAATCAAGTGGCAGCACACAGGAGGGGACTTCAACAGGCACCCCAGCAGCCAGCATGCCCACAACAGCAGCACCACAGGTCCCCCCAATGGTCCCCCCAATGGATGCCACAGAAGGCACTGCTTCTGGTGGCAGCAGCACCATAGGTGACACTGCATTAATGGCAGCATGCTCCGACACAGAAAACGGTGCTGTCGATGTAGGATCCATCCATGACCTGTCTCAATCCCCCTGTTTGTTTCATCCCGTACACCATGAGGATACCACGCAGGTGCACCCACAAGACGACGACTGGCCATCCCCCACAAGCCCTGTGGCAAGGCAACATGAGGTGATCAGCCCCTCTGTGACACCACCGCAAATAGGCATGGCCCAGCAGAGGCAACAGTCCCTCGACCAGGTGATCGTGCAACAGCAGCAACTGGCCACGCTCCTCAAGGAGCATGCTGATGAATGTGGGGGTACTAAGGCAGCCATAGAAACATCTACTGAGACACTTAGGGCAGATATGGAGAGAAGTACAGAGACACTAAGGGCACAAATGGAGAGAAGCACCGAGAGCCTGAGGGTACAAATGGAGAGAAGCACCGAGAGCCTGAGGGTACAAATGGAGAGAAGCACAGAGAGCCTGAGGGGGGAACTGCATGCGACGTCCAAAGACGTATGTGCTGAACTTGCCGCTGTGCGCCGTGTGCTCACGGAGCTCTCACAAACCCTTAGGGACATGCATGGACGTGAGCAGGCAGAGACATCATCCGTTGCAGTTCCGTCCAGGGCAGCCCCCAACGTAGATCTGGGAGGAACCTGCGCTCCACAGGCAGGGGTGCCCCTGATACCCGGAGAGGGGGCTTGCAATAGCGTCTGCCCACTGACAATGAGCATCTTTGGACACTGGTGTTCGGGGGGGAGGTAGGAGGGTGGGGGGGGTGTGTTGGGCTGACTTGGGTGGCGGGTCGATGGGGTGTGTAACATAATTTCACATATGCTATAAACATTTCACATTCATCCAATGAGATGTGTGGACATTGATCTTTGTGTACGAGGCCTTTATAGGCGTACAGTCCATATTGTGCATGTTCCAGACACACACAGTGCCACAAGTCCTGTGTCCATGTATCAGCCACCAGGCGTGAGTGCTAGAAGCATGAATCTATGATAATCTGACGAATTTCACGGCCCTCCTGTGCCCTGCGGACTCCTTGAGGTGCTGCCACATCCCCACCCTCATCATGACCATCTTCAGGTGCTTGCAGTTCTGCGTCAGGGGGCATGGGCACATTTCTACGTACGCACATGTTGTGTAGCATGACACATGCCATGACCATCTTTGCAACCTTCTCATGGCGGTACAGGAGTGCCCCGCCAGACCTGCTGAGGCAGCGGAAACGACCCTTCAGTAGGCCGAATGCCTGTTCTATGACTACACGGGTACGTGAGTGGGCATGGTTGTAGTCCTCCTCATGCTGGTTCTGTGGGTTCCGGAGTGGTGTAAGGAGCCATCTCTTCAGTGGATACCCGGCATCACCTGTATGTGGACAATAAAGGATGTTTATGGAATGACATTGCTACGTACGCACCCCCCCCCTTCCTGCCAGGTCATTGCCGCATCACATACCCCACATTATCATGCATGAAATGAGACTCACCGAGTAGCCAGGATCTGTTCCCTGCGTGTCGCTCCATGTAGCGTGGTATTGTAGAGTTCCTCAAGACCATAGAATCATGGGTTGATCCAGGAAATCGGGCACAACAATGTGTAATGATCCTGTTGGAGTCACACACCATTTGTACATTAAGAGAATGATATTGTTTTCGGTTGCGGTACTGGGCCTCCATGGCATGTGGGACAACCAATTCCACATGGGTGCAGTCGATGGCACCAATGCAACCCGGTATGCCGGCAAGTGCATGGAATCCCACTTTTGTGTTCGTAATTTCCTGCTCCGAGCGTGGTAGAGAGATGTAGTCGTCTGCGTGCTTCAGGAGGGCATCGAGCACTTGCAATAGTGTCCGTGACAACAGTGGCTGTGAAATGCCATGCAACTGTCCGACTGTGTGCTGGTAGGTGCCTGTGGCCAGGAAGTGGAGTACAGACACCACCTTCAGTAGGGGTGGGATGGCGGTTGGGCTATCTATCATGCTGACAAGGTCAGCGTGTGTCATGTCCACACTGGCGGTTATGGTGTCCCGGTCCAAACGGTAGAGGGTGTGGATCTGCTCATCAGTGAGGTTGAACGGATGAGCTCGGAGGCGTGGGATTGCGGGCTGCCTGCGTGGTGGTAGTGGCTGTGCTGGTGGGCCTTGCTGGCCCTGCCTTGCCCTCCTCCTCCTCCTGCGTCTCCTCTGTGCGGCCGGTTGTTGTAGTAGTTGGTGTTCGTCTTCTTCTTGAAGTTGGAGTACTTGCAGTGCTATCAGGTCCCCCAGGGCCAACATCGCTAGTCCTGCCGGTAGCATTTTGGAGTGGGTGTGGTTGTGGGAGGGGGTTGGGTGTGCAATTTATGTGTTTTCAGGCAGTATAGCCTCCACCTGTGGTGATTCATTCCACCTGTGCAAGCTGCAATCCCCTTTGGGCGAGCACGTCCCGCACACAACGCTGCAATTTGACGCATGGCATCTTGCTATTACAATCATGTATTTAATCCCGATGGCAGTGAAATATTGCTTCATATGTTCATTCTGCTATGGTCCCATTGTTTCACATACTATCTTTACAGTCGCGAACAAACTTGTGAAGGGTCAGTGGAATGTAGTGCTCGATTAACGGTGGACCCTCATGCAGCACTGTACCGAGGTTCACCGACGGGCGGGGCGTCCCATTTCTGAGTGAAGCCAGTTGCCATTTTCACACACTGCCGCACTACATGGATGAATTTGTGATTTCGAGCGGTCACAGATGCCTTTTCGACGTGATGTTGCAAATGAGGAATTCGAAGGACAGCGCTTTCGGTTTTCAGCTAGCGGCGAGGAGACGCCCACAGGTCTGACTGCAGATATGAAGTTCTATTGTTTAATGTCCTTCGGACAGGGGCCATGGCGAGAATGCAATGATTGATATGAATAGTATGGGATGCGCAATAGCGTAGTGGACGATAAGGCCGGACGTTCCCAAATACATGTTACTTCACAACACTGGAATTCCGGGCTGGAGCACAGTGGATTTTGCAGACTGCATTACGCACAGACTCAATGGAAATTTCACATGTTATGTGAGTAAATAATCAGGCGTTTTCATACCGGGATGAGGGGATGATGTATGGATGCATGGACAGATGATTTAATAGAGAGTTTGCCATGTACATGGCTTTTTGGAATCTATCCACTTCGCCTGCGCTATGTGATGCAGGGCTGCCATAGTGGGACCATCGTCTATCTGCCCTTGTTGAACCCTCCCTGTCTTGACGCGCCTTCAAACACTTGTGTCTATGCACGTTACTAATCCCATCTAATGGATTCTGTTTTAACAGACGCATGCACACAAACACTCATTTGTAATAGTGTTTTCACCTCGATTTATATAGTTATGATTCGCAAGTGATTTTTGGGTGGGAATAATCCTTTTGAGTGGGTTAGCATGCATATGGCTGTGGATTTAGTGTGATCATTGAAGTGAGTAATTCAAATGAAGTTCTGATGCCCATACTATTCTTTTTCATTTCATTTGGGTGACAGGTATCTCCTCCCCTTTTGCCGCTGCCATCTGTATGCCACTCCTGCAGATGGCTTTTACTCCCGACACCTGCTGCTTCGTGTTAATCAGTGGAGCACCATTACAATCTTATGGGACGATCGCCAATGGGCCACATGCCATTACGCAGTACAAGTGGCTAGGAGCAACATATCGACCTTTCAGCTGGACTAGTGCCTACCTAATGGGACGGCCCTGCGGTTCTAGGCACTTCCATGTTGCCTTTTTGAACGTGAATGTAGCCCCTGTGTACCATGAAGGTACAGGGCGTCACACAAGAAGAAGCTGGTCATTTATTGCGGATGCAGCCCACAATAATGAAATATATTTTGGAGTTCATGACCTAATAGCTGTATGGGCTTGGTGATTTTGTTGTGCATTAAATTTCTATTCTGATATTAACCGTGTAGCGTTCTTCTTTGCAAGTAATGTAGCATATTCCTATTTGTGGAGCGATGTATTGTGAGAAGATCTGCATTGGGTTCCGGCTTCTGAGTATAGTTGCGTGGTACTGTACTGGGCGCGTTTGCCTACGAAGCCCAGTGAGGTCAGGGATAGGGGCTGCCATTATGACTGTTTTAATGATGTCATGCTCAGGGGCGGGGGATTAGCTTTTGTGTAACAGATGCCGGTCAGCCAGGTGGATTGGTGGAATGATGTGATTATCAGAATATGGCTGGTCACAGGTGCCTGTGTTTGCGTGCGTTTCTTGGAGGGAGACTGAGGTCATGTCCATTGGAATAGCTTCTGTATTCGTGCCATCTGTGCCCTGCAGCTCCCATTGGCCCCTCTTGAGATGAGCCTGGCTGCTCAGTCACTCTGCCAACTTGTGTGGTACATGCTTATGCTGATGGTTGGTTTGTTTACTGGCAGGAGTACAGGGCTGGTGCAGTCTCCCTCAGGATACTGCTTTGAATGTTGCCTTACACTGGTGTCAAGCGATGGGGGGCCTGTTGTTGTTTTGTCTCATATTTCAGTTCATGTTGCTGTACTTGAACCTTCACATGCCTGTGCTGCATCAGTACGGCAATGGTGACATGGCAAATATGGATGGCCACTCACAAGGCACTTGGAGCCCCTACATTCATTTGTTCGTTGGCATGCATGGGTGACTTGTACATTTCACTGGTTGCATTGTGTGACTTCATTGCACCTACGAGGAGTTGTGCAATGTGGCCAGGGAGTGGTGTACAGGCACTCAGTAGGGCCTCTTACGGTTGGTTCGCGATGCCGTACTTCTCACCATGGCGGAATGGTACTTTCCGCCATGCTTGATGGCGTTAGGTAAATGTCCGCTAGGGTCAGAATTCGCGTACCGTTGCGCCATGGTGGTAATTACGGTTTCGCATGGCGCGCGTGCGCGTACTTGGTGCAGTTAGCGTTGGCGTTCACTACGGTGTCGCTAATGGCATCGTACTTTACGGTGACGGGTCATAATCGCACCGAGCGCTATTCGATGGCGGTATTGCATTTCCGCCATCGTTTTTCGATTTCCGCCAGGGTCGTAATGAGGGCCAATGTGTTTTCTGGAGGGTCACTTATGTTCCTAAATTTGCTGAGTTGTTTCCATACATACCTTGCTTTAAGAGATATTAAACAGAGCTCACGTTGAATGACCGTATTCTGCTAATCCAATGACAAACTCAAAATCTCCTTCCAAAGTTTTCCTTGTTTGACATTTAGGATAGGTCCCATATCATGAGTAGAAAGGTCCCGACCATAGAGGAGAATGGGCTCATTTCTTTTCAAGGTAATAATGTTTATAGGAAGTAGAGAAAATGTGCATACTTTCTGCCTGTTGAATTTTGAGTTTAGAGACTTTGTCAATTAGACCAGATTTCCAACATTCAAGGCTAACCCTGTTGGTAAGATTGTAGCCAAGATTAGTGACTGCCTTAACCTTATCGACTTGTTCCTGACCCATTACCCACTCATACAACTACACCTTAGTTCTTCCGGTGAAGACAATAACCTGGGATGTGGATGCATTGGGCATAAGATTGTTGGCAACAGCATATTGGAAGGATAACTGCATTTTCGTCCTGAAGCCTCGTTGAGTACAATCGAGCAGAATAGAATCATCCGCAAAGGTCATCCATTCTATCCTCATGCTCCCCAGCCCGGCGGGTGCAATAGAAGCACCCTACAACAGTCCCTCCACATCGCACATGTACAGGTTGAGGAGCATAGGAGCCAATGTACAGCCTTGTTTGACCTCAACATAGTTAGCAATCTCTTGGGAAAGATACCCCTCCTTGGTCAAGTGAACCCGGATAGTAGTATGGGTATGTAGAAGTGATAGAAGCTGAACCATCTTATGAGGAATGTTCATAGCCAGCATCTTAGACCAAAGCCTAGATCTAATAACGCAATCAAATGCGTTAGAAGGTCCAGAGAGGCCCGAAAGACATCACAAGATATTGTTTTATGTACAGAATGTCTCAAGTGAGCAAGTACTGTTACATTTAAGGTGGTATCCAGGTCCTCTCTGAAGCCAACTTGCAATTTACTCGAAAAAAGCTGCCCTTGACCTCACAATTTAGGTCCCTTCGAAGCAGGATGGAAAATACGTTGCTCGTAGCGTCAGTAAACGATATGGGCCTACTATTGTTGGGGTCAAGAACATCACCCTTTTTATGTATAGGCACAATGATAGACTGAACCCAAGAAACAGGAACAGTATGTGTCTCAAAGATGAAATTAAACATGGGCAACAGAAGGTCGGCCCACAAATCCAGATTTTCCTTGAGAACAAAGGCTGGAATGCCATCTGGAGCACGAGAAGGCTTGAGTTTTCCAATAGCCCATAGGATGTCATCATGGTCGCCGGTACACTGGCCAGAAACAGGAGGTCCTAAATCAGAACCTCCAACTTCGGATATTTCTTTAGGTAAGGTACATTTATTCGAGTAGTAGGTCATCCATACACCAGCTTGTATAGGGCAATCTAATCCCTCCTTATTAGAAACTAGGGTCATGTTTACTATGGACCAGAATTTACCATCCTTTCCCTTACATAGATGTTCCATCATAGTCTGGTATTGTTTAAGATAATGGTCCATCTTTAGAGATTTAATATAATTTTTGTACCTGAGAATGATTTTTCTTTTTGCGACCCCAAACTCAGTTAAAGTGAGGCCCTTTTATTTTAAGAGCGACCATATCTCTTCTTTTACAGCACTTAGACTTATGAATTCTGATGTCACTAAAATGTCCCCTGATCTTCCGGCAGGCATTATCAGCCAGTTTACTAACCTTGAAGGGACAGGCAAGTATAATATTTTGCTAAGAAACAAACAGCCTATAAATACTAATCCGCACCCCAAAGGAATAGGCAGGATCCAAGAGAGAGTCCACAAGGAGACGTTTAAACCTCAGGATAGTGTATCTATTTCAAATTACAGTTCTCCATTGTTCACTTATAGTAAGCCCCATCAAACCCAGCCTAAAATGGAAAGTAGGAGTAGATTGAGTTAAGGTAAAGAACAAACGGATATGATCCCCCAAGTTAGCCTGAATATGTCTCAGATAGCTACAGTCTCTCTTCAGTCCATAAGCAATAAAAAGTCAATCCTGTAACTATATGGTGCTCTGTGCCAAGTATGTTTTGATGGGCAACAATTAGGGGGATGATCCAACATAGCCAGATCCCACCCCCCCAAGAAAATGTCCCAATGGATACCACGCTTGACATTGGGATGGAGAGTACTAGAAATAGAAACTTTATTATTCTATCATGTACCATAGGCACGAAAAAAATGGAAGTCTCCCAACACCACACGGTTCACGTGGCCCTTCTCACACAATTCGCAGAGAATCTCACTTAAGCCATTGTCAATATCGTCAATGGGGGCTCTAAGCATGTTCCAATAAAGATTAAGAAGTAAAATGGGCTCCAAAGAGTTCTCGCCAGTCAACACAATGCCTAAGAGCAATTCCTTACCACAGACAGTTAAGCCCCAAGTTACGATCTATCACAATGGTTAAGCCTCCACTAGGTCTCCCCCCTCTACCCTTCAAAGCTGGACAAGAAAAGGTGTGGAAAGCTTCTATAACAGATTGACAGAGCTTCATAGTTTCCTGGAACATATAAATACAAGGTAGGCTATTAGTAGAGGGATTAGCTAGATATTTATTCAAATTCACACCAGATGACATTCTGTCACACACTCCAGGCAAAAAGATTGAGTATGACACTTCTATGGACCTGCCCCATCCTAATGGTGAAATTGCTTACTGAGGCCATTTGCATTGGAATGATGCAACCCAAGTTGATGCTGGATGTACATATACAGTCCCTGAAAGGATATGGGGCACCACAGAAACTTGGGACTAAATAATGTAGGGTTTCAAATTGTGTACTGCTCAAACTACGCCAAATGTTCTCTGTCAATTGTAGCCCAGATTTGTTCTTGCTTTGTCAAGCTTTGTCATTCTGCATAATGTATTCCTGACGAGATCTTCAGAACTAGGGTTCTGCATAAATCCTCCTTTTGGTGCTGTAAAACTGCTGATAGGCCAGAGTCGAGGTGAACTTGTCTGATATGATATGATATGGCATTTATAACGCGCCTATACATAAGTGTTTCAAGGTGTGACAATGCAAGGAAGGGGAAACAGGGAGGATAAAAAAGCAATCTTACTAGGCCTAGTGACATTCAGATTGCGCAAGTGCGGAGGAGATGGGGGAGAAGTGCCGAGGGGGGAGGGTGGATAAGTGCAGGACAAGGAAACAACAATTAATGCAAATGATAGAAGTGCAGAAAGCAAGTGTTTAATAAGTGCACAAGTGGGGATTGTAGGGTTACAGATGCAGACCACAAGTGCAGGGGGTGCCAAGAGGCCGTGCAGTTTTGCAGATGGACAGGCAGACACCTGGGTCCAAATTCAGAGGGTTGCTAGGTGACCAGTGCGTGTATCAGACAGGAACTCAGCAGGGGAAAGTAAGAGAGAAGGCAGAAGCAAAGATGAAGGTTGTCAGGTGCTTCCGGAACCAGAGATGGTTCTCCTCAGGCTTCTGAGAGACTGTTCCAAATGGAGGCGCCAGAAAGACATCTGCCCCCAACTCGTTGCTTGGAGAAGCGACTGACCCTCAAGGAGTTGGAGATGGAGGAGCGAAGAGCTTGAGAGGAAGATATTTCACTAGAGAGAGTTGGAGGTATTGTGGCCCCAGAAAGCCTTGTGGACAATGCAGAGAGTCTTGAACTTGATCCTTGCCACCACTGGGAGCCAATGAAGAGATTTCAGTGCTGGAGAGATGCAGTCCCTGGGTTTGAGGTGAAGCTCATGTCTTGCAGTCCGGTTCTGGATGAGTTGTAGAGGACGGAGAGTAGAGGTAGGTAGATATAGAAATAGTTTTTTGCAATAGTCCAGCCTAGAGAGAAACAGAGCTCTGGAGACAGTGAGCTTTTGGGGGAAAGTAAGGAGAGGAAGAATACATCTGAGGAGTTGCAGCTGGTAGTTTGACTTCTTAGAGATATCACAGATTTGAGGAGAGAAGGAGGGTGTGGAGTTGAAGATGATCCCAAGGTTATTAGCCTCAAATGTAGGAGCAGGAAGAGGGCCCCGAGTGGACTGCCAGTGAGAGGAAAGGAAGGTGCTGGTCAGTCAATGTACAGGATCTCAGGCTTACTGGCATTACGGCAGAGATCATTGGTGCCACACCACTCCTGGTTGGCAGACATTCAGTCCGGGATGAGAGAGGGAGAAGAATTGGTTGAGGGGAGCCTGAAAGCGAGCTGAGTGTCATCCGCATAGCAGTGAAAGTTGGAGCAGAGTGCAGTTATGTGGTGGGTGAGAGGTGCCAGGTATTGGTTGAAAAGCCAAGGAGAAAGATTAGACTCCCGGGCAACACCGCAGGTAGAGAAAGAGATAGAGGAGAAAAATGACCCAAGTTGGACCTGGGAGGTTTGGTCAGAGAGAAAGAATGTCAGCCAGGCCAGGGCCTGATCAGCGATACCTAGTTTATCACGGAGCCAGTTGAGCAGGATGGCATGATTGACAGTATCAAAAGCAGAAGAGAGATTGAGGAGGATGAGGACAGAAGGTTGGTTAGTGTCATGGTGTGAGAGCAGGTCTTCACACATGTTCAGGAGAGCAGTTTCCATGCCTCTGACCACTGTAAAGCAAGGCTGATGGTCATGGAGACAACCAACAGATTCAGTGTGAAGGTTAAGTTGAGAAGTAGCCAGCTTTTCCAAGAGTTTTCCCAGAAAAGGAGTAATGGAGATCGGGGGATAGCCGGACCGGAGGAGTCGGCTGAGGGTTTCTTGAGAAGAGGGTGCACCAGGGAGTGCTTCCTGGGGAAGAAAAGGTTCCAGTGGTGAAAGAGTGGTAGCAGAAGTCGGCCAAGGCTGGAGCAAGGGTGTCAATGTGGTCCTTAATGGATTAACAGGGAAGAACCTGTTTTGACAAGACTTTCTTAGATCAAACTTTTCTAGAAACATTGTTGGTGGTGAACAAAGGTAAGCGATTGAAGGGAGGAGGAGAGACGGCCACAGGAAGGCCAGCAGTAAAGAAAAAAGTAGAGGAAGGAGGTGAGGAAGAGAGGGTGGACAGGATGTCCTGGGTATTAGAGATGAAATGTGAAGCCAAGGCAGTGCAGAGGGCATGTGAGGGAACAGGAGAGGTCGAGACTGCAGCAGCATCGACCAGCTCCTTGCATATTTTCAAGAGTTTGGCCGAGTTTCTAGATGCCGCAGAGACACGAACTTGGATGTGAGCTCTCTTCTTAGAGTGGACAGAGAGTTGGTACTGCCTTTGGAGGAGGCAGCAGGTCAGTTTATCAGAAGGTAAACATGATGACTGCCATTTCCTCTCAGCACCCTACATTTGCGTTTAAGGGTGACGGGGTCTAAGTTGTACTAAGAGTTGCAATTGGCTTCAAGCGGATCCACATGACAGGGGTAAGTACATCATGAGTGTCGGAGATAGAGAATGGAGTTTGGAAATGGCTGTGTCAGGATGTGAGTCAGTCAGAGGTGCAGTAGGGGGAGAGAAAGTGGTGGGGAAAGCCTCAACTGCCACTCACTTCATGGGTCGGATGACCGAGAAGGTGGGTGGTAGTGCTTGAGTTGGCTTGGCCTGAGGAGTAGAGTGAGAGGATGAGAGGAGAGGAGAAAGTGGCCACTCCAGGAGAGAGGAGTGGTGAGAGGGTTAGAGGGGGGGGAGGTCTGAGGAAATGAGAACATCCAAGTTGAGCCCTGCAGAGTGAGGTGAGCCAGAGGGAAGAAGAGAGAAAGAGAATACTAGCGGTTGCGAAAGAGTCCAGAAGAAGGACAGGTAGCATCCAGGCGGATGTTGTGTTCTCTGTGGAGGAGGAGTTTAGTGGCAATGTTTTGGTTATTATGTTATTTACAGGGACATCTATGTTCTCAAACCTTTTTATGAAGGACCTAGAAAGGCTCTCCCATTTGTCTGAGTGGAATTTCCAGGCTTGAACCACTTGCACTTTTGCCTGATGGGACTGTTTCTTGCTGCCACTGTGCAGGATTGTCATCTGGCAAGGTTATAGAAGCCCTGACTGTTTACGTGTATCAAATTAATAAAAGGATGCTGGTAAATGCATCTCAGAACGGCTAATCTTCTAATCAGATTCCCCTTTCAAAAGCACCATGCCAAAAGCATATCTTACACCTTATGCTAGATCTGTAGCCTGTCAGTAGTGCAGAGCAGGTTCACATGCTGCATTTAAGATATGCACCTCTGTTCTATAAACTACAAAATTATGAGAATGGTATCCTGGTGGCACATTAAGCTGTAAATATCAGCCTTAACTGTTGCAATTACTTGTTATCACGAAAAGGAATGTGCCCTGCAACACCAGGCTCCTCGCTTCACTTATTCATCACAGCCAAGTCATCAGCAGGCCTCCAACCCCACCAAGCCCACCATGGGTAATAGCACCCAGTCCAACACCCATGAATTCCGCAATAGAAGGTGCCCGCAGACCACCAACCATAAAACCAGTGATCATAAAAGATCTGAACGAACACAACCATTTCACCTTATCCCATAATGACACACTTCGTAGTACGAGATACAGGGAGGAATACATTATAGTCCAAAGCAAGGGTGGAAGCCTTGGAGGTGGAGAGTGTGATATGAACCGAGAAAAGAATTTGTGGGTCAGCATGATCGTTTTCCGCCCCCTTTGTCTGTCCCGAGTTTCCCAGGTGCATGCCATAATGATAAAGTAGCATTATCTTGCAAATAGTAACTGTAACAGCAACTTACGAGGAGCATGTCTTTCAGCCCCTGGAGAGAGGAGCCCAGCTGACCCCAAGGGATGGAAGACAGACGGACGAGGCTGGGACCAATCACAGCCCGGCATACCCCTTGGAACAGGTGCATGTATAGGGTCTCACTAACCATCTATATAGGTGTTTAGCAATGAGATGATAATGTGTTGCCTTATAATCTTCTGCTTGTACTAATTTTTGGTAGAACCTTCTTGAGGAGAAGAGTTTGTTGCTTGCACCCTTATTTTTGTGCGATTAAAACTCGTAATCCTTGCAAGAAATATCTTGGCCTTTTTTCCCCTATAGGTTGTATTTTTTCAGGCATAGCGTACAGGTGCACGCATTCAATTGGTGACCCCGATGATCCCTGCACCCTCTGTACTGCAGGTGTCCAGCCAGCCTCTCCAGAAGTGCCACACCCACCTACAGCGAAAAGCCCCAAAAACGTGTACAGCAGCCGTCTTTGCAGAATCCTGTCTGCTCTTTGGAGCAGGGTGCAGCCTCAAGAAGAAGTGCAGGTGGGTGTTGTTGGAACCCTGTGAAAAGAGGAGTTTGAGTGAATATGTGCATGTGAATATAGCCTTTCAAGGGATAACAAATAGGGGACAGATGTCTTTGGAAGGGTGAACAGTGTGAACACTCACAGATTGAAATTGGGAGTGTGGCATGCATGTGGCCTGTTCTGTTTTTTTAAAAAATTCTTTTCTTAAGGAGAATAATATGGAAAGGAAAATGGAAAGGTAGGAAGCCTCCCCGAGTGAGGGGAGTAGGTGGCACCACAAACAAAAGAGGAAATACATCGCAGCCCTGTATAATTAGAGGGCTCGGACATAGTAGTGATTTTTATTTTTATTTTAGCTTGTTATTTTAGTTTGTTTTATTAGTGTATTTATTGTGTTGGGAAGGGGGCCCAGAAGGTGCGTTGCGTGGCATGTAGTGTGTGTGTGAGGTGTGTAGTTGTGTTTGTGAGGAGTGTGGCTTGTGCGTGTAAAAGAGCAAATGGAAGAAAATGGGGTTTTGGAAACTGTGACACTGTGTAGCACATTAGCACAGGCATAGTACCACCAATAAGCACACGACATACGCGACCATGGGGGGAGAAACGCCAATAGAACAAATTTGAACTGTGACAGGATCAAGAAACATCACAAACAATGGGTGACTGAGATTAGGGCATGGGGGCTGCCCCGCTCATGGCCAGAGCAGGGCTCCTATGACAGAAGTATGCTGGAATAAAAAGTGATACAATTACAAAACAGAAGGGAAATATTGAACCTGTGTAAGATGTACGAGGGTACAGAGGAGCGTGAGGGGAAGGTAGCGACATGCAATGATAGCATAGGCGCATAGGCGCAGGCCCCATCAAAGATGGGAAGGAATTGATGGGACATAAGGGAATCTATCCTTTAGCAGCTTGTCCCACAACAAGATACACAAACGCAACATATGTATCAACAAGTTCCAATATATCAACCCCAGTTACAGCCCTGCCACAGCCATATGTCTCCCCTCCAGATGTCGCAGCACAGGCATATGTTAATTCAAGAGACCTAGAAATAGCACGGGAATCGACCCGCACAGAACTGTGCTTGTAGAGCGTGAGGGTTATGTCAATGTTGGTTATCAGAGGGGAGACGAAGATGAGTGGAGCATGTTCAATGAAGTTGAGGATGGGGAGGCAGAGCAAGCCCCTCAGTGCACCCCTACAGTAGAGAGTTTATGGGACGGCAGGTGAAGAGAGAGGTTTGGCCAGATGGCATTGGCAAGGATAAAGGGAACTGTGACGAAGGGCGCAAGGAGCAAACTGAAAATGAAATGCCCCTAATGCTCAAAGGCACAGGGAGGCTGCACTATGTGCCATGGCACAGATGGACAAAAACAACCTGATAAAGGTGCTTTCGACCCTTACGGCAGGCGCAGGGAAATGGATATATATATAGCTTCGAAAAGCAAACAGTGTGAGTACCCCTAGGAATAGAAGACATGAAAAGCGTGTTGGTTGCCACTGCCAGGTATCAGGCTGCTGATGTGTGGTTTAAAGTGGGGTAAACAGGAGTAAACCTCAGAAAAGATGTTCACGGTGGAGCATCCTTCAATAAGATTAGAGCGAAGGGGTGGGATATGATTCAGCGAGCATTCCCAGACACACTAGATTTACAGTCCAGTATGCAATGTACAATAGGGGATGATGAGGATGCCACTCAATTTATTCTTAAGGTCCAAGAGATGTGGAGGGCAGAAAAAGGGAATGCATGGGATCAGACAATAACCTTTTTCTATTTTATAGTAAAACAAGGCTTCTCCAAAGAGGTCCAAAAGGCGCTAGACGAAATGGTGGCGGTGGAGTCAAAGGGGTGGCCTGAAATTCAACTCATAATAGTGCATCATTGTAGGAGAATACAAGAGCGCGAGAAGAAAATGCATCAGAGAGGACAGTCAGAGGAAGCCAAACTGGTACAAAACAAATGAACTAAAGTAGCAGTGGTGGCATTGGAACCAACGCCAATGTAGATAGAAGAGGGAGGTTAAACCCCTAGCTTTACAAATGCCAGAATAGCCATGGTGTGGGCTGAAGGAGAACAAGGACAGTGGGGCTGAAACCTGCCATACTGTGGCCCACAGTGACAGGGAGGACAACAGCGAGGCAGAGGTGGTTTCAGAGGATCCAGAGGAGGAAGGTTTGGAGGAATGGAACCCAGAGGGTGAGGAATGGGGCAATGCTGGAACTGTGGAAAGTGGGGGCATTTCTCAAGGGAGTGCAGGAGCAGACAAGGAATGCAAAAGAGTTATAGCCAACATAACTATGGCGCAAACCCCAAGAGGCCCGTGAAGGGCCGACTCCCATAATGACCGCAATTCTGTATGAGATACACCAAGTTTATACTTAGCAGCTCCCGCAGATCCCATGCCCTCCCCCACTGCGACACCCCCAACAGGTGATGCAACACTACCCACCTACCAACACCTCCCAGCAGATAGGGAACACAAACGTTTTCGGCAGCGCACCTAATGGCACAGTGGCCCTATTCCAAGGCGCTACATTGGTGGGGGGGATCCTTTCTCATTTCTGGGGATAGAAACATATCCTTACTAGGGCAGCCCACAGAGAGCACTTGCGTTTCAATGCCAAGTGAAAATAACACTCAGTAGAGATAGGAAACAAACAATTCTTTATGGTAGATTCAGGCGCTGGGAAATCATGCTTCAGTGTAGGTGACTTCCCGCTATCTGGCAATACACTCGACATGCAGGAATTTTCTGGGGCTGTTTTAACAGTTCCATTTAAAAAATATTTAGATGTAAAGGTGGGAGGAAGAGTAGTACGCACTCCCTTACTGTATTCTGTGAGCTCTTCTGTCAAGTTGAAAATGACGATTTAATTCATTGACAAGGATATTGTCTGTGCCACACCAGGTATGTGCCCAATGAGGGCAATACTATTAATACACGCCATGGCACGGGACATAGTGGTGCCAAGTAGTCCCGTTTACCCAGGCATGTTCATATATGGCATAACAGTGCTTGTGCAAGCAGTACCGCAAATCACCAAAGCATGCTGGAGAGTGCCAACTGATTTCATTTTCCGCCCTATAGTGTGTGCAGAGCTAGAAGCAGGCACTATACTGTCCCTAGAGGTACAAGGATTGTTGAGGACAATGGCAATGACAGGGAGATAATACTTGAGATGTGCATCCCCAGTGATATTATGATGCAGTACAGAAGAGTGCAGAGCCCCCTAAAGACCGTTGTCACACCATCTCCCTTAATCCAGGCCAACTTTGGGTTTGTACCAACACAATTATGGACAACTAACCCACATTATGTAGGACTACTCAAAGAAGTGATATAATATGACATGATATGGCATTTATGACGCACCTGTACACAAGTGTTTCTAGTTTCTAAATGACCCTGGTACGCATCACACTAAAGAATGGAGCAGTATTACCCCAAGTAAAAGAATACACAGTATTAAGGGAGGCAGAAGAAGGAATAAAATACACAATATGGGCCTTACTGCACCATGGATAAATTGTACCCTCTACCTCATCATGTAACACACCCATATACCCTGTTAAAAAGGCGATGGGGGTTCATTGGAGAATGATCCAGGATCTCTGCTCCCTTAATGACGTAGTACAAAATGAATTTCCTTTAATTCATAACCCTGCCTCCATTGTTTGCAGCATCCCCAAAGAAGCAACACACTTAACAATGGTTGATTTAAAGAATGCCTTCTTGTCAATACCGTTACACCCAGACTCACAGTACCTCACAGCATTCACACATGGTGGAAAGCGCTATGAGCACACTCGTTTGCCCCAGGGGTATTGTGAGAGTCCTAGCATATTCAACGTGATTCTGTATGAAGACTTAGGTAACATCCATGTGCCCAGCACGGTCATCCAGTACTTGGATGACTTGTGTTAATTTGCAGTGACAGTGAGCAAAACTGCTTCAAAGATTCTATTACCCTACTGCAACTGTTATCCCACAAAGGGCACAAGGTTGACAAGGCCTTAACAAGGCGAAGCTCCAATACTGCCAACTTGAGGTACTCTACTTAGGACAGCTCATTTCAGCAGGCAGCAAAATAATCATACTAGACAGGGCAGCAAATATGCTCACCACGCCCTAGCCAGTTACAGTAAAAGACATGCAGACATTCCTGGGGTTAGGCAACTACTGCAGGGAATTCTGGACTATGCAGCATACACATGGCCGCTCTAACCGAGCCTCATGGAATCACAAAAGGGCAACCATAAACTAGAATGTACCACAGACATGGTACAAAATGTCAGTGACTTAAAAGAAGTAATTACCACAGTCCCAGTTTTCGGCATGAATTTTACATATTTTCACATTCGATGCTGACACAGAAGAGCACAATGGGCCATAAATCGCTGGCCTACTACAACAGTATGTTAGTTTCAGTGATGCAAGGACAGTTTGCATGCAAACAAGTTCTCGCTGCAGCTGCCTTTACCATAGAGAAAAGCTCCACAATTGTGACGGGATGCTCAGTGACATTGTATGTGGATCAATCAGTGTTTGCGATTTTAGAAAGATCTAAGTCTACCCTGACTGGCCCAGAGAGCATCGCATACAAGATTATCTTCTCTAGCCCAAACATCATGTAGTGCACTGCAAAACACTTAATCCCCCCACATTCCTAATGGAAGCGTGCACAGACGAAGACTTGCAGCAACATGACTATGTCACATGTGAAGGCGAAGAGGATAACATCCCCAAAGCAAAAGACAGTCCGCTAGATACCCTAAATACCCTAATTTCCGCATTGGCAGTGCCATCTGTTGTGGCAATTGTCAAATGAGCCACCTATACAAACAATACAGACTACATTTCTTTGGGATGTGGCAGCCGTAATGGCAGCATATCTCCCAGTGTCCCCACATGCTGAGTACGTTATCACTATCCATACGACACGAGCAGAGAAAGACTCATACACGGCACTGCCCACTCCACAAATAATAGAGCTTCATTGTAGAGCACCCCAGAAGGAGAAGGGCATTTGGCTCAAACGAGGGTGCACACACTCACCCACTGATCTCTTATGGAGGCAGCAGTGCAAAGGCAAAGTGGTAATGCCCTTTGAGTTCTTACAGATGGCATTTGAACAACTACACTACCCCTCTCACAGCTCGAAACAACACATTGCAGCAGACATCCATTGGACTGATTTATACCAAACCTCCAGGAACACCTCTCAACAATGGTCATACAGTGCACCACATGTCAGGTATTCAGCACTGGCATGACACTCTGCACATTGCAAGGCACTCTGCCTGCCGCATCGGTCCATTCCGCAAGTTCCATATCGACTACATGGACATGGGTGAGAGATGTAATGGAGCACAATATCTCGTTGTTGTAGTGTGCCCCTTCTCCGGTGGGTTGAGACTGGTCCTTGCGCACACTCAGATGCCAAATGTGCTGTCAAATTTCTGGTATATGAAGTATTCCCTCGATGGGGGGTGTGTGATGTTTTGAGGTCCGATTATGGCACCCACTTTGTCAATGAGCTCTTCAAGAGATCACAGCACTACTTGGAAGTTAACACCAGATGTGCTCAATTTACCACCACCAGGCAAATGGAATTGTGGAACGAATCAATGGTCTCCTCAAGAGTACACTCTCCAAACTTTGCACCACCCTAAAAAAGAACTGGGGGCATTGTCTGCCCCTAGCCCTGTTCAACTTCCGCAATCCACCAAGTAAAGACCATCACCTCTCAACATGTGAAATAATAACAGGCAGGCACATGCACACACCAATATCCCCAGTAAGGAGGGCATCAGATTCCCACAGAGCTGCTGCAGTGCTGGGCACAGAGTTCAAAGAATATTTGACAAATCTAAGACATGCGATGAAATTTGTCTCACGACAAATAGCACCACCTTGCCCAGACAGTACACTGGACACTGCAGAGCAACCTTCTGCAGACACTACCCCCATCCAACCATTGTTGCCGGGCAAGCTAGTACATGTCAGAAGCTTTGTGCACAAGTGGAACAACCCTAGGTTCCATGGCCCTTATGAAGTGGTGTTTTCCACCCCTCGCAGAAAAGGTGATAGGCTTTGATATTGGGTACAACTCTCCGATGTCTGTAGAGCACCCCCAAAATCATTGCCACAAGGAAACAACCAATCTACTTCATAATAGCATGGCGGCCCCGATGTACTATAAATGGGTGTGTGGCCAAAAAGCATACTTGCACACTCTGCACTACTAGTAGTATCAGAAGAACACGTGAAAGGGGGCACCAATTCCTGATAAAGCACCAACAGTTTCCTCAGCAGTAGAAGAACAGAATCCACTGCCACTGCCAGAATTTCATGTCTTACCTGGCAAGAGCAAATATGACAAACTCCGAAGAAAAAAGCGAGCATGAACTATCTATCAAAAGACTCATCCCCACTGCTTGAAGAAATAACCGTAGAATATCGACTGTTTAGCTCTGTAGATACTTTCTTTGCATCACTCTTATTACCCAATGTACAAGCATGAGCCAATGCTAAGTGGCTGTAGATTGTACGTTGAGAAGTGGTCCAGCTGGCGAATGACACTGAGCAAGGGTTCAACGTCATAAAGGTCGTTCTGGACATGCTGACGCAGTGGAAGGAGGCATGAGCAAAAAGATTGGGTATTCCTGTTGCACATTCGTACCTCCCAAAGATGCAGAAAATTGATTGTTGGCTCACATAGTGGCAGCAGTGCATGACCTGGGGGTGCACATGATATAAAAAGCTGGTATCCACGAAGGTGATTGGTTTAGTACAATGTTTGACTGGGCACCATCATGGCTAGGAGCTCTCGTGGTTCCTGTCATCGTGTTCATCCTGGTTCTTTTCTGCACATGCCAATTGAGTCTCTGCTGTTGTGCCAAATCAGTGCCCAGTAGGGCAATGATGATGCTTTCAATTGGCGTTTCCAAAGTACCTCATAAGTACCTCATAATACAAAAAAGATAGAAAAACTGGCCACCCTATCCCCCTCATGGACCCAATACCTTATGGAGATGAGGTAGATAGATCCACACCATTATTTTCCTCCCCCTCACCCTGAGAATTATAAAGAAGTGGGGGGAGATTTAGCAGGGGATGAGGGATGTAGCTACATGACATGTACTCCAGAAGATTATTTGCAAGCGGGAGAGAGCCTGCAGAATGTATGTAGGGCATGGATACCAATAATGGGAACACCACCACATGAAGCTGCAGTAACGGGAGAAAACAAATGCACATTTGCAGAGGTATCCGTTACTGTAGAAGTAACGGAAGGGGGGAATTGTTGGAAAGGAAATTAACCTTTCCCACCCCCCTAGACATTTTAGAATGAGGTGAGTCCCATAGATAGATGTGCTGTGTACCAGGGGGGAGCAGGCTGTGCTAAGAAACCCTGCACAAACACAATATTGAACAAATTGTAGACGTATAGGCCCTCATTAGGACCCAGGCATTAAGGGGTTTACGGTGCTGTAAACGGCGCCAACCCTTAACGCCTGATTCCAAGGTCCCTTTGCGGGATGGTGATTTTAACGCCTGCTTTTTGCAGGCGTTAAAACCCATGCCGCAAAGGGACCTTGGTGCTAATTACGGCACCGTAATTTACGGTACCGTAATTAGCGCCTTTCCCCATTCCCATTATGCCCTATGGGGCAAAAATGGGAATGGGGAAGGGGTCATTGGTGAATGGGGAATTACCACCCCACTCACCTTGGAATGGGGCGGTAATTCCGCCATCCACCATGGCGGAATCCTGACCTTAGCGGCATGGACCATGGTGCTATTAGCACCATGGTCCTCCGCCAAGGTCGTAATGAGGGCCATAGACTTAATGCGCGCATATAAAGGGACGCCATTTTGTAGTTATGGTAGACACAGTCATTCCTGCATGGCTGCGTGGTAAATGTCAGCTTGATATACAAACCTGAACAGGCCCAAGCGCTGATTGTGGAAGGACCTGTGTTGCTAATTCGCATAGAACGTCCCCTTTGTTCCTTAACTGTTGTTATCCCGAAAAGAAATGCACCTGCAAGGCCAAGAGACAACACCAGGCTCCTCACTTCGTACATTCATGGCCAAGTGGTCAGCAGGCCTCCAACCCCCACCCAGTCCATCATGGGTAATGGCACCCACAAATGAAACAGTCCAAGACCCCTCAATTCCGCGATGTAGGTGACCTCAGACTACCAACCATAAAACCAGTGATCATAAAAGCTCTGAATGAACACAACCATTTCAACTTATTCCATAATGACACACTTTGTAGTACGTGATACGCGATACAGGGAGGAATAAATTATGGCCTAAAACTAGGGTGGAAGCCTTGGGTGCAGAGAGTGCGATATGAACTGAGCAAAGAATGTGTGGGTCAGCATGATCCTGTTCCTCCCCCTGTGCCTGTCCCAAAGTTTCCCAGGTGCATGCCATAATGAAAGAGTAACATTATCTTGCAATTAGTAACTCTGTAATACCTTTAGTCCCTGGAGAGATGAGCCCAGCTGACCCCACAGGTTGGCAGACGGGCGGATGGACGGACGAGGCTGGGACCAATCGAAGCCTGGAATCCCTTATGGAACAGGCTTATGTATAAGGTCTCATCAACCAACCACGTGGGCTTTTACTGTAAAGAGGTGATTGCTTGCATCCTTATTTTTGTGTGATCAAAACTTGTTATCCTTGCAAGAAATCTCTTGATCTTTTTTCTCTAGCGGATCCTATTTTTTCTGACATGAGCGTGGAGGGGCATGCCTTCCCATCCTAGCTAAACCTCCCATTAGGGATCATCAGACCACCCTTTCTGAAACAGAACTATGCACAGAATTCTTGTAATACAAATATACAAAGACAGGTCTTTCACAACCTCACCTGAGGGCATTTTGTCACAGGGCTATGCCTAAAAATTGTATTTTGTAAGAGGGTGCGACTTTTGCAGGAGGTTAGGTGTTAAAAGCACCCCATGAAGACACTGCAGTGCAACAAAATTCAGTAAAAAGACTTTTACTTTTACTCAGACTCGACAGAAGGGGTCCACAAACTCACTTCAAAGTACTATAAATTAACCGCAGATATCATTTTTATTTTTTTTATTACTATGTATAATCCGCACCAGACCCGAGGGTATCAGGGCGCAAAAGGCAAAAAGAGGGTTGTTCAGCTTTGGTTACATTGCTGTAAAGAATCATACATTATATACACATTAGGGCCATGGAGCTGAACTCATCTCCCCCACGTACCACCTTTCTAGTAGCCATTGACCAAATGGTCCACCAAGCCCTCCACTGATGTCCCCAGGCATCCTTTTGAACCTCTATGCTCAAACACACTATACCCATTTAAAATAAGCAATTCACACGGCAACTGAGTCACATTCCAAACCGAGGAATGCTGCAACTTTTTATACAACTTAAACTTGAATAAACCATTCCTCTCCAATGCAGCCTTACACCACTTGGACACTAGGCTCTCTGGACACAAATGTTATGTTGCTATGCTTATACCGTGCCAAAGCCTGTGGACATCTCCTAACTGTCGATATAGGGCGCAGGGTATTTCAGTTCTGCATGCATGAACACAACAGCAAAGCTTTCTACCACTTTCCCTCTCTCACACCTAACCTAACCTACTCTCTTCTCTTTCAGATCCACCATTTCCTGGAGACCAGGAAAATGGTTGTGGTACACATGTGAATGGTACCACAATGGGTGTGGTCCAAATACTAATAGCATAACATGACATTGTTGACATCTGAACTGGCATTCGAAAGGCCAGAAAATCATTAGAGCTTTCCAATAAGGAGAGCTTTACAACCAAAGTAGCATGGTAGCTCAAAATGTTGTGTGCCTCCTGCAAAAATATGTGTTATCCTGCATGTCAGAATTTTAGATTTGGTCTGCTTGGACTGATAACTTCAAACTTTATAGGTGCAATTGCATTTGGTAAGATTAAAACCTATTATGCATATACCTATGAACCACCTATTTTTTAGATACAGGAAGAAATGTGAATGGCGTAAATACACAAAATATAAGTGTTTGTAGATCTTTACTATTGTTGGAAAAGTAACTTTCAACCACTTTCTAATGCCATGATGCACATTGCATTACACATATTACATACAATATACCACCAAAATACCTGAACGTTTCAGTTTCAGTTTATTTATCTATAAAGCATATTCACCTAAGCGCAGTTTATAATCACAATATGATACAATATTAAATTGTAAGTAACAGATTAACAAATTGACATTTAGGCTAAAAAGGACATGAAAGAAGATTTC
Organism: Ambystoma mexicanum; assembly: GCF_040938575.1. Classification (NCBI taxonomy): domain Eukaryota; kingdom Metazoa; phylum Chordata; class Amphibia; order Caudata; family Ambystomatidae; genus Ambystoma; species Ambystoma mexicanum. The sequence continues at coordinate 200,458,500 of NC_090921.1, read as the reverse complement.
CAATGAGAATGAAAGCGAGAAAGGGATTATGACGATTGAATAGAGATAGAGAGGGAGTTCCAAAGCTTAGGAGCCAGAAGATCAACAGAGCCAAAATAAGATTGGGCACAAAGTGGTTTAGGTAGAGTGAGCAGAAAAAGGAATATGGACTGGACCGAGCAGGGCAGAGAGTAGAATGATATAAGAGAGTAGAGATAAGGTGGTGCAGGACCATGTATGCATTTGAAAGTTCAGCAAAAAAATTGAAAAAGGTGGTGAGATTCAAAAGAAATCCAGGATAAGAAACGGAGAGCAGAAGAGATTGAAGAAACGGGAGGGAAGAGATAGGATAAGTCAGATTAAATGCATATAAATAGAGTAGAGAGGAGCCAAATGATAAGTTGGAAGGCCAATCAGAAGAGTAGAGCAATAGAAGAGATGAGAGAACACAAGAGCAGAAACAACAATCTTAGTGGCAGAGATGGAAAGAACAGATTGGATTTGCAGAAGTTAAATAGTTGGAAACAGTAGTCCAGAGAGATAGTGGATATATGAGAGGTCTAACTAAGGGAGGAATCAAATATCACTCTAAGTTTGCATAGAGAGGCAGGATATAGAAGATGAACAGGGGAACAGAAAAGAGGAAATAGGGGAGAAGTTTAGAAAGAGCAAGATGGAAAGAAGAGAAATTCTGTTTTACAATGGTTCTGTGTAAGTTGCTTAGGTGCTTTCATGCCTAAATAATTAGTAGACAGGTAGTAAGTGAAGAATGAAGATTGTCAGCGAAATTGAAAAATGAGAGAAAGATTTGTGAGTCTGCATAAAAATGAAAAGAAAAACCTAATTTAGCGATAAGAGCAGAAAGGGAGAGCTATATAGAGGAAACTGAAGGGGTCCAAGAACTGAGCCCTGCGGGACACCGAATTGAAAGGAGAGAGGAGGTGATCAAGTGCTAGTCCAAGGGATGCAGAATGAGCAGTAAGAAAGATATGAAGAAACCCAAGATAAGTCAGTGCTGGAAAAAAAGAGAGAAGAAAGAGTATGTAAGAGAGAGGGGTGACCTATGGTGCCAAAAGCCGCTGAAAAATCAAAGAGAACACGAATAGAAGCGGGTTTAGATGATGTGCAGAGAGTAGGGAGTTAGAGACATAAGGTAATGATGTTTCCGTTGACTGTCTAGAACTGAAGCCTCACTGATGAAGTGATAGTGTAAAAAGTCAGAAATCTGTGAATGCACCATTCGTTCAAAAAGTTTAGTGAGGAAGGGGGAAGAGGATTAGGGCGATAGAGGGAAGAGATGGGTCAAGAGAAGATTTTTTTTATAATTTTGATAATAACGTCATGTTTGAAGGCAGAAGGGAAGTTAGCAGTAGAGAGGGGGGAGTTTGGGAGTGTGTTAGATAAGAGATAAGAGAGGGAAAGATTTTAGGAATTAGAGCGGAAGGCAAAGGGTCTTCAGAAGAGGAGGTAGGAGGAGCCCGGTTGAGAAAAAAAGAGGTGTTAAAGTTGAAGAGAGAGAAGAAGGAAAAGAGAAGTTGAAAACTAGAGCGTGGGGAAGTGATCGGGTGGGATGGGGAATCTGAACAGGATGAAGAACAGAGGTGGAGAACTGTATTAGTGAAATAGTGAGCAAGATCAGATGAGGAGATAGAGCCTGAAAGGATGAAATACACCTTCCTACAAAGAAATGATTGGTTTCAAATTTAACTTGAAGTGTGGTGCGTACATTTATAGCCACATATTCTCTATAGACAAAAGTTTCATAATAAATGACAATAAAGCACACATTTTTCGTATTTACCATTTCTTATTATTCTCAAAAACATGTGATTTCACAACTATACTAAAGTTAAAGCTGTTGGATTTATTACCAATGTCTGATTTCTATTACACTGCACATGTTTTTTTTGTTTGTGACAGACATTGTGCCTCAGACAAGTCACATAACAGTAAACTCTTTGGCCTACATATGCAGCCCATTAGCTGTCCACAATTCAATGAAAGGTGACAAGAAAACCGAATTCTGAATCCTTCATCAAAACTGAGACTTTGAGTTGCTGACGTCCCCAATACCTACCTGTCCATCTCTGTGACTATCTTTTCTAGATCTTGTTCTCAACTTTTCTTACCTTCACCCAATTATTGATCAATATCACAGTCCAAAGTCATCATTTTTAAACTAGTTGTTCTCACCTGGGAGGAGGTTGGCTGGTTGCTCTGCACTTCGGAATACACTATGCCAGGAAATGAAGAAAAAAAAAGTGATTGCATGCAAGCCATGAAGTGAGAATACATCTGGACATCTTCATACAAAATTAGATTGAATCAATCTTCCCATACCAGGTTCCCCAGTCTGGATCTTTTCATTATTCGGTGGAGTGGACGCTCTTTGTAAAAAAAAAGAAATCATAGATTACTACAAATAAAAATAAGATTTATGTAGGGTTGGATGGAACACACAGATATTTTCCAATCACTGCTTTGTCACAGAAATGTCTCTCTATATTTATATGTTTAATCTCTTTGGGTGTTAAATCTATGGCTACATCACCTTAGGTGGGCGAGTCATCTATTTCAGCAGTAATCCAAGCTAGTTAACCAAATGGAGGTACTGATTTATTATTTTCATTAGTAATACCGAAGGAGCGAAGCAATTTTCCATCCATTTACCCTCAAAGTATGCTGCCTGGCATTTGAAGAAAAGCTGTAAATTGCTTGGCAAACCTTTATGATAATTATCGCTTCCCAGTGATTTAAAAGGTGGTCTATGCTGTGACAAATTGGATTATGCCTGGCAGGAGTACATGGATGAGTAAGGGTAAAATGGCACACTCAGAACTTGCACATCTGCAAACCAAAACACAATGCAATCATAAAAGTACAACAGGCACAGGCAAAAGATATACATCCTTTGTCTTTTGTGGTAATGTGGGCAGAGGGAAGGCTATACTCTCAGTACCACAGTCTAAAATAAAGGAAATGTCCAATCAAGGTTTCTATAAAAAAGATAAACACTTTGATAAACACACCATCTGCAAGTAGAACGAAAAGAGATTACTGTACAAAACTTGCCACAAAGGAAAGAACAGAAGACTGTAGAAAGTAGCACCCTGCGTATTGATCCAGGAGTGGTTGGAAAGGAACTACCATAAAAGGATATCTTGTCAAAAACAGGAGTGATCATGACCCGAGTCTCTAAAGCCCACTTGAACCATGGGGGAAGTTCAGTGACACAGTACCTGGATTAAGTTCTTGGTGGGCTGACGCATCTGATTCAGGTTCGAACAAGGATAGGAGCTGATCAGGCTCAGACATTCTCGTAGGATTGTGGGGTTCCTGGCAGCAAGCGGGCCTTGAGCAGGGTTATTGTGTGTGCTCTGTGCAGTCAAATAGTGGCAGATCAAGTGTTGCAGGTTGGGGTTATCCCAAGAATGCTCTAATGTTGGTCAGGCCAAGTCAAGCTTTAGCCACAGGAATCGGTCGGCCAGTGATGCTCCAGCAGTTAAAGTCGGCAGGCAATGGTTGTGAAATGGTGATCGAGGGTGTGTTGATGTGCTATCAATGGGGAAGCAGTTCTCGGACTAGCATAGGGAAGCAATGGTTGTGATTCGGTGGAGTGACCCTCCAGAGATCTAGTTCAGCTTCTGGCCATTAAGAAAAAGCTTCAGGCCTGGCAAGTGACGTGCTTGGCAAGGACATGATTCCTTGTTGAGCTGAAGTAGAAATAGTGTAGTAGTTGAGCTGGTTAAAGGAACACAGACACCAGCAGCAGTGCTTTCCCTATCATTCAGAATGTGGGGAACACAGAGTGTTCATTTCGGTGTGGGTGAACAGGGAGCTGCAGCTAGTCTGGCCCTCAGGGTTTGCTATGAGGCCTTCTCAAAGAACTTGAGGACAGCATGCTCCAGTTCAGTGTCTGCTCCTTTGGCACAGAAGATCCATTGCAGAATGTTGGGCCTGGTCCACAGCACTGGTCACACCCAATGTTCCCTGGGAGTGGTTAGGGGAGATATCTTTGTTCTGTCTTGGATGGCTCCTTCTTCAACTCTGTCGGAAGGCTTTGGACAGTACAACTGTCCCGAAAGATGTCCAGGTGATAAACTTCAGAATGTCTCTTTGGCCTTAAAGGGTCCTTAAGGGACTGATGGGAAATCTGTTGAATGGGTGCAAGACTACTTCTTTTAAGGGCACACGTCATCAGGTCATTGGTTTAAAGCTAGCCTGTATTAGGGGACCAATCCCTGCTCCTGGCTGGAGTGTACTTTGCCCTTTTGATCTTGCACCCAGAGTGCTTTGCCCAACGGAAGTAGAGGATACAGAAAAGGGAAAGAGAGACAGTGAAAGCAAGATAGTGAAATGCTTCTTCCAGTGTTCAGAGTGCTCATGCCTATAATACTTCCACCCCCTTCGCTTGTATTGGCAACAGAGACCTTTGGATATGCAGCAGCCTGGTATGAGGCTACTCTTCCTGAATGGGTGTATCCTTTCATACCTTGGCCCAGGACAGCTGCCTGCTGTGCGTCTGTCTCTGGGGGAGAGGGTACCGACCGCCACAAAGAGAATCAAAGAGAAGCTTGGTCTTCTGTGTTTCTGTCCTCCCGTGTGGCAGGATCAACACGTTTGACCTGAATACAGAATCCCTTCAACAGCAGAGCTGAATTACAGGAGCTGATACAAGTGCAATATCATTTGAACTCGGGCATAGCTTATACCTAGAGATTACCCTGCCACCAGCATGGGCTATTTATGATCAAAGTAGTTTGGGTATAGGGGGCATATTTTAATTGTTGCCCCTGGGCTGCGGTGACTTTGTTGTCACTGCAGCGATTCAGTGGGGATCTTGCGACCTTTGAACCTGCTCTGCACCACAAGCAGAGCGGGTAATGAGGGTCAGGCTACTGATGCAGCAGATCAAAAGGGCACTATGCGTTTGGCATGGAGGTTGACATAGGGGAATCTGGTTAGCAGATTTCGCTTTTGGAGAAGGAATCACCTGCATCATGTACTACGAATCAAAAAAGCCAGGGCTTTGCTCGCTTGCCAGATGGCAATTCCTCACATATGCATATAGTTATGCCAGTCCCACTCAAACATCACTCTTTCCAAGCACCAGGAGTTATTTAATGAAATATCTATCTTTTAAATGGTAAAAGGTCCAGAAGTTGGTCAGGTGAATTAAAGAGAGTTCAGTAGGAGAGGAAATGTTTACAGGTTTTGAACTGCATAACGTATGGACACATACATATGAATAAATCAAAAAAATAGTCATGGGTGCACCTCTATGAGAACTAACACGGCAAAAATGGCCTGTTCTACGGGATGATACCCACTCTAGAGCCTGCAGCCACATTATAGCTCACTGTACCTTTCACAGATGGGAAAATATCCATTTGCATATCAGTCTTTGTTCCGCCCACTTGTGCAGTCCAGCCTCGAAATGTTATGACAATTCCCTTCTGAACAAGAGTACAAACAGCAACCCCATACACATGTTTCAGCCTTGTTGGGCATCATCAGTTAGGTGGAACTGTGCCTCTAAGAGCACAGTGAGCAAGGGGTCCACGTCTGGATGACCCTAGGACACTTAGGGTGACTAAACCAAAGGCCCTTGAAAAAATAATAAAATTAGTCATGGGCGCCCATCTATGAGAATGAACATGGTAAAAATGGCAATGGCCTGTTATATGGGATGGCACCCACTCTAGAGTCCACAGCCACATGTTAGCTCACTCTACCTTTCACAGATGGGAAAATACCCATTTGCATATTAGTCTTTGTCCCGCCCACATGGGCAGTCCATCACCAAAATGTTATGGCAATTCACTTCTGAACAAGAATTCCAACAGCAACCCCATACATGTGTTTCAGCCTTGTTGGGCATCATCAGTTAGGTGGAGCTGTGCCTCTCCGAGCACAGTGAGCAAGGGGTCCACGTCTGGATGACCCTAGGACACTTAGGGTGACTAAACCGAAGGCCCTTGATAAAATAATAAAATTAGTCATGGGTGCCCCTCTATGAGAACGAACACGGCAAAAATGGCCTGTTCTACGGGATGGTACCCACCCTAGAGTCTGCAGCCACATTTTAGCTCACTGTACCTTTCACAGATGGGAAAATACCCATTTGCATATCAGTCTTTGTCCCGCCCACATGGGCAGTCCAGCCTCGAAATGCTATGGCAATTCCCTTGTGAATGGCTGCGGCCTAATCAGTTGCAGAGTGCAGAACCATGCGGATGACTGAAATGGGTCCAGGATCATGGCAGGCTGGGTGGATTTCTACCTGTTCCAAAGGTTTGCAGACATTTTCCACCTTACCTAGAGACTGACCACTGTGAGTCGTGTTATGCATGAAATGCCTGAAATCCCAGAGCTGCCTTACACTGTTTGTCCCCTTTCACAGGTGAACCATGCTTAAGGGTGTGAATCACATGGGGGTTGTGGTTTTCTTCCATTCACTGAACTTACCCTGGAACAATCCAAGGTGGACAGATTCACTCATGGGAATAAGCGATTGACAAAATACACAGGCATGTCTTAAACCTTCACTCTCTGACTATGAAGGCAGACCACCAAAGCAAACCACGTCAGGAAGCTCTGGCAGCCATCTCATACTTCCAATCTGTGCTAGAAAACAAGACAGAAGAAGTTAAGTTACATGTGTCCTCGATCGTGCAAGATATGTCCCACATCCGGAGAGGCTGAGGAAGGATGCAATACCCATTGCAGACACTTTGAATCAACAAATGACTGCCTTGCACAACCACACAAAAACACTGGAACAGGAAATTGAAGCTGTTGTGCGCAGGTCTTGAAGAAACAACATCTTCATGGTGGGTCGGGCATACCAGAATAAGACAAGAGTAATGTGACATGCTTCATTGAAAATGCTTTGCTGCAAAAGATGAGTGCTGGCAAGCAGGTGCAGGGATTACCAGTCAGAGAGATCACAATTTACGGATGAGTTGTCCACCTGTGATGGTGCCTCTATGTGTTCAAGGAGAATAACTCATCTGATGGGAGATTTTAAGACTGAGGAGTGATCCAGAGGGTGAGAAACACAATAGTATCACTAATAATATATGCGAAGTGAATAACTGCCCAACATCACTGTTCATTTTGGCGGGAGGTGCCCTGAATGACTAATGCTGAGCTGCAGAAGCCACAAAAAAGGAGTTCTTCGAGCCGATGGTGGCTGGGGGGGTGGTTATGGAATACACAAACGTAATAATGACAATGGTAAAGGTTGATGTTATGTAATACACCCTTCACTAACTATACCACAGCTGTGCCAGTGACATTCATAACCTTGGCACTGACATATGCCTTTTACAAACAAAGGCTCAATTTGGGCCTAAACCTGAAGAAGAAGTTGCACTCACTTTATTGGGGACAATATGAATATGTGATCTTAGGTAATAATGATTGTTTAAATGAAAGTTCTGCACCGCTGAAATTTGGTTTGGCAGGGAGGGATCTAGAGAAGGGGGGGAGCATTACATCTACCTGAGGAAGGGGAGGCAATAGGTGCCACAATTCAAATGCCATTAAAACACATGAAAAGCATAATACTATAAACGAGATAGCTGACATTGAAGGTGTGTAGGCATATAGGTGGGACTAGATGTTGTGAATGAAATTGAATGCTTGCCCGGATATTAAGACTTGACAAGGTAGATGATGATAAAGTGGCAACTAAATAGGTGAGAAGTGAATTTAGGTAATCCTACTCCAGAGACTCCTACTCCAGAGAATCCTACTCCAGAGACTCCTACTCCGGAGAATCCAACTCCAGGAGATGCATTTGTCAGAAGATAAGTTGGATAGGGAAGGTTGGATTGTAGGACTCATGCATATATATTGACAGTGGTGAAGTGTGTATGGTGAACTCATAAGCTTCCAATGTATATGCAGCACAGTTGCCTATAACTGTTATAGAAATGTGCACTCAGTACAGCAGACACATTTTTACCTGGCGTGGCAATGCTAATTGTGTATTATTAGATCTGAGGGTGAGCAGGTCATATTGTGTCAATGATTGTTTTAAGTAGACTACTTTATTTTTCTCATGACAAATTTAAAAATATCCCCTTCCTTCAACAAATGCACTAGTACATGTACACTAGTACATGTAATAGCTATTGTATCATGGTGGTTAAACCGGCCAGGCTACCTACAACCTTGTAATGAGGCCCAATGTGTGTTCCTAATATGAATGGGGTCTCCTCAATGGCCGTGACTACCACTTCTTGCCTCAGTCTATGTTTCCCTACTTTGATGTCGACTTCAGTGGCACATTCCACCGGTATCTCTTTCCCATTGAAATTGTGCACGGGCCTTCAATCTGTCTCAATTTCAACATGTCTGGTGGAAGTCTCCCTTCATTTATGCTATCCAATACATTCTTTGACATCGCAGTTGCCTGTGTCCACCATTACAAATACATTGCTTTGCATGTATTAGGTGCATAATACTTGTCTTCACACTCTTCAAGTATGAAAAGTGTAATGTGAGTTGTTGCTAATCTCAGGTCTTATTTTCTTTGGGCCTACCTTGCTAATTGTTAAATAAAGAAGCATGTGCAATGACATTTTTCAATCTCTCTGTTTCTTTTTCTACCGTGAGCATTCATTTGGATCTTTGACACTGATTGGCCCCCTTGTATAGCAGAGCCACCTGTGTTCTCACCCCATTGCTTTTCTGCTTATTCCACATTATTTTGATTTCCTTCACTTACATCGACTCTGCCGCACAACTGTTTTGTGTTTTCATTAGCATCATGCGGCAGAACATCTGCAGTTTGTGCTTAAAACTCACCTGGCTCTTGTACAATACCTGTCAATTCTGCCTCTTGGGACATCCGTGGCTCAAACTAATCCCCTGGGAACTCCCCTGCACGTGTCCTTTGGGGTATTTTCATTTATGTGGAAATATGAGCGCTATTTGAATTATCAGGCAATTAACACCTATCATCTGTTTTTCTGTTGTCACCTACCAAGTAATTCATGTTTGCTCCGTTTATTGCTGAGACATTCAGTGCAACATTAACCCTGTAATGGCCCACTTGGTCACTGGCTTCATTTGTTCAAAGGTATGTGTTTAATCTTTTTCATGTGCCATGTTCTTTTAAGATTGTCTTTGATCCTTTGGTCTTTGGGTTGCTCCTTTGCATTTTTCTTTTCTTCTGTCTCATCTTCAAGCACCTGCATGGTTTGTTTTATTTCTAAGTTCAACCACACACTTTGCTCATGTGTGTGTGTTTTTATTTCTTATGTTATCATCATTTGGTTGCTTTCTTAACTTTAAATCACTAAGCAATTCAGTTTGTACAGTCAATGGTGGAAAGCATGGCTGATTAGTCATTGGTTACCCCCTTCTGCAAGGTCACTCCTTTCTGTATTCGCACTCAGCTGTTAAGACTCTCTCTCATGAAATGTATTCCCATAATACATTTTGATTCAGTCAGACTTCCTTGTTCCTCGGGTACCATGACGAGAAGGGGAGTCTGTCCTTGGGTCAGTTTGACCATGCCAAATCACTCCTTTTGCAAGAAATTCTGAATCTTTTTGAACCCTATTTATACTCACTTGTGACTTTACTTGAGACCTTTCTACCCCCAGCTGTGCTACCTGCCTTCAGCTTGGTCTCCCCTCAGCAGCTACTCCAACCTTCCAGCCCAGGATCTCGGGGACACTGCAGCTCAAAAAGCTGTCAGATCACCAGACACACAGATATCAGCTCTGCTCGCAGCCTTTAATGCCTCTGCCAGGCTTGGCACAATGTTAAGTTATTTGCCATTTATATAGCGCTCTATATATCATTAGTATGACCTCAAAGAGCTGGTAGGTTGAACACCCTTCGGGACCGTAGTCCAGGTCGGTTGAGAGAGTAAGTTGTCATACGGTGCTTGGGCGCGCCAGTTGTGCGTGTAGCTGATGCAATTGCCTGATGGTAACTGCAGCCTAGCATTAGGTGTGGTGGTAATGATATCAGTTTAATGTGTGCAGTCTGGCGGATGGACACCAAGATTTGGTTCTGGCTGTGTTAGTCCAATGTAGGATGCTTATGTGAGAAGCTAGGCCGGTTGTCATGGGATGTAGCTGTGTTTTATTAGAATGATGAGGTGTTCATGGAGTAATGTTCGTATGTCAGCAGCTAGGTCAAAATTGACCAAGGGGTGTAGCTGCACTCAAATTGTATTCTGGTGTAGAGTAGAGAGTAACGATAGTGATATAGGAGGCGAGTGTTTGGGTAAGAGTTATGATCTAAGGAGTTTGCTATTCCGGATTTCAAGCGTGCATTTGCTTAATAGTGACTTAATAAGCGTATTCAGTGGTGCCATTACTCGGGATCTCATTGAGTATTTGTCATCGGGTTACAAGGACTCAGTCGTCTCAGTTGGTCATAGTCAGCATTACGGAAAGAGCCATGTTTTTAGAGCTTTGCAGAAGGTCATATAGTCTTGGGTGTGTTGAATATGTGGGGGGAGTGAGTTCCACAGAGTTAGGGCCAATGCTTTAGACGCTTAGGACAGTTACGACTTGGCTCTCACACACAAGAAACAGCCTTTCAAACATTCAAAAAGCACAGATCCGGACCTTTGCTCAAAATCAGGGCTTGTTAAATCTGACGCCATGCTCTTTAAAAATCTCAGCAATGTGATAGACAGAGGAGGCTCCGTCAAAACCTATGTCAAAGACTTATGCAGAAAGCCTCAGTCAAAAGTGCCCCATGCAATCTGCAATAGGCAAAAAGCCCTGCCTTCATGCATCTTGTTCAATATATAGCCTTTTTCAGAACTCTGGCCACGACCTGCAGATCATATGGAAGCTGCACATATTACCCACCTACTTTTGCCAATTTCACGTCCTTGCCCCAGCCATCATGTGCCACTAAACAAAGGACAGACCCTTTGGGAATATCCCAGAGTCCTGTAGCACCATCTCACCCTTTCTGACTTTTGGCAAGCTTCACCTATCCTTTCCAGCGTACAAAAAAAAAATGCTACATACCATCCTTTCTGCCTGTGTTTGCTCTGCTCGAAGAATGGACATTTATTTTTCAATGCCCTCACAATCTGCTACTTTGTGCAAATCACTCATTAACTTCTCTGTTTTTATTTTCTGCGTTTTCGGAATCTAATTCTCACAAGCAAACTGCATTTCAAGCAAAGCTAACTATGCACATGCTGCAATGTTCATATGTTAAGGCTTGAAGCCCCTGAATCAGCCCCCTCTTTAGTTTACCCTCAATGCCACACATCAGTACCAGTATCCTAAATCACACACATAACACATGCTACAACGTTAACATCATTTAAACTGGTGAACACTGTCTCTGTTGAAATCAGTGGCTCCGTAGACATTAGCGCACAGTTGAAATAAGTGCACTGCATTGTTCCAACAGTGCGTAGACAGATAGTAATCTAATCAATGTAACAACTACTTAAGATCATCACTGAGCAGGGTGTACGACTTGTGTTCTTTATGGTCGAAAATCAATAATGATGTGATAATAAAGAAATTACTCATGAAGTGAGAGCAGTCGACAGCCGATTAAGGATTGATCAGCATTCTGTAACTCATTGAGCAGGAACTTACCTCTATCTACTCTGACATCCATTACTGGAATGTTCTATTAGTCTTAAATATATGAGCTTGAAGCGGGTTGAGTATACATGGGCAAAGAATAGTGAAAAAAGTAGTGCATTAGTGCTATGAGCATCAGTAAAGTGCAATCAGAATGGAGGAAAAATACTGGCACAACCTGGATATGATACCTCTATGAACCAAAACATAGTAGGGGATACCTGCAAACATTAACAGTCGAGATGTTTTATTCTCATGAACATGAAGGAAATTAAGACTACTACAAACCGTTTCGGCCCGGCATAACGTTAATGAAAGACATAACAGCCTTGGGCAAGGCTTTTAAATCCTTCATTAATGTTACTCAACCTTTTCCACAATTTATATGTTGGAGGGGAGGGGCAGAAATCAACTTGCATTTTTGCCGCTCCCTTCATCTGCGCCACACAAATACTCCCAGCATTTGCGCCAGCATGGATTTTCATGCCGTCGCAAATGCTGTGGATCCCTACGTGGTCTCCCAAATTATTTAACCTCAGGCATATATGATAAAGGCCGCTTGCGATGCCTACATGGCAGACATTGTTTACTCAATGTGCACGATGGAGTGTGTAGGAAGGGCTATGGGGTAAATAATTATTGCAGTGCATGCTGTGTGTAGTTTAATAAATAGATTACTAACATGGATTAGTAACAAGGGTACTAACATGTAGTATTAGGAACTGAAAGGGGGGACTTTGGGGTACTAACAGCTAATATAGGATTGGCTTGTGTGGGCTAGATTTGTAGGCCACATACTCTGTGTGTACTAACAAAAGAGCAGGTGCATGAACAACACGCTGGCTGATCATTGCTGGTTTCACAATAATGTAAAGTTGAGAGCCAAAACCAGTCTTTTGCAAAGCAGAGTGTGTGCAGTACAACAAAAAGGGCCTTGCAAATGAATGTCCATTGTTCCGAGCGGAAAAGAGGATGGAAGAATACATTACATTATTGGGAGGTGTTTGCTGAATACTATCCAAAGGTCATTCAGGCCTGTGCTGGAAAAATACATGAGTACTGGAAATCTCTCGTCGGTTCTGGCACGTTATGAACATGGACGTGACTTCATGGAGGGGTGGTGACAGCTGATGTCACAGAGGCTGGAAAATGGTAAAGGGAATATATGGGCACATAGCATAAAATGGAGTGAAATGCAGAAGCAAGGATCAGCTGTTCTTTTTTTGGAAGCTTGTTTCCTGGCTCCTGCTGTCAGACTTGATGTATGAAACAGCTGCCGGGCTCTGTTGGTGGTTTTTGGCTGCTTGGGAGTTTTTATAAAGAGAGAGAAAGCTGCCGGGTGTTTTCTGAGCCTCTGCGTGTGTCCCGGGATTGGAAGAAGGAGGGGGAGCACTGCAGGCCTGCATCCCTGGAGACCGCAATGGAGACCAGTGTAGCTGCCAAAGGGAGTTGGAAGGCTGTATTTAGCCACAAGGGGAAGTGCTGGCACAGACGAACATTCTTACCAGCCAAAGGGCCTAGCCTATTGTATGTATACATATAACAATAATCACTCAATCATTCAATTAATATGTTACATCCCCGTTCTGCAGGGTATTGCAGTTTGGCCCGGTGTCAACCTGGCACAGAAGGCACATCTTCATCTGTCGCTGAGGCATCAAATGACTAATGAAGTAGCCTGTTTCTAAATTTAGTAACTGGAGTTTGTTTCTTGCATGCAAAAGGTGTCACTGGGCCTCATTACACGGTAGGCGGTAAGGGTTTACCGGTACCCGTTTTTTACCAGTACCGGTAAATCCTTACTGCCTTACTACGAGGTCCCTTATCGGTTTGGGGAATTTAACGCCTGCTTTTTGCAGGCGTTAAAATCCAACCCGCAAAGGGACCCAGGGAGCTAATTACGGTGCCGCAATTTGCGGTGCCGTAATTAGCGCCTTCCCCATTCCCATTATGCCATATGGGGCAAAAATGGGAATGGGGAAGGGCAATGGTGGAAGGGGGAATTACCGCCCCGCCAACCTTGGAATGGGGCGGTAATTCCCCTTTCCACCAAGGCGGTGCCGGTATTTTACCAGCATGAACCATGGCGCTATTAGCGCCATGGTTCTCCGCCTACCGTGTAAAGAGGCCCACTGTCTCAATAGTCCATAATCTCACCAACTCCTAGTTTGGCAACTAACCCAGTGTTAGATAAGAACAGCCTGGGAGGTCTAAGAGCCGTGCTGAACCAATATGAAGTGTTTTCCTGTTTATTTTTCCCATTTGTTTATTTCCAGGGTTACTTCCAATGTTTATCATGCTCACCAGTGTCCCAATTTTGAGGTAGTTTGATTGTCTACAGGAGCAGTCTTTCTCTGATGAAAAAATATAAAAATGCCTCGGTGCAGAAAGGTGAAAATATGTGGTGCCTGTTATTGGGTCTGGGTTTTATTGTGCAGTCTGTCCAATTCATCATTTCCAGTCTTGCAAGAACATGGTGTGTGCTTGGTGCAGTAAAACGCCTGCTGGTGTTTAACGAAAAAACATGGATTGTAACAAAATTGTGGCAAAAAAGTAAGTGTTCAAAAATATCTAACAAGTGCATAAGGGGAATAACACCTTTTGTAAGTTTAATCGTAGCATTTCGCTGATGCCGAATACGGGCCCATAAAATGAGCTCCAGCTAGTGTGCTGTAGTTGTTAACCCTTTTGCATGCTGCAAATGTATACTACATGGCTGCTAAATATTAGGAATATCTAGATGCCTTACCTCTGAGAGCATGTAGCAAATCCATGTCTACATTCATATTACATATTGGAATGGCCTGAAATCTTAACCCTATGCTCAGGAAGGGACTTCATTCTACAATAAAACACTATCTATTTGATGGGTAAATACATAATAACTTGACATCTATGAATCCAGTGCAATGCACATTCATTGCCAATATTGGGCCTCCCTATAAACATGGCGTGATGTAATCTGCATGCACACCCAATTTGTTTTAACTCTGGGTATGTTTACCACTGTGAGCATAAAGGAGTCATATCTTCCAAAGTTGACAAGGTCTGTATGTGTCCTCAACAGGCCTACTGTATCTTCCCACAGGGATGTTTTCAAAGTGAGATGCTCTCTCTGGAGGTCATACCTCAATGAGCAAGGGCCGCAATCAGTCTATGGCACTCATTCCTAGTCTGAATTTCTGCAGTGTGTGACTCTCCAATAAAAATATGCTTACTTCACCATGCAAACTCTAACTTCACCATTATTTCTTTGTTGGTGTGGAGGGCGGTGTGGGGTTTGTATCTTCAAGAAAATGATGTGTTCAGACAACATGAGTATACATCATACTTAGAATGACCACCTTTGATTAAATGGATCCATTTTTTATAGCACGTTTAATTACGGAGATCATTCTCTAAGCGCGTGAAGGTCTCTAAGCGCGTGACCTGGATTCAAACCTGTGTTGCTTCACATTCTCTTTCTTCCAAGACAAACGCCTTGCCCATAAGCTATCCACCCGACCCGGCCCACTTTAGTTAAGTAAGTTTGGCATTCAATCACATTTGCTCATTTAAGCCATATGTTCCATGAAGTTTTACAGTGCACACCTTTTGGTGATCCATCATTGAATTGCATTGCAGAGAATATATGGTCAGTAAGATTCGATAAAATGTTAATTACACGTATGACTATTTCTAGGGAGGATCCAATTGTCACTCCACAGTTCATTGCAAAAATGCTTTACAAAAGTAAAATTCTAATTTATTGAGGAAGGCCACACCTTAGTAATTTAACTCTCAAACATGACTGCCATTAAGGCCCCACATTTATACCAACTGTGATGCTGACGTTATGGATTTGGACAGTGAATGTAGGTCACTGACTCATTGCATACAGGCCTATCACAAACTGGCAAATGTGTCTCCTGCAGCCACCAGGGGATTGAACTGGTGGTTTAAATAATCTGCTTTGTAATGAGAATGCCATGCACCAAAAAACCCTCAAGACCACGGAACACAATAATTAAACAGAAGATATATGGACTCACATCACTGACTGTTATGTAAAAAGCAAAGTTTTAGTAGTATTTCTGAAAGTCAGGTCACCTTCCACAATATGCACAGTTCAGGGGATGGGGTTACATGTTTTAACTCATGCAAGATATGTTCAGGTGATGGGGTTACATGTTTTAACTCATGCACTGGAAAACCATGAGGTGATGCAGGTCCCAATTTTAGATTAAGTAATGCCAAAAGAGCCCCCTCCACAATAGCCTTGCCAACTGTTTAATTTACTACCTGTAGAATGAAGTATGCATTTAGTGGGCTCATAAAATACACACATACACACAACTCTTCTTCAAACTTCCCTCTTATCCTCTCCTCACTTCCTCCTTCATTCCCGACTGCAGATTAGCCAACCAGTCCTGGTGTACTTCCAATGCTCACCTCCTCAAAGTTAGCAAGACTGAGATACTTCATATCAGGATTCCTGCTCCCTCTTTCTGCCCCTCACTCTGGCCATCTTCTATGGGCTCTCTCCCTTCTTTATCTGTAGCCAGAAACATTGAAGTCATCTACAACGCCTCTCTCTCCTTCCTTCTCTCACATTCAGGACCTTGTCAAGAAGGCTCACATTCAACTCTGCCTCCTCAAAGGAATACTTCCTTTCCTCTCTTTCCCCAGAAGCTCAATGTCTCTAGAGCTCTGTTTCTCTCTAGGCTAGACTACTGCAATAACCCTTTTCTTAATCTACCCTCTTCTTCTCTAAGACCCCTCCAGCTAATCCAGAATAGGCCGGCAAGACTTATCCTTGGCCTCAAACACCGGGACTGCATCTCTCTAACCCTAGAAAACCTCCAATGTTTCACGGTTGCTGCAAAGATCAAGTTCAAATCCCTCTGCATTATCCATAAGGCTGTCTGGGGCTGGGGACCACGTTATCTACAACTTGCTCTCACTAAATACTCTCCCTCCAGATCTTTAAGCTCCTCCGGCACCAACTCCCTGCGTGTCAAGCACTTCGCTAAACAGCAAGCTGGTGGGTGGTCTCTTTCCTCAGCAGCTACCCCCTCCCTCTTTGTCTTGAGCCAGATCTCTTCAAATTCCGGAAGCTTCTCTAGACTTACCCTTTCACCTCCTCCTTCCCTTCCTCCCTCCTCAGCTAAACCCCAAAGTTGCTGAGATTGGTGACCAGGGCCTTAGGCATGTCTTGGATCTTGGCTTCCCACAACCAATCGCCTTCAGCCTCCACTCAATCCCAGCACTAGAATTTGCACCCACTGGCCTGTGCCACCACAGGCCTGCACTTACACATCTATTGGCAGCTGACCTGTCTCATAAGCACTTACAGCTGCTCACTCTTAGCACGTCCCTCTTAGTACACCAAGCAATTACCCCCCAGACTCCCAACTCCCTCATCTTTTCTCTCTCGCTGCACTTGCAAGTTCTGAATGCTCGCAAGGCCCAAAAGGTCCATCTCTACCTTTCATTGTTTGATTTTCATGCCCTTGTTCTCCCCCTGTTGCCCTGTGGGTGCTTTGAAACACAATCTACTTGATGTATAAGCGTCTTACAAATGACAATAAATACATAAATAAATAAATAAATGTAGGTGAATGACCTGTGTGCAAATCATGGGCCATCAAAATGGACTCTCATATGTAACTTTAACCACTGGAAGGTAGCTAAGATTGTGTAGAGCCTCCAGTCTCACTAAAATCCTGGCAAAAATCTTCATAGGTCTTCCTGCAAACTTACATTAAGTTGTTTTCCTGATGTCTTCGTCCTGCAGAAATAAAATACAAGTGATCAAAAACTGTCAAGGAATAAAGTGGTGCTAGTGGACAAATAGGCAAACAAGCTTTTCCAATATTTTTGAGTGTTCTAGAAATATGCCAGATAACATCACGGCCATGCTACTTGGTCTAGATGCAAATTATTTCCACTGGATCCAGTTACTGTTATATGTTTTTTTTTATTACATCTTCTGAATTGCCACTGAGAACGTTCTGTTTGATTGCACTCACATCTCAAGTCTAATTAATGTGTGTGCTGGTTCGGTAGCTATTTTCATTTCATGTGTCGATGTAATGCCTGTGTCGGGTTTGTCTAGAACTGATGAGCGAGCCTGCTGGGTTTCCAAACCTGTATCCTGGGCTGAAAACCTATATGTCTAGTGTCAACGCTTAGATCAGTGAGCTTAGTTTTGTTATAGTAACACAAATGTTACTTCCACATGAGAACTGCGCCACAAGTTTGGTCCAGAAATCTCTTTTAAACAATTTTTTGAAATGTATTCTTAACTCCCATAGGAGAGCCCCTCTAGATGACATGTGTTTCGGCATGTCATGTGCCTTCCTTAAATCAGGGCAAATATACATTTCAAAATATTGGACTTGAAAATGCAAAAACATATAGCCACACAATTTTACAATACGTAATGACAGACATGAAGGAGTGGTGATGGGGAGGATGTTTGGGGTAGGAAGAAAAATCACAAAAAAAATGAAAATGGAAGTAAAACACAAGGGAAAAGATTATCAGAACACAAGATTCAAAACCATTTTCCTGGGTGGTCTTACATATAGGGTTAACCATTACACATGTGATTATTCAGTACTTAGTCCACAAATATGAAGTATTGTCCAGCCTTTCCAATGTTCTCGTGATGCCAGTATTGTGTTAGTGCCGAAACCATTAAAACTATGTTTTCTATACATCTAATAATCAACATTTCATACGTGTCAGCTCCACAAGTGTGAGATATTTGCAAGCCTTTCCCATTTCATCGTAACACCAGTTCCATGCAACTATGACAGATTATCAATATTGTCCCATAGTGTTGTTCTTAAAACCATGTCTCATATACAAGTTGAAATGTAAGGGTGTTTCATGTATCTCTCTTTTTCATTTCTTACTATTGCGTTGGTCCGCAAAAAATCACGGGTTTAAATCCCACCTGTAAAATATTTTTTGATGTCATATCACTGATTCATGACGCATTCATTCCTCAGTACTTTTCATGCATTTTAATTCGTAACCACTGGTACCCAACATACCGTTACTATTACCAATACGGTTTAAGATTCTAAACATTAATTTCCTTGTCCGGACTACCCGTGCTAGTTCATGCTTAATAATGTGTGACATGCTCCTATCAAGAATCTTGCATCTGATCCCTCTAATTCTCTCGCTCACTTCTCTACTGCACTAAGTTTCAACTCAGCGCGCAAGCTGCATCCTTATTAGTGGTTCGCATTCTTACATGCAGTTTGCAGCTGCCACGTCTGATTCATTTACTCACGGTGTGCGAATAGCAGCCAGTGATCTTCCCACCCCTCTCCTAGGGCTTACCTAAAAAGGTCCCAGTTCGTCTCTAAGCGTCAGCTTCTCAGTTAGAAGGAGTGCGCGGCTGCCGCGTCTAATGTGGTATTTCACACACGCGCCACATGTGGAACACCAGAGGGTGAGACTGGGTCGCAGGGCCTAGTAAGTTGATATCCAAAAGAAAAACATGAAACTTGTGTTGTAGTAACACCAGTGAGCTAGTCTTTCACTCTGTGAGATTTGCTCCACACCATATTATCACTTTTGTGTTGAATAGAACTTGTGCTACCACATGTTTGCTGTGCTCAAAGGGGCTGATTTACAAAGTGTGTACTGATAATAATAATGCGCTTGTTTCATTTCTGTCTTTTTGAGAAAAGGGCATATCACCATATTCTCAAAGGTGATCTGAGCCTTTTAGGAGGGGTGGACTGTGGTGCAAAGGCGCGGTGGCCAGCCCCCTTGCATACATTAGTGTCAGGAGCTCACTCTCGACACTAAAGTGGGAGGAGAGGCCCGTCTCTGTGAAACGCTTGACGTTTTTAAAAAACATGTCCATCCCTGTTTGGGGATGGAAATGCAAGTGTGACAGCCAGTGCTTAAAATGTGGCTTTCACACTTCAATGAACAATCATGAGATTCAGGAATTACTCTGCCATGGTTCCCACCTCCACCTGCGCCTGTTCCTTAGTGGCCAAAAATGGATCCCACCGTGCCTGTTCCTTAGTGGCCAAATATGGATCCCACTGTGCCTGTTCTTTAGTGGCCAAATATGGATCCCACTGTGCCTGTTCCTTAGTGGCCAAATATGGACCCCACTGTGCCTGTTCCTTAGTGGCCAAATATGGACCCCACTGTGCCTGTTCCTTAGTGGCCAAATATGGATCCCACTGTTCCTGTTCCTTAGTGGCCAAATATGGACCCCACTGTGCCTGTTCCTTAGTGGCCAAATATGGATCCCACTGTGCCTGTTCCTTAGTGGCCAAATATGGACCCCACTGTGCCTGTTCCTTAGTGGCTATATATGGAACCCACTATGCCTGTTCCCTTACAGGTGCTGGGAGTGACCCATATTTCTGCACACTTAAAAGCAAATCCTGTTTGTGAATTCAGATGCTCGTTTAAACGCGCAGAAATTCCCTCTGATATGCAAAAACGTGCAAAGGGGTGGATAAAGGCCATCTGAATAACTACATCCAAGAGGCGCTCATTCAGATGCCTTTTGAGAATCAGCCTGCTCCCTTTTTTGAGAACCTGGTCCTTATTTTTAGAGATACATTCCGCTAAGGAACATCATTTCTGCAACCACCTCATTCTTACAGAGTCATGGAGTTGGCAGAAGAAATACCCTTTGGAGTGACAACTCAAGGCCCCGTTTGAAACATAGAGAACCACTTTCGGTTCAAGATAGCACTGAAAACCTATTCTTTCAAAAACCTCTCTAGCCCCACCTGTAGCACGCCACAGGCCTTTTTCCCCCCTGGAGTCTGCAACCTACAGCTCTCCAAATGTGCTTGACTATGACTCTCATGATCACTCACCGTTGATTATACTGGCTAGTTCTAAAGGGTGTGCCTAGAGATCCAATGGGGCAGTCCTCTGCTCTTCCAGAAGCGCTTCCTGATCTGCAATGCTCCAAGGACTCTGAATGATCAGTTGCTGTTACTGTGTTCATGTCCCATGTGATACCACACCCCTGCCTTGCCCTTCACTCCTTTCTTTCCTTGGGCACCACAGAGCCTATATTTTATGTGGGGCAACTTACACATAAATAACAAATAAAGAAAAACTTTAATGATGGCAAGAGGGGAATTGTTGAATGTGTATGCATCATAGAGAGAGGTTCACTTGCATAGTAGGTTGATTGTATGCTGATGTCTTTGGTCCCAACAGTAGATTGGACCTACTAACCTCACTTATGTCCCAATTGCAAGTGAAGTTCAGCACCCCACTTTCTGCTACATAAAGTGGCATAGAATAATTCTAAATGTGATTGGGGTACAGTGCATCTTTCTAAGTGAGGAAGGTCCTTTTCCCTTAGGTGCATACTGCTATCCTGCCCCATCCTATGAAGGATCTGACATTTTCTTTTGGAGTGAACCCTTCGTGTTTTGATGTAGGATATAAGCGTGTACCTGCAATAATCAGAGTTTGCCGAGATGGACATAGGCATGAGATTTTTAAGGACATCTCATGATGGTGAATCGTACTACAGAACCGTGATTGATCTTCTGTAACGGGCGCTGCCAAATATAATCCCTATATGTTCACTTTAGTTTTGGAGGGAATGTTCTTGGTTGAGAACCCTTGAAATGGGAAACAGCATATATTGTTACAGTACTTAGAAGCAGGATTTGTGTTCAGCATCAATTTGTTTATAACAATGTGATATTTCGGACTAAATGTTCCCCCTCTAGACACCTGCGTTCCTCTGGCACCAACTCCTTGTGTGTAAAGCGGTTTGCTAAACAGAGGGCAGGTTATCGATCACTTTCCTCAGTGCGCTGCCTTCTTTGGAACAGCCTCCCACTCCCTCTTCGTCTTGAGCAGAACCGCCTTAAGTTATAGAAAAACCTCTAGACCTTCCTCTTCACCTCTTCCTTCCCTCCCTCTCTCCCCTGCTAATCGCACAGTAGCTTGATTGGTGTGCAGGGCCCTTATGCATCCTGGGGGCCCTGACCTCCAACATCTTATCATCCCAGCTGCTGTCTCTCCTCTGCACTTGCCTCGGCTCACCCTCCAGCACTGGAGGTTGCACTTACCTCTCTTCATAGCACTTCACCTGTTGCTCTCCATAAGCACCTCCGCACATATCGCATACCCCTCTCCCTCTGCACTTGCACGTTCTGAACACTCACAAGGCATAGTAGGGTTGTCTTCTCCTACCCATTGTCTCTTCTTATATTGTTGTATTAAATAATTTAACATTGTAGTAATTACATTGTCTACCATCCCCTGTCCCCTCCCTGTTGCCCTGTGGATGCTTTGAAACGGTATTTGCTTCTGGTATAAATTCCTAACAAGAGAACAATAAATAAATACAATGAATGCATATTATTATTAGAAGTAGTAGTTATATTAAGTTAGTTTTGTAGAGTGCTTGATCCCCCCAAGGGGCTTCTTGGCGCTGACATACCAATCTTGAATGGCTTTGCTTTCAGTCGAAGGTATCCGAGACATGGGACCTCATTAAAAGTCAGCCAGTCCGGTAATAAAGTAATGGGTCATTCCACTGGAATCACTGGAACTGGTAATACCACACATGGGACTACCAGTGCTGGAAGCACAGACAACGGTAACAAGGACAATGCCGATAACACCAGACGGCATCACCAGCATCATGGTAACACAGTCGCATTACGATCATTGACCTGCTAGTAATACAGAGAGAGTTGCTGTGAATTGAACCCAGGTGGGGGAAATAAGGCCATAGGTGCACCCAATACACCCAGGTGCACCTAATACAGAGACGAAGAATACTAAATGGCCACACCGACCCCAAGCACACTTCCCAGCACAACCATGCTGTCACTCATTGTACTTGCCATGGACCTGGAGGGCCTGCATGCTGAAGTGCACCTGAGGGTGATGGAGCTGCAGCATTGGTTACAGGAGGCCAGGAACATGAGGAGGAGGAGGAGGATAATTGGGATGCAAGTGGCGAGGCAGAGGCGTGCTCTGATTCCCTGCACAAGGGCTACACCCTGGACCCTGACAGACTGCCAGATACTCACCTTGTACTGCCTAAACATGGACCCTCTTCCAGGATGACATCGGGAACATCATCAGCATCAGGACAGCCAAACTACCACTTTTGAAGCTGGTGTCAGTCCTGCACTTCCTTGCCACTGACATTTTCAGCACTCTGTGAACTGTGACACTGACTTGACCATTATTCACTGCTCTGCCCGCTTCCCAGGATCAACCCACGACTTCATGGTCCTGCGGAACAGCACCCTGCTGGCATACATGGCTTGTCATGGAGGACAAAGGACCTGGATGTTAGGTGAGTTCATTTTCATGTACACCTACATATCAGCATGGACCATGGACAAAGGGGGGGGGGACGGTCAATGCCATAAATGCATGTGCGTCATTCCCCCTGCAAATGCATATCCAACCAGTGCACGCCCATTTGACCGGCCAACACACTGGAGAAGCACAAGACTGGAGACGTATCAGTCACTCACCAAGCCTTAATAAGCAAAAAGGACAACCAAATGCAATGCACTAAAGGAACCAGAATGCAACACTGCCACAAAACCAAAGTAAGTGTATTAGTTGACTGTGCCACTTAGGGCCATGAGACGTATGTCCTTGGTGGACATGCTGCACATATGCACACACTGATTGTTGACATCCCACTGGAACAGGCAACACCCCTGGCCAGCACCATCACTCACGCATGTAATTGCCAATGGGTACGCAAATGGTCCATGTCCCAATGCCAGTTGCCACATGTGTAGCCCCTTGACGCTTTGGTAGGTCTGCAATGGGAATAGTGATGGAGCCGATAGTCAGTGGGATTGAGGAGAGAGGAGCAAGACATTCTTCATGTGTTATTTGTGTAAGTATTGCATAACCGGTCCCTGAGTGCTGGGGCCTTATGTGCTTGGTAGCCATCATATGGCGTTGATGCATGAATCAGTATGGTCAGTCTGCATTGCAAGTGTCATGAAGTGCGCGGCATAGTTGATTCTGTAACAGACAATGAAGGTATGTATGCAGACTGATCAGTCCCCACCATGGTCAGTCTGTGGCTATACATTCCATACCCCCAGCAACACATTTTAGGGAGCAGCACCCATCACTAGACATATGTAACACTGAGGCTGTGCTGGGATTCAGCAGGGAGCATGAGGCACAGCCATACCTCTTTACTAGATGCATGATGTTGCCAAGTGACACAGATGCACCAACAGAAATACATGTCACATTGACACAGCCCTGCCACATTCATAATAAGGCTAACCTTGTGTCCTCAACCCTTGCAGGTGACCCTGTACACCCACTGTTTCTGTGTCTGGTGACCCCTGTAAGGGATCCCCAGTTGCAAGAGGGGCTGGCTTACAGCAGGGCGCATGTGAGAACCCCTCCGACCATTGAGCAGACATTTGGGCTCCTATAGGCATGTTTCTGATGCCTTCACCAGTCTTGGGTTGGACTCATGTACAGGCCAGTAAAGGTCGGAAAGACAGTCCTGGCCTGTGCAATGATGCATAACATCTGTGTCAGACACAACATACCCCTGCCCCCAGATCTGGAAATACCACCACCAGAGCATTAAGATGATGATGCTGCTCTAGCCAGGACCAGGCAAGTCTGCATGTATGCTAGGGATGGTGGTCTGGTATGACAAAAACGAATTGATAACTACTTCCGAGTACCGCTACCACTCTGCACTACCCAGGCAACCTTACTGCATATATCAGGCCGTGCAGTCAAGGGACTCTAAGACCTTTTGGTAATACGTGGCCAATGGGTACGCCCATAAAAGAGTAAAAACGTATAAAGAAAATAATGTTAGTGCAGTGGCTTGGTCGAATCATTTTAGCTCCCTATATAGAGCAAACCCTCTAACTCCTTATACTGGGCCTAGAGGACGTCAACTCCGATTAGCTAGAGAAGAGGTAGAGGTGGCTATTAATAAGCAACTTCCTAATCGTGGCCCTGGACCTGATGCTATCCCAGCAGACATTTTCTGCAATGAGGTGGCCCTGTGGGCTCCAATCTTGACTAAGTGCTTCAATGCATTTCTGGAGCTTGGTCTTTACCCGTCAACATGGAGGCAGGCAATAATTTTCCCTATCTTTAAGAAGGGTGATCCCGGTTGTTCTCTTTCTTATAGACCCATTTCCTTGCTCGATACTTCTTTTTAAATCTTTGGTCGGGCGGTTTTGGGAAGGTTGGAACAATGGATCTCTGACTCTGGGGTCCTTACAGAGACTTAATATGGTTTTCGCCCGGGGCTGGGAACTAGGGACCAGGCTTTGAATTTGTATTTCGTGGGAGCTACCTCTATATATGTGAGGGGTGAGCCCCTGTACTTAGCATTTATGGACCTGAGCACTGCATTTGATAAAGTAGATAGGGCTATGCTCTGGTCGTTGCTCAGGGACATGGGATGCCCGGAGGATCTGGTTAAGGTCCTCCAGCTAATTCACAAACAGACATCAGCCTGTGTCAGATTTGGGGAGCAGGGACAGTGCACAGTTTCTTTGAAACCGTTTTGGGTGTTCGTCAGGGCTGTGTTGTGGCCCTGGTAATGTTTGCTCTCTATGTAAATGGTGTCTACCAAGCCTTCGTCAAATCCTACACGGACTATATCAAGGTGGGTGCTGTCCCCCTCCCAGTCCTAGGTTATGCCGATGACATGGTTCTAATTGTTCGCACCCCTAGAGTGCTACAAAGTCTGGTGGATGTTTACACCCACTTTATGGTTTCACATGGGCTTTCTGTTAATTCAAAAAAATCTGTAGTCATGGCATGTAAGAGCTCGGGAGTTAGACACCTTAAAATGCGCAAGATATGGAGTGGAGGTAAACCCATTCCGAGGGTCACTAGTTTTGACTACCTGGGAATTTGCTTTACAGAGAATTGGCAAGGGTTGGGTCATGTTGATAAGCAGTGTCTGAGGATGAGGCAGGCGCTTGGGGGTCTGTCACGCTTTCAACAGAACTGATGGGGCGCCCAATTAAACTTATCTTAGAAGTATACACGGCTCAAACAAAAACTGCTACTAACTACGGGGCTGCACTGTGGGGCATGGAAAGGATCCAAAAAATCGAAAATGTGGAGAATGCCTTCCTTAAAAAACTTCTTGGATTGCCGCAGTCTGCCTCAAATTATGGGACACATTTGGAACTAGGATGCCCCCATATTGCTGATGAGTGGTTATTGGCTCCGGTCTCGCATTGGTTGGCATTATGGGAAAATCAGAAAGCAATTATCGCACATAAGATTTTAAGAGCCCTCCTAAGCAGCTCAGCAGTAAAGAAAATCCCATGGCTCAGGTATATTCAGAAATGCATCAGACAGTTAAACGGCGCCAATCTAGTTTGCCCACCAAGCATTTTGACCCCATGTATGGTTAGGGCACAAAAACAACTGTTCAAAACCATTTTGGTGGCAAATAGGGAGTCTCCCGCCTTACGCATTGGTGCAAACAGAAGGCATATTGTGTATGCAACAACAGATGCTATTCAGCCATATCTACTCCATAGTGATAATCCTGTAGACTGCTGGGCTTTGACTGCTTATGTTTAGGGGCACAAACTAAAAGCTGGACAGATAGTGTGCAACCTACAGCTTGCCCCTTTTGTCAGTGGCCGGCGGAGGATCTCCTACACTTTGTATTGTTCTGCCCACATTATTTAGACTTAAAACGGAGAACACTTTTGTCACGACTTTTGCCACTACTCAGATTGGCCGGCATGTTTCAGGCTAAGCCTGCCTTATGTTATTTGCTGTCGGCAGCTACGATTCCAGTGGCTTGGGGTATGGTGGATTAATTGAGACTAATTGGATCGGAGATCCAAAACCGTGGCACAGAATTTGATTGAGCTCTGAAATTTTAATCGTAATGAATTGTTTGGCTGCTCTTTGTGGATATTACCTGACTTACACACATGCACATTTTAAATCTGTATGTATTGTTTGTAAATTTATACCCTAGATATTTTTTTAATACGTTGAATTGACTTTTGTAATGTATGCATTTTTATTCTGTTAACGGTTTATGGATAATTTGTTTCCGAATAAACTTTTATGATGATGATATATGACACAGACAATAAAAACTTTAATAAAAAGAAGGAATGTCCACTCATTGCCGCAAGAGTAAACCAATATGTATTGAATACAAATAGCTAGCTACTACCAACCCCATGTGCCCCTCCCACTTTCCACACACTCTGCCCCACACTAAACCCTACCTCTCACTGCACACCCTGTTGCTACACAACCAACTGCTCCCCCACACTTTGACCCCACATACTCCCCTGCCACTCCCCGCACACCCTGTCCCAACACACCCCAAAAAACAAACTGTCACATTCTCAGGTGTGCTCGTAAGCCACACGGAGTGGTGCTTCGGGCTGCCTTGGAGATAGCCCGCTGGGGTGGTTAAGCTTGAAGGGGGGTCAGATCCCCGGGCCCCCATGCACTCCATGCCTGCAGGTTGTGGGTGAGTGATTTTGCACCCCTTATTGCCCTCCTGGACCCTGTGCGCCAGTAGCACTAGGGCAGAGGTGGTACACCCCAGGGCACGTGTGCACCACGGCTTCTTGCCTGCACTCACTCCCGAATACGTCCAGATTGGTTCAGTTGTTGCTGAACCATGTTTGCCATCTCTGTATGCCTTTCCTCAATCCCACGAATGTGGGTGTCCATATCCATGATGTTGGGCATAGGTTGTGGAGGGGGACTGTGCATGGTGGTAGGGCTGAATGTAGGCATAAGGGGTGTGCTGTTGTGACTCTTCATCAGTGTCATCACCTACATCTGCCGCATCATACTCATAGGAGGACCTGTGGAGATGCCTGGTGTTGGTGCCACCACAGGTAGTGTGGGCAGGCCAGCAGCCTGTGCAGCCGGTGCTGCTGGTGTTGGCAGGGAAGCCGATGTGCTGCCTGTGCTGCTGGTGTTGGCAGGGCAGCAGGCTGTGCAGTCGGTGCAGATGGTTTTGGCTGGGATGTGGATGGTGGTGGTGGGGCAGCCACCCTGCCTGCGCTTGCCTGCCCTGCAAATGTTCCAGCTGTGTCACTGTCAGAGGATGTTCTCGTTATGGTGAGGTGAGCATGCAGCTAGTATCCTAAGAGTCACGTCTGCAGACTTTCATTACACATATACTACATTGTGTGTGCCCTGGGTTGGTCATAATGTTTTGGTTGTTGATCTGCCACAGTGGTTTGTAGTTGTCTTTTCGTTCTGGATGTGCTAATTGTCATATTCACCCTTTGTGGACATGGCCAGTACTCATGTGAGCATGTGTGTGGCAATACAGATTGGCTACGGCTGACAAGATGTTGCGCACCAGCAAGCGCAGATTGTTCCATCGCTTGCGGCAGTCACAGGGCTTGCTGGGGACCGGACCCACTGCTGAGACCTTCTGTGCGACCTCCTCCCATATGGCAGACTTGTGCTTGTGGCTTCTGCGCCTATTGTTGGTTCCAAAGAGAGCATTGGAATGTTATACCACAATATTCGTCAGTGCAGTGAATTCCAGCTCAGTAAAGCAGGGCTTACGGAGCCGGTCCTCTGGCAGGCATGATTTTCCTGTCCCAGACATGTTGCCAATGTTTTCTGCAGTGGATGGCTACAAGAAGTGGCTGATTTTACATGGATTG
Organism: Ambystoma mexicanum; assembly: GCF_040938575.1. Lineage (NCBI taxonomy): Eukaryota > Metazoa > Chordata > Amphibia > Caudata > Ambystomatidae > Ambystoma > Ambystoma mexicanum. Next base: position 200,430,275 of record NC_090921.1, on the reverse strand, counting down.
GTATTTTTCCAAAAGGGCCATCAGCGAGCTTCCTGTTCTGGAGATGATGTTTCCGGTGCTGGTGCTTCCATCGCCAGTGTTTTTCAGTAACAACGGTGCTGGTGTCCCAGTGGTGGTTTAGCCGGTTTCGTGTTACCAGCATTTCATTGCCAGAATCACTGGGATTTTGTGATTATTGCTGGTGATTCCGAGATGCTGGTAATACCATTTCTGGCACTCTGGTAGCCAGAAAGGGTACTACCGGCATGCCAGAATCACTAGCGTTATCCCTGCTAACTCACAATGAGGGCCATGGTCTAGTTGAGGTTTAAAGGGAAAATTAATGTTTTAAAGGAATGTAGACCTTCATTGGATGAAATCCAACAGGTAAGGCTTGCTACGCCATAGTTGTCTGTACTGAAAAAGTCTTGCCTGCCCAGTGAGCAATGATAATGTCAGGGACCAATAACAAAGCTTTATTGCCAACCTTAGAGAACTTGTTGGAAGACAAGGATAGAATCGGCTAGAGGAGAGCACAAGACAGGTGCCTTGCACAGACTTTCCTTCAAGCCCTTTGACAGTCCTCACTCCTATGAACCTTCCTAGGCCATTTGAATGATGCCAGAGCTATCAGAGGGGCAGGTATGGTGCCATAGTCTGCCATGAAATTTCTGTAGCCCAGTGAGGACCAAGAAATCTCTCACCTGGGTTTAAGTAGAGGGAGTCTCTGAGTCCCATACAGCTTTTACTTTACTAGGGAGAGTACTAGGGAGGTTGGATTTGACCCCTCCTACCTCATGACCAAGGACGTTAACCTTCCCCTCGGCTATTTAGCACTTGGTTGCCTTGATAGTAAGGTTGGACCTTTTCATGGCCTGCAACACCTTTTTCAAGTTTGTCAAATGCTCTTCCCCGGTTGAACTGTATACAGAAATGTTGCCCAGGTAGGCCACACAGAAGGCCACTCAGAGCATGATTGACCAACCTTTGGAAGGTGGCAAGGGCATTCTTTAACCCAAAAGGCATAACACTAAACTTGTAAAGCCCATCTGGTGTTTAGAAAACCATTTTCTCTGTGGCCAGATCTGTTTGCCAATACCCTGATGTGAGGTCAAAGGTGCTCACAAACTTGGCAGCACATATCTTGTCCACCAGCTCATCAGCCCTGGGCAATGGGTGTGCATCAGTCTTGGTGACTGCATTGACTCCTCTGTAGTCGACACAGAACCACTACTCCTTGGTAGTTGCCTGGGATCCTGCCTTGGGGCCAAGGGCCACTAAGCTGGACCATGGGCTAGTTGAGGATTCAATGACACCCAAGTCCAACATCTTGGCGAAATCTTACTGGATGTGGTTCGTAACAGTGTCTGATTTTGACATGTACACTGTAACCAGTGTCAATATCATGCCTACACCATAGGGTGAGGCCTGATGTCAGAGAGAACAAAGGGGGATACTGCTACAGAAAAGTGTTGCAAGTCCTCTGCTGCTCTGGTGTCAGATCTGGATAAAGATGTACTCCCTCTCCTGAATCATCCAAGGGTTGCTATTCAGCAAATCAGGAAAGGGCTCACTTCTGTTCTCTTTTTGCTCTGAAGCTAGAATGAGGCAGGAGACTTCTTCTCTTCTGTGGGATGGCTTAGGCCTGTTGACATGGAAGACCTTAACCAGATAGTTGACTTCACATATCTTGGAGATTATCCTGAAGTGTCCAGTCCACTTATCTGTCAAAGCTCGAGGCTTGGAGTTCTCCATCACAAGGATCTGCAGACAAGGAGTCCAGTCCACTTGTGAGGCCTTAAGGCCATGAAAGAATTTGTTCAATTCTTGGCTTGCCATAAGATTTGCTGAAGCATGGTCCCTCATCTGTGCCATCCTCCTTCTGAGGCGTAACACATAGTTCCCCAGTTGCTTTGCAGGACCTGGAGGTGTGGCTTCCAAACCGTCTCTTACTAAGGCAAGGATCTCTCTCGCTGGATGTCCAAAGAGGAGCTCAAAGGGGCTGAAACCAACATCCTTTTGAGGCGCCTCTCTATAGGCAAATAAGAGGCATTATAGGAGGAGATCACATTTTATCCTTAGGGGCTCTTTCAAAGTACCCAACATACCTTTGGGAGTTTTGTTAAACCCTTCAACCAGGCCATTGGTCTGAGGATGGTAACAGGTGGAGAACTTTTAAATTACATCACATTACTTCCACATAGTTTGCATGTAACTAGACATGAAGTTGGTTCTGAAATCAGCTCTTTGGGAAAGACAACTCTGGTGAAGATGGCCAGGAGAGCCCTAGCAACCACCTTGGCTGTTATGTACTGAAGGGATATAGCCTCAGGGTACCTGGTGGCATGATCTACCAGGATCAGGATCAACCTGTGTCCACCTGATTTTGGAGGGGCTAGGGGACCAACACTGTTGATGCCCACCCTCTCAAATCGTGTGCCAACCACTGGCAAAGGCTGCAGTGGGGCAATACCACTGCTTCCAGTCTTGCCAGACAACTGACAAGTACAGCATGTCTTCTAGTGGGCTTTCACTTCTACTCCCTTCCTGGGCCAATACAAGTGGGTTGCAAGCCATATCTTGGTCTTCTTAGTGCCACAATGGAAAGCTAAGGGCACCTCATTTTCCAAATTCAAAAGGAAAGGCCTGTATACCTTGGGTACAGCCAACCTCTTGACCGCACCATGTTAAGGCGTAGTGGGCTCACTGTAAAGGAGCTCACCCTCCCAACAAATCTTACAAGACCTAGGCACTTCACCTTGTGCCTGGTCCTGGATCCTCAGACCCTCAAGATAGTGGCACTTTCTTCTGACCAGTACGAAAATCTGCCCACCTTCAGCCAAACATCACTTGCGGTCTGGGTGGCCCTCTCGGGTTAGTACCTCCCCCTGAGGAGGCTCATCTGTCTGTTCTCCCTCGGGAGTTGAGTCTAGGATCACCACTGGGCCTAGTCCCTTAGGAGCTCGGACCACAGTGGGTACTTCTAAAGCAGCAGGAAGAGAAGCGGCCCTCATCACAGAGGTGGCATTCTTACTCTTGCTGTCTTCTAATCAATCGGAATGGAGACTATGGCTAAAGGAAAAGGTTTCGGGGCCCACCAGCAAACCTGGTGGTTCTCAGAGAAACACCTACATAGTCCTCTGGCCTGAGCAGGATCCTGTCCACATCATGTCCACCACTGTCATGCTAGCCCCAGTGTCTCTCAAATCAGTGGAGGACTGGCCATTACTGAGGACACTTCTCAAAAACCAGTGAGTATTCAGTGGGATATTAGCCAGTACTTCTGAGTACTGGTCCCAGGCCTCAAGGGACACTAATGAAATCCATGCAGCGACCCAAAGGTGATTCCTGGAGAGGAGGGAAGGACAGTAGCCACCACCTCAAGCATAGTGTAAGGGTAGGTCAGGCTGACAGCCTGGACACCAAGTGCCTTACCCTTACACTTGGGGTCACCCTTCTTGTGGTTCAAGGCCCCAAACAGGTGGCAGGAATATAGGGATCTGAAATGGATCCACTAGGAGCCTGCTTCGTAGCAAGAGAGCCACTACTTTTAATCCCAGCCCCACAGGACTTATCCCCACTAGACCTTTGGACCTTAGAGGGAGAATGTTTAGGTGTATTCAAAAGTGGCTGCTTCTTGGCTTCCCAGCCATCTTAGGTTTCCCTTTTTATCTTTATCCTTCCCACTGGGATCCTTAGGGGACACACTGTGGGGGACCCACTTGTCAGGCAACTTGACCAATTTAAAGGTTCCAAGATATACTGGTCATCATTTTACTGACACAGCTCTGGTGAACAAGCCTCAGAAGTTTTTTCAGAAAATAGGAGGTGAGACAATTCAACAAAATACTTCACTTTGCAACCATCAACCCATCCCATCATATTCATATGTGCAGCACTCACCCAATTAACCCAAGCCATATTCTCTCTCTTCTTATAGCCCCAGAACCTCTTAAGATACGGGGCAGGTTTCTTGCCAAACTTGGCAATCTAAACAGCTTTCACACACTGATACTGACCTCTTTCTTCTACACTTAGTTTCAGAATACAGTCAAACCATTCTGAGGTACTCTTCTCAATAAACGCTTAGCCCAAACTGTATGGTCAAAATCATGGATACCACACACCATCTTAAATGCTTTTATCCATTGGAGGATATCAGAACCCTCCACATACACACTAACACAATATTTCATAAACTTGGTAGCAAGAGACCTGACACTCTCAACTTGATTAGCTGAAATTTCCACCTTAGCTTTTGCTAGCCTGAGTCTTTGACATTTTCTGTTTTTGAGTTCAAGATCTCTGTCTTTGAGTTAAACATCTCTTTCTTTGAGTATAATTTGCTGGGCTAATTCCTCTTTCTTCAACTCAACTTCATTCTCTAACTAATTTCATCACCAATAACTCAAGTTCCAGGGCATCCCTCAGAGAAACAATGCTGGGTTTTGGAATAGAATTGACAGGAGGGGTGGTAATCTCATTGGTAGCAAATGTGACTTCACCAGGGGTAAGGACCCCATCAGAGCCATCCCCACTTTCATCATGAGTATCACTAGCTTCCTGTAAATCCACAAGGGCAACTATCAGCTCTGCCCAAGATTAATCCTGATAATCTATTTCTCTCACTTTATAAGCACTTTGGAGAGCTTATAAATTCATCCTGTTGACCATTTGCAATCGTTTCCTTTCTTTATATTGTAGTTATACCAGTATACACCACTAAATCCTATGTTAACACACATTTGGATATTTTGTACTAGCAAGTTTAAACACTGCGTCTTAAAACCAGTGATCCTTCCGCTGCCACCAGTATAGAGACTGGAGGGGGTATCTGTACTTATGCCCTCTACATGGTTGAAACAGAGGTGCAGAGCACCCCAGCCAATGCTCTCAATTGGTAACGTTGGACGAGCAGCCAGGCATAAGCTCTCAGGAGGTGATGCAGGCTGGTTCTTAAGTGCAGTGATTCCCCAAGCCCCCACAAAGGAATGTCCACACACTATTTTATGTGATATCACAGTTCTTTAGTTCCATCAAGATTTATATAAATAAGGTTGAAGTAAATATACACATTTAAATAATTGCATGTAGTATTTTGGCAATTCTATTCAAATAATGGCAAATATGATATAAACTCTATGTGGTGCCACAGAGTATGCAGATTCATACAAAATACACCAACTGCTGACACAATTTTAAAAGCACATAAATTGCTAAGCAAGGTGTAAGGAAGAAAGTCAGATTAGTTTCAGAACATAGGCAGTAAACTTTCTTTAGACTTAAATAGTGATACTGTGTGAGGATCCCAACCACCTTGGCAACAAGTAAAGGAAAAGTTGAGCTGTACTTTATCTAATCTATTACAGCCCAGTCCAAATAAGTGCAATAATGCTCTACTTTCTTTTTATAGGTTCTACCGCCCCAAAGTGCCTGCAATGCCACAAGAGAATAGGCTGTCAAATGAATCTGGGACCCCTGGATGATTTTTGAGGGTGGCAACACTCTTCCTCGTCAAAGTACCTTTGGTGCCTTGGCAGGCGAAGAGGTGGAGGATCTTGACTTCACTTGATGGGACCCCTTGAGGATGGACACCCTTTGCAAGAAGGAATCATGGGGATGCCGAGGCCAAGAGGAAAAGGGGAACTGGACAGTGTTGGAAAGGCAGCATTTTCGGTCTGCACAGTGGTCTCCGTTGGTGGTTCGTTACTCCGGCTGTGGATGTTCCTTGAATGCAAAACATGCTGTTGACTCTGAAAAGGTCGGGCCAAAGAAGATAAGACCCCTCAAGACCTTGGATGCTTTTTGGTGGCGACGGGTGCAGTGTCAAGATTAGGTGTCGGGTTTCAGGATTTCACGGTTCATGGAAGATTCCACAAATATTCTTTGTTCAGGTGGATTTTTTGCAGCTCCGGGTGTCAAGCAGCACTATGCTAGAGTGCCCCGTCCTCTGGACAGATCAAGATGTCCAGCCAATCCTCTTCTGGACTCAAGAAACCCCCTTCTTCAGATGGCAGGCACAGAGGACTGGCTTCCAGGGTCCTACTGATGAAGAGTATCAGGTGCACAATAGTCCCTCATAGCTCGGGAAGAGGTCTCCTATCCAGTTCATCTCTTGATTCTGTCATTGGGTCAGCTCAGCAGTCTTCGGTTTCCTTGAAGAAATGCAGCTGCAGACTCCTTCCTGCGAATGGACTCAGCGTTCAAGCTTCATGTTTCAGCTTCAGCTTCCTGAACAAACTGGTGATGAAGAGGTCCCTAGTTATACACAATTGTTCCCCATTTCACTCAGACTGAGCCTGGCTCAAGCAGCCAATCATTCACAAGTGCGTTCATGCAGACAGGCAGCCAACCAGGCTCACAGGCATTCAGGCCATTCACCCAAACCAGACACCCATAACGCAGAATGTAGATTGGCATAAGTACCCAGCCTTTCAGAAAACTATACTGCATTCACTCCAGTTTCAGTCAGGGCTGTCTGAGGCATTGTGTTGCACAAACCAAAAACAGACACACACAACACAGAATGTGAGTTGGCTTCAAACTCCATTATTACAGGTCCCACTCCAAAGGTGTACCCACAACACATAGCCCAGTCAGTCTGACAGGAGGCAGCCCAAAATATCCATATATGGCCTTTACATCCAACAGCCAGTTGTAAAGGCAATAGAAACCAAGAAGCTGCAGTGGCTATGTCACATTTCTTCAGGAATCTATTGATTCCTTTGGCAAGGCCTGGGTATCTCAAAAATGGAGCACACCCAGAGTCACTGTCAAGTCAGCATGTAGCTGCTACCGGTCCATACCCTGCTCTGTGGGCAACACACATGTGCCCAAAAACACACATAAGGCGTACAACAGAATACCCCCACCCATGGGTGCCATAAGGGTATCCCATGGGTGTTTTTCACTAAAAGGAACAATGAAGATCTGCACTGCCAGAGGTCCATTCTGGACCTTAGAGGCAGAAAACATACACAAAACACACAGAGATAAGTGGTTGGACAAGGACTAGGAGGCCCTGATCCCCCAAAAGGAAATTCCAGCATCACACAAAGTGACTCAGAATGGAACCAATGCAAAGTACAGAGCAGTGCAGCCACCACATTATGAATAACCTGTACGCCTGTACATTGTACCAGATGGCAATCCTAAGCATAAAACTTTACAGTAGTCAAGTCCACTGGAGATAATGGGATTCACCAATTGTGCTCTATGAGGAACATTAAAATATTCAAGAAACATTCTTTGTGATCAAAGATAATATAAAAAGCCTTGATATAATGTGAGAATGTCAATAGGGAGACACGCATAATACCACGATTTCCAACTTGCATTAAAGAAGCAGGACACAGGCCTTATGAGGCAAGTCACAACTTAATGATCCACTTCTGCTTTTTCAAGTTTTCTAGTGTATAGTCAGACCTATGAGCTCTGCAAAGAAGAATGTTATATTTTGACAGACTCAATTTGAGGGGATTATTTATCATTCATCACATTTTCCATTCAGGTCCTAGAACCAATCACAGAGGATGCAAATGTGTCATGCCAATGAAGGACAACCTGGGTGGCATCCACAAACATTTTTTTTCACTTTCTTGCCAAATAGCTGGTATATTAAAGAGATTTTTCCAAATATGATACTCTGCAAGTTTACAAAAATGTTTTATGTTAACCTACAAGTCGTTTCAATTATGTATGGAGTTTTATGTGAGAACGCGTGTATGATCGATGACGAAAGAAAGTTTTATCAGTAATAATATAAAATAGGAATAGTAGTAGTAGTGGCAGTAATAGTGATAGTAGCAGTAGCAGTAGTACTAGTAGTAGTAGTATTAGTAGTCGTAGTAGTATTAGTAGTAGCAATTGCAATAGTGATTTTCCAATATTTCTTTTTTTAATTTATTTTTATTTATTTGAGATTGATTTGTTCAAACCTTTACAAAAAATGTTTATTACATAGACAGATTATATATAAATAACAAACATTACATTTAGCAATATAAAAAATATCCCTTAATAATAACATCATAGTGTTGCTTGTGCAAATATCAAAGAAGAAAGAAATAAGAAAAAAGGAAAAACAAGGTAAGCTATTCTAAAATAAAATTATACCAAACGTGTGTTTCTCAAAAATTTCAACACATATTCATTTTATAATGGTTCTTTAAAAGTTGAGATTTCCCATGATTTTACAAATGCAGCAACTGCTACTGCTTCAGCAGTGGATGTCGGTTTCAGAATGCTTTTCACAATTCAGTTAAATCAAATGTATTACTTGCACCCACAATTCTGTTAAAGTAGGAGGTCTGTTCAAAGTGCAAGGCAGGACAGTCGATAAACAGATGTTAGATGTTCTCTACAACATCAGTGTCATTGCAATGTCGACAGGCAGAATCTGAAGTATCGGATGCTCCCCTCCTAATTAAGATCTCCTTAGTATGGAATAAATTTCATCGAATATGGAGTATCATACAACAATAGTACCTGTTTGGAAAGATCAAGAGAGGAGGGGCTGCAAAGCCTCTAGGCTTGTGTTCATGTGACAGATGTTGTAGCAAAACAAAATCATGTAGTGCATCAGTTGTTTCTATCCAGTCTTGATTGTATAGGGTAGTTTTAACCTTCCCCAGCGTGAGTTTCAAAACTCCCACATCCAATCCCAAGATGGAAAGTGTTTGTTCACAATGGGATTTCAGCTTTGGTATGGCCATGACAGACCTCACAGGCTTCTGAATTTAAGGTACCATGGTCAAATATCAACATTTTATGGTTCATAAATAACTGCCAGTGAACAGCCATAAGTCAGCTTTGGAAGTATCTTCGACTCGTAGATTGTAAGGTTGCTTTGATAGAATAAGTTCCATATTTTCTATCAATGAAACTCAATTGATTAATTAGATGTGTTGCCTTCCAAAATACTGAGGCATGTATAGCTTCAAAGCCAGGTCTTGAGGAGAAATGCAAGCCCAGACATACCAGACTTAAAACAACTTCTAATTCTTTTAACTGAAGCAAACCCTTTACAAGGATTGAATTTTCTAGCCCTGTAGAGCACCATCATTTTAGTTTTTTGTGGGTTAATCAGTAGAACATTCTCTTTTGCATAGTTGGTAAATGCTAACAGTAGTCTATGCATCCCAATCTTTGCTTAATCGAATAATAAAACATTGTCCACATAGGCAATCCATGACGTTTTGAGTGTACAGAACTTAGGAAGATTAGAGCAGCTGACACACAACCCTGTCTTGAGCCTTGGTAAATTGTAATTCTATGTGAGATATTAAAAGCTTGATTTAATCAAATCAAATTGTTGTGTTGGAGTATAAGCAAATAATTAAATGCAGGAGGCCTTCGGACACCCCCCATTTAGATAATTTGGGCAACAATCTTGTGCGATCTACCATTACAAATGATAACAGAACACTTGCAAAGATCTTGCTTTCTACATCTAGAGGAGCAATCGGTCTGTAGCTCCAAGGGTCTGACCTTCAATATTTCTGCTTTATGATTTTTAACTTGCATTTCTTAAAAACTTGTTCAGTCAAAGAGTTCTTGCTAACCTGATCGCTCTTCTAAAAGCAAGTTCTTTTATAGAAAGTTGTTTGTTATAAAGGTGTAAATGGTTACCTGACTTAATATAAACCTTTCTGGGACCATCTGACAAGATGTTAGACAATGATCGCAATATGGTCTCTTCATTTTTCTTATCTCCAATGTAGTTCAGTTTTGTTTCGTATGTGGTTTTTTGCAGCAGACCCAAACGTTATTGGTTCAATTTCAATTCAGTGTTTTTGAGTCCATCGCACCCTATTACCTCTATTGTTAACTCTCAAATTACAAGAAGCATGTATATTAACCTTGGCGTATATTACATTAAGGTTAATCATTACCATATTATGGACACTTCATTTTTTTTCCACAACCAAAAAATCAGAACAGGCATTCTACAGCAAGCGATCAACGAATATGCAATTCAAAGTCAAATTGCTTTTCCCTCTATGCCACGTGGGAGCTCTTTTGCCTGTCTGAGGATCGCTCCATTGACAATAAACAGATCTAGGCCCTGCATGGTAAGTGCCCAGTATAATCCTGCCAAAGCTTTGGCACCCTTAGAAACATAATCATCAAGGAGGGTGTCGAAGTAGTCAGCATTTAAGTAGCCAGCAACCAAGACATAACCACACTTATTTAGCGTTTTCCATCATGTTATACAGGTTTGTAAACCTTATAGAAAATCGTCTAGATCAGAAATCCCATTGTGCCAACAGATGTTGACAAGAGGTACGGAGGTACACAATACTCCAGAATGCATCTCAACAGCTAGAATACCAAATGGAGTGTTTGCAATCTTCATGACTATGGAGTTATGCCGAGATCGAATTGTTATAATTAGCCCAGATGCTCTGCATATTTCAAGTGATGTAGCTCATTGATGGAGGAGATCATAGCCATCTAGGTAAGGGCAGTTAATTAACCAAGTTTCCTGAGAAAACATTACAGTATTAGCTTTCAATTGGGACCAAGCCTCAGCATTCTCATTCAAATGGGCAAATCCGTGGGTATTCCAACTGACTAATGTGAGGGAAAGAGTGTCAACGTTATCAGCTTCAAGTGATGCATCAATTATAACTTCAGTCTCCCAAAGATGAGGTCAGGTTGAAGTAAACACATTTCTGGGCTCCTCTATCATCATTACTCAGTAATTTAGAGCCCTTACACAGAGGGCCCAAATTACCAGGGCTAGATTGGAATGCAGAGTAACAAATTTCATTATGAAGCCGTTTTGGCTCCTTACAACTTTCGACATCAAATCCCAGAGCATGAAATGTGGCTTTTTTTAGCCAGAACTAAACTTGAAGCAAAGTAAATAACACATCTGTTCAATTGTAAGCAATTTGAAAAGTGGATTCTTTCAATGTCAAAGGAAGAAATTGGTCAGAGTGTGAGAATTTCAGTGAAGATTGTTAATACATTAGATCTATTCAAGCAGACTTCCATTTCACTGAGGAGCTGAAATGAACAGCTTTTTAGAGTCCTTATTGTCTGCTTGCGATGAGGACAGGACACATCGCAGAGACGGCCGCTTGTCAATCATTGGTGTGCGTTCAATCCATCATGGCGATAGGACGAAGAAGTGATACGCAGGGAAGAGCACCTCTCAGGAGTTACTTCCTCAGGATGGTCATTGACATTTAAGTCAGATCCTTCTGCACCTCTGAGAACACATCTGATCAAGGATACGCACCTACTGGATGTACTAGAATCGAGGTTTGCCTCCTGCTGGTGATTGGTAACTCGGATCGTTAAGCCGGCAGGACTTCTGTTATCAAATCCGATTTTCTGACACGAATCCTCCCTCACCGAATGCAATGAATAGCGAACCATGTCTGGGGGGGGCAATAACGTTTGCCAAACAGTTCTGCATGTTAGCATTGTTACTGGCAGAAGGCGGACAGGTGGCATGCTCATAATTATCAGGTAACGAAGGGCCACTGGAGTCTAAATTCCGTTCAGATTCTCCATCAGCATGGTTGGGTTGGAGGTCACTGCTTGCGGGAATTGGAAAGATAGTCGTCAAAGGTAGGGAGGGTAAGGAATTGTCATTATTGCAGGGTGTCATATAAGGCAGTGATTAATCTTCTTGTATCTGAGTCTCAATTCCAGATTGCAGATGTAAAGAACGCTGGTGGGGGGGTCTTTACTTCCGCTCTCTATATGGTAGAGGGGAGGCACAGAGGACCCCAGCCTAGATTCTCTATTCGGTAGCTATGGTCGAGCAATCAAGGCCTAGCTTCTCAGGAGGTGATGCAGGCTGGTTCTTAAGTACAGTGTAGTCCCCAAGCCCCCACAAAGGAATGTCCACACACTGTATTGGTTAGAACACAGTCTTTATATAATCAATATTCAAGGTTATGTACACTTATCATATCATAATAACTCACTTTGTACTTAGGAAAATCAACAATGGCAAATATATACAATTCTAAAGTGGTACCTCCCTTTGTATTAGATCTCATTAAAGTGCATCAACAATACTGTAAAAATGTCACACAGATCAATAGAGTGAAACCAGCAATAGAGAGAGGAGAGAAAATAAGATGGTTGAGCAATAGGCAGAATACTGGCCCCTACCACTAGACACAGTTCTGTGTGGAGATCCCCCCACCTGGGCAACCTGTAAAATAAAGATATAGCACAAGCCCAGTCCATATATTGTTCCGCAAGTCTTATTCCCTCCTATAATGTTTTTACCCCCCCCAATGTACCTGGTGGAGTCGAGTTCTTCGAAGAGGCGTCGACGGATCCTTCTTGAGCGACCCCCTTTCAAGCGGGAGTCACGGATCGTCGAGAGGCGTCGAGAAGCGTCGAGGAACTCGGTGTTCGGCGGCGGGGAATCGACGGCCCTTCTTGAATGCCTTCCCTTTCAAGCGGGAGACACGGGGCGTCAAACGTCCGACAGCAAACAGGGTAGAACGGCGTTGATGAGGTGGCAGCTTCGATCCAAGCGGTGCTCGTCGACGACGGAGCGTTGGCGTCCTGCAAGGCAGAGGCGTGTGGGGCACCTCGATGACAATTGTTCTGGACCGCAAAGATTGTGAAGACGGGGGCCCAGCAAGGGCGTCGAGTCGTTCGAGTCTTTGTGGTCTTCGGGTGGCGGGAAACCCACCGGCAGGTTTCTCCTCGGCGCGTTGGTCGTCCTCGACTTTCTCCGGCAGGATAAAGCGGTCGACGGTGCGGACGAGGGAGTCCTTCGATTCAAATGTTCTTAGGCAAGGAGCGGACGGCTCCGGTCGTCGGCGGCACGGCGTCAAGTGGTTCCCACGGCTGGGCAACACAACTTCGACGGGCCTCCAGCGGTTACACAGACCTGCGAACCCTGGTCGACGGCAATGGACTTCGACGGCGGCGATGTCCGGGTGCTTCACTTCGATCTCCTCGGCGGTCCCATCTCGGGTCGGCAGCCTTTCGAGGGTCTGACTTCCAGGGTTCTTCGGCGAAGATGTAGCGGTGCTCGATGGTCCCTCGGAGCACGGGAAGAGGGTGCCTTACCAGGTCCTCTCTCGGGTCAGTCCTCGACGAATTCGACAGCTTTCAGATCGGTCGAAGCAAGTGCAACAGCAAGTCTTCTTCTTCCAGCTGGGCGTCGAGGGACAGCAGTTCCAGTTACTCCTGAGTGGAGACTCAGCTTCTGAACGCTTCTGAACAATTACCAGTGGTGAGAGGTCCCCAGATATACTATTCTGCCTCTCATCCACACTGCTGGCACACACTCAGCAGCCAATCATGCAGAAGGGCATTCATGCAGTCAGTCAGCCAATCAGGCACATAGTGCATTCAGGCCACACTCCTCCCTTTCAGACAGTCACAACAAGGAGTGTGGATTGGGACAAGTACCCAGCCATTCAACACTACACACTGCATTCAGGCCAGTTTCGGGCAGGGCTGTCTCAGTCTTTGTCTCTCATGCCAGAAACCAGACAACCACAACAAGGAGTGTATATTGGTCACACACTCCATTCACCCAGGTCCCACCCACAGGAGGTACCCACAACATACGGTCATTGGGAAGGTTCCAGTCAGTCTAGCTGGGCCTTCACAACAACACCATATATGGAACTTCCACCCAACAGCCAGTCAGGGGGAAGGGACAGAGTCAGGGCTTCCCAGGACTTTGGGAAAACAAGGTAACAGGCAATAGAGAGCAAGAGGCCACAGGGGTCATCTTGTTTCCTATCAGGAATCAACTGATCCCAATGGCAGGGCCTGGGTATCGCAAAATGGAGGACACCCAGAGCACCTGTCAAATTCAGCATGGAGCTGCCACCAGCCCATACCCTGCTCTGTGGGCCACCCACAGGTGCCCAAAAACATACATTAGGGGCACAGGGTTGTACCCCTACCCATGGGTGCCATAAGGGTATCCCATGGGTCTGTTCACCAAACCAAAAGAGAGAGCTGCACTGCCAGGAGTCCCACATGGACTCCTGGGCAGAAAACACGACGGCACACACGATAAAAAGCAGTAAAGGACAAGGATTCAGAGGCCCTGTCCCTCTGATGCATTTCCAGCATCACAGCAGACAACGTTGATTAGATAATGGCTTGAGGCTCTGACTCAAGGAGCATGTCAACTGTATACCGATTGACACAGCAGTGGCTGAATCGCTGCAAATGTTTGCTTTGCCGTCATGTGTTTGTATGCCAACTGTCTATGTTTGTTGACTTGGCAATGGCATAGAAAGGTTTTCACTAGGGTCTGACTTGACAAAGCAGTCAGAGGAGAAGTATCGTCCGACGCAGCTACTGTTTTCAGGAACAGCCTTGTGTAAGCTGAAAATCCTATACTGTCTTTTTCTCGAAAACAGATTTTACAGTTGACACAAATGTCATTGATTTTCTGAGAACTATTTTTTTCCTCAATGGTAATTTTTTGCTCTTTAAGCTCTTTTTCATCAATCGTGGTCAAATTCCGTTCAGTGGTAGATTTCATTTGGTACCTGGATTGTTAGCAATTTCTGCAAGAGAGAATTTTTCTGCAGTATTTTTTTCAACATTACTGGCGAGCTGGAGGCACTGTGCTCGGAATTTGACTCATTGATTCAACCAAAACTACAGAATCATCGAGAATTATGAAGTCAGGTCCCTCTTCCTGTTTTTCTGGGAACCGAACAGGCGACAACAGCGGTAGAGGGCATAACATCTCTCAAGTAATTTGAGTGGTCTTTCACTTCGTCGTGATGTTATCGTATAGCGCAATGACGGAACTAAGCACCATGTTCAGCGCCATAGGCAAATCCTGTTGTCAGCTCCAATAATGTATGATGTAGACCAACTCTGTCTTTATGGAACTTGCTGAGGTCAACCTCTGCTGCTGCTTGATTGCCATAATGTTCTTCCAATAGATTAGCTTGGGCAGTGGGAGAATCAGGAGAGAAGTCATCGTTGAATGTTGCAATGAAAGCCTCGGCATAGGTAGAAATGGTGCCAAGGGTGAAGGAGCACTAGGTAATTCAAAGACATTGATTCTGCAAGATATATCATGCTGAGGCCATTCACATGAGAGTGGTCAATGTCTTCTACGATCCTCTGTCTTTCAAGGGATTTCATTTCAGTGCTTGGACCGATTTCTGGAAACAATGTGTAATTGGATTCTGTGTCAGCGGAGAGAATTTCAAGTAGTATGAACTATAAGCACCAAAGGACTTGATGGTTTTCTTTGTGAGGTCTTTTGCAGCATTGATGGCAAAGCGTCATGGCCTTATTTAATTAGAAGTTCGGCAACAATGACCTCTTCTTGAAAAGATACGCAATTGGATTTCACTTTGGAGAAGTCTTTAAGATAAGTCTGACTTTGATCTGTGTGCATGATCTTATTCAGTAATGCGAGTTTGGGACCTTCTCATGGTATTTTTGGAGCCCACTTGGCTTCTCGGGCCGTTCCGACCCATTAATACAGGTGTTGTTTTTTTTGTCACCCGAATTTAGGAAAGACTCTTTGGGCCTCATTACGACCCGGGTGGTAAGGGATTACCGGTACCGATAAGGGCACCGGTAATCCCTTACCGCCCTACTACGAGTTCCCTTTGCGGATCCTCCCTTAACTCCTTACCAGGTGTTAAGGTCAGGACCCGCAAATGGACCTTAGAGCTAATAACGGTACCGCAATTTGCGGTACCGTTATTAGCGCCTTCCCCATTCCCACTGAGCCCTATAGGGTCTCAAATGGGAATGGGGAAGGGCCCTGGTGAATGGGGAATCACCGCCCCTGCCAACATTGGAATGGGGCGGTAATAGCTCCATTCACCAGGGCGGAGTCGGTGAGGTTTTGGAGGCAGCCATGGCGCTAATAGTGCCATGGTAACCTCCAACCTCATAATGACCCCCTTTTACCTGCAAACACGAAGATCCTTACAGTTGTCCTGGGACACAGCCGCCAGACTGCCGACCCACGGACCTCAGACCGCTAAACTTTGCGGTCATTTCGTGTACAATTTGTACGAAAGTAGAGTTTCTCCAGTGAGCATCGAATGAAGATCTGCAGAGTACTTTTGAGTTCAAAGACAGGACATGCCCACAGTCGCTTCAACAAACCGTTTATTTGCCTGCTTCCAAGGGATCCAGTATTCATAATAAGAGAGTTCTCCCAATAACAACCAGATGAAGATGTGCAGAAAATGTTGGACCACAAAGGCACGATGTGCCTGCAAGTCGCTCCTACAGTTTGGTTTGCCTGAACAGGAGACATGACAATCAGTTTGGGAAGGGCTTCTCTGAGTATGAAATAAACGTTGCACGTTTTAAATTTCAGAATTCAGGGTGATCTAACCAAAGATGCACCAAATCAATATCCGATAAACATGATGATGGAAAAGACAAATCAACGTCCAGTTAGATTTCGGCAGTCAATCTAGTCATTCAGACTGTAAATAGTAACAGAGAGTGATGGATAACAGTTGCAGAGGGAGACGAAAAAAGTTGAACGTAAACCTTGACGTTGTTAGAACACAAATCTATCAGCAACATAGAGTTAAAGTTGGAATTATATCCTAAGTGTGTGCGCAGCTGCTCAGATGTACACGAATGGACACAACTCTCACCGCACTTTATGGAATTAAATGCAGGTCATGAGTGTAGGAAGTACACCACACCCTGCATTAGATTAATGAACTCCTTGGATCACTGCAGAACACTGAAAAAAACTTGCACCACACTTCGTCTTGCTTGGCTCGAGGCTCAGGTTAAATGGTTTGCTTTTCTTAAAGGTGCTGCAGCACTTTCCAATTAAGCCAGAGAACGTCAGGCACGTATTTCCTCAATGGAGCATGATAGTGAAATACACATCGAAAACACTTGCTCCGCACTTCCAGGATTTGTACACAGACCCTTTAGGGTTCCCTTTAGAGATCCTGATTTCAATACACTAAGGCAAGTTTAATTCGAGTTCATAGTTTTCTATAGGTCTCAAGCGGATATATATTTTGACTTTGGCTAGCTCTTACAGTTACATAAGTGATCTATGTCGAACTAGAATTCATTGGAATCTTTGAAAACCCTTAATGTGAGGTTCTTATAAGATGCCTATAAAAGTGCTCATCAAACATAATGATGGTTTGGATTGGCCCTACATCCATATTATAGGTAGAAGGGAAGGGGGAAGTACCCCAATTGCTGGTAACATGAAGGGCCACCATGAAGGACCTGTCTGAAGAAGTAGAACAACCTACTATGCGGGCGGTAACTTATGCATAAGGCTGCAGTGGCTCCCACTGCTTTACCTCCTCACTAAGTGTCTCTCACAGTTTGTGGTCTTTCCCAATGTTCTTTCCCAATGTGAGTCTCTGTGCCTACAATCTGCCCCCCAATGTCACACTCAGTGTCCAGTCCTGGCCCTATGTGGGCATCGCTGCCATACGTGTGCCCCATTGTGCTGCCCTAATGTTGTTCGAAGGTCCCAATTCCTGCCCCATGAGGCTCTTACTGCCACAACCCTCTCCCAATGTCAGCCACAGTGCCCACGCTCTACACCAATGTAGATCTTACGTGTGATATTACCAAATGTATACCTCAGTGTTGCTCTTTGTGTCTCTTCTGCCACAGTGTATCTCTCAGTGCCCGCTGCTGCCCAAATTGGCTTGTTACTGCCACAGGTCTGGCCCAGTGTTGATCTCAGTAAACAGTGATCCCCAATGTGACCTTCATTGACCAGGATCTGCTCAACTACTCCCCTAACACAACATGCCCACATATGTAAACAGACATCCACACACTTATGTAGGCACATTTCTTTTCTGTTCAGGCTTTTGCTCCACTCTTTCTTATGGCTCCTCTTCACACCCTCTCTTTGCCCAAAAACAGACAGCAGTGAGGAAAGTGATTAAGAATCTACCTACCTGCTGTATGCCTCCATGTGGTCCATTGGTGTCCATACGAGAGTCTAAATCAGACACCATCATGGCATGTTTGGGCTGGAACCAGTGCCATTTTGTGTCTTCAAGGATTTGTCATGGTGTCCTTCTACACATACGGTAATGCAGGGCCCCTCTCCCTGTTAGCCTGGTGAGCCGTTGGTTCTCATGACTGGAGTGTATGTCTCCCCATAGCCTACCAGCATCACCCGTTCTTCGGTTTGGCAAAGACCAGCCCTGGGAAAGCACAGCTGTCGGCACTTAGGCATCATATATCTTGCCTATATACCTTATGCACTCTAACCTCCCTCTCCACCTTCTTGCTCTGAGTGGTGCCCACAGAGCTCTCTTCCCCATATGCCTCCCCCTCGCTTTTATGTTGCCATTGGAAGCCTCCAGTGCTCCTTCATCTAGCCACACTGGACTCTTTATATTATCACCCTTAGGTTCTGCCCATGCCTGTTAAATACACATCTTTGGCTTGACTTTATTATTTCATGTTAGGCCAGCCCATCCCCAGGCTGTCATCACAACCTGTCATTTTACCATACAAATCACCACCATATCAGCAGTGTACCCAACAACGCATCCCCTTTAACAGCTTTCCTGCCCACTCATCTTTTCTTAAAAACTCCATCTCCTGCCCTGATACATCTCATGCCCCTCTCTGTCTCCATCAAGAAGCGTAATTAAATACCAGTTGAGAAATTTAGGGAAGTTGCAGTGGTGGCTAATCTATGGTTGGTGACATGGTGATTCACACGTAGGTATAGTGCCATAGATGCCATGACAATGGCGAGCATAGCACTTTGCAAATACTGCCTAACATAACATAACTTGTAATCGTGTGTCCACCCTGTAGGCAAATGTCTGCCACTGGCGCACTGGGCCCATCAGTGGCAAGTAAAAGGCAGACTTTGCATTTGTCGGTCTAGGTTATCTGTTTTGTCATGTTGCACTGTTGTCATGTTGCACTGGTGTCATGTTGCACTGCGATATGCATTGCATTTATGTTTGAGCGTGAAAGCTACTAAATCCCTACCAATACTTATACCAGTAGCACCTATCTCGGGTCTTCTCTGCTAATATATCCCATAAAGCAGGCACTGTCCTGACAATGTACCTCCAACTCCTCCTCAGGCTGCCCATACCAACTCTGCCCAAAGTCAATGCAGTCCAGCCTGTTTAACACCAACAAGCAGCGAACAGTCCAATCCACTTGCTGCAAATGTTTACCTGCATGCATGCAGCAGTATCCTTTGACCGTCCATGAACAGCCAAATGTAAATAACGTTTGCACGTGCCAAGCATCCATGCCAATGCAGCAGCCATGCTAAAAGAAGGCACAGTAAGATAACAGAACAGCCACCGCCTCAGACCGCCTCAGACCCACGGCAGATTTGCTTCTTCCAGAGCTGGCACCATATTACCTTTCTTTTGATGGATGAACCAACTGAGGACAGCTAAACCCACAATTACAAGCACGAGGAGGGTCACACCGATTGCAAGCTGGAGCTGCAGAGTTGCTCTCTTTGTTCCTGAAGTGTCTGTTAACCGTAAGAAACAAAAAAGAAATCAACATTTTAGAAAGTTAAATAATCTGGCTGGTAGCGTAGCTGTTCCTTTTTCCATCCCTTCCTCCCCCTACACCTTTCATTCCCGCTGCAAGCCACTAAAAAACACCCAGCTGAAGAATGCACAATAATATTGTGTTTATTTTCGATTATCATGGTAGTAAATGCACTTATGTGAAATATCTCAGCACAAAGAAAATCTCAGCACCTGCCCGGCTGCTAGTGTGGTGCAGTGGTCGAAGTGTACGAAAAGATGTAGTGGAACTATGTCCTCTGCTGGCCTGCCCCTGCTCCCCACAAACCCCATTGCCACAACCCCTCCCACACACAATACACCCCCCAAACACTTGCACTTGCTGTTTAAGGGAACGTTCAGTGCAGTGCACTGAAAGTGAAGGATTCAAGTTCTTCCTACACTTTTATTTTAAAACAAAACCATTCCGGAACGGTTTCTTTTTAAAATAAAAGTATAGGAGCTGTACAAGTCCATTTTAAAAAGTATAGGAGCACCGCTCCCGACCGCTCCCGCTCACTTCGACCACTGGTGTGGTGTTAGTATCACCCCTGTTTCAACGGCTGGGGAAAGCGAGTGTGGTTAACTAGGGCTCTGAGTCATTAACTCCATTCTAGCCCTTGGAACTTGGCTCTAACGCCTTTAGAACACTGGCTTGGATGCCGCACTCGTCGCGTTCAATGAATGAAAATACTTACCCAAAACAGCAGCCATGATTGTACAAGGCGTGGCTCCGTACGGAGCCCCTCTTCTATTACCATGGCGCCCGGGCAGTGAGGAGGGAAGCTGCAGCAGCGGGTTAAACCACTGCAACATTCAGGTAAGTGGGACTCGGGAGGGGGATTGGGAAAAGTAACAAAAAAAAAGTGAGGTTGGTGAGGATGGTGGCGGGTTCCATGGTATGTGGTCTGAGATTAGCAATGGAACATGATTGGCTGCAACCCCCGCGCCGGCTACCAATGGTGCAGATGTACACGGTCTCTGTCTACTCCTCCCATACTCCAGCTATAGCTGCAATCTCTGCACATGTATGCAGTGGGGTGAGGATTCCTGTAGGTGTCCCTGATCCCACAATGCATGGTCTTTAGCAAGGTAACTGGGTTTAAACGGTAGTACAAAATCAGGTGCAGTGGAATCAGTTGGGGTGTCTTAAGGGAGCAATTCCCAAGAAATTCTTGGGTAATATTTAATCGATGGTAGGATGAGAAGTCCTTCGCAATTACAGCTCGCTTTAAAATCCAGTTCACCAGGTAATCCTCGCTTGCTCCGCAGAGCTGCTTATATGATTAATGAACTAGTGCTTCTCTCTGAGCCAAATAAGCCTACAGCCACATTGGTGGGCTACATTGGCTGTTAAATGCCTGCAAATCAAGTTAATGGACATGAGCGAGATGAATGATGCTCAGTTAGTCTAAGCAGTGTTTAACATCTGGAATAGACAACAGACAAGTATATTACCACACCTATGACAGCTTATCAGACCAGAACTAACTTTCCACAATGAAAACAGTACGTTTGGTGAGGTAATATATGTCTCCATCTGAGAGCAAACAGGACAAATAAAACCCTCTGAGAGATGGCTGCCACAAATTAATATTATAAACAGAATTGCAATTGGTTATTTATTACCCCCCTAAAACCCATAGATTTCTAAGCACGGATCCTGGGCTCGAACCTGTGTTGCACCATGTCATCTTGTGTCGAAAGGTGAGCGCGTTGGCCCTGATCTATCCTCCCCAGACTATTGGCCCGATTCATGGAATATTTGCCTGTACAAAGTGAATTTGTACTGCTGAGAAGTGACTTTGCACTGCCGACACAAACCCTGATTCATTGAACTGTGCAAAGTGCAAAGTCGGCAGTGCAAAGTCACTTTTCAGCAGTGCAAATTTAATTTGAACTGGGCAAATATTCCATGAATCGGGCCCTATGTGCCTTGAGTGAATGGAATCTTGGGTGCCTGCCTATTGTGTGGACTGTTGGAATGTTTTTTGGGGAGAATTTACAGAAATGTGGTAATTCCCATCACCTTAGAGACCCCCAGCAAATTTGCTGGATTTTGAGGACTTGATTTCTGTTACCTGGAAAGAGTGTGAGCCTTTTTTCCCACTCTTTCATGTATTTTGATGTGTGTTTTACATTTGTGTTCTCTGATTATGGAGTCTTAGATAACTCCATAGGCATCATCTTTTCATGTGTGTTACACAGCACAATCAGTGCAGTGGCACAGGGATGTCTTTTAGACTTCCCAAAGGTTTAAATACCTTCTCTGGGATCAACTTCTGTTTTCCAGAGAATGTAGAGTGAAATTGATTTCACTAGTCTTTTCCAAATTCATAGACCCAGCACACACCATCTTACAATGGAGTGCTGGAGGGGTTATCCCCTGTGTGGGGTTATCCCCTGTGTCTAAACACTCATGCAGCAGTCAAATGCTACCCTTTCCTATTGAAAAGGCTGGTGGCAGTGGTTTTACAATGCACTACCATGATTTTTCCCGACAGCGAACACCGGTAGCTAAAAATCACAGGAGCCATGTTTTTCAAGATGGCGCCTTAAGCCCCTCTTTTTGGAAAGGTCCTTCTAGTGTTGTCTCTGCGCGCCAAACCAGGTTTGGTCCCTTTGTTTGTGCGCCTTTGGTAGGCTTCAGGACTGAAGTCTGCCCTTGGCGTCTGAGTTTCTGGGGTGTGCAGGAAGTTAGGGTGGTACCCGAAACTTCCTGTGCTTAGTCTCCTAGGAGACCCAAATTCACTCTGGTGTGATTGGCTGGCTGGCTGTCGGGCAAGGGCAGCCACCCTGCTGTGTGAGTGACAGCTACGCTGGAATGAAAGGGAGAAAACTGTTTAAAAGGTGAGTTTCTTGGACTGGAAAGCAGAGTCGACCACTGGAATGAAAGAACCAAAGACAAGCTGGAAGAGGACGGCTGCTGCAACTCCTGGACCGTCGGTTTGCCCGGTGAAGCCCTGCTGCAGGTCTAAATTGCCAAACTCCGTTCAACAGAGAAGCTCCTTCAAGGATGGCTTCTTCCTTTGAGTTGGTGGGACCAACCAACTCGTAAGACACCTGGATATCATTCTCAAGGCTGGTTAGGATTAACCAGGGAGAGGGACAGCTGCGTGTGATCTTGAATCTACAGCAACTGGAACTGAAGTGACTCCATTTAGTTTGCTATCTTCAACGATCCCGTGCACCGCAGGAGTCCCCCGACGTCCTCCCTCTTGTCCCCAAGACTGGGGCTCAGGAACAGTGACATCTGCAGGAACTGCCAGGAACCACGACTTCAGCATCATTTGTTTCTTCATATAAGGGTACTGTGCCAACCCGATTGAGAGAAGTCCACTCTCGCGGTGAAAGTTCGTGAAACTTTCCCAACTTGCAGGCCTAATCAGCTTGTGACCCCACAAATGATCCTTTTTCGCCTAAACTACTTGTGAGAACTTTTGCAAAGACTTTACCGTTTGATACCAGAACAGCTCTTTCCTATCCTGAACACTTGCCCATTGACTTTGGCCTGGCCTATTGACTTGAATTGAACTCTTCTGTTGAACTGAAACAATTTGCACTGCCTAGAAAGTATATGTAATCTATTCTACTTACTTTTGTCCGTTTTGCTCAATGATAAATAACTGAACTGCTGGTTTGCTCCTACTTCAGGGGAGCTCAAAATGTCTCAAGAACTTAGAATTTTGTATTGAAGTGCATTTGTATATAATATTAAGTTGTCATCTTCTAGTGAAATGTTTTCTAAATTACGGTGTAATAAATTAATAAGTGTTTTACCAAGAAACATGAGCATAAGTGTCTACTTGAACCACTGTGATTGAAAGTCCTCTGTGTAACTACTTGTAATGCACACATTTACTCTTGAGATAAGCCTGGCTGCTCATCTCGCTACCAACAAACAGTGTGGTACAGACTTATACCAAGTGTTGCTCTTGCTTACACCTGTAGTCCTAATTGTGTGTAGTGGCCCCAGAGGGTACTGCATGCAATTCTGCCTAACAAATGTTACGTGTATGTTCTGTCCTGGGTCCTCTGTGTTTGTCAGCTGGTGATAGTAGGGTGTGGGTGCCTGGTGTCTCGGTTCTACTCATGCCTAACTGTGCTTTCTTCCCTGAATTCTAGTGGCCCTCATAACTACAACTGTCCTTGTGTCATCATTGCCTAAACAATCCCTGGACTGAGTACATCACTGCTAGCTGCCTCGGCATGGGTCTGCAGCACCAGAAACCAGCCCCACTGCCCCATTAACTCATACAGGAAAGACGGGATATGACAATACGCTTGTCATTTTAATCTGAAACTTGTCTGCAATGTGTAACATTTCATCCTGTATGAAATGCTGTGTTGGTAATATGTTTGGTTGTATGTTGCTGCATCTTTTATGGAATGTGGTTAACTTTCCAAAATAAAGAAGAGCTCTGGAGTTTATGCTGTGGAAGTGGTGAGCTAAGGACATGCCTGCAATGATACGTATGCCATGGGCTGGCTAGGCTGATGAGATATATTGATTATTTGGGTATCATTTCTTCCACATGTTCCAAGTCTTGATCTATGTAATCATGTGCTTTTCTTACTCATTGTGAAATGGCTATGTGCCAGTATTTCTATGTTGTGAATCACATACTATATTGTTTTTTCACATGGAATGCAAATAGTTTTTAGAATGTTTTTGAAATTAGCATTATATATAATTTTCACATTGTTCACATTATTTGATACACTGAAGCCATCAGCTACATATTTCTTGTTAAAAACTACCAAAGATCTAGCAGAGCTAGTAACCTGTTTTTTCATCGAAGTGGCATTGCCTAAAATGCATAACTTAACTAAAAGGAGTTTAGCATTATATGCATGAAGCTAAGTGCATGGGAAGCTATAGGCTGGGGGAGGTTCTCAGACATTCTGCTCACGTACGATCAGTTCACACAGTGGCTATGCTCCCAGCAATCTGTGAGATTTGTCAGACTGAAAACATGGATGACACCTGGAACAGCTGTTGGAGCCTCAACGTCTCTAGCCACAGCAAGGCCTGGAATGTCTAAAAATAGTGATACCGGTTTTAGCCATAAAAACTGATGAATGTCCAAGGCCGGAAAACAGTTCCAAAACTCGCCTAGAACACTGCACAGGAGATTGAATTTGATTGGTTAGATGTAGCCATGTGATATCGTTGGAACCACTGGGAAGAACAGAAATCATGTTTTAGTTTTTTTTTAAGAGATGTCAGACTAAACTGGTAGCGGGTCACTGATGTCACTAGGAGGAAACAGGTAAGCTTGTGAATTAGACACTTCAGCTCAAAATGTAATCATGGCTATTGTGGCTCCCTACTGAAAATTGAGAACACGACCCTCACCGGCTGGGCTGTACTCACCCCGCTATGCATGTTTGGGCCCTGTTGAAAATAATCATCAAAGTGTCATAGCACAAAACAGACATTGACCAGTAGCGACCACTGTCATAGTGTAAATAAGGACCTATGTAATGCATGGTTGCTGCAATAATCGGTTATAGAATTGCATTATCCACTCAGCCGGTCCAACATGTGTAAAGTGGAATTCCAGTTGGAGCAATAGCCGTCTTCAAGTTGTGGTTTCTGCAGCTTGTAGAAAGCATGCAAATGGATGGTAGAGATAGATGAAGTGATCTCTTCATCAAGGCAACAGCAATTATTTCCTTCATTGGCTCGCAATAGCTGACATTATTGTTTGTATTATTATTATTATTACTATTATTATTATTATTATTATTACATAATGGCAAAGGTCATATGTAAAACAAGGAACATTCACAGTCTTTGCGATCTGTAAGGAAGCAAGGTTATTCAACCATTGTCATCTGCGGCAAAGCCCACAGGCTGTCAGGGGTGCATCGTTAGCTCCTCCATTTCCTCCTAGACGCCAACTCCCCGATTACCACTGCCATCCAATCCTTAACTGCAGAGAGTGCCTGGGTGATGAACCGAAGCCACCTGGTGCCCCATGAAGTCCTTTAGGAACCATCTCGACTGGCACAGAAAGGAAGTTCATCGACTTTGTGACAGCCAGACAGTCAATGTTGTGTCTACTAGCTTTAGGTCCACGGTAAAGTGGGAATTCTGGACCTTGGATTGATCAAGTACTTGTTCTACTGCATTCCCTTGACATACAACTTGAACACACCGTCAAAGGGAAAAACAACTTGGAATGTCCCACCAGTGGTGAATTTTCCCATGAGCCATTTGTCACTACGGTTTTCAACAAAAGAAATGAAAGACGCAAATAGACATCACAACAAGGATAGCATTTAACAAACATAGTATGTCATGCATCCTGTGATATCCTTTCCATCCACACATGCCACCATCACACTGACCAATGTCAAGTGGTGTTCAGTAGAAAGCCGGCATGCACTGTACAGTTCTTGGGAACCAGGTTTTGCGATTTTAATGGCGAAAGAGTAACGTTTTCTGGGGACCCAGCACAGGCTGACCGTGGTAAGCTAATGGGTTGTTGGTACTGGGAGTGCTAAAGTTGAGGACTTATGCGTTCATCCTATTCCGAAGCACTACGTTAGATAACATGAAACCAAAATGATGTGGCACTTAATTTGGTTCTTGCCGCACCTACACAGAGTTTCTTGCGCAGAGCCCAAGTGTTGAGGTGTTGTCATTCTTTATCCTATATTATCATTATTATTTTTATTATTCATTTCTCATTACGCGCAACACGCCCATAGGCCTCAGTGCGCACATGTAGGGACAGACAACTCAATTAGATAAACAGATAAGGATGACCAGAGTTAGGGAATAAGCACCAACGTCTACGAGAGTAGCCTAATCCATGGTGTTAATAAAATAGGTCTTTATGGCCTTCTTAAAGCTGGTGAGACCTGAAATGTGGCGCGTACTGGACGGTAGAGATTTCCATAGACCAGGAACACAGGTATGAAAACTGGTGCCACCAACATATTTCTACTTGTATCGTGGCGTAGGGGGGCAAGAGTTTATTAGATCCGTTGGTGCGTAGAGTTTGGGTGACTGGAGCCTTATGAAACTGCTTTAGCAAATAGTCAGGTGCCTTGCCTGTAAGACACTTATAGGTGAGCGAGAGAACTTCAAGAGATATGTTATGATGGGATGGCAACCAATGTAACGATCTCCTTGTCTTAGTGATGCGATCATTTCTACCCAACC
This sequence comes from Ambystoma mexicanum, assembly GCF_040938575.1. Classification (NCBI taxonomy): domain Eukaryota; kingdom Metazoa; phylum Chordata; class Amphibia; order Caudata; family Ambystomatidae; genus Ambystoma; species Ambystoma mexicanum. Next base: position 200,403,623 of record NC_090921.1, on the reverse strand, counting down.
CACATACTGCTCTCGCTGTTCCATTTTGGTCGACCTGAAGGGTTTTTAAATTGCTTTTAGAGGTACCAGCCAATAAGCTTTTACAATAGTCAATTATAGTGTTAGCCAACATAGTGGCCACTGATGGTACATTAGAAATTGACAATTATGGCTTTATGTGCCAATTCAGCTTTGTAATATAGGCAGAGGGGTTTTTTACTTGCATGACATGCTTCTTCATAGTGAGACCAGAATCCAGATAGACTCACAGGGTCCCAAGTTGTTTTTATGCGTTGGTCTGAACCCACATTGATCAGTTCTGTTTTATTATTATTATATGCAGAAATTCCACCCTGGAATTTCCTTTTTGGCAAAGACCTGCCCTAAATTAATCTGACTGTGAAGGCTGCTATTGTGAATGTGGTGGGGCCGCCACATGCCGATGGTTTGCACTTAGACATGTGACAGGTTGGGTTTAGAAGTCACTGCACATATGGACAGCGCTTTGTCTACCCTTCCTGTGATGGAATACAATCAGTTAAGAGACATGTTACAGGATTCTATACATTTTAGAGCCATCTAGCCAAATGGATGAACATTAGCCTGCCTCCGAGCCGCATTCCATGATACACTATGTGCTTAAACAGTGGAGTCAGTTATTTATTACTATGTGGGCCTTGTGGAAGATGAGGTGGATAATTGAATCACTGCTGTACATAGAGTAGACATACATGTAAACATTCTGTTGTGCACATTGCAATGACAAACTAGCAGGTGTTAGGGCAGATAGCTGCCTTTCAGTAATAAAGTAGTTGTAGGAGGAGGAATATCCAAATGGAATACTGGATAACAGCTGCCACGTATTTTTCTTAAAAGCCTATTGACATTGGCAAAGTGAGATCATAGTATAAAGTTGCCAATTGATGATCTTGACTTTAACAGCAAAAACACATTAGTCATAGAATGTATTATACTTATCAATAATTCTGTAAGGCCCAACATGAGGCCTCTACCGAACAGGGTTTACTGTCTAAGTGAAGCATCATGTTAAACATGTATTAGCATTTTTAAATACTCTGGCATATGTAGTGGCTAAATTCTATCACCTCCCACATTGGTTGGTGTTATACAAACCCTTCTCTAAACTCTTAGTGCTAATAAGCATTTAGTCTTGTGTCGGTATGCCGTCGTTTCATCGCCGGAAATGTAAACGCCTGCAATTTAAACATCTATCAGACCTCGTATCTATCAGACGTGTCTGCTGAGTACATCTTGATCGGATCATAATATCCTACTCCACTGTCTTCAAACATGTCTTCATTGGTAGCAAAGCGATAACGTGTTTTGAAACAAGATAGAACAATGGGACAATTCAAATCCATACCCTCATCCCCACTTTGTGGCATTTTCTAAGGTTCAGCGTTATCCTACGACTTTTCAATGCCTATACAATATCTCCTACGTCTCACGTAGATGCCTTATGAAGCCCATGCCAAGGTTATGCAGATGACATGCAGCTCTACATTCATCAAAACACTGACTCTACTAAACTCTATGTCCCAAATTATTATTATGCTGACAGACTGCTCTGAAAAGTTAAAAGGCAACATCATATAACCCCTGGTCTGGAATATCTAAATGTACCCCTCATAGATCAGGAAATCGCCCACAAAACTGAGTACAAGTAGGTTCTATTTAACTTTTACTCTCCTGGGAGAGCTCTGAATTAGCTCCACTGCCGCAAATGTTTCATTAAATCCTGCCCTGGAGAGAAGAGACTTACTAGCAAAGCCCATGAGCTATGCCTAAGGCAGCAACAGTATATGGAAATATTAAAAAGCACATGTCTGGCTTATAGGGAAAGCCCCCTACCCACACTGGCTACAACTCACTATTAATAAGCAAATGATCTCTCTATACCCCACTTATAATGTTATAAATCATTCTGTACAATATCCCTGATGACTACCTGAGTCATTATAAGTCATTATACCTTTATTATTATAAGCACCGCTGTTGCTCCCGCCTCTTCATCTTTACCTCCAATCACATGTTCTTTCAAGTAGCTTGCTCACACATTGTAAAACACCAATAATAAAGCATTACGTTTCCAAAGGAAAATGAGGTGGCATGGACACTATTTAAATTATGGTTAGTGCAATTATTTTACATTTTAAATTATGAACACCTACATGGCTGTAACCTGAGCTGAGGAAGTGTGTGGGTTGGTAGCCCCCAACAAAAATTTGGAAAAATGTATTCTTCACCCCCTTTCACAGAACTGAAACGAGTTAGTCTGGATCCAATATATGAAGGTCCTTCGTAGCTCATCTAGGTGTGATCAGAGGGATTCTGAAGAGAGAGCTGCCCACATAACAGCCAGTTGAGTGATAGCAGCTAGGTCCTTGGGCTCTATATGCGGTTGGCATGGGTGGAGGCTGGGAGCATAGGGATAGAGAAGCTCTCTTTAACCATTTTGAATCTCCAGGATGCTCAGAGTCAAGGCACTATGGGTCTTTGTGCAAAACAGTGGGAGGGTAGAGAATTTAAGAACTCCCAGCTTTGAACTCACCAAGCCTTTATTTGTGTTTTTGAATAAATAGAGTTGGAAAGACACTATGTTGGTTACTGGTTTCAGATTTAAGGACTTACAGATGTCTTCCATAGGAGAGAAGAGAGGAAAATCAAGAAGGGACAAAGACCCTTTTGTTAATGAGACACAGAAGCGATAATTGCTGATAAGAACCAATGAGCTTGCATTCTGACGAGTATCATAAATTCAGAACACCCACGGAACTGTGGGAAAAAAAAATGCAAGTTCAGCACAGTAAAAAGGTGCAAATATATCAGCTGTGGGATTAGCCCATTAAAACGGGAAGGGGGCTTCCTTGATAGCCGCCATACTGTTACTTGAACTAGGCTAGACAATGCTCCTAGTTATTGTGTTCCAAGGTAATAAAATGAAGATAATAAAGAATGGGTCACAGGTACGTATATGAGGTTACGTAAGACCAACGAACTGGGAGCAGGCCTCTAAGCATGCTTTTCAGAAACAAATTCACATTTCATTAATTTGCTTAGTAGCCACAGCACATTGCAAATCCCACGTTCCCAGGAACACACCGTAGGAAGCGAACTGCCTTTGTTACTTTCGAGGTCAGGAAGCAGAGCACATGAGTGCAGCAGAAAGGCAATGAATACACAACTATTTCATAATGTGGCATATTATTTTATGAAGCTGGTCTACTGACAGTTTCAGGATGCCCATGGCAGTTTCAAATTGCCCCTTAGTATACCTTAGCCTGGGAAGAAGTTTGAAGTGTTCCTAACATGCAGCATTAAAATTGTAGCTTGTTCATGGTTCAAGGCTCTTGCAGTGTCATGATTAAATGCTTCCTCATAAGAAAACAGATAGAGATGATCAGCGGCAGTTGAATAAAGATCTGCTGGTCATCTCAAATGTTTCATTTATTTATTTATTTATTGATGTTTATAGTTCATAAGAACTTCAAATGTTTCAATGAATTGGCATTACGATGTGGGAATTGGGGGCTGGATTGTGCCATCACAAGGGTGAACAAGGTTGATGTGGTAAAGTTTGATAATGTAGGCCCTTCTATAGGGGAATTATCCGATCCTACCAATCAGCTTGCTGTGGAGGAATGTTCTAATGTTGCAATGTGTTTTGATGCTAATTCGTTTTTAATGTTATAAAAGATTTTTGTTTTTCGGGCATAATTTTGACTGCGTATTTCATGCACTCTGTTCCGTATTCTGTTTGAATTTTGCTTTCCCAGCTTTGACAGGGCCCAGAATAAATGATTTTACTTCTTGCCTGGTGTACACTCTTTTTTAGACTACTTTTCTAACGTTTACCGGTGAGTTCCGAGGCAACCCGCTGCACAGACCCAACGGGAGAAAATATGCATAGAACTGGCTTTGAAAGTAAAGAGAAAAAGAGAGCACCCACATTGAAAAAGGGCTTTTTATGGCTGTTACTGTTGTTGTGCAGACCCAAAAGCACATTTGAATTAGCATTGATCAACCAAATCATTCTCAAGCTGCCAGAACCACTGTGTCTGAAAGAGTGAATTCTCAATTCTGTGCTAATTCCCTTCAACCTTAGAGACCCCAGCCCTTTTGTTGGACTTTAGGACTTTTTAATTTTAACCCTGCAGGGAGTGAGACTTTTTTCTCACTCACTCGTGTGTTTTGATCTGATTTGGATTTATATTTCCTTTGTTTTTGGAATCTGACAAACTCCATAGGCATCTACTTATTGTATGGTGACACACAGCAGAGATCCTTTAGATTCCTCTAACGGTTTAAACAGCTTTTATTGTCATACTACAGTTCCCAATAATAGTAATGTGAAATTAACTTTACTTACCTTTTCACTTTGTAGATCCAGCACACACCATGTAATGTGGAGTGCTGGGGGGGTTTCTTAGTAGCCCCTTTTTCTACTTACTCATGTAACATTTTTATGTTACCCTCACTACTTTTAATTGCTGGTGGCAGTGGTTTAATTTTCCTACCATTGTGCTTTTGTACCCCAGGCTGAATCCTCAGCTGGAGTATAGCACCCATGATATGATATGGCATTTATAACGCTCCTATACACAAGTGTTTAAAGACGAGGCAAGGGAGGGGGATCAGGGGGAAGACAGAGACAACAATCTTACTAGGCCAGGTGACATTGAGATCGCGCAAGTGCGGGGGGAAGGGACAAGGAGAAACGTGCGGGGGGAAGGGGCAGTGCAGTACATGGGAACGACAGTAAAATAAATAGAATAAATAAAGCAATAAGTAAAAGTGCGGCCAACTGGTGGCAAGTGCAAGGGTAAGTGCAGACATCAGGTGTCAAGTGCTGATAGAGGGCTGTAGGGATACAGAAAACAGTCCCCAAGTGTGGGGGATGCCAGGGAGGCAGTGCAGGGGTGCAACTGGTGGGGAGAGGACCTGGGCACGAGATCTGAGGGTATCCAGGTGACCAGTGCAGTTTCAGTTCAGCTAAGAGTTCATCAGGGCACAGGAGGCGAGAAAGCCAAAGCAAAGAGGAAGGTTTTGAGGTGCTACCAGAACCGGAGATGGTTCTCCTCAAGTTTCAGGGAGGCAGGAAGGCTGTTCCAGAGGGAGGCCCCAGCCAAAGAAAGAGATCTTCAACCAACTTCTTGCTTGGAGAAGCGAATGACCTTGAGGGAGTTGGAGACGGATGAGCGAAGAGCCCGAGAAGGAAGATATGTAGGAAGAGAGAGTTGAAGGTATTGAGGCCTATGGCTCCAGAAGGCCTTCTGCGGGGTATGCCAGGGATCCCCCACACAAGGTCCCGCAGTTGGGCTGTATGGGTAAAATCAACAGTCTTTGACAAATACAAGCAATCTTACATGTGCCCATTTAAGGGTTTGGTCATACACAGCCAGTACAATGTCATGTGAATACTGCCTGTAGAATTTTAGGTGGAATTTCTGCCAAATTGTAGCCTAATTATCCTCCCCCTCATTGGTGGATGAAAACATTTGAAACTGTCCCCAGATTTTGTACAACTTGTTTTAATGTACAGAATGGAGGCACAGGTGCTTCCATCCAATACTGTGCATAACATCATAAACAGATGGAAATGCGGGCATCTCTAATGCCCCACTCATACTGCCTTACCCGTCTCAGGTGGAAAATGGACAGAATAAACATGTTTATGCATATAAAAATGTACAGGAGTGGCATGAACCACTTCTGTACATTATCCATTTCCACCTTCACGTTGAAGGTGAAAAAAGCTGAAAACAAATTCAAAGAATTCCTTTTTAGGTTACCATTAGGTGAGGTGCTAGTTCTGGAATATCGCCTGTGGTATTCCAAAAATACCACCTCCAACTGTGGTAAACTCAGTTGGTTTTCTGAAATATCACCGGTGGAGGTGGTAAGTTCTTCCGATAGTATTTCACAAAAATAATCTGTCTGAAGGACCACCTAAGTGTAATGAGCTAGTGGAATAAATTCCAGTCCCAGGTACAAGGAACACCAGGGCTTAAATGTTGCTCTAATTCCTATTTTTGTCATCACCACCCATTACAATTTCCAGTTACGCAGTCTTCCTACAGTTGATACATATCCTGGCTGGACCATGTCTTTCAATTGCTGGTATGATTTGTTAGTGCGTGCACGCTATTGCTGCTTTAATAGAGGCTGACATTTTGAGATAGACTTGCAGCAACATTACTTAAGCAATATGGCCTGAGTGGCGGGGGCATTACCGACTCCGGTAATGCCCTTTGGCCCATAGTTATAGGCCCCGGGGCATTACCTGAGTCGGTAATGCCCCCGCCACGAGGGGCATATAGCTATTAGTACCTCGGCCCGCAAAAACTGCGTGACCGGGGCACTAAAAGCTTTCGTTTTTTCCCGAAAAGCTGCAGCGTTTCGTGAAAAAAAAAGACGTCAAAGAAAATGCCCACCATGGAAAGGGAAAACGGAGTCCATTTTCCCTTTCCATGGCGGCCATCGGGTGCGGACGCGCCCGAAAAAAAAGAAGGTAAGTGGTAAGTGGGGTTGGGAGGGCAGAAGGGAGGGGAAAGGAAAAGAAAAAAAGAAAAAAAAATGTACCTGGGTCCCCGGCGGGGACGATGGAAGTCTCCAGCTGTGTGGAGGCTCGGAGTGGGGATGGCCCCGCTCCGAGTCTTCACACGGCTGGAGGTTTTCATTGTCCCCCGCCGGGGACCAAGGCATAGAAGGTAAGTGGGGTGGGGAGGGCAGGGAGTTGGGAGGAGGGAGGGAAGGAAAAAAAAAGCCTTACCTCTGTCCCCGGCGGGGGGCAAAGGTAGCCTCCCAGCCCCAGTGACTGCCGTATGGTCTGAACTGGGGGTTCTCAGCATCGCAGTTCTTGCTGAAAGCAAGTTTGTGTACTCGTTTGTAAGAATGACAACATTTTAAGATACAAACCCGAAATGTGAGTGAAATTTGCTTGTCCCCTTTGAAGGAAAATTGTACATGGTACAAATATAGGTGTTTAGGATGAGAGAATCAAGGAGGGGCAGCAGCATGTCTCCTAGTGTTGGTGTGTCAATCTAACCACCTGTGTCCCAGCAAGAAAAATCCAGTGAAGCACCTGACCCAGTCACGTAGGCAGGTTGAAGAGGTTCCCGGCGCTTTTGTTTTAATGAGGAAGCTGCTGTACTGAAAGAACGTTTGTCTTTTATCCTGACCACCTTCTGGCACTGCGAGTCTTGGAAGACTCTTGCCACTACAATCCGCGCTCGCTTCCTGGAGGAGGCGGAGCCCATTGCCGCTCACGTGTGCAGTCACGTGACCTGCTTGCCATCTCAAATTGCAGCCTCAACCGGCCGAGCGGCGCTTTTGTTTTACTGAGGAAGCTGCTGTACTGAAAGAACGTTTGTCTTTTATCCTGACCACCTTCTGGCACTGCGAGTCTTGGAAGACTCTTGCCACTACAATCCGCGCTCGCTTCCTGGAGGAGGCGGAGCCCATTGCCGCTCACGTGTGCAGTCACGTGACCTGCTTGCCCTCTCAAATTGCAGCCTCAACCACCCTTGCGGCGTTAAGCCCGGCCGCGGAGTAAAGGGCAGCGCATCCTACGGCGGCAAGAACTGTTTTGCTGCTGTTTGGCTCTGTGGTGACGTTAGCACCGTGGATTACAGAGACCGAAACTCAGCTGTGGTCTCAGTGATCAGAGAAACACAAGTCGTCCCAACAGGGTAAGCCCTTACAGTTTCCTCTATTGACGGTATAAAAGGTGGACTAACGTGAGACTGTTGGATACCATACTCCTTTGATCCCGTGTTTGCCCCCTCAGATCATCCTCCCCCTTAAAACATAGGGGGAGTTACGACTGAAAATTAAACCAATATACTGATATTAAGTAAAAAAAAAAAACCCACGCGGAGATAAGGCTGGAAGCTTACTTCATTCACGCTCAACTCGGCAGACGAAGCAAGCTTACCTTTAAAAGACTCACCTAGTCCAATTTGCGCAAGTCAGTCAGCTTTATCGCTATCAGCCTACTGCAGTTGAAGTGAGCGGGTCATTGTGTATCGGTCGCCGTGTCATCACATGACTCGGATCACGTGGCAACCTTGGACACTCCCCCTGAACATCTGCATAGAGCACAACAGCGCATTCCCTGTGGCTTGTAGCCTGTGCGGAAATAAGGGCGCGCTGTTTCATTGCCACCCTCCCCTGGAAACTGCAAGTACTGCTGAGAGACTAATAGGCTATTTTCTTGGGTTAGCCAACAATAGACCGAAAGGACCAGTCCCTTGGATCCTCTACCCAATAGCATCATTAACGGAGACACAACGTCTCTGGAAGTACTCCTAACCTGGGAGACCGGAAAGGCAAATTCCTTGCATCCCAACTGTACAACCCTGACCTAAACGACATCCTCTAAACTTTTCACTTACAGGAGACCGAAAGGATTATTCCTTGGATCCTGCAACTTGTCCCTCTAACCTCAAATTAACAGCTCACAGGCATCCCGCGTAGAAAACCGTATCATCCACCCAGAACCTGACAGTAAATTCTCTACGTCCTACTACCAACTCTGATACGCCCCATACAGAGCTTCGCTCCCCTGGCGGGCGACTCACTTAAAGAAGAAATGACGTCAACTAGACCCAAACAACAACCAATCGTGCGGCCAAAAACAAGACTAAGAACCAAAATAAGCACAGCAGCCTTGTCTGACCTCGACGCATCACAGCTGACGTTAGAACAATCACTTTCGAGAGCTCAGACAGCAAAACTCACACGGAACCATCAGATACAAAACGCCCCTCACGACACTGAACACCACCTTATTGAAGATGCCCTGTTAGAAGCAGAAACTGCTACAACAACCCAATTAAACGTCCACCCAAGTCCTCAAGCTCAAACCAATACAAAAGTACACCTTCATCACAGTGCGTTGATAGATGAACATCTGCTCACTCGTGAACTTGACAACAATTATGAGGAAGTGTCAAGCGCGGCTCAAGCAAAAATCGTTCCAATCAAAATCCCAAAGGATAACTATTTAATTGATCCTAAAATCTACGATGAACCAACCCTGCCTGAGCTCATCTCTAATACATCACACTATCCAAGCTCATCAAATACACCCGATACCTCAGCAAATGAAAATATAGTGCCTGAAAAAAATACGCCCGATAGTACAGAAATTGGCAAAAAATCGCTAAGAACGAATATCATCCCACCCATAGAAAACACTAAACAAACCGATGAAGAACATTTCGATGAAAAAGAACTAAAAAAAATCTATGAAGAGCGCCTAAACGAAACACAAGATCCTTTAAACTTGAGCTCAAGACGAGGCCAATCTGAGGAACTAACTATACCACCTCAAGCATTAACCGGGGACCGACACCAAGAACTGTCTACGGCTCCTCAACGGCAGACGCACAATAAAGAACCACAAACACATAGCACGAATGCTGCCTCAAATCATCAGACCATTATAGAATACACGCAAGCTTCCGACGATGGAAAGAAAAGCCAAGAGATTTCAAGTACCACAACAAAAGGACAACAAGTATACAAAGTCACTGATCAACAAATGCTTCAAATAAAAGAATACACAGGAGAGCCCAATTCACTAACAGCCAATGCACAGGCTATCAACATAGATCATACAGATCCAACCGCCATTGGAATTGGACTGCATGAACCTTTCAACGGAAGTGAGCCTCACGAACCTCTTAAACCGCAATTAGAAGAACAACGAATTCCCGCAACATCACGCAACTCACAAATAAATGTAACTCAACAAGCAAAAAAAGAGAAAGCAAGACTAGCTAAGCTTGCATGGCTGCAAACTCACAACTCAAGCAAATATCCACAAGCGTCTGAAAACATCAACAAACAAACTATAACCAAGGCCAAAAGATTATCAATTGACATAACAGAAATTGAATCTATCATGTTAAATCTTGACAAACGAAAAGAAATATTCGGCACAACACCAGAAACCCATACTTCGCAGATGACCTCAACGCCTTGTCTTTTACAAGAACTTGAAAACAGAACAATTAAAAAAGAACGCGAGAAGATCCAATCAGGAAACCATAAGTTTCCCAAACAATTTAACTATGATACAGATGAATCTTTTTACACGCCTAACATCTTCAACAAAAATGAGCAGTCAAAACACGCAGCATATGCTTCAGAAACCAAACCTTCAAACCCACCACTTGAGCACAACGAACAGGATGAAAACACCAACCCCAGGATTCCAACCACGATGCTCGACCTGCAAAATACGTTGATTGCAGTGCTCTCGCATACAATGATACCTTTCATTAAGATCCAAGAATTAATGAAGGATAATATCAAAGATCAAGCAACTCTGTTAGCCATGATTCACTCAAAGCAGATCTACATCGAGAATTTCATCAATACAATAGAAGCTCGATTGAACTCAGAAGCGGAGCAATCAAATCGCTGGCAACAGCGACTAGCAGAAATGGCTAGAAGCGATCGACAGGAAAAAACAAACTTAAACCTTGAATTACTAACCCTTCTTAAAGCACAGCGAGAACAACAACAAAACCAACCGATGGATATAAGAAATAATCAAACACTAGTTTCACAAACAAATGAAAACCCTACACAAAGTACAAAGGCACAACTACAAACGCCTGGCGTAAACACCATTCAACAGAGAACCGGGCCTGTCTCAACTCTACATCCAGAAGTACAAGGCGACGGTCATGTAAAAGAGAATAAAACTGAACAATACAAGATCTTCTCGAAAGAAAAAGCAACCAATGCTGTAAAATCAACACACCCTAAAGCTACCAAAAAACGACAAACAGGCTCTAGAGCGTTCCTCAGAGCAATAAGACCCGCTGAACTTATTTCACAACCAAGAACAGTGGACTTGCTAGAAAAAACCCATTCAAGAATTGCTGAGATGAAATCAGCGGGTCCGAACAATGTTACTGCTAAGCAGTTACAGAACGGAATACCACTTTTACGCCCTCAACTTATATCAGACTACGCTTCGCAAGAGGATGACCTACTAAACTGCACAACTCATGAAGACCAAGAACCGAAAGATACGCCACCAGATATACAATCTGAAACATCCCCAAGTTACATAATAATGGATGAATATAACAGTACCCGAGACCTGCAGACTAGTCTGCCATATGAAGACATCACAGAAAGCTCATTACAGGAAAATTCAATCGCATCATCTGTTAGTGATGGCTCTTTATCAGCGGAATACTATGAACAAGTCACGGATAATTCTCTCACTCTACATACAACATTCACATCTGATTGCATTCTGCCTACGTTTATAAACCCAATGCAACAAAGTCAAATTTATGAAATCCATATTGAAAATCGAATCAATAGAAAAGAACCCCTTATACTGAATAGAACAAACACTCTCCGCCTGCTGGGAGCAATACCACATCTGCAACACATAACATCAACTGAGATCGACTTAATCACCTTCAAAGATCATAAGCACCTAGACAAAATTATCGCCGAAATCTCGAACCAGGATGATCAAGAACTGATTGCATCAAAAGGCGCTCAATTTCTCAAACTTGGGTTCAAGTGCTGGGCCACCACAACAACAAGGAAACACCCGGCGAGAAACCAAAGGCCCGTTCGCACAAATGACCATCACGCTAATAATGAAAAAACGATCAGAGACAAAAGAGCAGAACAATCGAACAGTCAGGATCGACCCTTTAAAAGGATATACGATCTAGAGCTTTCAACTACAGAAACCATTTCTTCAAGAAGCTCAGTTTACTCATACTCATAACAATTAAACAACACAAATTTCACATGGTCACTTTGTTCATGGAACACAAGAGGGAATCTTCATTTATACACCCAGCCATCAACTGATCTTGAGAACGTTCAAATTATATGTCTACAAGAGACCTGGATCACAGATACACCAGCATGTGACGGCTTCCTTGCTTTTCAAATCCTGCAATAAAAAAAAAACAGGGAAGGCCAGCATCGGGTCTCCTGACCCTAATCAAAATAAATCCCTATTGGAGGGTACTGACCACCGAAAATATAAACCCTTGGATTCAGATGACCATAATAACAATAAAGACTCATCAAGACCAAAAAGAAAATGATGAAACAAAAATCGCCATATTGAATCTCTACTGGAACCCTGCAGCCATCACAACTAATGAATTCATCGACGCTGTATTTATCACAGTCGACAACCTAGCTGACACTTACAGAAACTTGGAACTAATACTCTGCGGAGACCTAAACATCAACCTCATTACACTAACCGGTACTCCACGACGACCCGAACACCTATCGGCTAAAGCGTCAAAATGGATGAAAGAAATCCATATCCGAGATCTCAGCCTCCTAAATCATGCAAAAAACAATTGCACGCCCTTTATGCCAACATGGAGCAGAGCTTCCTCTGCAGCAATTATCGACTATATTTTTCTCTCACAAACCCTGCAAGATTCGGTCGACATTGCTCAAACCATAGCTTGTGACAACAGTGATCATAATAAGCTAACAGTACAGTCATACCTTACCAGACATCAAGAGCCATCTCTAGGACAACCTTTACTTGAACTGGACGGTACATCATCAAGACTTCGCATTCCACAAACAACACTACCATTGCTTCCAAAGAAATTATCAACTTCCAAAAAACCGGACCTGGAAAAACTGAATTATGAATGGATTCTGCTCCCGTTCCAGCAAACAGTCGAAAATCGCTCACAAAAAACTCATCTGCACAGCTACAACGAGGAAATAGCAGCAAAAAAAAAGGAGCTAGCGAAAAGGATAAGACAGCTCAAGAAAAATAGACAACCTGAAAATATTATTCAGATTGCCAAACTAAAACAAACCTACAACAACTGGAAAAAATCTCAAAAGGCAATATTACTACAAACAGATGCAGAAACAATAATGAAAACATACCGGACGAATAATACCAAAGATCTCTGGAATCTCCTGAACGAAAACCATCAAAAACAACAAAAGCTAACAGCCAACGTACCAAAGGAGACATGGGTCAGTTATTTCTCAAATATGTATGCAGCTCTTCCTGATTCAACTGAACAAGAGGAAAGTAAAATTAACATAAAATGGTCAGTAGCCATTTCATACGAAGATCTTCTATTCATGATCAATCGACTTAACACCTCAAGAGCGCCGGGCCCTGATGGACTTTCGAATGCCATGCTCAAACAAGACCCCTCGGCATGGGCAAGTTTTCTGCACAAGTTACTTGATATCATAAACTTACACAACCAAATTCCCACTACCTGGAAAACGGCAACAATAGTCCCCATACACAAGCAAGGCTCGCGTGATAATCCACAAAACTTCCGCCCCATTGCCTTACTCGACCCTTTAGGGAAACTCTTTGCATCAGTCCTATTAAAACAGCTCACTGCCTGGGCCAACTCGACCGGTAGATTCTCAACACGGCAAACTGGATTCACTCCTAATCTTGGAACGAACATCAATCTCCTTCTCCTCCATCTCATTAAACATGAAGCGATTAACAGCAAGACCATGATATACGCCGTGTTCATCGATTTAAAGATGGCCTTTGACGCGATACCTCGGCAAAAATTATGGGCGAAGCTTAAGGCATGGAACTGCCCTCCGAACATTCTTGAGCCCATCAAACTACTTTACTCAGACACTTCAATAAAAGTCAGGCTCACAAAACAAGGATTGACCACTGAAGCAATACCAACATTTAACGGACTAAAGCAAGGATGTCCTCTAGCAGCGACTCTTTACAACCTCTATACATCAGATATTGAACAACATCTGGAAAACAATAAAGCAAACCCCCCAAAAATCAATTCAACCCCTGCATCCGTAATGGCATATGCAGACGACATTGTCTTAATGGACAAAACCCCTACTGGCCTGCAACTTTCACTCACAGCTCTGAGCAACTACATGACCCAAAATGATCTAACAATCAATATCACTAAAAAAAAATCTATGCAATTGACGAAATTTCAACCCAAAGCTAAACAACAACCCACCTTCAATATCAATGGAAACAAGTTGGAAAACGTGACAACATTCAAGTATCTTGGAATCACGATCAACCAATCAAATACAGAAGCAGAATGGCTGGACAAAATTGAACAGAAGGCGCAAGCATTAGCACGTCAAGGTTGCATCTTACACAGAAAGTTTGGTAAGTTTTCATTTAAACCGATAATTGATTACTACAGGCAAAAATACATTCCAATAATAACTTATGGCGCTGAAACAATGCTGAACGCAAAAGAAGTAAACTGGATGAAATTTGAGTCCATATTCTGGCGTAAGATTCTATCTCTACCGGAATCGTACCCCATGCCACGAATAAGGTACGAACTTGCAACTCAATCTGTCGGCTCCATAGTTCGATGGAAACGTCTGGACATCTATCGTAAACTCCTGACCGACGATAAGACACCGGCAATCAATATTCTCAAAACTAAAACAGCGACCTTAAATACCACAGTTCTATCAAAATGGAAAAAATCTATCACCAAGGAAATGGAACAAGAAGAAATATCTCAAGAATTTTTAACGAAGCGTCCCCAACATGCCAAAGTCAAACTCCTACAAAATGACTGGATCAAAACCATTGAACAGAAAAACTCCTACAAGCGGTCGCTATACTGTAACAAGGACAACAGAAAACTAAATGAACTACAACCATACCTGCGATTATTTCCCGATCCAGTGATTAGATCAATATTTCTGAGAACTAGATTGAATATCCTGCCGACAAACTACTATTTATCCACAACAAACCGGATCCCCAAAGCAAGGAACTACTGTCGTTTTTGCGAAATTGAAACCATACCAGAGACCATATTCCACCTAGTCATGGAGTGTCCGGCGCTGGCAGCTCAACGCATGCAATTTGGTTCCCATTTCGATATGGCTTCACAAGAAATGGACAAAGATGAAAGATGGAATACTATCCTCAGTGGAACAAACAACAAATACATATTCACAGTTGTCCACTTTCTGACTAACATTCTTGATCTCAAGCGCAGAAAACTATAAAGCACTTCTTACATTTCCTCCGCCCTTCTATAAGATTCACAATGATGCAAAAGTTTATCACTAAACTAAGACATCAAAAAAAAAAAAAATATAGAAATAGGTTGGCCAGGAAATGGGGCTTTGTACTTGACCAAATTTGCAGCCCGGCATAGGTGAAGTGTGTTCTCAAAAAAGTTAAGTTGGCTGAGCTTGAACATGCAAGTATGGTCAATCGAATATGCACCTATCGTCAATGTCATACTACAGAGCAGATCACAGAATCCTTGTTGAGAAGAGACCAATTAGTATATTAAGATCACCGGGGCACAGGAGGATCATTTTAATGATTTGTGTAAACATGTTACCTTTGACTTCAAAAATGAATTGGCTGAGGGGTCACAATTAGTGCTCTTGTGGGTTAGAGTATAAGGAGAACCTTTTAAAATGTGTTGCGTTTCTGCTCCCTACTGGATGACCTCTTAAGACACCTTCTGAGAAAACATTTTAGAGATACTGGGAACAAATTTTAATGGCATACATTTTATATCAGATAATTTCACATTCGTAAGAGAGGGTTATAAAATGTACTGTAGACCATTTTAAAATGTGCTGTTGCTTCTTAATATTGGGATTGGCTTTTAAAATTGTAGAATTTGTTTTTATGGTTTGTATGTATAGTTTTCTATTGTTAATGGCTAACGCAAAATCCAATGTGTTCTTTCCTGTCCTTCTCCTGTAAATATAGTCTTGCCTTGGGCATTGCTGCCTGAGGATAAGGAGGCATACTAACTACTTATGCCAGTGTATCCTTAATGATTGAAATGTCTTTGAGCCAGGTTGTGCTACACGATTGGCCACAGCACATAGAAACATTGTTTTGTATTTTTAGTGTGTCACAGTTTACAATAAATGGAATATTTAGAAGCCTGTGTCATCATCTCCCCTGTACTTCTGGCCAGAGTAGAATGTCATGACACCTCCTGTCTCTACATCTGTGGCATTATTCTCCTCTGCATCAGTCGTTTCCAAAATCATGTGTAGCAGCTGAGCTAATTTGCATGTTGCTGGCCGTCATGATTCTGGGACTCATCAATAGATGTGGCCAATTTTGGAGACCAGGAACTCCTAATCTCATGTACCTTTATAGTGTGCGTTGTTTCTCGGAGCTAAGTCTACGCTCAATGAATACAATAATAATATCACAATGGGAAACCTTGCAAATCACTCTTTCTGCGCACACTAAGAAAGAAGAATCATACAAAATAATTCTATCAGGTCCAGGATCTCACAGCCACCCTTCACCTACCACTGGGACTACAGGATGCCATATATAAATCATCACACTGGGATTTTTGTAGTCTGTTTGACCCTCTTTCTTTGGCATGCTGGTTCCCCTCACTTGAATTCAGACTTGTATGTGAACTTGCTCTAACACCCTTACTCGAATTAATGTAGTTTGTTATAAACTATTTCTACTGAATGTCACATTTGACTTTTTTGCATGACTTTATCCAGTGTAGTATCAAGTTTATTTTTCACCCTTAACCTTTCCCCAAAATGTCCCCTTTCATAATCTGAAGCAAATCTCACTATGTGAGCCATGACTCGATTCAAAACCAAGAAATAAATACATGATTCTATCAATCGCAATAACTCTCAGCTATAGCAGAATAGCTGAAATGGTGCTACAAGCCTTAGCAGTGCAAACATCCAAGCATCAATTACTGAGAATAAACTTGTCAGGTGTTGCACTCACCCCCTCAGACAGCTGTAAGAACATATATGTTTTACCAAAATGTAATTACATTTTTTATTACAAAATGTAGTGGCATTTTGTTGCCAGCAGTAATATGGCACATATATATTTATTTACAACACAGCCAAGCCCAACTTGAAACTGCAGATAATGAAATGCACGCATAGAAAAGCTTAGTGCTGCCAGATCAAATAAGGAAGTGCACCATTTTTTTTGGATGCCTCATGCATGGAAACTACATTAGAATATACATAACTGACTAACTTAATTAACATTACTAAACACTAATTCTAACTCCCCTAACATTATAATGTAGTCTCATGTCTAAAATGAGGTGAAAATACATGTTTTGGTGACACTTCTGAAATGCATTTTAAATGCGCACCTGCATTTTTTTTCCCTTCTGTGTTAGTTTGTGGAATAGGCAGCAGGAAATAAAAATGTAACAGTTGGTTAGAGAGTAAGGATGTCATTGTTCTGAAAATGAAGGGTGGCATAGGAAACATTCTTTTTAACATGATTGGAGGAAAGTGCAGGCAGGTAAAGCCACGTAAAAAGGGGGCTGGAAGAAAGCTCTCTTGATGACAAGAGAGGAGAAAGGGAGTTAGTTTCGACTGAGCGGTGAAGACAGACAAGTTCAAAAAGTGTCAGAGCGCTGGCTGGGAGAATTATCTCGCTGTGCTCCCCACACATGATTTACGGGAGCAGCTGACACTGGGCCTGCCTTTGCGAGTGGAGCCAGGTCGTGCTGATAACTTGAGAGGAGTGCTAATCTTGGTAAGACTTGTGCCAAATTGAGGATCATTTGAATGCCGTATGTTTGGACAGCGTAGAAAGGTTAGGAAATCACTGCATGTTTATTTTGTCATTTTCAGAATGTGGGAGTGTTAATCTATGTTTCAAATAGACATGTTTATTCTGTTTTGCTTTCTGTTGTATTCCAGAGGCTGCTTTAAATAACCATGGTAAGACTTGATGACATGTAATTGTAATTCAATATAATAAGTACCTATGAAAACAAATGTGAGTTTGTGTCATTCATGTATCTGTGAACTATTTTGAATAGATGAGATCTAAAGGGGAGACTCATGTTAGTGCGGTATTGCATCTACCAATTTACCAATGTAAGTAGAGTAACAGATAAGTGAAGGTTTGTGTGCGGTATGATGAATGCCCTTTTCTTGCATGCTGATGGGAAAGGCATAGGTTACTGGATGTAAATAAGCCAGTGATACTTTATGACATAGATTACTGGATGTAAATAAGGCAGTGATACTTTGTGACATATAGATTACTGGATGTATATAAGCCGGTGATACATGCCACAACCTATAGGTGGCGCTCTATATAAAATCATTGGGTTTCTATCAAATGCATATGTCCTTAGCTCTCTACAGACAACTAGGGAGTATTCTAATAGAAAGGAAAGTTTGTTTTATGATGGGGTTATAGTATAAGTTAGAAAACCATGCTCACCACTAAATACCGCAAAACAAAATACCACTAAATTACCACAAATATGAGCTACCAAGGTATGGTCACTAAAATAATATGAGGCCAAGCCCAATCGAAATGCAAGACTAATTTACCACCAAATTACCACCAATATTTTTACGGTAAGAAAATACTGTAAAATCCCAAATTGACCCCAATAAGACTAAATATCTTACACAGCACCGTGAGATGTACTTAAATGCCATCTGTGTACTGACAGATAAAGGTCCTACAACTGGCAGTCAGATCCCTCAGAAGATCAGTGTGAACAGTGAATGCCAATGGAAGACACATTATATAATTGGGCACCCCATATCCCACACGCTGACTGAAAGACATGGAGGAACATCTACACACAACAGGCTAGATTCACAAAAAGCAGTACAAGCAAAAGGAACGCAGATAGCGCAATTGTTCTATTTGCGCTGCTTTCATAAATGCTTAGGTTACCTCATTCACAAAGATTTCTTAAGAATGTCAGGTGTGCCTGGAGACAGATGCGTAGACAGGGTAGGGCCTGAGCGGGCAAGACCCACCCACAATATGTAAATGCCCACTCAGCAGCGCTGTGTGGGCATTTACAGATGTCATGTCACTGAGGTAGGCCCAACTACATTAGCTTCAGGGCCCACTTGTTAGACAATACTGGCTATGCCTCTGCCTGTACAGTGGCGCAAAGATGGGCTCTCCAGCCCCCTTTCATGCATTAATGTCGGGAATGTGCTCACTACACTAATGTATGACAGGCACCAATCAACCAAATGGTTGTTTGGAGTGCATTTAATAGAAAAGTTCTGGTCGCTATGTGCTGATCAGAAAAAAAGCATTTACATCTCTGTTAGGGGAATGCTGTGGTGTAAACTATGGTTATGGACCTGTAAAAACAAATCATGACATGATAAGAAATGACGATCTGTGCCTGTTCAGCACAGGCTCAGGGGCAAGATCCTAATTTCTGCACATTCAAAAGCATATTCCTATTTCTGAATTGGGGAATGCTCATCTAAATGTACAGAAACGTCCCTGAATTGTGCAAATGCACAGCGGGTGGAAAGGGCATCTGAATTAGCTCATTTAAGAAGCCCTCATTCAGTTGCACTTTGAGAATTGAGCAGAACCTTTTTTTGGCGCAAGTGTGGAATTTCGCAAAAAAAAAAATTAGAATCTGCCTTATTTTGTGCATGCAGAGAAGAATGTTGAAAACCTTTCCAGGGATGACACTCATTAAGAGTTGGCCAGTCTGGAAATAAGGTGCCGTTAACAATGCAAACCAGTACCTTTCCAGATCGGCCTACTCCAGGTCTGTCGGTAGGGGCTCCAATCTACTGGCAGGCCTGACCTACCAGTAGATCAGGCCCCTACCGGCATATAAAGGCTTGAAACACCAGCACCGTTATTAATGGTGCCGATGATTCAGGCAACCCCATCCCATGTAGTCCTATGATACTCCAAGGAATGGGGAGTTACCTATGTCTCCGCCGCTCACAATATCCCAGTTACCCCAGGATATGAGGTCAGCAGAGACGGTACAGTAGTTTCCCGGTATCCTGCCGGAATTACCGGCGGGATACCGGGGAACTCGTAATTAGCCCCTTGATATGCATGAATGCTGGCAGTATGCAAAGAACATCCCCATGGCCAAGGTATAGCTAGCTGCAGACAGAGCTGACAAAACCAACAACCAACACACAGTATCCTTAACCATCAGTTAACCAACAACCAACACACAGTGTCCTTAACCATCAGTTGTCTTGAGCAAACCTTTACACTAACAGAAGAGCAGCTCCCTCAATTGTTTGAGGAGGTCATAATCCTTCCCTTAATACTGATTTATAGAACATAGAAGTGATTAATTAATATGGTCATATTTCACAAACTCAACATTTTGTTCAAGGTATTATTATCAAAGTTGCCCTTATTCCTATATTGCGGTGAAACTATTGAAATTAAATCAATTGTGTGCAGCGGATCATCTTACCTTCCACTTCGAGGTTGGTTCCCATTCCTTCCTTAATGATGTAGACAATATTGTTAATACTTCCACTATTACATAATCTGAACTCCACTAGACAGTAATATGTGTTGTTATCACTTCTTGTGACATTTTCGATTTGTAAGGTTGTCATTGTTTTTTGCAGTGGATCTTCAATCAGATAACTTCTCCCCCTGTACCTGATGTGAACCAGTTCTGGATCTGGGTGATAGACGAATTCATGCTGATCCATTTTCACTCTCCAATAAACCTCTATCCGGTAAGGGTATGTACTCGGTGGATGGGAATATTTGCAGGAGATTGTGGCATTCTTGCCCTCC
Source organism: Ambystoma mexicanum (assembly GCF_040938575.1). Lineage (NCBI taxonomy): Eukaryota > Metazoa > Chordata > Amphibia > Caudata > Ambystomatidae > Ambystoma > Ambystoma mexicanum. Next base: position 200,383,048 of record NC_090921.1, on the reverse strand, counting down.
TGAATCACAGTTTTGTTAGGCTGTAACAAAGTGTACCCAGGGTTATCATTCCGCCCTACAAGAAAAACATATATTTCATAAGATTTGGCAAAAAGCAATGTGTCAAATGTAGGGCTCCTTTTTAAGAATTGAACATACCATTTCGAGTGAATATTGACATTTTACACACTTACACTTGTAAAATAAGCAGAGTGAAAAAGGAAACATGAACAGAGATTAATATCCTGGCAGCTGATCTTTCTAACTCCTGATAGCAAAAGAGATAGATCACATAGCTCATGTTACTCCACTGAGTAATTTTCAGGCGGGGACCTGCTACGTTTGCACTCAGACATAGCCATCTCCCTGCCACCAAATGTTTGTCTTTTGCACGGGGGAGTGCAAATGTGAAGAGCAAAAGGTAGTGTGCACACATATATGTCACCTTTTGTACGACACATTTGCACTCTGATGTGAAAAGAAAGTAAATGCTGCCTGGCATGCTTGCATGCCAGGTAGTGTTCACTTTTAATTGTACACGATGTCTGACATGCCTCGCATGTTGGGCTGCATTTCATTTCCTGTGAATGCTGCTTATCGTCCAAGCACGGTATGCAGCATTCAGAGTTACAAGTAAACGCTGCCCGACATGATTACATGTCGGGCAATGTTTAATTGTAATTTTCCACCAGAGGCGTTGCTATAGGGGGGGCTCAGAGGGTTAGCCCAGGACTTTTCATTTGTAGCCCTGGGTAGAAGGCCAGGGGTTTCAAACAAAAGGCTAGCTAGCACTGAGTCCCGACAGCCCCCACATTACGTAGCCCCGGATCTTTTCCAGACCTAGCAACACTCCTGTTTTGCACACTACCTGCCATGTGACCATGGCAGGCAGGGTGTACATGAATCTGCATTGGCTCCGCCTGCCTTATGCTAGTGCATAAAACTGGTGCATCCCATCGGGATCTCCAGCATTCGCGCCGGCATGAAAGTCCATGGCGAAGAGGATGGAAGTTGGCAGAAACACAAGTTGCAATCGTTCTCTCCTCTCCATCATACAAATCATTAAAAACGTGGCATGGCTTAGATAAAAGGCTTAAAAGCCATACTCAAGGCTTTTACACCTTTCATTTAAATCACACCACAATCAAACATGACCCCAGGGCGCTAGAGAGCCAACCAAGATGGCCGCAACTCTGTGAGCTCCAGCGCGGCCCGAATGAATCCTGTTAAATCCTGCTGATTCTGTGGGACTGCCGCATCCATCCGATGGTATTTCACACATTAAAGGTGAAAGACTAGCAAGCGTGAAGAAAAAACGGAACGAGACGGTCCAGGCGCCGAAAACGACCTCCACAGTGAACGAGGTCCAGTCATCCAACGAAACACCCGGCAGCCCCTTCGTGGCCTGGCGCGGCCCGGTGCGGCCTGACCTCCGCCAAATCGCCAGACCCACATCAAACAAAATAGCGGAGCATGCACGAGACTGAACACACCTGTGCTGTGGAAAGATAGTCGCCGCGATCGAACGAGGGCACCTTACACCGGACGGGGTTCGTGGTCCCCGCTGTCGGGCCGGCTCTAAACTGGCACCTCTGGAACCGAAGGTCCCTGGTGGTAGAAGAGACGCAGCGGAGACACGGCCGGGCCACCACCCTCCCACCCCCGGCCCTTGGAGCTGCAGTGGGAGTCCAGGCATACCAAAAGCGCATTTCAGGCGCCGGCGAGGGAAGCCCGGTGGGCGGAATAACGCAGCAGCTCCTTCCACCGCAAAGCAGTCCCCGGAGCCCAGGTACAGTGCATGCAAACCAGCAAGACAATAAACCAGACAAGCACGCAACATCCTACCTAGTCTCTCGCTTACACGCGCCCACCCAGCGAACATTAAAACATCACATCCCTGGCCGTTATAACCAACAGCACTGACCTCTGGAACTCTCCAAGAGGCGCTGATTAGACCCCCTTTTCAACCTTCAACACCACATCCAGCAAGAGCCTCTGACCGTACAAGTGTTTCCTTGAGGGTGATACAGGAAACAAGTGCAGAAAAGCCTCCAAATCACTGGCACAAAACACACTGCAAGGCTGCTGACGCTTACAGTCACCACGCTGAAATAAACAACATGAAACAAGGGAAGATTAGCGATCGACGAGTCCAACAGAATTAATTAGGATAGCTACACATACTCAAAATCTTGGTGACAGGCGTGAGGTCAAACACTTCTTCGAGAATAAACACTAACCCTTGCCTAAAGTACTAGCTAGCTGACGAGGCCAGCCAACTCCGTAAAAAGAAAATGGGGAAAACGGATAAATCTCAAAGGAAATTGAATTTCGAGATGGGCTCACCTCCTAAAACACCCAGACTGATCAACGAACAAGACCCCTCTGCAAGTGACATAAACCAAGAAGAAGACTGCTCCCACTCCACAGACATTAGAGAGCTCCTTCTCGACCTAAAAACCGAAATAGGGAACCTCAACAACAAAATGGACGGCCTCTCCTCTAAAGTCGACCAGCTCCAACACAGGCTGGATAACCACACCGAGCACCTACAAGAGGTAGAACAACGCGTATCTGGCTTAGATGATGGTGCAGTGAGCATGTTGGCCAGAGTGACATTGCTAGAGGCACAAATGAAATCGGCTAATGCGCGGAATGAAGATTTGGAGGGCCGATCAAGGAGAAACAATATTAGGATTGTTGGATTGAGAGAACACCAACCGCAGGCAAAAATGGAAGAGTACGTAGAAGAAATGTGTATCAAACTCTTCGGGTCCGAAGCCTTCTCACGCATGTTTGTAATAGAAGGAGCTCACAGGATTCCAACTACAAAACCCATTCCCGGAGCCCCGGCTCGCCCAATCATTGCAAAGCTGCGCAACTACCGGGATCGCAATGAAATACTTCGCTTCACTAGAGAAAAGGGGAACCTGCAGCTCGATGGGGATCAGATTCACTTCTACCCAGACTTCTCGCCCATAGTACAAGCCCAAAGAAGATCCTTTACAAGTATTAAGCAAAGGCTCAGAGACAACCAGATAACATACTCAATGCTCTTCCCGGCACGACTACGGATACAGCATAATGGAAGACTCCAATTCTTCCAAACAGCCGAAGAAGCCAATTCATATCTCGACCAAGCTGGATGCAGAGTATCAGCTAACCAACCTCGTCCCCAAAGGGACAGATCCCAAAGAAATCCACCATAGATAACCAACGGAAAATGTAAAACCTCAAGCATCCGCTGACAGTCCCAACGGAAAACACAAACTTAAATTTAAGGCCGCGGGGCTGCGCACCTTGGAAGGCTCCCAGGGCCCCTTGCACAGCAAAAGTTAACATTCACCAGTTAAGGTTAATGGGAGGGAAAACGAGAAACAAGCAAGTTGGAGGTTGCTCTTGTGTTGGGAGGGGTTCAGTTGTTTATGTTGTTCGACGTCAAGCCAAAAGAAGCCCACCACCTTCCACATGTCCTGGCTGTGGCCATACCGGCCCGCACGGGACCCCACCCCGCGCCTCCTCACCGAAACTCTCAAGTAGGAAACCTGGCCGACACCACAGGGCTAGGAGCCCGCCTCAAATCCAGTAAACACAGAACCACAATGAATATAAGTTCAAAGTAGATACGTGGAATATAAAAGGCTGCAATCGACCAGCCAAAGTGCGGCAGATGACGCAATACCTGCGCCGCCACAAAGTTGACATAACCCTTATCCAAGAAACGCATTTGCAACCCACCTCTGAAAATCACTGGGCCAAAGACTGGGGATGCCATAGATACTTTGCATCCTTCTCGTCCTACACTAGAGGGGTAGCAATCCTAATTAGTAAAACAATACACTTCAAGCTTATCTCAACACAGAAAGACTCAGAAGGAAGATCTATACTAGTGCATGGAATGGTCAACAGAGCAGAAATACTCCTTGTAAATTCATATGGACCCAATGTCGATGGCACCAATAATTTTGACTGAGTAACAACACATCTAGAAACAGGACGACGGCCCACGATCATATGGGGAGGTGATCTTAATGCGCCTCTTGATCCCAACAAAGACAAATCGCACAACAACGGACTCCCATGCTCCGAAGCTAGTCAACAAGTTAAAGAAATATGTAGAGCATATCACCTCACGGATATATGGAGAGAAAAACATCAGGACACCCGCGATTATACTTTCTATTCCTGGGTCCACAAATCAAGCTCTAGATTGGACTATCTCCTGGTGTCAAACGAAGTTCGCTCACAATGGGGAGACTGCCAAATTCTTCCCAGATCCCTCTCTGATCACTCGTCCGTGACACTGGAATACATTCCGACTCGAACAACTAATGCCAGACCACAATGGATATTCAAGCCTAGAGCATTACAAGATCAAGTTTCGCAGATTAACTATTGGAAGAACTAACATCTTTCACAGAGACCAATCAAGGATTGGTAGTCTCGGCAGGGACGCTTTCGGAGACCCTAAAGTGCTTCACAAGGGGGGTCTGCTTAACTAAAGAAAATGGCATTCTTAAGCTAATACAGAGAGAACTGGACTCAAGTGAAACACGGCTCAAGGATCTTGAACATTCAATCACTCTTGCAGATGACTCTCAAACACATGCAAAAGTAAAAGAAGAAATGGGAGCATTCAGGGCAGCCGCCGAGAGGGAAATTAAATTCCTAACTAACAACTACCGAATCTGACAATATGGAGAGGGGATAAAGCCTGGCTCACTCTTAGCCAGGCTTATTTCTGCTGACAGAACACTTTCAGCGGTTGAGTCGATCAAGGACCACGCAAGCATACCCGTCTACGAATCCAAAGAGATTGTTGAAACATTCCGGCAATACTACTAGAAACTGTATAACTCATACTTCACGGCGGATACCCTGGAACTGAAGCACTATCTAGATTCAATTGAGCTGTACTGGGTGGATGCAGGACTTAGGGAACCATGTAATGCACCCATTACTCTTGAAGAAATCCTCGAGGCGATCAAAGAACTTCCCACTACAAAAGCACCAGGCCCAGATGGTCTAACAGGAGAATTCTATAAGCACTTTGCAAACCTTCTGGCCCCAATACTACTACAAGTGTATGATGAACCTTTAGAAAAAGAACAACTACCATCCACACTGTACATGGCCAACATAATTCTCCTTCATAAACCAGATAAACCCAAAGACGAGTGTGCATCATATAGACCAATATCACTAATAAACCTTGACAATAAAATTCTGGCCAAAATATTAACCAAAAGTCTAATCCCGCTAATGCCTGCATTGGTCCTAGCAGACCAAGCAGGGGTCATCCCAGGAAGAAACTCCACCTTTGGAATAAGGAGAATGTTCGGAGTAATCGAAGCCCTTGACCCAGAACAACATGCAGCCGCAATACTACTAGATGCAGAAAAGGCATTCGACTCAGTCGAATGGCCCTTCCTCTATGCAATCCTTGAACGCGTGGGCCTAGGCAAAAGATTTATAAAACTAGTCTTCATACTATACAAAGCCTCCACGTCTAATATTCTCCTGGGAGTCAATCACTCGACGAGCATACACTTGCGTAGAGGAACGCGGCAGGGGTGCCAGCTATCTGCCCTGTTGTTCGCCCTGGTGATGGAACACCTTGCGTCAGATCTCAGACTGTATCACATCCACCGAGGCATGACCTTCGGCTACCACAAACTGATCATATCGCTCTACGCTGATGATATTGCACTCTTCCTCTGAGATCCTAGTGAAAACGTAAACCCAGTGATGGGCGCGGTACTAAAATTTGGTCACTACTCAGGACTGAAAATTAATAACTCCAAATCAATAATATTCCCCCGAACCGCCTCAACCAAAGAGCTTGATGATGATTTCGGCTTCCGGTGGCAGCACATGAGAGTCAGGTACCTGGGCATCTTCATGTCAAGATCTAGCGGGGACATCCTACGCGACAACTATGAAAAAGTCATCGACACTCTCTTACACATAAAATAAACAGTTGGAAATCACTCCCGCTCACACTCTGGGGGAGAGTGTCACTTGTTAAGATGGCCATCTTGCCCAAACTATTGTATCTCTTCACAAATATCCTGCTGATTCTGATGCAGAGATTCCTGCGATGCATCAAGAGCATGATCCTTGACCTAATCTGGGCGGGAAAGGTGGCAAGGGTAGCCTACAACATCCTAACCCTTCCGGGGAGGCCTGGCACTACCAGACATGGAACACTACTACTGGGACGCCCAGGCTCAATTTCTTAGCCACTGGTACACCAAGGACTTTGTCAGGCCACATGTCCAAATTGAAAGGGCTTTAGCAACCCCACACTTACTGCGGGCTGTCATCCTTGGCACGTTCCCAACGCCCCGAACACCGCTGAATGTGGTGTATGCGACACTCTCCATCTGGAAGAAAATGGCGAATGTAGGAGCAATACAGACCAGATACTCCCCACTCTTACCTGCGAAGTTCATCCCTGGAATCCCCATCACAGGGGAAAAAGTCTACCAACTCCATTCCATACACAAATCGGTCTCAGCTGAATGCAGCCGATGCAAATACCCGGAAGCTGACTTTTTATATCTGGCATGGAGCTGCCCCGCAGTCACTATATTCTGGAATGCGGTCTTAGAAAAAACATCCGCAATAATTGACGTGGTGTTGCCCCCCGACCCGATGCTGACAATGTTGGGATTGACCAGAGACCTCCCAGCCATTACCCGGAAATTAACAGACCTTTTGCTGATCCTTGCCAGACGAAGGATTGCATGCAGCTGGGGGAGAGGCCCACCACCAAGCTTACAACGCTGGTTAAAAGACATAACGTACTGCCAAGACACACAAACCAGCAATATAAAAAAATACCTCTTCATGCGCGACCTCTGGACATCTGGGGACCATATGTCGCTTACTTAATATCATCCGTGGATGAGGCAGACTCACAAGCACTATCCCAGACAAATAGTCAAGATACCATATCAGAGTAAAGACCTACAAAAACTGTGATTACATGTTTTGGACCTTCCGACCAGGCGCCAACTGTCGGCCAGATGAGAGGACGACGTGGGGAGGGAGGGAGGGAGGATCGGGAGGGGAAAATTCCAGATTGCACATGTGACTGGCTTGCATCATTTTCATTGTTCTATTATATTCCACTCGAACGGTATGTTCGAGTATTTGTGTTGTTATATTAACTAAAATGCCAATAAAGAAAGTTTAAAAAAAAGAAAACATGACCTCAAATATGCTATATTACTCAGCAATGCCCACCTTATAGAATATATGGTATCCACAGCATCAATCTGATCTTATAGAGTACCATACTTGTGGAACCCTGTTAGGCAGAAACCTGTGCAGTTCCCTCTGGGACCACTGCAAAAGATTTAAGACTACAGGTGTTGGCAGTCTACACCACCCAGATATACCTGGTAGCTGTGGCTGAGCAGTCAGACTTCTCTCAAGAAGAGTTAGGCAGTATACAGAGTATTCACAATAGGTCAATAGAACATAGTAGAACAAGCAAACACTGAGCAGAGCTTGGTGTAAAAGAGATATAATTATTTATTTAAAAACCACATCTAATAAAACACACTGGCACAAATATTAAGCAGTTCAAAAAAACACGGTCACTAAAAGATATACACTCCCTTCAATGATTATTAGACAAGTCTTCAATAAAGCAACACTTATTTTCAGACAGCGGTGAGCGCTTAGCGAAGATGGCACTCTAATCAATCGGCTTACAAGGGAGAGAAAGGCAGAGCAAAGATAGAAACAGATCCCAACCCTTTCGGAAGAACACAGTAGGAGAAGAAGGCAGGTTAAAACCGTAAAGTCAAAGTTAACAAGGCCGGACCCACGTTGAGAGGCTCCGGGCGAAATGTGTCCAAGGTCACACGGTTTAACAGTACACGAAAGTCTCGCAAAAAGTTCAGAAAGGAGTTGGATCGACAGAAAGGGACCAGTTAGATGGTCAAGGCGGCCAGCCCAGTCCAGAAGGTTAAGGGGTTATTATTACCTTGTAGCAATCTTTAGAAAGGGAGGCCTGGCGGACACGGTACCTTAAAATGGTGAGAACGTTCCAGCGGGGGCAGTTGTTCCTGGCAGCGGGTGCAAGTCGGTGCTTCGTCCGGAGGAAGAGAGGATCTCGTCGAGGAGGAGAGTAGGAGTCTGTTGCACTGCCAGGGAAGAAACCAGCCGCGGAGTTCTCAATTAAAAGGAGTGGTCCTTTTATTCGCGGTTCAAGGGTAAGTGGCTATCCGGTTGCCGGGGTGCTTGGCACGGGAAATTCGACCACTTGGACGTCTTGGAAGCGAAGAAGAAAAAGAAGGTAAACTGGTTATGCCCACCAGTCAAGGGAAGAAGACTCTCCAGCAGGGAGATCTCCTCTGTCGTTGGGAAGTGGTGAGTCGGTTCAGCAGGGTTCCACCGGTGGTGTCGTCATAGCAGGTCGGCTCAGCTTCTCCCTCTTCGGATTTTCAGGTCCTGTGGCGACTTCTGAAGTTCCAGTCCCAAAAGCCCTGCTTTTATGCAAGAAACCCCCATTCATTCAGCCTAGCTGTCAATCAAACATGCTAAGTGGTGAGCCGGGCGGCTCACCACTTGGGCCAATCACACAAGAGTGCGACTTGAGTTACCAAGGTAACTCAGTCCAGGGTGCCTAAACCCCCTCCCGCACCCCCTGTGGTACCCAGACAGAGTGGCACCACTTTGGAGGGCTTCTGTGTAGAAGCCCGCCAAAAGTGGAACAAAGGGCTCGACCTTTGGTTTAGAGTTACAGAGGCGAACATAAATGCCATTTTAAAACCGAGTTTTGGCAGAAAATACCAACCGGTGATTTAATATTAAATAAATAAACCGGCGGTATGTTAGAGGCTATGTTAAAAAAGTATTAGCCTCGAACAATGGGAAAATCCGATAGAGATATATTCGCGGTTGAATATAAAAAGTAGTATCCACTGCCACCAGCCAAAACTCGACAAGGGGGGACGGGACAGTACTCCCTCGCATAACAGACCCGGGGGCAATCGAATTGCCCCTACCAGTACGTCCACAATATGATGGTTTGTACTGGTTCTATTAGTAATTACGGACTAGTAAAGCCAATGGTGACTTTAAATGCCCTGGGAGACAGTAGTCAGTCCCAGGGTATGGAGTCTATGGTGGGGTGTCCCTATGACACCCCAGTGTCACTGCACTGAGGGTGCTGTGTAACACACATAGTAAAAACACATGAGACCCTATGGAGTAAAAGACCCCATAGTCCATAAAACACATTAGCAATCAAAGGAATACCACAAATCATGTTCAAGAGTGGGAGAAAAAGAGTCTCACTCTTGGCAGGAGAAAAAAACAAACTCCAGAAATCCAGCAAAGCTGCTGGGGGACTCACTAGGTTAGGAAATTCAGCCTAAACAGAGAATTCTCCCTAACACACCCCCGACCAAAAGCTTCATTTTATAGACTATTCACCACTTTAAAGTGTCATCATAGAAAACACCTAAGGCCCAGTGGTCTCCATCATATCAAGTATGCAATAGCCATGGAACACCTATTAAATTAATGTCTGACACAAAGAAGGAGTCCTCTGCTACAACATAATACCTCCAAAGCCACAACATATGGTACATATGATGTTCAGGGAGTTCATTCTTAACAGAAACTTGATATCTGCATAATTGCAACTATTACAATTCTATGACAATTCAGTGTGTCTGATAGCCATGGAGATTAATGCTATAGCACACCTGATATCATTGATGCTTCACCCCATTGAATGGCTGGCAAATATGTTCTAGCATATACCAATGCAGTGTCACATTTTAAAACACCATATACCTGCAGCGGTTCAATCGAGAGAGTTGTTGATACCCGTATAGCTTCACAGTCTAGCACCAGATACCCATGGGTGCCATCCTCGAGAATGCCCAGTGCCATATGAGCCTAATTTCAGAGATCACTTGGGACACTTTTCTAGCCCTAATTCGCTTTCAAACCCCTAAATCATGTCTGTATTACATATTATCCTATTTGATGCCAGTTGGACACTTCAATGCTACCGAAATGAAAATGTATTCCAATGCAATTCTTTTAATGACTTGATGCCTTAGCTGGCTGAAGACAGCCACACACCCAAGCTGCAAGAAGCAAAAACAGACACATTTCTGCAGTGTAGGGTGGGCTGTACTAGGTGTCAAGTGCCAAAGGGGAATGGATATGAACTAGGACACAGAAAAGAAGTAAGTAAACTTGTTGGGCCTGGTTCATAGAACGTTTTCCTATTTGAATCAGGCCCTTAGAATCAGGTACAAACAAAAACTGGTTCGTTAATAAGAGATATTTTACAAAATAAGATGGAAAACAGAAGCAAATTGGACAAACATCACATTGTGGAGACAGGTAAAATCTGAACCAGCAATGCACACATTAATCATGACTACGTCCATTTCTAAAAGGATTTCTTATATTTATTATGAGACCTTTTTTTTACCTCCTACAATGAGTCTTGTTCCATAAGGTCTGGTCCAGGTCTTCCGGCCACCCTGATCCTTGTTGATTGTCACTTTGCAGCAGTAATGTTTGTCTGATGTGGTCACTTTATATATCCGGATGGAACCCATCTGATTTTCTTGGGGGTCTATGACCATGGAAATTTGATTTGGAGACTGATCAGAGCTCAATGATTTGGGAGGTTTAAAAAATCTATTGCCACAGTTATGGTCAAATCCTTCTGCCCACTCGATGCTCACACTCTGGGTAGGGTGTACACTTCCTGTGTAGGTGTACTTACAGGGGATGATGATGGAATCCCCTTCCATAGCGAGGATGGAGGCAGGTTGATAGCCACGTAGTTTAGGCTTATCTGAAAGAGAATATATATTTAGAGGGTAAGACCATGTCCATTAACAGTTTGTGGCAAAGATGGTAACACAAAATTAGAGAAATGGCATCCACATACATTCAACTACATCAGGTGCCGAAGTGATGCCTTGCTGAAGTCAAGTGCGTTGTGCTTGGTTAACAACCATGAAAAATATACGCTGACAAAATGCACATAGACACCTTCTCATGTAATGCAGAACAGACAAAAGGACACCAAGTTCACCATAAACTGGGAACATTTATGGAACTTCATCTGCAAAAACATAAACAAGCCAAAGCCGCTTTCCTTAATACCACTTTCTACATTTATCTGGAAGATGTTGTCATGTGTTTTCAAATGTGAATATCAGAGTCTTAACCTCTTTTGTGCGAAAATAAATACGTGAGAAATGTTGCGAGGTACACAGGAAAATGTACTTTTCATCATTGAAATGTACTTTAAATGAAGCACAACAGGTAAAATAATCCACCTTTTAATTGTATTAGTCCACATTATATGTGTTTCAAAAGGAGGACAGATGTGCTTTATGCTTGAGCACACGATTTGATTTGAAACTTCTTGTACAAAGCGAAATATGTCTGAAAAATAACATGGGGGGGGCAGATTCACAAAAATGTGTGCAAATGAAAGGAGCGCAGATAATGCACTCATTTAATTGGCTCTATTTACAGAAATGCGCAAGTTCACTTATTCTCAAAGGTGACCTGCATATTTCAGGAGGGGCTGGACAGTGATGCAAAGATGCGCTGTCCAGCCCCCGTAGCATACATTAGTGTTAAGAGCGCGCTGCAACACTAATGTATGGCTGCCTCCAAGCAACCACGTGGTTGCTGGGAGCGCATTTCAATTAGACGGCTTGTTTCAGTGAAATGCCAAAAAGCATCTATTTAGGGGATGGAAATGCTAGTTTCACAGCCGTGGTTTAGATTGCAGTTGTCGCACTTCAAAACAAAATCATGGCAGGGCCAAAAATTACCTTGCCATGATTTTGCCTCCACTGTGTGGAGGCCACTTCTTCCAAATGTAATTGATTTGCACCAATTCACAGAAACTGCTCAAAACACTTCGGATGAATTAAGACACATGCAACAAACTAGTTATCAGCGTGAGTGAGTAATACAACAGCTGAATGAATCTCTGAGTGATAAGAACGTGTTACTAGAGTAACAACACAGTTTAGTAGAAACAAATTCAAAGTGTGCAGAGAAGCAAAATGATGCTTTGTGAGCGAACATTTAAATACTAAAGCATGACAAATTAAAAGAACAAATGACATGATAAGGTTGCCTATGCCAATGATTTATTAGATACAATTGTAACTATAGCAAATGCAAGTGAAAGAAAGTAAAGAAATAGTTGCAAACATTATCATAAAGGATGTAAATTCACAGGCTGTATTTGATCTGATACACCAAGATATACAAATTATTAAGACACAATGGTTTCATTTAGCTAGGGAAAAAGGCACTGCAATTCAGGAAAAACCCAAGCTTACCTTACAATTGACATAGGCACAAACACATGGAGATCGGATTAAGATGACTGCATGAAAGATAGTGGAAAGTTTAGAAGGACATGAGGCACTAGGAGAGAATAGCATGAGGATGCAATGTCACAGGTTGAACACTTGACAATGTGATTACCTAGCAGTTGGTTAAACTCTCTGTCCTACTTGTCATTTTCCTCTAGTATTTTACCCATTTCCACCTCTGTAGCATGAAATTCGCCCTCTCTCCATGTTATTCTTTTGAAGCATCTGCATCTCCAAAATGGTGTCATCCTTGTCTTGTCTGATCGTGTCTATGACTCCTTTTAATCATACCAGTTCCTGTTCACTCTCCTCAAAGTGTCTTTTTTAATGGGATAGCTGTTTGTCCAACTCACTGTTTTTAGATTGCATTCCATTGTTATATGACTCTAATTCCAATTTTAAACTGTTAGCCTGCTCGCTTGCCTCGGCCAAACTGACCTGTAATTTACCAATCAATTATTCAGAATCATTCTCCTGCAGTCTTAAAGACCGATTTAGAAAGTACCAGAGCTTTGCACATAACCTTATTAAGCAATCTTTTTCAGCACTTCTGTCTAAATCTTTAAAAAGTCTTAATAGGCAGACCTGGACGATACTGCCTTCCTCAAAAATTTCATTTAATGGCCCCTTTTGCACCTCTGCACATATGCGATCTCGCCATAAGGCAGCATTTTCCGATGACCACACCCCATGGGCAAATAGCTTTGCCTCCAGGTATTTTACCAGCTCAGAGAAGGTTGCTTCAATTTGGGACATAGTGACACTATCACCTCACAGAATTAGTTCCCTTTTAAGGAGACCAAATGGCTGTGCTGACACACATGCCATGCCCAATAACTGCCTTACAGTTGTTCCCGGCCAACACACCAAAATATGTTAGGGGTTTTGTCAGAGGGCTATTACATAATGTGGGTGGTATTTTAGCACTGTGGTAAAATAGTGGTAAAATAGCGGTAACGTGGTGTCATAGCATATTTATAATGATGCCCTATATGATGTGACAACACTCCTCTCTAATATCCGTATTCTGCTTAGGGTTAACAGTAAGCACAAGATAGCAAACTATGTACCTGCAGGGACACAATAGTGTTAACTGTCATTCCATTCGCTTATCTACGAGACTGGACTACTGTCCTGGACAGATTGGCTCATATAAGGCCTTTCAGTATGAACAATGATTCACAAGACACACATACTTCATATGTTTTCTAACTGGCTAGCTATGTCCCCAAATTTTACCTCCAGCTCTACCAACCGTACTAAAGCAGATTACCTCTTTTGACATGCTGGGGATCTTTCCCTGTAATTCTCACACCCTCTTTGTCAGTCAATACACTGAGACACAGAAAACGCAACCCCACTGATTCAGTTTTAAAATGCTTTTCTTTTATAGGCACAATTATTTAAAAGCAGGTTCTGCGGTATACACATTAATAAAAATAGCACCTTTATATTAAATTACATGACCAGCTTGTGTTCATCACAAGACATTGGCATTGTACAACTTACCCTGGCCTTGAGTCCTGAGGCAATTGGCAGGACATACAGTCTAAGAGAAAAGACAAGAAACCGATGCACAACAGCCTGCCAACTTTTCCATTTCCCCTCTATACACTTCAGCGATTATCAATTATAAATGTGAAAAATAAAACATTGTTCAAAAATAACCACTTGCCCCTGACTGACTGAGTGTAGAAATAAAACAGTAATTCGCACATGCTCCTCAACTTTTACCAATACTCACATCCAGTGTATCAGATTTCTTTGTCGTTATCACGGAGAGCCCTCTCTGAAGTGACTTATCAGCACACAGGAATATCACCATTCCGTACAGCTTCACCACCCATGAGGAACAGCCCAAGGCCCCAGCTTCATAGAAAGTCTTGCACTGCACGGCTGCTGACAGCTACACTCCCGTTCACCTCTGGACAGCAACTGACCGCACCTCTTCTCTCTCCTAAATGTATAGGTTAGCCGTGCCACTCAAACTAAAACCTGCCTTTCTTCCTGACGTATACAATCACCCGAGCTGTTTGGCATCTTATGAATGAAACCACAGCCAATGCACTCTGCCTGCACGTTTAAACTTACACTGAAAAACAGAATCTATCATCTGGAACATTTTGCACTGCTTTGTTAAAGGGCAAATAATTAATTACTGGGAATTGTTAGTCAGTTAATTGGGTTAGTAGGTATATACAGTACAAGCTGGACAGATTATCTATTCATCATAACATGGATAATTTTAGTGTGCATAATGTGCATTTCCATTTGCTGTCTTTCATACACAGTGTCACTACATCATTCAGTTCACTAACTCCACTTAGGCTTATGATTATGGGGATATTCCAGAACCCCTAGGTTGATGGGGAAACACTGATTCTGAGTGAGAGTATGAAGATATGCCAAACTGTCTAACCCCTCAGAAAAGATTTGAGGGACATTCTCCAGAAAGTCAATGGGAGTGAAAGAAAAGACCCTGTACCACACACATAGGAAACCTCCCAATATTTATTATGAGAGGGGGCAAATATGCGGCATGGAAGGGGGTTTAATGCAGTGGCTCTAACTCTGATGAGGGAAGTTGGATCCAAGTAAGGAGACATCGAAAGAGAAAACCACGATCTGAGTTTGTGAAAGACCCAATCAAACAGGTTAAGTTTCTACCACTTAACATAAAAACTGAAAATATTCTGTTTGGGAAAATTGTATGAACAGATGATGGTTTCAATTGGCAGCTGCCTAACACTCTTAATTGTGCTCATCTCTATGTTGGAATATGCAACCTCTCAGCGCTCTTGATCTAAAGTATAGTCAACTGCTAAATTGTACAGTTAAAAACGCATTTAGCAACTTTTTTACTCCAATTGTCCACTGTACCTGCCCTAACAGGGACATCAGCCTACCCAACTCAATGGACTTTCCCCCCATGCCGATCCTTCCACCACTCTCCAATCCTACCCCTCCCACACTTGCCACCCCACCAGCAGCCTCAACCAACCTCGATCAGCCGCCACTCAATACAGTAGTTATTTCACATTGCATATCAGAACACCCCATGCCACTTACATGTCTCAGGCCAACCCACATAAGGAACTTACTGCTAGGAACCCGATCTAGACACCACGCATCCGCAAACACACACTTAAGCCACCCATCCTAACATCCCTTCCTACACACAAATCTCTCCCCCTGCTCCACATACCAACGGCACAACGCCACCTTACCACAGCCACAAGAAACAAACCACAAAAACCTATCCCAAACAACTCCAATGTTCTCTCATTAATGCACGTTCCCTGCCCGCTCATGCTATTGAGATCCATGACTTAATCACCAACCTGAACCTTGATATGCTCACCATCTCGGAAACATGGCTAGACTAAGCATCTGGCCCTGCCATCTCCCGTGCTCTTCCACCAGGCTTCACCATTCACCGTCAGGACAGAACCACCAACAAAGGAAGGGGGGTTGCACTCATCCTCAAGGAAAGCCTTGATGCTAGACAAATAATCTGCTGAGTAGCAGACAACTGTGATTCCCTAACTGCTCAAATATCCCTCAGACCCAACAATACGCTAATCTTCCATACCATCTACCGCTCCCCTGGCCCACTACTAGACTTCCAAGACAACCTCCTACACCTATTAGGTGAGAAACTAAAAAAAAAAAACACCAAAGTACTCCTGCTAGGAGACTTCAACTGGGGTTTAAAGACACAAATGGCAAGCAAAGCAAAGCCCTTGCCAAAGCACTCCTAGATATGGGCTTTATCCAAAGAGTTACCGATCTGACTCACATAAAAGGTCGCATATTAGATTGGAATGCCAACCACAACTGCGTTGCAGACATCAGTTCTAATACCCCTCGCCCATGGACCGATCATCACCTCCGAAAATTTCCACTTCCACACTAGCATCCCCACCAAAATTACCTCACCTGTGCCGTCAGCCATGGCCATATCCTCACCCTCCTCACCAAGGATAGGCTCGTACCATTCCTAGAGATACCAGCCCTAAAACCTCCCTTCTCCAGTAACCCGGTGGAACTTGTAGATCTTTACAACTCACTCTTAAAGAGGCAATAGATGCTATTCCCCCACTAGAGAGCTAAAACCAACAAACTTGCTAACTCATGGTTTACCCAAGAACTAAGTGACCAAAGGTCCACCAAACGCTCGGCTCTCAACAAATGGCAATCCTGCCCCAATGACTCAACACTAACAGCATACAGAACCATTGCCAAACAATACAAAAAAGCCATCACGCTAGCTAAATCTTCAGCCTACAATCGCAGAATCACCAACGCCAAGTCGCAATCCAAGGAGTTGTTCTCAATATTCAGGGAACTAGTGCTACCACCTACTAACACTCAGAAAACAGTGAAAGATGAAGCATGGTGCAATAAAATCCAAACTGCTATGCTCAACAACATAAACACCCTCCATAACTGTATTAACTCCCAAATCAATGCCTTGCCTAAATCCTCTATGCCCTTGACGCCCACTGGCACTCAGGTGAATAAAAATACAGAGCCTTTTGTTTTAGAGAAGTAACTGAGACAGAAATCATAACTATCATGAAAAACATAAAGCCTTCTCTGTGTAAAGGCGATATCTGCCCAGCAAACCTCATTAAAGAGTGTGCAGAATCACTAGCCCCTTTCCTCACAGCATTCATGAATATGTCATTTGCTAAAGGTGCTGTCCCTCTCTCCCTTAAGGAATCATGAGTTAGACCCCTGCTAAAAAAAACTTCCTTGGACCCGACTCACCCGATAACTACAGGCCCATCACAACTGTGCCCTTCCTGGTAAAAATGCAAGATAAAGCTGCATATCTGCAAATCCAGAATTACTTAGAGATCAACAATATCCTGGGAAAAGGCAATCTGGTTTCCAGCCACGTCATGGCACTGAGTCAGCATTACTTGACTTTAAGGACCAAATACAGGAAACAATGGACAAAGGCAAACCCGCACAGCTCCTTCTCCTTGATCCGTCTGCAGCATTCGATCTAGTTGACCACAAGATCCTCTGCAGACACCTCAGAGATGCCGCCCATTTCTCCCAGGAAGCCACAGTCTGGATCGTATCCTTCCTTGAAGGCAGGGCTATGAGAGTCTTGTCAGACCAGGGTTGTGCTATCCCATCCCCCATCCACTACGGAGTGCCACAGGGTTCATGCACTACACCTACCCTTTACAATCTCTTCACCCTACCCCTTTTCAATGATCTTGAGGAGCACAGCATAGCATTTACAAACTATGCTGATGACATCTAAATCATTCTCCCTCTCACCGGCTCTTATGAACAAGATGCCGTCACCCTCAGTGACACCTATGCCCTCATCCAGGCTTGGATGGCCGCCAATGGTTTATGCCTCAATGGAGACAAAACAGAGATCTAACTACTATGTCAAAGGAAATACTTAAAAACTTGATGGTTGATACAGCTCCTTCAGCATTGAGGATACTATAATCACGGTCTCTGCTGCTGTCAAAACACTGGGTGTTTACCTTGACACCACCTTGTCAATGATTTGGCAAGTCAGCGCCATCTCCTCATCTGCTGCACTTAAGACTAAAATAATGAACGCAGTCAAACCATACCTCACCATTGCCAGAGTCACCATTGGTGCAAAACTGGACTATTGTAACATACTCCTCCTAGGCACCACTGCAAAAAACCTTCACAAACTGCAAATCACTCAAAACAACTCCCTCAGAGCTGCGCTAAGCATTCCTAAGAGGGAGCACATCTGAGGCCAGAGGAGAAGCCCACTGGCTTCCAGTTAAAGAACACATTATCTTCAAGACTCCCACTACCACACACAGATGCCTATCCCAATCGGCACCCTTGTACATGTCAGAAAAAATTCACTGGGAAAATTCTCTCAGACCACAACGGGCCCAATGCTCCCATCTGCTCACTGTACCAACCTTCAAAAGAGCTAAAGCTGGAGGAGCAAGCTTCCCTGTATTAGCCCCAAAACTCTGGAACACCCTGCCACTCTCCATTAGGATGGATGCCTCCCTCGCTGCCTACCGTAAGGCTTTGAAAACTAAATTGTTCATTTAGGCACTCTTACAATGAGTTCCCTTGTAATCTCTGGAACATATCATGCCTATCCTGTAAATGTCTTTAATATGTCTCAGTCATTTATTGTTGTAATATACTGTAATCTAAAACATGTACCTAAGTAACCATGCTTGAGACTTCTGTAACAGTGCCACGATGCCCCAGGGCCGCTGTGCGCTATATACATACAAACAAATAAATAAATAAATACATCTTTTGTATTTAAGAATGACCAAAATAACATTGAATGTATTAAATTGACTTTTTTTCTAGTTTATTTGCTGGGTTGGAAGAGCAATATTATCAATAATGGTCCCCTCACAACACCACCATACATAATAGAAATCCCCAGGAAGCCTACAAGTCAGCCTATAACTTACTCTGGGCTAAAGAACAATCTCCCAAAGTGTTTGGTCAAGAACTCATGTTTATATTTGGCCAAATTTGCAGATGTGTTCATACCGACACCTTCCAAAATGTTTATTAACTGCATTAGCTTGTTATTTTGATGACTCCAGATGAAGGGGTACATCACCCAAGCTATGAGGATCTATAAGGTACAGAACCAAACAACCCTTAAATACAAAGAAAAGAACCCCAAACAAATGCCTGCTTGAGCCTCCATTAAGTTAACTGAGGTGAAGAGTAGTCCTTAGTTGGACTTGGAGACAGGTGAACTAAAGACCTATTCCTCCGTTGTTAAGGAGTAACAGAGATAGATCTGTTCAAAGCCAGTCAACTACTCCCCCAGCTGGCATGCTAGATACTGATCCCATAAACCCAGAGAATTATAATTGTTCTTGGTATTTAGGTCCTAGGCCTATCCTGGGCTATACATATTTTATTCCAACTAAATACATCAATATTTTTATAGTAAACCAGCCTTTCTACCCCTCTTTCTTAGATAAATGACTTCAAGTTATTTCCAGCTTGATCAAGGGCTATCTGATAAGTGGAGGACCGGTACCGAACCTGCACCCTCGCTAGAGAGGAAAAGAGGAATCCAAACATCCTCAATGCAGAGGAACGTGATGCTGTCAATAATCTAAAATTCCAATTGGGCGTCTAGAAAAAGAATACATGGGGAACAAATCATTTCTTCAGAATCATTGTGAAGTAAGCGTTAAATAAAAGCACATTTCAACTCTGCATAGAAACAAGCAATGAATATTCATTTATTTGTGAATTTTATATATTTCCATAAATGCCAAGGTTTAAAACATCCAAACAATAAAATCACACACAAATTAAAACTGCCAATACAATCAACAATTCACAGTTCATATGGTAGAAAACAAGTTTAAGGAATACACTTCATATATTTCCATCTCAAATATCAAGCTAAATATAAAAAGTTAGCAACCACTGATAGTGAGCTAACAGTTAGCACCAATTCAGCTGTGGTCCTTGTGCCCTCAACTACTTACATTGGTAGACTCCATCTCTTCCTAAGAGAGGCATACAGCAGGAACATTAGTATGAAATGTTTCTCGGTCTGCGCAGACCAGAGAATATATCGGGCAATATCGTGCAGCTCCCTCAAACCATTTACTGGTGTGAGTTGAACATGCAGAACACTTGAATCTGAAGTTTAAATACAATGAGCACTTACACGGATGAGTAATCCAGTTCAGATAATTCTCAAAAACACAATTATGTTTTGTTTGAAAATAACATACCATCAAATTACTGAGAGACATTGTTGAGAAAAAGTGACCAATAGACCATTCTTCATAGGCCACCTCTTTAACAAAAACATTGTTAAGTGTAGGATGAGCATCAATATGCTAAAGCTTCTCTTAACATATTGCAGCCCCCTTGATTTGCCAGCATATCCCAGATGTTATTCCTACAGATCCTCAAGTCACTTGATCAATGGATTCAGTCCAAAACAAAATCATTTGAATTTGGGCTCCATAATGGAGATGTTCGATATCCAACTCCAAGTAAATTGGGATGGTCTGGGCATGTTTAGGTAAAATGTAATCCTAATCCCCAGTAATCAAAAAAAGGGACCTGACAAATAATGTTCTTAGTGAATTTGAAAGAACGTTTACACTTCTGTTGTAGCTGATGTGCTGACATCACAATGTAGAGAGGCAGATGTATAAGCCATCTATAAAGACCATCCCCTCACCTCCATTATACTGGAAGAATAGCAAGAAGACATTGTGCATGATGCCTGGTATCATTCCAACACCACATCGAACGTATGAGAGATGTTATTCGCTCAGACAATCGTATCAAATGTACCCCCGAACTGATGTGGCAGACATAAGACTGCAGACACCACTGAACATAGAAGCAGAGTCTGGCAGATGTAAGGTGACGTCACGACAGAGAGAAGAGACGTGAACGCACCAAACTCGAAGTGGTGATGTTTGGAGAATAAAGATGTGGCTAAAGTGACAAAGCAAACAAACATGCGAATATGAAGCAAATCCTTTACACTAAGCACATACGTGACAAGAGATGTGATAGATGTATATATGCAGAAACGCATAGATAAGACATAGAAGCTTTCTGAAGTAGGAAATAGAACGTGAGTAAAGCAGCCATGTTGAGAAAATGGATGTCAGCATTTTATAATTGTAAGCGTGGAGCCCCGAGAAGGGAAACCAAGGCTGCAAGGCTGCCAGGCATTGGAACACACATTTGTGAAAGAGAAAGTGATAGCGAGAGCAACTACATGGCTTGAAAGGATTTGAAGAGGATACCCCATGTACGTAGGGCATATTTCTGGTTTGTGAAGGAGTGAACAATTGTGAGTGCCAAGTATTGTACAATTAAAGATGTGGAAAGCACCTACAGAATGGAGCAACCAAGTCTCCAGAGGCCGAGGAGAGTGATAGCACCTAATATAAATGAATCACATGGTATTAAATAGGTCAGAATGGACAAAATCATGGTCTCCTCACAAGTGGTCCAGAACAAGAAGACAAGGCCTATTCATAAAGCTCCAGACGAAGATAGCAATGTTCCTTCACTCCCTTTTAAGTTCTGAGGACGAGAACATCCATAAAGGTCAACTACAAAGAAGAAACCTTTGTTTAGGGCCTACTAACTGATGAGAGATGGTGGGTGTGCTAGTTAGCTAAGAAAGGCATTGTCTGACGTTGTTCCCTTGCACCTGGGTTTTGTTGCCTGCGTGCTGCTAACGCGCCAAATGTTCAAGGTTGGCAAGAGAGTGCCAACCAATCATGAGGTCCTATGGTGGACCATACATTGTTGCAGAAGCCTAACCGCTGCTGTTGTTATGCTATTATTTGTATTTTACGTAGTTAGAGGTGGTTCAAGGCATGCCTACCTGATAAGGGGCATCCAATGATGATACTAACATTTATATAAATTATATGTATTTG
The DNA here is from genome assembly GCF_040938575.1 of Ambystoma mexicanum. NCBI lineage: Eukaryota > Metazoa > Chordata > Amphibia > Caudata > Ambystomatidae > Ambystoma > Ambystoma mexicanum. Next base: position 200,361,234 of record NC_090921.1, on the reverse strand, counting down.
TTTACCTTTAACCACTTCCTCCACCCGGTAGGTTTTTACTGTTAGGCACGTAGGATGACGTCATAGCTGACATACATCGAGGAATGAAACTCTTTGTGTAACCAAAATGCATTGAGAGTATGTGAGATACAATTTGTTTGTTCACCAGGTTTTCCTACTTTATTGAACTGATAATAAACACTACTTTATTTGCCATTTCCTTGAGTCTGTCCAGTTATTTAGGAATGATATCATTATTAGAGGTAATCCCATTCAGCACTTGGAAAGCACCAGTTGTCCTTACACATTTTGGTAGCAGTCTGGATGGTTCAGATCCAGACTCTCTGATTTTTGACGTCTTCCACCATCTGCCGGAAGGTCGCAGATTTTCCTATGGAGTGCGGATGGAAATCACGCGTGTAAAAAGAGACGGTTGGCAAGCACCTCTTTGAAGAAATTCCTGGCCGGTCCCCATGGGTGCCCCGTGGACTGAAGGCAAAGTGGTTGATTGTGGAAGACTTGATATCGGAGGGCTGAGCAACACATGTAAGTAGAGCATCAAAAGTGGCAAATAAAGGGAAGGGATTATATTACATGTGTAAATATTAAGTGGGTAAACGTAACAGGATCTGTTTAAATGAAAGGATACCTCAATACCTATGCTCAAGGAGGTAGAAGGGAATGCATCACACCCTGAAGATGGGGAATTTAGATAAGGGATTCCTGCAGCAACTGAGATTTATTTATTTATTTTAGATTTTTAAAGCGCTCACACAGCCCGCGGGCATTGAGGCGCTGTTACAGGAATTATTTGTTTTCTTAGTTGCGTTTTTTTTTTTTAGTTACGTATTTATAATGCGCTTAAACACCCAGAGGTTTGTAAGCGCGGACCCGGTGATCGAACCTGTGTTGCTTCGTGTCGTCTTGCTCCCAAGAAGCGCACGTTGCCGCTGAGCTATCCTCCCGTGATGATATACATTTACTAGAGAGAGTAAATAAGATGATTGTAGATATTGTTGTGCACATTTTTTTTGGGGTTATGAAACGATTAGTGTAAGAAACATGTTTTAATTGCAGTGATAATATAGGTTGTAGGGTGGAAATATAGAACGATAGTAATCATTTCGCTGTTTATTTGATCCTTAAAACAAGCAATTGGCGCCAATCATCGGAGGATAACAGTTGAGAAAAAATATAGCAAAATAAGATTTTTAGATTATTGGGAAAATAGTTGTCTAAAAAATGGGCAGCAATTGATGGTGCTTGCCGGAATTGATTGTGATATATGTAATATTGTGAAATAAGGAAATAATAACGTTGAGATAATATTAATTAATTAAAGTAATAGAAGAATAAAACATCCAGTAAGTATTGACAGTTAAAACGACTTTTCATTATGGGGGACACTCCCCTTTTACACTAACAAAAACATTACCAAGGTATACACCTAGGATTAGGAAATATCACACAGAATGGGTAAAGGCACGACTGATAAGATGTTCATGCCCTGCTCTAGAAGGCTCATTATTGAGAACAGTATTGCAAACCATGACAACATACTTACATGCTGCATACAGGGAAGACGTTAGAAAAAAGGTTATCTGTTTTAGAGCTAACGAAAATGTATCAGAACAAGAAAGAAGACCCGCCGAGAAGTAGTGGATGCTTAATCAGCATCAAAGGGATGGCAGAGCGCCCTCGGCTCTCTTCTCCTTCTGAAGACAATAGCACAACCAATGAGAAACACAAATTGTATCCTTTAAAGAGTTATAATCAGCGGCAGGGTATGTCAATCCAATATATACACCCCCTGCTTATAGTAGTGAAGATAGTACAGAAGAAAGTAAGATAAAAAAACACAAATATATGTCCGGATGTAATCAATATAAAGAGCGTAATGAAAACTAAAAGGGTAATTCATAGAATTCAGCGCACCAGTGGCGCACGCGGCTGGCGCACAGTGTGTGCATGCGCCAGTCTGCGCCAGCCGCGTGCGCCAAAATCCATTTCCGCGCACAGCGTATTCATGGATTTTAACATCCATTACCAGCCGTGGCGCAGAGTGGCGCAGTAACCCTGCAGCAGCGCCAGTTACGCCCCCAACTCCTTCCCGTGCGCCATGTACAGCACACAAATCCTGTACATGGCGCACAAGCCAGTGGACCAGCATACAGGCCCCCAACCACGAAAACGCCTGTAGAACTCCCCGCGCACCCCTCCGAATACACGGAACCCGCTGCGTGGGGAGAATCACACGCGACTGGCCCTGTGCGAGAGGGGTATGTGTATTTCGTGGGTTCGCGGGAAGTTTCACACACGATTGGCCCTGTGCGAGTGGGGTACGTGTATTTCGGGGGTTCGCGGGAAGTTTCACATGCGATTGGCCCTGTGCCAGTGGGGTATGTGTATTTCGGGGGTTCGCGGGAAGTTTCACACGCGATTGGCCCTGTGCGAGTGGGGTACGTGTATTACTGGGTTTTGCAAGGAGTTTCACACGAGATTGGCCCTGTGCGAGCGGGGTACGTGTATAACTGGTCTTCGCGGGGGAGTTTCACACGCGATTGGCCCTGTGCGAGCGGGGTACATGTATTACTGGGGTGAACGGGAAGTTTCACACGCGATTGGCCCCGTGCGAGCGGGGTACATGTATTTCGGGGGTTTGTGGGGAGTTTCTCACTTGTTTTCGCTGTCAGAGTGGGGTACTTGTATCCAGTGGGGTGCACGGGGAGTCCCACACGTGAATTGGCAGTGTGGGTCCTCCCAGGTGTGTCCTGTACCCCCTCCACGGCCCCTGCAGGCAGCCCACACCACAGGGGACTACCCAGCACCCCTGGTCATGTCCCGCACGCAGCCCATCCACCATGGGCATGCCCCCCAGCCAGCCCACATGTCACCTTGCACTAGTGATAACCAACTCATGTTCCCCGGCACCCTCACCCCCCAGCAGTGAGGGGCAGCTGCAAGCAGGCCCCGACTCATGTCCCCCAGCACCCCCACCCTCCCAGCATTGACGGGCATCTGCCAGCAGGCCCCGACTCATGTCCACCAGCACCCCCACCCACCCAGCATTGACGGGCACCTGCCAGCAGGCCCCGACTCATGTCCCCCAGCACCCTCACCCCCAGCAGTGAGGGGCAGCTGCCAGCAGGCCCCGACTCATGTCCCCCAGCACCCCCACCCACCCAGCATTGACGGGCACCTGCCAGCAGGCCCAGACTCATGTCCCCCAGCACCCCCACCCCCCAGCAGTGAGGGGCACCTGCCAGCAATCCCTGACTCATGTCCCCCAGCACCCCCACCCACCCAGCATTGACAGGCAGCTGCCAGCAGGCCCCGACTCATGTCCCCCAGCACCCCCACCCACCCAGCATTGACAGGCACCTGCCAGCAGGTTCCGACTCATGTCCCCCAGCACCCCACCCCCCAGTAGTGAGGGGCAGCTGCCAGCAGGCCCGACCCATGTCCCCCAGCACCCCCACCCACCCAGCATTGACGGGCACCTGCCAGCAGGCCCAGACTCATGTCCCCCAGCACCCCCACCCACCCAGCATTTACAGGTACCTGCCAGCAGGCCCTGACTCATGTCCCCCAGCACCCCCACCACCTAGCGGTGAGGGGCAGCTGCCAGCAGGCCCTGACTCATGTCCCCCAGCACCCCCACCCACCCAGCATTTACAGGTACCTGCCAGCAGGCCCCGACTCATGTCCCCCAGCACCCCCACCCCCCAGCAGTGAGGGGCAGCTGCCAGCAGGGACCGACTCATGTCCCCAAGCACCCCCACCCACCCAGCATCGACGGGCACCTGCCAGCAGGCCCTGATTTATGTCCCCCTCTACTCCTACCCCCCAGCAGTGAGGGGCAGCTGCCAGCAGGCCCCGACTCATGTCCCCCAGCACCCCCACCCTCCCAGCATTGACGGGCAGCTGCCAGCAGGCCCCGACTCATGTCCCCCAGCACCCCCACCCACCCAGCACTGACGGGCACCTGCCAGCAGGCCCCGACTCATGTCCCGCAGCACCCCCAGCAGTGAGGGGCAGCTGCCAGCAGGCCCCGACTCATGTCCCCCAGCACCCCCACCCACCCAGCATTGACAGGCAGCTGTCAGCAGCCCCCGACTCATGTCCCCCAGCACCCCCACCCCCCAGCAGTGAGGGGCAGCTGCCAGCAGGCCCCGACTCATGTCCCCCAGCACCCCCACCCACCCAGCATTGACGGGCACCTGCCAGCAGGCCCAGACTCATATCCCCCAGCATCCCCACCACCAAGCAGTGAGGGGCAGTGGCCAGCAGGCCCCGACTCATGTCCCCCAACACCACCACCCACCCAGCATTGACGGGCACCTGCCATCAGGCCCCGACTCATGTCCCCCAGCACCCCCACCCACCCAGCATTGACGGGCACCTGTCAGCAGGCCTTGACTCATGCGCCCCAGCACCCCCACCCCCAGCAATGAGTGGCAGCTGCCAGCAGTCACCGACTCATGTCCCCCAGCACCCCCACCCACCCATCATTGACGGGCACCTGCCAGCAGGCCCCGAATTATGTCCCCCAGCACCCCCACCCCCCAGCAGTGAGGGGCAGCTGCCAGCAGGCCCAGACTCATGTCCCCCAGCACCCCCACCCTCCCAGCATTGACGGGCACCTGCCAGCAGGCCCCAACTCATGTCCCTCAGCACCCCCACCCACCCAGCATTGACGGGCACTTGCCAGCAGGCCCCGACTCATGTCCCCCAGCACCCCCAGCAGTGAGGGGCACCTGCCAGCAGGCCCCGACTCATGTCCCCCAGCACCCCCACCCACCCAGCATTGACGGGCACCTGCCAGCAGGCCTCGACTCATGTCCCCCAGGCACCCCTACCCACCCAGCATTGACAGGCACCTGCCAGCAGGCCCCGACTCATGTCCCACAGCACCCCCACCCCCCAGCAGTGAGGGGCAGCTGCCAGCAGGCCCCGACTCATGTCCCCCAGCACCCCCACCCACCCAGCATTGACGGGCACCTGCCAGCAAGCCCGACTCATGTCCCCCAGCACCCCCACCCACCCAGCATTGACGGGCACCTGCCAGCAGGCCCCGACTCATGTCCCCCAGCACCCCCACACCCCAGCAATGAGGGGCAGCTGCCAGCAGGCCCCGACTCATGTCCCCCAGCAACCCCACCCAGCATTGACGGGCACCTGTCAGCAGGCCCCTACTCATGTCCCCCAGCACCCCCACCCCCCAGCAGTGAGGGGCAGTGGCCAGCAGGCCCCGACTCATGTCCCCCAGCACCCCCACCCACCCAGCATTGACGGGCACCTGCCAGCAGGCCCCGACTCATGTCCCCCAGCACCCCTACCCCTCAGCAGTGAGGGGCAGCTGCCAGCAGGTCCCGACTCATGTCCCCCAGCACCCCCACCCCCCAGCATTGACAGGCAGCTGCCAGCAGGTCCCGACTCATGTCCCCCAGCACCCCCACCCCCCAGCATTGACAGGCACCTGCCAGCAGGACCCGACTAATGTCCCCCAGCACCCCCACCCACCCAGCATTGACGGGCACCTGCCAGACGGCCCCGACTCATGTCCCCCAGCACCCCAACGCCCAGCAGTGAGGGGCAGCTGCCAGCAGGCACTGAACCATGTCCTCCAGCACCCCCACCTACCCAGCATTGACGGGCAACTGCCTTCAGGCCCTGACTTATGTCCCCCAGAACACTCACCCCCCAGCAGTGAGGGGCAGCTGCCAGCAGGCCCCGACTCATGTCCCCCAGCACCCCCACCCACCCAGCATTGACGGGCACCTGCCAGCAGGCCTCGACTCATGTCCCCCAGGCACCCCTACCCACCCAGCATTGACAGGCACCTGCCAGCAGGCCCGACTCATGTCCCACAGCACCCCCACCCCCCAGCAGTGAGGGGCAGCTGCCAGCAGGCCCCGACTCATGTCCCCCAGCACCCCCACCCACCCAGCATTGACGGGCACCTGCCAGCAAGCCCGACTCATGTCCCCCAGCACCCCCACCCACCCAGCATTGACGGGCACCTGCCAGCAGGCCCCGACTCATGTCCCCCAGCACCCCCACACCCCAGCAATGAGGGGCAGCTGCCAGCAGGCCCCGACTCATGTCCCCCAGCAACCCCACCCAGCATTGACGGGCACCTGTCAGCAGGCCCCTACTCATGTCCCCCAGCACCCCCACCCCCCAGCAGTGAGGGGCAGTGGCCAGCAGGCCCCGACTCATGTCCCCCAGCACCCCCACCCACCCAGCATTGACGGGCACCTGCCAGCAGGCCCCGACTCATGTCCCCCAGCACCCCTACCCCTCAGCAGTGAGGGGCAGCTGCCAGCAGGTCCCGACTCATGTCCCCCAGCACCCCCACCCCCCAGCATTGACAGGCACCTGCCAGCAGGACCCGACTAATGTCCCCCAGCACCCCCACCCACCCAGCATTGACGGGCACCTGCCAGACGGCCCCGACTCATGTCCCCCAGCACCCCCAACGCCCAGCAGTGAGGGGCAGCTGCCAGCAGGCACTGAACCATGTCCTCCAGCACCCCCACCTACCCAGCATTGACGGGCAACTGCCTTCAGGCCCTGATTTATGTCCCCCAGAACACTCACCCCCCAGCAGTGAGGGGCAGCTGCCAGCAGGCCCCGACTCATGTCCCCCAGCACCCCCAACCCCCAGCATTGACGGGCACCTGCCAGCAGGCCCCGACTCATGTCCCCCAGCACCCCCACCCCCCAGCAGTGAGGGGCAACTGCCAGCAGGCCCCGACTCATGTCCCCCAGCACCCCCACCCACCCAGCATTGACGGGCACCTGCCAGCAGGCCTCGACTCATGTCCCCCAGCACCCCCACCCCCCAGCAGTGAGGGGCACCTGCCAGCAGGCCCCGACTCATGTCCCACAGCACCCCCATCCACCCAGCATTGACGGGCACCTGCCAGCAGGCCCCGGCTCATGTCCCCCAGCACCCCCACCCACCCAGCATTGACGGGCACCTGCCAGCAGGCCCCGACTCATGTCCCCCAGCACCCCCACCCCACACCAGTGAGGGGCACTGTCTTGAGACGCAATGATTTCCCAATCCACCCCACACTGACATGCCTATCTCAAGACACAAACCAAAAGTCAACTATGTACATCAACACATGTCTGTCACACACACACACTGGTTGGCATTGATTGTGTAAACCCACATTTTCACATGCATGAACTCAAAGAGCGAATTACACAAATGGAAGTAAAATATCATAATGTATTATGGACAAAAATAAAGCAATGAAATGAAAGCATACAAAAATTGCAAACATGAAATGAAAAGCGTGTCCAAAAGATGAGTACATGAAAAGTATAACCGATCCAAAGAAATCCAAATGAAAAATAGTCCAAACTCTCCCTCCACTAAAGCAAATCCAAAGGAGACGTAAAAAATAAAATCCATTAATCCATGGTGAAATCCAAAGAAAAAGTTCAAATAAATCCATTGTCCAACTATGTACAATTAATTGTCAAGAGTCCATGAGCCCAACGAAAGAACAGAAACCTATGGAAAAAACTACCTAATAAAAAAACTATATACAAATGTGTGGGGCAAAGTCCAAACACCCCAAAATAAAGGAAAACGAAAATGAAACCTAAAACTAAAAACTATATACAATGGCGACGGGCTAGTCCGACGGCTCACTCTCCGATTTCCCGGGCCAGGGCATCAACGAACTCCTGCTCAATGTCCCGGAGGTGGTCCCCTTCCATGGCCCCGAGGGTTCGCAGGGACAATGCCATGTTGGACTCCAACTCCCTGCGAATAGCCTCGAGGCACTCGGCCCGCCTCAGTGCCCTCCGCATGGAGTTCTCTGCCCTGACCATTGTGAGCCGTGCCTCTTCTGCCCGCCGCCGCTCCGCATCTATATGCCGGCCCAACCGCAGCCACACGGAAGACACACCCATTCCAGGGTCCTCCTGCCCTCTGGCCGATGCCTGCCTCTCTGATGTCGATGGCCCCGAGCCATCATTGCTCCCACCTAGAGCCTGCTGCTGCTGCTGTCCATGTGCCCTGTCCGATGATGCCTGCACATCCTCCATCAGCTGGTCTCCAGTTGTTGTGATGTCCACCCCTGCTGGACCGCTGACTGCCGACTGTGGCAGGGATGGGATCTCCACCAAGCTGGCTGTGTTGGTCAGGTCAGGTCCACAGGTGGCCCTGGTGGAATCTGGGCCGGAAGACGGCAGGGAGAACGACTGGCGCATAGTCTCCACAGAGGAGGAGAGGTCCGCCAGAGTGCGCGACACATGTAGGAACCCACCGACCAGGGCCCCTCCCAACAGTGCCACGTCGCGACGCTGCTCTTCGTGATGGAGTGTGTGCTCCATCCAGGAAGCACGCACGTCATCACGAATGTCACACATGCGCAACGCGACACCAACCAGCACGGAGCCCATACGGTCATGGGACCCCTCGTCCCCAGGTAGTGGAGAGGAAGAAGACGTGGCACTCCCCCCTACCTGTGGACGGGCCTGGGACGGGGCATCCCTGCTGGTGCATGGTGTTGCAGTCAGAGGGTCAAGGGCAGCGACATGAACAGTCCCCTCCGCAGTGAAATGTGCTGCCTCCTGACCCTGGCCCTGGACTGCACCACTTGCACCAGTTGTACTACCCCCACCAGGCCCCATGTGCGGCTCAGTAGTGGGCTCCTCCTCCTCTGTGGAGACCACCAACCTGGATGTCTCCACACCGTCTTCCGCCATTGCAAGCCACTGTGGGGGCTCACCCGGCACTTCCGCTACAGCCGTAGTGGCAGACGCGGCACCAGTCCCCTCGCTCCCAGATGATGGCAATTCCTGGGAGGGTGGCTGGGCCTTGTGTCGCCGCCCGGTGGAGGCATCCCCGCCGCTTGGCTCCACAGCGCCGTCTCCGCCCTCTTCTTCACTTGACGCTGCGTAGAGGGAGACATAGAACACAAGCATCAGGGTACAGTACAATATTCCCCTAGACAGGAAGCAGTAACACATGAGTGGCTCTGTCAAATGTCACTTCCATCCTGTCCCTCCACAATACATGGGTGAATGCACGCAACACACATGCAGAAACAGGCACGGTGCCTGCAATCAACATCAGCATCCATGTACAAGGGCCTCTTTGAACCTAAATGTTGCCTTCAAACTCACATGCATCATGGCTCACACTGATCCCATGCACACACATCACCGGAGGGTCATGCATCATGGCTTGTACACCACAGACACAGCGGATAGACACAGTGGATACAACGGTGACCGCACTGCATGAGTGAATCTACACATCATCACGGACATGTGTCATGCATCCATGGCCTTTCAAAGTCACACACACACTTCTCAGACACACACACACATGTGCACTATACATGTACATGAGATCAGCGGCCATCCCTCACCCCCCATCCATGTCCAAGAACAGAGACTGGCATGCATTCATGTGTGCATTCTGCATACAGCTCCCCATGTTGCATTGGAACACATGCACCATCCATGTGGTTCACACATTACTGGTCTCACATGCATGACCATGATGTCCGTGCACACACACATCCATACATGGCCTATGTCACACATACAGGCAAGTAACAGACTACCAGCACACTGCAACATGCCCTGTCTCACACAGCAATGCTTGGCCACTTACCGCTCAACTCCAGACGGGTCTGCCTCTGAAGGATCTGGGCATGGAGCGCCGGACCTACGCGTTCCAGGACCCTCATCTGGATGTTGCTCATGCTGACCCAGCACCCCTCTGCATCCTCTGCCTTCGCGAGGCGCCGGGCCTTGTAGAGGGTCCTGGACCTGAAGTCCTCCCAGCGCTTCCGGATGTGCTTGATGTCGCGGGTTGCCACCCCTTCCGCGTTGTGTCTTCCCAGATCCTCTCCCGTCCTTCCTTGTTGGCGCGTGATGTTCCAAAGAGGGCATCATAATGCCCCAGGACATGCTCCACCAGGACACCAACTTCCTTCTCACTGAAGCTGGTGGCCCTCTGCCTCTCTGGCTGCGGGCCGCCAGTGGTCTCAGATGGTGCCCCGACATGGCGACCCCCGAGGCAGGCGTGGGTGGGCAACTGGGTCCTGGGGCTGGGCTGTGGAGCGATGGTATCCCAGTCGGGAGTCTTCTGTTCCAACAGGGGTGGACACAGCAACTGGACCCCTGCAGACGGCTGACGTGCAGGCACCAAATAGCAGGGAATGTGGGCAGCAGACAGGCAGCAGCAGATGGGTGATGGGAGCATCATCGGGGCGCTTGGTGGCAGGAAAATTGCCTTTTGGGCAGGAGCGTGGTCTTCCGTGTGTTTTCACGTGGACAGCTTGATATGGAGTGATTTGGCACGTGAAAAAAGTGCACGTCAGCGTGAAAACCGAGGAAAGGCGTTAGCGCGTAAGAGCGTAAGTGACGTTACGTGCGCGGGCGTTCCCCACAACACGGGTGCATTGTGAATCAGCACGTGAGAAAATTGCACGTCACCGTGCTATTGGAGGAAAGGGCCTTAGCACGTAAGCGCGTAAGTGACGTTGCACGTGTGGGCTGGCTTAAAAGGTACGAGTATCACGTGTCACGTATCACGTGCTTTTTGTGGAGAGCGAGCGGGTGTTTCTTGTACTTCTTGTCGGTTCACACGTGATTACTTCACAATGTTTCCAGTTCGTACTCCCTGTTTCCTCAGACTCCGTTCTTTTCTTCTTTTGGCGCGGGTGGTGCCAATGCGCACACGCGTGTCTTTTTCACGTTCTTTTTCAAGGCAAAGGGTGAGTCACGCATGTATTTTTCAACTGTGGTTGCCCCCGTGTGTCGCGTACCCCTTCAGAGGTCATTGTAGGCTGCGTGTAACACGCGTACGCTTATTTTTGTGTTTCTGGGTGCCACAGCGTAGTGCGGGTTCATTTTTCCACGCACGTGGTCTACCACGGGTTGCGTGCATGTGTACTTTTGTTTTTGGGGTGCCTGTGCGTTGCGTGACCCGTCATCTTCCCCCAGGGGCCACATACAGCCTTGCCAGAGCACTAGGGTACGAATTCCATCTAGTACCCTACCCTTTTCACCCCAATTGCCCACAACAATTGTTTACTGCAACATCCAAACGCACAACAACATCAGTGCCATGGTTGGGAGGCAAAGGTGGTCGACCTCCAAAAAGTGGGCGTGGTGGGCACGGTAGGGGACGTGGCCAGGATTTGCAGGGTGCCCCTAGAGCCCCGTGTGTGGAGGACCAATCGGGGCAACCTATCCCCCCAATGGTTGTGGGAAACGTAGCTGACACCATCCCAGCTCAGCCCTTGTTGGACCGGCCCATTTTGTCACCTGAACCGGCACAGGATGACTCCCAGGCTGACTTCCAGGTCAGCAAGTCTAATCCACGTATGGCGGTGAAAGTTGCTGTCACCAGGCCACGTGGATCTGGGGAAGCAATGTCATCTGCTGCCCCAAGTAGGCACGGTGGGGAGGCTGCAGGTGCAGCTGCAGCTCAATCCACCCCAGCTCCGAGTCTCCCAGCCGGGACAGTGTCGGTCCAGGTCCATCACACCAACGTTAGCCCTGCCAACATCACCCTGCAGCCAATGCCTGCACCAATACCTATGGTCATTGTGCCTTTACAGGCTTCTAGTACCCAGTCCACCTGCGCTTCTTCCCCTACTGACCAGAGCAGTGTAAGCCACTCAGGATCTGCACCACCTAACAAGAAGAAGAAGAAAGGTGCTCTTGCACTACAGGCTGAGACCCCAGACACGGCTACACACTCTGGCACGTCAAGGAAGCCTAGCTTCAATGACGCCGAACTTGATGCACTTGTGGCCTATGTGTCGGCACATAGCCGCAAAATGTTGGTGACTGCAGGCTGTGAGACTACGACTGCTCAACATAGGGCCCACTGGCAGACCATCGCAGACCACATTAGTGCCCTTGGATTTGTGAGGCTCACAGCTGATGATTGCTACAAGCGGTGGAATGACCTTAAAGGCAGAGCAAAGAACAAGCTGGCTTCCAATCATGCCTCTACTCTGGTGACTGGCGGTGGGTCTCCACCAGAGGACGACCAACTCACTGAACATGAGTCTGTTGCTGGAACCTTCATCACAGAGGAACAGATCCAAGGCGTGGGAGATCTACCAGATTATGAGCCATTGTCCGGTGAGTGCCCATGCAAGTGTGTGTAATCCATGTGTATGTTTCTTGGGTGATGTGTAATGATTGAGTGCCAGGTGAGGGTGTGTACTCCTGAGTGGTATGGGTCACCCATGTGCTTCCTCCAAACCATTCACCGGCCATGGGTTTGGGTATGACAGTATCCCTTCTGACCACAGTAGCCAATTAGTGCCACATTACTGCAGTTGCCCTTGAACTGTCAGCTTGCAACAACATTGTTCTGATTTTTCAGTGTTCATTCAGCCTGATTGTTTCAATCCTCACATTTTTCCAACACATTTTTCTGCCCTAATGCCATATATGTGACATGCTTCTGTCATAGATTACAACCCACATTGGCCCACATTTATTACCTTGTTATGGGAATGATTTGGCCATTCAGGCTGATTGAGTAAGGGCCTGCTCATATTAATTTTTGTGGCCTGTTTGAATGTGGAACATAATTGTTGTTATCTGTCATGTTGAAGTGACCAACCATTGATGTATCCATCTGCCTGCCATCACTGTATTATTGCTCACTGGATGTGTTGCAGTGTGTGGCACATGCATATTTTGTCACACTATTTTTCATTTTTCATCTCATCATGTCCCTCTCACATGGATGGGTGACAGTACTCATTCACTGACATATGGCTGTACTTGTCAAATGTACCATGACTATGCTACGTGCCATCTGTGTGCTGGCATGTGTCATGTATGTGCATTGCCCATGCCACTCACAGGCTAATATGTGATGCCAGTGCTATCCAGCATGCAGCACATGTGTTGATTTTCCATCTTGGAGTCCTCAGTGTATGCTTTTTGCATCCCCTTCCAAATCATTGACAGTGCATGCATGCCAGGGTTATAGTTGTGTGGGACATGTGTTATTTATGTACTGGATCTCTGCCTTGTCAGGCCTATGTGTGTGCTATGGTGCTCATGCCTATTTCCATTTGTTGTCTTTCATGTTTTTGCAGGTGATGATGCACTTGATGCTGTTGAGGTGGAGGAGATGGTGCAGACCCAGGAAGAATCTCAGCCACGACCGGGCACCAGTGGAGGACGTGGTGTGGTGGTGGGTGAAAACCCAATGCTCCTGCAGACCATACTGTCCATGGGTGTTTCTGGGTACACCTCCCCAGACCTCTATGATTCAGGTGCTGAATCGGACAGTGGGACTTATGTGCTGTCGCAGGTGAGTGTTTCTGGCAGGGATGCTGTTCTGTCCAACCCACCTGCACCGGGGGTAGGCCCCTCTATGGGGATGTCAGTGTTGGTAACTCTGCCTTTGGCGGTTACGGATGCAGGGTCACACTCCACAACATCTGATCCTGTTCCTGGGCCAGCAGATCAGAGGGGGATTGCAGTCCTGCAGCCTCAGGCAGTGCCAGCACAGCAAGGTGCAGATCGCCTTGCCCCAAACAGGTGTGGTGCCCGCCGACGCGGTGGCCGTACGCCACCAGGCAATACTGTATGGGAAAACGCCATTTACAGTATAGCAGCACAACAGGGAGCATCAGTTGAAATGATGGCTCAGGCAATGGAGAGGGTGGCCCCTTCCATTCTCCCCCGTGAAAGGCAGATGGAGCAACAACAGCAGGCAACAGACTCCATTTGCCAATCACACAGGGAAGACATTTTGGCGTCCAACAGGGACCGACGGGTGGCACTGGAGACTCTGCGCGAAGCCATATCTGTAGAGTCACAGGGCCACAGGGAAGCCCTGAGGTTAGAACTCCATTTCCTCAGGGAGACTCTGGGTGAACTTGAGGCTTCCCGAAATTTTAGGTCAGAACAGCAGCTGGAGCAGCTCACACGTTCGCTCTCAGCTGAGCTGCAGGCAACTCGTGAGGAGATCCGGGCATCACGCGAGGCCATGCGTGCAGAAATGCAGGCAACCCATGAGGTGCTGCATGGGGAGCTCCGTACTATCATCCTCCAGAACCAGACCTTCCACACAAGCATGCTTGCTGCCATGGAGGACCATACCAGGGCTTTGCGTGGGCTGCCTCCCATAGCACCGCCACCTCCTGATGTAGCAGCAGAGGGTGAAGAGAGCAACAGCCGTTCTCCCACATTGGCGTAGCCGTGCAGGCCATGAGCCCATGGAGGTATTTTTTTTTCCGCAACATCCACGCAGGTGGGTGTTGGTGTGCACCCTGTCCTCGAACGTCCTGGGTGCCCCCTCCCACTGGTCCACACATGGCCATTTTTTTATTTGTTTATTTTTTCTTTTTACAGTGTGTTGCCTTTTGTGGCTCCCGTGGGCATCCACTGTGTATTCCAGCTGAGCACATGCAGGCTTGTCCTGTCTTTGGGTTAGATGCTTGGGTTCATGACACACACACCCTTCCTGCTTCCCCTTTCCATGGGCTTGCAAAGGGTGTGACCAAGTGACAGTGACTTACACAGTGACATTGGGCTCCCATGAGCTGTGGGGGCAGTCTGTAGTCATAACTGTGTGGACATCCCTAGTGGGGAATGTTGTTGTATTGAACACTGCATGGTGTATTGATATGTGCTTGTGCATCCATCTCTTCCTCCTTATTCACAGGTACCGTCTTCATGTCTTCACAAGGCCGTCTTCTTTGCTGATGCAGTTCATGTTGTATGCAGTACACTGACACATTTGCCTGACAGCAACACTCTGCAGTTGGAAGGGGCCGATGTGCTGGCTTATTCAGGTTGTAAGACTTGCACTACTTTGATTTTGTACTGTCATATTTTGCCACTGTTTCATCCTGTGTTGCTGTATTGTGTTCCTGGTATTTGTTCATGTGTGCTGTTTATTATTGATTACTGTGATTATATTGTCTGTGGCCTGTTTCCATTTGGGACAGTGCACTTTGTGACAATTGTGTCATGTGTTGTGCATTCATTTGGTTGCTTTCACATTGCATGACATGCCATGGTGTGTTGGGTAGCTGAGATGGGGAGGGGTTTGGTGACATGGCACTATTTTCATGTTGTATTTTGCAAGGGGGTAGTCATTCATGCAGCATCAATGTGTGTCTTTTTGTGACACAGCATTGGTTGTCTTTCAGTAGGTAGGGATGCACACAATGTAACACTTCCAGGTGACCTATCTCAGGCTGGTATGGTTTTGACAGTTGACTGTCCCTTATGTCATCATCATTGATTGTCAGCTGGTATGTGTCAGGGCTGTGTGCACTGCACAGGGGTGTGATTTTAGGTGAAGTAATTAGCCACCAGCTGCATACGGGCTGCCTCACCACGTGCCCTTTCCCCTCCCATGCGCAGCGGACGTTCTTGTGGTTGGGGATGTGGGGGCACCACCATGTCCACCGGCAGGCCCCGGCGGGTTGCAACGTTGTGCAGGACACATGCTGCCACTATGATCCTGCACACTACTGGGGGCGCGTATAGCAGCTGCCCACTGAGCGGTCAAGGGAGCGAAAGCGTGACTCGAGCACTCCGAATGTGCGCTCCACTATGCCCTGGGTTGCAATATGGGCTGTGTTGTATCTTACCTCGGTGATGTGGTGGGGTTCCGAATTGGCGTCATCATGTGGGTGCTCAGAGGGTAGGCATTAGTGGGGTTGTAACATTACTCAGTATCTTACATGCATGCATGTGCAGAGGCATTTATACTCATCAAGCAGCCATGTATCGCCATGCCGCCCAGCTTCTAGGTCCTGGTTTAGAGGTGACATTCTGAAAATGAAACTGTCAAGGGTGGACCCCGGATGGTTGGCATATACAGAGGTGATGATTCCCTTGGCATCACATACTGGCTGCAAGTTGATGGAATGCCAGTGCTTGCGGTTTCTATAGATGTGCTCATTTGCCCTGGGAGGACTTAGAGCCAAATGGGTGCAATCAATGGCACCTAGCAATTTGGGGAAGTGTGCCACCCCGTAAAAGTCCTGCACGGCAGCCTGCCTTTCTGCAGGTGTTCTGGGCATGTATATGTGCCTGCAGACTGAAGAGCGTGCAGTCATGATGGCCAACACCTGGTGTAGGCAGCATGACTGCATGGCCTGTGACACCCCCCCCACTATGGCACTTGTCCACTGAAATTAACCAGTGGCCAAGAAGTGCAGTACATTGAGCACCTTTTCCAAGGGGCTCAGTGCTTGGGAGCACAGGGTGGGTGATGTGAGGTCATCCTCCCACTCACTCACCAGGTCGAGTATTATATGTGGTGGGAACCTGTACCTCCCATACACCTGGTCATCAGGCATCCCAAAAAGGCTGGTCCTGGGTGTAAAAATTCTGGGTCTGGCTATCCTCCTCCTCCTGCGGTGTTCCACGACCACTGCTGCGAGGAATGGTATATTCATCGTAGCGTCTGAGCTTGTTTGTTGTTTGCACGCAATTTTATGCTGCGCGGGAACGCGTACGCCTGCTTCCTGCTGGCGTACGTGTTTCCGGATTAGCGCGTCTTTTTTTGCGCACACGTTTCCCCTGTTCAATTCCACAAATACTTGTTGTAGGCGCGCGTGTGGGCGTTCCGCGCATTTACCTCCTATAATTCCCCCGTAACGCCCACATTTTCACGCGTTATTCCCCATTCCGCATTTTACGCCCTGTGTTCTGCCCACTTTTGTTGTGTGGCCGCGCTATGTGCGCTTTCGTTGTGCGAGTAGCGCACGCCGTTTGATGACGTGTGAGCCTGCATGCGCCATGCACGATTTTAGCTCACATCCCAGGATTTACATGCGCACGCACTTCCATGAATCCATGTGCGCGGCTTTCGCACGCTTGCACTGCGATTTTCGCGCTGCGATATGCACGCTTTCGCACGCTTGCGCTGCGATTTTCGCGCTGCGATATGCACGCTTTCGCACGCTTGCGCTGCGATTTTCTGCAGACATTAATTCCATGAATCGGCCTGTGAATGTTTTAAATTGACTTTTTCTTCAAGTTTATTTGCTGGGTTGGAAGAGCAATATCATCAATAATGGTCCCCTCACAACACAACCATACATCATAGAAATCCCCAGGAAGCCTACAAGGCAGCCTATAACTTAATCTGGGCTAAAGATCAATCTCCCAGAGTGTTTGGTCAAGAACTCATGTTTATATTTGGCCAAATTCCTCAATGTGTTCATACCGACACCTTCCAAAATATGTAGTGACTCCATTAGCTTGTTATTTTGATGACTCAAGATGAAGGGATACATCACTCAAGCTATGAGGATCTATAGGGTACAGAACCAAACAACCCTTAAATACAATGAAAAGAACCCCAAACAAATGCCTGCTTGAGGCTCCATTAAGATAACTGAGGTGAAGAGTGGTCCTTAGTTGGACTTGGAGACAGGTGAACTAAAGACCTATTCCTCAGTTGTTAAAGAGTAACAGAGATAGATCTGTTCAAAGCCAGTCAACTACTCCCCCACCTGGCATGCTAGATACTGATCCAATAAAACCAGAGAATTATAATTGTTCTTGGTATTTACGTCCTAGGCCTATCCTGGGCTGTACATATGTTATTCCAACTAAATACATTAATATTTTTATAGTAAACCAGCCTTTCTACCCCTCTTTCTTAGTTAAATGACTTCAAGTTATTTCCAGCTTGATCAAGGGCTATCTGAAAAGTTGAGGACCAGTACCGAACCTGCACCCTCGCTAGAGTGGAAAAGAGGAATCCGAACATCCTCAATGCAGAGGAACGTGATGCGGTCAATAATCTAAAATTCCAAATGGGTGTCTAGAAAAAGAATACATGGGGAACAAATAATTTCTTCAATATCATTGTGAAGTAAGCGTTAAATAAAAGCACATTTCAACTCTGCATAGAAACAATCAATGAATATTCATTTATTTGTGAATTTTATATATTTCCATAAATGCCAAGGTTTAAAACATCCAAACAATAAAATCACACACAAATTAAAACTGCCAATACAATCAACAATTCACAGTTCATCTGGTAGAAAACAAGTTTGAGGAATACACTTCATATATTTCCATCTCAAATATCAAGCTAAATATAAAAAGTTAGCAACCACTGATAGTGAGCTAACAGTTAGCACCAATTCAGCTGTGGTCCTTGTGCCCTCAACTACTTACATTGGTAGACTCCATCTCTTCCTAAGAGAGGCATACAGCAGGGATATTAGTATGAAATGTTTCTCGGTCTGCGCAGACCAGAGAATATATCGGGCAATATCGTACAGCTCCCTCAAAACATTTACTGATGTGAGTTGAACATGCAGAACACTTGAATCTGAAGTTTAAATACAATGAGCACTTACACGGATGAGTAATCCAGTTCAGATAATTCTCAAAAACACAATTATGTTTTGTTTGAAAATAACATACCATCAAATTACTGAGAGACATTGTTGAGAAAAAGTGACCAATAGACCATTCTTCATAGGCCACCTCTTTAACAAAAACATTGTTAAGTGTAGGATGAGCATCAATATGCTAAAGCTTCTCTTAACATATTGCAGCCCCCTTCATTTGCCAGCATATCCCAGATGTTATTCCTACAGATCCTCAAGTCACTTGATCAATGGATTCAGTCCAAAACAAAATCATTCGAATTTGGGCTCCATAATGGAGATGTTCGATATCCAACTCCAAGTAAATTGGGATGGTCTGGGCATGTTTAGGTAAAATGTAATCCTAATCCCCAGTAATCAAAAAAAGGGACCTGACAAATAATGTTCTTAGTGAATTTGAAAGAACGTTTACACTTCTGTTGTAGCTGATGTGCTGACATCACAATGTAGAGAGGCAGATGTATAAGCCATCTATAAAGACCATCCCCTCACCTCCATTATACTGGAAGAATAGCAAGAAGACATTGTGCATGATGCCTGGTATCATTCCAACACCACATCGAACGTATGAGAGATGTTATGCGCTCAGACAATCGTATCAAATGTACCCCCGAACTGATGTGGCAGACATAAGACTGCAGACACCACTGAACATAGAAGCAGAGTCTGGCAGAATGTAAGGTGACGTCACGACAGAGAGAAGAGACGTGAACGCACCAAACTCGAAGTGGTGATGTTTGGAGAATAAAGATGTGACTAAAGTGACAAAGCAAACAAACATGCGAATATGAAGCAAATCCTTTACACTAAGCACATACGTGACAAGAGATTTGATAGATGTATATATGCAGAAACGCATAGATAAGACATAGAAGCTCTTTGAAGTAGGAAATAGAACGTGAGTAAAGCAGCCATTTTGAGAAAATGGACGTCAGCATCTTATAATTGTAAGCGTGGAGCCCCGAGAAGGGAAACCAAGGCTGCAAGGCTGCCAGGCACCGGAACACACATTTGTGAAAGAGAAAGTGATAGCAAGAGCAACTACATGGCTTGAAAGGAATTGAAGAGGATGCGCCATGTACGCAGGGCATATTTCTTGTTTATGAAGGAGTGAACAATTGTGAGTGCCAAGTATCTTACAATTCAAGATGTGGAAATTCACCTACAGAATGGAGCAACCAAGTCTCCAGAGGCCGAGGAGAGTGATAGTACCTAATATAAATGAATCACATGGCATTAAATAGGTCAGAATGGCCAAAATCATTGTCTCCTCACAAGTGGTCCAGAACCAGAAGACAAGGCCTATTTATGAAGCTCCAGATGAAGATAGCAATGTTCCTTCACTCCCTTTTAAGTTCTGAGGAAGAGAACATCCAGAAAGGTCAACTACAAAGAAGAAACCTTTGTTTAGGGCCTAACTGATGAGAGATGGTGTGCTAGTTAGCTAAGAAAGGCATTGTCTGACGCTGTTCCCTTGCACCTGGGTTTTGTTGCCTGCGTGCTGCTAACGCGCCCAATTTTCAAGGTTGGCAAGAGAGTGCCAACCAATCATGAGCTCCTATGGTGGACCATACATTGTTGCAGAAGCCTAACCGCTGCTGTTGTTATGCTATTATATGTATTTTACATAGTTAGAGGTGGTTCAAGGCATGCCTACCTGATAAGGGGCATCCAATGATGATACTAGCATTTATATAAATTATATGTATTTGTTTACCTTTAACCAATTCCTCCACCCGGTAGGTTTTTACTGTTAGGCACATAGGATGGCGTCATAGCTGACATACATCGAGGGATGAAACCCTTTGTGTAACCAAAATGCATTGAGAGTATGTGAGATACAATTTATTTGTTCACCAGGTTTCCCTACTTTATTGAACTGATAATAAACACTACTTTATTTGCCATTTCCTTGAGTCTGTCCAGTTATTTGGGACTGATATCATTATTAGAGGTAATCCCATTCAGCACTTGGAAAGCACCAGTTGTCCTTGCACATTTTAGTAGCAGTCTGGATGGTTCAGATCCAGACTCTCAGATTTTTGACGTCTTCCACCATCAGCCGGAAGGTCGCAGATTTTCCTGTGGAGAGCGGAAGGAAAACACGTGTGTAAAAGGAGATGGTTGGCAAGCACCTCTTTGAAGAAATTCCTGTCCGGTCCCCATGGGTGCCCCGTAGACTGAAGGCAAAGTGATTGATTGTGGAAGACTTGATATCAAAGGGCTGAGCAACACATGTAAGTAGAGCATCAAAAGTGGCAAATAAAGGGCAGGGATTATATTGCATGCGTAAATATTAAGTGGGGAAATGAAAGGATACCTCAATACCTATGCTGAAGGAGGTAGAACGGAATGCATCACACCCTGAAGATGGGGAATTTAGATAAGGGATTCCTGCGGCAACTGAGATGATATACATTTACTAGAGAGAGTAAATAAGATGATTGTAGATATTGTTGTGCACATTTTTTTGGGGGTTATGAAATGACTAGTGTAAGAAACATGTTTTAATAGCAGTGATAATATAGGTTGTAGGGTGGAAATATAGAACGATAGTAATCATTTCGCTGTTTATTTGATCCTTAAAACAAGCAATTGGCGCCAATCATCGGAGGATAACAGTTGAGAAAAAATATAGCAAAATAAGATGTTTAGATTATTGGGAGAATAGTTGTCTAAAAAATGGGCAGCGATTGATGGCGCTTGCCGGAATTGATTAATGTGATATATGTAATATTGTGAAATAAGGAAATAATAACATTGAGATAATATTCATTCATTTAAGTAACAGAAGAATAAAACATCCAGTAAGTATTGACAGTTAAAACGACTTTTCATTATGGGGGACACTCCCCTTTTACACTAACAAAAACATTACCAAGGTATACACCTAGGATTAGGAAATATCACACAGAATGGGTAAAAGGCACGACTGATAAGATGTTCATGCCCTGCTCTAGAAGGGTCATTATTGAGAACAGTATTGCAAACCATGACAGCATACTTACATGCTGCATACAGGGAAGACGTTAGAAAAAAGGTTATCTGTTTTAGAGCTATGGAAAATGTATCAGAACGAGAAAGAAGACCCGCCGAGAAGTAGTGGATGCTTAATCAGCATGAAAGGGAGGGCAGAGCGCCCTCGGCTCTCTTCTCCTTCTGAAGACAATAGCACAACCAATGAGAAACACAAATTGTATCCTTTAAAGGAGTTATACTCAGGGGCAGGGTATGTCAATCCAATATATGCACCCCCTGCTGATAGTAGTGAAGATAGTACAGAAGAAAGTAAGATAAAAAAACACAAATATACGTCCAGATGTGATCAATATAAAGAGTGTAATGAAAGAAGGGACATACTGCTAGAGATAGGAGGAGAGACCCAGAGACAGAAAGAAGAGAAATTTAGATTTGGCAAAGTAACAATTGTACAGAATGAGTGAATGGTAGAACAGATATTTCTCAAACTAGACGGAAAGTGCATTGATGATGTTAAAGAAAGAGAAGAACTGGAGGAACAGGAAAAGAAAGGAAAAGGAACAAGGAAGTGCAAACAAAGAAGCGAAGGATAAAGAGAAAGCAAAAGGAAAAATTAACAAGGTATGAAGAGCAGGCAAAAGAGAAACAGAGAAAAGATAGGGAAGAGAAACATGAGGAAACAGAATAATAGACATTGAAAGAAAGAAGGTTACAAAAAAGAAAGGAAAAGGAAGTGAAGAGGGAGATTGGAAGACAGGATAAAAAAGAAGAGGAGGAAATGAGAAGGAATAGAGGACAAAGGGATGATGAAATAGATTGAATCTTTATTAGATGTGTAATACCATTTGGAGAATGGGAACAATCGGATGAAGAGAGAAGGTCACAACATCCCCATAGGGAGCTGTGCAAGATAACTAGAGTACCAACACGGGCTGATGAGAATGAGCAAAAGGTATAGGGAAAAGAATTGGGGATCTATATAGACAGATGAAATACAATGATGGTTATGAGTCTAGAGTAGGTATCGAAAGTATCGAAGGATCTCCACTAAGACAAAATGTAGATCGGATAACATAATGATTGACAATTAGAGAATGCAGTCCCTAAGCGAACTAGATCTTGATGATGAGGAAAGGGATAACAGCCATGCCAGTTGGGATACATTGATGTCAGGCGAAGAAAGGGAAGATAATGAGAGAACGCAAGGAGAAGGCGTGTGTGGTTTATCAATAGACACAGACACAGAAAGAGGGGTAAAGTGATAAGACTTAGGAGGACCAAAAGGAAAAACACCATAACATTCACCATATCCCTAATGACAACAAGAATGGCCGTAGAGCATAGGAGAAATGTCCCAGCCTTACGTAAATCGATTGAGATATTTGCCAGGACAAAGACGAACAGGCGAAACAAGCCCCACCTGGAAGACAAGAAGCATGGGTGGGTAGACCGTAGAACAGGATTTACACAGTTCCAATTATTGGAGAAAGGGGGAGGACAAATGCAATATGTACCAGAGCCCTAAACGAATAAAGATAATTTGAAATGCAAATTACCCAGTTTGTCTGCAGGAGCGTGTAAATGGATTAGAAAGACTGACAGTGGGAATGATATTAGCAGTAGATGACATAAAAGGCCTATTAGCAGCTATTCTAGGGGAGAGAGCTGATGACATTTGGAGATGATCAGGATATGCAAGTGTGACAGCACAAAACTCAACACCTGATGTAGTGCCATTTAATAAATGCAGAGTAGACGTATGGAGGGCACTTAGAGTACAATACCCTGATACATCAGACATGGGGGTGATTATGACACAGAAATTGGGTGGCAACGAAGATCCTGTTGCTTTTATTTAGGAGATTCAGGAACATTGGTGCCTTGAGATGAGTGAACCGGTGGATAAAACATAGCGTTATTGTATCATATTTTATGTCAGGGGCTGCCGGATCAGTGCATAGGCAGATGAAAGAGCACGTAGGGATGGAAGCAAGCCATGGCCAGAAATACAGTTGACTATAGTGCATCGTTGTCAATTATTGCAAGAGAAGAATATGAAAAAAAACACAGATATAAAGCAGGAGGAAGCAAAGTTAGTTCAGAAAAAATGTCAAAATTCCCCATAGAAGGAGCAGTACCGACGAGCGGAGAAGGAGTGGTCACACAAGAGTTACAGCCTACATAGACAATCAATGTAGGATACCCCGTAGATCAGTGCGGGGACAAATAATTGTCCATGTGGTACAGGAAATGGACCAAGAGGATGAAGAGGTGGATTTCAAAACCCTCGGGGGGTTTAATGAAAGACAGCCACTGCAGTGTTAGAATTGTGGGAGGACAGGACATATGGCCTGAACGTGAAGAAATAGAGGGGGTGTGTAGCAGAACTGGCAACCTTCAAGTGGTGGGATGGAACACCTTGCACCGTATAATACAGAACCACCAGAGTATTATGCCCAAGATCACAAGCAGTATCAGGTGACACAAATACAGCAAAGATAGCAGATTCCACTGCAACCACATTTGCTACAAAGGCAACCACAGCAAGCGCCTATGCAGCCACAACAAGTACAGACACAACAGCCTACTTTAATGCAACAAGCACTGATGCCACAATGGACGGCGAATACAGGGTCTGCATGAACACCTACACTCAGGATAGGGAGTGTGACAGTATTTTATTTATTACATTTATTACATGCCAAACCCAGAGGTATCATGGGGTAGATTGCTCAGAACACTTTCCTGGTTAAAAAATATGTTACACAACAAAGAAGTCATTCAGGATATAGTAGTGAAATGCATACACAAGATAGAGGGGTTAGCTGGCCATGGCAGTGAGATCATGAACGAGATCCTACTAATTATATTTGTTAACTAGCCATGTTTTGATGAGCCTCTTAAAGTGCTGGTGAGAGGGCTCGTTTCTGATGTGCATGGCAGGGTATTCCAAACTTTGGGTGCCGTTACTGGGAAGCTAGAACCTCCTGCCCTGTGACTCTTGAACCTAGGGACAAATAGGTGTAAGCTGGATCTGGATCGAAGGGGTCGCATAGATCTTTTTAGGGTGACACAGTTGTTCAGGTAAGAGTGGGCATCCTTGGTAGTGCATTTGAGTGCTGTAATAAATGCCTTGAAAAGGATTTCTAGCTTGGAGCGGGAGCCAGTGTATTTCGATCCTAATGTGGGAGATGTGATCATTTCTTTTCTGTCCAAAGGCTGCCAGTGAGGCTTTATTTTGTAGCAGCTGATGTTTGCCCAAGTTGGTGCTAGTTATTCCTAGTAAGAGGATATTAAAGTAGTCTAGTCTTGACAGTATAAGTGCTCGGGCTAGGGTGAGGCCGTTCTGAGGTGTGAGGAACTGGCGACTAAGAGAAATGTGTTTGGCAGTGTAGGCAGTGGAGGAGGATAGGGTGCTGATATTTTTGGTCATAGTAAGGTTGGTGTATAGAAAGAAACCTAGTGTTTTCACCTGTTTGAGTACAGGCATAGGAGTCCCGTCGATGGTGATGGAAGAGAAGTCGGCACCCAGTGTGTTTAGACCGGCTGGAAACCTATTATGAAGATCTCTGTTTTTTTGTCGTTAAGACACAGGCTGTTGGTGACCATCCAGTTTTGTATGATGGCATATATCTTATTGATGGGAATGGAGTCTTGTTCGTGGAATGCTGGGATAGTGATGCAAATCTGTTTATCGTCAGTAAAGTTAGTGTAAATAACTCCCTCAATTTCAGTGTTGCAAATAGCAGCTTAGTATAAGTATTGTACAAGGTAGGAGATGGGCAGGAACCTTGGGTGAGCCACAGGGGTACTGTGATAGGATCTGCAGCCTCATCCCCGATAAAAACTCTAGAACTGCATTCTGATAGGAATGACTTAGCACTGTGGGTGGCATCGGAGGAGAAGTTAAAGTTCTCTGACAAAGCTGAACATAGTTTGTCATGGTCTACCAAGTTGAATGCAGCCGACAAGTCGAGGAGGAGGAGAATGGCCATATTACCTGAGTCACTAATGGAATCCATCTGGATTTTAAGGTCTAGTAGTACTGTTTCAGTGCTATGTTTAGGTCAGAAGCCAGATTGTCTGGCTCACAGCAAATGGTTGTTCTCAAGATACTTTTGGATCTGAGTATATGCAATTTTGTCCAATATTTTCGCTAGGAACAGGACAGTGGTAATGGGTCAGTAATACGTGGGGGAGGAGGGGTCAAGTGACGGTTTCTTAAAAAGTGGGGTTACCCAGGCCACTTTGATGGTAAGAGGGACAGTGGTGGTAGTGAAAGAAGCATTCATAAAGTTGGTAATAGTGGGTACTAACGCAGGGGCACAAAGTTTAATTAGACGTGCCGGGAAACTGTCCTCTTTACAAATGGAGGGCATGAGAGTAGAGATGGTGTCCTGAACCTGTTCATGGGAGACCATATTGAATTTGAATTGGTGGCAGATTTTCTGCCAGAGGCGTCAGGCGTGATTGAGGGCATACTTTTGCCAGCCAAGAGTTTCCTTTTCTTTAGTATTTTCTCTTGCAGCATAGTGAGTTTGGAAGCTAGGGCATTTTGGATCGCAGTGCACCACACTTTGCCTGAGTTAGTGGGGGTAGCAGCAGGGATGGGGGCTTCTAATTCTTTGAGTATAGCTAAAAATTCTTTGGTATTAGAGGAGGCATTGTTTATACACATTTCGAGGGGAGTAGCTTTGTGAGATATCACAGCTAATTGATACGTTTTGATAGCTACCACTAGTGTGTTTGTTATGGCAGTAGTCTGGTTCTTTTTGTGTAAGTGCTCCAGTGCTCTTTTGTTGGTTGCGGCGGAGGACAGTAAGCTCTTCCTTGAACCAAAACTTTGAACGTTTCAAGTTGTGAGGTATTTTAGAGGTGAGCGGGTTACTGCATCAATGTTAGATTTGAGGCAACTGTAGTAGAACGTGCAGATACTATCAGGGTTGTCGATAGAAATAGGGTAGGCGTTGAAGGTATCTGAGAGAGAAGGTTTAAGATTTTATTCTGTAAGTTTATGAGTGTTTCTCACTGAGATAGGGTGAGGTTTAGATTGTTGTAGTCCCTGGGCTTTAATGGTTAAGACGTCAAAGCAAATTAGGTGATGGTCCGACCATGTAGTTTTAGTGATGGATTCTAGCATTGCGTTTACATTTTGTGTCAGGATCCAGTCCAAGATTTGGAGTGAGTGGGGGCGTTAACAATCTGCATGACATGCATTTCTTGGGCGGCTTAGGAGAGCGCTGTGGCTTTGTGGTCCAAAGTGTAATTTTATTCAAGGTTAATGTCGCTAGAATGACACTTTTGGTATTGGGTTCAGGCGGGAAGGTGATTAGTCAGGGGAGTGTCATATTCAGGGTGATTGGAATTATTCTGAAGTCTGTAGATAATAAGGAAGTTGATGGTAGTTTTGGGGCCAATTGCATGTTTCAACAAAAGGAGTTCATAGCCTAGCACCGGATCTAACAGGCAAGCTTGAAACAATAGTGTGGATTTGGCTATGATAGCTACTCCACCTCCTATGGAATCCTGGTGGTCAGTCCTAAGGATAGTGAAGCCAGAGGGTGGGGGGGCTAAGGAGAGTAGGGGGCCTGAGGTGAGATGTAACCATGTTTCCGTGATGACTAAGAAATCTAGGTGTTGGTCAATGAGTAGGTCATGTATATCGATGCCATGAGCTCCTAAGAAGCGTGCATTTATAAGTGCACCTTTAAGGTGAGAGTTGGGGGGTGAATGAGGCAATGGGAGCTCTGTTCGCAGGGTAGAGGGGGAATTGGGGGTGGTCTCATTAAGTGATGTCAAGTCCTGTACCTGCTGTGAAGTGTGCAAGGAGATACGTGGAGGTGGGTCTGGGTTACAGAAGCGGGTGTAATTAGAACAAGTTTTTGAGGATAGTCTCAATTGTCTTGTAGTCACAAGGATGGGATAGGAGGTGGGTTGTACAGGAACTTGTAGTCTTGAGCAGTGGCGCTCGTAGTGCGTCATTCCTAGGCAAGGACTAGTGGTTCCTATAGGACTGCTGGAGGTAGTGGCTGGAGTGTCACCGGTGCTGCTAAGTGTCAGTTTGGGGGCAGTTACAACTCTGGGCATGGAAGCTGTAGTAGTGGTGCTATGGGCCCTAGTGGTTAGTGGTGGGAAAGGGGGAACTTTATGTAGGAAGGTAGTGGGGCAAGGCTGGAGAGTGTGGCGAGGACACCACAGTCATGCCAGACCAGTACTGAACTGGGCAAAAGTGCCTAATGTGCAGGGTAGTGTGCTCATCATGTTATGGTTGGTATAGTATCTAATGTTGGGCATGTGTGCAGTAGGAATGCTGCCGACACAAAGGATAGGGCAAGTAACAGAGTATGTTGGCACTAATCTAACAGTGTGAGACACTGTGTAGGCAGGTGTCTCAGTGCAAGCAGTGTAGAATTTGAGTGGTAGGCGCAATGGGGGTGACTTTCAGCAATCAGGTATAATAAGGGGTACAAATCATAAATGCAGCCAGGTACAAGGTTCAACAGTCAGATAAAGAGCATTATATGAATGTTAAATGCATCAGGTTTCACACAGCAATGCTAGTAGTAGAATGCATCAGGTTTCAAAACAAGAATGCTAGTAGGTATGAAATTCAACTATCCTGCAAGAGCATGATATGAAGGTTAAATGTAACAGGTTTCACACAGTAATGCTAATAGTAGAATGCAGCAGGTTTCAAAACGGGAATTCTATTAGGTATGAAAAGCAATAGTCCTGCAAGAGCTCGATATGAACGTTAAATGCGTCAGGTTTCATACATGTGTGCTAATAGATATGACGTTCAACAGTCAGGTGGAATGTAACGATTTGAACGCGAAGTGTATCGAATGTTTAAGGCATTGAATCAGTTGGCTAGCATATGCCGATGACCTGGTGTTAGTTGACCACGCTCCTTCAGGCCTTCAGAGTTTGGTGAGATCACTCGGTTCATATGCTGTGAAGAATTGTCTAGTAATAAACATTGCAAAGAGTAAGACAATGGTATTTACATGAGGCCCACGCAAAG
Source organism: Ambystoma mexicanum (assembly GCF_040938575.1). NCBI lineage: Eukaryota > Metazoa > Chordata > Amphibia > Caudata > Ambystomatidae > Ambystoma > Ambystoma mexicanum. The sequence continues at coordinate 200,332,857 of NC_090921.1, read as the reverse complement.
CTCGAATCTACCCATGTACATTAAATGGCGAGGAACTGGAGAATGTAGACACTTACAAATATCTAGGGCTGCACTTACAGAGCAATCTAAAATGGGATAAACATTGGAACGAGACAACGAGTAATCGTAATCGGGCATTAAATGTGATAAATAGCTTTGTGTACAAACAACGTGGTATGTTCTTTGAAACTGTCCTGCTACTCTATCTGACTAAAGTTAGATCTATCATATGCTATGGAATTGAGATATGGGGTGGAAACCACACAGCTATTTTGAGGAGGTATGAGGTAAGTGTGCTTCATAAACTTTTTGGACTCTACCAGTTGATTTACTATATCTGGAGTTAGAGATAGCGGGCATTACATATGATGTTACTAGGAAAATCATAGGTTTCTGTGATAAATGCTTAAAATCCATAATGTTACCATGATTGGGAAATTCATGGATGCTTTTTGCAGACTTGATAATTACCTTATACTGGGCACACTGGGGAAGTTGCTTTGTACGTGTATCAAACTGCAAGAGGGATGCTGTGGCATGAGGCCAGATGGTGCAATTTACATGATTAAAAGCTGTATTAAGCAAAAGATGAATCAGCATAGTAAAGGACAGCATTTAACCAATCTGTTCGCTACAAAAAAATCACTCCCATTTTTGTGAATATATCTTAAGTAAAGAGGTTAAGCCGCAATACTTTAAAGCATACCCAAATAGTGCGCTGTGCCAGCAGTGTGTTTTTGGGAGTCTGGGAGAAGGTACTGCTTTCTTGAGCTCCGTTCTCTTGCACAGGACTTGTGCATTTTGCTTCCTGGATTTTGCTTCCTGGACTTGTCCCTCCTTTATTTTCATTGAATCCAGCTTCGTTTCCATAAACACACCCCGCATGCACGGAGCGCAGCGCGGTGTGCCAGCAGTGTGTTTTTGGGAGTCTGGGAGGAGGTACTGCTTTCTGGAGCTCCATTCGCTTGCACAGAACTTGTGCATTTTGCTTCCTGGATTTTGCTTCCTCGACTTGTCCTTCCTTTATTTTCATTGAATTCAGCTTTGTTTCCATAAACGCACCACACATGCGCAGAGTGCGGCGCAGTGTGCCAGCAGTGTGTTTTTGTGTTTGTGGGTTGTGGTGCTGTGTTGCTTGCAGCACTTTGTAATTCGCAGTGTACCATTACTGATCGGTAAGACTGCTTTTTTCATAGCTCATTGTTGGACCAAACAATTTTCTTTGTGGTGAGCGCTATAGATATTTTTACAAAATCTTGAGGCATATCAAGTTAAAAGTGCTTCAAGTTAAGCGATATTGCGAATGCTCACGATATAAACCCTGCTACGGGTGCTCAGCCTTGGACTGCCATGCGTGATTAGCCAGGTTATTTACAGCAGTTATCTGGGTATATCGTCACTAAAGCTGTGCTGCAATATAATCCACCCAGCAAGATACATACAAACTGATTGATTGACTGTGCTCTTGGACACTCTACTTGTGATATGTGTTTTGCCTTGGTCTCATAAACATTGCCTACATGAGACGTTGTATGCGGTGTTAATCACCAAATCGCTACGTTTATACCTTGTCTGTGTTTCTTTTTGATGATTCATGCGGGAGTTTCTTGGATAGAAATCCTAATGTGTTATTTATGTGCAAAGGTGACCGTGGGGCAACATAGTCTTGGAACCTTTTCATTTACCACCATTTAGTTGCGTGCGATTTAAGGTCACGTGTGTAGCTCTAATTTGGTGATTTTGTCTATATCGCTTTCAAGCACTTGATCTAGACATGTGCTGAATAGTTTTCCCAAGTGGTCTTAGTGTGTGAGGGCGACCGGGGGGCATAATAGCCTTGGAGCCTTCCAGACACTTGTGATACTACGGCATATGGTAAATGTTAAGTGCACATGTTAAGGACACTAACCAACGAGGGTAACTTTGTGCGTAGAGCCTTTGAACCCTGAGCGGTGGTAAGATTTTCCCCTCTCTATGGTATCTTTTGAATAGGGGTGACTGTGGGCATAGTGCCTTTGATACCTGAGAGGTGGTTAGATTTCTTCCATTTAAAGGTATCAACTGAAAAGGGGTGACTGCGGGCATAGAGCCTTTGAACCCCGAGATGCTGTAAGATTTTCTCCATGCGGACACTCTAAATGGATAGGGGTGACTGCAGGCCTTGTGCCTTTGAACCCTTATCCTTGTCATTGTATTCATTTCAGAATTTGTGGTCTGTGGAAGTGACCATTTCATTTTGGGTATAAAGAGGTTGTGCTGTTCCCAATAAGTTTTGATTATCGAAGAAAAGACCTGGAACGTTTGATTGCATAGGTTTACTAAAAATGGAAACCAGCCTAAGAAATGGTAAGCGATTGATTGTTGGCAGTGGTAGAAAAAAAGAATACTGGAACAACAAAAAATAAAAATAGGATGGTGATTGGACACAATGACATCTCAGAACATGCTATAAGAGAGCTCTCATTCACTATACCATCTATAATACCACTGCTTTCAAAATTACCTTACAATGCTTCTGTTGCACATATTGAAGAACATGAAGTATGCCATTCATTACATTCTTCCCCTACTTTTACAAAAAATGAAGTGAAGGTATTGTTCCTAAGTGAACTAAATGGGAACAATCAGAGTGTAGTAACTGGGTCAAATAATTGTAATGACCATCTGCATGAGATGTCCTTGCCAAGCGAAAATCTAGGTAATGGTGAGATTGCGGATGTCTCAATGCTGGCACCAGTGATTATGGCCAAATTAGATAGGCATGTTTGCCTGTCCACAGGACCCTCCACACCTGTCTCAACCCCACGAAGACAGAGAGATTTTGTACACTTGCACACGCAAAAAGAAATGGAAAAATGCTGCTAAACAGCTCTGGAGTTGAACTCCAGAATAGGAAAACTTATTGTGGCAGATGTAGTTGTTCATCCCCCGCCATTCCTGGAGATTCCTAAATTATGGGACCATAATGTATATGAAGAATTTGACCCCTTACATAACCCTGATATTGGCAATATAGACAATCCCTCTAAGCCCTCAGAGAGAGTCAACATTTCACAAAATTTGACCGATGAAACTATGCTGGACCTTAACAAACAAAATTGTCATATGTTTCCCGTTATAACACGCATTTTGAATCTCCTGGATAAGGGTCATGAATATACACATTATGCAATATAAGAAATGAAAGGTTCATTGACTGAAATGGTAGGGAAGCTCAACAGAATATAAGGGTTTATGTTTGCCTATGAAGGAATGGCATCTCTGCAGGCCTCTCTTAATGCAAAGAGGCCCGCAGACATGGATTCCCAAACTATTGATAAGAACTACCCTTGCCTCATGATATCTCCTGCTACACAGTCCATGACTCCTCCTACTAAAACAGAATGTACTTGTGTGAAGAGTGATCAAACGACAAGACCCTTTGATACTTACTATCCCTCCAAAGAGGAGATTGAAAAGATTCAGCTTATTAAATTAGCTAAATCACACCATGAGAGACTGAGATTTTTGGAAAACTTGATGATGAATGACATGAAAGTAACAAAGTCTCCCCAAAATGTGGCAAATAAAGATCCTTGTATGGTGACAGATTCTCTCACTCCAGACAGCCCCTCAGAGATTGTTAAGATCATAGTACCACACAAGGATACTAAGAAGGAAGAGGAGATACCTGCACCCAAAGCTCATGAGGTTCCCTTAGATCAAGGTTGGACATTTTTTATGTCTAAAAAGGCAAAGAAATTACACCAACGAGCAAAGAAAACTTGAAGAAAAATTAAAAAAAGGGCTGACAGTATATCACCCAATAAAATTGAAGGGAATATCAAGGGCCTGCCCACAAAAAAAGGAAAAAAAAGTAAAGTGAGTGACACATGGATGCCACAAACAAACGATTTTGATTTTGGTCAACTAGATGCAGAATCTAGGGTGCATCTGGAAGTCGCATCTCCACCTGAACAATCCCAGATGGACAGTAACAATCCCAAAAGTGCGATCAGTCCTGATATTGTTCAAGGAGTGGGGGAAGACTCACAAGCAATAAAACAAACGGGCCACAACCCTTTGCCCAAAAAGGTACAATCAAATACTATGAAACAAATGAACTTAGCAGGATTCTATCAGGTTACCAAAAATAAAACAACCTTCAAGAGAGATGGTTGCAATGGTGAAAGTGATAAAATAATTACACTAAAAGGTCCCCAAACAATAGCTGGACCAGAAAGTGTAAAGACGCCATCTCCACCTTGTAAATCTCAGATTTTACCTAATGCTAACTCAGGTAATCAGGACATAACATCACATGATCTCCCTGATAAAACTACGAAACGGCACACTAATGAGTGCTCTAATGACTCGTTAAAAAACCAAAGCCCAGATGACTCAAGACCCATTTCTCAGCAAGGTGGCTCTGATGATGTGGGGAAATCTAATTCCTTTGGTGAGGCAAGCGAGAAGATATCTGACGCTTCTGAATTTCAGTGCAGGGATGAGAATAATAAGAAAATGCAATTGATCATTTGTTGGAGTAGTGACTCCCAAACTCTTGGCAAAGACAGAATTAATCGGTCACATCTCCGAAGTATGTTTAAAAAAATACCTACTTTAAGGAATTTGATTTCCCAAGATATCAATTGGATCAAACTATCCATTTCTAATAATTACAGAATGGTGTGTAAGGTTCAATCGACATTAATTGCAAAAATGTTATGGGAGCAAAATGAAAATTTTGAGATGCTGGGATATGAGTTGCATGGTTTTGGAGATATGAACGAGATGACCAAATTCATAAAATTTTAGAAACCGCAGTTGTCACGTTCTAACAATACAGAAGAGCACCTGAGTATTGATACAACGACTACACAACATTTACTCACTCAATTGACCTCTGTGGTTAATGCAATTAAGGGCCTAGCGGGACTAGAATTGTTATTGAAAGAAGCTGGCTCATCTGAAACATCGCAAAGTCAATCATAACTTTGTCCTGTATCGATAGTAAGCTGGAATTGTTGTGGTTTTAACAACCTTCAAAAATGTGTGAAAAACAAGAGACTACCACCCGATTCCAGTGTCATAATGATACAAGTGACAATGGCAATTAATCCAATCAATATAGATGGATTTACTGCCTTTAATCAGCCTGCTACAAGGGGAGAATCGGGGAGACCGTCTGGAGGTCTATTTACGCTTGTTAATAATGCTTACAAAATGAATGCTAAACCTAAATCTACTCCTCTGCTGCTCTATTACTCATTGAAATTACTGTTGGTACCATCAAGGTCATAGTGATTAATTTATATTATACCCTAAAGCTGGTTCATGTATGAGTACTATGAAGGAATTAGATTCCACCATTCAGATGTTTTTGGTGGGGAATGTTGAATATGATGTTATTTTGGGAGGCGACTTTAATTCTGTTCTCTGCAACCTTATTCCTCCTAACTCACTGCATGTAAGAAATGTGTACTCAGCCCATGCAAAGGAACAGGGATACCTCTGGTTTGAGCTTTTGTATAACTGGAATTTGCATAGAATTTCTCATGCCCCAGAACAGAAACATTACACTTGGTTTAGAGGAAACCTATGTTCTAAGATTGATTATTTTGCTTTGTCGGAAAGCCTACTCAAAATAGTCAAACCCATTGATGTAAACTACATGGCTTGTAGTGACCATATGATGCTCAGTTTAGTGTTCCACCTATCATTGGAAAGATATACGAATATTAGTCATTTATCGCTAATTGAAATGGATAAACCAACAAAGTCACTTAGATGGAATCCAAAACTATGCCGTGAGTTTGCTTATTTGGTAAACAGGGACATCTGATGCTATGAAGCTACGACTACACTAATGTGGAACAAAAACAAAATTACCAAACTAAATACAGATGTGATCAAAGGTCACCTGTTAGCCTTAGCAAATGATCAAAAAAGTATGTAAAATTGTGTGAATGTAAATTCAGTGTTCAAATATTGGAAATTAAAAGAGAACGTAATTATGAGATTAGAATTGCCAGGACTATGATTGGTGACCATACGGAATATGCTATAATAAAAAGAAAGGTTCAGTTTCAAGGTAGACAAACCATTAAAGAGATCAAACGTCTGCAACATCTAACAGAAAACCAAAAGCTTATTAGTTTAATATGTAAATGTAAGGTAAAGGAAATTTGTGGAATTTTACGATCACAGGGGAAAATATCACAACCGATTTTCCATTCAGCAATTTCTGCCAAGGCATGGTCCGAGTACATATTGGAAACATATAGGCTCCCTATTGAGTTTAAATCACAGTACAACATTGATCTTACTCAAAAAGTCTCTAATAAATGTCCTTGGTCTTTAAGTGAAGTTATATGGGCAATTCAAAAACTCTCATTCTCAAGGGCAGCTGGCCCAGATGGGATTCCTTCTTGTGTTCTACAAAATGATCCTCATTTTCGGGCCAAAGTGATTAAGCCTATATTTGACTCCATTTCTGAAACTAAAGTCATTCCAAAATCCTGGCTCTCAGCTATAATTGTCCCCATCCACAAGAAAGGCCCTATTGATAATCCAGCTATCTTTCGCCCGATATCCTTAATTGATGTTACAGCAAAGGTCTTTGCAACCCTACTGTTAAGGGAATTGGAGTTCTGGGTGGATAGTAAACAACTGCTTTCTAAATATCAGGTAGGATTTCGTAAGTTTATGGGTACCACACTGAATGCTACGATTCTTGCCCACTTATTACAATCTTCTCTTACTTCATCTTCAGGGGCAGTCTATATGGCATCTTTGGACCTCTTAGCCGCGTTTGATAGTGTCATCAGGTAGCGGCTATGGAACAAGCTTATTAATTATGGAATTCCTGACCACATTGTAGGGCTTATAGCAGTTTTACATTCCAATACGTCCTACATGGTGCGGATCAAGCAGGATGGAACAACCACTGAGGCTATTGACACAGAGATAGGTGTTAAACAGGGATGCCAGTTGGCAGCTATCCTGTTTAATCTCTATATATGTGATATAGATGGTTTGTAGGATCAATTGGTGGTTTATCCTGTAAAATTGGCAGACACTCGAATTAATTGGTTAGACTTTGCGGATGACATTATTTTTTGTGATCGCTCTCCATATGGGCATCAGAACTTATTACATACTTTATGTGTATACGCAAAGAGTAACAATCTGGCCATTAATGCTAACAAATCTAATATAATGGTTTTTACCAATAGGAAAAAAGTATGTAGATATACTTGAAAAATGAATGATACAGTTATTCAGCGTGTGTTAAAAACCAGGTCTTTGGGATATAATTTATGTGATTCCAATTCTTTGAATATGTGGAAGACCACCCTTACCCAGAAAGCTACTCCCCTCATATCACAAATGAAAGTTATATATCACAAATATGCAAAATTCTCTCTCAATCCTTTGTTTGAATTTAACATACTAAAGATGGAAGCCGTTTTATTGTATAGCCTAGACTTGTGTATTTTGGACCTTACAAATATATTAAACATACTGCAAGGAAAAATATGGAAAGTCATGTTGGGCTTCCCGAAATCCTTACCGAATTCAATTTCTACACATGAACTTGGCCTAAATTCGTTGGCTTCCAAATTCTGGTGGCTTAAGCTAACGAATTACAGCAAAATGGTGTATCCCCCTCCAAATTCATTGTATCAAGATCTCTGTTGCATGGTTATGAAGCAAAATCCAATATCGATTAAACGATATACCAAGAAAATGGAAGAGCTATTACTTGGTATAGCTATGGACCACAAAGAATTAAATGAAAGACAGAATGTGGTAAAAAGGAAATTCTTCCAAATGGACTGGGCGAATATTATAGAGGTCAATACGAAATATAAATCTTATATTTATCACTATTATTGTTTTCATAAACATTCACCTAGAATGAATTACTTATCGATCTTTCCCTGTCCTAAAGCGAGGTATTTGTATTTGAGATTCAAACTAAATCTTATACACATGGGAGAAAGAATCAAATACTGGATAGAAGCATCTGAGCTTAGAAATGGAAGGTGTTGTAGATTTTGTCGTAACAAAGAAAGCCCTGAGTCACTTAAACATCTGTTTATATATTGCAGTCAACTTGAGAGCATTAGAAGCTTTCACATAGGTCAATTTTACAACAGTGATTTGGCTCTATCGAGAGAGATGCTATGGTCCCAATGCATGTGGGGGAAATCGCAGATGATGATACTGGCACTAATACGTTTCCTTGCTGTCCTAGAAGAAAAACTAAAGTGTAATTATATCAGTGTATAAGGTTTACAAGAACGATGAAATGAAATGAAATCACTGTAACCATAATTCACGATGATTTAATTTTATTAAATGTATACAATTTTTGTAGAATACGATGTTTATGTTTTATAACATTTTTATGAGTTTTAACGATAAAGACATACGTTTATACTGATGTTAAAGAATGTAAAAAATATTTGTAAAGGTGCATTGTACCAAAAAAAATTATAATAATAAAAAAAAAATAGTGCAATAGCAAGGCAATATGTAAGGCTTAAATTTAATGTGAGTATTGCCTTATTGACCCAGCCTGCCCAGTTGGGTATTTCACTTGATAAACGCTATTGCAGGCTGTGCGGAATTGACACTCTTGAGACCTTGGAACATCTTTTACTCGATTGTGAAAGTTTCACAGATTTAAACTGGAAATACTTAAAATAATACACCAATAGTTTTAGTATAGATGATCTTGTTAGGATGTGGCCTGCATTATTTAAAGGAAGTGATTTAAATTTGATATTTTACATAGTTACATTTTATTGGAAGTGCACTGAAAGTATGAAGACTCTGACCCAATTTGTGGTTTTATCTTAGAGGTTCTCTTATTGTGATTTTAAGTTTCTTTTAAAATTGAATATTATTAGAAGAATGAAACAAATTATATTATGTATTATGTATGTATTTTAATCCAGGTAAATTGTATATTGTTGTTATGTTGGATACACAAAGCTTGTTGCTAAATGTGTATTGAAGAAAAAAAAAAGAAAGACATGTCCTGGAAGAGCTCGATATGAACGTTAAATGCGTCAGGTTTCATACATGTGTGCTAATATATATGAGGTTCAACAGTCAGGTGGAATGTAACGGTGTGAACGTGGAGTGCATCAAATGTTTAAGGCATTGAAGGCAACTAAGTGTGAACTGTGATTGTAAAACACATGACGTTGTGTGAGAGCAACAGAGTTAGTCATAGACACAGATGGAAATAGTTATTAGCTGCCGGATATGATGCGACGTGCTGATCTGATTGAGAACGCTATGTAGAGCTCCCAAACAAATTATACATTCTACTCAGGTATGGAGCTTCGGAGAGTAGATTGAGGTGATTGGTGTGATTGTTATCAGGTGTGACATGCAAAAAGCCATTGCTGGATTGCACACTCTTCGGATCTGGGCTTCTTATAGTTGTTGGATAGTCGTGGGGACAAAGGTAAAACGAGGACGGTTGTCAGCAGGGTGGGAACTTAAGGTTGATGCAGTGAGCATCGCTAAGGGTTACTCAGCGTAGCTATGAAATCATCATGATATACAGTGATTTTATGATGATACTCCATGCTCCGACAGGCTCGGGACAGGGGCCTTGAGCGTGGGCCTTTGGTGGGGGCTGGCGTTTGCCTGCCGGCTTCCTGATTGGCCAACTTTGAGCAGGTAATTAGCCAATCAACACAGCTTCAAGCTGGAGTTCAATAAATTGGGAGTAGTGGGAGGAAATCCTTTTACAAGTACAGGGATGAATGTATATCCACAATAGGAAAGCCCACAGAGTGACCTGATGTGTTCAGTACTATAATTGAAACCAGAACCCGACGGGGAACTAAGGGTCAGGGTAATGATAGGAGGAAAGACATTTTAATTTCTTGTAGACAAGGGAGCCACTCACTCTTGTGTTCGAGAGGGAAAGTATCCAATGTCCGGCATTACCATGAATGCGTAGGGATTCTCTGGGTTATGTGTTTAGTTATATTTACTGATGAATTACAACTTTCAATTGGAGAACACAATGTGTCTATGCCATTATTGTATTCTCGGCAGACACCAGTTAATATATAAGAATGTGATCTGATGAAAAAACGTAACATTAAAATATATTTTACTGACAAAGCGATAATATGTTCCACTCCAGGGATACATTATATGAATGTAAGAGAATGTATATTATCATTTACAGGCCAAAAGGCATTGCAAGGAGTTACTTTAGACTCAGCATATTTTTTCATGGAGTAAACATTTTGTTGACATGGCTTCCTGGATTCAAAGGTAAATTACTGAGAATACCTGACAAATGTGTGTATATGCCAGAAGTATGAGGATGACGAGGAAGGACAGGTTATTCCCATAGAATTAGAGGAAGTGATAGCGAAAGAGTAAAGAGTGATGATTCATGGACGAAGGTAGAGAATGGAGAACAGTAATAGCTCTTGACGAAGGGTATACACAGACAGAATTGACAATGAACAGTTGTTCAGAGATGAGAATTCAGATGATTAATTAGTATTTATCATAAGCATTACCTACTAGATAAACATTGAGAATAGGGAAGTACCAAAGAGAATGGTACTGAAGAAACCACAATTTTTCCAGGAAGATTAAGCAAATGTACCAAGCATTCTATGGACGTGGGTCTATTGAGTAGAGCAGGAACAGTTAAAATAAAGCTAAAGCCAGGAACTATTTTACCTTGGGCAAAACAATACTCCATATCCAGATGAAGGTATATTTGAAATCATTTACACTTTAATACAGCAGGGAATATTGGTAGCAACAGACTTCCCATGTAACATGGCTGTGCACCCAGTGAGTACATCAACGAGAGGGTTGTTTAGATTTAATCAGGATCTATGCCCTCTAAACAATATTGTTGAATCAGAGTTTCCGCTGGCTCTGATTCCAGTTACAAAATTGTGTAACATACCAGTTAGAGATGGGAAATATGCATTTGTATATAAGTCTTTGCCCCGCCCACATGGGTAGTGCAGCACCAAAATGCTATGTCAATTCCATTCTGAACAAGAGCACCTACAGCAACCCCATACACGTGTCTCAGCCTTGTTGGGCCTCATCAGTGAGGTGGGGCTGTGTCTCTCTGAACACAGTGAGCAGGGAGTCCACGTCTGGGTTCCCCCAGGTAACTCAGGGTGACCAACCCCAAGTTCCTTGCAAACAATTTTCAAAAAAGGTAGCAGGCGCCCGTTCCATAAAGAACATGGCATGATAACCTGTTCTGTGGTTTTTCCCACTTTTGAGAGTTCACAGCCATTGCGTTTTGCTCACTGTACCTTTCACAAATGGGAAATATCCATTTCCATATCAGTCTTTGTCCCCCCTATATGGACAGTCCAGCACAGAAATGCTACTGCCCCAACTCCGCTGTCAACTCTGCCCAAACTCTGCTCCACAGTCTGGGGGATATTTTGAATAAAAAGCTTCTCCTCACTCATAAACAGCAACAGAAGACTGCTGAATGTCTCTCTGTGGTGACTGCGTCAACTCTGCCCCCTGTTTTTGCAATAGTTTATTAATCTTCATTTTGGTTGGTGCATTGTGGTATCTTTCATATTTAAAATTCAGTTCAATTTTACCGTGTTAGCCAAGGGTTGAATAGAATGCTGATCCAAACGAAGACAACAAGTTGATACCTTAATTAGGATAACCAAGTCATTTATTTTGCTTATTTGTGAGCTTTTGTGGAATGTCTCCATTTCCTCAGGCAGCGATGGAATGAAACCTTTGGAAAACAGCGTTACAGCTTACATGCCCCCTCCTGCAAATGATATGATATGATAAGGCATTTATAACGCTCTACAGGAGGGCGGAGCATCCTCTGACAGGCCCATAGGTCAGAGCGCACCTTCTAGTACCTGTAAAACAAGATAGCTGCACCATTTGAGGAATGGGGGTGCAGGATTCACTTACTCCAACACACTTCAATAAGGACAACGCAATAGTTTGGCAAAGGGAAGTCCGTTTAATGACAAGTACAAAAAACAGGGAAACAAATGGTAATCATCAATGATGCAATCGCCTGTCTCGCTTCAACTCCCCAAATTCTTCATTCAGACAGCGGCCCTCATTACGACCCTGGCGGAAAGGGGAAAACGATGGCGGAAATGCAATACCGCCATCGAATAGCGCTCGGTGCGACTATGACCCGTCACCGCAAAGTACGAAGCCATTAGCGACACCGTAGTGAACGCCAACGCTAACTGCACTAAGCGCGCGCGCGCGCGCCATGCCAAACCGCAAACACCACCATGGTGCAACGGTACGCCAATTCTGACCCTAGCGGACATGTACCTAACGCCATCAGGCATGGCGGAATGGACCATTCCGCCATGGCGAGAAGTACGGCATCGCGAATCAACCGTAAACGGCCCCACTGAGTGCCTGTACACCGCTCCCTGCCCACAAAGTACAACTCCCTGTAGGTGCAAAGAAGTCACAATGCAACCATTGAAAAGTACAAAGCACCCATGCATGGCAACGAACAAAAGCAACACAAGAGGTGCCAATGGGAGCTGCAGGGCACAGATGGCACGAATACAGAAGCCATCCCAATGGACATGACCACAGTCCCCCACCAAGAAACGCACGCAAACACAGGCACCTGTGCCCAGCAACATTCCGAAAACACATCATTCCACCAGTCCACCTGGCTGACCGCCATCTGTTACACAAAACCCAATCCCCCGCCCCTGAGCATGACAACATTCAAACTGTCACATTGGCAGCCCCCATCCCTGACCTCACGGGCTCAGTAGGCAAACGCGCCCAGTACAGTACCACGCAACTAAACCCCGAAGCAGGAACCCAATGCAGATCTCCTCACAATACATCGCCCCACAAATAGGCACATGCCACATCACTTGCAAAGAAAAACGCTACACGGGCCAAATCAGATCAGAAATTTAATGCACAACTAAATCACCAAGCCCATACAGCCATCAGGCCACGAACTCCAAAACACATTTCACCATTGTGGGCTGCATCCGCAAGAAATGACCAGCCACCACTTGTGTGACGCCCTGTTCCATCATGGTACACAGAGCCACATTCACGTACGAAAAGGCTACATGGAAGCGCACACAACCGCAGGGCCGTCCCAATGTGGAGGCACTAGTCCAGCTGAAAGGCCGAAATGTTGCTCCGAGCCACCAGTACTGCGTAAGGGCATGTGGGCCACTGGCGATCGTCCCATAAGATCGTAATGCTGCTCCACCGATTAACACGAAGCAGCAGGTGTCGGGAGTAAAATCCATCTGCAGGAGTGGCATACAGATGGCAGTGGCAAAAGGGGAGGAGATACCTGTCAACCAAAAGAAAAGAACAAGAACAGAATGGCCATCAGAACTACATATGAACAACTCACTTCAATGAGCACACGAAATCCACAGCCATATGCATGCTAGCCCACTCCAAAGGATCATCACCACCCCAAAGCCACTTGCGACTCATAACCATCTATACCTAGGTGTAAACACCATCACGAACGAGTGTACCTGTGCATGCGTCTGCCATAACAGAATCCATCAGATGGGAATGTTAACGTGCATGGACACAAGTGGCTGAGTGCGCGTCAAGACAGGGAGGGCTCAACAAGGCCAGATAGACGATGGGCCCACTATGGCAGCCCTGCATCACATAGCGTAGGGGAGGCGGATAGACCCCAAGAAGCCCTGTACAAGGCAAACTCTGCATCAAATCACCTGCCCATGCATCCATTCATCATACCCTCATCCCGGAATCAAAACGCCTGAATAATTACTCACATGACATTAGAAACATCCATTGAGTCTGTGCGTAATGCAGCCTGCTAAATCCACAGTGCCCCAGCCCGTAAATCCAGTGTTGTGAAGTAACATGTATTTGGGAATGCCCGGCCTCATCGCCCACGTAGCTATTGCGCATCCCAAACTATTCATATCAATCATTACTCCCTCGCCATGGGCCCTGTCTCAAGGACATAGAACAATAGAACGTTATATTTGCAGACAGACCTGTGGGCATCTCCTCGCCGCTAGCCGGAAACCGAAAGCGCCGCCCTTCGAATTCCTCATTTGCAACATCACGTCGAGAAGGCATCTGTGGCCGTTTGAAATCACTAATTATTCCATCGAGTGCGGCTGTGCGTGAAAATGGCAACTGCCTTCACCCACGAATGGGAAGCCACGCCCGTCGTTGCAACTCAGTACAGTGATGCATGAGGGCCCACCGTTACTCGAGTACTACGTTCCACTGACCCTTCACAAGTCTGTTCGCGACTGCACAGACAGTATGGGAAACAATGGGACCACAGCAGAATGAACATATCAACCAATCTTACACGGCCATCGGGTACAAATACATGAATGCAATAGCAAGATACAATTACCCGATTTGCAGCGTTGTGCGCGGGACATGCTCGGCCAAAGGGGAGAGCAGTTTGCACAGGTGGATTCAATCACCACAGGTGGAGGCCATACAGCCTGGAAACACATAAATTGCACAGCCAGTCTCCTCCCACAACCACAGCGAAATGCTACCGGCAGGACTCGCGATGTTGGCCCTGGGGGACCTGATAGCACTGCAAGTGCTCCGACTCCAAGAAGAAGACGAACAACAACTACAACCAGCCGCACGGAGGAGACGCAGGAGGAGGAGGAGGCCAAGGCAGGGCCAGCAAGGCCCAGCAGCACAGCCACTACCACCACGCAGGCAGCCCGCAATCCCACGCCTCCGAGCACATCCGTTCAACCTCACTGATGAGCAGATCCACACCCTCTACCGTCTGGACCGGGACACCATAGCCGCCATTGTGGACATGACACAGGCTGACCTAGTCAGCATGATAGATAGCCCAACCGCCATCCCACCCCTACTGAAGGTGGTGTCTGTACTCCACTTCCTGGCCACTGGCACCTACCAGCACACAGTCGGACAGTTGCATGGCATTTCTCAGCCACTGTTCTCACGGACACTATTCCAAGTGCTCGATGCCCTCCTGCAGCACGCAGACGACTACATCTCTCTACCACGCTCGGAGCAGGAAATAACCAACACAAAAGTGGGATTCCATGCACTTGCCGGCATACCGGGTTGCATTGGTGCCATCGACTGCACCCATGTTGAATTGGTCGTCCCACATGCCATGGAGGCCCAGTACCGCAACCGAAAACAATTTCATTCCCTGAATGTACAAATGGTGTGTGACTCCAACAGGATCATTACGCATTGTTGTGCCCGATTCCCTGGATCAACCCATGATTCCATGGTCTTGAGGAACTCTACCATACCACGCTACATGGAGCGACACGCAGGGAACAGATCCTGGCTACTCGGTGAGTCTCATTGCATGCATGATGATGTGGGGTATGTGATTTGGCAATGTACTGGCAGGAAGGGGGGGGGGTGTGCGTACGTATCAATGGCATTCCACATCCTACGTTTCTCGTCCACATACAGGTGATGCTGGATATCCACTGAAGAGATGGCTCCTCACACCAGTCCGGAACCCACGGGACCAGCATGAGGAGGACTACAACCATGCCCACTCACGTACCCGTGTAGTCATAGAACAGGCATTCGGCCTACTGAAGACTCGTTTCCGCTGCCTGAGCAGGTCTGGCGGGGCACTCCTGTACCGCCATGAGAAGGTTGCAAAGATGGTCATGGCATGTGTCATGCTCCACAACATGTGCGTACGTAGAAATGTGCCCATGCCCCCTGACGCAGAACTGCAAGCACCTGATGATGGTCATGATGAGGGTGGGGATGTGGCAGCACCTCATGGAGTCTGCGAGGCACCGGAGGCCCGTGACATCCGTCAGCATCTCATTGATGTATGCTTCTAGCACTCACGCCTGGTGGCTGATACATGGACACGGGACTCGTGGCACTGCGTGTGTCTGGGACATGCACAATATGGACTGTATGCCTATGATGGCCTAGTACACAAAGATCAATGTCCACACATCTCATTGGTTGATCGTGCACTTTTTATGGCATATGTGATATCATGTTGAACACCCTATCGACCCGCCACCCAAGTGAGCCCAACACACCCCCTCCACCCTCCTACCTCCCACCCGAACACCAGTGTCCAAAGATGCTCATTGTCAGTGGCCTGTCGCTATTGCAAGCCCCCTCTGCGGGTATCAGGGGCACCCCTGCCTGTGGAGCGCAGGTTCCTCCCTGATCTACGTTGGGGGCTGCCCTGGACGGAACTTGCAACGGATGATGTGTCTGCCTGCTCACGTCCATGCATGTCCCTAAGGGTTTGCGAGAGCTCAGTGAGCACACGGCGCACTGCGGCAAGTTCGGCACATACGTCTTTGGACGTCGCATGCAGTTCCCCCCTCAGGCTCTCGGTGCTTCTCTCCATTTGGACTCTCAGGCTCTCGGTGCTACTCTCCATTTGGACTCTCAGGCTCTCGGTGCTACTCTCAATTTGTGCCCTTAGCGTCTCTGTACCTCTCTCCATTTCTGCCCTAAGTGTCTCTGTTGATGTTTCTATGTCTGCTTGGTGCCCCCACATTCATCGGCATGGTCCTTGAGGAGTGTGGCCATTTGCTGCTGTTGGACGATTAACTTGTCGAGGGACTGTTGCCTCTGCTGGGCCATGGCCATTTGCGGGGGTGTCACAGAGGGGCTGTTGTCCTCATGTTGCCTTGCCACAGGGTTTGTGGGGGATGGCCAGTCGTCGTCTTGTGGCTGCACCTGCGTGGTATCCTCATGTTGTACGGGATGGGACAGACAGGGGGATTGGGACAGGTCATGGATGGATCTGACCTCGACATCCCCGTCTTCTGTGTCCGAGCATGCTGCCATCAATGGGGTGTCACCTATGGTGCTGCTGCCACCAGAGGCAGTGCCTTCTGTGGCATCCATTGGGGGGACCTGTGGTGGTGGTGTTGTGGCCATGCTGGCTGCTGGGGTGCCTGTTGATGTTCCCTCCTCTGTGCTGCCACCTGATTTGTGCTGCTGCCGTGTCTTGATGCGTGCAGCTGAGGTGGAGGGTCTCTGGCCGTTGGTCTTGGCCCTCTTTGCAGGTGTGCTGGTAGGGGTGTCCTGTAGCTCATCGTTTGGATCGGACCCTGTGGTGGAGTAAAGGAGGGCGAGGGTTATTGATGGGTCTGTGGGAATTGGAATGGCATTGTATCACATGCTTTGGGGTGGTACCTGAGGGTGATTTGGGTCGGGGACTTGGAGGTGCTTTGATTTGTGTGTGGAGTGAGGGTGCAGTTGTTTGGCAGCCTGCAGTTTGGGTGTGCCTGCTGCACGTGTAGTGCGTGTATTAGGGGTTTTTAATTATTTATGTATTTATTGTGGGTTTTAACGTGCGCTATCAGGCCGATGTGTGTGGACGTTCTCCTGGACATGTGTTTCTGTTGCACTATGTGGACGCATGGTACTTCACATGGATGGACTGTGTGGATTGTTATATCTGGCCCACCTACCTGAATCTTCGGATGTCTGCACTCCTTTCTCCATCCCTCCGACTCCCTCAATGCTCTCCATTCCGATGGTGGAGGCACAGATTTCTTCCCAGGGGGTCAACTTGATGGGTGATTCAGGACCTCCCCCGGTGGCTGTGGCAATGTTGCGGTTGGCAGAGAGTATGCTGCGGACGCGTATCCGCAGGTCGTCCCATCGCTTGCGGCATTGCTGTGGGGTGCGGGGTGCGGTCCCCAACGCACTTACACGCTGTGCCACCAGAGCCCATATGGCCTTCTTGTTTGCAAGTGCCGTCCTGGTCATTTGCGTGCTGAAGACGACGGCAGCATTCTCCTGGAGGGTCTCTGTTAGCACGGTGAGTTCCTCGCGGGAGAAGTGGACCTGCCGCTTGCGGTCGCACGCTTTCTTCGCTACTTTTCCCATTTTTCTTGGTTTCGCTAGGGTGGTTGACGGGGTGGGGTGTGTCTCAGGGTAGTGTTTTTAGTGGTTGTGTGGTTTTAGTGTATTTATAGGTGTACGCCGGGATGTTTCCCGTTCCGGCCCCGTGTTTTAACTTCCGTTTCCGTATATTTCCGGCCACCGTACTTTCCGGTAGGCGCACACTGCGGTGACCGCTAAGAGGGGTGGCGATATTGCACCTGGGGCGCCGTACGGCGGCGGTGTGGGCCGTTTTGGGGTCATTTCCGCCATCGCGGACTTTGCACTTCCGCCATGCCGTGGTGCTCGTGCTCGATGGGTCGGAATGGGCCGCACTTTGCTCCTTCGTGCTATGGCGGAAACGCTATTTACGCTGTGGCGGTCCGGTCAGTCGCTTTCCGCCAGGGTCGTAATGAGGGCCAGCAACTTTAATGGGCAAAATTCATCATCAATTGACGTGCAAAACTCATAAGTTTGTCATGCAATTCTATTGGTCGGAAAGGTAACTTAAGTATAGGTGCTATACCTGTATATGGTAACAGAGCATGCGGATTGGATAGCTCTTATCGGGCGGCCGTCTATGCCCATCCCACTACATCACTCGTGATAGACGTCACTACAACTACAACGTCTTATTGGTTCTACACGCTATAGGACCCTAGATTATTTGGTCCATTGTGATTGGGTGGGTTACACCCGTAGGCATAAATCTCCACTTTAATTAGCAGCATGCAGAATGGACACCCATGATGCGGAGTGCCCCACGATTCACCCTGCCTCCCTTCCATCAATCAGTACCTTTAGGGCTATGTGTCAATTAGTTGGCTAGGGATGG
Source organism: Ambystoma mexicanum (assembly GCF_040938575.1). Lineage (NCBI taxonomy): Eukaryota > Metazoa > Chordata > Amphibia > Caudata > Ambystomatidae > Ambystoma > Ambystoma mexicanum. The sequence goes on along the minus strand of NC_090921.1, from coordinate 200,314,139 downwards.
CCTCGAAACTGTAGCTTCTTATCAGGAAAAGTTATGGCTTCCTGGGTTCTGGGTGACATCAGACGTTGGTACCTCTGCGCCCTTGGCTGGTCATTTGTCTGTTCACCGTGAATCTGCTTCATTTTCCTGTTATTCGCGTATTTGATTCTTCCTTAGCATCGCCACCTGCCTGGGGCCTCTTTATCTCGACCTTCACTGGCTGGCTGGTATGCTCTGAAATTTCGATTCTCTGAGGCTGCAGCTCTCCTCCTTTCCTTCAGGCCGATTCATGGAATTAATGTGCGCCGAAAATGGCAGCACAAGCGTGAAAATCGCAGCGCAAGCGTGAAAATCGCAGCGCAAGTGTGCCAAAGCCGCGCACATCGATTCATGGAAGTCAGTGCGCGTGTAAATCCTGGGATGTGCGCTAAAATCATGGGTGGCGCACGCAGGCGCACACGTCATCAAACAGCATGCGCTATGCGCACAGCGAAAGCGCACATAGCGCAGCGCACACAACAAAAGTGGGCGGAACACAGGGCGTAACATGCAGAATGGGGAACAACGCGTGAAAATGTGGGCATTACAGGGGAGGTACAGGAGGTAAATGCAAGCAACGCCCACACGCGTGCCTACAACACGTATTCATGGAATTGAACAGGGGAAAGGCGTGCGCCAAAAAAGACGTGCTAATCCGGAAACACGTACGCCAGCAGGAAGCAGGCATACGCGGCCCTGCGCAGCATAAATGTGCGCGCAAACAACACTCAAGCTCAGACGCTACTATGAATATACCGTTCCTCGCAGCAGTGGTCGTGGGACACCGCAGGAGGAGGATAGCCAGGCCCCGCATTTATTCACCCAGGACCAGCCTTTTTGGGATGCCTGATGACCAGGTGTATGGGAAGTACAGGTTTCCACCACACATAATACTCGACCTGGTGAGTGAGTGGGAGGATGACCTCACATCACCCACCCTGTGCTCCCAAGCACTGAGCCCCTTGGAAAAGGTGCTCAATGTACTGCACTTCTTGGCTACTGGTTCATTTCAGCGGACAAGTGCCATAGTAGGGGGGGTTGTCACAGGCCACGCAGTCACGCTGCCTACACCAGGTGTTCACGGCCCTCAGTCCACAGGCACATATACATGCCCAGAACACCTGCAGAAAGGCAGGCTGCTGTCCAGGACTTTTACAGGGTGGCACACTTCCCCAAAGTGCTAGGTGCCATTGATTGCACCCATGTGGCTCTACGTCCTCCCAGGGCAACTGAGCACACCTATAGAAACCGCAAGCCCTGGCATTCCATCAACGTGCAGGTAGTATGTGATGCCAAGGGAATCATCACCTCAGTATATCCCAACTATCCAGGGTCCACCCATGATAGTTTCATTTTCAGAATGTCACCCCTAAACCGGGACCTAGAAGCTGGGCGGCAGGACGATACATGGCTGATTGGTGAGTATAAATGCCTCTGCACATGCATGCATGTCAGATACTGAGTAATGTGACAACCCCACTAATGATGCCCATCATCACCTTCCCAGGGGACAGTGCCTACCCTCTGAGCACCCACATGATGACGCCAATTCGGAACCCCACCACACCACCTGAAGTAAGATACAACACAGCCCATATTGCAACCCGGGGCATAATGGAGTGCACATTCAGGGTGCTCAAGTCACGCTTTCGCTCCCTTGACCATTCTGGTGGGCAGCTGCTATATGCGCCCCCAGTAGTGTGCAGGATCATAGTGGCAGCATGTGTCCTGCACAACGTTGCAACCCGCCGGGGCCTGCGGGTGGACATGGTGGTCCCCCCACATCCCCAACCACATGCACGGCCGCTGCGCATGGAAGGTGAAAGGGCACGTGGTGAGGCAGCACGTACCCAGCTGGTGGCTAATTACTTCACCTAAAATCCTACCCCTGTGGAGTGCACACAGCCCTGGCACATACCAGCTGACAATCAATGATGATGAGATAAGGGACAGTCAACTGTCACAACCATACCAGCCTGAGATAGGTCACCTGGAAGTGTTACATTGTGTGCATCCCTACCTACTCAAAGACAACCAATTCTGTGTGACAAAAAGACACACATTCATGCAGCATGAATGACTACCCCCTTGCAAAATACCACATGAAAATAGTGCCATGTCACCCAACCCCTCCCCATCTCCGCTACCCAACACACCATGGCATGTCATGCAATGTGAAAGGAACCAAATGAATGCACAACACATGACACAAGTGTCAGAAAGAGCACTGTCCAAATGTAAACGGGCCACAGACAATATGCTCCCAGTAATCAATAAGAAACAGCACACATGAACAAATACTTACCAGCAACACAAAACAGCAACACAGGATGAAACAGTGGCAACATATGACAGTCCAAAATCAAAGTAGTGCAAGTCTCACAACCTGACTAAGCCAGCACATCCACCCCTTCCAACTGCAGAGTGTTGCTGTCAGGCAAATGTGTCAGTGTACTGCATACAACATGAACTGCATCTGCAAAGGAGACGGGCCTTGTGAAGACATGAAGAAGGTACATGTGAATAAGTAGAAAGACATGGATGCACAAGCACATATCAATACACCATGCAGTGTTCAATCCAATAACAATCCGCACTAGGGATGTACACACAGTTTTGACTACAGACTGCCCACACAGCTCATGGGAGCCCAATGTCACTGTGTAAGTTACTGTCACTTGGTCACACCCTTTGCAAGCCCATGGAAAGGGGAAGCAGGAGGGGTGTGTGTGTCAGGAACCTAAGCATCTAACCCAAAGACAGGACAAGCCTGCATGTGCCCAGCTGGAATACACAGTGGATGCCAACGGGAGCCACACAAGGCAACACACTGTAAAAAAAAGAAAATCAAAAATGGCCATGTGTGGACTGGGGGGGGGCTAGGAGGCCACCCAGGAGGTTCGAGGACAGGGTGCATCCCAACACCCACATGCGTGGATGCTGAGAAAAAAAATACCTCCATGGGCTCATGGCCTGCATGGCTACGCTACTGTGAGAGAACTGCCATCGCTCTCCTCACCCTCTGCTGCTACATCAGGAGGTGGCCATGCTATTGGAGGCAGCCCATGCAAAGCCCTGGTATGGTCCTCCATGGCAGCAAGCATGCAGCTGGGGAAGGTTTCGTTCTGGAGGATGATGGTACGGAGATCCCCATGCAGCACCTCACGGGGTAGCCTGCATTTCTACCTGCATGGCCTCGCGTGATGCCCGGATCTCCGCACGGGTTGCCTGGAGCTCTGCTGAGAGTGAACGTGTGAGCTGCTCCAGCTGCTGTTCTGACCTAAAATTTCGGGAAGCCTCAAGTTCACCCAGAGTCTCCCTTAGAAACTGGTGTTCTAACCTCAGGGCTTCCCTGTGGGCCTGTGACTCTACAGATATGGCTCCGCGCAGAGTCTCCAGTGCCACCCGTCGGTCCCTGTTGGACGCCAACATGTCCTCCCTGTGTGAGTGGCAAATGGAGTCTGTTGCCTGTTGCTGGAGCTCCATCTGCCTTTCAGGGGGGAGAACGGAAGTGGCCTCCCTATCCATTGCCTGAGCCATTATTTCACACGATTCTCCCTGTTGTGCTGCTATACCGTACATGGAGTTTTCCCATGCGGTATTGCCTGGTGGCGCGCGTCCACCGCGTCGGCGGGCTCCACACCTGTTTGGGGCAAGGCGATCTGCACCTTGCTGTGCTGCCACTGCCTGAGGCTGCAGGACTGCATTCCCCCTTTGATCTGCTGGCCCAGGAACAGGAGCAAATGTTGTGGAGTGTGACCCTGCATCCGTAACCGCCAAAGGTGGAGTTACCAACACTGACATCCCCATAGAGGGGTCTACCCCCGGTGCAGGTGGATTGGACAGAACAGCATCCCTGCCAGAAACACTCACCTGCGACGGCACATATGTCTCACTGTCCGATTCAGCACCTTAATCATAGAGGTCTCCGGAGGTGTACCCAGAGACACCCGTGGACAGTATGGTCTGCAGGAGGATTGGGTTTTCACCCACCACCACCCCACGTCCTCCACTGGTGCCCGGTTGTGGCTGAGATTCCCCATGGGTCTGCACCATCTCCTCCACCTCAACAGCATCAAGTGCCTCATCACCTGCAAAAACATGAAAGACAACAAATGGAAACAGGCATGAGCACCATAGCACACACATAGGCCTGACAAGCCAGAGATCCAGTACATGAATTACACATGTCCCACATGCCTATACCCTGGCATGCATGCACTGTCAATGAATTGGAAGGGGAGGCGAAAAGCAGACACTGAGGACTCCAAGATGGAAAAGCAACACATTTGCTGCAAGCTGGATAGCACTGGCATCACACATTAGCCTGTGAGTGGCATGTCCAATACACATACATGACACATGCCAGCACACAGATGGCACGTAGCATAGCCATGGTACATTTGACAACTACAGCCATATTCTAGTGAATGAGTACTGTCACCCATCCATGTGAGATGGACATGATGAGATGAAAAATGCAAAATAGTGTGACAAAATATGCATGTGCCACACACTGCAACACATCCAGTGTTCAATTATCCAGTGATGGCAGGCAGATGGATACATCAATGGCTGGTCACTTCAACATGATAGGAGACAACAGTCATGTCCCACATTCATACAGGGTCCAAAAATTAATGTGCGCAGGCCATCACTCAATCAGCCTGAATGGTGAAATCATTCCCATAACAAGGTAATAAATGTGGGCCATTGTGGGGTGTAATCTATGACAGAAGCATGTCACATATGTGGCATTAGGGCAGAAAAATGCGTTGTAAAAATGGGAGGATTGAAACAATCAGGCTTAATGAACACTGAAAATGTTCACCCAAGCAACATACACATGGATTACACACACATGCATGGGTACTCACCGGACAATGCTTCATAATCTGGTAGGTCTCCCACGCCTTAGATCTGTTCCTCTGTGACGAAGGTTCCAGCAACAGACTCATGTTCAGTGAGTTGGTCGTCCTCTGGTGGAGACCCACCGCCAGTCACCAGAGTAGAGGCATGATTGAAAGCCAGCTTGTTCTTTGCTCTGCGTTTCAGGTCATTCCACCTCTTGTAGCAATCATTAGCTGTGCGCCTCACAATCCAAGGGCACTAATGTGTCCGCGATGGTCTGCCAGTGGGCCCTACGTTGAGCAGGCGTAGTCTTGCAGCCTGCAGTCAACACCATTTTGCGACTATGTGCAAACACATAGGCCACGAGTGCATCAAGTTCGGCATCATTGAAGCTAGGCTTCCTTGACGTGCCGGAGTGTGTAGCCGTGTCTGGGGTTCCAGCCTGTAGTGCAAGAGCACCCTTCTTATTCTTGGAAGGTGGTGCGGATCCTGAGTGGCTTACGCCGCTCTGGTCAGGAGGGTTCAGAAGCGCAGGTGGACTGGGTACTTGAAGTCTGTAAAGGCACAATGACCAAAGGTCTTGGTGCAGGCATTGGCTGCAAGGTGAAATTGGCAGGGCCAACATCGGTGTGATGGACCTGGACCAACACTGTCCCGGCTGGGAGACTCAGAGAAGGGGTGGAGTGAGCTGCAGCTGCCCCTGCAGCCTCCTCATCCTGGCTACTTGGGGCAGCAGATGACATTGCTGGCCCAGATCCACGTGGCCTGGTGACAGCAACTTTCACTGCCACACGTGGCTTAGACTTGGTGACCTGGAAGTCAGCCTGGGAGTCATCCTGTGCCGGTTCAGTTGACAAAATGGGTCGGTTTAACAAGGACTGAGCTGGGATGGTGTCAGCTACATTTACAACAACCATTGGGGGGGGGCATAGGTGGCCCCGATTGGTCCTCCACACACTGGGCTCTAGGGGCACCCTGCAAATCCCCTACCGCGCCCATCACAACCACCTCTTTGAGCTCGGCCACCTTTGCCTCCCTTACTGCTTGGTCGCCTCCCAACCATGGCACTGATGTTGTTGTGCATATGGTAGTTGCAGTAAACAATTGTCCTGGGCAATTGGGGTGAAAGGGGTATGGTACTAGATGGAATTTGTACCCTAGTGCTCTAGCAAGGCTGTCTGTGACCCCTGGGGGAAGATGACAGGTCACGCAACGCACAGGCACTCCAAAAACAAAAGTACACATGCACGCAACCCCTGGTCAACCACGTGCGTGGAAAAATGAACCTGCACTACGCTGTGGCACCCAGAAACACAAAAATAAGCGTACGCGTGTTACACGCAGCCTACAATGACCTCTGAAGGGGTACGCGACACACGGGGGCAGCCACAGTTGGAAAATAGGTGCACGACTCACCCTCTGCCTTGAAAAAGAATGTGAAAAAGACGAACGTGTGCGCGTTGGCAACACCCCCGCCAAAAGAAGAAAAGAACGGAGTCTGAGGAAACAGGGAGTACGAACTGGAAACGTTGTGAAGTAATCACGTGTGAACCGACAAGAAGTACAAGAATCACCCGCTCGCTCTCCACAAAAAGCACATACAAGAAAATAGCATCATACTCGTACCTTTTAAGCCAGCCCACACGTGCAACATCACTTACGCGCTTATGCGCTAAGGCCCTTTCCTCCAATAGCAGGGTGGCATGCAATTTTCTCACGTGCTGATTCACTATGCACCTGTGTTGTGGGGAACGCCCGTGCGAGTAATGTCACAGACACGCTTATGCGCTAAGGGCCTTTCCTCGAATTTCACGCTGGCGTGCACTTTTTTCACGTGTCAAATCACTCCGTATCAAGCTGGCCACGCAACAACACACGGTAGACCATGCTCCTGCCCAGAAGGCCATATTCCTGCCCCCCAGAGCCCCGAGCACGCTCTCACCTGCCATCTGCTGCTGCCTGTCTGCCTGCTGCCCACGTGCCCTGCTATTTGGTACCTGCACATCAGCCAAGGGTGCAGTTGCTGTGAACACCCCTGCTGGAACTGAAGACTCCAGACTGGGATACCATCACTCCACAGCCCAACCCCAGGACCCAGTTGCATACCCACACCTGCCTCTGGGGTTGCCATGTCGGACACTACACCATCTGGCACCACTGGCAACCCCCAGGCAGAGAGGCAGAGGGCCACCAGCTTCCGTGCCAGTGAAGTTTGTGTCCTGGTGGAGCACGTCCTGGGGCAGTATGATGCCCTCTTTGAAGTTCACGCGCCGACAATGAAGGACGGAAGAGGATCTGGATGGACATCGTGACTGCCATCAACGAGGAGGGGGTGGCAGTCTGTGACATTCCACACGTCCAGAAGCGCTGGGAGGACTTCAGGTCCAGGACCCTCAACAAGGCCCTGTGCCTCTTGAAGGCAGCGGATGCAAAGGGGTGCCGAGTCCGCCTATCCACCATCCAAATGAGGGTCCTGGAACGTATACGCCCAGCGTTCCACGTCCAGATCCTTGAGAGGCAGAGCCGTCTAGAGTCGAGCGGTAAGTGTACATGCCTACTGATTGGACGCTGTGCGTGTTGCGGTGTGCCAGGAGTGTGCAGGTTGAACATGTGTCTATGTAGGGCCATGTATGGATGCGTATGTACAGGGACGTGAACCTGCCACATGTGATTCCTCTCATGTGTGAGACACATCAATGGTGCATGTGTTGGCAAGCATTCTGGGCAAATGCATGTGTGGGTGCACACATGTGAATATTATGTGCATGTACTGTGGCATGGTTGTGGTGTCACACATGGATGCTGGTTCCTGCTGTATGTATCTGCACTATGTACATGTGCATGTGTGTGTATTTCACAAGTGTGCAACTGTGATGCAACATGGATGTGTGTGACACTGACATGTAGGTGGCTGATTGCCAGTTGTGACATGGATGGTGACATTATCACTGCAGTGGTGCAGATGTACAGATGCATGTTAGTCCGGTAGCCTGTGTGCATGTGGTATGCACTCCCCGTGTTGCATGTAACGTCAGGCTCACCTTCGGCTGCTCGTGCTGTTGTTTGTGTATGGATGGTGCTGCCTGGTGCAACATTCCTGTTGATTTGCTCATGCGTGTGAGTTGAAATGACATGTGTGTTGGGGAGTGCGATGCCATGTCTGAAGTTTGACACTGCCACTCATGTACAACTGTCATGTGTGTATCAGTTAATTGTACAGTGCCCTGATTCCTGAGTTCTATCTGTCCCTGTCTGCAGCGTCAACTGATGAAGAGGGCGGAGAGGGTGCTGTGGAGCAAAGTAGCAGGGATCGCACCACCAGCCGGAGACGCAAGGCCTGGATCCCCTCCCAGGTTGTCATCTCGTTGGGGAGTGAGGAGTCTGGTGCCGCGTCCCAGGCCGCAGCTGCCGAGGGTAGGTCTAAGAGGCGGAGGTCGGAGGTGGACTCCTCGGCAGTAGAAGGGGCAGCTGAGATTTGGGTTTGGTGGAGGAGAAGGCCGTGGAAGGGACACACACGGGGTCTGGAGGTGGGGATTCCACTGGTGCTAGTGGTGCAGTGCAGGGGGAGGGACAGGAGGCAGCACAGGCTGCCACGGAGGTGCCTGTGTGTAATCCTGTCCCCGATCCTGTGACTGCATCATCCCGCACCAGCAGGGATGCCTACGTCCAGACCCGTTTCAGGGAGGGTATGAGCACACAACAACTGGACTTCCCCTCCTTCCGGACGTGGCAATCCGGGACCGGGTTGAGCCTGTCCCGGTTGGGATAGCGTTGCGTCAACGGGGCATGCGAGCTGACCTGCAGTGTTTTCGTGAAGACACTGCACGTCATCTTGGATGCCTCTTTGACCGCGTTGCCCTGCTGGGATGGGTCACCCGTGCTGGATTCCTCCGTGTGCTGGACCTTCTTCCGACCCCTTCCTCACCTGAACACCCTAGGCGCCAGTCGTCCTCCATGCCATCTTCCCACCCATGTATCACCTGGGTACCCTGTGGAGCTGCCTCTGATCCAGCGGCCAGGCTGGTGAGGACACATTCCTGCCACAGTCGGACGTCCAGCAGGGGTGGCCACCACAAGAACTGCACCCCAGCTGGAGGAGGACGTGCAGGCAGCAGAAGGCAGGGCACAGGCACAGCGGCAGAAGCATCAAGGAGGGAGTGACGATGGCTCGGGGCGGCGGCGGGCGGAAGAGGTACGGCTCACAATGGTCAGGGCGGAGAACTCCATGCGGAGGGCACTGAGGCGGGCCGAGTGCCTCGAGGCTATTCGCAGGGAGTTGGAGTCCAACATGGCTTCATCCCTGCGAACCCCCGTGGCCATGGAAGAGGACCGCCTCCAGGACATTGAGCAGGAGTTGGATGATGCCCTGGCCCGGGACATCTGAAAGTGAGCCGTCGGACTAGCCCGCCGCCATTGTAAATAGTTTTTAGTGTTAGGTTTCATTTTCATTTTCCTTTATTTTGTGGTGATTTGACTATGCCCCACACTTTTGTATATAGTTATTTCTTAGGTAGTTTCTATGATAGGTTTCATTTCTTTTGTTGGGCTCATGGACCCTTTGAAAATTGCTTGTACATAGTTGGACATTGGATTTATGTGTACATTTTCTTTGGATTTCACCATGGAGCAATGGATTTAAAATTTTACGTTTCCTCTGGTGCCCCTCACTGCTGGGGGCGTGGGTGTGCAGGGGGACATGAGTCGGGGCCTGCTGGCAGGTGCCCCTCACTGCTGGGGGTGTGGGGGTGCTGGGGAACATGAGTCGGGCCTGCTGGCAGGTGCCCATCAATGCTGGGTGGGTGGGGGTGCTGGGGGACATGAGTCGGGGCCTGACCCTCAATGCTGGGTGGATGGGGGTGCTGGGGAGCATGAGTCAGGACCTGCTGGCAGGTGCCCGTCAATGCTGGGTGGATGGGGGTGCTGGGGAACATGAGTCGGGGCCTGCTGGCAGGTGCCCGTCAATGTTGGGCGGATGGGGGTGCTGGGGGACATGAGTCAGGGCATGACCCTCAATGCTGGGTGGATGGGGGTGCTGGGGAACATGAGTCGGGGCCTGCTGGCAGGTGCCCGTCAATGCTGGGTGGATGGGGGTGCTGGGGGACATGAGTCGGGGCCCGACCCTCAATGCTGGGTGGATGGGGGTGCTGGGGAACATGAGTCGGGGCCTGCTGGCAGGTGCCCGTCAATGCTGGGTGGATGGGGGTGCTGGGGAAGATGAGTCAGGGCCTGCTGGCAGGTGCCCATCAATGCTGGGTGGATGGGGATGCTGGGGGACATGAGTCAGGGCCTGACCCTCAATGCTGGGTGGATGGGGGTGCTGGGGGACATAGGTTGGGGCCTGTCCCTCAATGCTGGGTGGATGGGGGTCCTGGGGGACATGTGTCGGTGCTCACTTCTGCGTGGTGACATGTGGGCTGCCTGGGGGGTTTCACCAGGGTGGATGGGCTGCCTGTGGGGCATGGCCAGGGGTGAAGTGTGTTCCCCTGTGTTGTGGTCTGCCTGCAGGCCCTGGGGAGGGGGGAGAGGGCACACCTGGGAGGACACACACTAACAATTTGTTGGGGCACCCCTGAAATACACGTACCCCGCTCGCACAGGGCCAATTGCGTGTGATTCTCCCCGAGCACCTTCGAAATACACGTACCCCGCTCGCACAGGGCCAATCGCGCATGATTCTCCCCGCGCACCCCCGAAATACACGTACCCCGCTTGCACAGGGCCAATCGCGGGTAAAACTTCCCGCGCACCCCCGAAATGCACATACCCCGCTCGCACAGGGCCAATCGCGTGTGATTCTCCCCGCGCACCCCCGAAATACATGTACCCCGCTCGCACAGGGCCAATCGCAGGTAAAACTTCCCGCGCATCCCCGAAATACATGTACCCCCTCGCACAGGGCCAATCGCGTGTGATTCTCCCCACGCACCCCCGTAATACTTGTACCCCGCTCGCACAAGGCCAATCGTGGGTAAAACTTCCCGCGCACGCCGGAAATACACATACCCCGCTCACACAAGGCCAATCGCGGGTAAAACTTCCTGCGCTCCCCCGAAATACACGTACCCCGCTCGCACAGGGCCAATCGCGGGTAAAACTTCCCGCGCACCCCCGAAATACACGTACCCTGCTCGCACACGGCCAATCGCATGTGATTCTCCCCGCGCACCCCCGTAATACACATACCCCGCTCGCACAAGGCCAATCGCGGGTAAAACTTCCCGCGTACCCCCGAAATACACCTACTCCCCTCGCACAGGGACAATCGCGGGTAAAACTTCCCGTGCACCCCCGAAATACACGTACCCCGCTCGCACAGGGCCAATCGCATGTGATTCCCCCCGCGAAGTGGGGTACGTGTATTCGGAGGGGTGCGCGGGGAGTTTTACAGGCATATTCGTGGTTGGGGGGCTGTATGCTGGTCCACTCGCCTGTGCGCCATGTATGGGATTTGTGCGCTGTTCATGGCGCGCGGGGAGGGTTTGGGGGCGTAACTAGCACTGCTGCAGGGTCACTGCGCCACTCTGCGCCACGGCTGGTTATGGATGTTTAAATCCATGAATATGCTGTGCACGGAAATGGATTTGGCGCACGTGGCTGGCGCAGACTGCTGCACGCGCACACTGTGCGCCAGCAGCATGCGCCACTTGTGCGCTGAATTCTAAGAATTACGTTGACCTTGAATTACCCTTGGTTTGAGCTGCTTCTTACTGAGTTTCGATTCGGCTTTTCCCTTTGGCTTTGGCTGGAATATGAATCTTGGCCTTGTTAGTCCCTTGCAGCCTGGGTTTAATTCTGCTTTTACAAAATGGAGTCGCACTTGTATAGCATGCTTCATTGAGGTAGATATATACTTGGCACATGCCGCTCTATTCTTCTATTAAGCATTGCAAGCAGTACCGTTTTTCTTTGCTTCTTGCGTTCCAAGCCTATTTGCATGGATTCAGTTAGTCGCATATTTTCATTTTACTTCATGGTTACGTTTGCTAACATTGTTTCTTCTTATATGTCCATTACATCATTACTCTTTGTTTTTAGTCCTTGTGTGTCAGTTTTTCATTTGTTGTTTGTGTTCCATTTGTTGTCACCATCTGCCCTCCATTAAGGCTCTCTGGGTCTCTTCAGGGACTGTTTGCAAGGAATCCTCATTTTGTATCAGCTGCTGGTATGGTTGTCTCAGTGGGTACCTTACAGCCCACGGTTGTCTGGTTATTGGCGCTTCAATAGGTATACATGTCCCTCTGATGGGTACTGGACAGAGCCCACCGTGGCTCTCTGTTGGTTCATTTGCTCCTTATATGTCACATATCTTGGCGACTATGCTACTGGCATTTTGACATGGGTGGCTGAAGTGCAGGCCATATTCGGGACCTCCTCTACACACACCCCCCTCTGGTTAGTTTATCAACCACTTTTTCTTCTTCCTTTAGATTATTCTTGCTTGGTTCTTTCATATCCAATTCTTTGTCATCTGGGTTTGTACATGATGGTGTGAACGTGTGCATCTTTCGAGTCCATATTTTTATCACTCCTTTCAAACTTCCTGTTGTTTTTACGTGTTCGTCTTTGTTCCAGGTCATTAGCTGGCATTGCCCATTTGGGCTACAGTAAATCCATTTCCCCTCATACCTTCTTCGTTTTCTGGGGTATGAAAACTTTGTTCCTTCTGGCGCAAATTCGCTGGCCTTCACAAAGTTTATTATTTCTTCATATGTTAGGTCTCTGCGCTTCCATCCTGGTTCGACATCGACCATAATTTTCATTCCAATGGCTTTCTTCGCAGTTTTCTGGCATTGTGTCACGATTATCTTGATAACACGAAATCCTAGTAATATCATTATTAGCAGGGCACCCAGAATTTTGAACATGTCTGCCATCCATTGTGGGACCCATAGAAACAGTGTTCCAAACCAGCTGTCATTATCGACTTCTTCAGTTTCCTTAATCATCTGATTCTGCAGATCTGCCAGCATACTTATGGCTTCTATTAAGGTTCCATTTTCTTCTTCATGTGAAGGTATAAACGTGCAACATGATTCTCCGATTTTTGTGCAAACACCTCCATCCATTGCTGTGATCATGTCAAGTACATATCTGTTCTGGATGGTCATCAATCGGATTGCCCTCAATTCTTCTTTGATTGCGTTGAATCCTTTTATGGTAGTGGTGATGGTCTGCAATAACTCCCATCTGGTTATCTGCAACCATTTAGCATTCACTCCTATTTGGATGTGCGGGAAGATCATTGTTGTGAATACTGTTGAGGTGAGGCTAAACAGCCTGTGCTCGTATGGGATTGCATGGAATGCTTCTTCTGATTTGGCAGAAAAGTAATTCTCTCTTTTCATCCGGGATACCAGTTCCACAGACCTCCTCTTCCTTAGGGGAGCATCTGCTTTCGGGAAACTGTCAATGTTCAGGTCACTTTTCGGGATCACTAGTGCAAGAACGTGGACGTTCACTATTGTGCATATGCCTCCCCAGTTTTTCGGCAGTCTTATGTATGCTTTGGATCCACACGCCCAGTAATGGTCCATAATTACTGCGGTCCCTTGCATCATTCCTGGGGCTTCGAAGATTTGTCTGCAGTTTTGATTCTCTCCCATCTTCCTTGTGCCATTGTTTCTGATGCACAGTTTTGGGTTTTCCAATGGTACTATTTGCAAGGGTCCTCCTCTGTCTTCAACCCATGTCAGCAGCTTTACCAATTTCGGCCATAGTGATTTTCATAACCTCTGTGAATTTTCTATTGCTTCCTTGCAGGCACTAAAGACCATCCACGCTCGTCAGATTACAACTCCTTCTTCCCATCCGTTTGGGGAAACCACTGTTCCCCAGAACTGCATTTGGCCTCTGTTTTTCCAAATTGTAGCCTCTTCTGCAGTCTTTCCTTGGATGTTCAGTCTCTGGTTTATTTCCCATCTTATTCCTGATCCTTTCACTTCAGGCTTTTCGTATCTGATCACGTGATTCTTAGTGTGCACTCTGTTTCTTGTCTTGATATCCTGGACATAACAGTCTTCATCGGGGTATTCCTTTTCAGTTGCCCATATCAATGAGGCATCTCTCCCCATAAACTGTCCTCTGGTGTTGCACATTGCTATATGTGACATACAGTGTGCAGTAGGGACATCGATTTCTACGGCCACAAAGATCTTGGATTTTCCCATGCTGTATGGTAGAAGTGCACAGACGAAGCATTCACCTTCAGCTTTTCTTCTTCCGATCTCCTTCATGTGTTGGTACCAAATATTATTTCCTAGATGTGCTGTGCTGTCTAGGTAATCGTTTAGTTCATTGTTGTCTTCATGTGGGTTTCACTTGATCCTTACTGTCTATATGCTATAATTATATTTTTAAATGCGTCTGTGCTGCTTTTCCATGCTAGGGGTCTCTCAATCATGCTTGTCGGAGGGGCAGTCTTCATTTCCTGTATCGCTGTGGTGGGAGAAGGTTTTGTGTTTCTCTTCCTCTCCCCTTGTATTCTCTCGTAGAGCTCCTTTAACCACCACCTGTGTACCGTCTATCCAACGTGAGGCCACATCGTGGGCCTGGTGCTTGTAGGAACTGATGTGCTTGCTGCGATAGTCAATGTAGTTCTATTTTTCAGTTTCTCATGCAGTTTCTTCGCTCTAACTATAAATGGGAACAAATGGTCTATCAGCATTTGAGTCTTTGCAGTGAATTCTTGTGTAGCTGTCTCTGTCTTCTTGAGTGCTTTGGTTATATCTTCTTCAGTTGGCCTTTCCCTTGCTTCCTCTTGGTTACTTCCACTATTTTCTGGAACTGGTTGTTCGGTAGGCAGTCTCTTACTTTCTGTTGCCATCGCGTGAGGTTCTGTAGCCATTGACACTTGCCCTGGTTTGTATGCATCCTTTGTTCGGGTGTGTGGGTGTGTGCAGTGGTCAGTGCTACATTTTCATTCATTCCGTGCTGACCCTTTCTCCAGCTTTTCTCTTCATTTGTTACCTCAAACGTGTATGAATCACTGTTAATTACATTTTAATTTTAGCTCGTTTGCTTTACCATCAGCCTTTCTTGGAACTGGAATAACTATATAGGGTCTGGGTGCTTTCGTGCGATTCATACGTACATTATCTGGTGTGTGCACTGAAATCGGAACGCTTTGTGCACCAATAAAGAATGCAGTTCTGATTGTTAATGACAGAAAAACAATAATAATAACTATACATATGCACATTATCGTTCGATAAGACAATTTGCAGCATTTTCTTTCAGGGAAGTGGGAGCGCCCCTCCACTTGTGGGAGTACTAGGCTACTGTTCTGGGCCACCTTTTCAATCACCACAGAATGTCAATGTTTATTCCTTTCCCCCAATTCACTTGTTCTCGATCAGTTGTATCGCAAAGTGTCTGGTGCTTCACAAGTGTCCCCCCTCTCGAGGGTGACGATTGTCTCTGGTTGCGGGATGTATTTCCCTTGCTAGACTATGGAAAAAGATTAGACTAGCCTCTTTGGTGAGTTCCATTCATTGAGCATATTCAAAATAATTCAATTCCCAGTCCACCCCCCGAATTTGCTTTAGTCCGGAAGACATGCTGGAATCTTGTTTAAATGCGAAAAAAGGTGGGAAAAATTGGAATCAGTAGAAAAAATGAAAAATTGGAAAAAATGGAAAACTGGAAAAAATTGTACCGTTCAAAATCAAATCAAAAATGGGAGTCAAATAACCATGAAAAATGAAAAAATAAAATAAAATAAAAACAAGTGGTGTAGTTCTCTTCCCTGCTATTCTCGATCTGTCCCACGGCGGTAAGATGAAGAACTGTGCCTCTGTTCCCTCGATCTGTCCCACAGCCGAAGGTTTCACTGGAATCTCCTCAGGTACTCTCACTGGACATTGGACAACTCCAACTGGAGCATGATACCGTGGAGGAGTTTGCCCATATGTGCGACATTAGCTGGGTCTCTGAGGAAGGTGATGATGTCAACATCTGCAGGCCTCTCCACCATTTCTGGATAGTCCGTGACTAGACGAAACAGGACATTATGCGCCAGGCGGCTGTCCTCGGGCGACAGGGACATTGTCCTGCTTTGCTGGGTTCTGGATCACAAGCCTTTCTTTTGACGAGAGCAGTCTCTGCACTTTCCTGCTGTGTGGATTGCAATCACATAATTTAGTTGATCCACACTTGGTTCAGATATTCATTGTTTCTTGGATCTCTGATGAATGTTAGGGTATCCGTGGTTCTCCCGATGAGTCCTGGACAGTCCTCTATGATGCCAAAGAAAAGCGTATAAGTGAGTTCATCTATTATCACTTGTGGAGGAAGCATCTGTGCCTATATTATCGTACTCAGGCAGTACAATGAAGGCTTCCGCGATGACAGTCAGTAGTAGCCAGATCACCTTCTTGTTGGCAGGATTTTGGACAAAGTCTGTGATGCTGGTAACTCCCCCTACAAGCCATGGATATGTCTCTAGTATTAACTGAAAACAGGACAGCACATCTCTGGTGATATTCCTGTTGGAGGATGTCATACTTTCAGCAAAACAAAGTCTGGGTGTTGGTTGATTCAGGTGACTGTGTGATGTTCTTAACTTTTGCTCTTAGTTCATCAAAGTCTCGTTCACTAATAATGCTTGGATATGGCTTGATTCAAAAGTTCGTATCATCAGTGTGTTGTGGCTTAGATGTGCGATTTCTCTTCTTCACCCTGCAATTAGAATGCACAAAGTGTTTGTTATGTCCTTATCCCCCTTTGCTTGGAGGAACTGTCCAGTTTTAAGCCACAACTTGTATCCGGGGTTCTTTGTCTCAGTTTTCCTGCTCATGCGTCCTTCTTCCTCCTCATATCTCTCGTCTGCACGTGCTGAGGTTCTTCCCCGTTGTCTGTAGGTTCTTCACGGTGGGGTGCAGCTAAAGGGACCGATATAAGGTTTAATGTCATTTAGGAAAATCCAAGCTCTCCTGCCTTGCAGTTTCATGGCTGAGGGAGTGCAGTCTTCTACGATGAACGGGCCATTGAATCTCGGCTCGTCCCACCTTTTCTTTGTGTGATTTCTCACCAGTACTTTGTCACCAGGGAAGATGATTGGCGCACTTAGCCCTTGAGCGGTGTCTGTTTCAGCATCTCCCTCTGGGTCTGGTGTTGTGTTGCACCCTTTTCGTCGTCACTGCAGTTGGTCTGAAATGACAGCGAGGCTCGATGTCATGCAGTCAGATATTCCGACAACTCGGTTCCCAGGACCTTTTGGGTAGACTGGGCATCACATCTAGATCTATCTTGAGGGGTAAGGGGGGTCATCATTCTCCTTCCCGTGACTATCTCGTGCGGCGTGAGATGATGGTCGGAGCCTGGTTGGTTCTGAAGTGCAAACAATGCCAGTGGTAGACAGTGCAGCCATCCCTTTTTTAGAGTAAGCTTCAACTTGGCTATCCTTTCCTTTAACAAGCTGTTGAGCCTCTCGCATATACCATTTCCCTCTGGATGATACGCCGATGAGAACTTGTGCTTTATACCAAGCAACAAGCTTATCTGTTCAAAAACTGTATTTACAAAATGAGCCCCATTATCTGATCTCATCACCTCACACAACCACCCCCCCCCATCTAGGGAATACTTCCCTCACCAGGAATTTGGCAGCACAGGTTGAATCTGGGTGTGTACAGGGACCTGCTTCTATCCATCTGGAGAATGGACACACCACTACAAGTAAGTACCTGTACCCGTTACATACTTGAATCATGACGACATAATCAACGTGCAAGTGCTTAAATGGTCCATTTGGCTGGGGGATGACTCCTCTCACTACTTTTAATGTGTGCCCAGCGGTGAACTGTTGGCAAATTATGCAGTTCACTATAAAAAATGCAACCTGCTCTGCTAAATTCAGTATGAACCAGTCTTCTGTGAGCGTTACACCGTTACTTCCTGGTCTGCATGATTCTAAATGTTGAGTATCAATGCCAATAATTCTGCAGCCTGTGCTGAATAAAGAGATGGTATTTGTGCACTAACGAGTACTTGAAATTCTTTGTTTGCTATGTGTTTTATTACGGCAACGTCCGTATATCTTTGTCCGTCTTCTTGGTCGATTCTTGAAGCACCGTCAATGAACACAATTTCACCACCTGCCAGGGCATTTTTCTTTACCCTGGGGATTTCGTCATAGAATTCCTCATAATTTGCGCATTCATGTATCGGCTCTCCTTCAGTGACTGGTTCTGCTATGAACGTGGCTGGATTCACTGTTTTACATCTAACTATTTTGATCGATGGGTTTGATATGATCACCTCATACGCAGAGGCCCTTTGAGATGTCAATGTACCTTTTGGTTTCACTAATATGGCAAATAATCAGTGTTCAACATATAACCTCATGGAGCATCCCATTACAATGGTTGTCACCTTCTCTATGGCGAACGCTGTGGCAGCTAATCTTTGTTCGCATGGGAACTGGCCTCTCATTGCTGGGTCCAGATTCCCATTGTAATACGTCAGTGGCTTGTACCCCAACGAGGTTTTTTGAGCGAGTACTGCTGTCATAACATTGCCATTCGTGTGCGAGAACAGGTAGAATTCCTCTGCATAATTAGGAATCCCGAGAACTGGAGCCGCGCAAATTGCTCTCTTTAGTTCTGTGAACCCCTCTTTCATCGCTTCAGTCCATTCAATTTTTTCTTTTGTCGCTCGGGCCTTCTTCAGGGCCTGGAGCAAGGGCTTGGTATACGAGCTGTAATCGAAGACCCATGCCCTAACATAGTTGCACAGGCCTAGGAAGTTCTGCATTTGTTTTATCGTGAGCGGCTTAGCTGTGTTCATGATAGCTTCAGCCCTTTCTGGGGTGACCGTTTTCCCCTCATGTGAGATTAGCTGGCCTATGTACAGTACCTTTTGTTGACAATATTGTAACTTTTCTTTGTCAACCTTATATCCTTTCTTAGCCAATATAGTCAGAAGCTTGATAGAATCGCACCTGCATTGTTCTTCAGTGGTGCTGCAGATGAGAATGTCATCCACATACTGCAAAACAACTCTGTCTACTGTTAATGTTGACTAGGTCCATTTGCAAGACTCTGTTGAAAATGGATGGGGGCTCACAGTACCCCTGTGGCAACCTCGTACTTTTTAGGCGCATTTGTCTGAACGCGAAGGACGTCAGATCTTGTGAGTCACGGTGCAGCGGGATTGAGAAAAAAGTATTTTTCAAATCAATCACTGTGAAGTATTTCGCCTCGATCGTATGTTACAAAAGATCGTAGATGGATTAGGGACTATAGGGAACTCGGCTTCAACAATATCGTTTAATGCTCTTAAATCTTGAATTAAACGCCACAACCCTCCCTTTGATTTCTTGACGGGGTAAATCACTGTATTGAAGGGTGATTCTGACATCACAAGAATGCCCTGCTCCATCATGGGGGAAATTGTCTTCGCAATCCCTTCATCCGCTTCTCTGGACATATTGTCGTGCCCTTGGTAAAATTGCTCCTGGTTTCAATTTAATTTTCACTTCTCCTGCTCCTTTCAGGAGGCCTACGTCATAGGGTCCTGTAGTCCATACCAAGACAGGCACCTGGGCCATATCATCATCAAAGTATGTGGGGCGGATCAGTGTCAACATCATTCTCTGTGGCACTTCTCGTTTGATCATTTTTGACCCAAAATATGAGACTCACTTCCACCCTAGTCTCTGCTGAGGCAGGGTGTTCTTCAAACAGATCATCATCGGTGACGTCAGCACTCGGTACCCTTCTTCAATGGCGATAATTGCGCACCATTGTCTGCCTTCATCATCGTACCCTTCGACCATTACTACCTTCCTTCTTACTGCTGCAATATGTATCGATAAGGGAAATACTTGTCCTCCTTCTTCATGCATAGGTATTCTTGGTCTGAATAGAAACTCATCAGGGGTTCTCATAGTTCTATCTGCGAGGCCTGGCAATTCTGCCATAAGCACACGCACGCCATATGCGAAGACTTCCGTTTCTAATGGTATAGCTCTCATGGCTATGCGTCCGGAGTATGCTCTGATCATTTTGCACACGATAGAGTAATACTTTCCTGGGGTGGAGCATACTATGCCCTCCTCTTTGAACGATATAGTCATATTCAACTTTGTCATTAAATCTCGACCCAAAATGTTTACTGGGGTCTGGCGTGAATATAACAATGGTACATTCATCTCACATTCTCCCACAGAGACTGGGAGATTGCCCGTAAAGGGAACTCTGAAGTGAGCTCCTGTAAAACTCTGAGTGTCTATGGCCTGGCCGGACAAGGAAAACTTGCCTTCTTGTATGCACAAGCGTGTTGCACCGTGTCAACTAAGAAAGAATATTCTTTCCCCGCTATGACGACATTTACCCTAGGTTCCCTGTTAGGGTCAGAGTTTCCCGTGAGCTGTCCTATTGTATATATAGGTTCGGTCCACTGTATACTTGTGGATTTCCCCCATTCCCAGGGTTGACTCCCCCTCCTGAGTTAGTAGCCTGCGGCATTTGCGGCGGTGCCTGTTGGGATTGCCCTGTGGCACATTCCCTATATTCGAGGGTTGAACCCCTTGCGGCGTACCTGCAGCTGCACTGCGTGATTCTGTGCACCGCCTAGTTGTAGGACGGCAGGCTGATTCAGCATGCCTGTTCCCATCCCTTGGCCATTTTGCCACATGCCTTGGCTTCTGCACACGCGCACCTCATGTCCTGTCATTCCACACAGCCAACACACTGGCAGTGGTCGGGCCATCTGTCCATCTGGCGTAGCTGGACTGCCCATCTGTGCATTCTGAAAGCCACCTTGATTATTCTGAAAACCTCCCTGATTACTCTGCCATCCTCTTCCTCTAAAATCCCTACCCCTTGGGTAAATTCCCGCACTACCCTGGTTATTCTGCAATGGGTTGGTCACTTGTTGTGCGCTTGGCTCAGCTGGGTTTGTCAGCATGGCTCCCTCGAGGGCATACTTTGAGAGTTTCTTTTGCACCAGCTCGCTTCCTCACCTTTACGAGTTGCCTCCTGTATTTTGGCCCACGGTTTAGCTTCTACTCCTACCAATTTCTTGAGCTGTTTCTGCACCGGTTCTGGCAACTTTTGGCACAATATATGGTAGAATACAGGGATAGATTTCGTCCAAGATTCTTGCATTTTGAGCACCCACGTGTCTTGAAAATTCTGGATATAAATCAAAGGATCCTCTGACTCTTTAATTTTTCGAGTCATTATAGCTCCCATATCAGAAGTGTCTGGGTACAGCACTCGTAGCACTTTCCACACTGCTGCTCTACAATTATTGAATGGTGCTCCGTCATGGGTAGTGTTAATTATGGTTACCCCAGGGTACCCAGCCCCCTTCCATACATCGTCTGCTCTCTCACCCAGTATGGCAATCAGGAGACCTTTAATGTCCCCTATAGCCAACGTGACACCCCCTGTCATTTTTTCTAAATCGTGTATCCATTTCCCGGCTCCCGAAGTCAGCAGTGGAAGCTTGTTTTTCAAGTTCTCTCGATCCATGTGTGGCCATGGGATATATTGTGGTCTTGCGCCCCCCTTTTCTAGCAGTGGGAACTGAAATGCACAGTCTTCCTTCTCTTTCCCCATAGCTCTCCTGTCTATCACTGGGGTAGCATTTCCGCATCGCCGTCGACCTAGCAATGTCCTCAATCTGTCTACATAGGCAGGTGCTGGCTCCCCCCTCTGACTGCGGGGTATTCCCTTATGTCGGCCAGGCTGCGCGGTGAACTCTGATGCCCTTGATGCGGACTCGCTAGTGTCTGACCATCGTACCCTTGGTCCCTTGGGAGCCGCTTCTCACGTCGTCTCCGTTCTTTGTGTGTCTTGTCCTCCGTTTCCCCACTGGAGTCGGACGCTGATTGTTCCGAGTTCATGCAACTCCTTCCATCTTCTTCATTCTTACTAATTTCTAGCCTATCCAGGGACAGTCCCCTGCTCCCACTACTTCGGGTGACATCCTCAGTGTCATACAGCTGAGTGCTTTCCAACCGCTCACCTTCCCTTCCCCCTTGGGAAATTTGTTCCAGACCCATTTCATCGTATATTTTATCAATCGTTTCCCTGATGCTTCTGGTGTTGAAGTCATCTTCAATGTTTGCCCCATTTGTGCCTGATATTGACTCATTTGCAGGAATGAACTCTTCGATGTCCTCCCATTCTACAACAGGATTGGGTTTTTTAACTTCCCGTTCCAAATATTCAAGATCCGTGCCCTCTGTCTACGTTTGCGTTCTATATCACCATCGACTTCCTTGAGCTTCCTTGCTTCTTCTCTAGTCTTTTCTTCTTCTCTTCTTCTCTCATTTCTACATTCATTTGCCCTTCTAACGTCCTCATCTTCCCGTCTCCTTATTCTCTTTTCACATACTCTTTGCTCTTCTTCCAACCTTTGCATGTTCTGTCTGTACTGTGCATAGGCTACACATTGTTTGCGACTGAGCTGTTTTCCTTGCTCTTCGCGATATAGCTGTTCTCGCCTCTGCCTCTTTCTTTTTTATTCTCTCATCCGTCATTTCCTTTTCCTTCTCCTTTTCCCTTCTCTGTTCCTCATCAGACTTCTCTCTGAGCCTTATATCATCACTTCCTTTACCATCAAGTTTCAGCAATATCTGTTCTCCCATCCATTCGTCTTTTGTGAATGCTATCTCATCACTTCTGCCTTCGCTTCCCTTCCATTTCTTTCTCTCTCTTTCCTTAACGAGAGGTGCACAACTCTGTGCCTCGTCTTTCCTCTCCTCATCGCATCTCTCCTTGTCCCTCGGGACTGTGGACGTAAGATTAATTTCCTGCTCCTTCTCCTTGATTTCGTCACTACTATACGTAGGTGACTCATACGCGGGGTTGCTATACACAGTAGCTGCCTTAAGCTCTCTTAACGGGTAGAGTCCCTCTGACTTACTCCCCTCGATCTCTGGCTCAGGTGGGGCTGGGGGCACGGTAGGCGTCTCAACCCCCTCCATGCATACGTTTAGTATCCAATCTGCTGGAGGCTCTTCCTCCTTTTGCTTGTCAAACATTTTCCACAGTTCTAGAACAGCAAGACGTTTCTCTAGGTTCTTGCCTGTGTATGTGGCATGCAGATAAGTTGTCATATGCTGTAAAACGGCTTTAGATAAAGACCCGTTCTGTGGCCACAGCATAAACATTTTGTGGGCGGTACCCTTAACCCACTCCGCACTATACTTCTTGAGCTTGAATGCATGCTTGGGTAATTGCTTGCACAAATGGGCAAGTGGGGTAACCTCTTCCATTCTCAACTTTCGTTACCAACACTATTTTATGCAATTTTCACACTTTCAACAATATGAGCGAGCACCAAATACGCAAGCTCCAATCCAATCTTTCCCGCCAAGGTTCTATATCATCACTTTATTTAAGAATATCAATTTATTAGCGATTCCCTCTTAGATACGGAATCGCGTAAAGCCCAAACTTCATTTCAAAATATCAATGATACAGTTCTTTACGTTTGACATATAACAGGACACGTATGACAGACATTTGACAGACTAGATGGACACCAGCTGGAAACACATATACCTGCCTTCTTATCAATACCCCGACATGGGGTTTAAATGAACCCCATTAGTGCCATCTTTAATCGTCACCATAGCCTAATCGTCCCCTATTATGTGGGCTCTGAGTTCATATTTCTTCTGACCGCTGTATTAAAGCGCAGGAACAAGGCGAATCCTCTTACTTTTTTGTCTCGGGTGTCCTCCCGGTAACCTACTTTTTATCTTGGGTGTCCTCCCGGTAACCAACTTTTTATCTCAGGTGTCCTCCCGGTAACCTACTTTTTATCTCGGGTGTCCTCCCGTTAACCTACTTTTTATCTATTATGCTCAAGTCATTAACCCCTTATATATATATACAGTCTTCTAGACTTCTAAATATTTTTATTTTTCTTCGCCACCCTCCGTTACCTTTCCCTTACTTGTTCTAATGCCTACAAGACATTTGTCAAAGTAATGAGTTTATTGTTTCACTCACTGCTCGCATCTTTTCTTCTCTGGAACTTCGGGATCACCACCCCTCCTTTTCCCGCCTCTTGCGGTCTTTTCGTCCGATCCGCTGCCCGTGGGAATGAGAAGGGTTATGCTTGGAAAGGCAGGTTCCTTCAGACCTGCTGCAGATTTGATGGATTTACTTCTATCATTGTCCACGGGAAGCTGCTCAGTCTACTCAGCCGAATGGTGAAGGACTTGTGATATTGCTGAAGGCCTAGAGTTACTTTGTGCCATCGGTCTATGGGTGTCTTAGTATTAATACATCAATAGTTGATGGTCGAACCATCCTCTGCTACCAAATGTACAGGAGGGCGGAACATCCTCTGATGGGCCCATAGGTCAGAGCTCACCCTCTAGTACCTGTAAGACAAGATATCAGCACCATGTGAGGAATGGGGGTGCAGGATTCACTTACTCCAACACACTTCAATAAGGACAACTCAATAGTTTGGCAAAGGGAAGTCTGTTTAATAACAAGTACAAAAAACGGGGAAACAAATGGTAATCATCAATGATGCGATACCTGTCTCGTTTCAACTCCCCAAATTCTTCATTCAGACAGCAACTTTTATGGGCAAAATTCATCATCAATTGACGTGCAAAACTCATAAGTTTGCCATGCAATTCTATTGGTCGGAAAGGTAACTTAAGTATAGGTGCTATATCTGTATATGGTAACAGAGCATGCGGATTGGATAGCTCTTATCGGGTGGGCGTCTATGCCCATCCCACTACATCACTCATGATAGACGTCACTACAATTACAACGTCTTATTGGTTCTACACGCTATAGGACCCTAGATTATTTGGTCCATTGTGATTGGGTGGGTTACACACCTAGGCATAAATCTCCACTTTAATTAGCAGCATGCAGAATGGACACCCAGATGCGGAGTGCCCCACAATTCACCCTGCCTCGCTTCCATCAATCAGTACCTTTAGGGCTATGTGTAAATTGGTTGGCTAGGCTTGGCCTCGAAACTGTAGCTTCTTATCAGGAAAAGTTATGGCATCCTGGGTTCTGGGTGACATCAGACGTTGATACCTCTGAGCCCTTGGCTGGTCATGTGTCTGTTCACCGTGAATCTGCTTCATTTTCCTGTTATTCGCGTATTTGATTCTTCCTTAGCATCGCCACCTGACTGGGGCCTCTTTATCTCGACCTTCACTGGCTGGCTGGTATGCTCTGAGGTTTTGATTCTCTGAAGCTGCAGCTCTCCTCCCTTCCTTAGGTAGACCTCGAATTCCCAGGCGTTGAGCTGTTTCTTACTGAGTTTCGATTCCGCTCTTCCCTTTGGCTTTGGCTGGAATATGAATCTTGGCCTTGTTAGTCCCTTGCAGCCTGGTCTTAATTCTGCTTTTACAAAATGGTGTCACACTTGTATAGCGTGTTTCTTTGAGGTAGATGTATACTTGGCACATGCCGTTTTATTCTTCTATTAAGCATTGCAAGCAGTACCGTTTGTCTTTGCTTATTGCGTTCCAAGCCTATTCGCATGCATTCAGTTAGTCGCATATTTTCATCTTACTTCATGGTTACGTTTCTGTTTGCTAACATTGTTTCTTCTTATATGTCCATTACATCGTTACTCTTTGTTTTTAGTCCTTGTGTGTCCGTTTTTCATTCGTTGTTTGTATTCATTTGTTGTCACCATCTGCCCTCTATTAAGGCTCTCTGGGTCTCTTCAGGGACTGTTTGCAAGTAATCCTAATTTCGTGTCAGCTGCTGGTATGGTGGTCTCAGTGGGTAGCTTGCTGCCCACGGTTGTCTGGTTATTGGCGCTTCAATAGGTATAAATGTCCCTCTGATGGGTACTGGACAGAGCCCCACCGTGGCTCTCTGTTGGTTCATTTGCTCCTTATATGTCACATATCTTGGCGAGTATGCTTCTGGCATTTCGACATGGGTGGCTGGAGTGCAGGCCATATTCGGGACCTCCTCTACAACGCCTATACACATGTGTTTCAAGGCGCGACAAGGCAAGGGAGGGGAACAAAGGGAGGACGGACAACGATCCTACTAGGCCAGGTCCTTTATCTGTGCCTGTCTGTACCTGATTTGTAGTTTTGCTTAGAGAGGCATGTATTTATGTTCAACTCCCCCACACACTGCGGTCTCCAAGGTTTAAATGGTAGACTGTTTTAAACGGGTCGGGGGTCAGTGGAACTGAAGAGCAGGGAAATAATAAACAGCCCACACTGTTACAGTGCTCTCGGGAAGGCAGGCAGGGATGGTTAAGTGTCAGTGATTGTATGTGCAGTCCAGTTGAAACTTGGTATGTCAGGCCAGTCCATCCACAACATAAGTTGTAGCACAATCATCACTGTTATCCTTTATACCGCACTGCCCCCTCCCCATCCACCCGCTCTTGCGCGATCTCAATGTCACCTGGCCTAGAAGGATCGCTGTCTCTGTCTTCCCTCTGTTCCCCCTCCCTTGCCTCATCGCGCCTTGAAACACTTGTGTATAGGCGCGTTATAAATGCCATATCAAATCATATCAACATATCAGGCTTGTGCCTCTAGAAGTCTGAAAGAGGGATACATGGACAGTTTGGGTGTTAGGCCTGTGACATGTGGAGCCCAGTATGGTAACTTTGTGTGTAACAGATACAATCACAACCTACCCCTGTAGAAAGAACACGGAATATGCAGGACATCAAGAAGCAGCGTTCTGGGTAATGATACAGGGGGAGAAAAGGCAATTAAACCTACAATGTTCGGAAAGGATATGTTCTTGAGTTCTAAAAAGGGATTCATGTAACCTAGACAGTCTCTACGGCCCAAAATGGACCACGGGGGAAGTTAACAGGCTTTTTGTATTTGTTTCAATGTATTCATGGTTTCATATAAACCTTACACATCAAACCATATACACACAAGTTCATATTTAATAATCATCATACACAAGATAAAACTATAGACAATGCAGCAATAATACATTTGTAGTTTCTTGGAGGATAGATATCAGTGAGCCAGGATTTTCTATGCTATTTGGCGGTATGATTTGAACTGTGGCAGTCACGGAAAGCCAGCAGCAAGCAGATGTTTAGTCGGTTTCAACTGAACAAGGCTACAGTTCAAAGCGATGCTGGAGTGATGCAGATTGTATGTGTCACCAGGTTTGGTTCAACAGTGGACGGGCTGATGATGAGATGTGCAGTTAATTGTGTTTGATGCAGGGCTTAAAGTATGTGATTTGTAGAGTACACCACGATTGGTCTCATCGTTTACTGGACTTGTGATGAAGAGCTGGGTTGGTCAAACAGTGGATTGAGCATTGCAGGTGCAGTGATGCTTCTTTGATCAAGCTTCAGCAACAACATGCTTTATGCTGGTGCAATGCAGCAGTGTACTGGTTCAAATGGCTGCAGCAGCGGTCCGAAGGTCGTCGAGTGCCAAAGAAAGCTTGGAGGGCTCCTGCTGGTCAAACAATGTCAGTCACACTTGAATCACAGCTCGCCACAGTTCAACTGCAAAAGTAAAGGTATCCCAGCTGTCTTGGCTCTCAGGAAATCCCACTGCATGATACCAGGGACAAGGGTAGTTCTTTTTTCAGACTCACAAACACAGGGCAAGCTGGCACACACCTTCAGGGTTTATTTATTTATTTTGGCAGTTGTAAAGTGCGCCAAGCCCTTAGGCATCAGGGCGCTGTTGCATACATGTTACTCTTATTGCTTAGGTTACATACGTGGCAGAGCTACACCTCATGTTACAAGGGCTACAACCAAGTTACAGGTACGTTAAATGCAAATGCAGCACAGGCTGCCAAAGTCAAATTCGGTGATAGCAATTATGTTTGTGTAGGTGCAGCGCAAGCTGCCAAAGTCAAATCAGGAAGTTACAGCTGGTTTAGGTGCAGATTGCAGCCCAATGTGCCATAGTAAAATTCGATGGTAGTACAAAGTTGAACGCAACTGCAGTGCATGCTGCTCAGTCGAATCCAATGGTTTCAAGAGAATTAAATGCAGATGCAGCGCAGGTTGCTATAATCAATCCAATAATAACAGCAAGTTAAATGCAGATATAGCGCAGGCATGCGGATGCAAGGCAGGCTGCCATAGTCAAATACGCTAATAACAGCAAGTTAAATGCAGATGCAGCGCAGGCTGCCATAGTCAGATACGCTAATAACAGCAAGTTAAATGCAGATGCAGCGCAGGCTGCCATAGTCAAATACGCTAATAACAGCAAGTTAAATGCAGATGCAGCGCAGGCTGCCATAGTCAGATACGCTAATAACAGCAAGTTAAATGCAGATGCAGCGCAGGCTGCCATAGTCAGATACGATAATAACATCAAGTTAAATGCGCAGGCTGCCATAGTCAAATACGCTAATAACAGCAAGTTAAATGCAGATGCAGCGCAGGCTGCCATAGTCAGATACGCTAATAACAGCAAGTTAAATGCAGATGCAGTGCAGGCTGCCATAGTCAGATACGCTAATAACAGCAAGTTAAATGCAGATGCAGCTCAGGCTGCCATAGTCAGATACGATAATAACATCAAGTTAAATGCAGATGCAATGCAGGCTGCCATAGTCAGATACGCTAATAACAGCAAGTTAAATGCGCAGGCTGCCATAGTCAAATACGCTAATAACAGCAAGTTAAATGCAGATGCAGCGCAGGCTGCCATAGTCAAATACGCTAATAACAGCAAGTTAAATGCAGATGCAGCGCAGGCTGCCATAGTCAGATACGCTAATAACAGCAAGTTAAATGCAGATGCAGCGCATGCTGCCATAGTCAGATACGATAATAACATCAAGTTAAATGCGCAGGCTGCCATAGTCAAATACGCTAATAACAGCAAGTTAAATGCAGATGCAGCGCAGGCTGCCATAGTCAGATACGCTAATAACAGCAAGTTAAATGCAGATGCAGCGCAGGCTGCCATAGTCAGATACGCTAATAACAGCAAGTTAAATGCAGATGCAGCGCAGGCTGCCATAGTCAGATACGATAATAACATCAAGTTAAATGCAGATGCAGCGCAGGCTGCCATAGTCAGATACGCTAATAACAGCAAGTTAAATGCAGATGCAGCGCACTCTGCCATAGTCAGATAGGATAATAACAGCAAGTTAAATGCAGATGCAGCGCAGGCTGCCATAGTCAGATAGGATAATACCAGCAAGTTAAATGCAGAAGCAGCGCAGGCTGCCATAGTCAGATACGATAATAACAGCAAGTTAAATGCAGATGCAGCGCAGGCTGCCATAGTCAAATAGGATAATAACAGCAAGTTAAATGCAGATGCAGCGCAGGCTGCCATAGTCAGATACGATAATAACAGCAAGTTAAATGCAGATGCAGCGCAGGCTGCCATAGTCAGATAGGATAATAACAGCAAGTTAAATGCAGATGCAGTGCAGGCTGCCATAGTCAGATAGGATAATAACAGCAAGTTAAATGCAGATGCAGCGCAGGCTGCCATAGTCAGATACAATAATAACAACAAGTTAAATGCAGATGCAACGGAGGCTGCCATAGTCAAATCTGGTGATAATAAGTAAGTTTGTTTAGGAGCAGCGCGGGTTGCCATAGTCAAATCCAGTGGTTGCAGCTAGGTTGGAAGCAAGATGCAACCCAGGCTGCATTAGTCAAATCAGGTATATA
Source organism: Ambystoma mexicanum (assembly GCF_040938575.1). Taxonomy (NCBI): domain Eukaryota; kingdom Metazoa; phylum Chordata; class Amphibia; order Caudata; family Ambystomatidae; genus Ambystoma; species Ambystoma mexicanum. The sequence goes on along the minus strand of NC_090921.1, from coordinate 200,284,658 downwards.
CAGGTAGGTTAGGTACCGAGGTGCAGCGCAGACTGCCAAAGACATATTCAATGCTTGCAGTAAATTGAATACAATTGCAGCGCAGGCTGCCATAGTCAGATACGATAATAACAGCAAGTTAAATGCAGATGCAGCGGAGGCTGCCATGGTCAGATAGGATAATAACAGCAAGTTAAATGCAGATGCAGCGCAGGCTGCCATGGTCAGATACGATAATAACAGCAAGTTAAATGCAGATGCAGCGCAGGCTGCCATAGTCAGATAGGATAATAACAGCAAGTTAAATGCAGATGCAGCGCAGGCTGCCGTGGTCAGATAGGATAATAACAGCAAGTTAAATGCAGATGCAGCGCAGGCTGCCGTAGTCAGATGGGATAATAACAGCAAGTTAAATGCAGATGCAGCGCAGGCTGCCGTAGTCAGATACGATACTAACAGCAAGTTAAATGCAGATGCAACGCAGGCTGCCATGGTCAGATGGGATAATAACAGCAAGTTAAATGCAGATGCAGCGCAGGCTGCCATGGTCAGATGGGATAATAACAGCAAGTTAAATGGAGATGCAGCGCAGGCTGCCATGGTCAGATAGGATAATAAGAGCAAGTTAAATGCAGATGCAGCGCAGGCTGCCATAGTCAGATAGGATAATAAGAGCAAGTTAAATGCAGATGCAGCGCAGGCTGCCATAGTCAGATACAATACTAACAGCAAGTTAAATGCAGATGCAGCGCAGGCTGCCATAGTCAGATGGGATAATAACAGCAAGTTAAATGCAGATGCAGCGCAGGCTGCCATAGTCAGATGGGATAATAACAGCAAGTTAAATGCAGATGCAGCGCAGGCTGCCATAGTCAGATAGGATAATAACAGCAAGTTAAATGCAGATGCAGTGCAGGATGCCATAGTCAGATACAATAATAACAACAAGTTAAATGCAGATGCAACGGAGGCTGCCATAGTCAAATCTGGTGATAATAAGTAAGTTTGTTTAGGAGCAGCGCGGGTTGCCATAGTCAAATACGATAATAACAACAAGTTAAAAAGCCTATGCAGTACTAGTTGCTGTCGTCATGATCGATGGTTATGGGGGATGCTAACTTAGATCCGATAGTTGCACGTGAGCTGAGTGCGAAGGCAACTCAAGCTGCTGTAACCAGGTTCGGTAGAAGCAGGTAAATGAGGTGCGTGAGCCACGTGGCCTGAAATGTCGAATGGCAGGAGATAAAGAGACAGGAGTAACATAGGAGTTCTAAGCGAAGTTCCTGCACGGAGAGAGGCACAGGGTGTCGCAAGCCATTTAATATGATGGATGCAAGGTTAGTCGAATATGGGGGTACTGGTATGCAGATGGTAAATCAGTAAAAGGAATACAATACCGTAGGCATTTACGTGTTCGTGAAGGCGGCGGTGCCATAACAGGAGAGGAATGTTAGGTTACAGGAAGGCAGGACACATAGAAGGTAATGTGAGGGGGTCAACCAGAAGTAAAAAATGCATTTTACACTACAAATTAAGTTACCTTGCGATGCCAACAGAAGCGCAGTCTGGGGTCACGGCATAGAGATCATGCAGAGTAGGAGAAGGTATGTGTCTGAGATGGCATGAGGTGTGTCGCCAGGCACCGTACGCATCCCAGACATGCCCAAACAGGCGAGGGGCCTTATGCGTGGGCCTTTGGCATCAGGTTCATCCAGCATTGCCATCCGGCTAGGCTGTAGCCAAGGGGATAAGCAACATCTCAGCCAATGCGGATGTTCCGTTGCAGCAGGCTGGAAATGCACAGTGACCCAGTCAGGAGGGAGAAAGTGTGGCGGCCATGATGGTGTGGAGCTCCGGCTCCCACAGATCATATGAAACACCAGCAAGCAGAGCGCCACGATGGAGGGGCGAGCCTGACCTGCTCGGTGTTTGCCGGAGTGCAAAATGAGGTTCCTTCAGCATGGTGAGGTCTTAGGCAGCAGTTTGGCTAACAGAGACACAGATATTGCTCCAGCAACAGGTCTCCTCTAACGCGCTCTCATGATGTTTAGGGGACAAAACTTACCTATGACTTGCATTACCTCTCTTCACCTCACAACTGGGAGTCTTTGGAAAGGACTGCTCTCTCAGTAGGTTACAACCAAATCTTCTTGAAGGTTTGAAGTCCAGATATGATTCAAATATGGAGTAAAAGACACCTTCTTTGAAAGTCAAAGGACCACAGGTGGTTGGACAAGACCAAGCAGGCTTTAGGGGTTGAATCCCTGTTCTTGGAGCAAGTCACTTTTGCCCCTTCCCTTGCCAATAGCATCAACATCCCTTTTTGTTTGCAGCAACCTGGTTTGAAGCTAATCCTTTTTTGAAGGGTGTGTCCTTTGATTCCTCTTCCCAGGACAGCTTCATGTATAGTGGCAGTTTCTCTGGGAAGGGTGTTACCTGCCCTCACAAAGGAACGAACATGGGTCAACTCTGAGGGCTACAGTTCTGGTGGGAGTAGCCAAGACAATCTCACTTGGGGGAAATGCACATAAATAAATAACCCTTTAAGGGCTGAACTAAGCTCACAGGGCTGACATGTGTAATATCATTTTGATGTGGCTTGGGTAACTATGAGATATCCCAGCCACCATACCTTTAACTCAGTTTTTGCTTATCTTTATAATCTAATGTTCCAAAGGATAGCATTCTCATAGTTATGTAGTTTTTGTAACAGAGATGCATTCATTAAATGCAGACCCTTCACTGCAGATAGTTGGCTGGCACTACAGCTGTCAAGAGGGCACCTGTGACCCCTGAACATGCTCTGTGACACTAGAGAGCAGGTGCTGCAGCTTCGGGTACTGATGAGTAGGGCACAGGTGTACCCTTTGCTTTGGGCATGGAGCTTTAGGATGGGGAACCTAGTCAGCAGGTCACCCTTTCTGAAACGGAATTACCCACATAATTATATTAGTTAATAAATATCAAAAAAGGCAGAGGGCAATCCCTCAGTTATACATTGCAGATGGAAGTGGATTGAGGAATTTGTGGGATGTAGCCTTTGCAGTCTTACTCTTTACATGTTATACTCACATACAAAAAGGGCCTGATTTACAAACATCTCTAACATAGGAATGTTCCATTGAAAACATGTTTGTAAAGCAGGACCTACATTCCCTGAAGGTCGTTTTAGTTACATGTGTGCAGGCTTGGTGTGAACTGCCTGTGAGTTTCAAAGAAAAGAGCAAGTAGACAAAGGCGAAGGCCATAGTGGGATGATGGACTGTGGAAGGAAATGCAGGTGAAGAGGACTTTGCAGAAGACTCTAGCAAGCCCCTGGAGCCAGTGTAAGCTTCCTTAATGTGACACCTGGGTGGTCTTTTATGAATCTAAAGATGATGTGGAAATATGAATAGCTCGCAGATCGGTACTTACTAATATTGGTGTCAAGGGTTGGTCCTGGCCATGACTCATGCCAGAAAGGCGAGTCCTTGGGATGATAGATTACTTGAAGGTAGCACTGTTTACAGTTGTATTAAAAGAAGGACGGTAGACCCATGAGTACAATAGTACTTGACTTGAAATGGGCACTAGATGTGATCATTGTTAGGAACAGGACCCCAGAGTTGATTTGAGGATTAGGAAAGTCTCTGCTTTTGTTGGCTAGTGACATGGATGGAGGCTGGCCACTGGGTGATTAGTGATGTGGGTATGGGCACCTGGAAGGACTTCTCTATGCCCCAACAACGCACCTACTGCAGTGTCACATCATAGGCTCAAAAGCGGTTGGACTCTCCAATTAGGATAAAAAAGAGTTGGGTCTCGCATACATTTCAGAGTAACTGCACAAGCAGATGTAATGGTATTTTACAACCAACATGCACATATTTGGCAGTGGAACAGAAAATGATATTCATGACCACATATTGTAACCACACAGACCCCAATCCCATGAACACCCAATGCCTGCTTGCATATTCAGCCATCCACATCTTCACCAGGGAACATTCCTTCAGGGAACCCATTGTACTTTTTTATTGCAGAATCATGACCATCTAATGCTGTCTATGGGGAACCTAAGAGTGGCCAGGGATTGGCAATTATCAAGAACCCATGGTCAATTCTAGACCCTCCCTTCACTGCACTTTGCATTTATCATGCATACATACATGACTTGACATAAATATACACATATGTAATGCTATGCCTCCCTTGTCAGTAAGTATAATTTCCAAGCAAGCCCTAAACTCTGTGGCAGGTCACCTCTAGATCTAAGGCATTCGGGTGAATATCCAGCTCAAGGTATCTCAAGACACGTAGCAGTGGCCTGGACACCCATATACCAAGGGCTAAGCTCTAATGGCTCGAGGCGTGAGTTCCAGGCCCCATCTGCTACAACTCCTTCCCCTTGCCATGGGTGCCCGCAGCCGACGAGGGTGTGAGGGCCACACGACTTTCTCTGCCAAGTTTCCCAGTTCCATGCTTGACATCTTGAGCAAGTCCTGGTTTTTGTTTCCAATTCCATTCTGGAACTTGTAATTTAATTTTTCATACTACAAGGGTTGGACTACGTGTTCCAGCATGCAATACAGAAAAAAAGAGGATTGCCTCAAAGATTCCACATGGACTGGGAAGCTTGACGGCTATGGTTCTGGCCGAATCACAGGAGTTTGTAGTCTTTGGGCAGGATAACCTTTGGTATATTACAGCAAACATTTACTTTGATGGCAGCAGAACACAAAAGTAGTTCCATGGCACTTTGGAAATACCACATGGACCTCACACCTGTGGACTCACAATGTCTGCTTGAATCCTAATACAACGCCACCTCAACCACAACCAAGGAACCAACCCGGAAGGACACCTGTTCAAATATTGTAGAAACACCACGGTCATATTTGGCTGACTGTGGGGACACTGCGAGCGGGCTAGGTTTGGGAATGAATATGAAACCACAGTCAGGAGCTATGGATGCCAGCATCGGTTCAGTTCTAGACACGCACATTACTGCATATTCCATTTACCATTCATACATACAAGACGAGGTGTGATAGAAAAATGCACAGCTGTAATCTCAGTGTATATAATTTCCAAGCCAGACAAGGTCTAAGGCATTAGGTTCAAACCCAGATAAATATATCTGAAGACACTTAGCAGTATTCGTCTACCTTTCTGCTCCCCAAATACTAAGCGTATCATGTACGTACCTCTTACTCTCAGGAAAGTTCCTCCTGGGCTTTGCCACTGTTGAAGCAGGCCTGTGCTATTTGGCTTCAAGAGCACTACTCTGCAGCAGTATCGCTTACTGTCTGCATTCTTCAGATCCGTGATACGAATGGATAAAGTCTGACTGCCCACTGGGTCTCCCACCAGTGAGATACGCTGTGTGTAGTTGCTATGAGTGATATTCTCTGTGTGATTGTAGATGTAGACTGTACATCTATCCCCTAGGCCCACGAGCCAGTAAATGTGCACCTCGCCAACAGGGCCTAGATCTCTAGGATGGGCGTATTGACAAGGGAGCGTGACATCCTCTCCCACCGCGGCTTCAATCCCAGCCAGCTGATCCATACAGAATCCTGAAGGCGTGACAGGAGTGACACCTGTAGGAATAAAAGTGCAACAAGTCAGCATCACTCAACCGTGGCCAAAAGAAATAAACATGGGACACAAAGGAACCCTTATGACACACTGAGTGGAAACATATCAACTAGGATATTACAGATTGTAATCCAATGGTAGAATTGTTCCGAACAAAGTAGTGGAACTGTGGTCTCGGCAGGGTTGAGGGCAGGCAGAACCATAGTGATGTTGCGGCGGGGCATTCCAATAGTCTAAATGACTGGTAACTAAGTGTCCTAGTACAACTTTACACATGGACGTGAAACGAGAAATCCTCTGAATAGAATGATGAAGATGGTGGTAAAAAGTAGAGGAATGGTAAACAGATAAAAATGAAAACAAAAGTAGTGGAATACCGCTCCCGACCGTTCCCTCTCGCTTCGATCACTGTCTTAATCATATACATTTTTGCTTGACGGGGATAAAAAACACATATGGGCCATACATTTTGGCGTGACGTGATGAACACGGTTTTAAGAATTGGGAGAATGTTATATGTATAGATAGGTTTTGTGTCTTAAGGATTGTATGTATTAGCACTATACTGTTAAGGGTTAAGCACAGGGAGAGAAAAAACAGAGTCAAAAGCTATGCACCCTGCAAAGAGGAACCAGCTCACAGGGGTTTGTGTACCTCGTCACTAGGGGTGGGTGAAAAGTACACAATTCGCCCAGTGCTGAAATTGGCAAATTCTGTGCATAATTCACGCCCTTCACCAACTTCGCCTGAGAAATTGGACATAGCAGACGTTTTTTCATCACCTGAAATGTAATTTTTTTGCTAAAAAATGTGATCTGTTAGGGCGCTGGGAAACGTTGTCCGCTGATTGTCTCACATTTTTCCCAAAAAGCGACACTTGCAGAAAAAAGGGACGCATCTGATGCACCAAGTGAAACACGTGAATTTTTCCCATTTTGCTTCGCAAGTGGTAATTGGTAATTTCGCATGCCCCCGCGTCACAACAAGTCTTCTCAGCCGGTGCAGGAAATGCCCCTCTATGAAATCCCTTTTCTATGCCCAGTCTAATGAACTTTCTCTAGTAAGTATCACAGACACACAGGCCTTCGCTACAGTTTCAGGTGCGATAGGTTCAGACCGTTCAAGCATGAGGTTACATCCCTGAATCCTAGTCCAACCAGGATACAGTTCCAGCTCGCCCCCTAGGCTCACATGACCATCCCCAGTGCCCAATAACAAGCCTTTACATTTCAGAGTTAAATCCATTGATGTTTCCTTGGTCATACTCTGCAAGAAAGTGTTTCAAAGTTCTACACTCTACAATATTTGAGCAGCATATGTCAAGGTTGCCAGCGGATGCATCATAATTCCAGCAGTTATCTGATTCTCTTAAATGAGCACTTGACTTCCGTTCTGGTGTCCAGATCTCTTCTTTATGTGTCCGAACCCAGCCGAGGATATTGTTATGGAGTAACTCACTTTCAAAAGGAATGTCCTCGCCTCTCTGTCAAGTGACACGAGCGGCCCTAATTTACAAAAGATTTTGATCAGTGCAAAGTGATTTTGCACAGAACAAGTGCACATGATTGTGCCATGCAAAAACACCAAAGCAGATTAATGGTTCCTACTTCGAACTGGCCCTTCCCACTTTGCGCCATGTCCGAGCACATAGCGCTAGAGTCACATTAGCAGGAGGGAAAAGGCGGCGCAAAGTATGAGAGGGTGCAAAATAAGCAAAAGGCCACATTAAAACAGGAACATGGGGAATAACATGGGTGTGGGGGGGGGGTTAGACATACCCCATAAAGTGCAAACTGTGAGAGCCTGGCTCGGCCTGGGGGCAGTGGCGCAGCAAGAAACAGGCAGACACAGAGCTTTGGACACGCACATCTTCTTTATTCCAACTTACAACTGGAACGCCCCTCCCCACGCCCCCACCCACGTCACTTCCCTTCCTTCCTCCCTTCTTGTTCTTCTTGCCCCGTTACCTTGGAGAAATAAATGTGACATCTCCCCCCTTTTTAAACAGTTAGCAGATTCTTCGCAACTGGCGATGGTCTGGTGGGCCTCTAGTCCATTTCCTCAATCCACCGGCGAGGTCTGTTCCGGGCCCTCTGCGGGCGTGCCTGACTCTGCCCTGGCGACGGTCCGCTCACTGCATTTTTTTCCCCACATCCGGCTCCGATTCATCAGAGTCCCACTTTTCTCCTTGGTAGAGATCATCTGATTCGTAATCCAAGTGAGCCTGCACTCTCCCACTCAGACGCCTGGCTCCCGTTTGTGGGAGTTCTTTGAAGTGGGACGAGTTCCTCGTGACAGATCCCTCCGACCCATGGGTGGTGATCATGGATCCCTTCTTCTGAGTGACAAGTAAGGGTTCTTCGCGGAATGCTGATGTGTGCTTGTGCGTCAGCGGTTGCCTGACCGCCACCACATCTCTTACTTCTATTTGAGATGCTGTGCCCACCTGCGGGTGTCTGCGTATTGCTTCATTTGGGCTTTTGCTGCTTCATCCCGCTCCCGTACCACCGGGTCAAGAGCAGAAGGTGGGCTGATCACCTCGGCTTGGGGAATGCGCTTTTGTGTGTTCCGTCCAAACATCAGTTCAGCCGGGGTCTTCCCTGTGGTGTTATGGGGTGTCCCCCTGTAGGCTCTCATGAGTTGGTTTAGTACCTGTTCGTATGGCTGTCCTGTCAACCAGGCAATCTGTAGGGCTCTCTTAAGGTTTGCCATAAATCTCTCAATTCCATTGGCTTGGGGCCATAGGGGAGTGATCTTCCTATGATGAAATCCTAGGTAGTCGGCGAACTGGGAGAACTGATGCCCACAAAACAGGGGTCCATTGTCCGTCTTGAGTACTTTAGGTACTCCATAGGACGAGAACATGTGGTCTTGAGCGGGGATGACATGATGGGCTGCGGTCGATGATATTATCCGAACATCAGGATACTGTGTGTATTCGTTCATCACGGCCACACCATATTTTCCTCATTCAATAGGTCCAAAGAAGTCGGCCACGACTGCCTCCCATATTCTTTGTGGGAGCTCCGACATGACCAGTGGTTCGGGGTGGCGATTTGTTGTGATGAGGCAGCATGTAGGGCACGCTTTCAGCGCTGCCTTTACCAAGGTGTCCATGTGCGGAAACCATACCTTTTGACGGAGCATGCGTTTAGTGGATACCATGCCTCTATTGGTCTCGTGTGCTAGCTCGATGACTTTTGCTCTCATGGCTTCAGGGATTACCAGTTTGCAGTCTTTTAGGAGCAGGTGATCGTCAGACACTGCGAGCTCGTCTTTTACTTGTAGCAGACATTCCACGTCTTCTCGCACCTTGCCTCCCGCGGCTCTCCCCCTTTCCTTTGCCCTTTGCCACAGTCCAGATTCTAGTCCTTCGCAGATGATGCGACAGGCCATATTACTCTCTGTCTTTCTGGCGAGCGCCTCCATGTTGACTCCCTCTGGTGTGGTTTGGTGGATGAGATATCTTAGGTATCTGTCAGCCACTGACAGTTCGGGTACGCTCTCGCCCGTGGTCTCCTCGACAGGAAGTCTGCCGGGTTTTCGCCTTTTCCCAGCCTGTGTGTGATATCAAATGCATAGTCCTGTAATCTCAAACCCCATCGGGCAATTCGCTGAGGCATCTTGGCTTGGGGATTACCGTACAGGAATAGCAGGGACTGGTGGTCTACGACAACCTGGAACGGTTTCCCATACAGAAACAGGTGAAAGTGCTTGCACGCCCATACGACAGCGAGCCCTTCCTTCTCTGCTTGAGAGTACACCTGTTCGGTGATGACAGGCTGCGGCTGGTGAAGGCCACTATGGGCCTCATTAGGACCCAGGCGGTAAGGGGTTTACGGCGGCGTAAACAGAGCCGACCCTTACCGCCTGATTCCGAGGTCCCTTAGCGCCATAAAGGTTTTAACACCTGCTTTTTGCAGGTGTTAAAATCCATGGCGCTAAGGGACCTTGTTGTTAATTACGCCACCGTAATTTACGGTGGCGTAATTAACGCCTTCCCCACTCCCATTATGCCCTATGGGGCAAAAATGGGAATGGGGAAGGGTAAATGGGTTAATGGGGACTTACCGCCCCACTCACCTCGGAATGGGGCGGTAAATCCGCCAACCACCATGGCGTAAACGTAGTTTACACCATGGTGGTAAAGGTACGACCCAGGCGGTAACTTACCGCCTGGGTCGTAATGAGGCCCTATGTGTTTCTGAGAGGGGTCCTTTGGGTCGAGTTGCGCCAGGATGGCTCCCAGGCCTACGGGACAGGCGTCAACCATTAGCTCAGTCTTCCTGCTGGGGTCATAGTACGACATGTTTGTCCGCGTTTGCAACCCTTTCTCTTATTAGTTTGAATGCTTTTTGACAGTCGCTGGTCCACTCGAATTTCACATCCTGATGTGTTAGATGCCTCAGCAGCTCGCTGACGGACACAAAGTCCCGGATGTATCGATTGAAATAGCTGGCCAGGCCCAGGTAGGAACGGAGTTCTGACACATTGGTTGGAGCAGAGGTGTAATTTAGTGCTGCTACCTTTTCCGGGTCGGGAGTCATTCCTGACTCCGAAAAGACATGTCCAGAGAACTTTAGAGTGGTTTTGCGGAATTCACACTTGTCCATGTGCATGGTGAGATTGGCATTGTGCAGGGCCTTGCATACCTTCATCAGGGTCTCATTGTGCTTGTTCACATCTGTGCCAAATACCAGTATGTCGTCCGAGTAGTTGAGGCTATTTGGGATGTGCTTAATGATGTTATGGACCTCGGCCTGGAATGTTTCTGCCGCCGAGGACACCCCAAAGCTCAGTCTTTTGTACCTAAAGAGGCCGACGTGAGTGACGAAGGTTGTTCCTGCTCTCGGGGTGCAGTACTAGTTGGTGGTACCCCTTTTGCAGGTCGAGTTTGAAAAAGACCTTCACCCCATTCAGTAGGTGAATCATGTCCGTGATGCGAGGCGCGGGGTATCTCTCTCTTCGGATAGCTTGATTCGGGCGTTGCAAATCTATGAACAGTCTTATGGCCTCGGGTCCCTTTTTGGGGACCAGGACAATTGGAGATAACCACGTGGTGGGTCCTGTGGCCCTTTCAATAATATCTTGTTCCAATAGTTTATGGAGCGAATCCTCGACTTTTTTTTTAATGTTGATCTGGATCCCGCGGTACAGTTGGACTACAGGGCATATAGAGTTGTCCACATGGAACTTGATTTGCCTATTTTTGAGTTTGCCAATTCCTTTGAATATTTTGGGATATAGATTGTTTATCATTTCGACCGGGGCTATGTACTTATGGACCATTATGTTGTATAGAATATGTATCAAGCCCATGTCGGCGGCTGCCTTAAAGCTTAGGACGCAGCCACTGTCTGTCTCTCTGTGGCCAGGACGTGTATCGGTATCCTCATTTCATGTCCTTTGTAGCGACAGAGCCCGCTGAATTGTCCCAGACACTTTAGGGGTGTCTTGGCCCTGTATGCATATATGTCAACGGTTGTTGGATGTAGCTTGGGTTTCTGAGGGAGGTTAGTGTAGACTTTCTCACTTACCACGTTGAACGTGGCTCCAGTGTCTATAAGAAACTCAGTTGGACTGTCTTTCAGTTTGATGATGAGTGTCGGGCTTTGCGCCATTGCAGTGGGGTTGCCCAGAGCGTATTAATAAGCCCTTTTCTTCTATTCGCTCCCTAATGAGCTGGGGTCAGAGTCTGTGGGGGATTGTTTCACCAGGTATCGTACATGTGGTCTTGACCTGCGCTCGGGTCTTGCGCGCATTACGAACCTTCTTCTTTCTCTCCTCTTCTGCCGGTCCTCTCCAGAGTCTCTGTCTCTCTGATCACCTGTGGGTTGATTCGGGGTGTTCTGGGTACTTGGGGCTGGGTTGTTGTTTGATGGCCCCCCGTACCGGCCTCTCGAGTTGGAAAGGATGTCTTTGGGTCAGTCTCTCCCTCGGTCTCGGAATAGCCAACAAAAGGCTTTGAAGTGTCCTTCTTCGCCACCAGAGTTGCAACGTTGTGCAATTGCGGGGCATGTTCTGTCGTGCGGGTATTCGAACCCACATTTGTAGCAGAAAAGCTCTTCAGTTTTCTTCTCCAGTTGCAGCCACTTGGGAGTCAATGGCTCTTTCAACTCTTGCTAATGTTACAATTTATTTCAGCGTGCAGGATTTTTGAAGTAGCTTCCTGCGGAAAGCTTGGGATTCGCATCCTGAGATGATCTGCGACCTCAGGGCTTCGGTGTTTGAGTAGTTTGCGAAGTCACAGTGCTTTAGTTTGGTGCGTAGTCGCATCACATATGCGTCCATGTTTTCTCCTTTGGCCTGTTTGGTGCTGTGAAATATGTGTCTTTCATAGTCTACGTTGGTATGCGGTGCAAAGTATGCTGCTAGCGCATCTTTGAGGTCCTCGATCGAATCTATGGAGTCCGGGGGCATTTCGTCAATTATGTCTCATGTGGCAGATCCAACGGCTAATTTTAGGAGGCACACTTGCCTGCCTGGCATCGGCGACTGGCCCTGTGGCTCCCATGTACAAGTCAAAGTCTCTGATCCACTTGGTCCACCTGGGACCCATGTTGCTCGTGTCAGTCACATCGAATGCTCCCGGCATCTGGGTTGCCAGTGTGTCTGGTAGTTGATACGGCATGTGATCTGGTGTTGGTGCCACTGGCGCTGGGGGCCCATTCCCTTGAGCTTGTGCTCCTTGCCCATCATCCTGGCCTGACATTTTGCTTAGTGGGGTGGTCACTTACTGGATATGTGTGATTTTGACTGCTCCCTCCTCTTGATGGCTGCCGCTGGGGCACGAGCACCATCCGTTCGGTGTGTTGGGTACCTGGATGAGGGTCCTCTGTGCTTCCCCCCCCCCTTGCAGGGAGCGGCTTCACCTCTCACCACCGTTAGATGGCCGCCACACGTGGCACGAGCACCATCAGATTGTCCAAATTCCCTTCTGGGGTGTTTTCATAGCACCAGCATGCTGTAGCCCTTAGTCTTGGGCACTTGTGTATGTCCAGTGACAGGGTTCCCCTTTGCCGGCAGTGCACACGTGCCGTGAGCCTCCCTCTCCCCGTGCGGACCTGGGACCACGAGGGGCTCTCCCCTCCGCATGAAAACTATGTGCCGTGTAATTATAGGTCAGGCGCTGTGGGGGGGCTCACTCCTTCTTGATGGGCACGTGTGTTGTGCCTTGCCGTCGCGGCTGCGGGCAGGGTTCCACGGCCCCTCCTCACAAGTAATCACCGCCGCGGCCCGGGCTGCGTGCTGTGATACGCACCAGCTGGGAGGGCCCGCGGCTTCTAGCGCTCTGCTCCTCTTCCGTGCGTTCGACGTAGGCGGGCTGCAGCGCTCTCCTACGAGAACTGCTCCGCCTGCTATGTTGCCATCATCGTCACCATTGTGAGAGCCTGGCTTGGCCTGGGGGCAGTGGCGCAGCAAGAAACAGGCAGACACAGAGCTTTGGACATGCACATCTTCTTTACTCCAACTTACAACAGGAACTTCCCTCCCCTAGCCCCTCCACGTCACTTCCCTTCCTTCCTCCCTTCTTGTTCCTCCCACCCCCGTTACCTTGGAGACGTCAACGTGATACAAACCTAACCTAATTCACATAATCAATAGTGTTATCGCGCTAACTTCAAAGGGCAAAATATTTACTGCCAGACCTGAGCAGGCACAGACTATAAATGCGCCACACACTGAGCAAACTATAAATATGCCTCACAATACATCATTTAAAGGAGCGAGAATGGCCGATCGTGCATTGCTCGGACTTGTGCTACTACAAGGAAGGAGGAGGAGACAGCCCAGAATATTCCACACCTTCACCAACACTTTTGAGATGCCGGATGAAGAGGTCTATGGAACATACCAGTTCCCACAATATGTTATACTTGACCTGGTCAAGTAGTGGGAGAATGACCTTGCAACACCCACAATGTGCTCACATACACTGCAACCTCATGTGAAAGTGCTATCTGCCCTTCGCTTCCTGGCTACTGGCACATTCCAGTGAACGACAGCCATGGTTGGGGTAACATGCCAGCCCACCCAATTGTGGTACAGGATTATGCATTTGATATCACACACTCTGCAGGTAAGGCAAACGGTTGCCCAGGACTTCTATGATGTTACATAGTTTCCACTATCCTCTGGGCCATTGATTGCACCCATATTGTACTGCAACATTCCAGAGAGTGTATAGAAGCCCCTTAATGCTCACAGCAGAAAAAAGACGACCCACTAGGGAAAAGGGGCCAGCATACCTCTTGCACAGAGAACAAAGTTTGTTTCCACACAAAGATTAGGTACTCCGGCAAAGAACTCTTCTGCTGCTGAACGTTCTGCCAGAATCGGCACTAGCAACACTTTAAAAAGACATAAACCGTCAACAGTGACATAAGTTGCATAGGTTACATTTTGCTGCAGCTGGTTGGTACGACCTTACACATAGGCTACCTGATCTATACGGAATGCCAGGCCATTGGCCCCAGCTCTGCCTGCTCATGTTCTTCCATGTGGGCTCGTACGTCACTGGTCATGAAATAGTGGTTAACTGACAATTAGAAATAAAAGAACAATATACTTTGCATCTCTACTCTAGGGTACACCTGGTTCTGGAGACATGGGGTAGGAGAATAGTTTCAAGGTCACCGCGATTTACAAACCCCAGCTCGATTCCAGATGCGTTGGCATCCTTCCAACCCTCCCCACCCTCATTTTAGATATGTTGTTTTGCACTTTCCTGCACCTCGCAGCACAAACCACATGACGGAATGAGGGGCAGCCAGTCCCTGCTTTCTGATCTTTTCTGATCGATTGGAGGTGTAACAGTTTTATGGTTGGTGATCTGTTTTTATACCTCTCCAGTGGTGAGTTTCTGCACCCCATAGGGATTGATCATGTTTGTTACCTCCTTCACAGTTTTAGCTGCTGAGCAACAGACAGGACACTACCAGCACAAGTGAGGAACTCTACCTGATGCTCATCCACATAACCTGTGAGAAGTTGGAGTTCCTCATCAGGGAAGCGTTTCTTCCTGGGTGGTCCCCTCTCCTTGACCTGTGCCTATTCTGGGTTATTCTGCTCTTCAGTGGGATGTCCCTTCTTGCCCTAGTTGGATTTTGGTGTTATTGAACCTTCTTTGCCTTCTTGCCACGTTTTGCAGGGGGCCCCTTCTTCTTATGTATCCCCTCACACCTGTGAGACCCTCTCTCTTTCATCCAGCTATTTGCACAGCACACTCACAATTTCACAGATGCCCTGCATTTGTGCTCCGTATTCAACAACTTCTACATCACAGCATCCATTTTGAACATTGCTGTGTAAGTACAACCTGCTCCTGCACTCACTATCTGTACCCTTACGCGGTTACAGCGTGCATGCACAGGTTGTGCTGCTTGTAACTTATGTGCAGAGGGACTTTCCTTTAATTTTCTCATCTGCTACCTCATGGAGCGACTGTGCACACCAGTGCCTTGTATGTCCTCCTGACTTCAGCCATTTTCTGAATCCTCCTGCTTTTTTTGCCTTCTCTGTGCAACAACACTTGCTGTCTGGAAGTGTGTCACTGGTGAGTGGCCACTTTCACTGTCTTGGAGTGTCTGCTTGTCCCACACAGTTTGTCAGGTCCTGCAAGGGTCCTATGCAGCATATCTGCAGTTAGTGTCTGTGACCACCTCATCTGGCTCGTAAGGACTACCACACCTCCATAGTACCATCACAGCTGTTCTGGACCAGTGCAATCAGGAGACACTGTGCCCCACCAGCCTCACCAGTGCTGTGTCTGCTATATCATCCAGCACCCCCAGGTGTTGAGGCTGAGATCTGTCAGCTTCCCCACAACTGAAGTTGACATCCTGGGGAAACAGTTCCTGAACCATTATGAGTCCCTCTACGCTGCAGAGAAGCAGATTGGGGCTTATGCCCGTTGACCGAACTGGGAAGACATCATGGCTGCCATCAACACAGAGGGGGGGCCATACATACAGTCAAAAACAGCAAAAAGTGCTGGAACAACATGATGATCCGGGGCTTGAAGAAGAGGAGGGAAGTCATTGAGGCCGGAGACACCGTGTAGGTGCACTCTGCAGGTCACGCTCAGGTATTACCACTCCAGCTCTGGATCCTGGAGATGGTCAATCCAGCTCTACGTGCAGAGGTTCTTGGTCTACAAGCCCTGATCCAAGATGCTTGGAGGTACGCACAGGGAAGACAGCACAGCATGGTAACAATTTCATGGCTAAGGTTGAATGAAGGGAGCAAGAGAGTCTGTTAAACTGTATGTGCATATAGCAAAACAAATGAGATTCATTGCAGCCTTGCCCCTGTGCACATACCTGTTATGCAACGTTTGGTGAGCACATGCCTTAACTGCCTCACTGTACATTGTCGAGCCCTGAAGAAAAAAGCAAAGCTCCCTACGAGGGTCCAGAAATTATTTGCACCCATATGAATCCAGTGAAATGTGCAAAACCTACTGCCACACTGTAACTGCGATCCATGTCTGGGGCACTCCGGCTGGAATGCAACACAGGGGTCGCTGATGTATGATATGATATGATATGTCATATATAACGCACTTGTATACAAGTGTTTCAAGGTGTGACAAGGGAGGGAGGACAAGACAAACGATCTTACTAAGCAACTTACTTCTTCATAAATAAATACATCCAAACAATATCACCCCTCAATTTCTGCAGCTGGTTCCCAAAACTGGTTGCGGCTCCAGCCTACCAGGACACAACCTGCACCTTTGCCACATACTCAATCACCTCTCCTCAGCTTCTTTCCTATGATGTGCAGCCTTTGCGCATACAGTTGAGTGTTGAGTCCTTCCGTCCCTGTTGGCAACAGCCAGCACAGAACATATTATTTCTCTCTGTCATTGGTTTGAGGTATAAAGTAATGCTCCTAATACACAACAGGTTAAGTATTATATTATTGCCCGAAAGTAAAACGTGTGGTTTCTCCACCGTTGCGGTATATACTTATATCACATAAAAAGGGCTGGATAAGCCAAGCAATTTACAAAAAGAACCCTATTTCTAAACTCTAGCAATCCCTCGAGAAGAACTCCCCTGTCACTTGGACCAACTCACCCTATGTTACGCTGGTGCGCCGCCTATCTAATAGGGATAGCAAAGACAGAAATGTCCCTATTCCTAAACTGCACTAAAGATGTATTTATAAAAAGGTTATGCTGGTTCCCTTCTGCACAACTAGAACACAGTACTAGTAGCTTCTAAAAAGATACCAACAATAAAGGTACTAATTGCAACTTTTATTCTGCCGCTTGCTCGGAATTAAATCACAAATTGAACAAATTAAAACACCAATCAGACATGCCACAAAACAAGCACCCCTGCTGGTCTGACAGTTCTCAGCAATGTATCCCTGTGTGTTAAAAAGGATATCAATTATCATGGTCGGTCGACCAGTAACAGCGGACCAGCTTGCTTATGACACCTTCTTCAGGACCTAGCAATGTAGATCGACTCCTTGTTGTATCTGAATTCTCTTAGAATGCCACAGGGTTTTACTAAATGCCACCCGATGCTCCTCTCTGGACCTATAATTGGACCAAAACTCAAGCAGAATAGGGAACTTACTACTCACCCTAACAGGGTATTTATTCTTTATCATCACTCCAAAATGGATACTATTTGTTCACGTATTCCCCTCCAAAGCAGTGTCAGACAGTTTTCCACCACAGTACACAAAAGCAAGTGTTGCATGTGTAAGGGTATATGCGCTTTCTCCCCTATGTGTGGTATGAAATGAATAAACAGCAAACTGTAGGTAAACCAGGATCGGGCACTTACACCTTACTGCACACATGTGCAAATTGTAACCCATGGGGTAGAGTCTGTGAACAACACATATCCACTGCCTGCACAAATGTGGGCTCTATAATCCGTATAAATAAAGAGACAAAGGGCCTCATTACGACCCAGGCGGATTTCGCGGTGCTAAATGCACCGCGAAGCATGGCGGAAAGCCGCCGATAGCGCCATGGGGGTTGGCGGATTTACCGCCCCATTCCGACCTCGGCGGAGCGGTAAATCCCCAATCCCCATTCTGCCCTTCCCCATTCCCATTTTTGCCCCATAGGGTATAATGGGAGTGGGGAAGGAGTTAATTACGCCACCGTAAAATACGGTGGCGTAATTAACAACGAGGTCCCGTAGCGCCATGGTTTTCTCCGGCTGGTAAAACCAGGCGGAGAAAACCTCCATGGCGCTACGGGAACTCGTAGTATGGCGGAGAGGTACGCCATGCACTACGCTGGCGTAATACCCTCTCCGCCAGGGTCCTAATGAGGCCCAAAGCCTTATTTCGCTGGGAATGCATGATCAGACCTTTTATATAAATGTAGCTATGTATATATATTGGGCACGCATGAATGCATAAGTATATGAGAAACAATACAGTGCCCGTTGGGGGCTGGTGGCTTAAAATTCCAGAGTGCCCTATATCAATGAACACATAATATCAATGAATTGCCATTTGATGTGAGGTGATTGGGGCTCTTGGACCTCAGACACGTAATAAATCAATAATTGTTCAACCTCAATTCTTTGACATTTGATGTGACACCGTTACCTCAGTCATATAATAAATAACTAATTGCTTAACCTGAATTCATTGACATTTGTTGTGGCAACTTTTTCAGGCATATAATAAACAACTATGTGCGTAACCTGAATTAAATGACATTTGATGTGACACTGTTACTTTTAACATATAATAAATACATAATTGTGTAGCCTATATTCATTGACATTTGATGTGACACCAGTACCTACCCTGTCCCCAAATGGTGGTAACGGTAACGTAAACAGGAGTTTGAATATGTCAGTATACTGAGCAGACCTGGGTAGCTGCAGTCTACCACGTATACATCAAATCACACCCAAACAGACTTACCAACAAAATGCCAACTCACACCCTTTTTTAGTCCCACATGACCCCGACAGGGGTTCGACCAGAGAAAAATTCGGGATCCTGCTAGCGAAGGAAAGAATTGCCCAGCAGGGCTGTCTGGTGACTGGTCAAGTCTTTTCTGGGTAACCGTCTGTCTCAGGCGCACTGACCCTGACTGTCTGTACTATTTCCTTAATGTGTTGTTCTTTTTTCCATTACTTTAAACAAAAGCCATGTCCCTGTAAACTCTTTTACGATGAACTAATGCCCCCCCCCCCCGTCAGACTCCTAACTTAACTCAGACATGGGGCCAGAGAGCGAGATAGAAAAAACCCACTCTCCATACTTCACTGATTTCCCCCACTCCCTGAACCGAGTAACACTGAAGAAATACACATTGTGTGCCTTGGGAACGAAGCAGAGAGAAGGTGTACGTTTCCAGCAAAAGCACACGGGAATTAGACTCTCGTGACAGAGAGACACGTTCTGTCAGTTTGCTTTGTATTTTCATCACTGTGTAGGCACAGCTGAATGGCTCCCCTCGCTTACTCGTTGGAGCAATATGAGCTACAAATAAATTCGCCCAGTCGACAACACTTCTTTCTCTCCCCCCCCCATCTTTCTTTCCTACCTCGTTGTGGGCAAGCAGAACCAAAAAAGATACTGGGCTGGTGCATCCCAACCGACTGTGCATGGCCCGGGAAAGAGGCTATCCCATTCCCCACCCTGCTGTCAGCCACACTTGTGGCTTAGGCCGACGAGGACTGCTTCGAAGTGGGCTGCCACAAAACTGACACCCATTAGGGGGGTTCTCTCTTCACTCTCTCCGGCCACCTCGGCTCTCCGAATCTTGACCCCTTCCTCCGCCGTACATACATTTTCCCTGATAGGGAAAATGACAGGTCACAGGCAATGCTTGCCTGCAACACGGCAGAGACAGCGCCGGAGGGATAAGGCAACCCTCCTTCTCACCGTTCTCCTCCGAGGTCTCTCTCCAGGTCTCCCAAACGTGGGCTTTTCCCGCTCCCGGGCCATACCATTATCTCTATGTCCAGGGCGGGCAACGGTAACTGTAACATCATTTCTCCTCAGGTGCGCCTATGACTCCTCTGCCACCAAAAATGGGCCAGCCCCCTCCACTTTGCAGTGCAGGCCCCACCCAGAAACCTGACAAATGGAAAACACAGGAAACTGAAAACACGAAAAAAGTCCCCCACCTTCCCTTCATTTTTTTAGGAGAACACACAGCTGAGGATGACCTACCCCTATGACGTATAGCCATACTCTGCTGTTCCTTTGGGAACTTGGTCACCTTTACATAAAGTTGGTTGTCATTTACAATGTTCTCTTCACATTTCATGAGGCTAAAACGAGAAATAAACACATCAGAACCATGTTGTAACACAGTACCAGTGTAACAGATTTGCTTTTATAACCTGAAGCCTTACTGGAGGGTTACACTCACTTCCTTATCAGGCAAAACGTTTGTCCCTAAGGGTTTACCTTAACCCCTAAGGGTTTACCTTATCCAAACGGTGGAGGCAACAAAAACATACCAGCCGCACTCCATACCACTAGAACATCCCACCACAGCGGTGTAGTGGTGACTGGCATGGGCAGGTTCACATTTGTACAGGAAACCCTTGAGGTAATTTCCTTTCTAGTAGACTCGTATTGTTTTCCAGAAGCATCATTGCTCAACATTGTAACAGGTTTGACCTCCCGTTGACACCTCTTGGGTACTCCTGTCTCCGAAAGAGATTCGGGCACTTCTTCTGGGCTTTCCATTTCTGCTGGAGGTCTGTCTAACATTCCAGAGCCTAAACTCTACATAGGATCCTCCTGTAGTGGCAAGACCTGTTTGGTGGGTCCCTCCTAGTTTCTGGAGGCACTATTTGACCTGTGGGTGCTGAAGTTGGTTCTTCCATTTCTGTCCAGTAGCCCACATCAGTGTTCCCTGGTTCATCCTGGCTCTCTTCTGGTGTTCTGGCAAGGCCTGTATCGCTGGGGGCCTCACCACCACCTAAGGGTGTGGTGGATCATTATCCTCTTCATTTGTAATGATATGATATGATATGATTGGTTATTTATAAGGCGCTTAATACCCAAAGGTTTCTAAGCGTGAACCGGGGATCGAACCTGTGTTGCTCCATGTCATCTTGCTTCCAAGGAGAGCACGTTGCCGCTGAGCTATCCTCCCAAGACTGGGTGGGCTAGGGCCCACAGCTGGCATCGTACTCCGCCTTGTTGGGTGTGGTACTTCCTTGTGACTTGCCGCCTATTGTTGTCCTCTGGTGATCCTATTGCATGGTGAAAGAAGAACTTCAGCGGCAGTGGGGTCTAGATCCACATCATCACCAATAGGTAAGAGGTGATTGCGGTTAAAGTTTTCACATACCTCGGAGAGCCTTCTTTTTTTAGTCTGAACACAGGCAATCCTGTTAACTGTCGCTCGATAATGTATTGCTGAGCCTCCTAGCGGTCTCCCAATTTGGTGTGCCCTTTTTTCCCTAAACTCCTTATGAGCACCTAATCACCGGGTTGTAGATTATGGAATCTGACTTCATCATCATATCTCTTCTTGTTTTACCGAGCATTCTGTTCAGCAGCAGCGTGGGCCAGTTGGAAGGCTTGTTATAATTGTTCTTGTAGATACTTCACATATTTGCAGTAGTTCTCCACACCGGTTCAGTGGGAATAAACCCCAAAACTCAAGTCTATGGGCAGTCTGGCATCTCTCCCAAACATCAGCTGATATGGGGTAAACCCAGTGCTGTCATTCATTGTACAATTGTATGCGTGAGCTAACATCGACACATGCTGACTCCATTTGAGTTTTTCTTTGGCCATCAGAGTTCCCAGCAAACCCAACAATGTGCAATTGAAATGTTCAGCTTGCGCATCTCCTTCTGGTTGATAGGGGGATGTCCTTGTTTTGTTACCACAATCAAATGCATGAATTCTTTGATGAGATTGGATTCGAAGTCTGGCCCTTGATCAGAATGTAGACGTGTGGGCCAGCCACAGTGAACAAATAATTTGTCCCAAAGTACCTTGGCTATTGTGGTAGTCTTTTGATCTTTAGTGGGGTATGCTTGGGCATACTGGGTAAAATGATCGGTCACCACCAAAACGTTCTGAGTTCCACTGCTGTCTAGTTCGAGGATCAGGAATTCGACAAAGACTAAATCATGGGTCCAGAGCTCTGTAGGTGTTGGAGTGCTGCGGCTGGACAGCTGAGTTTTTTTTCTGGCAATGGACCTGTCACATATGCAGCAGTATTCCTCTACCTCAGGTCCCAATGGCTGCCAGTAGAATTGGCTTTGGACTAACTTCAGTGTTTGTTCACTTCCTAAGTGACCATGTTGATCATGAAGGGCACGCAGTGCCAGTGAATGTAGTGAGTGTGGAAGCATGAGCCAGTGAATAAGTCGCCCTTGAAGTTGGTTCTCCTTGAACAGTACTCCACCTTTCAGGACTATAGATTTCCATCATTTGCGCTAGTTCTGGTGATGTGCCCTGTTGATACTGCCGGCTGGTCCCTCTGCCCCACTTTCTTTGGCCTTGAGCACTTCCCTTAGGTCTGAATCTTTCAGCTGTGCATGCCTTAATTCAGCTTGGTCAGGTAAGGCAGTTCCGGGGTCATGAGGCTGGTAGCATCACAATAGCTCACAGTAATCCCTGTGATAGTCCCCCCCAGGCAGTCGATAAGACGCACAGGCTCTGCTTGCCAAAACGTTTCCTTCATACAAATGGCTCTCATGGTTGCCATGGATTCCATTTCAACGCAGATAGACTCTGATCCGTCTTCAGCAGAGGGTCTTCCAGACAGGACATCAGCATTGATATGATTGATACCAGGAAGATACTCCAATTGAAAACTGTTACTGGACAAAGCCGCTAGCGGTGTCCCGTGGCATCCAACTTGGCAGACGTAAGGATGTAGGTCAGAGGACTGCTATCGGTTTTCACTGTGAAAGAGGCTCCGTAGAGGTAGTCATGCTGTTTCTCAGTCACAGCCCACTTTAAGGCCAAGAATTCTAGCCGATGTGTAGGGTAGTCCATCTCAGAGGGGCATAATCGCCAGCTGTCAAATACCACAGGTTTGACAATGCCCTGCTGTTCTTGGTATAGAACTGCACCTAGGCCATTGTAGCTGGCATCTACATGCAGAATATAAGGAAGTTGTTGATCAGCATACGCCAGGACACATGCTGCTGAGAGGGATTGTTATAGCCGGGCAAATGCTTGGTCACACTCTTCACTCCATCGTAGTCTGTAATTTTCTTTGGGATTGTGTAATGACTTACAATGTGTTCTGCCACTTGCCATGTCCTTCCCCGGGGCGGGGTAACCCTTGGTCAGTTCGGTGAGTGGCTTGGCTATGGTTGCAAAACCTGGCACGAACCTTCGATAATAATTACAGAACCCCAGGAAACTCCTCGTCTCCCGCAGGTTGTGTGGTTGACGCCAAGTTCTGAGAGCTTCCATCTTGGTGGGGTCCACGCTTACTCCTTCTGCTGACTCCACATGTCCAATGTACTTCATGTTTGTTCAGCAAAACTGCCACTTTTCCAAAGACACCTTCAAACCTTTCTGCTGGAGTCAATCTAATAACTTAAGTAGCCTTTGGTGTTGTTGTTTCAGGGTCTTGCCAAAAGCTATCACGTCTAGTAAATTCATGTCACCCACAGTTATTTCTATCAGTCGAAAAGTGGCTGGAGCTCCTGATATCCCCTGGGTATTCCAACCAGATACTTGAGAGCTTCATCCACTCGAGGCGTGGTGTATTGATCGGGAGCGTTTCTGCTGTTCAGGTACCTGTAATCAATGCACAGCCTCACATCATTGTTGTTCTTCCGAGCCACCACGATGGGTGAGGCATAAGGGCTTCTGGATTCCAAGATGATGCCTGCATGCAACAATTCCTCAAGATGTCGACGAACATCCTCCACATCGGCAGGCCTAGTCTCTGTGACCTCTCTCAGAAAGGGGTGACGTAATTTAACCGAATGCGATGCTCCACTCCCTTGGCTGCGCCCAAATCCCAGTCGCTGGTGGAAAACACATCGGCCCTCATTGACAACTGGTCTCGTAGATGATCCTTCTCCCGGTCCTACAATGGCAATTCCCCAAACTTATTTTTTAAGTTTATACTTTGGGGAATTGTAACATCAAAGGGAAGATATATGCTTCGTGTCCCATTAGGCTGGGCGACCGAGTCAGCCAGGTAAAACTGTGCAATCTTCAGACCTCCTGGTATAGGCACTATCTTGTTGGTAACATTGGTGATAGGGACTCTGATGGTTTTCAGCCCTTTGCCATTTTCACTGACAAGAGTGCATTTCACCAACAGACCGCCAGGTATTCCTTCACCCGAGGGAGCCTCCATCACATATCTACTGTAGCTGTTATGTTGTTGGAGGCGGACGTGGCCAGGCACCATCACAGTTTGGCCAGGTGGTATGTCAGCTTGTCCATGGTTGGGGGGGTGTCTAGTCAAATGGTCGACAGACAAATGGCAACAGACAAATGGTCGACACAATTTGGTGTACAGGACAAATGATCACATTTTTTTTTTAGTTATATATATTTTTTTAGGTTTTCGTTTAGGGAAAAAATGGGGTTTTTAGCAAAAAATAAATTCGATCATTTGACCTGTCAACCTTTTGGTGTCGACCATTTGTCCTGTCGACAATTTAGATTCGACCATTTGACCTACAACCGGTTGGGGGTGTTCACGTTGATCTTGCTTCTCCATGCTTTTCTTGACGTAGGCCTGCTGGCAAGTAAGGTGCATCTTTAAAAGATCAGGGACATTGTGGTCTTTGCCATCTCCATACAGAGCTTGGTTAGCGTACCAAACAGGGCGGAGTTGGTGCCCATGACTAGAGGTACCTCAGGATTCTGGTTCTTTGTGGTGCACACTAACACTAAGGTGGTCAAGGTGGTGTTCACTCAGACCACTTCTTGATTTAAATGGATTTTCACATAGGTATATCCAAGGTATCAGAATGCAGCATCTCCTACTCCCATCAGATTCAGCCCGTCCTGAGTTTCTAATGGCAGATGTGACATGTGCTGGCGATAGTATGGCTCATATACAATGGTGACCTGGGAGCCACTTTCCAGCAAAGCTGTGTTTCTTTGCACCTCAAAGTTAACTGGGATGGTAATGATGGGTCAAACAAGGCCAGCTGGAATGCCTCGAGGGGTAGGGGCTTGATTCTGTAGCCTGCTGCAGCGTGATGACAGTCGCTCATGAACTAGATGAATATGGTCAGCAGTGGGACCCTCCTGAGCCTTCATTTCATACTGAGAAGTCTGGAGACTTGGATTCGATGTCTTTATTGAGTTGCCGGCATTATTTTCAGTGGAGCTCACTCCTCTATTTGAGGTTGTAGCTGCTCCTCTTCTAAAACCTCCTGTGCGTTTCCCGACAATGTCCGGGCAGGCGTGGGTTTAAGAGATTTAAAGCGAGCAGCTACTTGTGCATAATCTTTGTTTTGGTCACACAGTCGAGTTGAGTGGCTGTCATCCCCACATCAATGGCAAAACCTCCATGGTGGTAACGGTGCAGAGGATTGGAGGGAATATTCGCAAGGTTCTTGTGCTCGCCGATACACCTGATGCTCCCGTTCTCATGATCGTGGGAAAACACCTCTGCTTCGATTCTGATTCGCACTCAGGCTCTCCCGGACTGTCAACTAGGTTTGTAGCTTCCTGACTAGCTGCTACAGCTTCTCAATCTGCCTTTGCTGGGGAATGGTAATGTTGGGTGTTGGCATCCTACCTTGTACGGGTTGACACTGTACTTTAATATTGCCTGTTTCTTCTTTCAGGGCCCTGATAGACCTTAGTAGTTCTTCATAGGACGGCGGTGTATCCAGTTTCTCTCTCAGCCTCAGTTGCAGTAGGGTAATAGCATCTTCCTTAGCCCCTCTGAGCAGTTGCTTCAACTGACAATGATTCAATCTGGAAGTCTCCACTCTTCCTCCATGGTGGGCCAGGTGTAACATTTGCTCAATCCTCACCAGATAATCAGAAAATGTCTTCCCAGCTTCAGAGAGGTGACATGCAACCACATCATTAGGTCCTCCCCTGCTTCAGTAGTGCCAAAAGCTCCCTCCAGTGCGCCCATCACTTGCTGGGAGGTCCAGTCGTGACTCAATGCTTGAAGAGAATGTACCATTTGCAGTGCAGGCCCTCTCAGGGCCTCTATTGCTTGTCGTCTCTTCTCTTGATCAGATATTTTCTAGTGGTGTAAGATAAGCTGGGTGAGGTCGGCCCATAGTTCATAGCCCCCCTCTCCTTTAGGCACAGGCTTCTCACCTGAAAAAGGTCATAATTGAGTGTAGGTTCCATGTTGAGTAACCAAAGGGGATGTGGATTGTCGTTCCACAGTCACTCTAACAGCTTCAGCCACACATGCTGTAATAAATGGCAACACAACCACAATGCACTGTGACTGACACCTTTGACCTTTCTATATGCAGGTGATTTTGGATACCCCACCTTCCGTGGCTCATGACACCTGTTTTGGACCACATATGCCACCTGAGGTGGCCTACAAAGATACACACAGCAGGACCAGGCTCTATGTTGAGCAGACCGTTGGCCCTCTGAAGGCCTGTTTCCGCTGCCTGGACCATACTGGAGGGGCACTCTTATATAAGCCTGAAAAGGTTGGCAATAGTGTGCTGGTCTTGCCATGCTGTACAATATGTGCCTGAGATGGAATGTCCCTATACCCCCTGAAGTGGAAATACCAACCCCTGAGGAGGCAGACACAGTGCCTGTGGCTGAAACAGTTGCACGCAGTGGCTGGAATGAGGTCAGTGCTGGATGAATGGTTCATCAGGAACTCATGGACAATTTATTCTGAGCACATTTCTTTCAATATGGCATGCAACGCAGTATATATTATCACATAAGGGATTAAACACGTACACACAAATGAATGTCCTGGAACTGCTTCATGTGAACTAATGATTCATGTGAAATCGTGCAGACACCCAACACTCCGCTCCCCACAACACAATCACCACCACACCCTCCCCACCACACCATCCCTGACACACACACCACTTACCCCTCCCCAACACACTCTTGTGCCTGACAACAAACATCTGATCACTTTCGTGGCATCTTGCCCTTACTGGTGTCTCCCAGCAGCTCGGGGGCTAGCACGTATGCTGAGCAGTGCCTAGGGGTGCTGGACAAGGAGCCCTCTATGGGGGTGACAGAGCTGTATTCCCCAAACCCTGGCCCCCAGATGTGCTGCATGGTCAGCTGGATGTTGGCCTGCATAACCTTGGCAAAGGCAGAGATGTCTTTGGTGAGCTCCCACACCTTCTGACTATAGACAGTCAGGGCGGCAGATGTTGCAGCCACCTGACATCGGTAGCAGTTAATGGCCCTGACAATCCTGCAGGTGGCATCCTGGACACAATCCCAGAAGGCCTGGAGGCATAGGACCTGTGCATCTGCTAGCCCCTCCATGCGCACCTGGCTTCATGATTGCCTCATCATGTGTGGCTTGGGGAATGGATTGAGCGCTGTGGAGAGGGCTGGGCTGAAGCACTGTGACCCATAGGACCTGATGTCTGAATCACCCTGTGCATCCTGCCCATGATACGGGATGCCGCGGTCAGATATATAGTCACTCTAATGCGCCTGTTGGATGGTGGGATACACCGTGCCTCCTGCACGCATGCCAGCAGCTGGATCCTCCACCACATCCACATTGGGTGGCTGTTGGAGAGGATTTGCATGTGCCAGGGGTGCAGTCCCAGTGTCCATGTCCACATCACTTGCAATGGGTGGGTGCAGTGTTTGCACTGGAACTGGCAGGTGTGGTGCAGCTGGAACCTGGTATTGCTTGCCATCCCTTACACCTGCCTTTTCTGTCTCTGGTCGGTGCTGGGGTGGTGGCCGATGGTGTGGACCTGGAGGCCCGGCCATGGGAGGCTGATGACCCTCCCCCCTCCTTCTGAGTTGGCTGCAACCCTATTCGGTGAACAATGACATGCTGTCAGTCAACAAGCATACTGGCACATTGGCGTGATATTCACACATGCTACATGGTGGAGGGACATCCCACACATGAGGATTGTAGTGTATGGTCGTTAGCAGGCCACTGCCTATGACCACAGCAAGGTGGTGGCTGCTGAGGGTATACACCCCATTGACTGGTGCACATTTCCCCTCTTGCTGCCAGGGTGGCCATTCCATGAAGTGTGCTGGGGGGGTTTAATATGGCACCACTCCTTTCTCTGCAGACATGGGTGCTGCACAGGTCTGGCCATAGATGCAATGCCACTGGGGATGATGTAATAGTGATTTCTGCGCCCCCCAACCCTGGGGTCGGACCCCGACCTTGGGGTCGTTCCAACTCTTTGATCAGTCCTCCGCATCCTTGGGGAATGTGCCAACAGCTGACACTTTCTGGGAGATGGAGAGGTTTTCCTGTGGCGGCTGCCATACAGTTCATTTGCATGTGGCACCACTTCATCAGTGAGGACCTCCAGCTCCATCTTACTGACCTTGGGCTTTCTGAGCCTGTGTTCTGGCACCTTGACTTTGGCTCTTTCCTTGGACATGGTTCATGTATCCTGTTGCTGTGGAATCCTAACGGAAGTGGTGGATTGAAATTGGATTGAGTTTTCAAAATGGCCACAGCCGTGTTTCCCATTCTTAACACCGACTTCATGGCGGTAACGGTAATTTCACTGAATGCTAGCGGTTTTGCCGTCAGGGAAGCCTGTTCCACTGGGCTGAATGACAGTTTCCGGCTATGGTGTGTCGCGCTCCAGACAGGTTGTAATGCATCCGTAATTATGCAGGACACCACAGCAGTAACGGAAATTCCGCTGGGTAGAATTACTGACTTATTACTGCTGAACTTGTAATGACGCACTGTGTCTTTTATTCTTTCTAGAACATCTTTCCAATATATATTGACCACTGGGAATGTCCACACATATGAAGGAGCGACCCTTACATTCCCATAATCAGGAGTATGCTGCATTAATCTTTTGTAATCGTACTGGGGTCATGTATCAACGGAAGCACACTTCATATGCACTCTCCCTGTCTGTGATGCATTGAGAGGATTTGTGTGCCCTGTATCATATGTTACTCCATGATTCTTCTCCATTCCTCATCGCAAATTCCTTCTCACAGCTTTCCATGTATTGTAACCTATCGGGAACCTATTGTTGACCTCCATCCTATCTAAAAGTTTCGAGAGCTGTGCAACATTTTCTTTCGGCAGCCCACTGTCTAATGTGAGTTTTAGGTGTGTTGCCTGACTTTTTCCTGCTTACTTAATCTGAGGGTGCGTAATCCAGTGCCAAAGTTGTGCATATCAGAATCTTTCCCTTTCCCCTAGGTGGATGTCCACTTCAAATTCCGTGAAAGATTTAGGAGAAGCATCCTTGTACATCAGTGTAAGAGTATTTAACCTCACTTCCTCCCACTGTAATGGTTTCATCCATTACACAGCGCGAATGTGCACTGTTTGGGTACAGATACCTACTCCAAGGTGGCGGTGCAGGTGGGAGGTTTATAGTCATAACATCGAAAACCAAAAAATCGAAAGTCAAAATCTCAAGAAAAAAAAGTCGAAAAAAGACTTTTTTTACATTTTCATTTGTTCCTTGCAAACTGCTAATTTAGTAGGAGGGTGCCTGGCCTCTGACAGCTGTTCCGGAGTCTCCCTCCAGACTGATGCTAGTTGTTCTGTTCTTACCGGCACGCATGCTTTTTCCACAGTCTGTTCATCCCGTTTTTGAGGCAGGAGACCACGGATTGGCTTCTGTGGGTCTTTTAGCCATTCTGCTCCTACCACAATTGAACTGACAGGTGTGACCAGGTGCCTCCATAGTTTCTTTTAATTTATGTTATTTAATTTGCTTTGGTTAATTTTTGTACTTTTATTTCCCGTGGATTGCTACTGGACCTTGGAGGATGACTGGACACTGTTTTATGAGTGTGCCTACAGCCACTCCGTTTACGTGTGCTATTTCATTTTATGTTATTTAGTTCATTTTCATTTTCATTAGTTCCTTGTAAACTGCTCATGCGGTAGGAGGGTGGCTGGTCTCCGACAGATGTTCCAGCATCTCGCTCCCAGCTGATGCTTGTTTTTCTGTTCTTAAGGGGAACCAACCCATGGTGCAAGGTCTTTTCTTCTTTTTTGAGGCAGGAGACCACAGATTGGCTACAGTGGGTCTTTTAGCCATTCTACTCTTACCGCGATGGGACTAACAGATTTGGTCATGTGCCTCCCTGGTTTATGTATGCGTTATTATCCTGTGCTGCTCAAATTAGTCCAGTTTGGCCAATTCCAGTTGAAGATACTTCAGAGAGTGCTCTGTTTTCTTCCACTCCATCTACGTATTCCAGGTTGTTGCAGCCTTGGTGGTTAGTGTAATTGATTTTTGTAGTTCTTTGTATATAGCTCAGCAAATATATCTGATTAATCGCCTCCAAATCTTGCAGAACTCAGCTGCTCAGATTCCAACTGGTGCCCCATTCAGAACTCATATTTGACTGATCTTCGCTCTCTGCACTGGCCTTCGGAAGCCAAACAAATTCAATTTAAGTCTCTTTGTATTGTGCACCAAGCTTTTATTGTAATGGGTGCTTAATGTATACAACTTAAATTCTACCCTTATGTTCCTCGGCGACCCTTATGCCCTTATGCTCGCAAGATGCCTATCTCATCCGGGTCTCTAGATTTAATCTTTCTCTGGCTGGAGGACGTGCCTCTCAGTTGCTGAAAGTGAATCTTTGGAACGCTCTTCTGCTGACTCTTTGTGCTACAGAGAATCAGCTACTTTTCCATCGATCATTAAAAATTCTTCTCTTCTAATCTGAATTTATACTCCGATTTTTTCCTTTGGTCTTGGCCCTTCTTGTCATGAGCTGCTGACCGGCAAACTGGCCTTGGGCGGATGTTCTGCTTTAAAAAACGACTTACTACCTAACTAACTGGGAACATTCACATATATTCTGGTATCTTATTGAGCATAGCCCTGTGATTCGCTTTCGGAAGCATAATGAAACAATATTTCCACCTGATGATTAGGCCTTCCAGTCGTCTAATCATTACAGCAGTGATTATGGTAACAACATATTCTTCGAGGAGACGGTACATTTGGAAATTAGAATAGTGGTCGGTTCTCGTCTGCATGACATGAGGCTGCAGATCATATTTGAGAATGTACAGTCAGTCATATCTCTGCAGAATGCGAGCAAGAACCCTGGTGTAGAGTGCGTCCCAAAAGATCATTTAAAGATAAAACTGTGAGATCCCTCTATTGTTTAATGTGTTTTTTAATGTTTTTTCAACAATGTTAAAATTGAATGTATTCATAGAGTCCTTGTTTAAGGCTGTAATCATTCTCCTGTTTAGGGAATGTAACAAGGCTCTGCAGATAAGTGACCAACCTATTTCTTTACTTAACAATACTTCAGGAATATATTGAAACTAATTCAGTATTGGTCCATGCACACTTGGGATTAAAAGAAGGATGGGGAAATGTCCATCAATATTTTGATCTGTGGTTATCAGGAAGGAACTGATATGTGTAGGTTGTATGCATCTCACTATGGCATTTGGTCCTGTCAATCATAGCAGGCCGTGAGTTATCTTGCAACATTTGGGTACTCTCATTACCTTGTTGAGATTTCTACTAGCCCGTCCTACGAATAATCGAGCTGTGAATAAATTTTCGATGAAAGGAGCCACGGCTAAACTCATTACATTTGAATGCTGGGTCTGTCATGGCAATCCGATGGCCCTTCTACATTTTAATGTGTTTATGAATGCATTTTTAAGATTCTCTGTGATGTGAAGGCAGATGTATAATAGATCCTACTAGCTTGGACTTTGCAAAACCCATAACAGTATATATGACTGTTGTAGCATCGCTTGGCTTGAAAATTAAAATTCAGAAATCTACCAAGATACAATATGATAACAGAGTGCGTTCACAGTCCTCTTTAAATTTTAAGAATGATTTGAAGGTCATTAAAGGAGTAAAGACGTATGATTTCTTGTAAGTTCATTTGTATTAGGCTTACTCGCATTAGCATATTGAGAAGCAGGCAGGAAAGATGGTGCAAGCTGAATATTTACACTAGGATCCAGTAGGGGAGCCGTCAATTAGTTCTGATCTGTTTCAGGACTTAACAATACACGGAGTGGAGGAGCGTGTTGTCCTCCAGGATTCCTGCAAAACTGGAGGAGGTCAACCAGTGACTGTGGGGAAATCAGAGCCGCCCCCTCCGGAACCAAAGAATGTTTATATTATGGCAGAAAGAAGAGAAAGGCTGATGTTGAAATCCCCTCCCTTGCCATCTGTCCTGGCAATGAAACAGTAGGGACATTTAGGGACATTTGTAGGGCTGAAATTCCGGCCGAAAAACATATCTCTATTGCTCACCACCCCCATGATCCCCTGGAGGCCAAGGTCTACTCATTTGGCAGTGTCTTGCTGGATTCTGTTGGCCATTGCATTGTACGTGGAAATTGTACAAACACATATGTATGCTGCATTCTCCTTTGCTGCCCTGTTTTATATACATCCACTGCTGCATGTTTCGCTTTGCTATTCTTATTGTTATAACTGGAAGAAGGAAGAGGGACATTGGGAAATGCCTGTTTATGGATACTAATCTTCATTTCTTCCACTCTTTCTCTCTTTCTCTCCCCCCCATCCTAGACATTAGAGCTTGGTGCAGTACGACTTTGTATAAGACAATTAGGTTTGGAGGTGAGCTTCTCCCTTATGTGAAAGAGGATGGAGGAGGGAGGGACCGGGACCCGCCCAAACCATTGAAAGAAAAGAAAGCTTTGCTATTGCTCCCATTGGCAGGCCAACACCTCCTACTGTAATGATATTCTCCCTGTATCCTAATGTTTCAAATACGAGGCAAGCATTGAGCGTTTGTCTGTGTTACTAAACATTGCATCCCTTCTCACATCCCAAAATCTCTTCCTCACTTCCCTCAAGGAATTCCTGGCAATCATAATTGAAGATTTCAGAAGGATTCCAAATCCCAATGCAGAAGAGATGTTCTCCCTCAGCCCAGGATCTTTATACAAGGATTATATAGGCACGTTATACATGCCATATCATATCATATCATGTCCAGCCTAACATATCTTTCAGTGTGACTCTGAATATTGTGGCCTCAGAGTTAGGACATAGTTTAATCCAACATGAAACTGGTGGGGCGGCAATTCTATTACTGATATAAACACTCCGGTCTGTAGAGACAAGGGTTCTGTCAGAATGACCTTTCACAATGAGAAGAGGCTTGTGAGTAAAGAAGTTTCAGCCACAGTAACCACAGCACCTAGTGCACATCCTCAAACTCCAGCTCTGCATAAACCTGCCGGGGCAGACTTGTATTGCTAGAGAGCAAGGAACCATGAAAAGGGAATCTCCCCAAACAGTTGCTTCCTGAACCTAGGTCTCCACTCAATAATTACCTAAATAATATAATAATATTAATAATAATAATACTAACACTAACCGTAATAATAATAATAATAATAATAATAATAATAATAATAATAATAATAATAATAATAATAATTATTATAATAATTATAATAAAATGGATGTAAGGTAAGTGAAATACTATTTCTTATCAATAATTAAGTGAGATACTATATTTAAACAACTACCATTTAAAACACCATGAGGCATTTAGATGGGCCCCTCAACATTGCTTTTGTTTTGCTCTTATTAGTAGCCAGCTTTTTGCCAATGCAGTAATGGCAAAAGGCATCCAGTAGTTCATGCATCACTATTTCTGTATTAAGTAGTGCATCCTTGTATATTGCAGGAGTTGACTATGCTCGAATTCGTAGAAAAAAACAAATGCAAAAAACAAAAACAAAGGCGAAATAACCGAAATCTTTTGATCAAAAATGTTAGGTATTTGTGTATATGTATATTAAATAATAGGTGGGGGCTAGGGAAAGGGTAGACGTTACATTAGGCGGGTGCGAGAGGGTGTAGGGGGTCTCCCACCACATTATTAAAAAAATAAAAGTTAAAAAGCAAAATATAATTTTCGTTTTTTGGTCAAACAAATTAGCTAATTTCTCCATTCGTTTATTCCCCGAAATGTTCATGGATATTCGAGTATTCTGGCCTCAGACCCTGGGTACACTGAATTCCTGGCCAAACTGATGGCCCCATCAGTTCTCCTTTCAGGTTGTATTTTGCCACCTCATCGTCATACAGCTCCTCTAGTATCACCATGTACCATTCCCTCGGGCTTTCTTTCCTCAGTGACTCCCACAACAATTCCCATTCCATGAGTAGAAAGCCACTTTTATATCTACACATCACTTCCTCTCACATTATTTCATCTCACTGGGGAGGGTAATGATGTCCAGGATTGAAATAGTGCAAGTAAAGGCTAAAAGGAATTGTGAGCAGAAGGAGTAGTGTGCAAGTGGGTTGGTATGAGAACAAATGACCGCTGCTCTGCAGGAGTATTGGGGCGAGTAGCGGATAAACCATCTACTCAATCCCAGACCCTTCTAAACTAGCAGTCATCTGAATCCTAGGCATATCTGCTTCGCCTCTTTTAGTAATGTCGGCCAAGGACAGAGGACATCAAGAGGGTGAATGAACTGGTAACCATAGCACTCGAGACAGCTGTAGTACAATAGTTATAAAATAAAAGAATGTCCAATCAAAAATATGGGTCCTGTAATGAAACATTGAAATACAACTAAAATATAAAAATAAAACCCATCCTGTTAAAAAAACACAGAGAATGAAGAACTTTGTGTGAAAGGGCACTCTAATCAGTTAAACAGAGAAGTTCAGGCAAGCATGTCTACAATTTCCAATGTTCAAGTATATGTTCGTGCAGCAAAAGATAGAGAAGATGGCTTAAATGTCTGGAAGGAGCTAAATTCCTCTACTCAGACTGCTCTTCTGGAGCTTGTCCATTCCTAACGGACTCAAGGCGATCTACGTTGTCAAGCCGCATTCCCAAGAGCCCGAATTACAAAATAGCGAGGCCCAATTTGCCGCATTGTGAAATTCAAGGTTTTTTTAATGTGCGCTATTGTCCCCCACTTTCACGTTCATGTATGTGGTGGACACTCCTGCAACCCCAGAACCCAAAGATACCGAACTAGGTGTCCGGGGAAAACCCCTGCAATTGTCATTCACCGAGTTCTGTATTTTCGGATCACCATTTTTTACTTATGCCGAATGCTAAAAAAAAGGAGCATTCAGCATTTTTTATACAGTATTTAGCGGTAAACCCGACTCAAGTTACTTGTCTCTCATGTGTTGAAACAGCTTTGTTACACCTATACTCAAGAGACCATTGTTAGATTGTGATCAGTATGCTAATCATAGGCTCATTAGTAGTATTCATTTTTTGGGTAAGATCCTTGAAAAAGTGGTTTCAAAATACTTAAATGAACATGTTTCTCAACACCATCTACTCTGATCATATCCATCTGGCCTTCGTCGATACCTTAGTATGGAAATAGCAACACTTCTTCTGTTAGATGATATTCTTAAAATAACAGATAATGGAAACACATGCCTACTGGTTTTACTTGCTCTATTGGCGGTATTCGATAACATAGATCACCAAACTTTGCTTTTAATTCTGAAAGATTGGATGGGCCTTGAGGTCACAGTTTTGAAATGGTTTCAATCTTAGCTGACCTCTAGGTCCCAATATGTTATATGAAAAAATCGAATTGACCTTTATCTGTTCAAGAGACTTGTGGATTTCCCCAAGGGTATATTCTTGCACATTTTGGGATGCTTGTACACCGTCCCAACTAGGCAAAAAGGTTCAAGTTGAGGAAAACCTTTCAGCATGCATTATTGTGTTAGCAGAGCGAGTTTTGTGCAGCAAAAGATGCATGTATTTTTTCTAGGTAGGTCTGACACATATTAGATACCCACATATAGCAACACAGATGTAGCAACAAATGTATTAATGTTGAGGTTGCAGAGGTTATAGATAGGGCAATGCAGTATAGGCCCTGTGTTAAGAAGTAATGCACAGATTTATGTTTTCAGTTAGCTGTTAGACGAGAACCGAAATAGGTGGAAGATGGAGTCAGAAAGCTACTGTGGTAGGTGCGAGGTCAGCGCGTAACATGGCAGAAGTGTCGCCATATTGGAAGTTACGGCCTGAAGGTCCAAGGTCACAATGAACAGAATAGAACGGAGGCCTTGATTTGGAGCTGCGATCTGTTTGGCTCAGGCCCAAAAACAAATCCATTTTCCATTCCCCAGGAGAGAAGCCGAGATCAGAGGCACCCATGATACCCAGATAAGTGCTAAATGTATCCTTTTACAGGGTCTGAATGTGGTGGGAACCGAATGGTAGTTGGAAGAAGAGCAGGAAAGGATGCGCCCTTTGAAGGACAAATTCAAGAGGATAGGCCATGAGGTTGTGCGATGCCGAAAGGCTAGGCGAAGAGTTAGAGCACTACTGGCTGCACCCAAGAGCGGTCATCCCATTTGAATTACAATGACACGTACAAGCAAATACCAATCAATCCCTGAAATTCAGACCCAATAGCAGATCCCTGGTCACGTCATTACTGGGAACCTGGGGCTTGAAGGAGATAAGGGGAGAGCCGTGTATGAAAGATAGGAGGAACAGAGGTGATGCCACTTGTGTGCACCACAGCGTCTGGGATAATGAGAAGGCCTATTGTCTTATCACAGCAGAGTTGGCCTTGTCAATTTACTTTGAACGTGTTAGGATCAGAGGGGTGCACATCACATGACGGTCTCGATTTTTGAGTGTATCAACAAGTGTAACTGACCAATCCCATGCCTAGGTTCACTAGTGACTATGTAGTGGGCCATGTGTCTAGGGGAATGGGATTAGATAAGATGGGGCCAATCGATCAAGCGACTATAGGGGTTTATTAGCATGTTATAAAGGTGGTAGCCAATGAGGGTGGTAGGATAACAATGTAACCTATATATTCATATTTTGCGGTTTTCTGCTCTTTATCCTGTAACCTGGTGCCAAACCAGAGGGAGGTCAGCAGAACCCCCCATTTATCAAAACATTTGGAAAATGTTATGCTTGTGGGTCTACTGATCATGTAAAAGGGGATCCTAGATGCAGGGGTAAACCTTCAGGGGTCCACACTGCCTCCTTAGCCTTTTCCCCAGAGGGAGAAATACAAATGGCAAGTCTGTACCACACAACCTAGAGGTGGACAAGACTGGCGAAGGCCTGGGCCAGACAAACTGAAACAGGGGCTCCAGACCAACTGTTGTTTAGGGCCAGTAACCCCAGACACCACGGGCTTACTACGGCCCCCACCATGGCTGCCCACAAGACTGAATTGGGTGAAAAACAAAATGGAGCAGAAGTGATAAAGAAAACAAAATGAAGCCTACGCTGCATGCTGGCCCACCCACACACTAGCAGCCATGGACATTAGGCATGGCTGGAGGCAGAACAGGAAGTGACCGGACCAGCCTTAAAGGGCTGATGGGAGAGGCATTTTCCCTATTTCCTGTCAGCTCTTTAAGTCATATTCCAATGTGACGCAGCTGACTGGTGCAGGGGACAGTAGACTACCAGAGGTACGTTTCTCCTCTTGAACCCCCACCATGACTTCCTCACTTCCTGCCCAGCAACCGGGCTGCCATTTTGTTTCTTTCCATTTTGTGCTTTCATATCAATTTTGCCCATGCCGTACGGGAAGAGGAGATTGCAGCGGTGCATGGAAAATAAAAACCGATGCATAAGAAGGAAATAAAATGGGGCCCAGGTGCCGGGTACCCGGGCTGCGTTTATTGTCCTTCCTTTTTATGCGTTGATTTTGCCCACGCCACTGTAGTCTCCTCTCCCATCTATTCAATGGGCTACCACCAATCCCATTCCACCGTTGAATGCTGGCAGCCCATTACCTGTGTAAGACTGCTTACTGGCAGTGGCGCAACACCATTGTGCAGATAGTGCTCTAGCCCCTCACTGACATTTTGGGCTGTGTTGCCACAACCTGTATGACCTATAGAGCCGTGCCCTGACAGAACAGGACACAGATGGTAAACAGGCTTGTGGCTTCCCTGTTTACAAAGGCCCTGCAATTGCTAACATAAAGCATTTCATTGTTGGTACCTGCATATTTCTTTAGGCAATTGAAATTGTGATGGGGTGAGTACCTGCGTGTCAAGGAGTGATTGGAAGGGTAGGGGGCCAGAAGGCAGCTCATTCTCACAGCAGTCCTTAAGTGTGTGGTTCAGACGTGAAGGAGAGAAGTAGCTGCTTGTAACATTGAAGCTGCACCAGAATTGTCTCATTAGAATGCGCCAAGAAGTTACGTTTTATTCTCTCCCCATGGCAATGCTAATCCCTATGGTTGCGCTCCTGGCTCGGCCCGTGGTGGGCTCTTAGAGCCAGGCCTGACCCCCAGGCTCCGACTCCACCCCACCCATGAATTGGCTTTCCCAGGTCTAATGGCCAGCATGACGTCACCTTGCTCTCAGCTGTTGATTCAGAATGCTGTGCTGCTCCTCAAGTTATGGCATGCTCTAATGGGAATTACTGTGTGCATTATTGCTATTCGGAAAAAGGGTAAACGCAAAGTAAAAATGTGCACAAGGAAACTTGTAAGAGAAAACCCATGGAAGGAATCACACAGGAGAACAAGCGACAGGTGCTACAGGAAAAGGGAGAGAGGGGCAAAGAGTTAGAAGAGAAATTGTACATTAGCTCACAAGGAAGGGGCTGCCCACAGCAGAGGCTTCGTGCAGCAGCTATCCCGACTCCCCTGCTGCAGGGTGCATGCTAGTTCTTCCAGGTTTAACCAGGCGCTAAACATTTGGGGCAATTTGCCCTATTCTAGTAGTCATGAAATAGATCTTTTAACCCCAGGACCAAATTTCCCAGTGGGAGATCATGGGCCTGATTTTCAAAAATGTTTTCAATGGGACTTTCCCATGTTAAAACATGTTTGTAAACCAGGACCCGTGTCTGTACACCATTTGTATCGGAATATGCAAGCAAACACACTAATCTTCAGGTTGATGCTGCTTGGTGCGTTTTCAGTCTACCTTACACACAGTACTGTGTGCACTGGCGCTGGAATGCAAGGCTCACTCCTCAGACATTACCCGAAATGTATTTATTGGGTGTTCAATTAACCCGCTGCCATGGTTACTACTGGACCTTTTATTGGACTATGTAGTCCAATGCGAATAGGACAATGTGACAATAAGTGTCCCATTTAGGATAACAATAGCACTTTAAATATTAAAGTGAGTCACCAAACATGTGTTCTTAGTCAAATGGAAATTACACATGTTTAAGCGCCACCCGTCTTAGAAATGAAGGCCCTCACATCCACTCCGATTTCACCCTGGAAACTAGGGGCGGGATGTCACGCCTCGGCAGTTGCCTCGGTCATCGAGTTTCAATGCGTCGCTTAAGGGGGCACTCACTAGTCTATATGTGAAACTAACTCTAAGCCCACACTGCAAGATCCCCTCGTTCGCCAAAGGCAGCACAGCCGCGAGAGAACCTACCCCAAGCCAGCAGAAACACGAGCAGGGCCATGGCGAGGATCAGGGCACATCTGGAAGGAGGTCGCTCGCGCAGGACAAGGCACTTTCTGTCGAAATACCGGACATGAAACACAGATATCATCAAGAACGGAAGGATAGATTGATAAACTTCTGCATTTCTGAAGGGGTTGTGTCTGTGAGCAGATGTTGCAGTTTCCTGTAGCTCGTTCTTCAGTTTGTGTCTTAGAGACACTCTTTTCCCATAACCCAGACCTGCAAATGATCCTTGCCGTATCCCTCTTAGGGTTCCTGTGCTGCAGGAGTGCTAAAGGGAGGGCGCGCATGTGGTGCCCCTTGCACAGGTTTCCGCTTATACTCGTTTTAAAATAAGTTGATATTAATATATTCTCTTTATACACAAATACGTTTAAAGTGTATTTTACAAATCGAGTTGTGCAAGTCTCAGCCAAATGCCAAATGAAGGACGTGACAATGTTAAGGAATTCTAGGTTCGCTCTAGCCATAACTTGCTGTTACAGTATTGGCATTAGGACATAGATATACAAAAATGGGTGATAGACCCGGAGGAAAGAAAATCATTTTATTATACTTTTTCTCATCCATGTGTCACCGGTTTTTCTAGTATCATCGGTCCATACTGTTTCCCATTATTACATATTGGAATTGCTCAGCCGCCCATTGGATTTACCGCATTTCATTCTGATTTACTGGGGAGCCCTTTGCCTTTGAAGAGCCTGGGTGCAAATGCCCACTCTCACTGTCTCCTTGACACATGCGCAATTCCCCAGAAAAGGGTGCTTTTTCCAGTGATGTCTTCACTTTGTCAAATTCTTCCGGACAATGTTCCCATGTCAGTTTCGTTTTTGAAACTTCTTGATTAGAATTGTATACTCAGTGGGCTGCGTATGCAATCTGGATTAATATTCGGCCTGAACAAGAAATGAAAGAAGTGTATTCTTGATTTTTTTCGGCTTCCTTGGTATACTTTGTTGTGTTGACTAGGCATTTCCTCCGCTGCACCCTGTTCTGGGATTAGCTGACATCCCTACCTGTTAGCAAGAATTCTCATAGATGTGCTAATTCCCTTCACTTTAGAGACCCCAGCAACTTTGCTGGAATTTGAGGACTTCATTTTTTTA
Organism: Ambystoma mexicanum; assembly: GCF_040938575.1. Classification (NCBI taxonomy): domain Eukaryota; kingdom Metazoa; phylum Chordata; class Amphibia; order Caudata; family Ambystomatidae; genus Ambystoma; species Ambystoma mexicanum. The sequence continues at coordinate 200,244,484 of NC_090921.1, read as the reverse complement.
CCTGAAGAGAGTGTGAGCCTTTTTTTCCCCACTCTCAGGTATTGTGATGTGTGTTTTACTCTTGTGTTCTTTGATTATGGAGTATGAGACAACTCCATAGGCATCATCTTTTCATGTGTGTCACACAGCACCCTCAGTGCAGTGACAAAGGGAGGCCTTTTAGGCTGTCCCAAGATTTAAACACCTTCTCTGGGATGAACTACTGTTTCCCAGAGAATGTAAAGTTAAATTGGCTTTACTAGTCTTTTTAAATTCCTAGACCCAGCACACACTATCTTCCAATAGAGTGCTGGAGGGGTTACCTAGTATCCCCCATGTCTAGAAACTGATGAAGCAGTCAAATGCTACCCTTTCCTATCGAAATGGCTGGTGGCAGTGGTTTTACAATGAACTACCATGATTTTTCCCGACCGCGAACACCGGTAGCTAAAAATCATGGGAGCCATGTTTTTCAAGATGGCGTCTGAGCCCCCTTTGTTTAAACAGGTCCCGGTCTTCTTTTTTCACCATTTCTTTTTGGAAAGGTCCTTCTAGAGTTTGTCTCTGTGCGCCAAACCAGGTTTGGTTCCTTTGTTCCTATGCCTTTGGCGGGCTTCAGGACTGAAGACCGCCTCTGGCGCCCGAGTGTCTGGGGTGGGTGGGCAGGAAGTGAGGGAGGTGCCCGAAAATACCTGTGCTTAGTCTCCTAGGAGACCCAAATGCACTCTGGCGTGATTGGCTGGCTGACTGTCCGGCAAGGACAGCCACCCTGCTGGGTGTGTGGCATCTAGGCTGGAATGAATGGGAGAAAACTGTTTAAAAGGCGATTCTCTTGGCTTCCAAGGCAGAGTCGACCACTGGAATGAAAGAACCGAAGACGAGCTGGAAGAGGATGGCTGCTGCAACTCGTGGACCGTTGGTTTGCCCGGTGAAGCCCTGCTGCAGGTCCGAATCGCCAGGTTCATCTCGACAGAGAAGCCCTTCAAGGACGACTTCTCCCTTTGAATTGGTGGGAACAATCAACTCGTAAGCCACCTGGACACCATTCTAAGATCTGGTTGTATTTTCCTCCGAGTGCTGCAGGAAACCGAATAGTCAGGGAGAAGGACACCAGTTTGTGGGCTTGAAGACAGCTACCGGAATCGAAGATTTGACAGTTTTGTGACTAGTCCCCATGCAGTGCAGGAGTCCCCCAATATCCTCCCTCTTGTCTCCACCACTGAGGCTCAGGAACAGCGAGATCTGCAGGAACTGCCAGGAACAGAAGTCTTCAGCTTCATCTTTTTCTTTAATATAAGGTACAGTGAAAACCCGACCGAGAGAACTTACCTCTCACTGCAAAAGTGCGTACCACTTTGGCAACTTGCAGGCCTAGTCAGCTTGTGACCCGACATACAAACCTTTCTTCTATGAACTACTTCTGAAAACCATGGCAAACACTTTTCCGTTCAAAGAACCGTTTTTCCTATACAAGACTCTAGCCCATTGACTTTGGCCTATTTATTGCATTGAATCAACTCTTCTGGGGATCTCAAACTATTTGCACTGTTTAAGAGCAACACTATTATTCATTTTATTAACTTATGCCTTTTTGCTCCTACTTCAAATGCTCTGAATGCCATTTTGCTTCTCCTTTAAAGTGGTCTAAATGTCTCAGAACCTGACAGTGTGAAGTATGGTAGTATACTTTCGTGTGATATTGATTGCCTCCTTTTAGTGAATGCTTTCTAACTGACTGTGTAATAAATAAATAAGTGTTTTACCAAGAGATCTTGAGTATAAGTGTCTATCTGAATACTTCTAATTATAGACCTCTATGTAACACCCTTACAAGCTCACATTCCCTCTTGAGATAAGCGCGGCTGCTCAGCTCGCTAGCAAAAATTGTGTGGTACAGACTTATACCAAAGGTAGGTTTTGCTTAAACCTGTAGTCCTAGTTGTGTGTAGTGGTCCCAGAGGATACTGCATACAAACGTTGCCTAACACTGGTGGCAGGCGGTGAGGATACATTGTATAGTTGTTACATTGAGAGTTCTGCTTTACTTTTGTACAGATAGTAACCTTCACAAGGGTGTCCAGTCAAATGGTCGAAAATAAAAGATCGAATGACCATTTGATCGACAGTCAAATGGTCGAAAAAAAAGGTCGAATTTTTTATTTATTTATTTATATATATTTTTTTAGTTTTGGTTGATTAAAAAATATTTTTAATAAAGAAAACGGGGAGTAGCGGGGAACCCCCCATAAAAAAAAAAAAATGTTCGAACATTTGACTGTCGATCAAATGGCATTCGATCCTTTGGTTTTCGACCAAATCACTGGTAACCCTTCACAAGGCTAAGCACCTCTAGAAAAGCAATTTTCTATCATGCCTGATATGGATAACTACAGACTGGAGGCCCTGATCAGAAGTCTGAGAAGTAGGTCTGTTACACCTACTCCTTCAGCAAATGTGGGAAATGTTGATGAGGATGATAATGATTCAGCGTCTAACTCTAATGTTATTGATGTGCAAGAAGAGTTAAAGGAGTCTCAGGATGTGAGCCCCTCTGCACTTCAACAAGCTCTTAGACCTCAACCTTTAGCCACAGGAACCCTACCAAGTCCAGTACTGAGTCCAGAATGTGTCTCTCTTGAAAAAGTAGACTTGAGTTAGAGTTCAAAAAGCTCCAAATGCAAACTGAAAGTACACATCAAGAAATAAAACTCAGAGAAATGGAAATGCATCATGCTCTTGAAATGAAGAAATTGTCTCTTGAAAATGGTTCTATCCCAGAGTCTTCTATGTCTTCTAGTCCTAAGAGACCTTGCCTGCCTAAGGAAGCTGTGAGTATATATGAGGTGAAGCTCAATATGTTGGCTTGTTTGCTGCTTTTGAGTATAACTATGGGATTCAGGGTTTCACAGGGAATCAGTTGATTTCTTGGCTTGTGTCTAGGCTCCCCCAGGTTGCAACTGATGCTGTAATGGATGTGGGGGAACTTGAAAGATTGGAGTAGGAAAATGCGAAGCTAGCTTTTATAGCTAGATTTGGGAAACCTCCTTCCCAGTACCTTAAGAGGATTAGGACTCTCGAAAATCATGATGGTACACCTTGGGCTAACTGGGTGTGTGAATGTTTGAAGAACTTAGATGGTTGGGTACAGGGTTACAGAGTTAACACTTTTGAAGGAATGAGAAATCTATTTTTGTTGGAATCTATTATTGATGCCTGCTCTCCTGAGCGGAGACAGCACTTGGCTGACTCCAAGGAAATGGATCCAAAGAAGTTAGCAAACAAAGGCTGCTGACTTGTGGGATGCCAACAGGGCTACTCACAAGGATTCTGGGGCAACTCAGAAAAAGGATGATGGGAAGCAGCAAAAGAAAGATGGCAAAGAGAATTCTAATACCTGCAATCCAAAAGAGGGCACCAACCAGAAACAGGGTAAGTCACAAGAGAAACCAAATCAGGCTAGTGAAACCTTTGGTGCCAAACCAGAGGGAGGTCAGCAGAACCCCCCATTTATCAAAACATTTGGAAAATGTTATGCTTGTGGGTCTACTGATCATGTGAAAGGGGATCCTAGATGCAGGGGTAAACCTTCAGGGGTCCACACTGCCTCCTTAGCCTTTTCCCCAGAGGGAGAAATACAAATGGCAAGTGTCACCTTTGAACTACTGGCTGAAGACCCCATTTGAGTCTCTGCCAGTGTTTCTTTAGTGTCCTTGGGTCTGTGGGAACAGCAGAATTTAGATGTCTATAATTCCATTCCAGAGAACACAAAAGAATATTAAAAGGACAGTGTACCTGTAAATGGTCAGAAGACCCCTGCCATTAGAGACACTGGGGCCAGCATTACAGTGGTGGATGAATCTTTTTTCAAACCTGAGGATGTTGCTAAGGTGCCCAAAGGCCTCACTAAACTTGCTGGAGGCCCTGTTCAAATGCTTCCCAGATTACCAGCTCTCATCCAGTGCAACAACATGACTGCCAAGATACCTGTTAGTGTGCAGAGAGAGGTGCCTGGGAGAGTCCTGTTGGGGAATGACTTAAAAACTCTTTTAGTTGTATCAAGCACCCCCAGGACTCCCAGTAAGTGGAAACAAGAGCAGACAAGGAAGGCCAGAGAGAGTACCTTAACTGACTCTCCAGAGGATGTTTCATAGGTGTCTATAACACCCAGCCCACAGGAACTACTAACTGCTATTTCTAGAAGAAAGAGCCAAAGGGGAAACCCAAGGTCTCCAAGAACAAGCAAGACAGCACTCCTGTAATTCCAACAAGGACATCCCCGAGAGAACTGTCCAAAGTCACACCTGTGACTACTTCACCAGCTGAGGCTGAGTGTGAGGAACAACCAGGAAAAGTTGAATCAGCTGCTGAAGATTCAGAGATGGAAGAAGACCTTCCCCCTGTTGGAGATCTGGATCCTAAAGACCAACCTGAGCTGCAGTCTTTACTGGCAGAAGGTGGCCCCTGTTGGGCAGACTTCAGTAGAGGTCAAAACGAATGTCCTACTCTTGAAGACTTCGCCAACAGGCAGCTACCCAGCTGTACAGGCAAGAGCCAGGGAAGCACAGGTTGTACTGGGAAGATGCCTTTTCTACAGTGAACCAACTGAGTATACCCCAGGGGACTACAGAAGACGTGTAGTGCCTCTAGAGATGAGACAACAGTTCCTACAGTTAGCCTATGAGATTCCTTTAGCTGGTCACTTAAGCTTTACGAAGACCAAGGAAAGGCTCTCTCTGTATTTCTACTGGCCTAAGTTGGGGTCTGATGTAGATACATTCTGTAGGAGCTGTCACACTTGTCAGATATCTGGCAATAGTGAAGCCAAGAACTTGGCTCCCTTGGTGCCTCTCCCAGTGGTGTGATTGCCTTTTGAGTGGGTAGGAATCAACATTGTTTGTCCCTTAGATCCTCCAACCTCTTCAGGCAATTGATTTATATTGGTTGTAGTAGACCATGATACTAAGTATCCTGAAGCTATAACTATGAGGACTGTTACAGGCCAGACTGTCTCTAAGGCCCTACTTGGTATTTGTACATGGGTAGGTTTTCCTAAGGAAGTCATCTCTGACAGGGGATCAAACTTTATGTCCCACTACATGCAGAACATGTGGAAACACTTTGGAGTGACTTACACGTTCTCAACTGCCTACCATCCCCAGACAAATGGATTGGTAGATAGATTTAATAGAACTATGAAGAGCATGATAGGTGCTTTAGAGAAAGCCCTTAGAAAACAGTGGGACCTTCTACTGCCATGTCTTCTATTTGCTTATAGAGAAGTCCCTCAGGAGGGATTTGGATTTAGTCCCTTTGAGCTTCTCTACGGTCATCCAGTTAGAGGTCCATTGGCCCTAATTAAGGTGTGGTTGGAGAGTGCCCCTTCCCCCAAACCAGTGAGAATCACTGACAATGTGCTTGGTCTCCGGAGGAGAATGACACACATGATGACAGAAAAATCTGATAACTTGAAAGCAGGTCAGGCTTTGGTGATGCATTGGCATGACCAGAAGGCCAACATGGTTGAGTTTACTCAAGACCAGCAAGTTCTAGTTATGGTAACTACAAGGCATCGGGCCTTACAGGACAAATGGATTGGACCCTTCAAGGTTGTGTGAAAACCTGGAGATGTCAATTATTTGGTGGACCTAGGCAATCCTAAGGAGGCTCCCAGGGTCTTTCACACCAACCGTCTAAAAGCTTATGGCTCAAGACCAGAAGTGGGAGCTTTGCTTCTAGCTTCTGCTCAGGAGGAGGATGAGCAGAGTGAACCTCTACCTGATCTCCTCAGGGGACAACCTTTAGATGAGAAGATAGAAGGAGTTAATCTCTCTTCTAATCTGACACTGGAACAACAGGAGGAGTGCACGTTTCTGTTAAATCAGTTTGCCTCCCAGTTTTCACTATGACCAGGCTTGACCCCTTGGGGCCAGCATGATATTCTCACTGGTGACTGTTAACCTGTCAAAAGCAGAGGTTACAAGATGTCAGACCATGTAAGAACCCACATAAGGAGGAGGTCAACAAGATGCTTGATCTTGGGGTAATAGAGCCATCGTCAAGTCCATGCTCTAATCCAGTTGTACTAGTGTCAGGATCCAAGGAGTTGAGATTCTGTGTGGACTATAGAGCTCTAAATGCAGTCACAAAGACTAATGCCCATCCTTTACCTAGGACAGATGAACTGGTGGAGAAACTTGGTTCAGCCAAGTACCTCAGTACATTTGACCTAACGTCAGACTATTGGCAAATAGCCCTGACAGACCATGCCAAGGAGAAAACTGCATTTCGACCCCATCAGACCTTTTGGACTAAAGAATGCACCTGCAACATTCCAAATGATGGTTAATCACATTTTGAATGGGATGGAGGACTTCTGCATGGCATACTTGGATGACATTGCAGTGTTCAGCCCTACTTGGAAAGAACATGTTGAACATTTAGGATATGTTTTGCAGGCTCTTGAGCAGACCCATCAGATCATAAAGGCAAGTAAATGTCAAATTGGTCAGAGCAAAGTGGTCTACCTTGGACATGAGGTAGGATGAGGTGAAATAAGGCCATTGCCTAGTAAAGTACAAGCTGTACAAGAATGAGCCACCCCTATTACTCAAACCCAGGTGAGAGCCTTCTTAGGTCTCACTGGTTATTATAGGAACTTCATAGAGAACTATAGGTTCATAGCTTCTCCCTTGAATGTGGTATCCTTACCCAAATTCCCCAAGAAGGTCAGGTGGAATGAGGAGTGCACAAAGGCATTTTAAGGACTTATGACGCCATGATACCCGAGGGTCTGGGCATGTAATAAATATAAAAATAAAATAAATAAGAAAGCCCTTTGTCAAGCTCCAGTCTTAAGAGCTCCTGACTACAGCCAAACCGTCATTGTGCAAACAGATTCTTCCAATACATGTATAGGTGCAGTTCTGAGTCAGCTGGATGAGAAAGGTAGGGAACACCCCATCTGTGTCATCAACAGGAAGCTGAAGGAACATCAGACAAGGTGGGCAACCATAGAACGTGAGTGTTTTTCCATTGTCTGGTCTCTGAAGAAGTTTAAACCATATGTCATGATCACTGTTTCCAAGGAGCCAGGACCAGCCCAACGTCCTTGGAAGCCAGCCCCTAACCCTAATCCTAGACACCAGCGGTCCCTACTGGGACCTTTTGGACCCTGTCCTGGCGCCGGTGGCACCAGGCTCATCAAAACCATCGGTCCCGGCACTGGAAGCGCCGGGCTCATAATTGGTGTGAAAGTGCTTGGGTGGACTTACCTGCAGCAGACCATGCTGCTTACTTACCAGCCACTTAGAAGCCCTCTGTGAACAGGAACTACTTTCTTACCTGGGTGGGGCAGCTCCACTCCCTGGATACAGCACTGGAACTCTTCTGGAAACTGGAACTCTTTTCTTACCTAGGCGGGGCCGTGGAAGAAGACGCCTCATCACTCCAAGGCTATTTAAACCACACCCGATAGATGAAACGTGCTTCGCGTTATTCTGCATCTGCATCAGAACGCTCACCGAGTCTGTTCCAGCCTTTCCTCTTTCGATCCTGAACCTGCAAGAATTATACTTACCATTCCTGTATCCAGTCAACATCAGCACCTGCAAAAGACAAGAAACAACAGGTTAGCAAGACAAACTTTACACACAGTGCTTTCTCACCTGATCCATCAGCAGTGGCCGTGTCTTCACGCTGCACTTTCGCCTGCAAAGACAAAAGCATTGTTATACTTACCGGCACGCCGTGAATTCCGGATTTCTTCATTCTGCATCGCCGCCTGTGAAGACAAAGTATAGTTAAAACTTACTAGCATTCCGCTGACTCCGGCGCTGCAAACCAACATCTGAAAGACAAAAGAAAAAGACATTAAGCAGGTATTTACTCACGCCCATCACGCTCGTCGCAATAAAACGCCTGCGAATACTCTGGCGTCTCTTTAACACGAACTAAGCTGCAAGGAAAGAGACAGTTAGAGCGCTTGCCATACTTACGAATTTCCAGGCGCTTCACTCCATCTTCCATCCCAAGAGTCCTGCAATACATAAGGGAAAAGCATTATACAGAGTCTTCAATATTAACGTGCCACGCATTTAAAGACTATAAAGACAAAAGGTGTCCAGAAACTCACCGCTCGTGCAGATAACGACGGTAACCATCCTCTGAATTCAAGAGGCCAATGTTTCACCAGTGAAGGAACTGGCAACGGCACCCTGCACCAGACGCAGATGGAGAGCCCAGCATTCACCTATCTAAGGTGAGCACGTTGACCTGGGGGGGGCTCTACAGAAAAGCTGGGAAGAGAGAGAGAGAGAGAGAGAGAGGGACATTCAACAACCCAGGCCATTAACCCCCATATTCTTTCACCTGCAGAAACCTCACTCTTCGAGTTCGACACACAGTGCGAAGAAGTTCGACCCCAGAAGCCAATCGAGTCCTGCACATCACTTTTCGAGTCACAGACACCTTCCTGCCAAGACCCGCGCCTCCGTGGGAATCAGGTGAGCGTTACACCATACTTGTATGGATCTACTTTTGTGATTCAGACAGACCCCCAACACTTGAGATGGTTAATGTCGATGAAAGGGGAAAATCCTAAACTGTTAAGATGGTCCATCAGCCTACAGGGGTTTGATTTTACCATTGAACACAGGTCAGGGTGTAATCACCAAAATGCTGATGGTCACTCCAGAATGTATGACCAACTGGTGTAAGGAGATTAATCCAGGGGTGGATTAAATCCTCCTGTCCCTTAGTCTGGGGACGACGAGTGTTATGGAGAATTCTCATAAATGTGCTAATTCCCTTCACTTTAGAGACCCCCAGCAACTTTGCTGGATTTTGAGGACTTGATAGAAAACCTCTGTTAAAAGTTCAGGAAAGTCAGCTGCATCTCAGGACACTCTGGAAAGATAGGGCAGGGGTCTGGTCACTCCACTCTCAAATATGGCTTTACACTCTACACCATAGGACCCAGTCAGCTTTGAGGCCTTTCTAGAAATACCTCCACCCAGATGCACTCTTAGTAATCTCTTCTGGTGTTTCCTTACAGCTGTCAGATGGTAAGTTTCAACAGCCCTCCTGATGGTCAATTTCACCAGCTCTCTCTGTCCGTGTGTCCCCCTCCTCCTATTGCAGTCTCCCTTCTAGAGCAGCAATAACAACACCAATTTTACAATCTTGGGGAGAACCCTGCCAGAGTGCACACAACAAGGATTGGACAGTTACCATTCTCTCTCTTACCAAACCCAGCTTCCCAGTCAGGATTGGTTTAGGCGTCTGGAGAAACATATGGCAATTCCCATTTGAAATCGCATTTGTTCTCCTTTCATATGTTTGGCAACAACTCGTTATGTATCAAAACGTCATAATTTTACTAGCAAATGCCATAATATACATATTTTCTGATTCAGCTAATCATGGCAGATTCCATGAAAAGCATAACAGTTATGAATATGTAAGTTATTACCCATCACTCTAATTATATTCTCCACCGGTTCTCTAACTCTCACATTTGGAATAGGTTCAGATCAGCCAGAAACCTAGTTTAACTGGCCATTACAGTTACCTGAGTGGCAGGTGGAGGAATGTATATCACTACAGTCACCTGGAAATAACATAAGAAATGGTACACAAATGAAATCAGTACAGTTTAGGTGTCAAGTCTAACAAGGAGACTGGGTTTCAACCCCCTCTCCCGAACCACAGAAGCTGAATAGATCGACCCGCCCACCGTGGTTGGCACGGGCCTCTGAATGGAAATACACAGATAACCACGTGGCAGCCAATGGGGGAAGTATACAGATACGTGGGGGTAGAGTCAAAGGCTTCCCAAGCCAATAGCGTGACAGGAGGTCGCTATAGCCTTGCAAAAGGAGCTAGATAACTGCTAGCTCAGAACAAACAATCACCGTGGATGAATAAAACATTATAAATTTATTAAACAGGAAGACATTTTTGTGCCATAATCTGGCATATATGCATACATTAAATCTGCATTGTGAAGGATTAGTATACAGTGGTGACAGTCTATTTTCTGTGTTGTTTTTTATCACAACACATTGACGTTGTCGACACTTGAGTTTGTGTTTCTGGTTCGGTTGATAGCTGACAAGGGCAGGAGCTGATAGAGATGGAAAAGCGCTGCACTGAAAATACCGAACTGTCTTCAGGACTTGGAGGTCGAGTTCAGACCGGATGAATGAGTGAGGTGTCGTCCTATGGTAAAAGAGGCTATGTTAAAAAACGGTGAGAATAGAGATTAATTCGTATCAGTAATTTTTTGACCTTCTTTCACTTAGACTGGGGCCTCTGACATTTGCAGATCGTCCCCTCCCGGCCGCTAACTCCAGCAGCCGCGATGTACTCAAACAGCCATGGCGCCTATCAACGTCCACACGGTAGGTCCTTTTGCCTTGCCCTTCTCACCATTAGTGGACACTCTATTCTCACCGTTTTTTAACATAGCCTCTTTTTGCAAGGCTATAGCGACCTCCTGTCACGCTATTGGCTTGGGAAGCCTTTGACTCTACCCCCACGTATCTGTATACTTCTCAACCCTCTCGAGTCAGGCCCCCTAAAAAAGAGGGTTCGCCCATTTTCTTTCTCTTCTAGCCAATGGGGGAAGAAAGAGTTAGGGAAAGGGGGTGGAATGACAAAGGAAAGGTAGGGAACAGACAACATGCATTTGCAATACAATACTTAATCCTGAACCAAAATATAGCCTAGTACTTCCTACTTGATACTGCCTGCCTTACTATCCTCCTAAGCGCTTAGGGTTCTTAATTACCCTATACCATGACCATACTTATGACCGTGTAGTAGAACATGTAACTAACACATAGCGGACAAGAGCGATACGAACTGCATGGCACATACAAGGGAAACTCCCTTACATGAAGTCAACATACACATGGCCCCAAGGGCTGACATTGAACATGAACAAACAGAAGCAGTAACCTAACCCAAGTTTTTCCCTTCATAATCGGAATTAACTGTCTTGCCCTTTATCTCTCAGGAGAAATGTTCCTGCGGTAAGTATTGCCTCATACTTTTCCTGGAGATAATGTTACATACAACCTGTGGGCTTGCCAAACTTAATTGAGTCTTTTAACGTATCAAGTAAACATAATTCTTGCCAATATAAACAAACACGTATCAGGATACTTATCTTCGAGTCTGGGTGACTCACAAGTACACCCGGATGATCTGATATGACGCCGTGAAAACGCCGCCGCCCCGTGGAGCAGCTGCCGCGTATAGGAGCGAAGGCAACGGTCTGAGAGGGAAGAATTGTTCACCGCTGCGGCCCGGGAGATATGGGGAGAGCTGTGTGGATGCTCGCGTTGCCTCCCAAGTTAACCAGCAAGGTTAACCATGCTCGGGCCAGATGCTCTCCTTTTCTGCCGAAAGCCTTCGTCCGCCTTCATGGACATAAATCACTCGCTCTTCCTCTTGGGTTCCTCACACATGCCGTCGTGGCCGCCCCTGCTGCATAACATTAATTATCAGCACCTGTGCAAGGGCGGTCAACGGCTAAATACACCAGTAATGAACTCCAGCTGTCTCTTAGCGCAAATCCGGGACTACATTGCGCCTCTAAGCATGCTGGGAATCGTAGTTATTTCCCTATTTCCTACAATATTGTTGTCTAGGCTTGCCCCAGACCCTATTCCTGACATTAGGGTTGCTGAGAAAAAGGCATAAATGATAATAGTCTTTTTAAATTAATTGTGACTCTTCATGTGGGACAACTGGCCATTCTCCTTCCTTCAGGCCGTTTGTTTTCACTGGGTCAGCCTGTACCCAGAGTTTTTTTTTAATCAGTCTCTTTGTGTTGGAAGCTTGCTCTTTGAAGTTGTTGCCCACATTTTCACACATATTGGTCATACCCCAGCCAAGGGGAACTTGTCCTGCAGTCACTGCCTTCAGAGCTAGCCAGGCTGGGGAACACTGGTTTTCAACACCTTTAGCAGTTGGTAATTAGATGGGAGATGTAATATCTTGACTGGCAGTGGGAGATTTCCTTGTGAAGTTTGCCCACAGCCAGCAAAAAGTATCTGCCTTTGGCTGACATTTTTCCATGTAAACAAAGTGGCTTTTCAAATGTCACTGGTATTTTGTATGTAAAGCATACTATACTACTATACATTGCTTTTTGTCAACCCGCACATCATGTCTTTTCCCTGACATTTTTCTGTTAGCAGTGATACATTTTGACATTTAAACTGCTTTTACTTGCACACACTATCAAGCCTTGCAATCCGTTTTTGCGTCACTGTTTAAAAATCCTGTTTTCCATTTGAAAGGGATCTTTCATTCCTCCATATTTTGTGAATTAAAATGCTGCCTTCCCTTTGGTAGTGACAGGTAGGCCCATTTTCCACATGGCTCTTAAATTTTACTTGAAAAAACACACAGGCCAAGACGTTTTTGTTTCAGTCTCTATAATCCTGCTGTCCATGTGAAAGGGACTTCTGTTTGGGGCCTTTGAATGCACCCCACACACCAACCTCAATGGCATGCGAATACACTTTATTAAAACTGATTATCCTCTTGACTCTCCGTGCAAAGATATCTGGTGATAAGAAGTGGTTAAATCCAGTGTAGAGTATACACAGTGCTTAATTTGTGGGTGTGTTTGCCAGGGCACAGCCCTGGCTCTTATTTTTGAGCCCTGGCACTTATTGTCTCTGACTCACCTTAATTATGAAGTGGTGATAGTCAGTGAATCCATCAACCACAATGAGCAAATGTGATCTGTAGTGTGTAACCCCAAACATGTTGACACTGTGGAGAGCATCAATGGGTGGTGGCAGCAATTGCGGGGAACTGCCCCCTCCTCCCCCGCAGTGTCCCTGGAGTGCTAGAAAATGTTTGGGCCTGGCACTTATTTTTTTGACAAATTAAGGACTGAGCATACATGTGTTTCAACTATCATCACCTATAATTATCCACATAGTTGGAAGAACATGCCTATCACAAACTACTATCTAATAAACCCACGATGTTCACACAGTCCTATGTTCCCAGATGTTGCATGTTTCACCACCACAGCATAGGCAAACCGCCTAGCATTTTACACCATGAATACCTGTGTTTATATCTTTGTCTTTCCTGAAATGCTTCCCCGCATCCTCGATAGCCTCACACATGGCATACATGTAAGATATGTACACCAGGCTTGTATGCCTTACACTGCCTTTGATGAAATTAAAGCGTATATGCCTCACTTTCTGGATGTCGTAAGTGCAACAGCCATCTGTGGTTTATTATATTCCAGTGTGATAAGATCATCGGATTGTTGCTGCTGTTGAGCACTATATGAAGCTACCAGACAGATGTATATTTAAAAAGCAGACATTATAGAAATAAAATAGATCCTTTTAAAATGAGGGCACATTCTGTTATAGTGTTCACTGGTTTGGGAGATCGGATAGGCGACTAGGCCTGCATCAGACATTTGAGAGACACATGCACCGTTTGTAGTGGAAATCATACAAACCTTCACCCACATTAGAAAGACCTTCCACCAAAAACGGCTGCTCCAATGAAATGATCTGTGTGCTGTGTACCCATGTTCCTTGCTGTCCTCCTTCTCTGTTTATAACAATTGCACTTATGAAACGTTTTTACCGTGCCTGAGTGTATGTAGCCTTGTTAAATTGGTTGAGGGGCAGTGTCTGAAACACGATTTCCAACAGCACATACTTCATTATAGATAATCATGTGCAGCACACAAGAGTGACCCCATTAGCACAGGCCACTCACGCCTACCACAAGCCATAGATGAAAACAATTCCTTCACTCGATGTGTGTTTTCAAATTTCAAACACAATATATAGGAACTAAGCATTGGGGGGTTAGACCACTTCTTCTTTTCTTAATTCCACAGGCAGGAATATTACATGTGATAATGAAGATTACCACTGCTAATAGCGCAGGGAGTTTTGAGTCTATTAATGACAAGGAGACGAGCATTATAAGAAAATATGAGTCAGTCCCATCACTGGGCTGCATTCATCGGGCACTGAGTTTTTGCCAAACGCACTGCTACTTGCACATGTGGACCTTTGAGTCCTTGCATGCAAAGTGATGCTGTTTAAAAACACTATGGGCCTCATCATGACTTTGGGGGTAACCCTTAAATCTGGCGGTCGCGCTATTACCGCCGGATTTAAGGGTCCGCCAAATCAGGGCTTTGGCGGATTTCGCCCCAGCTCTGAGCTGGGTGGAAATCCACCAAAAATTGGCGCTATTACCGCCGGCGAGAAACTTGTGGTCCGGCGCTATTAGCGCGGGGGAGTTCAGTGGTAGGGCTAATATCGCCGGTGGTAATACCGTCAGCGGTAACGCCCAAGTCGTGATGATGCCCTATGGCTGGAACAAGGTGACCCTTTTAACACGAGTCCAGTTGGCATCAATGGAGACTTGTTAGGCACTATATTTTTTTAAAATGCATTTTATGACAGTTATGTGGCATTAAAGTCATTTTGATGCGAAGCTGCACCCATTTATCAGCAGGCACTATGTAAACAACTCAACCTATTGTCATTATTCTAAGCAACACATACAGCAGTAGGAAGACTTTCTATACAGAACTCACACCCACAATGTCCGTGCTAAAAGAGGAACATTTTGGGGCATGCGGCCAACACGTTGCAAAACGTATTGAACGCAATATTATTTTTGTAGAGAAAACATACAGCACTCAGCTAATTCTATGCACAGAATGGACATACTCAATTCATCTCCATATAATAAAAACAGCAAATTAGCCTGGCAAGCAGCAGAAAGAAAATAACTGGGGGAAAACATTGAATCAGAGGTAGAGGGACACCTCTACCTCCCAGTAAAGGAGAAATATAGTCTTCTCCACAGCCCAAAAGCTGTGACTAATGACATCAAAGCCATATCAGTTTCCTGTGTGCTAAGCATGGACACAGTGGGCCTTATTACGACCCTGGCGGTAAGTAATGGATATTACCGACATGGCGCAACTAACGTGTCCGTGCTGCCCAGAAACCGTTAAAAGCGGTACATTACGACCTCTTGGGCACGAGCATTGCGCCATGCCGGTAATGTAATCAGCGCCATGCCGGTAACGTCCCAGAAACGGCACCTACTGGCATCGTATGTCATGCAAGGTGCACTACCGCCACCCCTCCCACCGATATTAGCGATCACCGCAAATAGCGGTGACCGTAAATAAGCGGATCCGGAAGTTGCGTCATCGCAATGGAACAGGAAAGAGCACGGCGGCCATCTTTAAAAACACAATCGATTGCCATCCTCTGCAACCAATGGACATCTGACCCCCAGAACCGTACAAACCTTCACCTACATCCACCCATCGTCAGAATGCCGAAAGTTGTGAAAAAAAGTTGCGATCGGCTGCGGCAGGAACGCTTCACTAGGGAGGAGCTCAACATGTTGGCCGAAACCCTACGGGAAAACGCCAATGTCGTATTTTCAACAGAGATGACCAGACCGGCGATAGCAAGGAAGAAGGCCATATGGGCCATAGTAGCACAGCGGGTCAGTGCAGTTGGCACAACACCCCGCAACGCAAGACAGTGCCGGAAAAGGTGGGACGATCTCTGGCTCTGCGTAAGGAGTATACTGTGCTAACAGAAACCTGGGCATGGCAACTGGTGGAGGAGCAGAGTCACCGATAAAATTGCAGCCGTGGGAGGAGATATGGGCCACAACCATTGGCATCGAGAGCATCGAGGGGGTCGGAGAAATGGAGAGAGGAGCCCCGACATCAGGTGACGCAGGTAGGTGCCTTAAATCAAGCCATGCCAAACTCACTGAAGTCCAGAATCATGTGAAGCGCAATGTTGCCTAATAGGGTTAACGCGACACATCAGTAGAAGACTGCCTACAGGCATTTTTTACCTCCACCCTGTACACATGCAGTATGCACACCCTGACTGTAGGCACCCACATTCCTCCATGCTTCTTCCACCCAAAAGGGAGACAACCTGTATGTCACTGCCTCCAATGTGCACCATCTAGTTATCAAAATGATGGCAGTCATCACAATGCCTGCTCAATGTCCGCAGACCCATCAATAACACGTTCCTTCCTTTGCTCCACAACAGGCTCTCATCCGGACCTTGGCGATGAAGACACTGGCACCACACCTGCGAAGAAGGCCAGGCCCGAAGTACCACAACACCAACCCTCCACATCTGCTGGACAAAACAAACCCCCACAGCAGCCAAAATCTACGGCACAACACAGGCCAGGGCACTGATAATCACCAAGGCAAGCACCACGGTACCACCAGCAACAGACATCCACCAACTGGTGCCCACTGAAGGGACTGTGTCTGCAGGAAGGAGCATAATTGGGGAGACTGCTGCCATTGCAGCTAGCTCGGATAGTGATGTGGAGGATGCTGATGTTGTAGTATGTCCCCCCACTGCCCACCCTCATTCCCCCTACCTGTCCCCATGCAGCCAGCATGATGATGGCACACAGGGGCAATACCCTGATGACTCTTGGCCAGCCACTCCATGCCCAGTGGAAGATGTGCAGGAGGGGAGCAGCACAATCGACACGCCACTGGCATTATCCATTGCCCAAAAAAACCAAGAAGAGCGCTGGACCAAATCATCACACGCCAACACCAACTGTCCTCACTCCTGACTCAGCATGTTGCCGAATGTGGAGGTGCAAGGGCGGAAATGCAACAATGTGCAGATACTGTAAAGGCAGCCATACAATCTACCACCAAGGATATCAGTGCAGAACTCGCCGCGGTGCGGCACGTGCTCTCAGAGCTCGTTCAGACAATGAGGGTCATGCGTCCTTGTGAGCAGCCAAGTACCTCCTCCGCTGCCAGTTCGACCCCAAGCAGCCCCATCCGCAGATCGGGCAGGAACCTGCAGAGTTCAGGCAGGGGTGCCCCCGGGGGCTGGGAGAGGGGGCTGCCAATAGAGGCCACCAAGTGGAACAATCCCACATTATGCACTTCACCATAGGCATCAACACACTTTTGCGGGGAGTTGAGGGGGGAGGGGGGAGTGGGTGTGTTGGGGAGTTGAGGGGGCAAGGGGGAGAGGGGAGTGGGTGTGTTGGGGAGCTGAGGGGGGAGGGGGTAGTCGGTGTGTTGGGGAGTTGAGGGGGAGGGGGGAGTGGGTGTGTTGGGGAGTTGAGGGGGGAGGGGGGAGTGGGTGTGTTCATTCAAATCACATTTTCAATACCCTTTTTTGCTTGTGCACAACTCACATGTGTGGAAATTGCTCATTGCGTATGTGTGATTAATTGGTGAACAGCCCACAGTGTGCATGTCCCAGACACACACAGTGCCCCAAGTGCCATCTCCATGTGACACACACCATCCGTGTGTGCTAGAAGCATTGGTTAATGAGAGTTTGACGCATGGCACGTCCCTCCTGTGCATCGCCTCCTCCCTGAGGTGCTGTCCCATCTGCACCCTCCTCATCGTCATTGTCAGGTGGTTGCAGTTCAGCATCAGGGATAGGGGCACATTTCGTCTGATGCACATATTGTGTACCATTACACATGCCATGACGATCTTTGCCACCTTCTCATGGCGGTACAGGAGTGCCCCACCAGACCTGCTGAGGCAGCGAAACCGTGCCTTCAAGAGGCCAAATGTCTGCTCAATCACCACACGGGTTTGTGTATGTGCACGATTATAGTCCTCCTCGTGCTGGTTCTGTGGGTTCCGGACTGGGGTAAGGAGACACCTCTTCAAGGGATAGCCTGCATCACCTGTATGTGGGCAACAATGTATGTGTCAGTCATGACATCAAACTTCAAATCATGACGTGCCACCATGGCATGCATTAATCTCTTACTTTGTACCACATTTACATGCATGAATGGAGTCACACTATGTGACCGGTATATGTGTATTCCTCTCATTGACTGTTTTGCATGCCATCAACCAGTGTATGCAGGGGGGTCCAGTGCCTTGTAAGTGCCCATCCACTGTGTTAGTCCTTAGCGGTTGTTTTGGTGATCTGGCAGATGTCCAGTGATATCAATGCTCTCATCATGGCAACATTGCTGTCAGCCTCATGTTGACCTCACTGAGCACTACAAATGTTGTTATGCAATGTATTTTGGCCTCTGTGTCTGTGTAGTGGTGTATTGATGTTTGTGTCCGTCATGTGCCTCCTTTGTGCGTAGTTATGGGGGACTGGCCTTTCAGTTGATGGTGTTTGGTGCCGTGTATTGGCTGAAGTCATTGCATGTAGGTGCATTTCTTTGAGATGGATGCGGTCAGATTCAGTACAGTGCACTTGCAGATGGTTGTGTCATGGTTGGGACACACCTTCATTCACATGGTAGGGCTGCTTACATCGGGCATTATGTGTTCAGGTGTCAGCTAAAGTTTGGGCTGCTTCAGGGTATGAGTTGGCTCCATTGCCTATGATACTCGCAGCCAGGTAAAGTATGCATCTCTCCCCCCCTTTCAGCCAGGTAAAGTATGCATCTTCCCCCCCCCTTTCAGCCAGGTAAAGTATGCATCTCTCCCCCTCCCCCTTTCTGCCAGATAAAGTATGCATCTCTCCCCACCCCCCCTTTCAGCCAGGTAAAGTATGCATTGGTACGTCAATCACCTAACCATTTCACATTTCCATGGCCATGACATGAGACTCATCGAGTAGCCAGGATCTTGGCCCTGCATGTCGCTCCATGTAGCGTGGTATTGTGGAATTACGCAGGACCATTGAATCATGGGTTGATCCAGGGAATCGGGCACAACAATGTGTGATGATCCTTTTGGAGTCACATACCATTTGCACGTTGATTGAGTGGAATAGCTTACAGTACGCTACCTCAATGGCATGTGGTACCACCAATTCCACATGGGTGCAGTCTATGGCACCAATGCAACCAGGTATGCCGGCGAGTGCATGGAAACCCACTTTGGTGTTTGCGATCTCCTGGGCAGACTGTGGTAAGGAAATGTGGTCGTCTGTGTGCTTGAGGAGGGCATCGAGCACTTGGATCAGCGTAAGTGAGAATAATGGTTGTGAAATGCCATGCAAGTGCCTCACTGTGTGCTGGTAGGTGCCTGTGGCCAGGAAGTGGAGCACGGACACTACCTTCAGTAGGGGGGGGGTGGCGGTGGGTGTTTCAATCATGCTGACAATGTCATTGTGTATCATGTCCACGATGGTGGTGATGGTGTCCCGGTCCAAACGGTACAAGGTGTGGATCTGCTCAGCGGTGAGGGTGAATGGACTGGCTCTGATGCGTGGGATTGGGGGCTGCCTGCGTGGTGGCATTGGCTGTGCTTGTGGGGTTTGCTGGCCCTGCCTTGCCCTCCTTCTCCTCGTGCGTCTCCTCTGTGCTGCCTGTTGTTGTTG
Organism: Ambystoma mexicanum; assembly: GCF_040938575.1. Lineage (NCBI taxonomy): Eukaryota > Metazoa > Chordata > Amphibia > Caudata > Ambystomatidae > Ambystoma > Ambystoma mexicanum. Next base: position 200,225,150 of record NC_090921.1, on the reverse strand, counting down.
TTGTAGTTGTAGCACTTGCATTGCAATCAGGTCCTCCAGCCTCAACATTGCTAGTCGTATTGGAATAATTGTGGAGTGTGACTGGGTGTGGGAAGGGGTGGGGTGTGCTCTTTTTGTACTTGGTGAGTCTGTATTGCCTCAACCTGTGCTGATTGTGTGCACCTGTGGCAGCTGGGAACACTGCACATGGCCATATACGGTTGGTTCGCGATGGCAGAATTAGCACCATGGCAGTAAGGTACTTTACGAGCTTCGCAAGGGCGTTAAGAGCATGTCCGCTTGATTCGTGATTTTCCCACCTTTGGGCGATGCCGGTATTTACGCCATGGGAGGTTGCATTTGCGCGAGCTTGGTGATGTTAGCGGCACCGTTAACTACGATGCAGGTGATTGCACTTTCTCGGGTCATGATCGGACCTAGCGGTAAGCGATGCCGGTAATCATTTACCGGCATCGTTTTTCACTTACCGCCAGGGTCGTAATGAGGACCAGTGTATAATTGCTCAGTGTGTCACCAGAGCACATGAAATAAAGGGAGGGTTGAGGGCATTTAGAGGGAGCACTTAGAGGTAATTACCGCCAGTGGTAATTCTGCCGAAATCCCCATGGAGCCCTATGAACTCCATAAATGGGGACTAATACCATCATACTGCAACTTACAATCCAGTGGTGATTTCGCCTGACCCAGTGACAGTAAATCGGCTGCCAACCTATGTGTTTGGAGGTAAGGTGTAGAAAAACCTCCAGCAAAATGCTGGATATAATTCTGCCTCCTTACCAGCCAAAAAAAGCCATTCTGCCACTATTAATGCCAGCAGAATTACCGCCCGTTGTAATGGCACCAAAATCCCCATGGACACCTAAGGACACCATAAATGGGGACTAACATTGCCATGCGGCCACTTCTAATTGTGCAGTAATTCCACCAGACCAAATGGTGATAATGGTAAATCTGTTTGGTGGAATCTCTGTGGATTTACTGCTGATATACCACCAAACTTGTAATGAGGCCCAGGGTGCAGAGGAAGTGCAGTTGTGCGCTAGTTGGAGTTGGTGGTCTTCCCACTTTTGTGGTGACACACTAAAGGTTATAACCTCATTATGAGTGCAGAGATGAAGTGTGGAGGAAGTACAGTAGTGCACTAGTTGGGGTTATAACCTCCATATACTTCATGGAGCAGTTGTACAGGATGGTGGACCAAATATATTCAACACAAGAGGCGCAGAAAATAAGCAGTAATTGGGGTTCACTTTCATTACCTTATACTGCCAGGTGAGGACATACCACTATACAACTAACGGAGTATGCCACTGCAAAGAACTCTTTCACCTCCAATAATGGTATCCATGAACATATCTCTCATTGAGATTCTAAGGAGTGAACCGAGAATGGACTAGTGCTTCATGGGTAAGTAAAATAAAGAAACTAACAACAGAAAAATGACAATGCACTTCCCGGTAACAGTCTCAGTTCATACGTCGACAGAGATCCCAAACACAGTTGCCCCAGATGTTGAAATTGTCACAGAATCTGGAGGCACTGCCATGGCCCGACATGAGTGGTGCCATTAGCGGCTGTCTTGTGGGCCATGGCAGGGTCCCTTGGTTGCTGTAATAAACTTCCGGGGGAGACAATGTAAAGGGGCGCAGCGATGGAAGGTGAGGGTCTATCCTTACCTACATCCACTGGCCTGCCTCATTTAAAGGTGCTGAGCTATGACTGCATCCTCACATCTCGTGGAAGACCAAAATGGGATGGGAACAGAAGTTATCAAGGAGATGCTGGCGAATGGCCAGTCACCAGGGAGCGATGGAATAACCAATCTGGCAATCAAGGACCTCCCGCCGACATCAATGTAACACCTCAAAGAGATCTTCAATGCATGCATGGGACTTCAGCACCTCCAGAGATCCTGGAAGGAAGCAAGAGTCATCGTATTCCTAAAGGCCGGCAAACCACTGAGGGAATCCTGTAAACAACTGCCCCATCAGCCTGCTCTCTAGATTATCAAAACTCCTGGAGAAGGTCCTCCTCGCCCGCCTTAGCAACTTTACATTTGATAGAAATCTACTAGCAAAGGAACAGTTTGGATTTCTAAAGGAGCATGCAACGCCTCATCAGCTGCTGGGCGTGGTGGACACCATCAGCCATGGCTTCAACATCAACAAGTCCACAGGAATCGTCTTCTTGGATGTCACTAAGCATTCGACTGAATCTGGCCCAAGGGACTGCTGCACAAGCTGATCGGCCTGGGATTTCGGAACTACCAGGTGAAGACGATTGCAAGCTACCTGGGAGACCTAACCTTCATTGGGCTTCATTACGACCCAGGCGGTAAGTTACCGCCTGGGCCGTGACTTTACCACCATGGCGTAAACTACATTTACGCCATGGTGGTTGGCGGACTTACCGCCCCATTCCGACCTTGGCGGGGCGGTAAGTCCCCAATCCCCATTTACCCTTCCCCATTCCCATTTTTGCCCCATAGGGCATAATGGGAGTGGGGAAGGCGTTAATTACGCCACCGTAAATTACGGTGGCGTAATTAACTCCATGGTCCCTTAGCACCATGGATTTTAACACCTGCTAAAAGCAGGTGTTAAGTCCGCCATGGCGCTAAGGGACCTCGTACTCAGGCGGTAAGGGTCGGCGCTGTTTACGCCGCCGTAAAACCCTTACCGCCTGGGTCGTAATGAGGCCCATTGTCACCATTTGGTCTGAGTTGTCCTCATCATATCCCACCCAAGCAGGTGTGCCACAGTGATCAAACCTCAGACCCTTCCTGTTCAACATCGTCACCAACGACATCCCGAAAGATCTCCAGAAGACCGACCTCGCACTGTATGCGGATGATGTTGCAGTCATCTCCCAGTCATTCAGTGAAAAGGAAGTGGCAAAGAACCTGCAAGTTTTATTGGATGCCATCTCAATGTGGTACAGCGATTGTTGGATAGAACTCAACACCAGCAAGACAACTGTCACATTGTTTAACAAAAAGAAGATAAAAGGAGCACCTACACATCATGCTCAATGGGGAGACCATCAAGTCAATTCAACTGATGAAGCCATATCGAGAAGACTCAGCAGAAGGCACCAGGAAAGATGGCAGTGCTGTACCATGCACCTCCTGACAAAGATAAACAACTACAAGGCGATCATCAACCTACCCTGACGTATGCCTTCCCAGCATGGATGACCTGCTAGGAGCAACACCAGAAGAGTCTTCAGATAGTCCAGAATGAGGCTCTGCGATAGCGTCTAGAGTGCCACTCTTCACAAGGGTAGCTGACCTTCACAGAGAACTGGACATCGAGATGAGAGACAAACGTCTAGCGTAGCTGAGCAAGAACTTCTGCCAAGGACCGGATCAGAACCCAAACCCTCTGATCAGAAGACTCACTGCCACCACTGCAAACCCTTTTGACTGCTTCCCATAGACCATCACGGCGAAGACCCTGTGAAAGAAGCCTTATCGTGACAAGTCCACACAGACCATGAAGAAATCCAACCTACAACTAGACACTCAACCCGAGAGGATGGAGTAATGAGGCTCAAGCCCTGGTATCCAATAATCACAGCTGCTGGATAAAATCACTAGCAACGAGTATAAAGAAGCACTGCATCCTCTTTCCTGCAGTCAATTCCCCAGAAGAAGACTGCATTGTTTTCTCCAGGTAGGTGGGGTGTGTGCAATGTTATTCATCTTTGCAAGTGATGCTGAGTCATCAATGAGTGTCGTAAGATCCAACAGAGATTACAATAAGCAACAGTGTGATGGTTGAGTCGATTTCTCTCCGCTCCAGACGGTTTCTCATTTAAGGGACTGCTCAATTTTCAGGTCCGTGTGTGCAGCGCAGGATGGTCACACAGTGTTTATTCGCAGGTGGGGCACATGGGTGGAGTACTTGTGTGACGATCCCTGGGTTGGGAACTATCACTGTGTGCGCAATATGAGTCATAGGAGAGCTGCTGACTACTTGGGCATCATCCCTAGAATGTCTTCCTGATCGCCAGACAGGGGTCTGGGCTATGTAATCCACAAACCAGGGCCTTCAGTGTATGGCTCGGTGGCGCAATGGGGCAGCCCTTTGCCTGCAGATCCAGTGGCTTAGGTTTGGTCCCAATGTCCGCCCTCATTAGGGTGGGAGTCATGCATAATTGCATACGTGTCTTAATAAGGATGGAGTGCCGTGGAAAGTGCGGTCCATCTTTATCGAGGGGTATGGACCAAAGACGATTGATGATGCCTCTGTGTGAGGCAAAGCAGGGTTGGCTTTGATTAGCATATGGGTGGAAGACAACCGGGGAGATATTCAACTGCTTTCTCGCACAATAATTATTTTGCTGTTATTTTAGACTGTTTACTTTACATGCATAGTAATTGAGCACAGGCTACGGGGTTGACAGCCTGATGCATTTTATGAAATCAACAAGCTTACATAACCTTAGGGAAGATTCTAGGTGCTATGCTAGCGGGCAATTATTATTTAGCCCATGGGCTATTTTAGTTCACAAATTTGAAGTAGCCTGAACTTCAAACTTCAAACTTTGCAAGGACGCTTTATGTCATCTATTGTTTAAAAGGCTGGACTGATGCTTAGAAACCGTGGTTTTCCAATTGTGAATCACCTTGCATATTCGATTGTTTGTTACAACAAGAGTGCTTTTCTGGGCCGTTTGCTCTGGCTGCTCTTTCGACAGTAAGAGCAGAACATACTATTAATACATTAAGGTGCCGATTCATGGAATTATCTGCGCTGAAAATAGGGAACTTGCGTGCCAAACTGCGTGCAAATCTGCGTTTGTCAATTCATGGAACCGACTGCGCCGGACTTTCTTGGGACTTGCGCAGAGTTCGCACAGGTCCGACACATTCGAGCCGATGAGCGCCTTGCACGAGTCTCCACACACAGTGGGGGCTGGGCCTGCGCATTGAACAAAATACGGGGCAGACAAAGCAGAATGCTGAAGAACATGCGAACATATGGGCGTGCCAATTGTTAAGAAAATATAGCCATATTCATGGATTTGAACTGGGAACGGCGGGTTGCGAAAAAGTACACGCAAATCTAAGAACCCTTAAGTCACATGATAGCAGGCTTAAACGTCAATGCACATAGGAAGAAATGTGTATAAATCACACAATACGCACCAAACAAACGTCTACACCACAATGAATCCTGCAGTACTCAGAGACATTGTGCACAGACACCATAGGAGGAGGAGGATGCCCAGGGCCCGGATCTTTGCTAGACGTACTACACTTTTGAGGATGCCCGATGATCTGGTGTATTACAGGTACAGGCACACTCCCATATAATACAGGACCTGGTCAGGGAGTGGGAAGATGACCTAACATCTGCTCCCAGGCCCTTACACCACTAGAAAAAGTGCTCACTGAACTACATTTCCTAGCAACTGGGTTCTTCGAGCAACTGGGCCAACCAGTCACGTTGTCTACACCAGGTGCTGTCCTGTATAACATCAAGTGCCTGAGTGCGCAGGCACAAATATATGCCCCGAACCCTGGCAGAAAGGCAGACAGTCATGCAGTACTTCCACACAGTCCCCCGTATACTAGGTGCCATAGATTGCACCCATGTAGCGCTAAGGCCACCCAGATAGACCGAGCGAATATACAGGAACCATAAGCATTGGCACTCCATTAATCTGCAGCTCGTGTGTGATGCCAAGGGAATCATCACAGAGGTCTATGCTCATTTCCCGCGCAGCACACATGACCGCTACATGTTCCATAAATCCCCAATGCATTGGGCCCTGGTAGCTGGAAAACATGGCAACACATGACTCATTGGTGAGTATGAGTGTACATGCATGCATGTCACACACCGAACAATAGACCCTGCCAAAAAATAACAATAACAACCATGTCAACCTTTACAGGGGACATTCATGATGACACCCATCAGGAAACCCACAACACCAGCACATGTGAGGTAAAATACTTCACATATAGCCACTCGGGCCATAGCGGAGCACACATTCGGAGTGCTAAAGTCATGGTGCAGCACACATGACCACTCTGGTGGGGTGTTGCTGTATGCACCACCAATAGTCTGTCAAATAATTGTGGCTGCATGTGTTGTGCACAATGTAGCCACACGGCTCGGAGTACCAGTGGACATGCAGGTAGGACACGGTCCGCACCCACAGGCAGCACCCTCGGCTATGCCTGTCCAAAGGGCACATGAAGAGGCGGCACACAGACGTCTGGTACAATCGGACTTCACCTAAATACCAGCCCCTGTGGAGTACACCCAGTGAAGCCACCTCCCAGGTGCCATTCAGTGATGAATTGGCACCTATCGTCTGTGCCCACAACAACACCCTAAGAATGTGCCAGTGGGAGTGCAAATTTGAGTGTGTCCATAAGACATAAAAGAACATGGCCAAGCATAAGCCCCCGAAAATATTTGTAAGTGGCAGTATACCACTACCACTCTGTGAAGTATTTAGAGAAATCATTCTTGAATATCACCAACTGTAGAAATGCAACATCTCCTGGCACGTGTACAAATATGACTCTATAGAAATATTCCTGAAATAGGCAACAATCCAATAATTTGCACCAAAAGCAACAATTCCACCAATTCCTATAAGAAAACCAAAATCTGATGAAAGACCTGTGGGACCATGTGCACTGCAGGCAAAACATATCCATGTCGCTGTGAGTGTGAAAGCAGGGGTGCAAAATGAAACATGTGACATACATACTGAGAACAGGAATACATTTCACTCTGTAACTATACATCAAATTAAGAGCTAAATTGCAATAGAGCAAAAGTGTCTGACACACCCCAAGGGCCACATTTACAGGTATGTCAAATAATGGTGCAACCATACATGAAAGCAGACTTTGACTCATGCCCATAATCTGCATGGGAGCGCACAACTAAACCACACAGGCATATCAACTTGACACAACAGTGTCCATGTAGTAAACACAAAAGCACATAGCACAAGGAACTAAGGGCCTCATTACACGGTAGGCAGTAAGGGTTTACCGGTACCAGTATTTTACCGGTACCAGTAAATCCTTACCGCCTTACTGCGAGGTCCCTTTGCGGGTTGGGGAATTTAACACCTGCTTTTTGCAGGTGTTAAAAACCAACCCGCAAAGGGACCCAGGGAGCTAATTACGGTACCGCAATTTGCGGTACCGTAATTAGCGCCTTCCCCATTCCCATTATGCCCTATGGGGCAAAAATGGGAATGAGGAAGGGCAATGGTGGAAGGGGGAATTACCGCCCTGCCAACCTTGGAATGGGGCGGTAATTCCCCTTTCCGCCAAGGCGGTGCCGGTATTTTACCGGCATGAACCATGGCGCTAATAGCGCCATGGTTCTCCGCCATCCGTGTAATGAGGCCCTAAGTCCTAGAGCGCCTTCACCTGTACAACAACTGGACTGCATGTCGACACCAAACCACACACATGAGACCACAAGTAGGAAGGCATACCACACATTTGATGCCAAGAAAGTCATGCAAGGATAGCCCTGGACCCCAATGTGTGTCACACAACAACAAACTGGTGCAGGGAAATGGATTTATGAGCTAGAGCAAATGACAGGAGGAAATACGTTAGCGATAGGAGACATTAGGGGTCTCTTAGCAGCCATTCTTGGGGAAAGAGCTGATGGCATTTGGATGAGAGCAGGATATTCAAGTGTCATGGCACAGAACACAGCGCACGATGGAGCACCATTTAACAATTGTAGAGCAGATGTCTGGAGAGTGCTCAGGGTACAGTATCCTGATACATCAGATATGGGTGCAATTATGGCACGTAAGATGAAAGATGACGAAGATCCACTTGCTTATATTCAAAGCATTCAGGAATAGTGGACTTTTGAAACGAGGGAGCCGTGTGGAAAATCGGTAGCAGTATTTTACCACATTTTATGTCAGGTATTGCCTGAGTCGGTACAAGGCAACTCAAGAAATTAGTGGTTATAGAAGAGAAGCCATGGGCAGAAATACAGTTGACTATAGTGCATCAGAGAAAAATAAGAAGAAGGAAGATGCTAGAAAACTTGAGTTAGTTCCGAAGAAATTGTCAAAGTATGCCATAGAAGGGGCGGTACTGACAAGCGGAGAAGGATCAGGAGTGCAGCAAACAGTGGGTACATCACAGACAAATAATAAACGCCAAATGGATCAAAGAGGGAATGGGTTGGTTTACGCCACAAGGCAGAGGAATGGGCTTCAGAGGAAGGGGTGGTTTTCAAAATAATCAAAGTGGTTTCCAGAATAACCGAGGGTTGCACAATATACAGAATGATAATCAGAATATGCAAGAGGTCAAATCAGAAGAATCCCTCCTGTTTGTTGGACATGTGGAGGGGACATTGCGCGAACATGTGGGAGCCAAGGGTATGTACAGAATGGGCAATTCACAAGAGGGGGGACAGCTTATCCTCCAGCATATAGCTCACAAGTTAGGGATAGGTTCACCCAAGATCAGACAGTGTATCACGCAAAAGCTCCCCAAATGCAACAGGCAATGCAACCACAGTAAGCACCATTGAATCCGCCACAAGGGCAGTCACAGCATGCACCCATGCAGATACAGCAGAATGCAAACACAGGACAGTATTGACACCTAGAGTAGGGAGAGTAGGGGGTGTCACTGAAGTGGGAGGAACTCCTTTCACAGGCACAGGGATAAGCATGTATCCACAATAGGACAGCTCATAAGGCAACTTGATGTGTTCAGTACTATCTGTGACACTAGACCCCCAAGAGGAACTGGGGGTTGATGTGACCATAGAAGGCAAGTATCTTTCTTTCCTAGTAGACACTGGGGCTACTCGTTCATGTATACGAGAGGGCAAATATCCAATATCGGTAAATGCCATGAATGTGCAAGGATTCTCTGGAACTAGAAGTAGAGTTCCTTTCACTAATAAATTACCAGTCTCCAAAGGAGAGTGTGACATGTCTGTTCCATTATTGTATACATGGCAGACACCGGTTAATAATCTGGGATGAGATTTAATGAAGAAATTAAATATGACAATTTCTTTCACTGATGAAGCCATAGTGTGTTCCACTACAGGGATACATTATATGAACGTGGGTGAGTTTATATTTGCATTTACAGGGCAATTAGCTCTGCGAGGTACACCATTAGAGCCAGACGTTTTTCATTATGGGGTGCGCATTTTGTTGACATGGCTACCCGTCTTAGAAGGAAAGATTATGAGAGTACCTGATGAGTTTTTGTTCTGGCCACAGATACCTATGGACGGGGGATTATTCCCCTAGAATTACAAGTAGCCATAGTGTGAGGGGAATTGGCAGTGCTCGAAGGAACTGATGATGCGGGCAGGCCTTGGAGAACAGTGATTGCCATTGCGGAAGGGTATAGATTGACTGACCTCACAGACAAAGACATGTTCTGAGATGATCCATCAGATGATGATGGCATATTACCCATGGCATATTACAGTGGGATTCTAGATCCAGTTGTGAGAGGGCACTTTCCTTGAGAGCAATTGCTGGCAGCAGCCGTGTTTGCGATACAGAAGTCTACTAGTATTGTGATGGAATGTTCTATGACAATGTTTGTTGAGCATGCTCTGTTTGCTGTTTTGAAAAGCCTAACGGTACATTGACATCTCAGAGAGCTTCTGCATATGAGGTAGTCATATTGAATCCTGCAATCAAAATACTCAGGTGTAAAATAGTGAAAACTGCCACGTTTGTACCCAAGTCTGTGGCAAAGGAAGAACATGTGCATGATTTCTCTAACTACGAGGAGTTCTACAATGATATCCTGCAAGTAAAGCAAAAAGCGTAAGCGGGGGGGAGATTCTCTTTATTGATGGGTCTTCAAAAATGGATCAAACTGATGGGGAAAGGCCTTCAGGTTCTGCTGTGGTAAGACACAGAACAAACAGGGAATTTGAAGTGGTAGCAAGTGCAAGACTACATCTCACTTTTTGGCACAGGTAGCATAATTAGTGGTGGTTATTGTCACGATGGAGAAACACGAACGGCAGGAAGTGATGGTGTACAGTGACTCTGCCTATGTGACGTCAACCGTACACACAGGGTTAGCACATTTGAAAAGGAGGGGCTACCTCCGAGTAGACAGCACTCCCGTGCAACACGCAGCATTATTGGACAGGCTTATCAAGGCTACAACTCCCAGTAGCCATTGCAATAGTTAAATGGGCAGCACATACTAAACAAACAGACTTTATCTCACACAGGAACGAAGCCGCAGGCAGTGAGGCTAAAAAGGTTAGATATTCACCAGATATTTCAAGTTTTGATACTCCAGATGTGAAGGAAAAAGTAGTTACAATTATGATTGTAAATGAAGGGTTTAATCACTTGTCAAGAACTCATTTGATGGAAGTTCAAGGCAGTGCACCAAAGGAAGAACAGGAAGTGTGGAAGCGGAGGGGGTGTTCTGTATCCCTCTCTGAAGCATTATGGCTACAGGACAGCACTGGAAAAACAGTGAGGACTGAAGCCTTGATAAAGGTAGCGCTTGAACAGCTGCACTACCCCACACATGTAACTCGGGAGAGTCTCGCTGCAGCTATTTCAGAAGACTGGTTCGTACTGAAGCTGTTAGAACATGTTGCATTTTATGTAGTAAATTCCATTGTATGTCAAAAAGTTACCGCTGGGCATACACTGCGAACAGAGGAGTGATTCCTCCACCGAACGCTCCTTTCATCATTTATGTATAGATTATGTTGATATGCTGTAAGTATGTAGTGGATATAGGTATATGATAGTGGTGGTGTGTCCCTTTTCTAGGTGGATTGAAGCAGGTCCTTGTACACACCCTGATGCCCCTTGCGCAGCAAAGTCTTTACGTGCTGTGATCCGACAATGGGCCCCATTTCGTTAATGAAGTATTTGAACATATTAGCCTATCGCTCAGTATAAAACACATGTTTTCTTCTGCTTATCACCTGAAAGTGACCGGATATGTTAAAGACTCAACAGGGTCCTTAAAGAGAGAATTGCAACATTGAAATTAACATTGAAGAAGGGATGGCTGTACTCCCTGTTCTTTGCATTATATGCATTAAGGAATCAGCCTTGGTCAGACCACCACCTCAAACCTCATAATCTAGTGACAGGGAGTCGAATGAGAACGCCCTTATCTCCTCCATCGAGGAGCAGAAGTGATGCCTAGAAGACTGCAGACATGTTATGAAATTAGTTACATGCTTATTTCTCTGTCATTTCAGATTAACTCAAGCATAAGGGGTGTCGGTCTCAGGACACAGGTGAAGACCATTCAGCAACCCGGATTGCAAGAACTATTACCTGTACCTAAATTATTTATTGGAGATTCAGTCCTAGTTTGCAACTTCACAAGGAAGTGGCATAAGCCCCATTTTAGTGGTCCCTATATTGTGGAGAATGTTACTCTATAAGCAATAAATGTCCAAGAGAGACTTGCTTGGATCCACTTGATGATGTAAAACCATTATGCTGATGAGACCGACAAACCCCCACACGTTGATTTGGAAGCAAGGCAATAAGAAGAAGTTCAGCATGTGCAGACTCGATCGATGGCGAGGAAGAAGGACGCTAAAGTTGCTGATTAAATAAATGCAAGTGCGCCTTTGGACTGTGACTCAACTCGAACACTCTTTATAGATATTATAGCAGGAGTGAAAAGCAAAGTTATTGAGTCACAGGAATCAAGTGTTAATGTGCTAAATATGCATAATCCAGAGTTTGAGTTCCACAACTAGAAGTGCAAACAGTTTCCAGATTTGTTCCTCACTGAGTTTCTCTTTAATCAATCCAATGGTCTTAACAGATACTGATCCCCATAGTCTACTTCTCACTGTTTTCGTTTTTCTACATCGAGCTTATCCTGCTCTTGTTGGGCGCAGTACGGATATACGTACTTTTTAGCATGATCCTAAAAATGGCAATGCAATTATGAGGTTACTTGTGGTGATAGCTGAACAGATCCTGCAGATCCCTGATCATGTAACAAGGTTGCCTGATTAAAAAGGTTTTTTCCTTCCTTAAAGCAGTGTACTGGCACAATTTTTATTTTTTTATTTTATTGTAAAGCTTCAGTTCAATATATAATATCAAACTTTTGTTACATTAAATTAAATTAAATCCAATCCACCTCCCAATTCCCAAAAAACTGACCAAGTTCGATAAGCTCAAAAGAAACCAAATCGTCAATTTCCTTTGGTAGAGCCAAAACACACCTCCAAAACTTCCCTTCCAGTCTATGCCATAGATTGTGGTTTATGTTCCACGCTGATTCACCACCAAATGTAAGGGTTGGAATTACCTTCTGGAGGTAGAACATGACTCCATGAGTGATAGAAAATTTCCCGTAGTCCTTGTTAATTTTGGCTCCGTGTAGTCTTAGGTTTTTAGTTCTGTCCATTAGATCGCTAATCCAGGCGGCTTTGCAGATGGAATCATTTATCATTACGCCCATGTAGCTAATAGATTTGACGACGTTTAGGCATTTTTTTTCAATAAACCATCTGAAACATTTATCTTTTCTTGAAGTGTTTTGTCCTATACACATGATCTTAGTTTTTTCGGTGTTTAGGAACAGATCATTTGCACTTAGGTACTCGTTCAGGCGGATTATGAGATGTTGGAGCCCAATTTGTGTTTGATCTATTAACACAATGTTGTCAGCATAAACCAAGCAATTCAGTTGAGTTCCATTAAGCTTTGGTGGAAAGCAGTGGGCGAAGGCCAAAAACATGGGTAGATCTGCAAGAAAAAGTTCAGCAGCCAGAGGGGGGCAGCCCTGCTTGACCCCTTTGTATGTTCTTATTGGTAGAGTAAGGTTGCCTTGAGAATTTACTCTTATTTGAATAGAGGTGTTAGTATGTAAGGCGATAAAGGGGGTCTGACAGCTGCTCAGGGCATTTCCAGGATCGCAATTTAGCCCATAGTTTACTGTGATTAATAGCATCAAAAGCTTGCCGCAGATTGACAAAGGCAAAAAAGATTTTTTTCTTTGCCTCCATCGCTGACAATTTTAAGATAGTCTGAATTGTAAGATTTACATCGACTCCGACTTGACTTGTGAATCCAGTTTGACGACAATCATGCTTGCCAACCAAGAGGGCCCATTGCACCAAACTTTGGCGCAGGTAGGAGCCAAATATTTTGCCAATTGTATCAAAAAGGGCAATAGGGCGATAGTTTGCCGGGTCGGCTCTACTGCCCTTCTTGTATATTGGCACCACAATGGCTTTTGACCATGAAGAGGGTAATTGCATGCTGTGGGCAATCTGCCAGAATAGCCCGTTTATGAATTCGCCCAATGAGCTTTATGCTTTTTAAGCATAAGGTTGGGGATTTGGTCAGGGCCAGCAGCTCTCGAATTCTTTAGCTTGGAGATCAAAAGTTCAAGCTCTGTGCATGATGGTGTTATCTCCCAAGCAGTGATTGTAGATTTGGCCGGTGAAGATTCCTCAATTGCTGGCTTTTCATAGATTAACGTAAAGTACTCTCACCATTTGGCGCTTGTAATTTTGTTAGAGATTGAGGTTGTAGATTTAGAGCAACCATGGTTCAAAATTGACCAAATTTCACGAGTGTTCTTAGTCACAAGATGCTTTAGCATAGTTTCTGCTTGACTTTGGTCAATTGTTATTGAATGAGATCTTAACCAATTCCGATAAATCTGGTGCCGTTCTTTACTTTTGTTATTTTGTCGCACGAATTGCAAGACTCTTTCTTGATCAACCGAAGATCTTTCCTTAGGGTTTTCTTTTTGCTAAAGCTATTGTTGTAGAATATTAATGTTTTGGAATGGATCCAAGAGTTCTTGAATTTGAGATTTTCATAGTGAAGACCGCTAATGAGGGCTTATATTCAACAATTTGCAACACTTTTAGACTGTGGTTTAAGGATGTAATTAAGCTACCATTTGGGACAAGCCTGTTGCCAGCGGCATTCATTGACAGTTTAAAGGGTTGTTTGTCTGGCGCACTGCAGCTATCTTCTTTCCATACTAGCCGTAGCAGATTGTGATCACTATGTGTCATCGGTTTCACGTTGAGAGATGTTACTTTATCAAAGAAATTGAACGAGGCCCAGATATAATCAAGAGTGTTATTCCTTGCCAGGCCTTTCCAAGTTGGTTTGGATGGTTGGTCACCGTTGATGGCTCCTTTCAGAATTTGACAATGGCGTAAGGAGAGAGCGTGCGACCAGGTTTGACCTCTTAGAACGACTTCATTATCTGGAAGCCGAGTGTTTATCTTCGGGATAGGATCGTATTTGAACCAGCTACAATTGAGGTCCCCGCCTACAATCACAGAGACTTTGTTATAGGCAAGGTAAGTATCGTCGATTAGAGTTGACACAGTTTGGATGAAGGATGTTGGCGAAATCATCGCAGGATTCCAATATCCGTTAATTATTAACAGGTTAGACATATTGTTAGACAAAGATAGTCGAACCAGAGGGCTTTGGACAAACGGATTTGGGTTGACAGAGGCCACTAGTGTCCACCAATTCTGAATTTTCAATAAAGTTATCAATCCGGCATAGGGTTGACCCTTGCTATTTTTTCTGGCGGGATTGATAGGAGTGGTAAAACCATCACAGGTCGGAGAATCCCGAAGCCATGTTTCCTGCAAGCAAATGACAAAGACGTCATCCAAGGGTTCAAAGAAGGTATTGAAGAGATGGGTAACTCCTCGGGTATTCCATGAGAGTAGTGTTAGCTTTTGTTGAGGGGTATTATCTCATTGTTACTTACAAGGTCCCTTGGGTACTCTTTTCGCACTGGTATATCGACTTTCAGACGCCAGATGTGTCATGTCTTGATAGTTTGCTTGCGAGGGGGCTAAGAATTGTCGCAGTGCGAGTCGCTGATCGACCTTGCGAAACTCGTCTCTTTCGTCATTTTTTTAAACGTTTTTGGGTGATCTTATAGTAGTTGGTTCGACGGTGAGATCAAAGCCATAGAGCAAAGGATGTTCATTTGCCTGTAGCAACAGATTTTTCACTGCAGCAGAAGAGATGTGCAATAATACTTGATCAGTCGACAGTTCGGTTATGTATTCAAACATTTTAATATCATCAGAAGAGATGGATCGTAATTGAGGGATGCAAGCAAATAGTTTTAATATATTTGCTTGATTTAAATTGACCTCATTTCCGTCTGAATGAATATTTGAAGCCGAAGTTTCCACAGACAAGATGTTTTTTCTAGTTTAGAGTTCCCACCTGGACCAGAAGCTATGTGCGAGCTAGAATTCTGCTGGTTCATAGTTTGTTTAGGATTTAGTCTTGTGCATAACAATGGCAGTATGACCCCGTTCGTAATAGTTTGAGGTTGTTTTCCATGTGCTCCAGATTGTGGTTTCCATGCGGCAGCAATTGCAGAGGAACTTCTCTCCTCAGATTGCTCGATCATAGAAGACTCATTTGCATTGGTGCAACATCAGTTGTGCCATCAGTGTTGACCGAATAGGTCGATAAGTTGCATAGGTCAATAGATGAATCTGAGGTAGAACTTGAAATAGAGATGTCACTGGAGGCCACTCGCCGACGTTTAGCTGTGTTCTTAGAAGGTTGTGAGGTAATACCTGAGACTTGTGCAGAACAAATTGGAGCTATGGGAACTTGCTGAGTAGAATGTGATTTCCGATCAAATAAACTTGTTTTCTTTGTAGTCGTGATGTTTCTTATGAATTTTTTCACATTTTGCTGAGCTTTTTTCTGACAAACTGTTTTTTTCTTTGGATCTTTTGCGGGTTTAGCAGATGCGCTTTGCAGGTTGATTTGTAAGCTAGTTGTTATAGTTTTGGTAGGACCTTTAAAGATGTTGAAGGTGTTGGCTGGCACAAGATCATGGGCCACTATGTTGTTTTGTGCAAGAGGGTCGTTCGGCTGTGAACTGCTGTCTTGCGTCAAAGGGGTCTCGACATTCAATTTGCTTTGAGTACATTCGGAGTCAGCAGATGCGGTGCTCGCCATAGGCGGGGTTAAGACATCCTCTTTAACGAACAGTTCAGGGGGTGCCAGACCATGTGAGGAAAGGGTTTTGAGTGTGGTTTCTCACATGTCTGGTCGATCCATTGAGGAAGATTTGGTGTTTTTACGCAACCATTTCACTGATTCAACGAGACTTTCGATTAGAGTATCATTTTGGCAATGGTGGCGAGCAGCCAAATCGCTCAGCCTTTCTTGCCACCTCAGGGATTTTTCGGCTTTCTTCTCCATCTGGACTTGTCAATTTTTGTAGTCAGGTTTGAGATTGCATCCCCTTGGTCACTTATTGTCCCTATCAGAGATTCAAGTAGTTTGGTAAATGGAGCAAGTGCAACAGCAGAGGCAGCCAGAACATTATTGTGTATCTGAGAGAGGGCGTCAACAGAGATACTGAGGGGAGGCGAAGTGAAATCATGGGACATCGAGGAGCATAATGAGCTCTCCAGATTGAATTGTGGATTTGAAGAAGCGAGGTTTCTAGTAAGATTTGAAGAATGGGTGTCTTCTTGAGGTTGAGTAGATAAGACCTGCGGAGTGCTTTCATTCAGCATGGACTTAGCACTCGTAGATGGAGTTTGAGGATTGCCTTTGGCTTTTAACTCTGCAAAGTGTTGCAATTGACTAGCCCGGGAAATATCGCTCTGGTCTAGGTGAGATTGGAAAGGTGGAGGCGCTTTTGGAAGAGTTGAAACAAGTGAGAGCAGAGGATCGACAGTGGCCATATCGGTGGAGTTCCACATGGAGAGACCAGAAGCCTCAGGCGCTTGACATGCCAATGCACTGTCATTGCCAAATTCACTGGTATCCACAGCCAGTCCAGAGAGGCTAGTGCCCTGTTTCGTCTTCAAGATGGATTTATTTAGTGAGCTACGGAAAGAAATTGAAGCCAGTGGACTTGAGGCAGCCTCGGAGACCCTTGTGGGATTTTTCTCACTTGATGTTACATTATTATTTGAAGGAGGATTTGAAAGTAAAGGAAGCGTTTCCGTAAACGCTGGAAGTTGTTGTGAAGGAACATGAGTAACAGTACCCAAGGGTAAAGGTATGGTTTGTGAAGGAAGACCAGGTGTGAATTTCATTTAACGAAGAATATTGCTGTCAAAAGGTGGACAGGTTGGGACAGCATTTGAAAGAAGAAGCTGTGTTGTCGTAGGCTGATGCTTGCATAAGTTAGGGGCATACGACTGATTTGATCCATCGGAAATCGGGATCCTTAAGAGTTCCTTGTCACTGACTAAAAAGGACAGAGTCCCTTTTTCAGTCGAGGTCACTGAATTGACCAGAGAAGCAGTTGCCAGAGCTGGCCAAGGGAATGAGGAGGCGATTGGGGCTGATTCGAGAGGATTTGCATGGAGGTTACAAGCAGGGGACTTTGGGGCTGCCGAAGTACTGGAAGAGATGCATGAGTGGTTTATGGAGGTATCCGTATAAGCACCTGTGTAGATTGGTAAACCTGTCGCACAGTCGTCAAGGGGGGCGGCCAAGAGGATGGCAGACTCGCTGCCTATGTCGGCTCCTCCACGAACAAAAGCGTTAGCCGTCAAGACAGGCTCACAGAGAGGTTGTTCATTGTTGGCAGTTAAAGATGAAGCCTGAGTGGGGACCGCTCCATTCGCATGGCGTGCAGCAAACGGTAATCTAGGGGGGTCCGAGACTAAGCTCGGGCGGCCAGGCAGTGACGAAGTTGCAGTAGTCATTGAAGGCACCACCGGAGCCTGAGCATGTGAAGGCGATGTAGCAAGGAGTGCACGACCAGCAGCTTTGCTTACCTTGACTCCAGAGGGTGCTTTCATCATTGACCATTGATTGAGGCATCGATGTTGTGCGGTTTTCTTGCGTGTCTGTGGGCCTTCGGTTAGGAGAGTCATTACACGCAGTTGAAGAGGGAAGGCAGTCGGGGCGGCGGACTAGGAGTGGACTAGGGCACAGCACCTTCACTCCCTGAAGCGCAGAAATGCAGGTGATGAGCACGCAGCCCAACAGAAACAGAAGCAAGACTGAAGACTGAAGAGTAGTGCAGCTCCTCTCAGATCAATAGATTATTCAGATACCAGGTAACCAGCTGTAAACAGCGAAAACAGCAGAGTTCAGTCGCCCTTGTCTCCTCCTCGGGCTTAACGCTGCAAGGGCGGCTGGGAGATGTTTTTAAAGTCACTTCCTGGGGACGTGGCCTGTAGCCGGCATGTATCACGTGACTGGCTTTGCTGTGAATCAGCTGTGAATGAGGGCCGCGCTCTCTTCAAACTGCTGCAGGGGCTGGGCTGGACTGCAGACTTACGCGAGTTGGAGCGGGGCTGGCAGCATTCAATTTGAATGTTCAAAAGAGGTAAGTAGGGTAACCAGCTGACAGCGAAAACAGCAGAGTTCAGTCGCCCTTGTCTCCTCATCGGAATTAGCTTAGCTGCGTGGCTCGGTGCTGATGCTCATTTGTGGAGTCCAGTCCCTCTGTTAGGCTTTTCCCGCCCAGGCACAATGAGGACTGCCAAGAATGGTGCAGTTTGGAAAATGAGCAAACTCAACGACGTATGGACAAAAGTAATTGGTGGGGTCTCATGAATTGGTGCATTATATATGCGTGCTCATCATTTTGTAATTGTTTTTCTCATTTTGCTGGTCCACACTGTTTACATTATTGGTCCAAGTAAGATAGAAGCCCCTCTGATCCTTCCCACTCAAGTGACACTCACAGATGTATCTGTTGCGGAAAGACCAAGGCCATTTGTAATTATCCCTATGCCTGTGACACATGTGAGGTCACCTATTTCTCTGACAAGTGTTCCTATGAATCCCCCTGTAGGAAGAACCATTTTTGATATAATTCAGGAGCATTATGCATGAGATCTCCATGCAAGAGGGAGACACAAGAGAAGCACAAGGAAAGATGATTATGAGCTGAATAATTATCTAGACAGTGCAGCACATTTGGTGAATAACATGTGGTATCAGCACATGAAAGATGTGGGAAAAAGGACATCCAAGGAGAGTTGTTATGTTTGTGCTCTCCTACCTTACGCTATGGGGAGTTCCAAGATATTCAGAGCTATAGAAGTAGAAGTCCAGAAAGCTCACTGCCTAACGCACCTTGCACTCTGCCAAACAAGGTCAATTCCAGTGTCGAACAACATCCTTGGAATGGGTGACTGAGTAGACAGCTACAGAAGAAGATGATTATGTGCAAGATTTAAAGACAAGAGAGAGATCACACACCAGACATCATGTGATAAGATATGAAAAGCCTGAAATGAAGGGAGCAGGAATTAGATGGGAAATAAATAAGACACTCAATTGTCAAGGAAAGAACTTTGAAGAAATACAAAGATGCAAGGCAAGAGGCCAGATGCAAATTAAGGGAACGGTACTTTCTCCAGATGGTTGGGAGGAAGGCATAGTTGTATGCAGAACAGTGGCAGTAAATGGACATTACAAGCCAGTTATAGATTGTGGGGAAATGGGGTGCAAACCTCTTTAGCTGAAGCTTGCGAAGTTGCTGACATGGGTCAAAGACAAAGGCGGCCCGTTGCAGATATTGCCTCTGGCTAGTGCAGAGCTATGCTTCAGAAACAATGGGCCTCATTACTAATGTGGCGGTAAGGCAACAACACCACCGGTAGTACTACCAGCGCCGTTGTTACCATACCACCACATTGCACCCCTCTGCACGCCTGTAACTGGTAAGTAAAAATTGTTTGGCTCCACTGAAACAACTGGCAGAGCCACTTGCCCTGTCTAATGCCAATATAAATTCATCTGCATTCAAATAGTGTATTCCAGGAGTGGAACACGCTATCCCTTGGTCAATAAATAAAATCATCATTTTAAAGTTGGCAATCCAATTCCTAACCAAAATATTTAACTAGTGTCTGTTGCAAAAATAACAATGATCAGTCATGTCACACTCGCCTATTAAAGACTGGTAATTTAAAAAAAAAAAATGGAACTCAATGTATAGCTCCCGTTATTATTCATGGTAATTATCACAATGGAATATTTTTCTTCCCGTGTACATAACTGTACAGTCCCAGTGTCTACCCACAAACCAAAGGTTTCACCTCCTCCCGTCACCTTAAACCTTGGCTCCTCTTGGGAGTCCAATATCACTGAAAATCCTGAACACATCAAGCCGTCCTGTGAGCTGCATTATTGTTGGTGCATGCATACCCCTGTTCCTGTGAAAGGATTTCCCTCTACCTCCTATTCTGGGTGTGATTACCTGTCCTGTGTCTGCTATTGCGGAATCTGCATGGGGGCTTGCTTCAATTTCCCTTGTAGTGAATTCATTTTGCACTTGCTCTAGCTGCTGTACCTGTTACACTCTCAGCACTTGCATCTGATAGAATGTCTGATCCTGGGCAAACCCTTCCCTAGTTTGTGAGCTATATACTGGAGGATAAGCTGTCCTCCCCTCTTGAGAATTGTCCATCTTGTGCATATCCTTGACTCCGATATGTGCGCGCAATATGCACTGTTATCCCATACATCTAATACAGATGAGGAGCCCCTCTGACTAGTCCCACTTAGTTAAATGGTCCTTGTGCATTCTGATTATAATTCTGCATATTCTAAAAACTGCCTTGGTTATTCTGCAAACCACCTCTTTCTCTATTTCCCATTGCTCTGCCTTTTAGTACAAATCCATTCCCTTCTTGGTACATTTTGGTGCTGATTAATTGCCAGTGATGTACCCACTGCTTGCTATTTTCCCAGTCCTTCTCCACTTGTCAATATTGCCCCTTCTAAGGCATACTTTGACAATTTCTTTTGAACTAACTTGGCTTCCTCAAGTTTTCTAACATCGCCTTTCTTCCTGTTTTTCTCCTGCAACAGCTGACAGTGACACACCTCAGGTTACAGTTTTGATTTCATTCCCACTTGCTTCCCAAGTGACTCTGTACCTGCTCAAACAATACCTGACATAAAATGTGGTAAAATACTGCCACTGTTTTCACCCACACTTGAGTGCTTCAAGAATTCAGTGCTCCTGGATATGAACAAACAGATCTTCATCTTCTTTTATTTGGAGTCTTCAAAAAATCTAATTTCTTTTATATTATGTGTCAGCAAAACATAATATCCCTGTGTGTGTGTATGCATGTGCATGTGTGTCCATGCATGTGTGCATGTATGTGCATGTGTATATGTGTGTCTGCATGTGTGTACGTGTGTGTGTGCGTGCATGTGTGTGTGTGTCACTCCCCCTCTCCTCATAAATATGTAATGACAGAGATTTCTAACTTTTATCATCTCTATTTCTTTTACCCAATACATCAACTCATCACATAATAATAATCTATGCAGTGTTCAATAGTTGAGCCAAGCCTGCCTCATTCTCCTTGTCAATGCCACAGCCTGCTTGTACTTATTTTCATAAATATATTTTCATTTAACAAAACCCTTCAAGGACCCCTAAATAGTGGCTTCCTTATTCTTAGAAGTCAGACCATCAGGGTGCGTGCTTCTATAAAAAAATATTTTTTTTACCTAATGTTTTCTCAATACAACTGTTTAAATTTATCATGCCCCTTTGTGTCTGACCTGGCGGGCGGAACGGTACCTGCTCGCAGACTTTCACGTTAGCACCATCACCGTTATTAATGGTGCCGCTGCTACCGTCATGCCTATTCCCATTAGGTCTTATGGGACTGAAATGGGAATGGGGATTTACCATATTCCGGTGCCAAACTTCCAGCAACACCAGGGTCGTAAACCCCTGTTGTTTCCGGGAAGCCAGGTGCCGGAAAATATTGCAACTCCGGTGGCAACCTGTCGTTTTTACCGGCACGGCTACCGCCGGGGTTGAAATGAGGCCCAATGTATTTTCTTGACTTGTCTCAACTTTTTACACCTCATTTGTTGCTTTTCGACACCTTTATTTTTAAAACAGACACATAACAAACAGACAGACTAGTCAACTTTCAGATTAATCCTCGATGCTTCTCGCTTATCTCTGCCCCTAAATATACCCCAATGGGAGTTTGAGTCATTCCCTATCATAAACCTTGTCTACGTGCCGCCTAAATACCCACTTGTTTTTTTAAATGACTCCTTCTAAAGCACCTTGAGCTAAGAAACTGGGCTCTACAGACACTCCTTGTCATATATCTCTGACGCTCCTCGTCATACTTTTATACAGCCCATTACATATCTAATCTGCCCTGTTGCGTTTTGCTTTATACATAACATATTATATTCTTCCCTCTTTTGCCCGTCCCCATTCAATACATACCATAGGTTACAGATGTCAAAGTGCGCCTATCATCATTCATGTTGAAAGCCATGGGGAGATACCCTCTGGCACAATGTGTGCAGACTGCAGATTCATTTACTTACCTTGTCACTCTCCCCAGGCATCTCCCCAACTCTGTCAGCGTAAGTGTCCGGGCTCTTGTCCCTGAAAGATCTTTAGGGTCCCTTCAAAAGTGGTCGCCACATGTGAAGGGGGACCCTTTACTTATCAGCTTTGACATCTGCAGACTCAGGCACTAGAGACAGGACACAAGCAGGAAGACGGGCGCCCGGGTGTTTCACAGTCATCTTTAATACAGATTCAAGAGACAACTGGAAAGCATGCAGAGCTCCTACAATCAGTTTGCTTTTATATACTTTTTACCTATGACATAATTCTTTAACCCCTTAAGTGCCAAGGGCAAGGTATCTCATCCTTGGGATTACCTCCCTGTTGCCAAGGACGAGGACGAGATACCATTCTGGAGATGACAAGCTGTGTTAGCGAGACATAGAGCCATAGTTATAGGATAGTGATCACTACCCCGTAAATCACCCTTCACCAAAGGTACGCACATATGTACCAGATCCTCCAACACGTAAAAGTGATCAGTCCATGACCTTTTCTCCCCCTAGTCCAGCTAAAGAAGTCCCTCTGGTCCTGTCCACTAGGTAGACATGCCCAGAAATCCCTTGTACCAAAATAACACTTCCATGCCACCTCATGTCGCTCCATCTGTGAGGGACATTTCCGTACAGAGCTTAAGTCCCTTATTATATGAGGCAGCAGACATGTAGCATTGTAATCCCCTCCAACAACAATATATTCCTTTCTTCTCCCCCACCCACTCCATAAACAGGAGGTCTAACTCCTGTTGTAAATCTGGCATTTTAACTGTATGTTGATTGTGTTAAAGATTCACGATTAACAAATTTACTTTGGTGCTGGGCAAGAAAAGGTTAACGGTTAGACTTAACCTGAAGCACATAATGTAAGCAAACACATTTTAAGTCCACTGCAATTGCCAGACCACTTGAAGGTCTGCCTTGCAAGGCCAGCCGGCCCTTGCTGGCCGGTTTACAGTAAATGTGAAACCCTTCCAATTCAATCGTGGCTATAGCCATTGTTTCTTGTAGATCACCACAGCTGGCATCTTTAAGTGTGGAGCACATTGTCCATCTAGCTTGTGGTAGCCAAAGATGTTCCAGGATGTCAATATTAATTCACCTCTCTTAATTGAGTTGGCCCAAGACATAGCCAAGAGATTTGAGCGTTCCTCGGTTGTTCCAAACAATCTGTCGGATGAAATTAGAGGCATAGTAGCAGACAGACCTCTGCGCCCCGTTTTTGGAAATTCCAATCCTCAATATGTCCTCTGATCTCAAGGCCCACAATTGTGGAATGGCCTGACATTTTTTTATAATTTGGCCCCTGTTAATGTGAATAGGCCCACATATTGGTGCATCTATCTGCCAGCTCATTATAGTGCCCTGGAAGATTTCTATTTCGCTTTTCTGTGCTGCTAAGCCTGACAAAGCCTGTGGCTGTAAAGCATCATCAGTCATCATCAGTCACCTCATCCGCTATGCTCAGCATAGTATCCCCCATCACTGGCAGAGGCTTGGCCATTTGAACTGATAGAGGTGCATGCTCCTCTGCTGGGGCACTTGTGTTTACCCTTTCTTGTAAAGACATGTCCACATGTGAATTCTCCAGATATGCCATTATTTTAGGTTGCGTTTCTTTTTTTCTCCCGTTTTACTAGCAGTAGTTGATGGTTTTGTCTTTCGCACTTGCACAGTTTGGTCCGAGTCCTCTCCTGCCATTGCATTGATAAAATGCCTTGAGTTGTTCCGCTTGTTAGCGTTTGGGACTGGCATGTTTTTAGTTTTTTTTTTCTTTTGTGTCTTCCCTTTCCTTTTTTTTCTGCTGACTCTTACCCAACCTTCTTGCTTATTGTCCTCTCCTAATAAGTCTTCCGTGCTGTGTGTATTTGGTAACAGACAAATGTCCTCTTTGGGAGTATCCACTTCCATCAGACATATCTCCACAAGCGGAGAAGGACTATCTGATTAATCCAAGATTGATGCGGGGGGTTGTTGGTGATTTTCTGCATGCATTCTCCTTTCTACCTGTACCTCAATAGGTAGTTGATTTCCGCTTTGGGTCGAGGATGGTCCCCCCCCCTCCTTCTCTATTCCCATGGTGTGCATACGATGTAATGCAGTGACACACTTTTTCCTGGTTATTAGCAAGCAGTTTAGTCAGACCTTGGTTAAAGGCATTCCGCTTTATAGCATTCACTTGTACCAACTCTTTTACTTTGTCGTAAAGTCTCAGTAGAGATTCCAGGACCAAATGAAGTGCTGAAATCGAGACAGGACCCAGAATTACCATTTGAGCCATGAAGTTTGATTCTTTCCTTAGTATTGTGTTTTTAGGGAGGAAGTAATTGTCGTGTGTAGGGGTGGACTGGGATTGTCTAAGATCTCGTAAATCTTGGCGGTCTATTATTGAGCTATTTATGGGACTCAAAGCATGGTTGTTTCCCCTTCCAACTCTTTGCTGCCTGCTTTCTCTCCAACGACTAGGGTGTCCAGTAGTATACTGGACATGTGACCTAATTCCCTCCATGTTGTTGCAGAGTTTCTGAAACGATGGATCCAGTGTGGACTCATATTCTTTTCTCATAGTGCCGGGTGCCTGAGTATAACCTTCTCCCATAGGCTCCCTGCTCTGTACTGTGCCTCCTAGGGAGGTTACAGAAATGTCTCTGCTCACAGCTGCATCATGCGTAGAGTTACTAGGTGCAAGGGTTACATGGTTGGGCAGCGAGATTGGCACTTCTTTGTCCCTAGACACCATCGGGTTGGTCTGTATTGGAGCCTCATTTCCCATCCGGCCCATGAACTGGTCTTGAGGTTCCCCTGTGCCAACCAGGGTGACTCCACTGATTTCTTGATACATGCTTGGTGTCATTTCTATGCCAGGCATAGCTTCCATTTCGGGGACATTTCTCCTTGCAAAGTGACTTTATCCCCACTCTCTAGTAGGGACTGCACCTTTGATTTGGTTGGAACAAGCCCCATCCAGTGGGGATTCCGGTTTGTCATTACACTGGGCTGGGATTTGTCCCTTATTAGACTGCACGGTCTGTGTATCACACAGTCTTTCCAGCTCCTCATGAGGCTGTAAGGCAATACGCCCCTTCTCAGTGATTTTTAGTTTCCTATTTCGAAGCTTAGACATTATCAATAGTGCAGTAGGCTGTGCGAGATAGCAGCACAGAAAGCCAAGAAAGTAAAATGTGCTTATTTAGAGCAAAGTTGTTCAAGGACTAGTTAAGGACTCACAGGGTAATCAAGTACTCCGCAGTCACCCTGTTCCCAGACAGGACTCAAACAATATATGGTATGCTAATTGGTACTATCAGAGTGCTGGCCGTAATCTGCGTATGCTTGTGACCTCAGAATCTATGTCGAAACCACAGAATCTCCCAAGTGCAGTGAGTGATTCTCAACAGTTATAACCAGCTGCTGCAGGCTCCGTCAGAATACAGGGAAGAGTGTGGGCTCCATACACTGCGTTCCTCTTCAAGCGTTCCTCTTCGTGCTGCAACTGGTCCCAGAGGGTGGGGTAACAAAGCCCTGAACTCCCCCGCCCCACCATCTCCCAAAATGTAACTCTGTCGGAACAGAATTTAAGTGTTTCAGCCTACTCACACTGAGCTTTGAATGTTAATTGCTCTTACTGTGATCCTCCAATCAGACAGTCCAAGCTCACCAGGTGAGTTCTACTTTCCTGATTGTGAGAAGGTACTGGAGAACTAAGCCTTTCCCGGTCTTTTCTCATTGTCACGTTGTCTGCCTGGCCAGACTGCCAGTGTGCATATCCACTCACTTCACTCTTTGCAACTCGCTCCGTGAGAGGGAGATAGTTTTGAACACTGGCCCCTCCTGGAAAGCAATAGGTACTGTAGGCAGACTGGTGAGTGCTGTTAGGCAGAATCCTGTGCAGTGCCCTTAGGGACCACTACACACAATTAAGACTGCAGGTGGAAATACAAGTTTTACCTTTGGTACAAGCCTGTACTACTATGTTAAAGTGGTAACAGTAGTGGAGCAGCCAGGCTTAGCTCAAGAGTATATGAGCAGTAGCAGATATTACACAAAGGGACCACAATTACTGTGACTCAAGCAAACACTGACTCAAGTTTCAGGTAAAAATTATAAGTATATTTATTTTTAAACCATTTGTTATAAACAGGACACTTCTAATAATTCAAAACCACACATAAAATATACTACAACTAACCAATTCACTTTGTACGCTATACCTTCAAGGTAAGTACCCTGTGTTTGAGCGGACCGGTGTTGTGAAAGAAAAGACGTTACCGGGAATACACTTGCGATCACTTTTTGACAGTAATGACAGTTCAGTCTTACTAAAGAAACGCTTATCCGCGGCAAGAAATGTTACCGGGGCAAAAACACACTTAACACCTGAGATACCCAGAGAGAGTTGGGGAAAAAATCATAGGCAATACTTTTGTCAAGGCAGACGGAACCAGAGAACACTCTTAGACAGAAATTCCAAAGCCAATAGGCCGGAGCCAGTGTCAAGTGGAACCGGGTTCCTGTTGTCGAGTATCACACAGTCGGATGGTTCACGATTCAACGTAGCCAGGAGTACTTAGATATTGTCAACAGAGGAAGCAAAAGTTATAAGAAGGAGGGAAGACAAGGGCTAGCCTTGGAGGCGAAGAAAAGGGATTCACCCAAATTTCCTCGAGCAGAACACAGTACCTTATTCAATGAAGAAGCTGGTGCCACGGCGGTTGTTCATGGTAGTTTCCTGCCGACCCATGGTTCCTGGTGCTTCAGCAAGAAGGAGGATGTCTGAGGGGATCTGCACCGCACAGGGCTGAAGCCGGCAGCAGCAACGGTAAATAAAAGGTGTGCTCCTTAAAACCAGGAGAGGCTCTTCAGATGGCTATCCGGACCACTACAGCTGTGTGCAGCGATTCCGACCACAAAAAGGAACCTCTGGCTGTAGAAGATGAGCTGGCTATCCCCACCAGGCTCAAGGGAAGAAGAATCCGGACTGGATCTTCTCTGGTCGTCGAAGGGTAGATAGCTCAGGACTGCAGCAGGGCTTCACCGGGACGGGGTAGTTGCAGCAGACAAATTCTTCTATGCTTCTCTTCGGCTCCTTGTGGTTCCAGTGGCGACTCTGACTTCCAGCCCAATAGTCCTGCCTTTTATGCGAAAAACCCCTGTTCACACAGCCTGGCTGTCAATCACACAGCAGGGGGGTTGTCCGGCCCGGACAACCACCTCAGCCAATCATGGCAAAGTGCGACTTGGGTTTCCGGGGATACCTTGTGCAGGTGGTGACTACACCCCTCCCTCACATTTAGCCCACCGAGACACCCAGGCGCCTAGAGGAGGGCTTCTTGGCAGAAGCCCGCCAAAAGACAGTGAACAAAGAAGGCAAACCTGGTTTGCCGCGCAAAGCAAAACACATGAAGGATTTTAACCAAAAAAAAATGGTGAATAAACCCGACCGGAGCCAAAAGAAAAAGTATTTGGTCAAGCGGGTTTAAGTTCGAGGCTAATATAATAGCTTAAAATAATATCACGTTTATATAGTATAATCGCGGTAGAAATGTTAAGGGTAGATACCACTGCCACCAGCCAAATCTAAATGTTAAAAGAGCGAAACAATGCTCTAGGAGGTACAGATAATAAGGGCTTAGGATTAACCCTTTCCAGTACTCCATGTAACATGGGGTGTACTGGATCTGTGGTTAAATGACTAAGTAAAGTTAATGGCAACTTTACCCTTTTTTGGGGGACAGGAGTCAGCCCCAGAAATGGAGTCAGTGGGAAGTCTAAAAGGCAACCCTGCGTCACTGCACTGAAGGTGCTGTGTAACACACAAAAGAAGTGGGCTACTGAAGTGGTGTACTCCAGAGTCCACAATCACAAAAACAGAGGAAATGCACATAGCAAAACATACGTAAAAGTGGGGGAAATGCTCACACTCTTACCAAGTGAAAAAAATAAACTCCAGAAATCCAGCAAAGCTGCTGGGGGACTCACTAGGTAAGGGAAATTAGCCATTGAATGAGAATTATCCCTAACAACTGCCAGACTGCAAATCCTCTCACTCTACTCTCCGCCAAGTTCAAGAACCTCTGCATCACCCAAAAGGATTTCTGGGGCCTGGGAGCACGCTACCTCCAACTCTCTCTCCCTAAATACCTCCCTGCTAGAGCCCTGCAATCTACTAGCCTCAACTATCTGCAGATCAGATGCTTCTCCAAGCAGAGAGTGGGAGCAATATCTCTCTCTTCCACAGGAGCCTCCCTCTGGAATGGCCTCCCAGCCCCTCTCAGGATTGAGCGGGATCTCCTTAAGTTCCAGAAGCTTCTCAAGACCCTCCTTTATCTCTTCGCCCTTCTCTCTTCCCCAATAAAATCCCCCTCTGCCCCATTTTGACAGTCTGCCTGGTTCCTTCTGAGTCATACAAGGCACTAGGTCCTCCTCTCCCAGTCTACCCAAGCACTTGTTCTCCCCTGACCCCCCAAACATGCACTGGCTGTACTGGATTCCTCCCCCTCTACTAGACTTGCAGGGCCTACAATCCTGCTGAGCCCGTTCGAGCCCCTTCCTCACACTTAGCTTGTGGACCCTCATTCCTGGCACCCACTGCCTCCCCTGGCACTTGTCCACCTGGACTCCCCATAGCTCTCACCTAGACCAGGGACTCACTTCCCCTCAGAGGCACTCACATGCTCTTTACTATTTCCTTCCCATCTTAGCATTAATGCTTTCTACTCTGATCGGCACCCCCCACTCCCATGTAATTATTGATACTTCACTTGCACCATCCAAATGTCACAAGGGCTAGTTGGACCATTTTATTATTCTTTATCCCTGTTCCCCCCACCCCTACTTTGTCTTGTGGTGCCTTGAAACACAATTTGATGTATAAGCGCTTTATAATACCCAATAAATACATATAATAAATAAATAACAACATCCATGCATCCAATCTCGAGTCCCTGTATCACAGCTTCTACGGCCTAGGTAAGGAGTAATAGCTTAATCCTAAGGAACAGCGTGATATGGTGCCATACCGTCTGGGCTTTTTTTTTATATGCTGCTGAAAGGAGATGATGCTAACCATGATAAACCAGAGGGATTTTCCATGATAGGAAAGGTGGGGGTAAATCTGTCCTGGTCCATTTTGTTCAACAACTCTTAAATGATTTTCTGGTTGGAGGCATGGTCAAGGAGTACACATTATATTTCTTTTTTTCATTTTAGATATGCACTTGTCTTCAACATGTGTATTGTGGTATGGTGTGGTATGGAGGCAAGTGAAGTCATGGGAACGAATTTCTTAAAGATAGAGCTGGGTGTCATCTGTGTACTGGTGTAGTAAGATGTCTGGGTCATCATTGAGTGGTTCCAGTGCTTCCATGAATACAATAAATATCACTGGGGAGAGGATTGAGCACTTTAGCACAGGTAACCAGGTGGGAATCAGATCTTAAGGTGGTCATCTGTAATGCCTGATATCTGCCAAAGACGCTGGAGAACTCGTTAGGAACTGGTTCTGCAAAGCCCATTCTATGTGCATTCAGATTCTGATCAGAGGCTGGTGGTCAAGCGTTTTGAAGACAGGGGATTGTGCATAGGGAGGCAGGAGGCCCATGCATCCATGATCTGGAGAGCTTTATCATTGACCTGGATAGTATCTGTTTCAGTGTTGCATTTAGTATATAACCAAGAGTGGGAGTTCTGGGGCAAAGCTGACTGTTGATTTCAGGGACGTAATTTCATCAACATTCCAGGGGTATCAGAAATGCCATCATATGACCCCTGACCCCTGATGATATCACAGGGAGAAATGTTGTTTAACCCCACCCCCAAGTGACATCATAGGATGTGATTGCACACAACCTTACACCCCTTGACAAAACAGGAAGTGACATCACATAGCATTGTTCCTCAGTACATTAAGAAAAACATGGTTACGAAATCATTCTACTATATATGATATGTTAAATGTCAAAGGTATTTGTACCGTGCACCGTCACCACTGGATTGGTCTCCAGGTGCTCTGGTGAATCTGAAAAGGTGAGTGCGAAGAAAAGGGGTAGTTGAGAGGTTAGTAGTGTGTAGTGGGAATAGGAAAGTGAGAGTTGTGATGTCCTGTTGGCAGCTTCAGTTCGGTTTTCACTGTTCGCTGAGCTTAACTGCGGTTTTTGGGTCAGTGTGAAAGTCCCATGTGCTGTTGTGCCATAATATATGTTTTTAGTCCATTTGTTTGGTTTGTTTATAAGTCTAATAATAATTTGTTATTTGTGTATAGTTTAAAGAGGAGTGAATTGAGGTTTCATTTTTTGGGAGGAATTTTTACTTATGGGTTGTTATCTGGAGCATTTTGTGTTGATTATTCATCGACGACCCACAACCACAATCAACGTTACATTATTGGGCACCATAAAGTAGGGAACATGGTTCGCTTTTTGATCAATAATATTCCCAGTTCCGGTATAATGCCATTTGTCTGTGGTTCCCAATATGTGAAGGCCTGGCAATATTACGGTAAAGCATTGCAATCAAGCGGACTACCAGGTTACATGAGGGCTCAAAACAGGTGATGTACTGTGCAATGTTTATGGTAGTGCTTGCCATATGGTCCCTGAACCCTGCATATGATGCCACTGCTTGCCATTTATTACATTTGATTCATGCCAGATGTATACTGCTTATAAGTGCTGTACATTTAACTCTTGAGTTATCCAATGAGGCAATATAGTGTTTGGGCATCTGCATATCATGCCAGCCCCCAGAGTATGGCACTACTTGGCCACATTGTACCATTTCCATGCTCAAAATAATTGTATTGAATTCACCAGTTTAACACATATAAAGCACACATGCTTAAACTATCCATCAGGTTCTCCATCCCATTGGGAGCTATACCTACATCACAGCGCTAACCTTTCATGCACATTGTGGTCTCAAATACTTCGCCATGATGTCATGTGTGTGTTCTTTTTGTGTGGTTGGTGTTCATGATTTGGTTTCATGCATTGCAGTATTACAGGGTAAATGGATACATATGAATAAAGAAAGGCTACTAAAATATATTTTTATTCTGTTATCTACACAGATATATTATACAGTTCTGTGAATGCCATAGTTTCCAGCTACCGTCGGATGGATTTCAATTAACAATGGCAGATACGTCTAAAACAGAGCTTTTTGCATTATCGTCATGTGGGACAACAGACAGGGACCGATCTGCCCTTTGGCGGTACCAGTGACAAGAGGCAACCTGTCATTGTTTCCGGTGAAGCAAGATGCTGATGCGAAAGTGTGGTGAGTGAAAGTGCCTAAAATCCATAACTTCCCATGAAAGAAACACCATGTGCGTCATTAAAATGTTTTGCTGGTGTAACAAAAGAACACACAATAATTGGTTGTTGATCACAACCAGCGGATCATAAGAACAAAAAAAAAGAAAGAAAATTCAAAGCATGCGATGTTCGCTAGCTATAGCTTTTATTGAAAAAACATATAGTTCTTTTCGTGGACTTAATGTGGTTTTGAGAGTGCTCTTGGATAAATAAAAGCACTTGCTGTTTCAGAGCCTTACAGTTGACACATTTAGGGCTTTTTCTGTTGTCCTGATCAGAGGTAATCATCTTTGCCGCTGCTTAAGGCTGTTGTTTGCGTTTTTTCTGAATTGTTTGTGAACCTTCCAAGGTGATACATGCTATCCTGTGGAGCGACCTTTTGGCATAATTAAGTGCTAAGGTGCCTTATAGGATCAACTAGTGGTTAAACCGCTATCATTGTAAAATCCTATGTAGAAATTAATGAGGTTTGAATAGATTTGGCATTGAAAGAGAGGAAAAGGTATTCAAGGCACACCAGAATTGATTAGCACTGTTTATATTGTTTGATGTGTTTGCTAGCATTTTACTCGATTGAGAGGCATTGGCTTTAGGCTATATTTGCCGTCGAGCAGTTTTGCCTTTAATCTCTATGACTATGGCCAAGGGCCTTCGTAGTGGCAAAAAATCTAACAAGCACAATCAAAAAAAAAAAATTAGGTGGATTCGGATGATGTCTCTACACTGTTAGACATTGCTCCACCCCCTGTGATTATAGAGGAGGATCTTGAGGTTAACCTCAACTCTATCACTGATGTTTCCCTAGAAAAAATAGCCTCCCTTGGCACAGTGTCAGGGTTGTTGGAATCTGGAAATGGGGTGATGGATATGGTCATTAATCCCCCAGCTGGCTATGGTGTTAAAACTTCCCCCTCTGCGACTAAAGAAGCTTCAAAGGTGCCTGAAATTTCTTGCTTATCCAAAGATTATTCTTTTTCAAAGCTTTCGACATTTCCAGCTGGTAGTGAAACCTATGAGATCATAGATCCTAAAATCGAGGTTCATGCAGAGATTGAACATGAACCCTTAAAGGCTAAATATACACAGCTGAACATGTCCATGAGTCCCTCTCAGGAGTTAAAGTCTCCCCCTATGAACCAAAATACAATGGTTCATAAAAAAATACAAGGGTCTATCACTGTCAAAGAAGCCAACAAATTATCCCCTAGGGGATGGGGCAATGAAGAGCCCATTCTTGATCTTAGCCTCAATAGAGAGGCTATTAAAAAAGAGATGGGGATAGAGAGACTCGGATCCCACCCTGCTGATTTCTCTATGTTGGCACCTGCGATTGATATGGAACTCGGAAAGCGTATAAGATTAGCATATGAACCTTCAACCCCTGTGAATAAAAGCAAACATGGGATTGAAAATGTTTTCTTATTTAATAATCCTCCATCTTACTCTTACTCTGTTCCTTCTCAACTTAGTGCCCAAAAAGAAGCACGTTCATTGGGTGGTATTCCTGTATACAGAAAGCCTAGCGCTGGTGCTACAATCATTCAGTCTATGAGCTCTCCAAACTCAGAAAAATTGTTGCCTCAAGATTCTCACCCTTCTCCTGGTCCGGAAATTATTGGTGTTTCTCAGTATGAATTTAATGAGTCGTTATCTCCTAAAACCCTATCACAGCCAACTCATGTCCCGGAAATTGAGAAAAAATGTGATGATGAATACCAACAATGCTTTGAAACCTTCCCTGTCCTAACTCGGATCTTAAATTTGTTGGATAAGGGTCATGAGCAAACTCACGAAGAATTAAAAACTCTACAGATTCAAATGATTGATCTCATAAGTAAGCAAAGTAAAATGGAGGGCATGTTGCTTTCAAAAAGGTGGAGACTTCCAATTCCCATAACATTGCTACACAAACTAAATCCTTTGCAGAGGCAGTGTCTGAGGGCTCTCAGTCTAGACCTGTTGCCATGAACTTCACTGGCCTGTCTTTAAAGAAATCAGAGGACGTAAATGCCTCAAATATTGCTGCTTTGACAGTCTTGGTTTCAGAGATGGCTACCACCCTTAAAACCTTATCAACTCCAGTGTTAAGCGTGCACAATCCTGGAGGTGATGAAAAAAATGGTGCTTGTCTGGACAGCCCCTCCGCGTTGGCTGACCTTATTGATCTATGTGAAGAGAGTCCTGAACTAAACCGAACTGGAGAAAAAATCTCTGTTGACCTACAAGAAGTAGCGACTCCTCCATTTCCCCAAACAAAAAAACAAAGAAGAGCTCAGGCTCGTGCAGAAAAGCGAAATTTTCCTATCAAAAAAATGAAAGGAAAACTAGAAAAAAAACAAAAAAATCAAAGGTGTGACAAAATCGATAAGCATAACACACATATGAGAGACATTTGTAACTTATCTGGGGGTGACACTATCATTGATCTGAACCAATTGAACGATGAATCCAAAGCAATGCTGAACCTTCCGGAACCCATTCAGACGGCCCCACCGACTCAAAAAAAGGCACTTGGAAAGAAAAAAGCATTGGAAATTAAAAAAGAGGGTGCTTCTGATGCGTGTCTGGTGTCTAAAGAGACAAAAAGGGTTGTTTCTAACGATAAGAAAGGAGTTGTCTGTCGGGATGATGGACCAGTAAATGAGAACTTGGAACCTGTCTCTCAAGCTTCTCTTTCGTTTCAGAAACAATCTGCTCTTTCCAACTTTTATCCCTTGTTAGATCTTAAAAAGACGGAAAAAGTGATCATTGGTCTAGACAATGGGTCAAGTGCTCCCTTAAATGCAAAATGTGAAAAAACTAAAGCTAACACCATCAAGCCAACTCCTAACGGCAGCAGCGTTCACTCTGATGGGGTGAAGACTGCTGTAGCAGGTACTACGTTGGGTGGTTCACCCGTTCATGTCAAAATACAAGAAATAGGTCAGACTGTGTCTAACTCTGACCGCTGGAGTTAAGTGCCGCAAAACAGTCCTGCAAAGGCCCATTTTACAGATATCAAGTCGGCCTCTGTAATGGGGTGGGAAAGCGAGCCTGAACGTTATGGAAAGGCGCGTCTGAATCGTACGTTTGTGATGACTGCCATCCAAGACATTCCAGCTCTTCGTATTATCCGCTCTAATGATATTGACTGGGTGAAATTGGCAGCTGTGAATAACAATAGAATGATCTGTAAATTCATGTCTCCATTCATTCTGAAATTGTTATGGGAACACAAAGATGATTTAGCATCCATTGGGTTAGTAACCACCATTTTTGTATCGGTTGAAGAAGCCACAACCTTTGTGGAAATGATGCCTCCTATAGCTGAAAGCATTTTGCTTGTTCTATTGCTGGCAACTTATCCAATCTTGATGCCAAGACCATGAAACAATTTATGGCTTTTGTATCAGCGATAAAGGAGTTGTCATGGAAGGATCCTAAAATTGTTCAAGTGTCAAATCCTTTAAGTGGGATGAGTGACTCTTAGCTTGGCAAAGTCACTCATCTTTTCATGGAATCCATGCGGTCTAAGTAATTTTAAAAAATGGTATTCCCTTAATTACCATCAAAGACCAGATATTAATCTTTTGCAGGAGACCATGTGCCAAACAAACTTTGTAATAGAGGGCTATCTTGCCTTCGTTCAGGTTGCAAGGCGGGGCCTTTGCGGAAGACCGTCAGGTGGTCTTGCGATTTTGATTAATTCAGCCTATAGATGCTCTACTGAATTGATTAGCTGTTCTGCTTCTATTTTAGCTTGTGCATTGATTCCATAACTCTTATATTGCTTTGCATCTACTGGAACAAATTAAGTATGTCAATTGATGTCATTTTAGATGAATTGAATGCAAGGTTTTATATTGTTTCCAACAGCCGGGATAATTGCAGGGGGTGACTTGAATTGCTATTGTTATGATGAAAGATCTCATCCCAGTGTTATGTGGAACAATCATTCGATGGTCTCTAAGAGATATGGGCAAATGTGGAACTCTTCTTTTCTGGAGTGGGATATGCAAACTCCGCTATTCCAACTTGAACCTTTCAATTACACCTGGGCAAGAGCTGATTGCAAGTCTTTAATTGATTCTTTTTTTGTTTCTTCAAGGCTATAATCATGTGTTGATTCCGTGATGATTATAGATCCAGCAATAGGAGACCACATGATACTGTCTTTGTCCTTGAATATTCCTATGACTCGTTATAATGATGACATGTTACTTGCTCTAATAGAACCTGATCGTCATGCTTTATCTGTGAAATGGAATCACAAAGTATGCCTTGCTTTCACCAATTGTCTCGAATGTGATTCTGACATTATTCATCATTCTTATTTAGGAGGTATCCCCCTCCTACAAATAGACAATTCAAACACAAACAGAATTAAATTTCATCTTTTAAAATTAAAAGAATCCCTAAAAAAGAAGACTCAAGTTCTATCTCACCATATTCACAAATTTAACCTCCAAGTGGCGCACTTGAAAGCTCAAATAAATGTAGAGATTAGAATACTCAGAAAAGGTAACACCTCCCTATCAACTTGCTCAGAACTTATTAGAACTGTTAGACAACGCTACAGAAACAAGCTGAAATGGTTGAAGGGTCACCTGCATTATGAAGATAATCAAAAAGTCTTCTACCACCTGCTAAAACATGACACCAGGCAAATTTGGAATACTTTGCGTACTATCTCTTGTGACTCTGCTACTACGGTCGACTCGGTGATTTCTGCTGAAACTTGGGTCGCCTACATCAGACCCAAATTTCAACTACCTGAACGTTTCAATACGTTAAAAGGTGCCGAGTCCAAGCTTCCTTTTAAAACATTACCTTTGTGGTCGACTGGCGACATTATTGAGGCTATAGGGAAACCTAAACCCTCCAGGGCCCCTGGTCCGGATGGTATACCGCCCTGCGTATATAAAGCTAATCCTACCTTCTGGGCTCATATTCTTAAAATCAAATTTGATTCTATTTTGTTTTCTGGTATTATTCCCCCGTCTTGGACTTCTGTCCTTGTCATTCCTATTTACAAAAAAGGTCCTCCTAACTTGCCTGCAAACTATCGTCCAATAGCGTTAACTGACGCCTCCTCTAAAAATGTTTCCTTGCTTTTGTTACAAGAATTACAAATGTACATTAATGACTGTAACCTTTTGTCACCCTATCAAGTAGGTTTTAGGAAACATATAGGTTGTCCTCTTAATGCCACCATTCTTTGTCACCTTCAGGCCTTTACTTCCTCCTCCAAACAAGGCCCTGTTTACATGGCTAGTTTGGACCTCACCGCAGCTTTTGATTGCGTTGTCCGTGAGATATTGTGGAAGAAAATGCTGGCCATGGGGATTCCGTATCATCTGGTTGCATTGATTGCTTCGTTGCATAAAAATACATCCTATCGCATCCGGCTGAATAAAGAAGGAGCTCTTTCTGACCCCATTTCGACGGAAACAGGGGTGAAACAGGGTTGCATCATGGCAGCGGTGCTATTCAACTTATATCTTTTGGGTCTGGATGAGACATGGGCGACTGGAGAGTGCTTTCCAGCCAAGCTTGGTAATATCAAGCTGGATTGGATTGGTTTTGCGGACGACCTGCTATTCTTTGACCGAACCCCTTTTGGGCTTCAAAGGAAATTAGATCTATTTGCAAATGTTGCCCTCAACCACAATCTTTCTCCCAATCCCATGAAAACCTCCATACTTATTTTTTCTGCTGGAAAACTGAAACCACATCGCTTTTCCTGGTTCCTAAATGGTATGAAAGTAGAATACGCTGCTACGATTCGGTATTTAGGTTACCCTCTTACTGACTCATATTCTTTAACAATGTGGAAACAATTTCTCAACCAAAAAGTGAAAACTCTTGCTTCACAAATGAACATTATTTTCCAT
The DNA here is from genome assembly GCF_040938575.1 of Ambystoma mexicanum. NCBI lineage: Eukaryota > Metazoa > Chordata > Amphibia > Caudata > Ambystomatidae > Ambystoma > Ambystoma mexicanum. The sequence continues at coordinate 200,187,619 of NC_090921.1, read as the reverse complement.
CAATACTGCATGTTCTCCTTACTTCCTCTTATTCAATTCTATCTTCAGAAAGTTGAACCCATTATTCTTTATTCCTTAGATATTTGCAGGTATGATATTGATGATTTTCTGAATATATTGCAGGGAAAGCTGTGGAAAACTGCACTGGGCATGGCTTTATCTATTCCAAATGTAATGATATGCCACAAACTGAATATATTACCTTTGTCAGTTAAACACAACTGGAGATGTATCACAAACTACTCTAAAATGCTAAATCTGCCTAAGAACACTTTATATTTCGAATTGAATAAAATCTTGGGTGACTCACATATAAAATCTATACATCTTCAAACTATAAAAATTACTACCATTCTCTCAAAGATTCACGAAACTCCTGATTCTATTAGTATGTGGCTACCGAGTCAAAAAAAGAAATACCAAAGATTTTTCTGGAGTATTATGATGGATAATATGGGCACCTATCCATCATTTGATGAATACAATCTCTTTCGAGGCAAATGGGAATGTAGACTAAAATACTTAATACAGTTTCCATCTGCGTTCGCAAGGAAAATCTATATGCGTTTCAGACTAAATCAATTTCTCACATGTCAACGTACAAAAAATTGGGCCGATGGTTCTAAGAGTCTTGATGCGACATTCTGCCGTTTTTGTGGAAATGTCGATATACCCGAAACGCTAAAACATCTGGTGATTTACTGTTCTTATTTTGAGGTATGGCGTATCCAAATGTTTGAGAGTTACTTTTCTTGTTCAGTTATCTCAAGGGAATCTCTCTGGAGACGCTGCATGGAAGGCTATAGTCTAAGCCTGACTCTTAAATTGATGAACTTACTTGTAATTATTGAAGCTAAAATGGTAGAAGTATTGACAACTGACTGAATAACCATCGGGAAATGGTTTAGAAACTATTTCGGCTAATGACTTGTTTCTTTTACTTTATTAGCGATTATTATTCTGTATAATCTGTTTCTTCTGGCCATCACATTGTTCTGAAAACGAGCTTAGATAGCTGTGCTTTTGATCATTTATATTGTGTTTCCTTTATTTTGTTATCATTATGTGCATTGAATATTCTTAGAGAGTCCAGAAACTGTTTGGTCTAACTGCAAGGCGTTGCATTAAGTACTGATGAAACACTGTTATGCGTAATCTGTATATGTGAATGTGTTTGTTCCACTATTTTATGTCATTTTTTTATTCCTTGTTTATTTTTTTAAACAACTTTATAATGTATATTTTGTACCGTAAAGAATTAATTGTAAGGGTTTTTTTCTTAAATAAACCAAACACAAAAAAAAAAGCACTTGCTACATTGCAGACTAATGTTTTCTTTATAAAATATTGTTTTCCAATCCCATTTGGGACACGCTGTGAGAGGATGTGTGCGTTTATCTTCCTGGTTCTGCGTTAACTGACGTTATGACAAGGGTGATGAAAGGGCGCCTTTGGCTACGCTAGCCACTAATGTCATGAAAATAGGTGGAGCATATCGTTTGGAATAATGATATCCACTTCAGTGGTGGACGATCTGTATTCTTGCCACAAGCGTCCTTGAAGTTAATGCGATGGCTCAACGGATAAGATTAGCATAAGATGGCCGCGCCCAACCCGTTGTTTTCGCATGTATAAAAGTGAGGAAAACTAAGATCGATTACAGTATGCGTAAAAATACATGCCCAAACATTCGGACAATAACATTTTTGAGCACACTTACCGTTTAATTCCCACCAAATCACTGCTAAAGGAACAGGCATGGGGAGCCCCAAGACAGCACTCCATAGCCAATCCTCCATCTTTTCTATCCAGTTAGTAATGGAAACGAGCAAATATTCTAACCTTAGGAATAGCCTTCAGCAGTGCTTTAAGTGGGGTAAGAAATTGAGGGGGGGCCCTCGTTTGGGGGCGTGGCTTCCATTGTGGGCGTGGCCTAAACGTGCACAAATCATAGTAAGGTGCGCAAACAAATATATAAATGTCTTTGAGCATTTATATATTTGTATGCGTACTACTATGGTTTGTGTATTTTTCAAGCCTTCTTTCATAAACATAGCAATGTTACATATTTCTATGTTTATAAAAGGTGATTTGAAAGTGCACAAACCATAGTAAGTGTGTGTGTGCTTACCTTACTATGGTTTGTGTACTTTTCAAGCTACCTTTTATAAAACATAGACACTTGTAACATGTTTCTATGTTTATAAAAGATGGCTTGCAACGTACACAATTTAAGCCATCTTTTATAAAGCTTTGAGGACGGACAAACCCAAGGTGGCTTTGTCCGTTGACAAAGCTTTATAAAAGATGCCTTGAATTGTGTACGTTTCAAGCCGTCTGTTATAAACATAGAAATATTTCTACGTTTCTAAAAGATGTCTTGAAACGTAGACAATTCAAGGCATGTTTTATAAAGCTTTGCCTACGGAGAAAGGCGCCTCGGGCTCCGTGATCTCTATCACAGAGCCGAGGCGTCTTTCACCCTCTGTGAACCTGCAGGCTCCGTGATCTAATCTGCATATTAGATCATAGAGCCCGTGGGTTCACTGAGGGTCAGTGACCTGGCGAATGCAAACAAAGGGACTAACTTCTTCTGATCACCCCTCAGATGAGGGGTCATCAGAGGAATTTACAGTGACTGACGGAAGTGCCAGCCAGTCACAGCGTTACTGTGACTGGCTGGCACTTCTGTCAGCTCCCTAACATTAAACTGGCAGGCGCATCTCCCGTCGAGGCTGCGGCCGTGGCAGGATAATGCGTCCTGCCATGGCGTGGTGGGACCCGGGGGCCCCGGCAGGGTCCCGGCTTAGCCCCACTTTTTGGAGACTGCCAGGGCCCGGCCCCGGCAGGCCCCGGCCCACTTAAAGCACTGGCCTTCAGTGTATCAAATAGTAGTAATTGTCCTAGCGTATAACAGCAGAACTTTGGATGGATAATCTTCATCTGATTTATCATCTGCTCCAATTTTCTGATATCCTTTGTAGCCGTTCATGACTATCTATATGCCACTACCATTCTGGGTTGCCAACAAAAGCAAAAATTTCCTGATTATTCTTTATATATTTACCATGATTTCATGTAGTTTTTAAGTGCCTGTTTACATGACCAAATCTAAAGCTACCTTTCCTCATCATTAAGGCAGAATTCCTTACCAATAGCCCTAATGTTTCATCTGCAAACACATTTTTTGTCCCATATCTCCATGTCAAATTTCGCTTTTGGGCGGGCCTCAGTGCACCTTGTTTCCAACTACTACGTGAAGTTAGAACGCCAGCTGCACAGCTCAACAAGTCATAGAGCATCGCAGGGAAACACTTGTGCCCTCTCTTACAAGGTCCACAGCTCTTCCACTCTAATTCTAGTAACTTGCTGAATCTGTAAACGCATTGTGGTGTCTGAGTAAGTTGTGTCCCTTGATTATTGACAGAGAGGTTTATATCGTGGGTATCCTCTACTATCCAGTCACAAGTCAGAATATTTAAACTAAGAATTTACTTGGCATGGTCGCTTTTTAGTCTTTATTTAGATACAGAGAATCAGCTAAATAAAAACAAGAATCATGTATAAAATCAATAGTTGATTGCAAAATATAAGTTGGGTCTGTTTTGAAACCACTAAGCAATGACAGTTACTCTATCTTTTTGTTTTCAGGTAATGCTGGATTTCGTCCTGAATTCCACTGTCAAAGAACCTCAGGAAAACCCTTATATTAGTGATATCACGGAATTGTGACATTTCCTGAAACTCTTATAATTCAAGTCATGATGGGTTCTGTCTGAGGGCCACAGTCAAGGAAAGGGCACACCTCTTTTTACCATGATGACATACTTAAGCACAGGAGGATCTGTGAACAGAGGGGATTCTCCTGTGCTAGGAGAAGAATGGATCCTATGCAGTGGCAGACCTCTGTAGAGAAGACGCCCTGGAGAGGCAGAGCCACACTAGACTGCGGAGCTGCCAGTAACCTAGAGAGCCAGCCCAATGCCGCCTGAACGCTGGATGGCTGGCCTCCTATCCAGCCAAGAAGCCAAGGTTGGAGGGAGAGACAGAGATGGGGAAGCATCTGTTTCCTCTGGTGGCATGACCACAAGCAAGATGTGGTAAACTGGGGCCTAACAGCCTACATCAAAACCAGATCACCGGGGAGAGCCCAAATCCCCAAGCTCCATTCTCGAAGGATGTTAGCTGTCAAGAGAAGCAACATAAGGGGAGCAAACGCTCCCATGGAGAGATTATCGCTGAGAGGTACAGATACTATGAAGTGAGGCTGAGGAAGCCTATGAGGGTTCGGGAACCTGAGAAACCAGAGAGGGCAAATGACCAGTATGAAACCGAGCTAGAGAAATATGAACGCTTTGTATCGTGGATGGGAGAGCCTATCAGGATACAGGAGCGGGAGAAACCTGAATGGGCAAGCGCCCGTGTGAATTTGATGGAAAGAGATATGAATACTTGTGTCTAAACTGGAAAAGCCTACAAGCTTATGGGAGCCACAGAAACTTCAACTGACAAGTGCCCTTGTGAAGAAGACTGAAAGAAGTACAAACTCTTTGAACCAAGACTGGGAGAAACAATGAGGTTTTGGGTGCCTGAGAACCCCAAATGGGCAAGCGCCTTGTGAATCAGAACAGAAAAGCTACAAACACTTTAAATTAAGGTTCGGAATGCTGACAAGGTTATGGGGCCCTGAGAAACCCAATGGGGCAAGCGCCCTATTTGAAACTGCTTGATATCAATACAAAGACTTTACTTCGAAGATGGGAGAACCAGCAAGAAAACAGGAAACTGAGAAACATGTATGCGCCAGCACCCTTGTTAAAGTATGAAGACTTTGCATCAAGGTTGCGGTAAACCGAGAACCCTTTGTGGGCCCGACACCCTATGTAAAGTACTTGAACTGACTCCCAGCGACCCAAAGGACTTTGGGAGTGCAAGACCCACAGACTTGGTATCCAGAGACGTATAGCCAGATGAAACATTTGGAAAATTATTTGTTTTTAACATCGACGTCTGCCAAGAAGACGTGAGCTTTTGAAACATTGAAGAATTATTTTTCCAAGTGCTGGGCCAGGCAGTAGCCACAAACAGAGGGTTCCATGATTTAAAATTGCGGCAAAAATGGCTGTGGATACAAAATATTGTGGCAAAAATGCTGTGGTTTTGCCGCCACAGTCATGTAAAGGATGCGGGGGACACCCCCGCAACCCTGGATCCATTATACCATTTAAGAGGAGCAGGGGATACCCCCGCAACTCTCGCTCCCCTTAAATGGTATATTGGGGTACACCTTTACCGGGTCAAACCACAGTTGCTGCAATTCTTTTTACCGGCGACATTTTTGACGCAAGATTATTACCTGATACCAAGCAGAAGCAATTGCTCTGGCCTCTTCCTTTCTGTTAGGTTTTTTCTATAGTGGTAGGGTCAGTTAGTTGGTTAGGATTCGGGCGGAGGACTTCTTGTTTTAGCAGTGCAGTGCACCATTAGTTATAGTTTATATAGGTAGGGAACTTTCCTCATAAAAATAGGGCAAGTTAGGAGTTTTCTAATTAATTTCAATAAACCTCTTTGCACATGTCATTAAGCCTTCCGACTCCTTCTTCTGGTTTGCCCTACCCATCAGACTGTTTCGATTAACAATAATTAGACTTTGAATGGGAGGTGCCCATTCTTCCTGCAGGAATGTTTGTGGCCAGGCAGCTTTCAAGCATGCGCAGGTGACCTTTGAACTTGCTCTTTGCGAATGCAGAAGAATGGAACTAGAGATCTCAGGATACTGGTTACAGCAAGAACATGTGTCTACTATAATTTTGGAATGGAGCGTTTTGAAAAGGGGTGTCTGATTATTAGTCCTCCCGTCCACAAACAGAGTTATCCACATCATTTTATATTAATACAAATTAGAAAAGCCTCCTGAGGGAAGGTTCTATGCCTGGGGGGAGGTGTAACCCTGTCTGCTGGAGAATCAAAGGGTCAGCACCTTGGCTGTTGTACCACATAGCAGAGTCTAACCCACTTTCACTGAATGCATTTTCGCTGAATGCAATTTCGCTGTTTTTTGTTGCTATTTTTTTGGGTAGCAAAATGTAGATAGTAATTGGGGTAGTGTATATAAGGGCGTAGGGGCTGGAGTTAGTGGTGATGGTTGGGGGGGTGACCAGGGAACTATCCCCGCATTTCTGCAACAACAAATGCAAAATTTGGTATTCAGTGAACAAAATCGAGTAACGTTTCATAGAACCCATTGCAGCTGTTAGTTAAGCCCTGCTCAGAGAGCTAGCAGAGTTGTGATGTCCAATTGCTAAAGCTTTATAATTGTGTATTTCAAGCATTCACAATACCAAATAGGGAATGTTTATCTATTGACTAAAACCACTTAATTTCATATCTGAATTCTAAGGTGTAGGTGTCGCAATTTTCTGATTCCACTGAATAAAGAGGCACGAACAATGTTTTATTTTTGAACACCACCATTAATTTTAGTGCCACAAGGCAGATGTCATGAACATATCTTTTTCATACCCTCACTTAAAGGGTTGATTGTGCAAAAGTGTACTGCAATAAACAGGAGATGTATCGAATGATGAAGCATGATGTGCTTTCTATATAGGAAAACAGTGCTAACATAAGCTAATTTATTTATAGATGTTGTAAAGTGCCACAAGTTGTATTGCAGCACCTTCTTACAGTACTTTAATTAGGGTACTATAAAGTGGCACAAGTCGGCTTACAGGACCCTTATAGGGTTGTGTGGTGAAAAGATTCATCAGAATGCTAGGAGTGGTTAGAATTCTGATAGCTTTCAGCCTATGCTGTTAAGGTCAATGTCCTTCTCAGAAGATCTCAAGGGTTCCATTTGTAGGAGCTTTCTGAAGCTCAGGCATTCCAGCTTTAGTCCATGCCATCGGTTCAAAGAAATCATCAGTTGAAGGCGCTCAACTCCCAAGATCCATCCCTTTGCATTTTGCATTTGAATTCTCATTTATCTATCAGATGTGAGGTGGTGGGAAGGAGTTTCTCGATTAGAACGTCGAGGGGATGGGATGCCATTTTCTGCAGATGCCTGGGTGGAATCGTGTAGTGCAGCAGTGTTTTGAATGTGATCCTCACCTCCACTGGTAGCTAGTGTGGTGCTTTCAGAGATGGTTTCACATGGTCATCTTTCTACTTCTTCATGCAAATTCCAACTGCACAATTGTTTACTATCTAAAGCCTTGTGTTGACTTTTTGAGGTGGCTCCAGCAGAGAATGTTACAATAATGCAGCAATTTGCTTCCTAGCTGCACATTGCAATTATCGCGTGGGAGGGAAGAATTTTACCAGGGCATTGGTAAGTACATGGGACCACCTTATATCTTGCGCACTTGCCCACCACAATAATTCTACACAGATTCTTTCAGCTGTGCTGGACGTACCTGGTCAACCTGGAGCTACAATGTGCAGTTTGGGGAGGAGCATAATGTTGTACTCTATCATAATGTATACAAGTGGATCCTAGTGGATTAGAGACCTAAGAGAATCCTCTGGTTGCGCAACCCAACACCTAGGTATCACACCTTTGTCTCACCATTGTAACAGACCTATTAGCAGCTGAACAGAAGTCACCAGACAATTACGATCAGAAGAATGAAACACATGTTATAAGCCAAAGTTCCATCGGTGCCCATGTGCCTTCCCTATCACTCTATGCCTGGCTCCCGCATTCTCAGCAAGCTTCCATTCCCAGGGGTTGCCCACTGGGCATGGCCTCCCACTCTGCATCCCACATCAAACAAATGGAAGATGTTGTCTGCCTGTTGTCTGTATTGCATTTTCATGACATACTCTGCTGTGACCGGCACACACGCTGTGGGTCTATTTTAATTTGAATAACATATGCACACTTCCATGCACTGCATTTATCTGGCCAAACCCACATCATCACCCTCTAATCGAGTCAGCATCTTGCACCCTTAAGTGCACCACAAAACATAAAGTTCAGCCAGAACACCACTTAACATTCAGAATCCAAGTATCATTGAGTCACAATCCCAGATCTCAAAACACACCTCTACGCTGGTAGACCAGCAACCTATGCTTCACATCAATGCAGGCCCTTAACGTCAATATGGTAATACGCAGTGACTCCCTGGAATGCATGGGTCAATTACAGCCAGTGACTCCTGCAAATGGCAGTCAGTACCTTGGCATATAACTAAGTACAGTACACTGAATGGCAACAGCCAAGATGGCCATTCTAATTTTCTGACACCAGCTCAAGCATGACCTCCGAACACAAACGCACATCTTTGTTCAAAACAAGCAAACCAACTGTAACCATATTCTGTTCAGGCACAATTCACCCCAAAGCGCTCCTAGCCACAGGCAGTCGGGTATTTTTGAGTCCTGGGTGGGATGTGAGAAACATCAGATGATCACAGTAAAAGGAGAAGTGATGCTAAAATTGGCATGGACTGAGACTTGTTCTCCAAGCCATTCTGGCTAAGATTTAACACTAAAACCACTTCATGCCAACTTTGAATTTCAACTATTCAGTGTCTTAAAACTTGAGATTTTGTGATTCTATGGAACGATAAGACAATCTCTTGTTTCTATGTTTGAGAAACGCAGTCCTGATCCACTGACAGTAGTTAAGAGCGAACTATCATATACAATCCAAAAGTCGATTTCGGTCCCATAATGCAAGTGTAGTGAACATATCCTTGTTCCCTTATTTTAAGAACATTTTAAACGTAAGCTAATTTATTTACAGGTATGTTAGGGAGAATTCTCCAGAATGGCTAATTTCCTTTACCTTTTGCGTCCCTCAGTAGCTTTGCTGGATTTCTAGGGTTTGATTTTTTTACCTGGTAGGAATGTGAGCCTTTATTCCCACTCTTTCATGTATTTTTCTGTGTGTTTGACTCTTTGTGTTCATGGATATGGAGACTCGCCAACTTCATAGGCATCAACTTTTTACTGTGTGTCACACAGCACCTTTAGTGCAGTGACACAGGGTTGTCTTTTTACATAATTCCCACTTTAAACTCCATTTTCTGAGACTGACTACTGTCTCCCAGAACATGTAAAGTTGCCATTGACTTTATTACTCTTTTTAAATTCAGAAACCCTGCACACACTATCTTACAAAGAGTGCTGGAGGGTTTAATACTTATTGCCTTTTGTCTGATTCTCATGTAACATTTTTATGTTACCCTTTCTCTAATATTTGGCTGGTGGCAGTGTTATCTACCCTTTTTATTTTACAGCGGACTATGAAAATAGTCTCTACTACCATTAGAGGCTATGGTGGTAGCCTCAAACTAATCCCGGTAAACCACTTTTATTTTAACTTGGTTCCATTTTTTTGTTTTGCCATTTCTTTTTGTAAAGGTCCTTCTTGTGTGTTTCTCTGCCCGCCAAACCAGGTTTGGTTCCTTTGTTCCCCGTCCTTGGGCGGGCTTCTGCACAGAGGCCCTCCTTAGGCACTTGGGTTTCTGGGGTGGACAGGATTTGAGGGAGGGGTTTGAGACTCCCTGCACAGGGTCTCCTTGGAGACCCATGTCACACTCGGTGTGATTGGCTGTAGTGACTGTCCCGCCAGCTCGCAAAGCCCCTGGACCTCCTCTCCAGACTGGTCCAAGTTGCTGTGCAAGGGATAGCCAGTGGGAGAGTCCATTTGTGCTTTTAAGGCGAGCACCTTTTATTCGTCGCTGTGCTCTACTGTTGGCCTCTTCCCTGGGCAGTGCAGGAACCTCAAGACGTCCTCCTTCTTGTCACCTTAACTGAAGCTCCTGGAACAGTGAGACTGCAGGAGCTGCCAGGAACAACTGCCTCAGCTAGAGCCTCCTTCATCTTTAAGGTACTGTGCGAAATTTGGCCGTTCTATACGTCCGGCCACGGTGAAAGTGTTTGGAATCTTTCGCCTCTGAGAAGGCTTGTCCTCTTCCTTTTCATATAACATTTCTTCTGAGCAACTTCGGCCCAGGCCTATTGACTTGAATCCTAGTTGTAGTAGCCTTTTCTAGATTGCCCTGCCTATAACTTGTTGGTGCTATTGATTTTTGATAACCTTGTCTTTCCCTCCACCCCCTTTTAAATTGCTGGAGTGCCGTTTTGCTCACACTTCATTTTGAGCTTAACTTGTCCAGAATTGATTAGGTGTTGTTGTAGTATATTAAGATTGTGATTTTCTGCTGATTTATGATAGTGAACGAACTGCTTTCTAACTGACTGAGTACATAAATGTATAGTCTTTTACCAAGAAACCTTGAAGTAGTGTTTGTTTGAATCACTGTAATTGTTGTCCCTTGTGTAAACCTTGATACTGCTCACTTTACTCTTGAGATCGGTCTGGCTGCTCAGCCATTGCTACCACTTTACTGTGTAGTGCAGGCTTCTACCAAAGGTGAAATTGTACTTGCACTAGTAGTCTTAATTGTGTTTGGTGTTCCCAAAGGGTACTGCATAGGATTCTGCATAACACTGGTGTACAGCGGTGAGGAGAGTGCTGCTATTACCTTGGCTCAACTAACCACAAGGCTAAATATCATTAAAAAGCAATTTTAATCATGACTGATATGGAAAGCTACAGTCAGGAGACCCTCCTTACTTACACTGTTGATCATTTAAAAAATCTGTGTAGGGATAGGAATCTCTCTGTTAAAGGCAAAAAGTGTAAATTAATTGATAAGTTGTTGGAATACCAAAGTCTGGGTAGTGGTTCTGAAATACCTACCCCTACTGCAAATGTAGAAAATTATGAAGATGTTAATGTGTCAAATATTATGGATGAGGCAGGTGAGGCAGGTAAATCTCCCAGTCTAGGCCCTATTGCTCCTCTAACTGCTCAGAAACCTAAACCTTTGTCCACTGGACCCCATCTGGTCCTACAATCCGTCCTGAATTCATTGCTCTAGATGAGGCTTGAGTTCGAATTCAAACATATTAATGCTCAATCTGAACAAAAGCATCAAGAACTTAAGCTCAGAGAAAAGGAGTTGAATCATGCCTTAGAAATGAAAAAGTTGTCTGTTGAAAATGCCTATCTCACAGAGTCTTCTAGGTCTTCCAGTACTAAGAGGCTTTGGATGCCTAAAGAAAGTGTTAAGTATGTATGAGGTTAAGCTTGATATTTTGGATTGGTTGGCAATGTTTGAATATAACCATGGGATTCAAGACCTCACAGGGTATTAGTTGCTTCCATGGCTTTTTTCTAGGCTCCCCACTGTTGCATCTGATGTGGTAATGGAGTTGGGGGAGGTGGATAGGATGGATTATGAGTGTGTGAAGCTAGCTTGAATTGCTAGATTTGGGAAGACCCCTTCCCAGTACCTTAAGAGGTTTAGGAAATTAAGCATGATGGTACCTGTTGGGCAACCTGGTTGTGTGAATTTGTGAAGAACTTAGATGGTTTGGTTAAGGGTTAATGAGTTAACACTTATGAAGGCATGAAATATCTTGTTATGTTGGAGTCTATATATTATGCCTGCTCTCCTGAGCTCAGACAGCACTTGGCTGATTCTAAGGAAATTGATCCAAAAAGGTTAGCTAAGGCTGCTGACTTGTGGGTTGCCAACAGGGCTACTCACAAGAATTCTGGGGCAACTTAGAAGAAGGATGAGGGAAAGCAGCCAAAGAAAGATAACAAGGGGACATCTGATACCTCGAATCCAAAAGAGAGCCCCAAACCACCACATAAGGGTAAGCCACAAGGGAAACTGAATCAGGCTAGTGCCACCATCTGGACCCAAACCAGATGGAGGTCAGAACAAACACCCATTCATCAAAACATTTGGGAAATGTTATGTTTGTCGGTCAACTGACCATGTGAAAGGGGATCCCAGATGTAAGGGTAAACCTTCAGGTGTCCACACTGTCTCCTTAGCCTTCTCCCCAGAGGAAGAAGTACCTATGGCAAGTGGAAACTTCCCCCTACTGGCTGATGAACCCATGAGAGTCTCAGCCAGGTTTTCTTTAGTGTGTCTGTGTTTGTGGGAACAACAGAATTTAGATGTCTATAATTCCAACCCAGATAATACTGAAGAGTATTATAAAGATAGTTTTCTTGGCAATGGCCAGGAGACCCCTGCCATTAGAGACACTGGAGCCAGCATAACTGTGGTTGATGAATCATTTTTCAAGGTAGAGGATGTTGCTAAGGCACCCAACCACCTAACCAAGTTAGCTGGAGGCCCTGTGCAAATGCTTCCCCAGTTACCAGCTCTCATCCATTGCCATGACATGACTGTCGAGATACCTGTTAGTGTGCAACGTGAAGTGCCTGGGAGAGTCCTGTTGGGTAATGACCTGAACACTCTTGGAGTTGTGTCTAGTACCCCCAGGCCACCCAGTAAAAGGAAACGGGAGCTCACTAGGCCTGCAAGGGAGAGGACTTTGAGAGGCTCTCCAGAGGAGTTGATAGAGGAAACTATCACTCCCAGTCCACAGGACTTAATAACTGCTATTTCAAGAACAAAGAGGCAAAGGGGAAACCTAAGACCTCCAAGAAGAAAGCAGATAGCACTCCTGTGCTACCAACCAGGACATCCCCAAGATTGTCCAAAATCACACCTGTGACTCCTCCACCAGCTGAGGCTGAGTATGAGGTACAGCCCTGTGTGGTTGATCCAACTACTAAAGAATCAGATCTGAAAGAATATTCACTCTAGTTGGAGATCTGGACCCTGCTGACCATCCTGAGCGGCATTCTTTACTGGCAGAAAGTGGACTCAACTGCTGCTCTTGAAAGTCTTTCCTAACAGGCAGCTTCTCAGATTGATGGGCAAGAGCCGGGGAAATATAGTTTGCACTGGGAAGATGGCCTCCTCTACAGTGAACCGACTGAGTATATCCCTGGGGACTGCAGAAAACTTGTAGTGCCCCTAGAAAACAGACTCCAGTTCCTACAGTTGGCCCATGAGATACCTTTGGCTGGTCACTTGAGTTTCAAAAAGACCAAGGAAAGGCTCTATTTATACTTCTACTGGCCTAAGATGGGTTCAGAAGTTGACAAATTCTGTAGGAGCTGTCAAACTTGCCAAACCTCTGGCAAGAGTGGAGCCACGAATGTGGCAACATTGGTGCCCCTCCCAGTGGTGGGAGTTCCTTTTGAGAGGGTGGGAATCAACATTGTTGGTCCCCTTGACCCTCCCGCATCTTCAGGAAACAGGTTTATCCTGGTTGTAGTAGACCATGCTACTAGACATCCTGAGGCAATACCTATGAGAACTGTTACAGCTCAGGCTGTGGCTAAGGCTCTACTTGGTATTTTTACCAGAGTAGGGTTTCCTAAGGAAGTGATATCCGACAGGGGATCCAATTTTATGTCCCACTACATGCAAGCCATCTGGAAAAATGGTGGTGTCACTTTCAAGTTCTCTACAGCCTAACATCCACAAACAAATGGACTGGTGGAGAGGTTTAATCGCACAATGAAGAACATGATAGTGCTTTAGAAGAACCCCTTAAAAGGAAGTGGGACCGTCTACTGCCATGCCTTCTCTTTGCTTATAGAGATATAGTCCCTTTGAACTTCTCTATGGCCATCCAGTCAGAGGACCTTTGGCCCTGATTAAGGAGGGCTTGGAGAGTGCTCCTTCCCCCAAGCCAGTCAGAGTGACTGACTATGTGATAGGTCTCCGGAGGAGAATGTCACACATGATGGCAGAAGCTAGAGATAACTTGAAAGCAGGTCAGGCTCTGGTCAAACATTGGCATGGCCAGAATGCCAACATGATTGAGTTTGCTCAATACCAGATTATTCTAGGTATGGTGCCAACAAGGCAGATGGCCTTGCAGGACAAGTGGATAGGACCCTTCAAGGTTGTGGGAAAACTTGGAGAGGTGAACTATCTGGTGGACTTAGGTAGACCTAAGGAGGCTCCCAGAGTCTTTCACAACAACCGTTTGGAGGCATATGTATCGAGACCAGAAGTGGGAGCTTTACTTCTAGCTTCAGCTCAAGAGGATGAGGAGAGTGAACCTCTACCTGATGTACTCAGAGGCCAACATTTGGATGAAAACATAGAAGGCGTTAATCTCTCTTCTAATCCGATACCTGAACAACAGGATGAGTGCAAATATCTGTTAAATCAGTGTGCCTCCCTGTTTTCACTGTCACCAGACTTGGCCCCTTGGGGCCAACATGATACTCTCCCTGGTTACTGTTTACCTGTTAAAAGCAGGGGGTACAGAATGTCAGACCACGTAAGGACCCACATAAAGGAGGAGGTCAACAAGATGCTTGATCTCGGGGTTATAGAGCCATCTTCAAGTCCATGGTGTAGTCTAGTTGTTCTAGTACCAAAGGCAGGATCCAAGATGAGATTCTGTGTGGACTATAGAGCTCTAAATGCAGTCACAAAGACTGATGCCCACCCTTTACCAAGGACAGATAAACTGGTGGATAAACTTGGTGCAGCCAAGTACCTCAGTACATTTGATCTCACTTCAGGCAGTTGGCAACTAGCTCTGACAGACCATGCCAAGGAGAAAACTGCATTCTCAACCCCAGCAGACCTCTGCCAGTTTAAGGTTATGCCTTTTGGATTAAAGAATGCACCTGCTACATTCCAAAGGACGGTTAATCAAGTTCTGAATGGGATGGAGGACTTCTGCATGGCATTCTTGGATGACATTGCAGTGTTCAACCCTACTTGGAAAGAATATGGTGACCATTTAGGATATGTTTTGCAGGCTCTCGAACCGGCAGATCTGACCATAAAGGCAAGTACATGTCAAATTGGTCAGAGCAAAGTGGTCTACCTTGGACATGAGGTAGGAGGAGGTGAAATAAGGCCATTGCCTAGTAAGGTACAAGCTGTACACAACTGGGCCACCCCTACTACTCAAACCCAGGTGAGAGCCTTCCTAGGTCTCACTGGGTACTACAGGAACTTCATAGAGAACTTCAAGTTCCAGTCCTAAGAGCTCCTGATTATACCCAAAACTTCATTGTGCAAACAGATGCATAGAATACAGATATAGGTGCAGTCCTTAGTTAACTGGATGAGAAAGGTAGTGAGCACCTCATTTGCTTCATCAGCAGGAAGCTGAAGGACCGAAAACAAGGTGGGCAACCACTGTGCGTGACTGTTTTGCCATTGTGTGGTCTTTGAAGAAGCTTAGACCAGACTTGTATGGATCTACTTTTTTGATTCACACAGACCACCAACTACCATTGAGAACAGGTCCGGATGTCACCACCAAAATGCTGATGGTCTTGCTAGGATGTTTGACCGACTAGAGTGAAGATATTCATCCAGAAGTGGATTAAATCCTCCTGTCCCTTAGTCTGGGGGGAGGGGCGAGTTTTATGGATGAATTCTCCAGAATGGCTAATTTTCCTTAACTTTTGAGTCCCTCAGCAGCTTTGCTGAATTTCTAGGGTTTGATTTTTTTACCTGGTAAGAGTGTGAGCCTTTTTTCCCAACTCTTTCATGTATTTTGCTGTGTGTTTGACTTTTTGTGTTCATGGATATGGAGTCTCACAAACTCCATAGGCATCATCTTTTTACTGTGTGTCACACAGCACTTTTAGTGCAGTGACACAGGGTTGTCTTTTTTCAGACTTCCCACTTCAAACTCCTGGGACTGACTATTGTCTCCTAGAACATGTAAAGTTGTCATTGACTTTATTAGTGTTTTTAAATTCACAGACCAGGCACACACTATGTTACAATAGAGTGCTGGAGGGGTTAATACTTATCCCCTTTTGTCTGATTCTCATGTAACCTTTTTATGTTACCCTTTCTCTAAGATTTGGCTGGTGGCAGTGGTATCTACCCTTTTTATTTTACCACAGACTATGAAAATAGTCTCTGGTACCCTCGGAAGCTATGGTGGTAGCCTCAAACTAAACCCGGTAAATCACTTTTATTTTAACTTGGTTCTGTTGGGTTTTTTCACCATTTCTTTTTGTAAAGGCCCTTCTAATGTTTTTCTCTGCGCGCCAGACCAGGCTTGGTTCCTTTGTAGGCCGTCCTTTGGCAGGCTTCTGCACATAAGCCCTCCTTAGGTGCCTGGGTGTCTGGGGTGGACAGGATGTGAGGGAGGGTTTTGAGACTCCCTGCACAAGGTCTCCTTGGAGACCCATGTCGCACTCTGTGTGATTGGCTGTAGTGACTGTCCTGCCAGGACAGCCACCCTGCTGAGTGATTGACAGCTAGGCTTGTGTGAATGGGGGAGAACTGCTTAAAAGGCAGGCCACTGGGACTGGAAGGCAGAGTCGCCACTTGAACGAGTGAACCGAAAGAAGCTGAAGGAAGAAGACTGCTGCAAGAACTAGAAACCCTGGTGAAGCCCTGCTGCAGGTCCGAATTGCCTGAAACTTCGAACGACAGAGAAGACCTTCTAGGAGACTTCTTCCCTTTAGCCTGGTGGGACAAACCAGCGCGCAAAGCTCCTGGACCTCCTCTCCAGCCTCGTTGAATTTGCTCTGCCGTGCTGGAGGAAACCAGATAGCCAGTGGGAGAGAGCCCATTTGTGCTTTTAAGGCATGCACCTTTTATTTGTCGCTGTGCTCTGCTGTCGGCCTCTTCCCTGGGCAGTGCAGGAACCTCCAGACTTCCTCCTTCTTGTCACCTTGACTGAAGCTCCCGGAACAGAGAGACTGCAGGAACTGCCAGGAACAACTGCCTCAGCTAGAACCTCCTTCCTCTTTAAGGTACTGTGCAAAATTCGGCCGTTCTTTACGTTCGGCTGCGGTGAAAGTGTTTGAAATATTTTGCCTCTGCAAAGTCTTGTCCTTCTCTTCCTTTTCATATAACTTTTCTTCCGACCAACTTCGTTTTGAACTCTTGGCAAAGACTTAACCGCAAACTACATTGAATTGTGTGATCCTCTGCAAAGACTCTGAACCATTGACATTGGCCCAGGCCTATTAACTTGAATCCTAGTTGTAGTATCGTTTTCTAGATTGCCCTGCCTATAACTTGTTGGTGCTATTGATTTTTGATAACCTTTTCTTTCCTCCCCTTTTAAATTGCTGGAGTGCCATTTTGCTCACACTTCATTTTGAGCTTAACTTGTCCAGAATTGATTAGGTGTTGTTGTAGTATATTAAGACTGTGATTTTCTGCTGCTTTATGATAGTGAACTGCTTTCTAACTGACTGAGTAAATAAATGTATAGTATTTTACCAAGAAACCTTGAAGTAGTGTTTGTTTGAATCACTGTAATTGCTGTCCCTTGTGTAACTCTTGATACTGTTCACTTTACTCTTGAGATAAGTCTGGCTGCTCAGCCATCGCTACCACTTTACTGTGTAGTACAGGCTTGTACCAAAGGTGAATTTGTACTTGCACTTGTAGTGTTAATTGTGTCTGGTGTTCCCAAAGGGTACTGCACTGGATTCTGCCTAACAAGGTTTTAGAAAGTGTCAGCATAGCATTATATCACCTTTATAGGGTGTGTTATTTAGAGTTTTTATAAAATGCCCCAAGCAGCATTACAGCACCTTCATAGTGCTTAGTGGAGAACTAGATCACTTGAGGAAAAGCAAATATATGTGCTGTTGGAGTCCACCAGAATGCAAGGATTTGATAACATACTGTTTGCTTCCAGTCTGTGCCATTAAGGTGAAGTTCCTTCTCCAAAAGCCTGTGTCAAGAGTTCCATTATTAGGAGTTTCCTGAAGAACAGGTGTTCTGGGGCCATTTCCAGGCTTTGGCTCCATGTGCTCCACAGCTTGGGGCCCTAAAGGCGCTTAGACGTCATTTTGCATTTGAATGTTCACTTTTGAATTCGATGTCAGGTGGATGATAAGATGTGTCAGTCTGGCATTTAAGGGTGATGGGAAGTCCATTTCTGCACTTACTTCGGATGGTTGTTGCAACAGATTGTATGCATGTAGCAGGGCGTCATGCCAACTCCACTGCTAGACGGTGTCTAGTGCAGTGCTTTCATTGCAAGACTAACATACTCAAATGTCCACTAACGCACAGACCCTGTGCTGGTCTGATTTTGTAATCGCTGAACTCTTTTGATGAGGTTTTTGCCCTGCACATCCTAGTCGATTTGACAGAGTGGAGAAAGTTGGTTGAACATTCCTAGCTTGAAGAGAAACGTAAGACTACAGTCCCACACATGTGAATGATATCACATAGATTGCTTCACATTAAGATTAGGAATCAACACCACACAGGGACATCTCCCTAAAATCGCACACTGGACATCAAACTGCCTGGATTCTAGTCCAAGGAGGTATCCGGGAAGTAAGGCAATCCCTGTAAAAAGGATCTGAATATCACATGAGCCACTAGGCTCCTACATGTTTTAAAGTTCAGAATGGTTGTACACACATCTACAGGATGCTGTATTCTGGTTGATGGATAACTAACAGCCTGAGTCTGTCCAAATATTTTTAGATATCATACACCTTCAGCGGATACATGGTCCTAGATGTGTTGTTGATTCATGCGATGAGCATACCACTGGTGAAGACGAAACTCTCAGACTCGAATTCAGGTTTAGGTGAGGTTAGTCTGGCAAAATGTTAATAGCAGTATAGCAGAGGGTGACCCGGGAAAGTACTCATAAATTCACAGCTTCAGACCAATGTACTGGTCCTATGCGCCCACTCCCAGCATGCTTCAGCAAATATCAATGGTCTAATACAATGAACTCAATGTGGACGGTCAAGAATTTAAGAATGTATTACTTCCTTTAAGGAAGTTCCTCTGGCTCCCCGGTTACCTTCATAGTGCCCCCATATGACAACAATGACCATAAATGTTATCAGTGCAGTTGTGTGAGTTCATTATAATGGAATTTATAAACTTTGTCAGGACTCTGCTTGAAGTGGAAACATCCGGTGCTGTACTGTAAACTAAACAGCAGAAGTAAGTTTACATAAACACATGTTAGTGGGACGCCTAATTCCTATGACTAAAACATGCCAGTGTAGGATTATATGGCCTAGTCTAGAGGCAATACAATAATTTCAAATGTTTCCATTATATTCGGTTTACAAGACTTTCTAACATTCTCAAATGTCCTTATTTTGACTTACAATTTCCACAGCACTAGCCAATGTGTATCTCCTTATTGTGGACTCTACCCAGGATCTTCCAGAAGTGCAGTAGGTGCTTGTCTCATCCCAATACGGCACTACGCCAGTGGGGTAAGGAAGTTAATGTTGTACAAGATCATGTTTCAAATTGGAGTAGATTCGGACAAATATTAGGGATGTTAGTGATCATGCTGAACTTTCGGGGCATTTGAGGACTGAACTGGCCAAAGTCTAATTATTCATCCACTCTTTCGCCAGTGTGTAAGATGTATTCTCATATTAAAGTTAGAGGATTCACATGTCCAACAAGTGCTTAGCTGCTGTTATGGTTATCTCGCATAACACTAGACTTCTGTGTACAAGGAGAGTGTTGTTGTGAATGAAAGCATGTGTTGTTCTGGAGGTGAATTCCTTTTACATGTTCCACCCCTACAGTTCTTTCAGGTTGTAAACCCACGTGGTCTTTCTCTCTCGGGTTTGGAGCCAAGTGGAGTCCTCCACTCCGCTCAACACCATTCACAAACATTATTATGTTAGCATGGCTATATCTCCTTGGCAGCAGAGGAGCTATTCCCTATAAAGAAATGGAAGAAACCAATTAGAACATATGCCCCTTGGTTTTCCACGAATGTGTGTACACTCAAGCTGCATTATAGGTAAGTCAGAGAGGCACTGGCATTGAGCCTACTCAGACGGTGACAAACTTCTCTTGAAAACAGCCCGCCTTGAGTATCACAAAGCCATTCAAGTTGCTAAAACCAGATACTTCTCAGACTGCATTCTCAGGACGAGTAATCACTCAAAGGACTTTTTCGCATTTGTGCAGGAATTCTCCTGTCTAGCTGCTGCTAGCTGAACAATTCCAGTGTCACAGGGTATGTGCAATTCTCTCTGTTACTTTTCTACTAATAAAATAATTAAGATTAGAGAGTATATATAAGCCTCTTCTACAGACGTACCTAATACTTCTCATTTCCATGGACATACCGTCAAGAGGGTCGATGGCTCTTGGCTTTCTCTCCAGCTATACAGGACCAGGTCAGTAAAGTCATCAAAAAACGTAAGACTTCTTCAACGCTTGATTGAGTCCGTTTAAGAATCATAAAGGGACAGTGCTGAGTTAGTGCCAGTGATTACGACAGCACTTAATTACTGGTTGAACTCTGCCTTTACTCCACCAGCTCTGAAATGTGCTACTGTATCACCCCCTTTGAAGAAACTTGCCCTTGATCCAGCAGTTTTGGCAAACCTTCAGCCAATATCTCTTTTGTTTTTTTTTGATGAAAGCACTGGAAACGATAGTCACCCCCAGCCTTTTTGAACAGTCAGCCACCCTCGATGTATTTCAGTCTGGTTTGCTTCCAGCGATGGGAAATTAGTTGGTTCTAGTATGCGTCCTTGATGATGTGACCATGATCCTTGACCAGGGCAGAGTGGGTCTGGTAATATTTTTAGACCTCTCTGCGGCATTTGACACAATCAATCACTCTATTTTGTTTCATCATCTGGAAGAAATTGACAACGGTGGACCAGCTCTTGACAAGCTTACATCTTTTTGGGCCGACTGGATGCAAGTGCTCTCTCTCCACCCTTTTCTCTCTGCACCTTCTTCTCTGACTTGCAAAGTCCCCCAGGGATCAGCCATTTCCCCTTCCTGCTTTTCAATGTTTATGTTCTCCCTTTTGCAGAGCCGAATCATTCTTATTGGTGTCCGTTTTATGCCTACACAGACAACACACAACTAATTCTTGGAATAGATTGATAACAGAATGTGATGGCCTCCTCATAGAAAACTGAGGTTATGGTTCTCGGGCCACTCTCCGGCTGCCCAATCACTCTGGACCAATGATTTTTGGCTCTCTTCATTGGGTCTCTTACCCACCAAGGTCTCTCTGGTGAAAAACCTAGGAGTAAAACGTGCATCATCTCTTCCTTCATCACCTCATGTTAAGGTGGGATGCAACTCTTTCCTTGCTAAATTTAGGATGTTTAGATAAATTACCAACAAAACTGTGGAGTTCGTTAGTGTCTGCCTCCATCTTATGGACTCTCGACTTTTGCAACGCTACGTTGCTTTCCCAACCCAAGTTCTTAACACTGCGTTTACTAGTGCTGCAAAATTCTGCTGCCACTTGGCTGCCGTTCTCCCTAAATGTGCCCACACCTCACCGGTACTACCGAATCTTCATTGGCTTCCTGCTGTGGATAGAATTGAGTTAAAAACCTTGTGCTTCGTTCACCAGGCCTATTATGGCTCCGGAGCACTCTATCTGCTTGAAAAACTTCCTTGTATGAACCAGTTACTCCTTTGTGTTCCCCGATTCTCTAGAGCTACTATCCGAAGAGTGGGGGGGGGGGGGGTTAGCCTTTTCGGTTTTAGATCTGTGCCTGTTATGTTTATGGATTTAATTCTGTTTTGTATACAGACATGTTGGCATGTATTGGAGAGTGATCAGTTATTCAGGAATTTAACCTGATATCCAATTGTGCTTTGGGCTGGATCTGCATACTCGTGACGGGCACCTTAACTTTATTTCTATTGTTCTTAATCCACGTCTATTGTCGTTAGTTTTTTTGTGCCTTTATTTATTTTCCATTGTAAACAGGCACACTTTGAACATTTATTTCGATACATTGTTGGTCAGGATTTAATAAGTCATCAGATTCCAGCCCACTTCTGTTGGGTAATGAGCTATTGATTCTGTATAATGAACACTTTATTTATTTATTTATTATCCAAATCGTGTCTGTTTGGTGTGTATGGGAGCTATACCTTGCGCAGCCAAGCAAACCTTACACATCCATCCCTGGCAGGATGGAATACTACTGGTAGGTGCTTTAGAAGTGGATCCTCGCCATTGAAAGGATATTGATTGCCTACTCTACCTTCTCTATGTGTATCCTTCAAAACTGTGCTGGATGCTGAGTTGGGACAGATTTAGAATCACATGTGTTATTGCATAACCATTCGAATTCACATAGACTTCTTCATCAGAGCGCAGTCACACACTGAAATGAACAACGAAAAACAAAACATGGTGCTGGACAATGTTCTCACCTAAAAAAGAAATGCCACTTAAACTCCATTGGCCGCTGGAAGACTATGGAATTCTGTCCTTAGACACCATATCCACAGAGCAATAGATCTGGGATTCCCACAGACATGTTGCAATAATCCACTGGAAATCATTTCTTAATACTCGAAAATATTTTCTCAAGTCACATATTAGTCACACAGCACTATTCTGAATGCTGTGCCCACAAACCTAAGCTCAAGAGACTTCACAGTTGGACCCAGAAAGTATGGAAAAATATCCATGACATTATACTGCAATCTTAAAGTACAAGATTAAAAAAAATAAAAATAAAATAAAGAAATGGATGGCCTCTATTCTTCCTGGCTGGGAAATGTACCATCTGCAGGGGCCAGTGCACCACCAGAAGAAAGAGCAGCATCACCAGGATTGAAACTAAGAACTGCAACAGGATGAAACAATAGGAAACAGGGCTTTCACTGTGCTTCATTCTGTCTCTGGAACAAGGTAGCAATGCAGATAAGACTGGTCCTGTCAATCGCACACTTCAGCAAGGACCGGAAGTACCTGCTCTTCAAAAAATGTGGTGCCAATCACTGATCACCCTTACTTCTTACCTTATGGAGCTCCTTACACATGTTCCCTTATTGATACCAGTTCATCTGCTGGTTCTGATCACTTTCTGATTTACTAATTTTCTGAAATTAATTATTAAACCCTTCATCCCTTATATTTGGTAATGATCTTTTGATCGTCTCATTGTTTAAGATATTCTAATTTGTTGCACTGTTGTTGGCCTGTTCTAAGCGCTACTTTTGCATGTATTACCTCTGGAAGAGAAAAGCAATGACCTTGTCTAGTATGGTTTGTATCCTATAACTTTTTTGGCTGGTGCAATTCTCTCTCCAATGGCTTCAGCAATCTCATCCTCATGGTTGGGAAGTGTCAGTAGCGTGTTAGCGTCCTACTCATCTCTAAAGTTTCATGAATGAGTCCTCTCACGCCGATAGACAGGGTGCTGCATATTTGAGAGTCAGAAGAACAGCAGCTCTTGGTAAACACAGGCACAGCCAAGGAGAAATAACCCTCTATTTCATGGGTGCTCATGTGCCAAAGAGAGCAATTGTTAGTGATACACAGGTTTACATATTTCTGTTCCTTAGCGCTTCATTCTAGATACCTCACACTGCAATAATTGCTGTTGTTACACATTTCAATAATGTTTCATGTGTCAGTATTGGCATCACATGTAAGAATGATCAATCCCTGCTGGGATTACAGCCTGTGATGGCTGTTTAAACACAGAAGTCTTGGGCCAATGATACACTCAGTAAGGTAACTCAATGGGAAATCCAACATGCTATAATCATCAATTCATATGCTTCTTGGGCTTTATGTGTTTAATCTCTAATGAACATTATGGAACATCTTTTACCAACAAAGCAGTCTTGTCCATTTACTGGCAATATTTGTAATCCCATCAAAGTTGTACCTTGGATTAGTCAACAACACGAATCTCTCATCCTAGCATTTACTGGTTAAAGTGCATTATTCCCACCCATGCCCACAGTGCTTATTTGCACATTTTTACATTGTCGTACATTTTGAGTGATCCCCTTGAAGTACATGTGTGGTGTGTTATAAATGCCTCACACAAGATGTCCTTGATTCCCAGTCTAGTTGGCCTGTGAGGGTTTTATTGATCTTATGACATGCATACAAGGATGCCATAATATCTCTGGTCTGAATGTAGCAGAAATAATAATTGGCCTGCTTGCATGATATGTGTCCATTTCGTTTATAACTGTACATGTGGTGAATATCCTTACCTAGTACCAAATACATTCCCATTAGATCATTCAATCAACCCTTGAGGTCTTCATAAAGAGTAGTGTCACAAAGTCCTTTGTCTGACTATGGGGGAATATATTAGGGTCACAAAAAATGGGCAGATACTTCCCCGATCAAGAGGATCATGGGCATGGAGGAGAATATGCGGGGGTTTCTTTGTAACTCTCCCTTAGCTCCCACCATTGGGCAGTGGGCAGTCTCAGTAAGCGACATCCAGTGGACAATAGGAGCACTGCCCCATTAAGAGACAACTCTCAAGTTTGGGGGAAGGAGAGAAGGACGCCAGCTCCAAAATGATGTTTCTCACAAACCCTAACAACCACCTTTAATCCTCTGGAATAACCAGTAGTTCTAGTTTCAGTAGAATTGTCAGTGATAGAAGGTATGTAGTCTAGAAGAGCCAGACATAAAATAGTTTTAATTTTCTCCAACAAGGATTGCAGAGACCCTCTGAAACATCAAATGCTGTTTAAAGTTTCCTAAACCAGCATTGAGAATGCCTCACACAGTGGGTTTTCAGAAAAAAGGAATGTTCCTATTTGACCACTCCATGATGCACCTGTACAGCAACTTAACAAAAAGAAATGTTATGTGTGACCAGGTTATGAAGCCTGCATCACTTAAACAAACAAAATGCAATTCTCAATGTCACCACACCATGATATCCATCTGGGCAGATCAAATGACACTGCATTAATTTCCCTGCATGTAAGCATAAGAGAACACATGATATTGAACAACAATGCTGTCATGTGTGCCTTTTCACTACTTTCCAGATCCTCAAAAGTTAAAAAAACTAAATAGGCAGGAACAAAAGAGGTCAGCCTCTCACAGAATACAACTTTAATATCTAAAATGGCGGTCACCCATGTTTAACTTTGGTCTAGGCTCCCAACAGTGAACCTATGCAGCCAATCTCAGTCCCTGACTCAATTGCTAACACACTGGAGGACCTCACAGAGGGTCCAGCCTAGTGGGGGGTTTGCATGATGACATACGCCCAAGCTCTCATTAAGTTGGAAGCATCACGATGTTTTGAGAAGGAGCTGGTGACTGGAGAGTGAAGATTACAGTATGTTTGTAGAAGGTTGATGGAAGGAGCGGGAGTGTGAATGAAACCCAGAGGATAGGAGGAGAGGTCCAGCAATCTGAGAAATACTTAGAGTTGGTAAAGAAGCCCATGGCACAAGACAAATGAGCTGATGAATCCATAAAAAGAAGCAGTGAGTGGGTAAGTGGTGGCCTAAGAAGGCAGCTTAATTAGGAAAGAGAGTGATAACCCGAGCAGTAAAGAAGGTGCCCAGGGGGCCAGAGAAGTTGAGGATAATTACAATAGTGCCCAAAGAGATGAAGAAGGCTAGAATAGTGTAAGAGGATTCAATCCAGCACTACAGCAAAATCAATGCCTAGTCTGGGATACTGAATGGAAACCCTTATTGATATATCTTTATGTCCAGTTCATGAGTTCTGGATGACTACCCCTATATAACACCCCTCTCTTGGAAACCCCCTTACCCCACTGAGCCAAGAAGTATTTCTGTTTTGCAAGTTAAAAGGTTTATTTGAGAATTTAAACAATATATATATATATATATATATATCACACTTTATAATAAATAAATAATTGAATATCACACTTAATCTGACCAGTAATCAATAATGGATAGTCTGGCACTAGCACACTTCTTTATAATCACTGATGAGTGGTTATAGGATGGATAAGATAGCAACAATACTTTTATGGTTTCTAATGGATGCAAGGTGGAATGAAAATGCAGTACAGAAAAAAACTTGATAGGGTTTCAGCAAAAGACAATGTAATCACTTTCTTGGACAATTCACCCCCCCCTTTTATGCAATGTAGGGAGATGAAGATGAAGATGACACAGTTCTTAGGAATGCAATCAAATGTAATTCAGTTCACCCCAGCAAGCTTAGACTACAGAAGTTTGAAACACAGGCAAAAGGCTTTGAATATGATGACAATGCAGTGATAAATATGCTGAAAATGCTTTTAATTCCCTTCAGGAGGTTCAGGGTGAGTGGTATCTAGTTAATATGAGTTCAGGCTCACTCTAGCAATGATTCAGGGATGGTTCATAAGAGGCAAACGAAATTTAGCAGTTCAGGCAAAAGCAGCTATCTTTTTACAAGTAAAGAAATCGGGCCAAAATTGCAAATCGCGGCAAAATTCGCGAGTGCGAGAATCGTGATTATGGCAAAAGTATAAGTAGCAAGTCGGTTCTAAGCTTGTTGAAAAGCTGAGATTGTAAGCTTTCAGAGGAAAGTTAAACCAAGTTCCTAGCACAAACGGTTCCAGAGATACAGACGATTAATTAAAGGTAGTTTTTCGAATTTGAAATTGTAAAAGTTCAAAGCGACAGGCTACAGCTTGCAGCTAGAAAATGACAGGTGACAGCTTTGCAAATGACAGGTGACAGTTAGAAGGCAGTTCTGGTTAGATTAAAATAGATTGAACTATATTATTTTAACTAAGAGATTGGTTCTGCACAGTTCTGCTAGGTACTCACAATATATTTTGAAATAGGCCTCCCCACGGATCTGGTCAGGTTTTGGACTGGACTCCGGTTCTGGTCTCGGCACTTCACAGTGATCTGGGTCAGCTCTCTGGTTCTGCTAACAGTGGTCTGGGTCACTCTGGATCTCTGGCCTCTGGTTCTGGATACTGCACTGCTTTCTCTGGGTACAGCACTGCTTCTGGATCTTTCTGCACAGCTTTCTCTGGCCAGAATCAACACCTGGGTCCGGCTGTGAATAGTCTGCAAATGAGTTTTGGGCCTGCTGACAAATACTTTTGCTTGCAGTGGGCCTTCTTGGTTCAAAGTTCTGTAGTCTCTGTTTAGCTTGGAAGTCTAAGTGTAGGATCTCTGGATGTGAAGTCGTCGGTCAGCATGCTCCGCAGCAAATGGAATTGAATGTCCTCTCTAGCTTCCAGTGGCTCTTTTTATGTCTTTTGAAAGTGGGTGTGTGTGCAGCATCACTAGCCAGCCCCTCTTTCAACTGCCCATTGGTCAAGCTTTCCGCACTGCTTTGATTGGGGGAAGGAAAAGTGTGTCATGGTGATGCTGTATGTTTTATGGGTCAGAGGATCCTCCCCTGGTCAGTTTGCCCACAAATCTATATTTGACCTAAAGACATATTTCATAGATACACAGTGGTTTGAAATTACATGCACCCATCAGGTATCACATGAGGTATACTCTGTTAAAACTCAGATGTTTCTAAGAGCTTGCATTCAGAAACGGCAACATTTTGCGTTTTTTAACTGGTTTTGCAATATTGGTTTTTCATTAAAAATTATACACATATACACGGCCTGTCCATACATACTCCAGTAAATTCCCATGTCTCTAGCTTAAACACAGAGTCTGTAGTATACATAAATAGCAGGGTTTTGCCCCAGAACATCACACAAATTGGAGTTTGGGCTTGAATCGAAGGTACATTTTTTAAATGAAGGCTCTCAAAGTTATACATTCCTGTCATTTGATTACAAAGAGTTATCAGTGTTTCTGTAAAATATATATTTTGGTTTCAATTCAGTTCTCAGAGTGTTGGAGTCCGCCTCCAAGACTTGGGTGGGTCAGTGATCACATGTGTCTTCTGGCAGGCAGGCCTTTGTTGACAGGAAACAGTCAAAATCAACATATTCTATTCAAGTGCAAGAGCCTATTGTGTGGCTCCAGGAGGCTCCCAGCCAGTCTGCCTTCTATCAATCAAGAGGTCATGTGAGATTCTAACTCCTGGTGTGAATCTCTGGAGGTGAGAGGTTTCCCAGCCTTTGGCCTGTTAATTAAATCAGATTGTCTTCTGGGAAGAGCATGTGGTTAACATTTTAATTAACTCCCAGCCTTTGATGTAAAGGCCTCTCCTGCAACTCCTGACATGCAGTTTCCCTGTCAGAGTTTAGACTGCTAGCGCCGCCCTCAGTCAAAAGCGGGTACTGCATGCAATTTTTTTGGATCAGTCTTGAATTCAAGCATTTCAAACAAGAGATATTACATGGAAGTATATTGTCCAGGTTCAACAAATGGCATTGGTGTAGTTCTGCAGTAAAATATATATATATATTTTTTTATTATTACTTGTATTTAATCATTGAAAGATTTTTACAAGAGCGCTTTCTGGACTGGATGCAAACCTGTCTAATGTTGTCTGGTGGATGATTCAAGCCTTACGTTTTGCTTCCTTATCAGTGCATCTAGATCCTAGTTTCCGGAGTAAGTTTTATTCTTTCCAAGGCCAGGTTTAAAAGTTTAGCAGTCGCCGTGTGCCATCGAGTCTTTTCGCCTGTGATTAGGCGATTCCACCAAATATCTTCATTCCCTACAAATGATGTAGCCGTCAGGGGGGTGAAGTAGGTGCACCTGGCCTGGTGAAGAGCTGTACATCTCATCAATAGATGTCTTATAGATTCAAAGTCATCTGGATCTGCACATAGTCTGCAGGGTGGTTTCTCCAAACCCGCTCTTATCGCTAAGATTTCTCCGGTCGGTAAGGCATTTAGACAGGCTCTTAAAAGGATTCTCATCAGTCGCTTGTCGGGGTATTTTTTACAGTACGCCATCGGTTCTTTTAGTTTGTTGGGATTCAAGGGAAGGTGAACTAGGAGTTTGCACGCTGAAACTAAATCAGTCGTATTGATCCAGTCCCAACATTCAAGTTTTTTTGTTTATCCTCATTGGATTTTCTTTGAGTTCTGCTTCAGTACATGCTATTTGCCGTAGTTTTTGTTTTTGATCCGCGGCCCATTGATTCATAGACTGATTTGAGCCTTTTTCCAGTTCTGCTGCCATTATTTGGTAGATTTTGAGACTCTCAGGGTGAATGATTTTCCTATATAGTTGCAGAGAACTATGATCCACTACGGCCTTCAGAGAGAGTAGACCCAGCTCCCGCCTGATTGGAGCAATCGGCGTTGAGTTTGGAAGACCCAGGACGGCTCTCCATATATGGCCTTCCAATTTTTGCCAGGTTGAAGGCGGAAAGGAGGGTATGGCATCCATGCCGTAAGTCAGTGATTCAAACAATCTTAGCTTTATAATAGTTTATAGCGGGTTGAAGTGAAAACTTTCCATATTTCCGATCGACCATTTTAACTGTGCTGTGAGATTTTTAGTTAACGCCCATAAGCTGGCTTGCATAGTTCCCGATTTCTTCGAGGTATCTAGATGGACACCCATATATTTAAATGAGTCTACCACTTCAATTTGTGTTCCATTAAGATGCCAGTGAAACCTCTCCTTTTTTTTGGTGGCAGTTTTTTGTAGAATCAAAATCTTAGTTTTTTCTTTATTGATCTCCAGATTATTTTCTTGAATGTATGTTGACAGATTATCCAGTTGGCGCTGGAGACCGACCTGGGTATGATCAAGTAGAATTAGGTCATCAGCGTACAGCAATCTTGGAATCCTTAAAGTCTCCCAAGAATAATATAAATAACGCCGGGGCCAGAGGGCAGCCTTGCTTAACCCCACGACCTGTTGGGATGGATTTAGATAGGAGGCCTACGTTGTTTAGGCGAACTCTTATACATGTGTCGGTATGGAGGCTAACTATGGGTTCCAAGATTTCGTTTGGACAGTCCCAGGACTTCAATTTTGACCAGAGTTTCTGCCTATCCACTCGATCAAAGGCCTGAGATAGGTCGACAAAGGCAAGAAAAATTCGGGGACCACCAGTCAAAACTTTTTCTTTGAGTAACGTCAAACACATAGGGGCCGATTCATGGAACAAACGTGCGCCGAAAATCTACGCGCAAGCCGGCGCAAGCAGGCGCAAGTGGAAAAAAAGAGGCGCACGCGCGCGCGTGCGATTCATGGAAGTCCCTGCGCGTGTCTTCCTCGGGATGTGCGCCAAACCTGTGCATGGCACACACGTCACTGCAACATCGCGAAAGGAGTGCGCGGCGCGCACAGTGAAAGCGCACAACCTCAGCGCACACACCAGAAAGTGGGCGGGACATGGGGCGTAACGCGCGGAATGGGGAACAACACGCGAAAATAAGGGCGTAACTGGGGATGTACTGCAGGGAAGCAGACGGAACGCCCACACGCACTCGAACCACACGTATTCATGGAATCGAATAGGGCAAAGCCACGCACAGCCAAAGACACGCACAAGCTGAAACACGGCCGCCACACGAAGGCAGGCGGTAGAGTCCCAGCGCATCAAAAAAAGTGGCGCGCGGGAAGTTAAATACGCGATTGAGCGGGGTACGTGGATTTCAGGGGTGCGCGAGAAATTCTACACGCGATTGGCCTGGGTACGTGTATTATAGGGGTGCGCGAGAAAATCTACACGCGATTGGCCTGGGTACGTGGATTTCAGGGGTGCACGAGAAATGCTACACGCGATTGGCCTGGGTACGTGTATTACAGGGGTGCGCGAGAAAATCTACACGCGATTGGCCTAGGTACGTGGATTTCAGGGGTGCGCGAGAAAATCTACACGCGATTGGCCTGGGTACGTGGATTTCAGGGGTGCGCGAGAAAATCTACACGCGATTGGCCTGGGTACGTGTATTACAGGGGTACGCGAGAAAATCTACACGCGATTGGCCTGGGTACGTGGATTTCAGGGGTGCGCGAGAAAATCTACACGCGATTGGCCTGGGTACGTGTATTACAGGGGTGCGCGAGAAAATCTACACACGATTGGCCTGGGTACGTGGATTTCAGGGGTGCGCGAGAAATGCTACACGCGATTGGCCTGGGTACGTGGATTTCAGGGGTGCACAAGAAAATCTACACGCGATTGGGCCTGTGCGAGTGGGGCAGTGTATTACGTGGGTGTGCGGGAAGTTGAAGAGGTGAATTGCCAGTGTGGGTCCTCCCAGGTCTCCCCTCTACCCCCTCCACGACCTCTGCAGGCAGCCCACACCACAGGGGACTACCCTGCACCCCTGGTCATGTCCCGCAGGCAGCCCATCCACCATGGGCATGCCCCCCAGCCAAGCCACATGTCCCCTTGCACCCCCACCCCCCAGCACCGTGGGGCACCTGCCAGCAGGCCCCCAACCATGTCCCACTCATGTCCCCTTGCCCCCCCCCCAGTCACCAGGGGCAGCCTCCACCAGGCCCCCACCCATATCTCCCACCACCCCCACCCCTCCAGTCACCAGGGGCAGCCTCCACCAGGCCCCCACTCATGTCCCCCTGCGCCCCCACCCCCCAGCACTGTGGGGCACCTGCCAGCAGGCCCCCAACCATGTCCCCTTGCACCCCCACCCCCCAGCAGGCCCCCACCCATGTCTCCCACCACCCTTACCACCCAGTCACCAGGGGCAGCCTCCACCAGGCCCCCACCCATGTCTCACACCACCCCCACCCCCCAGTCACCAGGGGCAGCCTCCACAAGGCCCCCACCCATGTCTCACACCACCCCACCCCTCCAGTCACCAGGGGCAGCCTCCACAAGGCCCCCACCCATGTCTGCCACCACCCCCACCCCTCCAGTCACCAGGGGCAGCCTCCACAAGGCCCCCACTCATGTCCCCTTGCACCCCCACCCCCCAGCACTGTGGGGCACCTGCCAGCAGGCCCCCAACCATTTCCCACTCATGTCCCCTTGCACCCCCACCCCCCAGCAGGCCCCCACTCATGTCCCCTTGCACCCCCACCCCCCATGCACTGTGGGGCACCTGCCAGCAGGCCCCCAACCATGTCCCACTCATGTCCCCTTGCACCCCCACCCCTCAGCAGGCCCCCACTCATGTCCCCTTGCACCCCCACCCCCCATGCACTGTGGGGCACCTGCCAGCAGGCCCCAAACCATGTCTCCCACCACCCCCACCCCCCCAGCAGGCCCCCACTCATGTCCCCTTGCACCCCCACCCCCCAGCACTGTGGGGCACCTGCCAGCAGGCCCCCAACCATGTCCCACTCATGTCCCCTTGCACCCCCACCCCCCAGCAGGCCCCCACTCATGTCCCCTTGCACCCCCACCCCCCAGCACTGTGGGGAACCTGCCAGCAGGCCCCCAACCATGTCCCACTCATGTCCCCTTGCACCCCCACCCCCCAGCACTGTGGGGCACCTGCCAGCAGGCCCCCAACCATGTCCCCTTGCACCCCCACCCCCCAGCAGGCCCCCACTCATGTCCCCCTTGCACCCCCACCCCCCAGCACTGTGGGGCACCTGCCAGCAGGCCCCCAACCATGTCCCACTCATGTCCCCTTGCACCCCCACCCCCCAGCACTGTGGGGCACCTGCCAGCAGGCCCCCAACCATGTCCCCTTGCACCCCCACCCCCCAGCAGGCCCCCACTCATGTCCCCCTGCACCCCCACCCCCCAGCACTGTGGGGCACCTGCCAGCAGGCCCCCAACCATGTCCCACTCATGTACCCTTGCACCCCCACCCCCCAGCAGGCCCCCACTCATGTCCCCCTGCACCCCCACCCCCCAGCACTGTGGGGCACCTGCCAGCAGGCCCCCAACCATGTCCCCTTGCACCCCCACCCCCCAGCAGGCCCCCACTCATGTCCCCCTGCACCCCCACCCCCCAGCACTGTGGGGCACCTGCCAGCAGGCCCCCCACCATGTCCCCTTGCACCCCCACCCCCCAGCAGGCCCCCACTCATGTCCCCCTGCACCCCCACCCCCCAGCACTGTGGGGCACCTGCCAGCAGGCCCCCAACCATGTCCCCTTGCACCCCCACCCCCCAGCAGGCCACTGTGGGGCACCTGCCAGCAGGCCCCCAACCATGTCCCCTTGCACCCCCACCCCCCAGCAGGCCCCCAACCATGTCCCCTTGCACCCCCACCCCCCAGCAGGCCCCCAACCATGTCTCCCACCACCCCCACCCCTCCAGTCACCAGGGGCAGCCTCCACCAGGCCCCCACCCATGTCTCACACCACCCCCACCCCTCCAGTCACCAGGGGCAGCCTCCACAAGGCCCCCACCCATGTCTCCCACCACCCCCACCACCCAGTCACCAGGGGCAGCCTCCACAAGGCCCCCACCCATGTCTCACACCACCCCCACCCTTCCAGTCACCAGGGTCAGCCTCCACCAGGCCCCCACCCATGTCTCCCACCACCCCCACCCCTCCAGTCACCAGGGGCAGCCTCCACCACGCCCCCACCCATGTCTCCCACCACCCCCACCCCTCCAGTCACCAGGGGCAGCCTCCACAAGGCCCCCACCCATGTCTCCCACCACCCCCACCCCCCAGTCACCAGGGGCAGCCTCCACAAGGCCCCCACCCATGTCTCACACCACCCCCACCCCTCCAGTCACAAGTGGCAGCCTCCACCAGGCCCCCACCCATGTCTCCCACCACCCCCACCCCTCCAGTCACCAGGGGCAGCCTCCACCAGGCCCCCACCCATGTCTCCCACCACCCCCACCCCTCCAGTCACCAGGGGCAGCCTCCACCAGGCCCCCACCCATGTCTCCCACCACCCCCACCCCTCCAGTCACCAGGGGCAGCCTCCACCAGGCCCCCAACCATGTCTCCCACCACCCCCACCCCCCAGCAGGCCCCCACTCATGTCCCCTTGCACCCCCACCCCCCAGCACTGTGGGGCACCTGCCAGCAGGCCCCCAACCATGTCCCACTCATGTCCCCTTGCACCCCCACCCCCCAGCAGGCCCCCACTCATGTCCCCTTGCACCCCCACCCCCCAGCACTGTGGGGCACCTGCCAGCAGGCCCCCAACCATGTCCCACTCATGTCCCCTTGCACCCCCACCCCCCAGCACTGTGGGGCACCTGCCAGCAGGCCCCCAACCATGTCCCCTTGCACCTCCACCCCCCAGCAGGCCCCCACTCATGTCCCCCTTCCACCCCCACCCCCCAGCACTGTGGGGCACCGGCCAGCAGGCCCCCAACCATGTCCCACTCATGTCCCCTTGCACCCCCACCCCCCAGCACTGTGGGGCACCTGCCAGCAGGCCCCCAACCATGTCCCCTTGCACCCCCACCCCCCAGCACTGTGGGGCACCTGCCAGCAGGCCCCCAACCATGTCCCCTTGCACCCCCACCCCCCAGCAGGCCCCCACTCATGTCCCCCTTGCACCCCCACCCCCCAGCACTGTGGGGCACCTGCCAGCAGGCCCCCAACCATGTCCCACTCATGTCCCCTTGCACCCCCACCCCCCAGCACTGTGGGGCACCTGACAGCAGGCCCCCAACCATGTCCCCTTGCACCCCCACCCCCCAGCAGGCCCCCACTCATGTCCCCCTTGCACCCCCACCCCCCAGCACTGTGGGGCACCTGCCACCAGGCCCCCAACCATGTCCCACTCATGACCCATGCACCCCCACCCCCCAGCAGGCCCCCACTCATGTCCCCTTGCACCCCCACCCCCCAGCACTGTGGGGCACCGGCCACCAGGCCCCCAACCATGTCCCCTTGCACCCCCACCCCCCAGCAGGCCCCCACTCATGTCCCCCTGCACCCCCACCCCCCAGCACTGTGGGGCACCTGCCAGCAGGCCCCCAACCATGTCCCCTTGCACCCCCACCCCCAGCAGGCCCCCACTCATGTCCCCCTGCACCCCCACCCCCCAGCACTGTGGGGCACCTGCCAGCAGGCCCCCAACCATGTCCCCTTGCACCCCCACCCCCAGCAGGCCCCCACTCATGTCCCCCTTGCACCCCCACCCCCCAGCACTGTGGGGCACCTGCCACCAGGCCCCCAACCATGTCCCACTCATGTCCCCTTGCACCCCCACCCCCCAGCAGGCCCCCAACCATGTCCCCTTGCACCCCCACCCCCCAGCAGGCCCCCAACCATGTCTCCCACCACCCCCACCCCTCCAGTCACCAGGGGCAGCCTCCACCAGGCCCCCACCCATGTCTCACACCACCCCCACCCCTCCAGTCACCAGGGGCAGCCTCCACAAGGCCCCCACCCATGTCTCCCACCACCCCCACCCCCCAGTCACCAGGGGCAGCCTCCACAAGGCCCCCACCCATGTCTCACACCACCCCCACCCCTCCAGTCACCAGGGTCAGCCTCCACCAGGCCCCCACCCATGTCTCCCACCACCCCCACCCCTCCAGTCACCAGGGGCAGCCTCCACAAGGCCCCCACCCATGTCTCCCACCACCCCCACCCCCCAGTCACCAGGGGCAGCCTCCACCAGGCCCCCACCCATGTCTCACACCACCCCCACCCCTCCAGTCACCAGGGGCAGCCTCCACCAGGCCCCCAACCATGTCTCCCACCACCCCCACCCCCCAGCAGGCCCCCACTCATGTCCCCTTGCACCCCCACCCCCCAGCACTGTGGGGCACCTGCCAGCAGGCCCCCAACCATGTCCCACTCATGTCCCCTTGCACCCCCACCCCCCAGCAGGCCCCCACTCATGTCCCCTTGCACCCCCACCCCCCAGCACTGTGGGGCACCTGCCAGCAGGCCCCCAACCATGTCCCCTTGCACCCCCACCCCCCAGCAGGCCCCCACTCATGTCCCCCTTGCACCCCCACCCCCCAGCACTGTGGGGCACCTGCCACCAGGCCCCCAACCATGTCCCACTCATGTCCCCTTGCACCCCCACCCCCCAGCACTGTGGGGCACCTGCCAGCAGGCCCCCAACCATGTCCCCTTGCACCCCCACCCCCCAGCAGGCCCCCACTCATGTCCCCCTGCCCCCAGGTCCTGACGAAACGCAATCATGGCAGTAATGGGCAGCATACCCAGCACAAACACCCAGGCAAGGATTGCATCCACCCACATAGTAGATGCAATTACATGATACAACCCAAATGGCAAGTATGTAAATGAACACATGTCCCTCACACACACATACACAATGGGTGCAAGTGAATGTCAAAACCCATATCATGACATGCATGAAACCAATGAGAAAATACCACAAATGTAAGTAATAAATATATGTATTAAAGATGAAAATGAAGTAAAGAAATAAAACACACAACAATGGGGATGACAAAACAAATGGTCCATGTCCGAGAACAAATAGAAAAAATCAAAAAATAAAGGAATCCAAAAACTAATGTAGTCCAAAGCAAAATAATGGGGGGAAAAATAAGGAAAAACCATTGCCTCATGGTGAACACAAATATAAATCCAACAAATGTTTTCCAAACATCAAACTATGTACAAGAATATCCCAGGGTCCATGAGCCCAACACCATAAATGAAACCTACTACTACTAACTAATAATAAAAATATATACAGAAAAGTGGCCATTGTCCGAGCGGTCCAAAAAAAAGTTAAAAAATAAAGGAAACCTAACACTAACTAACTAAAGAACTATATACAATGGCAGCGGGCAAGTCCTGCGGCTCACTCTGTGATGTTGCCGGCCAGGGCATCCTCGAACTCCATGTCGATGTCCCGGAGGCGGGACTCTGTCCTGGCCCCGAGGTCTCGCAGGGACAACCCCGTGTCCACCTCAAACTCCCTGCGAGCTTCCTCGAGGCATTCAGGCCGCCTCAACGCCCGACACATGGAGAACTCCGCCCTGACCATGGTGAGCCGCTCCTCTTCCGCCCGCTGCCGCTCCGCACCTATCCGCTGGACCAACTGTTCCCACACGGAAGACACTGCCATCCCAGGGTTCTCCTGCCCTCCGGCCGATGCCTGCCCCTCTGATCTTGATGGCCCGAGCCATGATGCCTCCCACGTCGAGCCTGCTGCTGCCTCCGACGCCACTGCCTCTGCCAGCACGACGGCATCCAGGCTGATGGAATCCACCGATGCCGTCGTGCACGTGCCCTGCCAGATGATGCCGGCACATCCTCCATCTGCAGAGGGACAGTTGCTGGTGTGTCCACCCCTGCTGGACCTTCGACTCCCGACTGTGGCAGGGATGGGGTCCCCACCGAGCTGGCTGCGTTGGTCGGGGCAGGTCCACAGGGGGCCCTGGTGGCATCTGGGCCGGAAGACGGCATGGAGCACGACTGGTGCATAGCCTCCACAGAGGAGGAGAGGGTCGCCAGAAGGCCACACACATGTAGGAAACCCCCGACCATGGCGGCTCCCAAATGGTTCACGTACGCACGGTGCTCTTCGTGATGATGTGCATGCTCCTCCCGGGAAGCATGCACCTCATCACGAATGCCAGCCGTGCGCAACGCGACACCAATCAGGACCCTCTCCACACGGCCAGGGGTCCCCTCGTCCGCAGGTAGAGGAGTGTCAGATGACATGGACATCTCCCCTACCTGTGGACGGGCCTGGGATGGGGCATCCCTGCTGGTGCATGGTGGTGCAGTCACAGTGTCAGGGACAGTGACATGCACAGGCACCTCCACGGCGACCTGTGCTGCCTCCTGCCCCTGGCCCTGGACTGCACCACTTGCACCAGCGGGGATGCCCCCACCAGGCCCCATGTGTGGCTCAGTAGCGGCCTCCTCCCCCTCTGTGGAAACCACCAACCTGGATGTCTCCACGCCGTCTTCCGCCGGTGCAAGCCCCTGTGGGGGCTCACCCACCCCTTCCGCTGCAGCCGTGGTGGCATCCCCGCCGCTCTGCTCCACAGCGCCTTCTCCGCCCTCTTCTTCACTTGCCACTGTGTAGAGGGAGACATAGAACACAAGCATCAGGGTA
This sequence comes from Ambystoma mexicanum, assembly GCF_040938575.1. Lineage (NCBI taxonomy): Eukaryota > Metazoa > Chordata > Amphibia > Caudata > Ambystomatidae > Ambystoma > Ambystoma mexicanum. The sequence goes on along the minus strand of NC_090921.1, from coordinate 200,150,193 downwards.
CTGTACAATGGTCCCCTAGACAGGAAGCAACAGCAGATGAGTGGCACTGTCATACATCACTTCCATCATGTCCCGCCACAACACATGGGTCAGTGCAGGCAAAACACATACAGTAACAGGCATGGCGCATGCCATGGACATTGGCATACATGACCAAGGGACTCATGATTCATACAATGTTGGTTTTAAACTCACATGCATCATGGGTCTTGCCATCACATGCACACACCTCACCGTAGTTCCATCCATCTGGCCTCGTACACCACAGACGCAGTGGATACAAGGATGACTAGGCTGCATCAGTGAATCTGAACATTGTCACAGACATGTGTCATGCATCCATGGCAGTTACAAGTCACAGACACGCAGTTCAGACACACACACATGGGCACCATACATGTACATGGGACCAGCACCCATCCCTCACCCCCACCCATGTCCAGGAACAGAGACTGCCATGCTTCCATGTGTCCATTCCGCACAGAGCCCCCCATGTTGCAATAGAACACCAACCATGTGGTTCACACATCACTGTACTCACATGCCTGACCATGATGTCCCTGCACACACACATACGTACATGGCCTATGTCACACATACAGGCAGGTATCAGACAACCAGCACACTGCAACATGCCCTGTCTCACACAGTAATGCTTGGCCACTTACCGGCCAACTCCAGATGGGTCTGCCTCCGAAGGATCTGGGCATGGAGCGCTGGGTCTACGCGTTCCAGGACCCTCATCTGGATGTCACTCAGGCGTGCCCGGCCCCCCTCCGCGAGGCGCCGGGCCTTATTGAGGGTCCTGGACCTCAAGTCCTCCCAGCGCTTCTTGATGTGCTTGATGTCGCGGGTTGCCACCCCCTCCGCGTTGATGGCAACCACTACATCGTCCCAGATCCTCTCCCGTCCTTCCTTGTTGGCGCGTGGTCTTCCGAAGAGGGCATCATAATGCCCCAGGACATGCTCCACCAGGACACCAACTTCCTTCTCACTGAAGCTGGTGGCCCTCTGCCTCTCTGGCTGGGGGTCGCCACTGGTCTCAGATGGTGCTTGCCCCGACATGGCGACCCCCGAGGCAGGCGTGGGTGGGCAACTGGGTCCTGGGGCTGGGGCTGGGCTGTGGAGCGATGGTATCCCAGTCGGGAGTCTACTGTTCCAGCAGGGGTCGACACAGCAACTGGACCCCTGCAGATGGCTGATGTGCAGGCACCAAATGGCAGGGCACGGTGGCAGCAGGCAGGCAGGCAGGCAGGCAGGCAGCAGCAGATGGCACGTGGGAGGCTGCTCGGGGCACTGGGGGGCAGTGATTCGGCCTTCTGGGCAGGAGCGTGGTCTTCCGTGTGTATTCGCGTGGCCAGCTTGATACGGAGTGATTTGGCACGTGAAAAATCTGCACGTCAGCGTGTAAATCGAGGAAAGGCCCGTAGCGCGTAAGCGCGTCTGCACGCATACACATTTTTATTGGACCAAAGGCCCTCAGCGCGTGAGCGCGTCTGTGACGTGTCGTGCGAGGGTGTATCCCTCATTGCACGTGATGACAGAACACACGTGGATTACAATCAATCGCGTGTGAAAGTTCACGCCACCCCGGAACACACGTACCCAGGCTAATCGCGTGTGGAACTACCCGCACACCCAGAAAAACACGTACCCAGGCTAATCACGTGTGGAAAACTGCACGTCCGCGTGTAATGCGCGTAATCGCGCGTGAAAAACTGCACGTCCGCGTGTAATGCGCGTAATCGCGCATGAAAAACTGCACGTCCGCATGTGACGTGACGCGCGCGTGCGTTTCCCTCAGCACGGGTTAAAGGTGAGCGGGCCCAGCAGTTCGCTGTACGTGCCTTCCGTGGAGACCGACGTGTGTTGCTGCTTCCAGTTGTTTCGCGCGCCATCTACTTCACAGCTCTCAAGGACGTATCTCTTCTTTTGGCAGGGGTATTGGCTACGCGTGTTTTTCTGCATCGCGCTAGTCAGACGGTGAGTCGCAAACGCTCCTTTTCCCACTGCGGGTGCCCCTGTGTATTGCACCCATTTTCGATGTCATCGTAGCCTGCGTGTCCCACGCGTACGCGTTATTCGTGTTACTGGGTGCCACCGCGTACTGCGGGAGGTCAAATCCACGCACGTAGGCTGCAGGGTTGCGTGCACGGTTTTACTGCAGTTTTGGGGTGCCTGAGCGTTGCGTGACCCGTCACCACATCACCGGGGTCACATACAGCCTTGCAGGTGCAGGGGGGCTGTTAACATCTTGCTTCCCACCCCCTTCACCCCAATTGCCCAGGACAATTGTGGTGTACACCTCCCATTGGCACCACTCCATCTGTGCCAGCACTATTACATCTGTGCCATGGTTGGGAGGCCACCAAAGGTGAGGGGCGCCTCAGCTGGGCGTACTCCTCGTGGCGGGCGTGGTCGGGGACGTGGCCGTGGTGACCAGGGAGTAGGGGGACTCCAGGGTGTCCAGGGCAGCCACAGAGGGGGAAGAGGCAGGGGTGCGCCACTTGAGCACAATGTTGTGCCATGTGTCGGTGCAGCCATGCCACCACCCCCTGTGGTTCCGGGGGATGCAGCTCCTGCATCTGGCACTGGCACCCGTATGACCCAGCAGTCCGTTCCATCGACTGCCACGGGCCCAAGGGTAGCGGTAGCTGCAGGTGCAGCTGTGGACACCGCCACCCAGGCTCAGGGTCTGCCAGCGCAGGCTGCGTTGGCACTTGAAGAGCCCTTGGTAGATCTCCAACAGGCCAGGGGGGAAACCATAGGGGCACGCCGGGCTGCTCAGACCAAGACACGTGTCCCTGGGGCAGTCATGTCATCTGCTGCCCCGAACAGCCGGGTGTTGGCAAGTGCAGGGGCAGATGCACCCAACAGCACCCCGGTTGTGAGTCTGCCAACCAGGACCGTTGCGGTCAATGACCCTGCCACAGCTGATGTTGCTGCGCAGGGTCCATTAGTGGGCATCCAGCTGCCACTGACACAAGTCAGGACTTTGGTCATCCCTCCACCTGCCACTCCCTCGGCTCAATCCACCGAACCCACTGGCCATACTGGTCAGGGCGGCATTAGCCAGCCAGGGTCTGCGCCACAGTCCAAGAGGAGGAAGGTTGCACCTGCAGCACAGGCTGGGACCCCACACACAGCCACGACCTCCTGCACGTCGAGGAAGAAGCCTTTCTGTAAGCAGGAACTGGACTTCCTCGTGGACTACGTGCGGGGACACAGCCGTGACATGCTAGTGGGTGCCAATAGTCAGACTACGGCTGCCCAACGTGACACCCACTGGAAGCATGTTGCGGAACATGTCAGTTCATTCGGCCATGAGGTGCGCACAGCGCAGGAGTGCAAAAAGCGCTGGAATGACATCAAGCGCAGCACTAAGGCTAAGCGTGCCTCAAATTACAACTTGACTCTGGTGACTGGCGGTGGGCCTGCACCAGAGGAGGAAGAACTCACTCCGCATGAGTCACTCGTTGCGGAGTTCATACCACCAGAATTGGTCGAAGGTGTGGGAGAGATGCTGGACTTTGATGCCCAGTCCAGTGAGTGTTGAAGCGTAGTTGTTGAGGACGTGTGTGTTTCACTTGTGGGATGTGTTGTGCATGATTGCTGCTACATGTGACGTGTACATGGTTCTGAGGTGTAAGTAATGCAATGCTACCGTCATGCATGTCTCCTCTGCCTGCATGCGGGACTCCATGTGGGCATGCTCCCTTGCCCCTCCTCCGCCACTCTGCACCCCAGTTCCACCTTTGCACTGGTCTGCTACATTCTTGCCAATGTGTAGTTTCTTGTTCATGTGTCCTGTGTAGATGCTAACTTCCAGCTTAGAAACTGCCAGACATATGCCCTGTGGTACAGCCTTAGTACTCGATGCAGGGTATCCCACTTGTACTGTGCATGGGTCAGATGTCCCACAGGGACATGAGTGCCCATTCATGCTCCATGTGCATTGCACGCATGCCCCTATGTGTCCTTGACTGGATGATCACTGTAATATGAGTCCTTGGTTACATACATTGCCTGCCATATTATCGGCCTCCCCATGTCAACTGTGGCTCAGTCCTGCGTTGCACACATGTTTAGGCAATGACAATCTGTGTGGCTCACAGGCCTCAGCCTGTTCAATGGCCAATGACTCTGTCCAACTCTTGTCGTGTCTTCCTCACACGTGGCTGGCCTCCGGATCTTCCATCATGTGTCCTGCCCACTGTCCCAGCATCATTAGCAGTGTTGTAATTTGATTCACATTAAGCTGTTGATGCCAGTCAACACTGCTTGTCAATACACAGGTGTATGGGCAGCCTTTTGATACCATGCTAGGCATCCCTGCTTTGGTACTGGGGTGGAGGGGTGCTTGGCTGCTAGACATGGTACACATTGAATACACAATGCACGTGATGTCTGAATTTGATATTGCACTGCCTTCACATTTCCTGGCACACACCATGGAGTGCTTGTACATGTAGGTAGTGAGTGGCGTACACATTTTCAGCACTGCATAGACCCACTTCCATGCAAACTGCCACCTTTCAACAGGTCTGATCACAGTGGCTATTCAAAGTAGACCCAGCATGCATGCCAGGTCATATGTTGTGTGTCACATGTATGCCGGATGCCTTTGCTGTCGGTGTGTGTGTGTGTTGTGTGCTTCTGACATGTGTAGTGACCTTTTCCTCTCTATTTTTCAGGTGATGACGCAATGGATGCAGAGGATGGTGTTGTCACGCCAGACACAGGGTTGGTAAGACCACATCAACCCGGCACTAGTGGGGGTCGTGGGGTGGTAGGCCACGAAACCCCCCAAGTGCTGCAGTCCATCCTGTCTCTGGCTGCCTATGAGTCCAGCCTTGATGACGACTCTGATGTCCATGTTGAGTTGGATGACCATCAAGTCCATGTGTCAGGGGTGAGTGATTCTGATGTGGACACTCCTCTGTCTGCGACACCTGCACTGAGGGATCAGACAGTCTTGGTTCCTCCGCCTGTGGTGGATCGGGACGCAGGGTCACCCTCCACACCAGTCACTGATGTGCCTGGGACATCACGTCGACGGGGGCATGTAGTCGTGCAGCCGCAGGCGGTGCCAACACAGCGAGGACCTCCGGTCCTTGGGTCCCGCAGGGGTCAAGCCCGGCAACGCGGTCGCCGCGCGCAACCGCTGTATACTGAGTGGGAGCAAGACATGACTGCCAATTCCGAACGGCAGGGGGCAGCAATGGAGAACATCGCTGACAGCATGGAGCGTGTGGCCCGATCTGTGCTCCCCCCTGCTAGGCAGGTGCTTCTCCAGCAGCAGGCGGCACGGTCCACGGCCCGCTCGCTCAGGCTGGGCATGGCGGCCTCAGACAGGGCACGCCAGGCTGAAATGTCGTCTCTGCGTCAAGCAATTGCTGCTCACGCAGAGGCGCACATGGATGCCCTGAGGGAGGAGTATGCCTCCCTCAGATCCACTCTGGGTGTCCTTATGATGTCCCAGAGGCAGCAGGCAGAGGAGAGGTTTGCACAGCTTGAGCGCACCATCTCGGCTGAGCTACAGGCTTGCCGGGAGGTGCAGCGGTTGTCCAGCCAGGCCTTGCAGGAGGAACTCCGTGTTACACGTGCTACCTTGCAAGAGGAAGCACGTGTATCACGTGAGGTTCTGCATGCAGACCTATGTAACATCGCCACACAGAACCAGGCTCACCTGTCCGGCAGACTTGCTGCCGACGAGGGGCAAGCTGCGGCTAGGCATGGCCAGGCTACTGTGCCACGTCCTCCTTTCCGGGATGAGCCAGACTCGGACGACCATCTATCTCCCACATAGGTCGTGCTGTGCAGGCGTTGAGCCCATGGAGGTATTTTTTTTTGGCTCAGCATCATCGCATGTGGATGTTGAGCAGCACCCTGTACCTCCCCCCTCCTGGGTGCCTCCCCTCCCCCCCGGGTCGTATGTGGCCATTTTTGATTTTTCTTTTAGTTTAGTTAGTTAAGTTTCTGTTTGATAGTTAGTTTAAATAGGTAATGTAGGTTTTCCATAGTTAGTGTAATTAGTTAATAGTTGAGTTAGTTTAAAATTTGTAGTCTATTGTGCTTTCATGTGACAGTGCGGTGCCTTGTGGTTTTTGAAGGCATCCACTGTCTGTTCCAGCTGGGCCCTTCATGGTTGTCTTGTGTATGTGTTTGCTGCTTGGGTTCCTTGACTCACATATGCCACTCCTGCCTCCCTTATCCATGGGCTCGTAAGGATGGTTCGGTGTTACAGAATTTTACACAAGGGCTTTGGACTGTCATATCTGTGCCATGTCTGGTGCTTTGTGACTTGTGTTGACACCCCTAGTGGGGATGATTTAGGTGTAATTGTCCACTGTTCAGCTTTTGCTAGATGGGGTGTGTCATGATTAATGTGGACATTGATTGCTATGCATTGTGTATTATGTCTCATTTCTTTCCTGTACACGTGCCTGTTGCAATTCATGCTGTAGATAGTGTTCCACACTTTGGAAGTCAAAGACGGACTGATGGTGTGATTTGTGATGTGACTCTCTGACATGGTCAAGTAATGAGATGCCTGATGAGACACACACAGATCACTTTAATGCATTAATCATTTGTTTCATGCACTTTCTGCAGGGGGATGAGGCACCAGAGCACCCTTGCCAGCAGACATGGCCCATTGGACGACGGAATTCCTGACCCGTTTGTTGGTGCCCACATGCACATGTGTGCACGAGCAGAGCCACAGTGATTGCAGACCCACATCCTAGAACTGCTGACATGTTCCAAGGAACTCCAGGCAAGGTGAGCATCACAGGGGGGCCACGACACAGAAAAGCTTGCACCAGGCGAGTTGCACATGCAGGCTTAGTCACAGCACTGAGGGTGAGCTTAGATGAATATTGGTGTTGAAGCACACAATGCAGCTCAGATGTGTTTGTGGACTGATGGCTGTTGATAGTAGGGTTGTCTGGGACACATGCAGGGGCAGTGGCACATACCCTGCGGTACACCAAGGTTCATTGAGGCACTTGTATCAACCATGTAGCCTTCAGAGACATGGAAAGGGGCAGCTCACAGCGACATACAGCAAGGGACATACTTGGGTGCAGTGCATGTCTATTCCACGTACTTCATGATAAATGCACTGCCAACTTTGTTTTGGTCATGGTGGTATGCAACTTGCTCTGTAGTCATGGCTTGCCATATGGGTCTGTCTGCTTACCCAGGGAACATTGCATGTTGTGTGAATTGTGACACATTGGTGTTCCATTTGCCACGCACCCACCAGCGCCTGACTCACTGCATTGACTGTGTATGACCCGTCACAGGGGTGATGTTATATATGGGTACGAAGCATCGAGCACTGATTGTCTGTTTGTAGAGTAGTTTGTTGCTATGGGGCATGTTTTGTGTTGTGTTTTCGTGTAATTGGCACATACAGGTTGTTGACTGTGTCTCTCTTTGCAGCATTGGAGTGCTCCTGTAACCGGCCCTGAGAGTGCGCAGGCAGGAGGCCAGCACTCAAAACCAGAGCTAAGTGTCTTGTTGTTTTCCTTACAAACTGCCCTGCATAGGCTTGCTGGGGAGTGTACTGATGCACGGATGTATGTGTGGTCCTATTTGGTATGTTTTTTTCCCTAATCACCCGTGATCCTATGCAATTATGAAACCTGTACCCTCTACCCGGTGTTCCTGCTTCCCGTGCCTATCCAAGCAACGTTCCCTGACCCTCTTTCCCCACTGGGGTTGCGGATGCCTGTGTAAGCCCCGAACTTGCAGGCGCCAAAACCCTAGAGGGGGTGGTTGGTTCGTACCACTCCTGAGCCTGGACTACAGAATGTCATGACAATGATGTCCAAGTTTGTTTGGATTGTGTATGTGTTCATGCAGGTTGTACATTTTCGTGCATTCCCTAGTTTCATGTGTCATTCCTCCTCCCCTCACCTGCCACTCATTCCAGTCATCCAGTGTGTCTACACCTGTCCCGACTGCATATCCCTGAACCTCATTCCCCACCATGATCTCAGGGGCCTGTGTGAGTTTGACCTTGCAGGCACCCGGGACATGGTGTGGGTGGTTGTTTCATGAGACTCCCGCGCCTGTACAGGGGACCTGTGACAGTACACATCCATTCATTGTGCTTCATCCTATGTCATGTACCACACATGTCTCACATCCTGTCGTGACATTGTTCTGCTGTGCTACCTTGGTTGTTGCATCATTGTGGTAGTACTTGGCGTTTGTGAGGTACTGCTACGTCAAGTCATCTACTGGAGGGTGTTTGGGTTCGTTTTCATGCCTTGGATTTTGTGATTTTGTAAATGAGTGTGGATTCTGAGGGTTCAGGCATCTTTTTACACACAAGGTGGGAGATGGACACGAAGGGTAAAGGTGATCCTGTGGCCAGGTGGAAATGGGGGTTGGAGGCTCCATGACCCAGGTGCAGTTGTTCAGCGGGTCATGGTCATTTGCGCGGGAGGGGGGGGTTGTTGTTGATAGTTGCATTGCCCTGCAGTGTGATGGGAACTCTGACATTGTAATGTTGTTGTCCTATGTACATGTTGTGTTCTGCTGATAAATGCCTGTTCATGTGTTGTGTTTTCCTTTCAGGTGCGAGGGGATAGTTGTGATTTGACATGCTGGGGTGTACACATGGTGGATGTTCACATGTGATGTGTAGGGAACACTGATGGTCACTTGAGTGCACATGCATATGTGGAGTGCATGTCCCTGCAGAACCACACACTTGCACTCGGATGCACTCCATGTACTCCCACCCTTGCATATCCACGTGTACACTGTTTGCCTTCTGGTGCCCACTGTGTCCCGGCAGCACATGTTCTGTGACCGATTATGGTTCCAGTACATGCCAAATTTGATGTTTGATGTAGTCTGTCACTTAGATGTGATGCTCAGGGTGTGCATCACACGCAATGGCTGTTCACTGTGCTGTGCGCTGAGCAGTGTGATGCAGGAGTGGGACACTGCACACATGAGCTGCAGTGTTGATTTTGCAATGCATAATGTGCATATAGACAGGCATTCATTGTGATGTTACGTCTACGACTGTTGCAATGCATTTGGAAACGACTTATTTTGGGTGGGACATTTTGTTGGTCTGTCATTTCATCTGATTCTGGGTCAGGCATCATTGTCCGATGCCACTGTACATTTAGGACATGGCAATGTGTACCTTATTGTTACTGCGTCAGTGTATGGGTATTGCTTGCCATGTCATGTTGATGTTTGGGAGGGTTTGAGTGACATGACAGTGATGGCCATGGCCTGTTTTGCAGGTGTGTGTGATGCACACCTTGCATGTCCAGGTCATCCGCTTCTCAGAGCAACTAGCTGGGGGTAGGTTTCTCTCCGCAGCAGGGCCCTCCCCCTGGAACAGACTTCCTGCCTGACTTGAACTTGAGGGGAACCATCTCCAGTTCTGGAAGCACCTCAAGACCTTCCTCTTTGCTTCTGCTTACTCTCTGCCTCTCCCTTGCAGAATTCTTCACTGGAACTGCACAGGAGCTGCTACTGGGACACTCTCACCAACCTCGGTCCCTGGCCCAGCCACTGTCCACTTGCACTGCCACCCTGGCAACCCCTGCACTGCAGTACTGTCTCTCTATCCCTACAGCCCTCCCTTCCCAGCACTTGTCTGCACTTATCTTTGCAGCTGCCACCAGGCGACCTATGTATTATTCTTTTGGCCTACTTCCCCTGTACTGGACTCCCCCTCACCCTTCCCCTTGCACTTTTCCCTTCCCCCTACCCCTGCACTTGCACAATCTCAATGACACCTGGCCTAGTAGTACCGTTCTCTGTGTTCCCTTGTTCCCCCCCCTGCCTCATTGGGCCTTGGAATACTTGTGTATGGCCCATGTCATGTCACATGTCATATGTGTGCATTTTGGTTGCACAGGATAGCTTGTGTTTAAGTAGCTAGGGATGCAGACGATGTGGCACTTCCATGGCAACTATCTCAGGGTGGTAGGGTTGTGACAGTTGACTGTCACTTTGTCATCATCGATTGTCACCTGGTATGTGCCAGGCCTGTGTGCACTCCGCAGGGGTGGGAGTTTAGGTGAAAAATGTGGCCACAAGCTGGGTCCGGGCTTCCTCGCCACGTGCCCTGTCCCCTCCCATGGGCAGCGCCTGTGCCTGTGGTTGGGGATGTGGGGGCACCACCATGTCCACCGGGACGCCCTGCCGTGTTGCAACATTGTGCAGGACACATGCTGCCACAATGATCCTGCACACTACTGGTGGTGCATAGAGTAGTTGCCCACCAGAGCGGTCAAGGGAGCGGAAACGTGACTTGAGCACTCCGAATGTGCGCTCCACTATGCCCCTGGTTGCAATATGGGCGGCGTTGTATCTTACCTGGGGTGGTGTGGTGGGGTTCCGGATTGGCGTCATCATGTGGTTGCTCAGAGGGTAGGCACTGTCCCCTGGGGAGGTGATAATAATTGAGATTATTAGGGTTGGGATATTTGTCTGTGTGTGACTTGCATGCATGTGCAAGGGCATTTGTACTGACCTAGGAGCCATGTGTCGCCATGCTGCCCAGCTTCCAGGGTCTGGCTCAGGGCGGACATTCTGTATATGAAACTGTCATGGGTGGAGCCAGGGTAGTTTGCATAGACAGAGGTGATGATTCCCTTTGCATCGCATACCACCTGTACATTGATGGAATGCCAGTGCTTGCGGTTTCGGTAGATGTGCTCAGTGGCCCTAGGTGGACGTAGGGCCACATGGGTGCAATCTATGGCACCGAGCACTTTGGGGAAGTGTGCCACCCTGAAAAAATCCAGGACAACGGCCTGCCTTTCTGCGGGCGTTCTGGGCATGTATATGTGCCTGCGGACTGAGGGGCGCGCTGTCATGATTGCCAGTACCTGGTGTAGGCAGCGTGACTGCGTGGCCTGTGAGACCCCCCCCACTATGGCAGTGGTCCGCTGAAACGACCCAGTGGCCAAAAAATGCAAGACATTGAGCAGCTTCTCCAAGGGGCTCAATGCTTGGGAGCAAAGGGTGGGGGATGTGAGGTCATCTTCCCACTCCCTGACCAGGTCTAGGATGATATGGGGTGGAAACCTATACCTGCAGTAGACCTGGTCGTCAGGCATCCCAAAAAGGCTTGTCCGTGGTGCAAAAATGCGTGCCCTGGCTATTCTCCTCCTCCTGCGGTGTCCCACAATCAGTGCAGCAACAAATGGGGCATTCATCGTCGCTGTATATACGCGTTTGTTGTTTGCGCGCACTTTTATGCTGTGCGCGGGCGCGGGACGCCTCCGTGTGGGCGGACTCGTTGGTTTCCCGTATTCGGGTGTCATCGTGTGTGATCGGAGGGGAGCGAGCGTACACGCGATTGGCCTGGGTACGTGTGTTTCGGGGTGCGCGGGTAGTTCTACACGCCATTGGCATGGGTACGTGTGTTTCGGGGTGCGCGGGTAGTTCCACACGCCATTGGCCTGGGTACGTGTGTTTCGGGGTGCGCGGGTAGTTCCACACGCCATTGGCCTGGGTACGTGTGTTTCGGGGTGCGCAGGTAGTTCCACACGCCATTGGCCTGGGTACGTGTGTTTCGGGGTGCGCGGGTAGTTCCACACGCCATTGGCCTGGGTACGTGTGTTTCGGGGTGCGCGGGTAGTTCCACATGGCCTGGGTACGTGTGTTTCGGGGTGCGCGGGTAGTTCCACACGCCATTGGCCTGGGTACGTGTGTTTCGGGGTGCGCGGGTAGTTCCACACGCCATTGGCCTGGGTACGTGTGTTCCGGGGTGCCGTGAACTTTCACACGCGATTGGTTGAAATCCACGTGTGTTCTGTCATCACATGCAATGAGGGATACTCCCTCGCACGTCACGTCACAGACGCGCTCACGCGCTGAGGGCCTTTGGTCCAATGAAAATGCGTATGCGTGCAGACGCGCTTACGCGCTAAGGGCCTTTCCTCGAATTACACGCTGACGTGCAGAATTTTCACGTGCCAAATCACTCCGTATCAAGCTGGCCACGCGTAAGCACACGGAAGACCACGCTCCTGCCCAGAAGGCCGAACTACTGCCCCCCAGAGCCCCGAGCACGCTCCCACCTGCCATCTGCTGCTGCCTGACTGCCTGCTGCCCACGTGCCCTGCCATTTGCTGCCTGCACATCAGCCAGGGGTGCTGTTGGTGTGACCACCCCTGCTGGAACCAAAGACTCCCGACTGGGATTCCATCGCTCCACAGCCCAGCCCCAGGACCCAGTTGCCCACCCACTCCTGCCTCTGGGGTTGTCATGTCGGGGCAAACTCCATCTGTGACCATTGACAACCCCCGGCCAGAGAGGCAGAGGGGCACCAGCTTCAGTGCCACCCAAGTTGGTGTCCTGGTGGAGCAATTCCTGGGGCAGTATGATGCCCTCTTCGGAAGTTCCCGCGCCGACAAGGAAGGACGGACTCGGATCTGGACTGACATCGTGACTGCCATCAACGCGGAGGGGGTGGCAGTCCGCGACTTCCAACATGTCAAGAAGCGCTGGGAGGACTTCAGGTCCAGGACCCTGAACAAGGCCCGGCGCCTCTTGAAGGCAGCGGATGCCAAGGGGCGCCGGGGCCACTTGTCGGAGGAACAGATGAGGGTCCTGGAACACATATCCCCAGCGCTCCACGTCCAGGTCCTTGAGAGGCAGACCCGTCTGGAGTCGAGCGGTGAGTGTACATGCATCCTGATTGTGAGCAGTGCGTTTGGTGATTGTTCAGTAGTGTGCAGGTTGCACATCTGTTTGTATGGGGTCGAGTATGGGTGCGGGTGTACAGGTCCGTGGGGCTGACACATGCGAGGGCTGTAATGTGTGAGACATGGATGGTGCCTGTGTGTGTGGGCTTGCATGCCAAATGCAGTTGTGTGGGCACACAAGTTTGTATGAATGTGTATGTGAGTAGACATGTCCGTGATGTCACGCATGTATGTTGTTTTCAGCTGCATATATCAGCGCTGTGTACATGTGCATGTGTGTGTATTTGACAAGGGTGCAACAGTGATGCAACATGGATGCATGTGACAGCGGTATGTGGAAGCCTGATGGGCAGATGTGACATGGATGCCCGTCTGAACAGTGCGACACTTGGAAGAGGTGTACACATGCATGCAAGTGTGGTGGTGTGTGTACATGTGTGGTGCACTTCCTGTGTTGCATGTGATGTCTGGATCACCTTTGGCTGCTCATGCTGTTGTATGTGTATGGATGGTGTTGGCAGTTGCGATATGGCTGTGGTATGGCTCGTGTGTGCGAGTTGTAATGACATGTGTGTTGGGGATCGTGATGACATGTCTGAGGTTTGCCAATGCCACTCATGTACAACTGTCATGTGTGTATGTGTCCATTGTACATTGCCCTGATGCGTGTGTTTTGTTTCTCCCTGTCTGCAGCGTCAACTGATGAAGAGGGCGGAGAAGGTGCTGTGGAGCACAGCAGCGGGGATCCCACCGCCAGCCGGAGACGCAAGGCCCGGCTCCCCTCCCATGTTGTCATCTCGTCGGGGAGTGAGGAGTCCGGTGCCGCGTCCCAGGCCGCAGCTGCCGGGGGGAGGTCCAAGAGGCGGAGGTTGCAGTTGGACTCCTCGGCAGCAGAAGGGGCAGCTGGGACCCCACAGGGCCCAACGGGGGAAGATGGCACAGAGTCATCCAGGTTGGTGGGGGGTTTGGTGGAGGAGGAGGCCATGCAAGCACCAGAGACGGGGTCTGGGGGTGGGGATCCCACTGGTGCTAGTGGTGCAGTGCAGGACCAGGGACAGGAGGCAGCACAGGCCGCCGCGGAGGTGCCTGTGTGCAATCCTGTCCCTGATCCTGTCCCTGCATCATCTTGCACCAGCAGGGATGCCTATGTCCAGACCAGTTTTCAGGCAGGGGATGAGCTGACGTCAACTGGCCTTCCTCTGCCTGCGGACGTGGCTATCCAGGCCCGGGTTGAGCCTGTCCTGGCTGGTGTGGCGTTGCGTCAACGGGCCATGCGAGGTGACCTGCAGTCTTTTCATGAAGAGACTGCACGTCATCTCGAATGGCTCGTTGACCACGTCAGCCTGCTGGGACAGGTCACCCAGGCCGGATTCCTCCGTCTGATGGGGCTTGCCACGACCCCCTCCTCAGCTGGACCCCCTACGCGCCAGTCGTACTCTGTGCCATCTTCCCACCCATCAGTCACCTGGGTGCCCTGTGGAGCTGCCTCTGACGGTGCGGCCAGGCTGGTGGAGGAGGCATCCCTGCCACAGTCGGGAGTCGGACGTCCAGCAGGGGTGGCCACGTCAACGACTGCACCCCAGCCGGCGGAGGATGTGCAGGCAGCAGGAGGCAGTGCAGGGGCAGAGGCACAGCAGCAGCAGCACCATGGTGGGAGCCATGAAGGCTCGGGGCCTTCGACATCGGAGGGGCAGGCATCGGCCGGAGGGCAGGAGGACCCAGGACAGAGAGTGTCTTCCGTGTGGCAGCGGTTGGGCCACGCCATAGATGCGGAGCGGCAGCGGGCGGAAGAGGCACGGCTCTCAATGGTCAGGGCGGAGAACTCCATGCAGAGGGCCCTGAGGCGGGCCCAGTGCCTCGAGGCAATCCGCAGGGGTTTGGAGGTGGACACGTCGACGGCCCTGCGGACCCTCGGGGCCATGGAGGAGGACCGCCTCCGGGACATTGAGGAGGAGTTCGATGATGCCCTGGCCCGGCACATCCAGAAGTGAGCCGTGGAACTAGCCCGCTGCCCTTGTACATAGTTATGTAGGTAGTGTTAGGTTTCATTTTTGTTTTTGTTTCATTTGGACCTTTTGGACATTGGCCACATTTTTGTATATATTTTTTTCATTAGTTAGTGTAGTTAGATAGGTTTCCTTTATTTTGTTGGGATAATGGACCCTGGCTTCTTGCATTGTACATTGTTGTAGACTTGTACATACTTTCTTTTTTAACATTCTCCATGGATCAATGGCTTTTATTTTTATTTCCCATTGGATTTTGTTTTGTGGACATTGACTTTGTACAACATTACTTTGGATTTCAATATATTTTTATTTTTTTTATTTTGAACGGACATGCTTCTTTTCATTTTTTTACATTCACATTTCTGTTTCTTCATTTTTGATTCTATTCATGTTCACTTTAATACATAATTTTTTTGTTGAACTTCAATGTGTGGTATCTCATTGTTTTCATGCATTTCATGTTATGTGTTTTGAGATTCACTGACACCCATTGGGTGTATGTGAGGGACATGTGTTTGTTTCGGAACTTGCAATTGGTGTTCTGTGATGTGATTGCAAATTATGAGTGGGTGGATGCAATACTCGGGTGGGTGTTTTGCATTTGGGGGCTGCCCATAGAGACCAGGGTTCTGGATTGTGATGACATGTTGGGTGGGGAACATGAGTTGGACATGGGTGGGGGCCTGGTGGAGGCTGCCCCTGCACTGCTGGGGGGTGGGGGTGCAAGGGGACATGAGTGGGACTTGGTTGGGGGCCTGCTGGCAGGTGCCCCACAGTGCTGGGGGGTGGGGGTGCAGGGGGACATGAGTGGGGGCCTGCTGGGGGGGTGGGGTGGTGGGAGACATGGTTGGGGGCCTGGTGGAGGCTGCCCCTGGTGACTGGAGGGGTGGGGGTGGTGGGAGACATGGGTGGGGGCCTGGTGGAGGCTGCCCCTGGTGACTGGAGGGGTGGGGGTGGTGGGAGACATGGGTGGGGGCCTGGTGGAGGCTGCCCCTGGTGACTGGAGGGGTGGGGGTGGTGGGAGACATGGGTGGGGGCCTTGTGGAGGCTGCCCCTGGTGACTGGAGGGGTGGGGGTGGTGGGAGACATGGGTGGGGGCCTGGTGGAGGCTGCCCCTGCACTGCTGGGGGGTGGGGGTGCTGGGAGACATGGGTTGGACATGGGTGGGGGCCTGGTGGAGGCTGCCCCTGGTGACTGGGGGGGTGGGGGTGCTGGGAGACATGGGTGGGGGCCTGGTGGAGGCTGCCCCTGGTGACTGGAGGGGTGGGGGTGGTGGGAGACATGGGTGGGGCCCTTGTGGAGGCTGCCCCTGGTGACTGGAGGGGTGGGGGTGGTGGGAGACATGGGTGGGGGCCTTGTGGAGGCTGCCCCTGGTGACTGGAGGGGTGGGGTGGTGTGAGACATGGGTGGGGGCCTTGTGGAGGCTGCCCCTGGTGACTGGGGGGTGGGGGTGGTGGGAGACATGGGTGGGGGCCTGGTGGAGGCTGCCCCTGCACTGCTGGGGGGTGGGGGTGCTGGGAGACATGGGTGGGGGCCTGGTGGAGGCTGCCCCTGGTGACTGGGGGGGTGGGGGTGCTGGGAGACATGGGTGGGGGCCTGGTGGAGGCTGCCCCTGGTGACTGGAGGGGTGGGGGTGGTGGGAGACATGGGTGGGGGCCTTGTGGAGGCTGCCCCTGGTGACTGGAGGGGTGGGGGTGGTGGGAGACATGGGTGGGGGCCTTGTGGAGGCTGCCCCTGGTGACTGGAGGGGTGGGGGTGGTGTGAGACATGGGTGGGGGCCTTGTGGAGGCTGCCCCTGGTGACTGGGGGGTGGGGGTGGTGGGAGACATGGGTGGGGTCCTGGTGGAGGCTGCCCCTGCACTGCTGGGGGGTGGGGGTGCTGGGAGACATGGGTGGGGGCCTGGTGGAGGCTGCCCCTGGTGACTGGGAGTGGTGGGAGACATGGGTGGGGGCCTGGTGGAGGCTGCCCCTGCACTGCTGGGGGTGGGGGTGCTGGGAGACATGGGTGGGGGCCTGGTGGAGACTGCCCCTGCACTGCTGGGGGGTGGGGGTGGTGGGAGACATGGGTGGGGGCCTGGTGGAGGCTGCCCCTGGTGACTGGGGGGTGGGGGTGGTGTGAGACATGGGTGGGGGCCTTGTGGAGGCTGCCCCTGGTGACTGGGGGGTGGGGGTGGTGGGAGACATGGGTGGGGGCCTTGTGGAGGCTGCCCCTGGTGACTGGGGGGTGGGGGTGCTGGGAGACATGGGTGGGGGCCTGGTGGAGGCTGCCCCTGGTGACTGGGGATGGTGGGAGACATGGGTGGGGGCCTGGTGGAGGCTGCCCCTGCACTGCTGGGGGGTGGGGGTGCTGGGAGACATGGGTGGGGGCCTGGTGGAGACTGCCCCTGCACTGCTGGGGGGTGGGGGTGCTGGGAGACATGGGTGGGGGCCTGGTGGAGGCTGCCCCTGGTGACTGGGGGTGGGGGGAGACATGGGTGGGGGCCTGGTGGAGGCTGCCCCTGCAGTGCTGGGGGGTGGGGGTGCTGGGAGACATGGGTGGGTGCCTGGTGGAGGCTGCCCCTGGTGACTGGGGGGGTGGGGGTGCTGGGAGACATGGGTGGGGGCCTGGTGGAGGCTGCCCCTGGTGACTGGAGGGGTGGGGGTGGTGGGAGACATGGGTGGGGGCCTTGTGGAGGCTGCCCCTGGTGACTGGAGGGGTGGGGGTGGTGGGAGACATGGGTGGGGGCCTTGTGGAGGCTGCCCCTGGTGACTGGAGGGGTGGGGGTGGTGTGAGACATGGGTGGGGGCCTTGTGGAGGCTGCCCCTGGTGACTGGGGGGTGGGGGTGGTGGGAGACATGGGTGGGGGCCTGGTGGATGCTGCCCCTGCACTGCTGGGGGGTGGGGGTGCTGGGAGACATGGGTGGGGGCCTGGTGGAGGCTGCCCCTGGTGACTGGGGGTGGTGGGAGACATGGGTGGGGGCCTGTTGGAGGCTGCCCCTGCACTGCTGGGGGTGCTGGGAGACATGGGTGGGGGCCTGGTGGAGACTGCCCCTGCACTGCTGGGGGGTGGGGGTGGTGGGAGACATGGGTGGGGGCCTGGTGGAGGCTGCCCCTGGTGACTGGGGGGTGGGGGTGGTGGGAGACATGGGTGGGGGCCTTGTGGAGGCTGCCCCTGGTGACTGGGGGGTGGGGGTGGTGGGAGACATGGGTGGGGGCCTTGTGGAGGCTGCCCCTGGTGACTGGGGGGTGGGGGTGCTGGGAGACATGGGTGGGGGCCTTGTGGAGGCTGCCCCTGGTGACTGGGGGGTGGGGGTGCTGGGAGACATGGGTGGGGGCATTGTGGAGGCTGCCCCTGGTGACTGGGGGGTGGGGGTGGTGGGAGACATGGGTGGGGGCCTGGTGGAGGCTGCCCCTGGTGGCTGGGGGGTGGGGGTGCTGGGAGACATGGGTGGGGGCCTGGTGGAGGCTGCCCCTGGTGACTGGAGGGGTGGGGGTGGTGGGAGACATGGGTGGGGGCCTTGTGGAGGCTGCCCCTGGTGACTGGAGGGGTGGGGGTATTGGGAGACATGGGTGGGGGCCTTGTGGAGGCTGCCCCTGGTGACTGGAGGGGTGGGGGTGGTGTGAGACATGGGTGGGGGCCTTGTGGAGGCTGCCCCTGGTGACTGGGGGGTGGGGGTGGTGGGAGACATGGGTGGGGGCCTGGTGGAGGCTGCCCCTGCACTGCTGGGGGGTGGGGGTGGTGGGAGACATGGGTGGGGGCCTGGTGGAGGCTGCCCCTGGTGACTGGGGGTGGTGGGAGACATGGGTGGGGGCCTGGTGGAGGCTGCCCCTGCACTGCTGGGGGGTGGGGGTGCTGGGAGACATGGGTGGGGGCCTGGTGGAGGCTGCCCCTGGTGACTGGAGGGGTGGGGGTGGTGGGAGACATGGGTGGGGGCCTGGTGGAGGCTGCCCCTGCACTGCTGGGGGGTGGGGGTGCTGGGAGACATGGGTGGGGGCCTTGTGGAGGCTGCCCCTGGTGACTGGGGGGGTGGGGGTGGTGGGAGACATGGGTGGGGGCCTTGTGGAGGCTGCCCCTGGTGACTGGGGGGTGGGGGTGCTGGGAGACATGGGTGGGGGCCTGGTGGAGGCTGCCCCTGGTGACTGGGGGTGGTGGGAGACATGGGTGGGGGCCTGGTGGAGGCTGCCCCTGCACTGCTGGGGGTGGGGGTGCTGGGAGACATGGGTGGGGGCCTGGTGGAGACTGCCCCTGCACTGCTGGGGGGTGGGGGTGGTGGGAGACATGGGTGGGGGCCTGGTGGAGGCTGCCCCTGGTGACTGGGGGGTGTGGGTGGTGTGAGACATGGGTGGGGGCCTTGTGGAGGCTGCCCCTGGTGACTGGGGGGTGGGGGTGGTGGGAGACATGGGTGGGGGCCTTGTGGAGGCTGCCCCTGGTGACTGGGGGGTGGGGGTGCTGGGAGACATGGGTGGGGGCCTGGTGGAGGCTGCCCCTGGTGACTGGGGGTGGTGGGAGACATGGGTGGGGGCCTGGTGGAGGCTGCCCCTGCACTGCTGGGGGGTGGTGGTGCTGGGAGACATGGGTGGGGGCCTGGTGGAGACTGCCCCTGCACTGCTGGGGGGTGGGGGTGCTGGGAGACATGGGTGGGGGCCTGGTGGAGGCTGCCCCTGGTGACTGGGGGTGGTGGGAGACATGGGTGGGGGCCTGGTGGAGGCTGCCCATGCAGTGCTGGGGGGTGGGGGTGCTGGGAGACATGGGTGGGGGCCTGGTGGAGGCTGCCCCTGGTGACTGGGGGGGTGGGGGTGCTGGGAGACATGGGTGGGGGCCTGGTGGAGGCTGCCCCTGGTGACTGGAGGGGTGGGGGTGGTGGGAGACATGGGTGGATGCCTTGTGGAGGCTGCCCCTGGTGACTGGAGGGGTGGGGGTGGTGGGAGACATGGGTGGGGGCCTTGTGGAGGCTGCCCCTGGTGACTGGAGGGGTGGGGGTGGTGTGAGACATGGGTGGGGGCCTTGTGGAAGCTGCCCCTGGTGACTGGGGGGTGGGGGTGGTGGGAGACATGGGTGGGGGCCTGGTGGAGGCTGCCCCTGCACTGCTGGGGGGTGGGGGTGCTGGGAGACATGGGTGGGGGCCTGGTGGAGGCTGCCCCTGGTGACTGGGGGTGGTGGGAGACATGGGTGGGGGCCTGGTGGAGGCTGCCCCTGACCTGCTGGGGGTGGGGGTGCTGGGAGACATGGGTGGGGGCCTGGTGGAGACTGCCCCTGCACTGCTGGGGGGTGGGGGTGGTGGGAGACATGGGTGGGGGCCTGGTGGAGGCTGCCCCTGGTGACTGGGGGGTGGGGGCGGTGGGAGACATGGGTGGGGGCCTTGTGGAGGCTGCCCCTGGTGACTGGGGGGTGGGGGTGGTGGGAGACATGGGTGGGGGCCTTGTGGAGGCTGCCCCTGGTGACTGGGGGGTGGGGGTGCTGGGAGACATGGGTGGGGGCCTTGTGGAGGCTGCCCCTGGTGACTGGGGGGTGGGGGTGCTGGGAGACATGGGTGGGGGCCTTGTGGAGGCTGCCCCTGGTGACTGGAGGGGTGGGGGTGGTGTGAGACATGGGTGGGGGCCTTGAGGAGGCTGCCCCTGGTGACTGGGGGGTGGGGGTGGTGGGAGACATGGGTGGGGGCCTGGTGGAGGCTGCCCCTGCACTGCTGGGGGGTGGGGGTGCTGGGAGACATGGGTGGGGGCCTGGTGGAGGCTGCCACTGGTGACTGGGGGTGGTGGGAGACATGGGTGGGGGCCTGGTGGAGGCTGCCCCTGCACTGCTGGGGGTGGGGGTGCTGGGAGACATGGGTGGGGGCCTGGTGGAGACTGCCCCTGCACTGCTGGGGGGTGGGGGTGGTGGGAGACATGGGGGGGGCCTGGTGGAGGCTGCCCCTGGTGACTGGGGGGTGGGGGTGGTGGGAGACATGGGTGGGGGCCTTGTGGAGGCTGCCCCTGGTGACTGGGGGGTGGGGGTGGTGGGAGACATGGGTGGGGGCCTTGTGGAGGCTGCCCCTGGTGACTGGGGGGTGGGGGTGCTGGGAGACATGGGTGGGGCCTTGTGGAGGCTGCCCCTGGTGACTGGGGGGTGGGGGTGCTGGGAGACATGGGTGGGGGCCTTGTGGAGGCTGCCCCTGGTGACTGGAGGGGTGGGGGTGGTGTGAGACATGGGTGGGGACCTTGTGGAGGCTGCCCCTGGTGACTGGGGGGTGGGGGTGGTGGGAGACATGGGTGGGGGCCTGGTGGAGGCTGCCCCTGCACTGCTGGGGGGTGGGGGTGCTGGGAGACATGGGTGGGGGCCTGGTGAAGGCTGCCCCTGGTGACTGGGGGTGGTGGGAGACATGGGTGGGGGCCTGGTGGAGGCTGCCCCTGCACTGCTGGGGGGTGGGGGTGCTGGGAGACATGGGTGGGGGCCTGGTGGAGACTGCCCCTGCACTGCTGGGGGGTGGGGGTGCTGGGAGACATGGGTGGGGGCCTGGTGGAGGCTGCCCCTGGTGACTGGGGGTGGTGGGAGACATGGGTGGGGGCCTGGTGGAGGCTGCCCCTGCACTGCTGGGGGGTGGGGGTGCTGGGAGACATGGGTGGGGGCCTTTTGGAGGCTGCCCCTGGTGACTGGAGGGGTGGGGGTGGTG
The DNA here is from genome assembly GCF_040938575.1 of Ambystoma mexicanum. NCBI lineage: Eukaryota > Metazoa > Chordata > Amphibia > Caudata > Ambystomatidae > Ambystoma > Ambystoma mexicanum. The sequence goes on along the minus strand of NC_090921.1, from coordinate 200,128,856 downwards.
GGAGACATGGGTGGGGGCCTTGTGGAGGCTGCCCCTGGTGACTGGAGGGGTGGGGGTGGTGTGAGACATGGGTGGGGGCCTTGTGGAGGCTGCCCCTGGTGACTGGGGGGTGGGGGTGGTGGGAGACATGGGTGGGGGCCTGGTGGATGCTGCCCCTGCTCTGCTGGGGGGTGGGGGTGCTGGGAGACATGGGTGGGGGCCTGGTGGAGGCTGCCCCTGGTGACTGGGGGTGGTGGGAGACATGGGTGGGGGCCTGTTGGAGGCTGCCCCTGCACTGCTGGGGGTGGGGGTGCTGGGAGACATGGGTGGGGGCCTGGTGGAGACTGCCCCTGCACTGCTGGGGGGTGGGGGTGGTGGGAGACATGGGTGGGGGCCTGGTGGAGGCTGCCCCTGGTGACTGGGGGGTGGGGGTGGTGGGAGACATGGGTGGGGGCCTTGCGGAGGCTGCCCCTGGTGACTGGGGGGTGGGGGTGGTGGGAGACATGGGTGGGGGCCTTGTGGAGGCTGCCCCTGGTGACTGGGGTGTGGGGGTGCTGGGAGACATGGGTGGGGGCCTTGTGGAGGCTGCCCCTGGTGACTGGGGGGTGGGGGTGCTGGGAGACATGGGTGGGGGCATTGTGGAGGCTGCCCCTGGTGACTGGGGGGTGGGGGTGGTGGGAGACATGGGTGGGGGCCTGGTGGAGGCTGCCCCTGGTGGCTGGGGGGTGGGGGTGCTGGGAGACATGGGTGGGGGCCTGGTGGAGGCTGCCCCTGGTGACTGGAGGGGTGGGGGTGGTGGGAGACATGGGTGGGGGCCTTGTGGAGGCTGCCCCTGGTGACTGAGGGGTGGGGGTATTGGGAGACATGGGTGGGGGCCTTGTGGAGGCTGCCCCTGGTGACTGGAGGGGTGGGGGTGGTGTGAGACATGGGTGGGGGCTTTGTGGAGGCTGCCCCTGGTGACTGGGGGGTGGGGGTGGTGGGAGACATGGGTGGGGGCCTGGTGGAGGCTGCCCCTGCACTGCTGGGGGGTGGGGGTGGTGGGAGACATTGGTGGGGGCCTGGTGGAGGCTGCCCCTGGTGACTGGGGGTGGTGGGAGACATGGGTGGGGGCCTGGTGGAGGCTGCCCCTGCACTGCTGGGGGGTGGGGGTGCTGGGAGACATGGGTGGGGGCCTTGGGTGGAGGCTGCCCCTGGTGACTGGAGGGGTGGGGGTGGTGGGAGACATGGGTGGGGGCCTGGTGGAGGCTGCCCCTGCACTGCTGGGGGGTGGGGGTGCTGGGAGACATGGGTGGGGGCCTGGTGGAGGCTGCCCCTGGTGACTGGGGGGGTGGGGGTGGTGGGAGACATGGGTGGGGGCCTTGTGGAGGCTGCCCCTGGTGACTGGGGGGTGGGGGTGCTGGGAGACATGGGTGGGGGCCTGGTGGAGGCTGCCCCTGGTGACTGGGGGTGGTGGGAGACATGGGTGGGGGCCTGGTGGAGGCTGCCCCTGCACTGCTGGGGGTGGGGGTGCTGGGAGACATGGGTGGGGGCCTGGTGGAGACTGCCCCTGCACTGCTGGGGGGTGGGGGTGGTGGGAGACATGGGTGGGGGCCTGGTGGAGGCTGCCCCTGGTGACTGGGGGGTGTGGGTGGTGTGAGACATGGGTGGGGGCCTTGTGGAGGCTGCCCCTGGTGACTGGGGGGTGGGGGTGGTGGGAGACATGGGTGGGGGCCTTGTGGAGGCTGCCCCTGGTGACTGGGGGGTGGGGGTGCTGGGAGACATGGGTGGGGGCCTGGTGGAGGCTGCCCCTGGTGACTGGGGGTGGTGGGAGACATGGGTGGGGGCCTGGTGGAGGCTGCCCCTGCACTGCTGGGGGGTGGTGGTGCTGGGAGACATGGGTGGGGGCCTGGTGGAGACTGCCCCTGCACTGCTGGGGGGTGGGGGTGCTGGGAGACATGGGTGGGGGCCTGGTGGAGGCTGCCCCTGGTGACTGGGGGTGGTGGGAGACATGGGTGGGGGCCTGGTGGAGGCTGCCCATGCAGTGCTGGGGGGTGGGGGTGCTGGGAGACATGGGTGGGGGCCTGGTGGAGGCTGCCCCTGGTGACTGGGGGGGTGGGGGTGCTGGGAGACATGGGTGGGGGCCTGGTGGAGGCTGCCCCTGGTGACTGGAGGGGTGGGGGTGGTGGGAGACATGGGTGGGGGCCTTGTGGAGGCTGCCCCTGGTGACTGGAGGGGTGGGGGTGGTGGGAGACATGGGTGGGGGCCTTGTGGAGGCTGCCCCTGGTGACTGGAGGGGTGGGGGTGGTGTGAGACATGGGTGGGGGCCTTGTGGAAGCTGCCCCTGGTGACTGGGGGGTGGGGGTGGTGGGAGACATGGGTGGGGGCCTGGTGGAGGCTGCCCCTGCACTGCTGGGGGGTGGGGGTGCTGGGAGACATGGGTGGGGGCCTGGTGGAGGCTGCCCCTGGTGACTGGGGGTGGTGGGAGACATGGGTGGGGGCCTGGTGGAGGCTGCCCCTGACCTGCTGGGGGTGGGGGTGCTGGGAGACATGGGTGGGGGCCTGGTGGAGACTGCCCCTGCACTGCTGGGGGGTGGGGGTGGTGGGAGACATGGGTGGGGGCCTGGTGGAGGCTGCCCCTGGTGACTGGGGGGTGGGGGTGGTGGGAGACATGGGTGGGGGCCTTGTGGAGGCTGCCCCTGGTGACTGGGGGGTGGGGGTGGTGGGAGACATGGGTGGGGGCCTTGTGGAGGCTGCCCCTGGTGACTGGGGGGTGGGGGTGCTGGGAGACATGGGTGGGGGCCTTGTGGAGGCTGCCCCTGGTGACTGGGGGGTGGGGGTGCTGGGAGACATGGGTGGGGGCCTTGTGGAGGCTGCCCCTGGTGACTGGAGGGGTGGGGGTGGTGTGAGACATGGGTGGGGGCCTTGAGGAGGCTGCCCCTGGTGACTGGGGGGTGGGGGTGGTGGGAGACATGGGTGGGGGCCTGGTGGAGGCTGCCCCTGCACTGCTGGGGGTGGGGGTGCTGGGAGACATGGGTGGGGGCCTGGTGGAGACTGCCCCTGCACTGCTGGGGGGTGGGGGTGGTGGGAGACATGGGTGGGGACCTTGTGGAGGCTGCCCCTGGTGACTGGGGGGTGGGGGTGGTGGGAGACATGGGTGGGGGCCTGGTGGAGGCTGCCCCTGCACTGCTGGGGGGTGGGGGTGCTGGGAGACATGGGTGGGGGCCTGGTGGAGGCTGCCCCTGGTGACTGGGGGTGGTGGGAGACATGGGTGGGGGCCTGGTGGAGGCTGCCCCTGCACTGCTGGGGGGTGGGGGTGCTGGGAGACATGGGTGGGGGCCTGGTGGAGACTGCCCCTGCACTGCTGGGGGGTGGGGGTGCTGGGAGACATGGGTGGGGGCCTGGTGGAGGCTGCCCCTGGTGACTGGGGGTGGTGGGAGACATGGGTGGGGGCCTGGTGGAGGCTGCCCCTGCACTGCTGGGGGGTGGGGGTGCTGGTAGACATGGGTGGGGGCCTGGTGGAGGCTGCCCCTGGTGACTGGGGGGGTGGGGGTGCTGGGAGACATGGGTGGGGGCCTGGTGGAGGCTGCCCCTGGTGACTGGAGGGGTGGGGGTGGTGGGAGACATGGGTGGGGGCCTTGTGGAGGCTGCCCCTGGTGACTGGAGGGGTGGGGGTGGTGGGAGACATGGGTGGGGGCCTTGTGGAGGCTGCACCTGGTGACTGGAGGGGTGGGGGTGGTGTAAGACATGGGTGGGGGCCTTGTGGAGGCTGCCCCTGGTGACTGGGGGGTGGGGGTGGTGGGAGACATGGGTGGGGGCCTGGTGGAGGCTGCCCCTGCACTGCTGGGGGGTGGGGGTGCTGGGAGACATGGGTGGGGGCCTGGTGGAGGCTGCCCCTGGTGACTGGGGGTGGTGGGAGACATGGGTGGGGGCCTGGTGGAGGCTGCCCCTGCACTGCTGGGGGTGGGGGTGCTGGGAGACATGGGTGGGGGCCTGGTGGAGACTGCCCCTGCACTGCTGGGGGGTGGGGGTGGTGGGAGACATGGGTGGGGGCCTGGTGGAGGCTGCCCCTGGTGACTGGGGTGTGGGGGTGGTGGGAGACATGGGTGGGGGCCTTGTGGAGGCTGCCCCTGGTGACTGGGGGGTGGGGGTGGTGGGAGACATGGGTGGGGGCCTTGTGGAGGCTGCCCCTGGTGACTGGGGGGTGGAGGTGCTGGGAGACATAGGTGGGGGCCTTGTGGAGGCTGCCCCTGGTGACTGGGGGGTGGGGGTGCTGGGAGACATGGGTGGGGGCCTTGTGGAGGCTGCCCCTGGTGAATGGAGGGGTGGGGGTGGTGTGAGACATGGGTGGGGGCCTTGTGGAGGCTGCCCCTGGTGACTGGGGGGTGGGGGTGGTGGGAGACATGGGTGGGGGCCTTGTGGAGGCTGCCCCTGCACTGCTGGGGGTGGGGGTGCTGGGAGACATGGGTGGGGGCCTGGTGGAGGCTGCCCCTGGTGACTGGAGGGGTGGGGGTGTCGGGAGACATGGGTGGGGGCCTTGTGGAGGCTGCCCCTGGTGACTGGAGGGGTGGGGGTGGTGGGAGACATGGGTGGGGGCCTTGTGGAGGCTGCCCCTGGTGACTGGAGGGGTGGGGGTGGTGTGAGACATGGGTGGGGGCCTTGTGGAGGCTGCCCCTGGTGACTGGGGGGTGGGGGTGGTGGGAGACATGGGTGGGGGCCTGGTGGAGGCTGCCCCTGCACTGCTGGGGGGTGGGGGTGGTGGGAGACATGGGTGGGGGCCTGGTGGAGGCTGCCCCTGGTGACTGGGGGTGGTGGGAGACATGGGTGGGGGCCTGGTGGAGGCTGCCCCTGCACTGCTGGGGGGTTGGGGTGCTGGGAGACATGGGTGGGGGCCTGGTGGAGGCTGCCCCTGGTGCCTGGGGGGGTGGGGGTGGTGGGAGACATGGGTGGGGGCCTGGTGGAGGCTGCCCCAGCACTGCTGGGGGGTGGGGGTGGTGGGAGACATGGGTGGGGGCCTGGTGGAGGCTGCCCCTGGTGACTGGGGGTGGTGGGAGACATGGGTGGGGGCCTGGTGGAGGCTGCCCCTGCACTGCTGGGGGGTGGGGGTGCTGGGAGACATGGGTGGGGGCCTGGTGGAGGCTGCCCCTGGTGACTGGGGGGGTGGGGGCGGTGGGAGACATGGGTGGGGGCCTGGTGGAGGCTGCCCCTGGTGACTGGGGGTGGTGGGAGACATGGGTGGGGGCCTGGTGGAGGCTGCCCCTGCACTGCTGAGGGGTGGGGGTGCTGGGAGACATGGGTGGGGGCCTGGTGGAGGCTGCCCCTGGTGACTGGGGGGGTGGGGGTGGTGGGAGACATGGGTGGGGGCCTGGTGGAGGCTGCCCCTGCTCTGCTGGGGGGTGGGGGTGCAGGGGGACATGAGTGGGGGCCTGCTGGGGGGTGGGGGTGCAAGGGGACATGTGGCTTGGCTGGGGGGCATGCCCATGGTGGATGGGCTGCCTGCGGGAAATGACCAGGGGTGCAGGGTAGTCCCCTGTGGTGTGGGCTGCCTGCAGAGGTCGTGGAGGGGGTAGAGGGGAGACCTGGGAGGACCCACACTGGCAATTCACCTCTTCAACTTCCCGCACACCTACGTAATACACTGCCCCACTCGCACAGGCCCAATCGCGTGTAGGATTTCTCGCGCACCCCTGAAATCCACGTACCCAGGCCAATCGCGTGTAGATTTTCTCGCGCACCCCTGAAATCCACGTACCCAGGCCAATCGCGTGTAGAATTTCTCGCGCACCCCTGAAATCCACGTACCCAGGCCAATCGCGTGTAGAATTTCTCGCGCACCCCTGAAATCCACGTACCCAGGCCAATCGCGTGTAGAATTTCTCGCGCACCCCTGAAATCCACGTACCCAGGCCAATCGCGTGTAGAATTTCTCGCGCACCCCTGAAATCCACGTACCCAGCCCAATCGCGTGTAGAATTTCTCGCGCTCCCCTGAAATCCACGTACCCAGCCCAATCGCGTGTAGAATTTCTCGCGCACCCCTGAAATCCACGTACTCAGGCCAATCGCGTGTAGAATTTCTCGCGCACCCCTGAAATCCACGTACCCAGCCCAATCGCGTGTAGATTTTCTCGCGCACCCCTGAAATCCACGTACCCAGGCCAATCGCGTGTAGAATATCTCGCGCACCCCTGAAATCCACGTACCCAGGCCAATCGCGTGTAGAATTTCTCGCGCACCCCTGAAATCCACGTACCCAGGCCAATCGCGTGTAGAATTTCTCGCGCACCCCTGAAATTCACGTACCCAGGCCAATCGCGTGTAGAATTTCTCGCGCACCCCTGAAATCCACGTACCCAGGCCAATCGCGTGTAAAATTTCTCACGCACCCCTGAAATCCACGTACCCAGGCCAAACGCGTGTAGAATTTCTCGCGCACCCCTGAAATCCACGTACCCAGCCCAATCGCGTGTAGAATTTCTCGCGCACCCCTGAAATCCACGTACCCAGCCCAATCGCGTGTAGATTTTCTCGCGCACCCCTGTAATACACGTACCCAGGCCAATCGCGTGTAGAATTTCTCGCGCACCCCTGAAATCCACGTACCCAGGCCAATCGCGTGTAGATTTTCTCGCGCACCCCTGTAATACACGTACCCAGGCCTATCGCGTGTGGGGACACCCGCACACCCCTGAAATACACGCTCCCCGCTCTGCGTTTGCTGCTGCCCTTTGCGCTGGATAAGGGATTTTGATGGCTTTTCCCTGCGCAAGGGGCGTTCTTGGGGGCGTAACTGACGCTGCTGCAGGGTCGCTGCGCCACTCTGCGCCACGGCTGGTTGTGGATGTTGGAATCCATGAATACGCTGTGCGCCTGAATGTGTTTCGGCGCACGCGGCTGGCGCAGACTACCGCACGCGCACACTGTGCGCCAGCCGCGTGCGCCACTTGTGCGCCGAATTCTATGAATTGGCCCCATAATGTTTGCGCTGGTGCTTGCATTCTTCTGGAAACCAGTCTGTAAAGGGTCAAAACAAGTCGCTGAGAGCGCCCATTTCCGAAAGTGAGACAAAAGCATGGAGGCGAAGATCTTTCCAATGACGTCCAAGAGAGCTATTGGCCTGTAGTTCGCAGGGTCCGCTCTTGATCCTTTTTTGAAAATAGGAACGATCAAAATAATTTTGTGCCCATAAATTAGCCATGTTTGACCTGAAGAAAACAAATTCCCACCAGTTATGGGTTGCTTTTGGCAATCAGCATTGCCCCTTTTACAATGGTTTTAGGCTCTGTGCCCTTCTGTGCTCACAACATAGGCAAAAATGGGTGGCAGCCTATTCTTCATGCATTTCCCTGTGCATTTTCTGGGAAGTTCTGGCCATCATGATGTTTTCCATGCCAGTACTGTACAGTTTTTGTGGTAGGGCTCGGATGCATGGGTAAAAAACATCTCACAATAGTTTCTATAATCCTCAAATGGGTAAGGAAGTTGAGAGAGAGAGGAGAGAGACTTTGAGAACATCAACAGTACAGGCCAAAGTTGCTGAGAAGATGAAAATATTGAAAAATAGTGCCAAAGGAGTGAAGAAGCTTAGAAGATCGATAGTAGTGCCGCTAAACATGTAAAAGGTTATAAAGAGAAGTAGGAATAGAAAGAGGTATATACACATAAGAGGTGCTTATAGAAGTAAAGTGTGTTGGAAATGATGGCTTGGAATTTTGAAGACCTAGTAATAGAGGATTTTGTAACTGAAGAGACAGAAATAAAGGCTGCACAAATGGTAAAATAAGATGGGATAAATAGTTGAGGAAGGGAAATGGAGCATTCAGATAAAGAGTGGTTAAACAATGAGACATTACTATAGCATAGAGACTGACTGATCTGCCACTAATAATTGAGGCAACAGACACATTGGGCCTCATTACACGGATCGCGGAGAACCATGGTGCTATTAGCGCCATGGTTCATGCTGGTAAAATACCGGCACCGCCTTGGCGGAAAGGGGAATTACCGCCCCATTCCAAGGTTGGCGGGGCGGTAATTCCCCCTTCCACCATTGCCCTTCCCCATTCCCATTTTTGCCCCATAGGGCTCAATTGGAATGGGGAAGGCGCTAATTACGGTACTGCAAATTGCGGTACAGTAATTAGCTCCCTGGGTCCGTTTGCGGGTTGGATTTTAACGCCTGCAAAAAGCAGGCGTTTAATCCCCAAACCACAAAGGGACCTCGTAGTAAGGCGGTAAGGATTTACCGGTACCGGTATTTTACCGGTACCGGTAAATCCATACCGCCATCCGTGTAATGAGGCCCAATGACACTATAGTAAAAGTGGAGTTGTCAGAAGAGATAAGGAAGGGATAATCAAGTAAGTAAGTCTTGATGGAAGAATAAAAAGGGCTAACTTGTCATATAGAGTTGGAGAAGTCCTTGAGCAAGAAACGGTTGGTTACTCTTTGCTGCTTTCAATTTCATTTGGTCCACTTGTAAAACATTGAGAGCATCCACTCTCCCTATCCAGACCACTCTTCCTGGGAAACTGGGACCTCAGCAGTTCCACTGATGCAGATTACCTCGAGGAGTAGACCATCAGGGGGCTCCAGGGGAAGACAATAGCCATCAGTCAAGTTAGGTCAAGAGAAAGAAAAAGGAAGGGGACATAAAAAGATAAAAGGTGCTCACCTGGATTCTCCAGGAAAGGTGTGTCCCAGAAAGTGGAAAATCAGACTCTATTGTAAGAATTTCATTTGTTGCATAACATCTTCGATAAGTAAATCCCAGGGCATTAGAAGTCTAGACTATGTAGACTTACCCACACTAGGATTCATCCTTAAACACAAGTACCCCAACCTCTGTTCTGGAGGTAATAATTGTAAATCATGCGTTAGGCCAGGGGTGTTGCTAGGCCTGAAAAAATCCCTGGGCTAGGCTATTGTCAGGACTGTTGGGGCTCAATGCTAGCCTTTTGGTTTTAGCCCCTTAGCTTCTATCCAGGGCTAGTAATGTCTCTGGGGTGGACATCAGAACATGGGAATACAATCCGCTCGGCCCAACCCACATTTCAGACACTGGTCCTAGTTTGTAGCAGTAACAGGTCAGTTTTCCACTTCTGAAGATTAATTGCCAGGATGACACAGAAATAGACTGAGTAAATCCCAAGCAACACCCTTAAAAAGACTTTGAGATGATTGGAGCCATAATTATCCTACCAGACATCCCAAGTTCTTTCACCACTTCACAAGTGAAAAAAACAGGTGAGTCTGTCACAGGCAGTCTGCCCAGGTAACGAGATCACATTAATTCTTAAGCGTAGCTCTCATTCAGTAGGGAGTAAAGGAGATGTTTGGAGCAAATGCTGGAGACGCGAGAGATGAAATAGGAGTGTGCTTAGAGATGGTTGGAGGAAGGAGCAGGGCATTTAGTGAAGACCAGGGGACTGGAGGAGTGGTTTAGAATGCAGGGAAATACTGGAAGTGTGTGAGCTGAATTAGAGACCCCATGTCTAGACCAATGAAATAGAGGGTGGAAAGTAGCTGGGGTGTCAAAGGATACTGAAGGTAAAGGAATCCAAGTGAGCGAAGGCTAGAATGTGGTTGGTACTCACAGGAGCAAAGAACATGCCAAGTGGGGAAAACAAGTTGAACATAATGACAGCAGTGCCCAAAGTGGTGAAGAAGTTAAGAACATTGAGAATAATCCACAAAGGGTTGAGGAAGGTGAGTGGGAGGAGAGAGACTTGGAGAACAATGGCAGTAGTTCCCAAAGGGAAGGGGACGTTGAGAACAGTGATTAATGGGGTGAGGATGCTGATGACAATGACATTAGTACCATAAAGGATGGCAATGGTGATATAGAGAATTGAGGCTGAGAAGAGGAGCAAACAGATTGGAGGTGGTTACAGAAGGAGAGAGCATTTGAAAAGAGGAACAGGAAGATTCTAGTAATCCAAATGGAGGATTTTTTTAAATTGATACTTTGGGTACTACATTCTTCCTAGAGGGGGTGATGCAGAGATTGAAGAGTGAGAAAGGGAGTATACAGATTGGAGGTGTTTACAGACAGTGAAAGAACTGGGGTAGAGAGATTGAGGAATTACGTACTACAAAGTGAGAAAATAGACACATTCAGCCTTTAAAAAGAGCCGTCTTGGTAGAAGGTTCAAAGGGAGAGGCTAAGGAAGCAGAGTTCTGGAGGGAAAAGGATACAAGGACTAACCTATCACAACTGGGGCCCAGGGCTTTAAATATACATTGCTAGCCCGAATAGATGGCCACCTCCCCGCCTGGCAATCTCGCCATGTCTACCTCCAAGACTTCTGAAGTTAATATACTCTCTTTGCAGACCACTCTTCCTGCTAATCCAACATATCAGCAATTCTATGCAGGAAGATTACCTTGGGGAGAAGACCTTGTGGGTCCAAGGAAAAACAATCATCAGGTTACCAGAAAGGCAAAGCAGAAAGGAAAAGCAGTGCTTTTAGCCACTTTCATTTGGCCACCATTGAGATCCACGAGGGATCCCTGTTCCAAGATGGCCGCTGGCACCCTCTCGACTCTTCGGCGACCACATGACTTCATCGCCTGCCTCGATTGGCTTGCCTTGGCTTTACTAGGCCAATTACACGCCGGCAGACGAGTGCCGGCCCACTCCCAAAGGACAATCTACCTAAGGATCCCTGCCTGTCTGGAGCCTGTCCAGAGGCGTCCGAGGCCCGGGTCCCGGACTCTGTCCCCTTTGGGTAAGGCTCTTCTGACTCCACTGCCTGCCATATCGACCATGAACATTACGTTGCCCACTTTTGTCTTGCACTTGCGGGGTATCTGTAAGGCGCATTGGTAACATCTCGATCTCTGTGGACCTTGCTATAATGTTTCTGTCTTGTCATGGTATGCTTTATTGAGCCGCACTAGGTCGCTCCCCTCAGGCCATTGTCCCAACAACGCTCCTTTATGTTTATTACATATTCGACCTGGCTTACCTGTACTGCACATGCCTGTCTATGTCCGTTCTTAGTCAGTATTGAACCCGCTATTGCACACAGAGCATCTTACAGTGTATGCCCGCTACTCTGTTTGTGTACAAGTCGCGCTACCCTGATGGTCTCGTTCGTACCTAGCCATCAATAACGCCTTCTGCTGCCCTCTGCGACTGGCACGGCATTTAATACGGACACTATACCGTAACTGTAGATCAGCCTCCTGCATTGTAACTGCACTTGCACACTATTAAGCCCACTGACCATTCAAATTCGCCTGATCTAAAACATCTGTTCCCATACGATGCTTAGCAAGCTCATGTCCACGACCCTAACCTGCACACATCCAGGCCTCTGTTAGCCCTCCACGCAAACTGTGTTGTGCCCTATGGTCGCTTTCAGACCATTTTAAACTGTGTTGTGCCTTATGGTCGCTTTCAGACCACTTCAACTGTGTTGTGCCGTATGGTCGCTTTCAGACCATTTTAAACTGTGTTGTGCCTTATGGTCGCTTTTAGACCACTTCAACTGTGTTGTGCCTTATGGTCGCTTTCAGACCACTTTAAACTGTGTTGTGCCTTTGCCTGATTTGGGTCACTTCAAATCTAGGTGTGTGCTACTGCCCTGGGCTTCAGCCTGTGGTTAGTCTAATCCAGGGCTGCCCTGACCTGTGCATTCTAGTTATGGTGATATCCCTAATCTAGGTGCGTGTTACTTGGCCACTGTGATATGTCAAATTTAGGTGTTGCCTTGCCGTGTGTATTCTAGCTTACTGTAACGTGTCACATCTGTAACACCTCTGCCTGGTGCACTCCGCACTATTTTATTTAATGAGCCTGTGCTGCATTTTGCAATGCCTCAGCCGGGCCTCTTGTCATATTATAGCATTTGCACCTATTGCCATTGTCACACCTGTCCCATCTATGAGACCCAATCTTGTCCCTTGTCAACAAGTTCATAGGTACCCCACTCAGGCAGCTAGCACCACCATCATGCACGTCCGTCAGTGTGCGCCTTCTACTACACTACATCCTAGCCACACACTCTAGCCATTCAACTACCCACAGCAACTTCCCTTACCCTTGGGGTTAATAATCTGGCCTGCCCGAACCAACACCACCCAGATTCACCTACCATGCCTATGACCCCCATAACGAGCCCCTCAACAACTACCGCAGGCGTTCACCACCCTAGTAACCAGATTAACCAATACCTTAATGACCCAGCTCTCTGGCTGGAACACTTTGCCACGAAACCCACAACCAACCAACTGTGCCCCCTCATTCTCAGGAACAAGAGACTAGGCACTAGATTCCGCATTTGTCACTCCCGCACCAACGCCACCAAGCAAGCCTCACATATTTCACCTAGCTCACCCTCATCCACCGCTACATGCAAAACCAAGACCACAGGGGTTAAACTTCCTGTGTTCAAGGGCACCCTTATCAATGATAGATCTCTCACAGCACACGCTCTTGACATAGCCGACCTCATCACCACTGCTGACGTTGACTTCATTGCCATATCCGAAACTTGGCTACATGCCGCATCTGGCCCCTCTCTATCCCTGGCCTTACCGCCTGACTACGGCATCACGTGCTGTGATCGCTCCTCTGCACAAACCAGAGGTGGCGGCGTGGCCTTCATCCACAAAAATTCCCTTGACCTAAGAGTGGTTTCCGACTCCAAACTCGAATCAGCTGAACTTCTCTCAATCAAATTATTACTAACACCCAACCAAACGGCCACCCTTCACCTTATCTACAGGCCCCCAGGTCCGGCATCCACCTTTGTCAGTGAAATTTCTACTCTCCTTCTTGACAAAACGAAAAACAACTCACAAACTATCATCTTAGGCGACCTCAACTTAGGTTGTGGCGACCCAAAAGATCCTGTGGCAAATGATCTGGAGAATGCTCTCACAGACCTAGGCCTCACCCTGTACATCCAAGAACCGACCCATATCAAAGGCAGGACCATCGATTGGTTAGCCGGCTCCAACTGCAACATCCAGGTCCTCAACAACTCCCCATGCTTACGGTCTGACCATTACATCATAACGTTTAACATTGAAGCAACCCCACGAGCCCCGACACCAATAGCCCCTGAACTCCCTACTCGCAACAAAAAATATATAACGAAGGAACATCTCCTCCCACTGTTACTCCCATCCCTTAATGCGGCTACTAACTCATGTTCTGATCCCACCTCCCTAGCAGACACCTATAACCAAACTATGCTCACAGCTATAGACTCTATAGCACCAATCAAACCTAGGAAGGCCAAACCACGAGCACATCTTAACTCATGGTTCACTCCACAGCTAAGAATCCTCCGCAAAGCTAAACGCTGTGCGGAAAATCGTCTGATGAGCATAAAGATGGCTTCCTCCTCGCCTCCCTTACTTATAAAGATGCCATCATTACTGCTAAAAGAGAGTCACTTAACAATCGTATCCTGCAAGCCGATTCAAACACCAAGGAACTCTTTAGAATCTTAAAAGAGCTCGAAACCCCAGTCTCCCCTCCAGACACATGCACGAAAGATAGCAAATGGTGTGCTAACATTCAAGCAGCCTTACTAATCAGAATCTCTATGCTTCAATCCAAAATTAAAGACAAGCAGGACAGCCTGAAGCTTGACAACCGCTCACTCTCCCCTACTAGGCCCCCCCTTTCTGACACTGCTAACACTAAACCCTTCACCTTCTCAAAGCTCACTGTCACTGAGGTAGAAAACATCATCCTAAGAATTAAACCGTCCAACTGTCAAGGTGACCCGTGCCCAGCTCCTATCATTAAGGATTCTGCCCATGATCTAGCTCCATTCATTACAGCCTTCATCAACTCCTCGTTTAAAACAGGTATTGTCCCAGACACCCTTAACGACGGGTGGTTGATCCCGCTACTAAAAAAACCTTCTCTAGACCCAAGTATACCCACGAAATTCCGACCTATTACTACAGTACCGTTTCTGCTTAAGATACTGGACCGCGCAGCTTACCTGCAGATCCAAAACTATCTCGAATCGAACAATTTGTTAGGTCTACGACAATCCGGATTTCGGCCCAGACACAGGACCGAAACGGCTCTATTAGACCTAAAAACTCAGATCGAAGTATTGAAGGACAAGGGCACATTAGTAATGCTATTACTCCTCGACCCTTCCGCCGCATTTGACTTGGTCAACCACCAGATTCTTTGCAGGCACATCCACTCTGCTGCCAACTTCTCACCATCCGCTGCGGCTTGGATCAAATCCTTTTTGAGCAACAGATCTATGAGGGTCTTTGCACCTTCCGCAGCCGCGGATCCCTCCCCTATTCATTGCGGCGTACCTCAGGGATCTTGCGTGTCACCTACACTTTACAATATCTTTACGAAACCACTCTTTGATGTGCTTGACTATCTGGGTGTCTCCTACACCAACTATGCGGACGACACCCAGATACTCATTCCCATCTCAGGTGATTATCTAGCTGACACCAAGGCCCTCAATGACGTCTACCTGGTCATCCAAGCCTGGATGGCCCAACACCAGATATGTCTAAACGACGATAAGACGGAGCTCCTTATCTTGGGTACCTCACAACGCCTCAACAAACTTGAGCCGTCTTATCAGTCATTCACCATTGACGGCAATACCATACGAGTCTCGAAAGACACCAAAACATTAGGCTTTTACCTGGACTCCACCGTATCCTTATCCAGACAAACAAATGCAGTCAGGTCTGCCTCTGCCTACACGTGCAAACTCATTTCAGCCTGAAGACCGTTTCTCACCACCCCCAACAGTGTCACACTAGCTAGAACACTTATCATGGCAAAAATTGATTACTGCAGTGCTCTTTACTTAGGCACCAGCCAAGAGAACCTGTCCAAACTCCAAACTACCCAGAATAATGCCATTCGAGCAGCCTTGAACATCCCTCGTAACCCCCACATTTTTGAAGCCAGAACCAGCCTAAAGTGGTTACCTGTGAAGCAGAGAATCTCTCTAAAAACTCTGGCCCTCACGCCCAAATGCCTGGCCAACAAGGCCCCGATCTATCTCTGCAGTCGGCTATCACGCCATTCTACCGCCCGACCACTAAGAACTGCTCAGACCCACTGTCTAACAATCCCCAGGTTTAAGCTTCAAAAAGCGGGTGGCACCAGCTTCCCTGTCCTAGCCTCTAAACTATGGAACACCCTCCCTGCTACCATCAGAGCTGTAGACTGTTTCAACACCTTTAAGATCAAAACCAAATCTTGGCTCTTTGACCAGCAATAAGACATGCTCGACATCTCTGTCCTACATACTCCGGTCCGCTTCCTTTGATACCATTTCTGTCCCACTACCTCTGTTACTAATTCAGCACACCCTAGGATACATCCTCTGTTAATCCTAGTTGCACTGTAACCTATGTAATATATGTAATTAGTAAGACTGTTAATATGCTGTCACTGTAAATTTTGTAATGTAATTTCTCTGTCTGTATTTTTTCTTGCAACCTTGTACAAATTGCACCCTGATGCCCCCGGGCCTGATGGATTGCGCGTTATAAATAAACAAATACAAATACAAAGTAATGAAGGAGAACGAAAGGGGAAGAGGTTCTCATGAAATCAGCACCCAGAGGGATTTCCCAGGAAAGGCATGCTCCAGATACTGGAAAAGCCAGACTGTATTGGAAGGATGTCATATGTTGCACAACATGCTCCAAGAAAGGAACTACTGAACAGCTTGAGGCTGGAGTGAAGCCATTACCTTTGTTTTGCCGAGCTCTCTAGACAAACCATGAGTTTTAGGTTGCCCTTTATGCCTACCCACTTCCTCTTTTTGCCTATGCATGGTTAACTTTCACTAATGAAACACTTTACATTCTTGAGACTGTTTTATATTTTGGTGCCTGCCACCAGCATAATAGTACATACATCAAAGCTTCTCAGAACAACCCACTCCAATAAAAAGGAGTTGCAGTGGCCAAAAAACAGGAAGCAGAGGCGTTGCTAAGGGGGGGCTGGGGCAGTAGCCCTGGGTCTCTTGATTGGAGGCCTGGATAGAAGGTCAGGGTCTACAACCAAAAAGCTAGCTAGCCCCAAGTCCCAAAATTAGCGTAGCCACAGATCATTTGCAGACCTAGCAACAACCCTGACAGGAAGTCTAGTTAGAATACATTACAGTAAGTCCTAAAGCAAGTGCTTATTTGACTGGAGGGATGTTTGATGTGTCCAGGGTCACTTTTCTCAAGAATTCTTCTATTTTAGAATACAAATATCGAAGGTTGCTTATTTTCATTACCTTATTGGGATCAGCAACCACACCTGGACAGGATGATTGGAACTACGCATCTGTTCTGTACACTGCTCTCCATCATACCATATGTACCCCGCTCTCTGTCTTTAGTTAACAAATATAGAGATGCTTTTCGTGTTTCCATAACTATGTGAGAGGAGAGGGTTATTCTCTATACATCCTTATTTTAGATATTTGGTAAGTGTTGGTTAACTAACTTCACAGAGAACATCCTGTCATGTACCACTTACTCTTGCATGTCCGAGACCGTCAAGGTGCACTTTTGATTGTTTCTGTGAAGGGTATAAAAAGACAGGGAAATCAAGACAGTCCAGGACCAATATGCCGTTTTATAGCCCTAAGAAAAAGCAAATGATAATGAAGCCATCATGTATTTGCATGGTGTCTGGCATTACAATGAATTCCTATGAATTCTGCCTGGCTTTTATAGATGCAAAATGCAGGTGGCATCCATAAGATTCATGCCTCTCCTCTCTCATGAAACGTTGATGTGGGTGTACGTGCTGGCAGACATAATGAACAGAGCTTAGGTAAGAGGCAGAGCTTTCAATATTAATTGATTCCATGTTCCATATACAATGCACACAGTGAAGAACCTACTTAATAGTCTTAGAGCTTGTCTGTGCCTGCTAATTCTGCCCTGGGCTATTTAACACTACAATGAAAATGAGGTGTAAACTCTCTTCAAGCAGGTGCTGAAATTATCTCTAAGGGATCATTCAACACAATTTTCATATGTTTGCACAAGCCACTGTTTCCAGTATCCATGTTTAATCCATATAAGTATGTAAAGATCTAGCATGGCATATCTCTGTGGTGTCAAGGGTTTTGACCCATGTTGAATCAATAGACGGGTTAGATGTGGGGATGAGCTGTCGCCGCCCATTATTCTATCCCAGAACAAACTACATCAATAGACTGGGCGGATGTTGGGATTAGCTATCGCCGCCCACATTCACGCCAGAATAGGAGAACTGCGCAGTTGGCACGAGACCACTCCAAAGATACAACCTTCTTGTGGGAGGTTCCACATCAACACTCTACTGTAAGGATGCCATCAAAACAATGTTAAGCAAGGGTCCTATACTATCAAGCAAATGACCCCTCTATTGAAATGCAGTAATTCAAGACAACTAAAAAATTGATGCAGTACCGACAAATTCCCCAAGGTGGCGCTAGCGGTCTAAACTCTGACAGGGAAACTGTATTTAGGAGTTGCAAGAGGGGCAGGGACTTCAAAGCTTGTTAGTTAATTGAAAATCTAGCCACCTGCTGTTCCCAGAGGCCAAGAGGCTGGGAAACCTTAATACCTCAGAGATTCCACACTAGGAGGCAGGATATCACATGACCCTGTTGATTGATTGAGGAGAGACTTCCAGGCAGCCTGCTGGAGCCCACACAAAAGGCTCTTTCTGTTGAATGGGGTATGTTAATTTTGAGTGTTTCCTGTCAACAGCCCTCTGCCAGCAAGGAGAGACATGTGATCACTGACCCACCCAGACTCCTGGAGGCGGACCCAAACACTTGGGGGGGTTGAATTGCAACAAATATATATTTTATAGAAACAGTGATAATTTATTGTAACCAAATGACAGGAATGTACAACTTTGAGAGTCTTAGTTTGAAAAATGCCCTCACGATTTGAGTCCAAACTCCAATTTGTACCATGTTCTGGGGCAAAACCCCGCTAATTATGATTATTGTAGACAATGTGTTTAAGCTAGAGACATGGAAAGTTACTGGGATATATGTGGAAGGGAAATGTACCTTTGTATAATTTTTGATGGAAAACCAATGTTGCAAAACCCACTAAAATCGAAAATAAGTTGCCATTTTTGAATGCAAGCTCCTAGAAACGCCAGAGTTGGGACAGGGGCTATCTTTAGTAATATATGATGTGTGTATGTGATGTGAAACAACTGTGTACCTGGGAAATATGATTTGTGTGCACATTGACCAGGGGAGTGTCATTTATGCAGGTCATAAAAATGACATCACTCTGACACACTATCCCTTCCCAAATCAGGGACCAAAGAATATATTGACCTATCAAATCAAGAGAGGGGCAGGCTTAGGGATGCTAGCCTCTCCACCCACTTTTTAAAACACATGAAAAGAGACTGCTGGGACAGGTAGAGACATTCAATTCCATTTGCTGCGGAGCATGCTGACCGACGACTTCACATCGAGAGATCCAGACTTCAAATCCATCAATCTCCAGAACCTGTAGCAGAAATTAACTCCAGAATTTGTAGCAGAGAGGCCTGAATCCACCAGCTGAATCCTCTTCAGCAAGCCTCAAAACCAACCAAACTATTCAACAGCCGGGCGAGCTGTTTGAATTTTGCCAAGAATTTTTGCAAGAACCTGTAGCAGTATCCAGAAAGCAGTGCTGTACCCGGAACCAGAGAGAACCACAAAACAGACCGTTGTGAGCAGATCCGGTGCTTGACAGACCCAGAGAGCATAGCTGACCCAGATAGCCGGGACTTCAGAACCACCCGCCGGAAGTCCCGTCCAACCTGACCAGACCAAGCCTACTTCAAATTGATATTGTGAGTACCTAGCAGAACTGTGCAGAACCAATCTCTTAGTTAAAATAATCTAATCCAAACTATTTTAACCTAAGTAGAGCTGCCTCCTAGAAATCGTGTCATCTGTCATTTTTAAAGCTGCACAACTGTCACCTGTCAATTCTGCAGCTGCAAGCTGTCACCTGTCATTTTGAGTTTTACTTTAAACCCGAAAATCTACCTTTATTAAATCATCCATATCTCCGGAACCGTTTGTGCTAGAAACGAGATTTGCGATTTGGCCCAATTTCTTCATCTGTAGAAATCAGCAGCTTTTTGCTTATCTTTGCTAAAATTAGTTTGCAATCTGCTAATCATTCATAGAGTATTTTTAAAGTGAGCCTGAACTAATATAAAGTAGCCATCACCTACCCTGAACCTCTAGAGGGAATTAAAAGCAATTTTAGCACCTTTTCACTTCCATTGCAAACCACATTAAAGTAATTTGCCTGTGTTTAAAACTCATCCCTGTTTTCTCTAAGCTTGCTGGGGGAACTGGAACTGTGTATTGCATTATAAAGTGTGATTTGTGGGATTCTTGAAGACTGTGTGCTCTCCTTCCATTTCTTGTATTGCATAGGGGGGAGTGAATTGGCAAAAGAAAAAGTGATCATATTACCTTTTGCTAAAATCAGAACAAGTTATTTCTGTACTGCATTTTATTCCACCTTGCATTTCCTTGAAACCATCAAGCATTTTCAGCTACCTCATCCTCTACACTACTCCTAAGTAACCAAATCAGTGTACCCCTGTAACATTATCCATTGTTGATCACGGTCGTATTCTGAAGTGTGATATCAGTTATCAATTTATTTATAAAGTGTAATAGATATATATTGTTGAATTGTCCAAATAAACCTTTTAATTTGCAAAACAAACCTACTTCTTGGCTCAGTGGTGTCAGGGGGATTCTAAGAGGGGGGTGTTATACAAGGGTTGTTATCCAGAGTACTGAACTGGAAATAAAAATACATCAATAAGGGTTTTCCTCAGCATCCCAGACTAGGCATTGACTTAGCTGTAGTGTTGATTGAATATCGCTTACAGTGGTATATGGCTGTCATTGTAGAAACCTATGATAGGTGTTTCCATAAGCAATAGCATTTATTTTATTTTTAACACTCAGAAAAGATTGTCCTCCATTCTTCCCATTAATGCTGCTTTCATCAAACCATCTATGGTTTCTGAGCTGAGGTTTCTAGAGCTAATATGAACAACTTGATATGTGCGCGGTTCTCCTGGCCTGCTTTCCGTCTTCTGTTGTAAATACTTTAATAAAAATGTGAATACAAAACAACATGAACATGCTACTATGTTTGCTAGCTAATTAAGTCTCAGCACAGGTGAAGTTCTGGCCAATGGGATTCTGTTTTATCAAGAATAACATTCTCTTCTATAAGCCTTGCAACTTCTCATAAGAACGCAATATCCCATGAACATGGCTGCCCAGCAAGTGAAATGGATAACGTCCATTGCATGGGAAATACCTATGCAGTGGTAGCAACAATACGGTAGGTTATTACCTCTATAGACAGATCTAAATGCATTCTGAATACAAACAACAAACAGTTCAATTTACAAAATGCACTTGTCATCATTTGTATTCCGTAACACATATCTTCCCATTCTTGCAATATTGTACATTTGTTATCGTCATCCTTTGTTCATTAGATGTCTCTTCATATTCTTCTCTGGTTGGAAAAGTATAATGTAGCACTTTGGGAAAAATATACAAGAAAGCAAGCCACAACTAGAAGAAAATATGGAAAATATCTCCATGGCCACCATGTACTTGCCCTTGGTGCTGAGGTAGGCAGGAATAAACGCAATCCAGACGCTGAGGAAGGCGAGCATGCTGAAGGTGATAAGCTTAGCATCATTGAAGGTGCTAGGTAGTTTCCTGGTTAGGAAGGCCATTATAAAACTGATAGTAGCTAGAAAGCCAAGATATCCCAGCATGCACCAGAAAACAGTGGGGCACCTCTCATTACATTCAATGATTATCTTTCCAGGGTTGGTTTTGGTGTTATGCCCCTGCAACGGAGGAGCGGACACTAACCAAAGGACACAGAGAAGGACCTGAATGCTGGTACAGGCAGCAATGACTGTGTAAGAGAGCTTGGGTCGTGCCCATCTCCCTATCTTACTGTTGGGCTTCGTGGCATTGAATGCAATGACCACCACAATAGTTTTGGCTAAGATGCAAGAGATAGAATGAGCAAATGTGATACCAAAGGCTGCCTGGCGTAGGAGGCATTTCTCTGGAGTGGGATAGCCAATGAAAGCCAATGAGCAGAGGAAGCAAAGGGTGAGGGAGAGAAGCAGGAGGTAGCTGAGGGAACGGTTGTTGGCTTTGACAATGGGAGTGTTCCTGGAATGCACAAAGAGAGCTAGAATGGCCACAGTTATCAAGGAGAAGAACATACTGGCAGTTGCTAAGATGACACCCAAAGGCTCATCATAGGTGAGGAACTCTACAGTCTTTGGAATACATCGGTCTTGACGGGAGCTAGGCCACTTCTCGATTGGACACTTGAAGCAGTCAATGGAATCTAGAAGGTAAATAAAATAAAACTATTTTTCGAACTACATTCATATAGATATGTTTTACATTAAATAAAGCTAAAGTAGAAATTCACTGTCTGATAATCAGCCAAACACTGTGGAATTCAGTATAAAAAAACACTTAAAAATACCAGCAACTGTACATGGAACAGTATTTACCTTTCAGAAATGGAATCAAAAATGCCCAGTTGATCCTGGACAACAACAAGATCATGAAGACAGTCCATTAGATTTTGGGTCTCCTTAAAAGATCAAAACCACACCCTTAAGTGTGCTGGGTATGTTCTTGACTTTGCCTAGAGGAATAGATGTCGTACAATCATTGACTGAAGAACTTGCCATTTGTTAAACATTCCCCATGGGTGGAATGGGTAGTTAAGCTTTGATTTCCATCTCTGATACTTGTTTGGCGGGTTTGATTTTTGTGTTGTTGTTCCTCATTCAAAACACCTTGCTGGTCTATATGAAATGGTATCTCATTGTTTAAATGTTCCTATGGGACTAATTGAGAGTCTACATTACCAGTCTAATTTTCATATATGGATAAGGTGGCTCTTTCAATGGCTATTACCTTGTATGGTGCTTTTAAAAAGAAGAGTGGATCATAGAAAATTATAAGATTTCCTGACAAGTCAGACACTCTTGAAGGTCAACAGTGCAAAAGAACAGTCAGTCCCATGCAATTACAGGAAGCACTGTTAAAACTCTCCATCCCTGCCCCCATTTCTCAGTGAATCTCTCTGTGATGAACATATACTCAATGAAGTCAATAGCTCTCTAGAGTTGCTATAAGGAGAAATGACATTGTGCAGCATAAATAAATAATTAAATTACAAATGCTACATTTTTATGATTGTAATCATACCCTAGGCAAAAGAGGCCACGCTCGACCCTGGATGGTGGTCTAAATGTCCACCTGGGGCTGTGGCATGTTTTGCGGCAGAGAATAGTGCAGTTCCCAATGCAAGACTCTCAAGAGAGTGGAATCTCAGTCCTGTGTACCAGAGAAACCACTACCCCAGGGGCACCTAATATGCTTATTATTGGACAGAAATATTGCTGTGTGTCTAGGTCTAGAGTTTCTTGGAACTGTGTGTATGATAAACATTTGATTCCATCAATATCTTCCATACACAGTTTTATCACTAAACCTACAATTATTTTCCCTTGCAATATAATGTCTTTTGTACTCATTGATACGACATATTAAAATGCTCTCACTCTCCTGTTTAGCAGTTATGTATATTCCTTCTATTTTAGAGATATGTGTACATTTAAAATAGTGTAGTAAAAAATATACAGTTCCAAATATTAGCAATCAAGTACTTGAGTAGGTATGCTACTCTCTTCCTATTCACTTCTAAAATGTTTAAGCTACCGACAAGCAATCAGAAATTTCTATATGAAGTCATTTGCCACAATTACATTTAAATAATTCTCACAATCAAGGTGCTGTTAGGATTGGTGGGTCAGGGGACAGTTGAGGGTACAAAGTCCAACCCTTGAATAACCCATTAGGAGGAAAACGCTAAATATTCTGTACATTTACCATGATATCTAAGGTCATTGAGCTAAAAACAACATAGAAAGAATCTAAAACCATGGGAAAAGGGTACGGGTAAAAAATGTTAAAACCCCCGATAAGGATTGTCTCATGCATCCTCTGTGCTTTGATGGATCCAATTTTCTTGGCCAAAGAAGTACAAGAGGCAACACAGGTTATCTTTATGCACTGTGCCCAATCATGTGCCCTGCTATACTCAGTGTTTCACCAGCACCAGGGAAGGTTGAAAGTCTTAATTAACAAGTATGCAGAGTCTACAACACTATTACAGCCTTTTGGTGTTTTTGGTGGGGGTCAGAAAACTCTAATTCTGAAAAGTATGCATTCGTTTTCAATGTGTTAACACGTTCAAATTAAATGTCATGCTTGGTGCTTTGAAGTATGTGATAAAGTAACCTTACAATATGTAACAAGCTAATTGTGAGTCACTGAAGGGTTTCATGACCAAATAGAGGAACACGGGCAGAAGCTTGAGTTGCTTTTTAAGTTCAATTTGTTTCAATGTGTCTTGCAACATCCTTTTTTAAGAGTGGTTGGAAACAGTGTGTTCCTTAAATAAAGGTTCACAGACCCTCATTCCTTTGACTACTTGGTCCCTTGCTTCCTCTAATGCAAGATCCTTGCAATATTTGGTATGTTATCAATGTACACTCTGTTGGAATGAACAAACAAACATGCAGCTTGTATGTGCTGCAAAAATATTTTAAGCAGTTTCATTGTTAATAGAAAAGTCATTTAGTGGTTCAAAAAATATTACAAAATATATAGATGATACATCTTCTCTGTTAAATCCCAGCCCTGCACAAAATAAAGGTACTCACATAAACTGTTCCTTAACAATTAATGGCAAATTCATGTCTGTGAAAGCTATTTGAGAAGAAAATAATTTCAAAAGCGAGGAGTGGCTTTAATTAAGTTACAGCTGAAATTCTGCCCTCTTCCGCCTCAATCAGAAGGCATTTTGAGATCACAGGTTGACAACCAAAATGTGATGAGTTATTACAATCATTGTAGTAATTCAATGTTCTTAATACAAGAGGATAGTGATGGGCTATTAGGCTGTAATAAGGGAACTATTGACAAGCTATATGGATATTGGAGGCCATGTATCATATATCCTTATTTTAGCAGACGTTCTCATCATCCAACGCATATTCATCGATACATTTCTACTTATCTTCCTTCAGAATCAAAGAGTTTTTTTCTCTTTGGAACACCACTCGACAATGCTATATTACACTTATGGGTTTTTCCCTTTGAAAAGGCATTACATATGTGACTTCCTAAATTGGATTACCACCTCGCCTTAGTTTGACCAAGGTCTAACTGCCTGCATTTTCCAAGTCTTAATTGTTTCAAGGAATCAAAAAGAACACAATTATTGAATGTCAAATATATTTACAGTATGTGACTTAAAACATGTTTGCTATTCCTAATTCACTTACCAGTCTGATTTGAAAACTCTCCCACAGGACACGAAACACACTGGAAACAACAAGCAGGGGCTCCCTCTATTGCAGCTTTCCTAAATCCAGGAGGGCAGCTGGAACTACATACTGAGAGAGGAACCTGGGAATGAGAAATAGAGAGCTTATATATTGCATGAAAACAAGGAGCTGACATAATAATGTTAACCTTTTGTGGACATAATTGGACCAACTTCCAACTGGTGTTGCAGTTAAGGCTCTGAGGTTTGTGTCATTCAAATATCAGACATTTGAAAATGAGTCCATGGGGAATCCTTATTTTATTGGTTTGTTGCTGGTGTTTCTTTCGTGACTCGAAGTGTGGGAACACAGTCATATTTCAGTCATATGATTTAGTCTATGTTTAATGTGTTACTGATTGTGGGGTAAAAAGACAGCCCCAGAGCGACAGAGAAGATGGAGAGGCCATGCTAGGCCCTGTGGTGAGAGTGATGCTGTCTCAGTGTGGAGTTCCACTGAAATATAAAAGCCAGTACAAAATAGTGATTACAACATGAGGCCTTGTGAATGAGCGAAAATGGGCCTCCCTCCATTTTGTTAGAATTTACAGGTATTCTGCCGGAAAAGAGTGAAACTTAGAACTTGAATATTGCTAACTGAGGCCGATGGATTCCAAGTACATGTGACATTACAGATGCTGACTTTGTGTAAAGTGCACGTGGAAGAAAATAAATAAATTTCAATTACTGTGCATTTGGATGCTAAAAAGAAGGGATGATGCCTTACATTGGAAAAATACAGTCGACTGACAAATTGCCTTCATGAAGAATAAAGAGACTTAATTTCAGCACATAAAATGACACGATTAATCGGGAAAAGCCTATTTCTTTTTTTGTAGCCATGAACACTGGTCCTTATGTAACTGTGGCCGATCTGTGTGCATCAGAGTAATGGTGAATTGTAAATTTGAACTCAAGACCTTTGGCTAAGGACCCTAGGAGATGAAGATCTGGTTGTCAATTTAAATGCTAAGATATACAAAGAAGTAGATTGAAATTATGAGATTTACAGACAACAAAACCTACAGAAATGACCTTGAAGGTCAAGGTTTCCCAGTAAGGGTGTATTAGCTCTGAACAAAGAACCTTTAAAACTCAGGAGGAGAGCGTAGGATACACATTGGCTCGAGCAGGTGACTGATCATGTGCTTAAGGAGAAATAGACACTTAAGAATTGGATCAGGCCAGCTGAATCTGGGAGCACACATTATGCAGTGCCATTGTTTAAGCATTGAATACATTTTCTCAAATAAAAAGTTCATTGTGTAGCCCATCAGGCTATCCCCCGGGTTCCTTTTAAAGGGGATAAAAAGCCAGTTCGGACCATGTAAAAATGACATTTATGTGATGTACATTCTTAAGTTATGAACAAAATTATGATTCTGGCATTTTCATAAATCTGATTAATTGGAAATATTGATACACTAATAGACAGTGAAATTAATGTTGGAAGTATGTAGAGTTGCAACTATTTTGGCACAGTAGCAAACCATGAAAAATGGTGGCTCTGCCCAAGAATGGCGTGCTGAAATAACATTAGTATTTTCCACCCTAAAATGTAGAATCCCAAAATATATAGATTTATGTATTTATCTGAAAGATTAGCATAGCTGTCATGTTCTGGGATTTTCAGAGCACAAAAAGGTTAAACCCACTTGTCATTTTGGGATGATAAATCTTTCTTCTCTCTCAGCCTACATTATACATATCTCCCAAATTCTGGTCCTTTCAGCAGCCAGTGGGCGTCTTGGTGGGAGGTGAAGGTAGAGTGCTAGCCAGTCCTTACCGTGGGAATTAGGATAATGGATTAGTCTCATCAGCCCTATAAGAGGTCAATTTGGCATCAGACCAGGCCTGTTTCACTTATTTCTGGAGATAGCCTGCTGCTGGACTCTTGAGAGGAACAACTAGCAGAGAGGCCTCAATCCTTGCTTTGGAGACAGTAACAGGGAAACCTAGAAGCTAGATGGGACGCAATCCGAGGAGCCAGAGGGAGTTTGGGTGGAGGAGAACATTCTTGACTGAATATCCTTGACCAGATCGGTGATATCCTCAGAGGAAACTTGCTGTGTTCCCCTGGCCAAAGCCTCCCATGGAAGTAGAGATAGCCTAAATGTCATCAAAAGCATGAGGGGGAAACTGCCAGCCTTAATCTTTATCTCGCATAGCGGGTAGTGGGTTGGTACTGGGAAGGCCCTTGGCACATTGTATTAAATATAATTCAAATTAATTCCATTATAGAAAATCACCCTATCTATTTAAATTGAATATTGTTCAGAAAAGCCTGCCTTAATCCTTTACATTATATTGTGGGAAGGGGGAAGCTGTGTAGATTCTTAGCACATTGAATTGCAGTTATATCAATGAATTCTTATATAGAAGATCACTGGATGAGTGTTGTTAGAATTAAAACAAACAAAGTTAATGCCCAGGGTTTTAGAACCGGTATATACCATAAAGTCTTGGGTGACTGTCCTTCTGAAACCCCTGACTCCTGTTCCGAAGGGGGGTGTTCATCATCCAAAAATAAGTAACCCTAAAATTCTGCTATTCAAGTGAATATATGGGGTGCAAAACAACATTTTCCATTTATTCCCTTGCATCCCAAACCAGAATTACTAAGCATTTCATCTCAATTGTAAGTGTGATGCAAAACGAAATTCATCATGTATTCCCTCTTTCCCAATCTTGTATTTGAAATAAAAGCTGAAAAAAACGAGTTTCCCATCCATTTTCTTTCTCAAACATTGCCTTTCTAAAAATCCCGGAAAAAACGAAATGTCCCATTCCTTTGCCTCCCATACCAGAATCCCAAAGCACTGCCTGTCCTTTGAAAATGTGTTTCAAAACGAGTTTTCCATTGTATTGTAAGCGTTTTCTATTGGTTCATTTCCAAGTAAATCTGATGTAAATTGTGACTGCATATTTCAAAATTCTATCTGTGTTGTTTTAATAACGGAAAGTAATTTGGAGTTGTGACATTGTGTAGTGCCACAGCATTGGTGGTTGATGTTGGATGATAGTCTTCTTTGTCAAACCTTAAACCAATAAATAAATAAATATTCTTACTATACAGCAGCGTTGTTCCTAGTCCATTGGTGACACAGGGTATTTGTTGTGGTGGGTGCGACATGGGTTGGAGACCTCACCAAAGTGAATCTATATTGACGCTTTGGGTGCGCGCCACCTTGCTTGGGGGGCGGACTCCCTAAATTGATTGTGACTGCCTAATAAACTGCAAAATGATAGTAAGGTCCAGTTGTGTTAATCTGTTATTTTTATGTGTGGCTAGAGAGAGTATTTCCTCTTTGCTTGAAGATACCTCCTAGGGAGCGGTCCTGATTCGAGGCATCTGCTCTTTGACGCTAAATTTGCCTGCATCCTGCTGACATCTTTGTGTCAGTGGTGGATATTTTGTAGAGGCAAGTGGATGTGTCTGGCTGGGGAGAGATATGTGAATGAAGAAATGGGGAGAGATGCGATGAGTGAACAATGTTTTGTTTCCCTGCTGCTTGGTTTATTGATGTGTTGATAACTGTGTAACCCCTTGCTATGAAGGATGGGCGGGGTTGTGAACCATTTAGTCTCATGATAAAAAATCCAAATAAACAAAAAATAGGGGTCCATGCACATTTTATAAAATGGCAATAACAATGTGCTTAAACCAAAAACCTGGAAAAAATATAATGATTTACTCAGTGGGTCTCTACATCATCGGACATTTTTGTTTTCCACTCCTCTTACCCTCTGTTCTGAATCTCCAAACCAGTATGTAATTCATCATTTTTAACATGCTATATGACACTTTTTTAATGTTTAACTACTATGATATCCCTATGAAGGGACAAATGTACAATTTAATATTTGAACCAATTGTATCCAAATATTTTTGTTGGATAACTGTCCAAGTCCGCTATATATATTATATATTACGTGGCCACGGTAGTGGCCATGTAGTTATGGTTAAGTTGGTGTTTCCATAGGAAGAGCACTTTTTGGGCGGCTTATGACTTTGCTCTCCCTGTCGAATCCTCACCAAACTTTGCAAAAAAAGTATTTGCGTCACTCTGAATTTTTTTGCAATGTTTGGTGAGGATTCGTCCAGGGGGGGCAAAGTTATAGGGGGGGTCCCAAAACTTTTTTGTTCCCCATAGACATAACGGGAAAAACTTTACTCACGGCTACAGCCCAAACCGCTGGACGGATTTACACCAAATTTGCGGCAGGAGTGGCGGCTTTGTCCCGAAAGCGTGCTTTGCTTTATTTGGTGTAAATCCGTCCAGTAATTTTTTTAAATGACAAAAATGTAAGTGAAAACAATTAGTGCTATCTGTATTCACTTCGCGGGCACACTTCCCTGTTCGCTCCGCGGACAGGACGGTGATTGGGCAAGCAGCTTGCATGATGTCCGCGGACATCTGACGTGCTCTCTCATTGGATGAAGTGAAAGCGTGCAGTGCATCTGGCTTCAGAGACGCCCGCCATCTTTGTTCCTCGCCGCCTGCACAGTAAGTCGTGTGTCTGTCTCCTGTTCCTCCCACCCCCACTCATGCCCCATGTGTCCTTCTTGTCCCCCCACCCCCACTCATGCTCCGTGTCTCCCCTGTTCCTCTAGCCCCCCGCTCACGCCATCGGCACACAGTGGCCAGTGGACGGCTGAGGAGCGGGATCTGCCGCCTGCACACGAACGCCGTGTGTCTCTCTCCCTCCCCCCACCCCCCGCTCATGCCCTGTGTGTCTCTCTCCATCCCCCCACCCCTGCTCATGCCCCGTGTATCTCTCTCCCTCCCCCCGTGTGTATCTCTCGCTCCCCCCCACTCCCGCTCATGCCCCGTGTGTCTCTCTCCCTCCCCCCGTGTGTCTCTCTCCCTCCCCCCCACTCCCGCTCATGCCCCGTGTGTCTCTCTCCCTCCACCCCACCCCCGCTCATGAACCGTGTGTCTCTCTCCCTCCCCCCACCCCTGCTCATGCCCCGTGTGTCTCTCTCCCTCCCCCCACCCCCGCTCATGCCCCGTGTGTCTCTCTCCCTGCCCACCACCCCCGCTCATGCCCCGTGTGTCTCTCCCCCTACCCGCCACCCCCCGCTCATGCCCTGTGTCTCTCTCTCTCCCCCCACCCCCCGCTCATGCCCCGTGTGTCTCTCTCCCTCCACCCAACCCCCGCTCATGCCCCTTGTGTCTCTCTCCCTCCTGCCCATCCCCTGCTCATGCCCCGTGTGTCTCTCTCCCCTTCCCCCCACCCCCTGCTCATGCCCCGTGTGTCTCTCTCCCCTTCCCCCCACCCCCGCTCATGCCCCGTGTGTCTCTCTCCCTCCCCCCCACCACTGCTCATGCCCCGTGTGTCTCTCAACCTCCCCCCACTCATGCCCCGTGTGTCTCTCTCCCCTTCCGCCCACCACCCGCTCATGCCACGTGTTTCTCTCTCCCTCCCCCCACCCCCGCTCAAGCCCCGTGTGTCTCATTCCCTCCCCCCCACCCCCGCTCATGCCGCATGTGCCTCTCTCCCTCCCCCCACCCCCGCTCATGCCTCGTGTGTCTCTCTCCCTCCCCCCACCCCCCGCTCATGCCCCGTGTCTCTCTCTCCCTCCCGCCCACCACCGCTCATGTCCAGTGTGTCTCTCATCCCTCCCCACCACCCCCTCTCATGTCCTATGTGTCTCTCGACCTCCCCCCCACCCCCGCTCATGCCCCGTGTGTCTCTCTCCCCTTCACCCCACCCCCCGCTCATGCCCCATGTGTCTCTCTCCCTCCTCCCCGCCCATGCCCTGCGTGTCTCTCTCGACCTCTCCCCCACCCCCGTTCACGCCCCGTGTGTCTCTCCCCCTCCCCCCAACCCCCAGCTCATGCCCTGTGTCTCTCTCCCTCCCCCCACCCCCCGCTTATGCCCCGTGTGTCTCTCTCCCTTCCCCCACCCCCGCTCATGCCCCGTGTGTCTCTCTCCCTCCCGCCCACCCCCGCTCATGCCCCGTGTGTCTCTCTCCCCTTCCCCCCCCTCATGCCCTGTGTGTCTCTCTCCCCTTCCCCTCACCCCCGCTCAAGCCCGTGTGTCTCTCTCCCTCCCCCCCACCCCCGCTCATGCCCCGTGTGTCTCTCTCCCTCCCCCCACCCCCCGCTCATGCCCCGTGTGTCTCTTTCCCCTTCCCCCCACCCCCGCTCTTGCCCCGTGTGTCTCTCTCCCTCCCCCCACCTCCGCTCATGCCCCGTGTGTCTCTATCCCTTCCCCCCACCCCCACTCATGCCCCGTGTGTCTCTCTCCCTCTCCCCCACCCCCGCTCATGAACTTGTGTCTCTCCCCCTCCCGCCCACCCCCAGCTCATGCCCCGTGTCTCTCTCCCCTTCCCCCCACCCCCGCTCATGCCCCGTGTGTCTCTCTCCCTCCCCCCACCCCCGCTCATGCCCCGTGTGTCTCTCTCCCTCCCCCCACCCCTGCTCATGCCCCGTGTGTCTCTCTCCCCTTCCCCCCACCCCCTGCTCATGCCCCGTGTGTCTCTCTCCCCTTCCCCCCACCCCCGCTCATGCCCCGTGTGTCTCTCTCCCTCCCCCCCACCACTGCTCATGCCCCGTGTGTCTCTCAACCTCCCCCCACTCATGCCCCGTGTGTCTCTCTCCCCTTCCGCCCACCACCCGCTCATGCCACGTGTTTCTCTCTCCCTACCCCCACCCCCGCTCAAGCCCCGTGTGTCTCATTCCCTCCCCCCCACCCCCGCTCATGCCGCATGTGCCTCTCTCCCTCCCCCCACCCCCGCTCATGCCTCGTGTGTCTCTCTCCCTCCCCCCACCCCCCGCTCATGCCCCGTGTCTCTCTCTCCCTCCCGCCCACCACCGCTCATGTCCAGTGTGTCTCTCATCCCTCCCCACCACCCCCTCTCATGTCCTATGTGTCTCTCGACCTCCCCCCCACCCCCGCTCATGCCCCGTGTGTCTCTCTCCCCTTCACCCCACCCCCCGCTCATGCCCCATGTGTCTCTCTCCCTCCTCCCCGCCCATGCCCTGCGTGTCTCTCTCGACCTCTCCCCCACCCCCGTTCACGCCCCGTGTGTCTCTCCCCCTCCCCCCAACCCCCAGCTCATGCCCTGTGTCTCTCTCCCTCCCCCCACCCCCCGCTTATGCCCCGTGTG
This sequence comes from Ambystoma mexicanum, assembly GCF_040938575.1. Taxonomy (NCBI): domain Eukaryota; kingdom Metazoa; phylum Chordata; class Amphibia; order Caudata; family Ambystomatidae; genus Ambystoma; species Ambystoma mexicanum. The sequence goes on along the minus strand of NC_090921.1, from coordinate 200,097,332 downwards.
TCTCTCTCCCTTCCCCCACCCCCGCTCATGCCCCGTGTGTCTCTCTCCCTCCCGCCCACCCCCGCTCATGCCCCGTGTGTCTCTCTCCCCTTCCCCCCCCTCATGCCCTGTGTGTCTCTCTCCCCTTCCCCTCACCCCCGCTCAAGCCCGTGTGTCTCTCTCCCTCCCCCCCACCCCCGCTCATGCCCCGTGTGTCTCTCTCCCTCCCCCCACCCCCCGCTCATGCCCCGTGTGTCTCTTTCCCCTTCCCCCCACCCCCGCTCTTGCCCCGTGTGTCTCTCTCCCTCCCCCCACCTCCGCTCATGCCCCGTGTGTCTCTATCCCTTCCCCCCACCCCCACTCATGCCCCGTGTGTCTCTCTCCCTCTCCCCCACCCCCGCTCATGAACTTGTGTCTCTCCCCCTCCCGCCCACCCCCAGCTCATGCCCCGTGTCTCTCTCCCCTTCCCCCCACCCCCGCTCATGCCCCGTGTGTCTCTCTCCCTCCCCCCACCCCTGCTCATGCCCCGTGTGTCTCTCTCCCTCCCCCCCACCCCCGCTCATGCCCCGTGTGTATCTCCCTCTTCCGCCCACACCCGCTCATGCCCCAAGTCTCTCTCCCCTTCCCCCCACCCCCACTCATGCCATGTGTGTCTCTCTCCATCCCCCCGACCCCCTGCTCATGCCCCGTGTTTCTCTCTCCCTCCCCTCCACCCCGCTCATGCCCCGTGTCTCTCTCCCCTTCCCCCCACCCCCCCACTTATGCCCCGTGGGTCTCTCCCCCTTCCCCCCACCCCCCGCTCATTTCCCGTGTGTCTCTCTCCCTCCCCCTGACCCGTGTGTTTCTCTCGACCTCCCCCCACCCCGTTCATGCCCTGTGTGTCTCTCCCCCTCACCCATCGCTCATGCCACGTGTCTCTCTCCCTCCCCCCTCCCCCTGCTCATGCCCCGTGTGTCTCTGTCCCTCCCCCCGATACCTGCTCATGCCAATTGTGTCTCTCTCCCTCCTGCCCACCCCCCGCTCATGCCCCGTGTGTCTCTCTCCCTCCCCCACCCCCTGCTCATGCCCCGTGTGTCTCTCTCCCTCCCCCCCACCCCCGCTCATGCCCCGTGTGTCTCTCTCCCTCCCGCCCACCCCCCGCTCATGACCCGTGTGTCTCTCTCCCCTTCCCCCCGCCCCCCACCCCCCGCTCATGCCCTGTGTGTCTCTCTCCACTTCCCCCCACCCCGGCTCATGCCCCGTGTGTCTCTCTCCACTTCTCCCCACCCCCGCTCATGCCTGCCCCGTGTGTCTCTCTCCCTCCGCCCACCCCCGCTCATGCCCCGTGTGTCTCTCTCCCTCCCCCCCACCCCCGCTCATGCCCCGTGTGTCTCTCCCCCCCCACCCCCGCTCATGCCCCGTGTGTCTCTCCCCCTTCCGCCCACCCCAAGCTCATGCCCCGTGTCTCTCTCCCCTTCCCCCCACCCCCGCTCATGCCCCGTGTGTCTCTCTCCCTCCACCCCACCCCTGCTCATGCCCCATGTGTCTCTCCCCCTTCCGCCCACCCCCGCTCATGCCCCAAGTCTCTGTCCCCTTCCCCCCACCCCCACTCATGCCACGTGTGTCTCTCTCCCTCCCCCCCACCCCCGCTCATGCCCCGTGTGTCTCTCTCCCTCCCCTCAACCCCGCTCATGCCCCGTGTCTCTCTCCCCTTCCCCACACCCCCACTCATGTCCCGTGTGTCTCTCTCCCTCCCCCCTGCCCATGCCCCGTGTGTCTCTCTCGACCTCCCCCCACCCCCGTTCATGCCCTGTGTGTCTCTCCCCCTCCCCCTCACCCCCTGCTCATGCCCCGTGTCTCTCTCCCTCCCCCCACCCCCTGCTCATGCCCCGTGTGTCTCTCTCCCTCCCCCGCACCCCCGCTCATGCCCCTTGTGTCTCTCTCCCTCCCGCCCACCCCCCGCTCATGTCCCGTGTGTCTCTCTCCCCTTCCCCCCACCCCCCGCTCATGCCCCGTGTGTCTCTCTCCACTTCCCCCCACCCCCGCTCATGCCCTGTGTGTCTCTCTCCACTTCCTCCCACCCCCTGCTCATGGCCCGTGTGTCTCTCTCCCCTTCCCCCCACCCCCCGCTCATGACCCGTGTGTCTCTCTCCCCTTCCCCCCACCCCTCGCTCATGCCCCGTGTGTCTCTCTACCTCCCCCCACCCCCGCTCAAGCCCCGTGTGTCTCATTGTCTCCCCCCCACCCCCGCTCATGCCCTGTGTGTCTCTCTCTCTCCCCCCACCCCCGCTCATGCCCTGTGTGTCTCTACCCCTCCCGCCCACCCCCGCTCATGCCCCAAGTCTCTCTCCCCTTCCCCCCACCCCCACTCATGCCACGTGTGTCTCTCTCCCTCCCCACCACCCCCCGCTCATGCCCCGTGTGTCTCTCTCCCTCCCCTCCACCCCGCTCATGCCCCGTGTCTCTCTCCCCTTCCCCCCATCCCTGCTTATGCCCCGTGTGTCTCTCTCCACTTCCCCCCACCCCCCCTCATGCCCCGTGTGTCTCTCTCCACTTCGCCCCACCCCCGCTCATGGCCCGGTGTGTCTCTCTCCCTCCCCCCACCCCCTGCTCATGCCCCGTGTGTCTCTCTCCCCTTCCCCCCACCCCTCGCTCATGCCCCGTGTGTCTCTCTCCCTCCCCCCCACCCCCGCTCAAGCCCCGTGTGTCTCATTGTCTCCCCCCCGCTCATGCCCTGTGTGTCTCTCTCTCTCCCCCCACCCCCGCTCATGCCCCGTGTGTCTCTCTCCCTCCCCCCACCCCCCCGCTCATGCCCAGTGTGTCTCTCTTGCTCCCCCCCACCCCCGCTCATGCCCTGTGTGTCTCTCTCCCTCCCCACCACCCCCGCTCATGCCCCGAGTGTCTCTTGACCTCCCCCCCACTCCCTGCTCATGCCCCGTGTGTCTCTCTCCCTCCTCCCTGCCCATGCTCCGTGTGTCTCTCTCGACCTCCCCCCCACCCCCGATCATGCCATGTGTGTCTCTCCCCCTCCCCCCCACCCCCGCTCATGCCCCGTGTCTCGCTCCCTCCCCCCGCCCCCCGCTCATGCCCCGTGTGTCTCTCTCCCTCCCCCCCACCCCCGCTCATGCCACGTGTGTCTCTCTCCCTCCCGCCCACCCCCGCTCATGCCCCGTTTGTCTCTCTCCCCTTCCCCACACCCCACGCTCATGCCCCGTGTGTCTCACTCCCCTTCCCCCCACTCCCGCTCAAGCCCCGTGTGTCTCTCGCCCTCCCCCCGACCCCCGCTCATGCCCTGTGTGTCTCTCTCCCTCCCCCCACCCCCCGCTCATGCCCCGTGTGTCTCTCTCCCCTTCCCCCCACCCCCGGCTCATGCCCCGTGTGTCTCTATTACTCCCCCCACCCCCGCTCAAGCCCCGTGTGTCTCTCTCCCTCCCCCCCACCCCCGCTCATGCCCAGTGTGTCTCTATCCCCCCCCACCCCCGCTCATGCCCCGTGTGTCTCTCTCCCTCCCTCATCCCCACTCATGCCCTGTGTGTCTTTCTCTCTCCCCCACCCCCTCTCATGCCCCGTATGTCTCTCTCCCTCGCCCACAACCCTGCTCATGCCCTGTGTGTCTCTCTCCCTCCCCCCACCCCTGTTCATGCCCCGTGTGTCTCTCTCACTCCCCCCCAACCCCGCTCATGCCCCGTGTGTCTCTCCCCCTTCCACCCACCCCCCGCTCATGCCCCAAGTCTTTCTCCCCTTCCCCCCACCCCCACTCATGCCCCGTGTGTCTCTCTCCTTCCCACCTCCCCCCGCTCATGTCCCGTGTGTCTCTCTCCCTCCCCCCACCCCCCGCTCATGCCCCGTGTGTCTCTCTCCCCTTCCCCCCACCCCCGGCTCATGCCCCGTGTGTCTCTATTACTCCCCCCACCCCCGCTCAAGCCCCGTGTGTCTCTCTCCCTCCCCCCCACCCCCGCTCATGCCCAGTGTGTCTCTATCCCCCCCCACCCCCGCTCATGCCCCGTGTGTCTCTCTCCCTCCCTCATCCCCACTCATGCCCCGTGTGTATCTCCCCCTCCCCCCACCCCCGCTCATGCCCCGTGTGTCTCTATCCCTCTCCCCCACCCCCGCTCATGCCCCGTTTGTCTCTCTCCCTCCCCCATCCCCGCTCATGCCCCGTTTGTCTCTCTCCCTCCCCCACCCCCGCTCATGCCTCGTATGTCTCTCTCCCTCCCCCACAACCCTGCTCATGCCATGTGTGTTTCTCCCCCTCCCGCCCACCCCGCTCATGCCCCGTGTCTCTCTCCCCTTCCCCCACCCCCGCTCATGCCCTGTGTGTCTCTCTACCTCCCTCCACCCCCGTTCATGCCCCGTGTGTCTCTCTCACTCCCCCCACCCCCGCTCATGCCCCGTGTGCCTCTCCCCCTTCTACCCACCCCCGCTCATGCCCCGTATGTCTCTCTCCCTCCCCTCCACCGCCGCCCATGCCCCGTGTCTCTCTCCCCTTCCCCCAAACCACGCTCATGCCCCGTGTGTCTCTCCCCCTCCCGCCCACCCCCGTTCATGCCCTGTGTGTCTCTCCCCCTCCCCCTCACCCCCCGCTCATGCCCCGTGTCTCTCTCCCTCCCTCCCCCCACCCCCTGCTCATGCCCCGTGTGTCTCTCTCCCTCCCCCGCACCCCTGCTCATGCCCCGTGTGTCTCTCTCCCTCCCGCCCACCCCCCGCTCATGCCCGGTGTGTCTCTCTCCCCTTCCCCCAACCCCCCGCTCATGCCCCGTGTGTCTCTCTCCACTTTCCCCCACCCCCGCTCATGCCCTGTATGTCTCTCTCCACTTCCTCCCACCCCCGCTCATGCCCTGTGTGTCTCTCTCCCTCCCCCCACCCCCCGCTCATGCCCCGTGTGTCTCATTGTCTCCCCCCCACCCTCGCTCATGCCCTGTGTGTCTCTCTCTCTCCCCCCACCCCCGCTCATGCCCCGTGTGTCTCTCCCCCTTCCGCCCACCCCTGCTCATGCCCCAAGTCTCTCTCCCCTTCCCCCCACCCCCACTCATGCCACGTGTGTCTCTCTCCCTCCCCACCACCCCCGCTCATGCCCCGTGTGTCTCTCTCCCTCCCCTCCACCCCGCTCATGCCCCGTGTCTCTCTCCCCTTCCCCCCATCCCCATCCCCCCGCTTATGCCCCGTGTGTCTCTCCCCCTTCCCCCCACCCCCCGCTCATGTCCCGTGTGTCTCTCTCGAGCTCCCGCCCACCCCCGTTCATGCCCTGTGTGTCTCTCCCCCTCCTCCTCCCCCTCACCCACCGCTCATGCCCCGTGCCTCTCTCCCTCCCCCCACCCCCTGCTCATGCCCCGTGTGTCTCTCTCCCTCCCCCGCACCCCCGCTCATGCCCCGTGTGTCTCTCTCCCTCCCGCCCACCCCCCGCTCATGCCCCGTGTGTCTCTCTCCACTTCCCCCCACCCCCGCTCATGCCCCGTGTGTCTCTCTCCACTTCGCCCCACCCCCCCTCATGCCCCGTGTGTCTCTCTCCCTCCCCCCACCCCCCGCTCATGCCCCGTGTGTCTCTCTCCCCTTCCCCCCACCCCTCGCTCATGCCCCGTGTGTCTCTCTCCCTCCCCTCCACCCCAGCTCAAGCCCCGTGTGTCTCATTGTCTCCCCCCCACCCCCGCTCATGCCCTGTGTGTGTCTCTCTCTCCCCCCACCCCCGCTCATGCCCCGTGTGTCTCTCTCCCTCCCCCCACCCCCCGCTCATGCCCAGTGTGTCTCTCTCCCTCCCCCCCACCCCCGCTCATGCCCTGTGTGTCTCTCTCCCTCCCCACCACCCCCGCTCATGCCCTGAGTGTCTCTTGACCTCCCCCCCACTCCCTGCTCATGCCCCGTGTGTCTCTCTCCCTCCTCCCTGCCCATGCCCCGTGTGTCTCTCTCGACCTCCCCCCCACCCCCGTTCATGCCCTGTGTGTCTCTCTCCCTCCCCCACAACCCTGCTCATGCCCTGTGTGTCTCTCCCCCTCCCCCCCACCCCGCTCATGCCCCGTGTGTCTCTCTCCCTCCCCCCACCCCCGTTCATGCCCCGTGTGTCTCTCTCACTCCCCCCCAACCCCGCTCATGCCCCGTGTGTCTCTCCCCCTTCCACCCACCCCCGCTCATGCCCCAAGTCTTTCTCCCCTTCCCCCCACCCCCACTCATGCCCCGTGTGTCTCTCTCCTTCCCCCCTCCCCCCGCTCATGTCCCGTGTGTCTCTCTCCCTCCCCTCCACCCCGCCCATGCCCCATGTCTCTCTCCCCTTCCCCCACCCCGCGCTAAAGCCCCGTGTGTCTCTCCCCCTCCCGCCCCCCCCCGCTCAAGCCCCGTGTGTATCTCCCCCTCCCCCCACCCCCGCTCATGCCCCGTGTGCCTCTATCCCTCTCCCCCACCCCCGCTCATGCCCTGTGTGTCTCTCTCCCTCCCCCATCCCCGCTCATGCCCCGTGTGTCTCTCTCCCTCCCCCACCCCTGCTCATGCCCCGTATGTCTCTCTCCCTCTCCCACAACCCTGCTCATGCCCTGTGTGTCTCTCCACCTCCCGCCCACCCCGCTCATGCCCCGTGTCTCTCTCCCCTTCCCCCACCCCCGCTCATGCCCTGTGTGTCTCTCTACCTCCCCCCACCCCCGTTCATGCCCCGTGTGTCTCTCTCACTCCCCCCACCCCCGCTCATGCCCCGTGTGCCTCTCCCCCTTCTACCCACCCCCTGCTCATGCCCCGTGTGTCTCTCTCCATCCCCCCCACCCCCGCTCATGCCCTGTGTGTCTCTCTCCCTCCCCACCAACCCCGCTCATGCCCCGAGTGTCTCTTGACCTCCCCCCCACTCCCGGCTCATGCCCCGTGTGTCTCTCTCCCTCCTCCCTGCCCATGCCCCGTGTGTCTCTCTCGACCTCCCCCCACCCCCGTTCATGCCCTGTGTGTCTCTCTCCCTCCCCCACAACCCTGCTCATGCCCTGTGTGTCTCTCCCCCTCCCCCCACCCGCTCATGCCCCGTGTGTCTCTCTCCCTCCCTCCACCCCCGTTCATGCCCCCTGTGTCTCTCTCACTCCCCCCCAACCCCGCTCATGCCCCGTGTGTCTCTCCCCCTTCCACCCACCCCCCGCTCATGCCCCGAGTCTTTCTCCCCTTCCCCCCACCCCCACTCATGCCCCGTGTGTCTCTCTCCTTCCCCCCTCCCCCGCTCATGTCCCGTGTGTCTCTCTCCCTCCCATCCACCCCCGCCCATGCCCCATGTCTCTCTCCCCTTCCCCCACCCCGCGCTAATGCCCCGTGTGTCTCTCCCCCTCCCGCCCACCCTCGCTCATGCCCCGTGTGTATCTCCCCCTCCCCCCACCTCCGCTCATGCCCCGTGTGCCTCTATCCCTCTCCCCCACCCCCGCTCATGCCCCGTGTGTCTCTCTCCCTCCCCCATCCCCGCTCATGCCCCGTGTGTCTCTCTCCCTCCCCCACAACCCTGCTCATGCCCTGTGTGTCTCTCCCCCTCCCGCCCACCCCGTTCATGCCCCGTGTCTCTCTCCCCTTCCCCCACCCCTGCTCATGCCCTGTGTTTCTCTCTCCCTCCCCCCACCCCCGTTCATGCCCCGTGTGTCTCTCTCACTCCCCCCACCCCCGCTCATGCCCCGTGTGCCTCTCCCCCTTCTACCCACCCCCTGCTCATGCCCCGTGTGTCTCTCTCCCTCCCCTCCACCGCCGCCCATGCCACGTGTCTCTCTCCCCTTCACCCCAAACCGCGCTCATGCCCCGTGTGTCTCTCCCCCTCCCGCCCACCCAGCTCGTGCCCCGTGTGTCTTTCTACCCTTCCCCCCACCCCTGCTGATGCCCCGTGTGTCTCTCTCCCCCCACCTCTGCTCATGCCCCGTGTGTCTCTCTCCCTCCCGCCCAGCCCCGCTCATGCCCCGTGTCTCTCTCCCCTTCCCCTCACCCCTGCTCATGCCCCATGTGTCTCTCTCCCTTCCCCCACCCCCGCTCATGCCCCGTGTGTCTCTCTCCCTCCCCCACCCCCTGCTCATGCCCCGTGTATCTCTCTCCCTCCCCCCACGCCCCACTCATGCTTCGTGTGTCTCTCTCTCTCCCCCCACCCCTGCTCATGCCCCGTGTCTCTCTCCCCTTCCCCTCACCCCCGCTCGTGCCCCGTGTGTCTCTCTCCCTCACCCCACCCCCCGCTCATGCCCCGTGTGTCTCTCTCCCTCCCCCCCCACCCCCCGCTCATGCCCCGTGTGTCTCTCTCCCTCCCCCCACCCCCTGCTCATGCCCCGTGTGTCTCTCTCCCCTTCCACCCACCCCTCGCTCATGCCCCGTGTGTCTCTCTCCCCTTCCCCCCACCCCTCGCTCATGCCCCGTGTGTCTCTCTCCCTCCCCCCACCCCAGTTCAAGCCCCGTGTGTCTCATTGTCTCCCCCCACCCCCGCTCATGCCCTGTGTGTCTCTCTCTCTCCCCCCACCCCCGCTCATGCCCCGTGTGTCTCTCTCCCTCCCCCCACCCCCCGCTCATGCCCAGTGTGTCTCTCTCCCTCCCCCCCACCCCCGCTCATGCCCTGTGTGTCTCTCTCCCTCCCCACCACTCCCGCTCATGCCCCGAGTGTCTCTTGACCCCCCCACTCCCTGCTCATGCCCCGTGTGTCTCTCTCCCTCCTCCCTGCCCATGCCCTGTGTGTCTCTCTCGACCTCCCCCCCACCCCTGTTCATGCCCTGTGTGTCTCTCTCCCTCCCCCACAACCCTGCTCATGCCCTGTGTGTCTCTCCCCCTCCCCCCCCACCCCGCTCATGCCCCATGTGTCTCTCTCCCTCCCCCCACCCCCGTTCATGCCCCGTGTGTCTCTCTCACTCCCCCCCAACCCCGCTCATGCCCCGTGTGTCTCTCCCCCTTCCACCCACCCCCGGCTCATGCCCCGAGTCTTTCTCCCCTTCCCCCCACCCCCACTCATGCCCCGTGTGTCTCTCTCCTTCCCCCCTCCCCCCGCTCTTGTCCCGTGTGTCTCTCTCGCTCCCCTCCACCCCCGCCCATGCCCCATGTCTCTCTCCCCTTCCCCCACCCCGCGCTAACGCCCCGTGTGTCTCTCACCCTCCCGCCCACCCCCGCTCATGCCCCGTGTGTATCTCCCCCTCCCCCCACCCCCGCTCATGCCCCGTGTGCCTCTATCCCTCTCCCCCACCCCCGCTCATGCCCCGTGTGTCTCTCTCCCTCCCCCATCCCTGCTCATGCCCCGTGTGTCTCTCTCCCTCCCCCACCCCCGCTCATGCCCCGTATGTCTCTCTCCCTCCCCCACAACCCTGCTCATGCCCTGTGTGTCTCTCCCCCTCTCGCCCACCCCGCTCATGCCCCGTGTCTCTCTCCCCTTCCCCCACCCCCGCTCATGCCCTGTGTGTCTCTCTACCTCCCCCCACCCCGTTCATGCCCCGTGTGTCTCTCTCACTCCCCTCCACCGCCGCCCATGCCCCGTGTCTCTCTCCCCTTCCCCCCAAACCGCGCTCATGCCCCGTGTGTCTCTCCCCCTCCCGCCCACCCCGCTCATGCCCCGTGTGTATCTCCCCCTACCGCCCACCCAGCTCGTGCCCCGTGTGTCTCTCTCCCCCCCACCTCTGCTCATGCCCCGTGTGTCTCTCTCCCTCCCGCCCAGCCCCCGCTCATGCCCCGTGTCTCTCTCCCCTTCCCCTCACCCCTGCTCATGCCCCATGTGTCTCTCTCCCTTCCCCCACCCCCGCTCATGCCCCGTGTGTCTCTCTCCCTCCCCCACCCCCTGCTCATGCCCCGTGTATCTGTCTCCCTCCCCCCACGCCACACTCATGCTCCGTGTGTCTCTCTCCCTCCCCCCACCCCCGCTCATGCCCCGTGTGTCTCTCTCCCTCCCGCCCAGCCCCCGCTCATGCCCCGTGTCTCTCTCCCCTTCCCCTCACCCCCGCTCGTGCCCCGTGTGTCTCTCTCCCTCACCCCACCCCCCGCTCATACCCCGTGTGTCTCTCTCCCTCCCCCCACCCCCCGCTCATGCCCCGTGTGTCTCTCTCCCCCACCCCCTGCTCATGCTCCTTGTGTCTCTCTCCCTCCCCCCGCTCATGCCCTGTGTGTCTCTCTCCCTTCCCCCACCACCACTCATGCTCCGTGTGTCTCTCTTCCTCCACCCAGCCCCCTCTCATGCCCTGTGGCTCTCTCCCCTTCCCCCCACCCCCGCTCATGTCCCGTGTGTCTCTCTCCCCTTCCCCCCACCCCTCGCTCATGTACCGTGTGTCTCTCTTCCTCCACCCCACCCCCGCTCATGCCCCGTGTGTCTCTCCCCCTCCCGCCCACCCCCGCTCATGCCCCGTGTGTCTCTCTCCCCCCCCATTCCCGCTCATGCCCCGTGTGTCTCTCTCCCTCCCCCCACCCCTGCTCATGCCCCATGTCTCTCTCCCCTTCCCCCCACCCCCGCTCATGCCCCGTGAGTCTCTCTCCCTCCCGCCCACCCCCGCTCTTGCCCTGTGTGTCTCTCCCCCTCCCGCCCAGACCCCGCTCATGTCCCGTGTGTCTCTCTCCCGCCCCCCACACCCACTCATGCCCCGTGAGTCTCTCGCCCTCCCCACCACCCCCGCTCATGCTCTGTGTCTCTCCCCTTCCCCCATTCCCCGCTCATGCCTCGTGTGTCTCTCTCCCTCCCCCACCCCTGCTAATGCCCCGTGTGTCTCTCTCCCTCCCCCCCACCCCCACTCCTACCCCGTGTGTCTCTCCCCCTCCCGCACAAACCCCGCTCATGCCCCGTGCATCTCTCCCCCTCCCGCCCACCCCCCGCTCATGCCCCGTGTTTCTCTCCCCCTGCCGCCCACCCCCCGCTCATGCTTTGTGTGTCTCTCCCCCTCCCGCCCACTCCCGCTCTTGCCCTGTGTGTCTCTCCCCCTCCCGCCCACCCCCGCTCTTGCCCCGTGTGTCTCTTCCCCTCCTGCCCACTTCCCGCTCATGCCCTGTGTCTCTCTCCCCTTCCCCCCACCCCCGCTCATGCCCCGTGTGTCTCTCTCCCCTTCCCCCCACCCCTCGCTTATAACCCGTGTATCTCTCTCCCCTTCCCCCACCCCCCGCTCATGCCCCGTGTGTCTTTCTTCCTCCCCCCACCCCCACTCATGCCCTGTGTGTCTCACCCCCTCCCGCCCACCCCCCGCTCATGCCCCGTGTGTCTCTCTCCCTCCCGCCCAACCCCGCTCATGCCCCGTGTGTCTCTCTAACCCCCACACCCGCTCATGCCGCCTGTGTCTCTCTAGCTCCCCCCCACCCCTGCTCATGCCCCGTGTCTCTCTCCCCTTCCCCCCACTCCCCGCTCATGCCCCATGTCCCTCTCCCCGTCCCCCCACCCCCCGCTCATGCCTCATGTGTCTCTCTCCCTCCTATCCACCCCCCGCTCATGCCCTGTGTGGCTCTCTCCCTCCCGCCCACCCCCCGCTCATGCCCCGTGTGTCTCTCTCCCTCCCCCCACCCCTGCTCATGCCCCTTGTCTCTCTCCCCTTCCCCACCCCCCGCTCATGCCCCATGTCTCTCTCCCCTTCCCCCCACCCCCTGCTCATGCCTCATGTGTCTCTCTCCCTCCCCCCCACCCCCGCTCATGCCCCGTGTGTCTCTCTCCCTCCCGCCCACCCCCGCTCTTGCCCTGTGTGTCTCTCCCCCTCCCGCCCAGACCCCGCTCATGCCCCGTGTGTCTCTCTCCCCGCCCCCCACACCCACTCATGCCCCGTGAGTCTCTCGCCCTCCCCACCACCCCCGCTCATGCTCTGTGTCTCTCCCCTTCCCCCATTCCCCGCTCATGCCTCGTGTGTCTCTCTCCCTCCCCCACCCCTGCTCATGCCCCGTGTGTCTCTCTCCCTCCCCCCACCCCCACTCCTACCCCGTGTGTCTCTCCCCCTCCCGCACAAACCCCGCTCATGCCCCGTGCGTCTCTCCCCCTCCCGCCCACCCCCCGCTCATGCCCCGTGTGTCTCTCCCCCTGCCGCCCACCCCCCGCTCATGCTTTGTGTGTCTCTCCCCCTCCCGCCCACTCCCGCTCTTGCCCTGTGTGTCTCTCCCCCTCCCGCCCACCCCCGCTCTTGCCCCGTGTGTCTCTTCCCCTCCTGCCCACTCCCCGCTCATGCCCTGTGTCTCTCTCCCCTTCCCCCCACCCCCGCTCATGCCCCGTTTATCTCTCTCCCCTTCCCCCCACCCCCCGCTCATGCCCCGTGTGTCTTTCTTCCTCCCCCCACCCCCACTCATGCCCTGTGTGTCTCACCCCCTCCCGCCCACCCCCCGCTCATGCCCCGTGTGTCTCTCTCCCTCCCGCCCAACCCCGCTCATGCCCCGTTTGTCTCTCTAACCCCACCCCCGCTCATGCCGCCTGTGTCTCTCTAGCTCCCCCCCACCCCTGCTCATGCCCCGTGTCTCTCTCCCCTTCCCCCCACTCCCCGCTCATGCCCCATGTCCCTCTCCCCGTCCCCCCACCCCCCGCTCATGCCTCATGTGTCTCTCTCCCTCCTATCCACCCCCCGCTCATGCCCTGTGTGGCTCTCTCCCACCCGCCCCACCCCCCGCTCATGCCCCGTGTGTCTTGCTATCTCCCGCCCACCCCCGCTCATGCCCTGTGTGTCTCTCCACCCTCCTATCCACCCCCCGCTCATGCCCTGTGTGGCTCTCTCCCTCCCGCCCACCCCCCGCTCATGCCCCGTGTGTCTCGCTCCCTCCCGCCCACCCCCGCTCACGCCCCATGTGTCTCTCCCCTCCCGCCCACCCCCCGCTCATGCCCCATGTGTCTCTCTCCCTCCCGCCCACCCCCTGCTCATACCCCGTGTGTCTCTCTCCCGACCGCCCACCCCCTGCTCATGCCCCGTGTGTCTCTCGCCCTCCCGCCCACCCCCGCTCATGCCCCGTGTGTCTCTCTCCCTCCCCCCACTCCCGCTCATGCCCCATGTGTCTCTCTCCCTCCCCCCACCCCCTGCTCATGCCCCGTGTGTCTCTCTCCCCTTCCCCCCACCCGCCACTCATGCCCCGTGTCTGTCTTCTGTTCCCCCTGCTCATGCCCCGTGTCTGTCTCCTGTTCTCCTCACCCCCCCGCTCATGCCCCGTATCTGTCTCCTGTTCCCCTCATGTGCCGTGTCTGTCTCCTGTTGCCCCCCACGCCCCCCGCTCATGCCCGTGTCCGTCTCCTGTTCTCCCCACCCCCCCTCATGCCCCGTGTCTGTGTCCTGTTCCCCCCACCCCCGCTCATGCCCCGTGTCTATCTCTTGTTGCCCCCCACCCCCCCGCTCATGCCCGGGTCTGTCTCCTGTTCCCCCCACCTGCTCATGACCCGTGTCTGTCTCCTGTTCCCCCCCTGCTCATGCCCCGTGTGTCTCTCTCCCTCACCCCACCCCCCGCTCATGCCCCGTGTGTCTCTCTCCCTCCCCCCCACCCCCCGCACATGCCCCGTGTGTCTCTCTCCCTCCCCCCACCCCCTGCTCATGCCCCGTGTGTCTCTCTCCCCTTCCCCCCACCCCTCGCTCATGCCCCGTGTGTCTCTCTCCCTCCCCCCACCCCCGCTCATGCCCCGTGTGTCTCTCTCCCTCCCCCACCCCCCGCTCATGCCCCGTGTGTCTCTCTCCCCTTCCCCCCACCCCTCGCTCATGCCCCGTGTGTCTCTCTCCCTCCCACCCACCCAGTTCAAGCCCCGTGTGTCTCATTGTCTCCCCCCCACCCCCGCTCATGCCCTGTGTGTCTCTCTCTCTCCCCCCACCCCCGCTCATGCCCCATGTGTCTCTCTCCCTCCCCCCACCCCCCGCTCATGCCCAGTGTGTCTCTCTCCCTCCCCCCCACCCCCGCTCATGCCCTGTGTGTCTCTCTCCCTCCCCACCACCCCCGCTCATGCCCCGAGTGTCTCTTGACCCCCCCACTCCCTGCTCATGCCCCGTTTGTCTCTCTCCCTCCTCCCTGCCTATGCCCCGTGTGTCTCTCTCGACCTCCCCCCCACCCCCGTTCATGCCCTGTGTGTCTCTCTCCCTCCCCCACAACCCTGCTCATGCCCTGTGTGTCTCTCCCCCTCCCCCCCACCCCGCTCATGCCCCGTGTGTCTCTCTCCCTCCCCCCACCCCCGTTCATGCATCGTGTGTCTCTCTCACTCCCCCCCAACCCCGCTCATGCCCCGTGTGTCTCTCCCCCTTCCACCCACCCCCCGCTCATGCCCCGAGTCTTTCTCCCCTTCCCCCCACCCCCACTCATGTCCCATGTGTCTCGCTCCTTCCCCCCTCCCCCCGCTCAAGTCCCGTGTGTCTCTCTCCCTCCCCTCCACCCCGCCCATGCCCCATGTCTCTCTCCCCTTCCCCCACCCCGCGCTAACGCCCCGTGTGTCTCTCCCCTCCCGCCCACCCCCTCTCATGCCCCGTGTGTATCTCCCCCTCCCCCCACCCCCGCTCATGCCCCGTGTGCCTCTATCCCTCTCCCCCACCCCCGCTCATGCCCCGTGTGTCTCTCTCCCTCCCCCATCCCCGCTCATGCCCCGTGTGTCTCTCTCCCTCTCCCACCCCCGCTCAAGCCCCGTATGTCTCTCTCCCTCCCCCACAACCCTGCTCATGCCCTGTGTGTCTCTCCCCCTCCCGCCCACCCCGCTCATGCCCCGTGTCTCTCTCCCCTTCCCCCACCCCCGCTCATGCCCTGTGTGTCTCTCTACCTCCCCCCACCCCGTTCATGCCCCGTGTGTCTCTCTCACTCCCCCCACCCCCGCTCATGCCCCGTGTGCCTCTCCCCCTTCTACCCACCCCCTGCTCACGCCCCGTGTGTGTCTCTCCCTCCCCTCCACCGCCGCCCATGCCCCGTGTCTCTCTCCCCTTCCCCCCAAACCGCGCTCATGCCCCGTGTGTCTCTCCCCCTCCCGCCCACCCCGCTCATGCCCCGTGTGTATCTCCCCCTCCCGCCCACCCAGCTCGTGCCCCGTGTGTCTTTCTACACTTCCCCCCACCCCTGCTCATGCCCCGTGTGTCTCTCTCCCCCCACCTCTGCTCATGCCCCGTGTGTCTCTCTCCCTCCCGCACAGCCCCCGCTCATGCCCCGTGTCTCTCTCCCCTTCCCCTCACCCCTGCTCATGCCCCATGTGTCTCTCTCCCTTCCCCCACCCCCGCTCATGCCCCGTGTGTCTCTCTCACTCCCCCACCCCCTGCTCATGCCCCGTGTATCTCTCTCCCTCCCCCCACGCCCCACTCATGCTCCGTGTGTCTCTCTCCCTCCCCCCACCCCGCTCATGCCCCGTGTGTCTCTCTCCCTCCCGCCCAGCCCCCGCTCATTCCCTGTGTCTCTCTCCCCTTCCCCTCACCCCCGCTCGTGCCCCGTGTGTCTCTCTCCCTCACCCCACCCCCCGCTCATGCCCCGTGTGTCTCTCTCCCTCCCCCCCACCCCCCGCTCATGCCCCGTGTGTCTCTCTTCCTCCACCCAGCCCCCTCTCATGCCCTGTGGCTCTCTCCCCTTCCCCCCACCCCCGCTCATGTCCTGTGTGTCTCTCTCCCCTTCCCCCCACCCCTCGCTCATGTCCCGTGTGTCTCTCTTCCTCCACCCCACCCCCGCTCATGCCCCGTGTGTCTCTCCCCCTCTCGCCCACCCCCGCTCAGGCCCTGTGTGTCTCTCCCCCTCCCGCCCACCCCCCGCTCATGCCCCGTGTGTCTCTCTCCCTCCCCCCCACCCCCGCTCATGCCCCGTGTGTCTCTCTCCCTCCCCCCACCCCTGCTCATGCCCCATGTCTCTCTCCCCTTCCCCACCCCCCGCTCATGCCCCATGTCTCTCTCCCCTTCCCCCCACCCCCCGCTCATGTCTCATGTGTCTCTCTCCCTCCCCCCACCCCCGCTCATGCCCCGAGTGTCTCTCTCCCTCCCGCCGACCCCCGCTCTTGCCCTGTGTGTCTCTCCCCCTCCCGCCCAGACCCCGCTCATGCCCCGTGTGTCTCTCTCCCGCCCCCCACACCCACTCATGCCCCGTGAGTCTCTCGCCCTCCCCACCACCCCCGCTCATGCTCTGTGTCTCTCCCCTTCCCCCATTCCCCGCTCATGCCTTGTGTGTCTCTCTCCCTCCCCCACCCCTGCTCATGCCCCGTGTGTCTCTCTCCCTCCCCCCCACCCCCACTCCTACCCCGTGTGTCTCTTCCCCTCCCGCACAAACCCCGCTCATGCCCCGTGCGTCTCTCCCCTTCCCGCCCACCCCCCGTGTGTCTCTCCCCCTGCCGCCCACCCCCCGCTCATGCTTTGTGTGTCTCTCCCCCTCCCGCCCACTCCCGCTCTTGCCCTGTGTGTCTCTCCCCCTCCCGTCCACCCCCGCTCTTGCCCCGTGTGTCTCTTCCCCTCCTGCCCTCTCCCCGCTCATGCCCTGTGTCTCTCTCCCCTTCCCCCCACCCCCGCTCATGCCCCGTGTGTCTCTCTCCCTTCCCCCCACCCCTCGCTTATAACCCGTGTATCTCTCTCCCCTTCCCCCCCACCCCCCGCTCATGCCCCGTGTGTCTTTCTTCCTCCCCCCACCCCCACTCATGCCCTGTGTGTCTCACCCCCTCCCGCCCACCCCCCGCTCATGCCCCGTGTGTCTCTCTCCCTCCCGCCCAACCACGCTCATGTCCCGTGTGTCTCTCTCCCCCCACCCCCGCTCATGCCGCCTGTGTCTCTCTAGCTCCCCCCCACCCCTGCTCATGCCCCGTGTCTCTCTCCCCTTCCCCCCACTCCCCGCTCATGCCCCATGTCCCTCTCCCCGTCCCCCCACCCCCCGCTCATGCCTCATGTGTCTCTCTCCCTCCTATCCACCCCCCGCTCATGCCCTGTGTGGCTCTCTCCCTCCCGCCCACCCCCCCGCTCATGCCCCGTGTGTCTCGCTCCCTCCCGCCCACCCCCCGCTCATGCCCTGTGTGTCTCTCCCCCTCCTATCCACCCCCCGCTCATGCCCTGTGTGGCTCTCTCCCACACCGCCCACCCCCCGCTCATGCCCCGTGTGTCTCGCTCCCTCCCGCCCACCCCCCGCTCACGCCCCATGTGTCTCTCCCCTCCCGCCCACCCCCCGCTCATGCCCCATGTGTCTCTCTCCCTCCTGCCCACCCCCTGCTCATACCCCGTGTGTCTCTCTCCCGACCGCCCACCCCTGCTCATGCCCCGTGTGTCTCTCTCCCTCCCGCCCACCCCCGCTCATGCCCTGTGTGTCTCTCTCCCTCCCCCCACCCCCGCTCATGCCCCGTGTGTCTCTTCCCCTCCTGCCCTCTCCCGCTCATGCCCTGTGTCTCTCTCCCCTTCCCCCACCCCCGCTCATGCCCCGTGTGTCTCTCTCCCCTTCCCCCCACCCCTCGCTTATAACCCGTGTATCTCTCTCCCCTTCCCCCCACCCCCCGCTCATGCCCCGTGTGTCTTTCTTCCTCCCCCCACCCCCACTCATGCCCTGTGTGTCTCACCCCCTCCCGCCCACCCCCCGCTCATGCCCCGTGTGTCTCTCTCCCTCCCGCCCAACCACGCTCATGTCCCGTGTGTCTCTCTCCCCCCACCCCCGCTCATGCCGCCTGTGTCTCTCTAGCTCCCCCCACCCCTGCTCATGCCCCGTGTCTCTCTCCCCTTCCCCCCACTCCCCGCTCATGCCCCATGTCCCTCTCCCCGTCCCCCCACCCCCCGCTCATGCCTCATGTGTCTCTCTCCCTCCTATCCACCCCCCGCTCATGCCCTGTGTGGCTCTCTCCCTCCCGCCCACCCCCCCGCTCATGCCCCGTGTGTCTCGCTCCCTCCCGCCCACCCCCCGCTCATGCCCTGTGTGTCTCTCCCCCCTCCTATCCACCCCCGCTCATGCCCTGTGTGGCTCTCTCCCACACCGCCCACCCCCCGCTCATGCCCCGTGTGTCTCGCTCCCTCCCGCCCACCCCCCGCTCACGCCCCATGTGTCTCTCCCCTCCCGCCCACCCCCCGCTCATGCCCCATGTGTCTCTCTCCCTCCTGCCCACCCCCTGCTCATACCCCGTGTGTCTCTCTCCCGACCGCCCACCCCTGCTCATGCCCCGTGTGTCTCTCTCCCTCCCGCCCACCCCCGCTCATGCCCTGTGTGTCTCTCTCCCTCCCCCCACCCCCGCTCATGCCCCGTGTGTCTCTTCCCCTCCTGCCCTCTCCCCGCTCATGCCCTGTGTCTCTCTCCCCTTCCCCCCACCCCCGCTCATGCCCCGTGTGTCTCTCTCCCCTTCCCCCCACCCCTCGCTTATAACCCGTGTATCTCTCTCCCCTTCCCCCCACCCCCCGCTCATGCCCCGTGTGTCTTTCTTCCTCCCCCCACCCCCACTCATGCCCTGTGTGTCTCACCCCCTCCTGCCCACCCCCCGCTCATGCCCCGTGTGTCTCTCTCCCTCCCGCCCAACCACGCTCATGTCCCGTGTGTCTCTCTCCCCCCACCCATGCCGCCTGTGTCTCTCTAGCTCCCCCCCACCCCTGCTCATGCCCCGTGTCTCTCTCCCCTTCCCCCCACTCCCCGCTCATGCCCCATGTCCCTCTCCCCGTCCCCCCACCCCCCGCTCATGCCTCATGTGTCTCTCTCCCTCCTATCCACCCCCCGCTCATGCCCTGTGTGGCTCTCTCCCTCCCGCCCACCCCCCCGCTCATGCCCCGTGTGTCTCGCTCCCTCCCGCCCACCCCCCGCTCATGCCCTGTGTGTCTCTCCCCCCTCCTATCCACCCCCCGCTCATGCCCTGTGTGGCTCTCTCCCACACCGCCCACCCCCCGCTCATGCCCCGTGTGTCTCGCTCCCTCCCGCCCACCCCCCGCTCACGCCCCATGTGTCTCTCCCCTCCCGCCCACCCCCCGCTCATGCCCCATGTGTCTCTCTCCCTCCTGCCCACCCCCTGCTCATACCCCGTGTGTCTCCTCTCTCCCGACCGCCCACCCCTGCTCATGCCCCGTGTGTCTCTCTCCCTCCCGCCCACCCCCGCTCATGCCCTGTGTGTCTCTCTCCCTCCCCCCACCCCCGCTCATGCCCCGTGTGTCTCTCTCCCCTTCCCCCCACCCGCCACTCATGCCCCGTGTCTGTCTTCTGTTCCCCCTGCTCATGCCCCGTGTCTGTCTCCTGTTCTCCTCACCCCCCCGCTCATGCCCCGTATCTGTCTCCTGTTCCCCTCATGTGCCGTGTCTGTCTCCTGTTGCCCCCCACGCCCCCCGCTCATGCCCGTGTCCGTCTCCTGTTCTCCCCACCCCCCCTCATGCCCCGTGTCTGTGTCCTGTTCTCCCCACCCCCGCTCATGCCCCGTGTCTATCTCCTGTTGCCCCCCACCCCCCCGCTCATGCCCGGGTCTGTCTCCTGTTCCCCCCACCTGCTCATGGACCCGTGTCTGTCTCCTGTTCCCCCCCGCTCATGCCCCGTGTCTCTCTCTTGTTGCCCCCCACCCCCCGCTCATGCCCCGTGTGTCTCTCTCCCTCCCCCCCACCCCCGCTCATGCCCCGAGTGTCTCTCTCCCTCCCGCCGACCCCCGCTCTTGCCCTGTGTGTCTCTCCCCCTCCCGCCCAGACCCCGCTCATGCCCCGTGTGTCTCTCTCCCGCCCCCCACACCCACTCATGCCCCGTGAGTCTCTCGCCCTCCCCACCACCCCCGCTCATGCTCTGTGTCTCTCCCCTTCCCCCATTCCCCGCTCATGCCTTGTGTGTCTCTCTCCCTCCCCCACCCCTGCTCATGCCCCGTGTGTCTCTCTCCCTCCCCCCCACCCCCACTCCTACCCCGTGTGTCTCTTCCCCTCCCGCACAAACCCCGCTCATGCCCCGTGCGTCTCTCCCCTTCCCGCCCACCCCCCGTGTGTCTCTCCCCCTGCCGCCCACCCCCCGCTCATGCTTTGTGTGTCTCTCCCCCTCCCGCCCACTCCCGCTCTTGCCCTGTGTGTCTCTCCCCCTCCCGTCCACCCCCGCTCTTGCCCCGTGTGTCTCTTCCCCTCCTGCCCTCTCCCCGCTCATGCCCTGTGTCTCTCTCCCCTTCCCCCCACCCCCGCTCATGCCCCGTGTGTCTCTCTCCCCTTCC
Source organism: Ambystoma mexicanum (assembly GCF_040938575.1). NCBI lineage: Eukaryota > Metazoa > Chordata > Amphibia > Caudata > Ambystomatidae > Ambystoma > Ambystoma mexicanum. The sequence goes on along the minus strand of NC_090921.1, from coordinate 200,077,429 downwards.
CCCCACCCCTCGCTTATAACCCGTGTATCTCTCTCCCCTTCCCCCCACCCCCCGCTCATGCCCCGTGTGTCTTTCTTCCTCCCCCCACCCCCACTCATGCCCTGTGTGTCTCACCCCCTCCCGCCCACCCCCCGCTCATGCCCCGTGTGTCTCTCTCCCTCCCGCCCAACCACGCTCATGTCCCGTGTGTCTCTCTCCCCCCACCCCCGCTCATGCCGCCTGTGTCTCTCTAGCTCCCCCCCACCCCTGCTCATGCCCCGTGTCTCTCTCCCCTTCCCCCCACTCCCCGCTCATGCCCCATGTCCCTCTCCCCGTCCCCCCACCCCCCGCTCATGCCTCATGTGTCTCTCTCCCTCCTATCCACCCCCGCTCATGCCCTGTGTGGCTCTCTCCCTCCCGCCCACCCCCCCGCTCATGCCCCGTGTGTCTCGCTCCCTCCCGCCCACCCCCCGCTCATGCCCTGTGTGTCTCTCCCCCCTCCTATCCACCCCCCGCTCATGCCCTGTGTGGCTCTCTCCCACACCGCCCACCCCCCGCTCATGCCCCGTGTGTCTCGCTCCCTCCCGCCCACCCCCCGCTCACGCCCCATGTGTCTCTCCCCTCCCGCCCACCCCCCGCTCATGCCCCATGTGTCTCTCTCCCTCCTGCCCACCCCCTGCTCATACCCCGTGTGTCTCTCTCCCGACCGCCCACCCCTGCTCATGCCCCGTGTGTCTCTCTCCCTCCCGCCCACCCCCGCTCATGCCCTGTGTGTCTCTCTCCCTCCCCCCACCCCCGCTCATGCCCCGTGTGTCTCTCTCCCCTTCCCCCCACCCGCCACTCATGCCCCGTGTCTGTCTTCTGTTCCCCCTGCTCATGCCCCGTGTCTGTCTCCTGTTCTCCTCACCTCCCCGCTCATGCCCCGTATCTGTCTCCTGTTCCCCTCATGTGCCGTGTCTGTCTCCTGTTGCCCCCCACGCCCCCCGCTCATGCCCGTGTCCGTCTCCTGTTCTCCCCACCCCCCCTCATGCCCCGTGTCTGTGTCCTGTTCTCCCCACCCCCGCTCATGCCCCGTGTCTATCTCCTGTTGCCCCCCACCCCCCGCTCATGCCCGGGTCTGTCTCCTGTTCCCCCCACCTGCTCATGACCCGTGTCTGTCTCCTGTTCCCCCCCGCTCATGCCCCGTGTCTCTCTCTTGTTGCCCCCCACCCCCCGCTCATGCCCCGTGTATGTCTCCTGTTCTCCCCACCCCCCGCTCATGCCCTGTGTCTGTCTCCTGTTCCTCCCACCCCCGCTCATGCCCCATTTGTCTCCTGTTGCCCCCCACCCCCCGCTCATGCCCCGTGTCTGTCTCCTGTTGCCCCCCACCCCCCGCTCATGCCCCGTGTCTGTCTCCTGTTGCCCCCACCCCCGCTCATGCCCCGTGTCTGTCTCCTGTTCCCCCCACCCCCCGCTCATGCCCCTAGTATTTCTCCTCTTCCCCCCACCCCCACTCATGTCCCGTGTGTCTCTCTCCCATACCGCCCACCCCCCGCTAATGCCCCGTGTGTCTCTCCCCCTCCCACCCACCCCCCGCTCATGCCCCGTGTGTCTCTCCCTCTCCCGCCCACCCCCTGCTCATGCCCCGTGTGTCTCTCCCCCTCCTGCCCACCCCCCGCTCATGCCCTGTGTGTCTCTCCCCCTCCAACCAACCCCCCGCTCATGCCCCGTGTGTCTCTCCCCCTCCCGCCCATCCCCCGCTCATGCCCTGTGTGTCTCTCCCCCCTCCTGCTCACCCCCCGCTCATGCCCCGTGTGTCTCTCTCCCTCCCGCCCACCCCCTGCTCATGCCCCATGTGTCTCTCTCCCTCCCGCCCACCCCCCGCTCATGCCCCGTGTGTCTCTCTCCCTCCCGCCCACCGCCCGCTCATGCCCGTGTGTCTCTCTCCCTCCCCCACTCCCGCTCATGCCCCGTGTGTCTCTCTCCCTCCCCCCACCCCCGCTCATGCCCCGTGTGTCTCTCTCCCCTTCCCCCCACTCCCTACTCATGCCCCGTGTCTGTCTTCTGTTCCCCCTGCTCATGCCCCGTGTCTGTCTCCGTTTCTCCTCACCCCTCCCGCTCATGCCACGTATCTGTCTCCTGTTCCCCTCATGTGCCGTGTCTGTCTCCTGTTGCCCCCCACACCCCCCGCTCATGCCCCGTGTCTGTCTCCTGTTCTCCCCACCCACCTCATGCCCCGTGTCTGTGTCCTGTTCCCCCCAACCCCAGCTCATGCCCCGTGTCTGTCTCCTGTTGCCCCCCACCCACCTACTCATGCCCGTGTCTGTTCTCCCCACCCCCCGCTCATGCCCCGTGTCTGTTGTTCCCCCCACTCCCCACTCATGCCCCGTGTCTGTCTCCTGTTCCCCCCACCGCTCGCTCATGACCCGTCTGCCTCCTGTTCCCGCCACCCCCTGCTCATGCCCGTGTCTCTCCTGTTTCCCCCTACCCCCGCTCATGCCCCGTATATGTCTCCTGTTC